>NC_046294.1:2410000-3906520 GCF_004115265.2 Rhinolophus ferrumequinum
CTTTGGCCCAAGTGAGTCACATGGCCAAGCCCAGGTTCAAGTGGGGTAGACCCATCCCTTGGTTGGGAGGGCTGTAAAATTCCAATGCAAAGAGGCTCACAGAGATGGGAGAGCGTGTGGACAGTTTTGCAATCTGTCACTTGGGGTTTCAGTCTAGGCTGGATCCAGGGGTGCAAGCAACATTTTGGGATTTGGCCTTGCTCTCCACCTTGGCTCTCTTTCTTTCTTCATCAGATCCACTCTCAGACTAGCTGTTTCCGTGGTGTATCAAGCTGGCCCCTAGCAGCTCTGGGAACACAGCTCTCCAGCTCAGGTCTAGTGGGATGAAAGACTGTCCATCCCAAGGTTCTGAAGAAAGTTCTGGAATTGCCTCTCCCTGGCTTGATTGGGTCACGTGCCCATCTCTGAGAAGACTTTGTATTAGAGGAACATGATGGTCTTATGGCCTCTGCAGAGACCAGATGGGAGAGTGGACAGAGAAGGAGAGCAGAATGGTTGGCCAAAAAAAAAAACAGGGACCAACTCCAGAAGCCCAAAGAGGCTCAGGAGGCAATTGGAACAAACATCCATGGAGGGCCGGGCGGCTGTGGGAAGTGTCAGTTCATATATTTTGCCCATTTTGGGGGTGGGGGGGGGTTGTTTCTCTTTTTATTACTGAGTTACAGGAGTTCTTTACACAGGCTGGATACAAGCCTGTTGTCAGATATATACATGTATGTTGTGAATATTTTCCCTGAGCCTGTGGCTTTCCTTTCATTTTCTTAATGGCTTCTTTTGGTTTGAGGAACAGAGTTTTCAAATTTGGTAAGGTCTGCTAGTTTAACATTTTTGTTATTGCTTTCTACATCCTGTCTAAGAAATGTTTTTACCTGTTTTCAAGTCACAAAGATACTCTCCTGGTGTCTCGTCCAGAGGTGTGCAGTTTTTGTTTGTGCATTTAGAACTACGATCTATAATTCTTAGAACTCTGACGTAAATTTTGTGTATAATGTGAGGTGCACGATGAGTTTCTTTTCTTCCAAACAGATATCCAGTAGTTCCCGTCCATGCCAACTACCTCCCGTGGCCACCATGGAATTCGTTAGAACTCAAGAACTGAAAGACTAGAAAAACCCAAGTATTTGTTTGCTGAGCCACCCGTTTTTAAATTACGTGCGGGTCCAAGAAGAAATGACCGGGGAACTCAGAACAGGGATGATCCTGCCCTCAGGGCCACCACGCTCCATGAACGCATGGTGTCTCCTTGACAAAGATGGAAGCTACACGCCTTCCAGAAAACACGGCAAGGTTAAAGAACGGGTGCTGTAATGGAGGCTGACGCTTAGAGATACATCTGAAGGTAAACTTCGTTTCCTCTTCGTGTCCTCTCTTCTGTTTTACTCCGTCATTCATCCACCCGTCCATCCCTCCAACACATTGAGAGCTTTCCTCGGGCTCTGGGAAGACAGAACCATCGGGGTCCTCTTTCACACGGGCTGCCAAGTGAGCGAGTCAGGCAAAAGTACATCACCAGAGAAACAGAGAGATGGCAGATGTGCTGCTGCATTCTAGCCGGACCCAGGGCCTCTGAGGTATCCTGGGAGAAGGCCGGATGGGGCAGCAGACACAGCCCTTGGTGGGTCCCGTAAATGTCCTCGTCCCTCCCTCTGCCTTGCGGTTCAGACCACTGTCTGTCTGTCCCCGGGCTCTGAGAACCCCTAGAAGGCAGGGATGCTTTGACACTTCCCCAGAGGCCATTCCCCCCGCCCCAGCACAGGGTTGGTTC
This sequence comes from Rhinolophus ferrumequinum, assembly GCF_004115265.2. Lineage (NCBI taxonomy): Eukaryota > Metazoa > Chordata > Mammalia > Chiroptera > Rhinolophidae > Rhinolophus > Rhinolophus ferrumequinum. The sequence continues at coordinate 2,411,766 of NC_046294.1, forward strand.
AGGGTCGCGCAGGGCCTCCTGCCTGCCCTGTTTCTGCTTTGGATTGTAAGCCCCTTGCACAGGGCCTCGTTCTGGGTTGATGTTGTCACACTCTAATGGCATTCACTTGAGCCCCCCGTTCCTGCCGTCCCTGGGCCCTGGTCACTTGGGAGAAGAGGTGAAAGGGCAGATGGCAGACAGCACCCCACTGCAGGGTTCAGGGGGTGGTGTGTGGACTGGGGCTGACGGAGCTTGAGTAACCTTTGCCCTTTAATCCCTTTGGCCTTCAGCATGGCAAGGGCCTCCAGGCCTGGAAGGGAATTAAAGAGCCAAAGCTTGGGACCCCTTAGTCACACCCCCCAATGGGCGCTTACGCACCACCGGATTACCTCTGTCAATGGGCCACTCTGGTCCCCCAGGCAGCCAGGCCCTCTTGTGGGAGCCTCGCGTGAAGGAAACCGAGGGTTCTGAGGGTGGGGTAGAGCGTCCTTATTATACACCCAATTCTAGGAAAAAACTTTGTATTTTTGCGAGCCTGCCCGTACATCCGTCAGAAAATTCTGCAACTTCTGTGTCATTCAGGAAAGCCCAGCGGCCTCTCCCTTCTGTGAGCCTGGGGTGGGTGTTTCCCTGTCTGGCCCCGTGGACTCTGGTGGTGCAGACGGTCCTGGGCCCCTTGCGTGCACGGGCTTGGGCAAAGCATTGAGTTGAGCTGAAAGTCGTGGCAGGTGCTGTCTCAGACCCAAGGGCCCAGGTGGGGGATCTGGGCCAACGCGTCTGCTCACACACCACCTATTTTGAGAAATGGGGACATTGGAAATAGAAAGGGCCTAATTCCATAGCCTGAAACTCTCATCTAGCGAGCTGGTAATCAGCTAAGACAATGACTCCCCATGCTCTGACATTTTCACAATGGAATCTTTTTTTAAGTGCTTCAAAATCTTGGGAAAAAATTGGCTAAATTGTCTTTAAAGAAAGAGCAGACGTTACCAGCAGCTTCGGGGCAAAATCATCTGGCAAAGGCACGAAAGGGTGGCCCTGTTTGCCGCTCCACGGTGAGGCTGGTGTTTTTCGGGCCGAGGGAGGCTTATGCCCTGATTTGACACGGCAGCCTGTAAATCCGTTAGCAGGAGAGGGAGGCCATTTGGGGAAATTCTGGTAGAAACCACTGAAATTAAATAGGTTTCTACTCCTGCTTGGTCAATAGTGTCCCCCTCCCCCCAGTGTAGTCTCTTGCTTACGACAAGCAATAAATATCCACAGAAATGGAAGGTTTACTGGTTCTGGAACTCAGGGGGTTTCAATGATTGGTTTTCCTCATCCCAGACATTTCCTGGGAGACTTGCTTCGGGCCAGGCTAAATGGATGCCAGAGGAAAGGTGTTTGCCCAGATCTGTAAGAACAATGAGCCTCCTGTTTTCTCCATCCCCCCTTTGCCCGCCATTTTCTAAGAGCACGGTGTGGCAGAGAGTGCTCCTGAAGTCCCCTCACCACGCCACATGAAGGCTGTCAGTCGTTAGTCATGACATATTTATCACACCCGGGCTTCAGGCAAAGAACTGGATGGACACTGCCTGCTGTTGGACAGCTCCCTTTCCAGGAGGACGGAGATGACGTGTGTGTGTGGGGGGCTGTGTGTGGGGACACGAGGGCGGCGGCCCCTCACAAAACCCGTCCTGAAATAGAAAAGAGGCCGAGCCTGGCCTGCACGGACCTCCATGGTGAGGGGACTTAAGGCTTCAGCGGCAGGGACGGGACGGAGGGGCTGTCCACGCGGGACACGGCGTGGGCAAAGGCGAGACGGGAAGGTGGCCAGTGTGTGGGATGAGGTGCGCGGGATGGAGTCACCCAGGCAGGTACTTGCTGGTGCCAGGGTTGAGCTGGGCCTGGGGACAAAGTGACAGAAGACACCGGGAGCCGGGTGGTGCTCTGAAAATGGTGCCTGTGGGGGCTGCGTACCAAATGGGGACCCCGCCCCACCAGACCTCTGTCTCTGCGCAGCCCACAGGCCTCGAGAGCCAAGGTCCCGGTGAAAACACCTGGATGAAGGGACCCCAGGGGATGGCACCAGGCTGATGCTGTGGGTCCCTGTTCAGGACAAAGAGAGGTCCTGGCAATTCCCGCCCCTTTTGCCACCACCTCCTGTGTCCTTCCTACCCCGCCAGGGCTCCCCGCCGCCCCGCTTGGGCCTGGGCTCTGTTATCCTGAGCAGGCACCGCCACTGGATGCTGCTGGTAGGGACCCTTCTGAGTGACAGGGCTTGTTCCAGCCTCCCATTCATGGCTGGAAGAGAGCAGCTTTGTGCCCAGGCCGAGCGCTGCTGGGACGCCCTGTGGCAGGAACCCGGACCACGAGCCCCCCAGCGGAGTGGGTTCCGGCAGGACAAAGGGACGGCAGCGCCGGTTGGCGGCCGCAGCCCGTGCACGGTCCTCGCGCAAACACAGGTAATGGCCTGGAGTCCCCATTTCAGGACATGGACAGGGGACACCGCCCGGCGATACTGTTCATTCTTTTAAACCAGAAACCCTCATTTTCCACTTGGGAGGCCGTGGGCTGGGGTTCTGCCGTCACCCAGACGTGGTCTGACTCCGGCTCAGGATCTGCCCAAACTCCCAGGGCCTCAGCTTCCTCTGTGAAGTGGGAAGGGAACCTGACTCCCAAGGTGTCTGTTGTGAGAAGCCTTAAAAGTGGGAGACTCTCAAAGGGCGGGTGCTCAGGTAACAGGCTCCGTCCCCCGCCCACCCCCACTCCCCCCACCTGCACTCAATTCTCTGCGGCTGCCTCTTTGCTTTCTTTTCCTCCCGCACCTTCTTTTGGCCTCTTTTTTCTCTCTAAGGTAATCCGTGATACAATAGTTAATTCTCTCAGGTGAAGGAACAGACGAAATCACACATTTACAAAACACTGCGTTTCACCCTGGTGGGGAGCCCGGTGGTTTGTTTTCTAACACGTTTTTCTCCGGCACATCGGCTAACGGAGCAGAGGCTCGTCCGAAGCCGCAGGGTGCAATTCCTGCCGAGCCTCTTAATAGCTGTAAGTCCCAGCCAGCCACAACAGTGACTCCCCAGCTTTGGGGGAAGGGCAGGGCTGGAGGGGACCAGGGACCTGGGAGGTGAAGGCGGCTGAGGGTGTGGGAGGAGGTGCTCTGGCCTGGAGCCCACAGAATTGGCACAGGCTTGTGGGTGAGTGCCAACACCCTGCGTTCCCCGCACGCAGCTCGGGGAGCACAGTGGTCTCTGTACTGCGTGCGTTGTCTGAAGTGAGTGCTTGTTTGATGACCAGGGTTGTTGTTTTACTGCCAGTGTCTCTCTCAGGGACAGGTGGCTTCTGGTTGCTTGAAGCTGTCTTCCAGGGAACCAGTAAGTGCCTGGAGGTGGCCTCGGGCTGTGGTAAGAGCCACCAAGACGAGCTGCAGGCGGGAGAGCTGTTCCCTCTCAGCTCAGCTGGGCTCCAGTCTCAGAGGAGTCTAATCCCACGGCCCAAAGGTGTCTGTTCTCGCTGACTCCACGATTGTACCTCCCGCCATCTCTGGAACCCCCTCCCAGCTGATTTTCTTTCCTAAAGATGTACCAAAACCACCTTTCTCAATGTCACCAACCAGTGCCATTTGGGCAGATCCGGGGCCAAGCTGCACCTTGCCTTTTCTAGAGCATTCGGTTCCACTGGTCACTCTTCCCTCAGGAGACACTTTATTCTTGTGGCTTCTAAGACACCATAGTCTCCTGTGTCAGGAAAAACTGGGAAAGACTTTAAAATGGGCAAAAAAACAACAAAAAAGCCCCCATGCCTTTCCTGAGTGTCCTGTCCAGTGCACCTGTGGGGGTTCTCTCTGTCTTTCAATGAGCGGTTTTATGTTGCAGAAAACGGAGTAGAACACTCTTTTGGAAAACTAACAATAATGCAAATGGTTCTCGTCTATGGAAATGCAAATTAATTGTGTCTGCGGGAATGAAATTGGTTATTGTCCCGTGGATAGAACTGTCAGGAAAAGATGCAAATGTATTTCCGGATTCTTTGCTGCCTCTCTAAAGCTCTGAATTCTCCTTGGCACTTGGTCGTCACATCTGATTGGTCCCCTCAAGATTAATGAGTTGAAGAAAATTTCAGGTGTTCATTTCTTTGTTCCTAGGAGAGTCGTGATTTTGCCTTGTAAGATATTATTCTTTAGCACCTCTCTTTGCTCCTGCTTTTTCAGCTGTTCCTTCTTTTGCGGGCTCGTCCTCTTCTCCCAGCTCTGAGTGTGGTCCCAGTTGTGTCCTCTGTGCTTACCTATCCCCAGCCCCCCCGGGGACCAGTCTAGCCCACCGGCTGAAGGACCACAGAGATGCTGCCGCAGTCTCTATAAACTTCCATCTCTAGCCGCATCCTCGCCTGTGGACCCCAGACCAGCAAATCACAGCTCCTGGCCACAGCCACTGGGCCGTCTCGCAGGCACGTCAGATGGAACGTGTGTGGGTCACACTCTCCATGCCCTCTGACTCGCTCTGCCCCCGTGGTCCCCAGCGTGGCTTGTGGCTCAACTCCTAGATCTGGAGTCACCCTCAGTTCCGTTTCTTTCCTTACACCCACGTTTTAGCCACACGCCAAGTAATCCTGTTAGCTCTCGTTTAAATAGGCCCCAAGTTGGACCTCTTAGCAGCACGTTCACTGCCACCACCCTGGCTCCAGCCACCCTCAGCTCTCCCCCAGAACCGCAAATGGCTTCCTGATTAGTCTCCCGGTGTCCGATGTCACCCACCCACCGGCCAGGGTGACCTTTTTGGCACCTTGTGTCCAGTGGGCCCGGCATTCGGCTTTTCTATCAGACTCCCAGGTGATGTGGGAGCAGCGGGGGCTGGGGGTCCCCTCCGCACCTCGGGCTGAGACCAGGGTGTGCCCCTCGCGGGTGCTGACAGTGAGGGCACGGCAGCCTCCTTCCGCACCCCTGCAGGCCGAGGGGCGCTGTCTGAGGGCCCCCTCCCCCACAGCAGATCAGCTCCCTGTCCCCAGGCCACTGCGGGCAGCATCTGTCACTCGTGCTCTGATGACTCATGATAGTTTACGGAGTTAGTTTCTTAAAGCAGCCAGCTCAGGGCCACCTCGCTTTCTTTGAACCACATGTCCCTGAGTCGTGCCCTTTGTGGGTGCCCCCGGGGGCAGCCATCCAGCTGTGAGCCAGAGGCTGCCAGGCGCCAAGGATGCTGGGGCCACTCTCGTGTTCATTGGACTTTTCAGCCTCAGCTCCCTGGTTGGGATACAGCGCAGATGGGGGAGGGGACCTCACGCAGGTCTGGCCTCAGGGATGGGCTGGGGTCCCTCATGGGCCTGGAGCAGGGACAGCTCCCCTGGAAGGGTGTGTGTCCCCGCCTGTTGCAAAGGGGAAATAGACCCGTTAGGAGGTCACTGCAGACGCCCAGGAGAGGTGACAGTGACACGCTGGGTAGGACACAGACACCTGGACAGACGAAGTCTATGCTTGAAAGAGAGACTGAGGGACTTGCCGAGGTTACGTAAAGGTGGCGAGAGGAGAAGACGCAAGGATAACTCATGACTCAGAGTTCTGACCTGAGCAACTGGCGGACCATCTCCTGGCAGGGCAAAGCGGGGCAGTGGGGCAGGGGGACCGGGATGGACGGGGCAGGAGCTGGGAAAGGCAGAGCACTGTCCTGCCTCCTGACGATGGAGCTGCCCCCAGGGACCCTGTTGTAAACGCCCCTGGGGTTTCCTGTGCAGAGCGGTGAAGGTCACTTATCTGCCAGGGAGCTCATCTCTTGTCTGATGTGCTTTTCTCCACCAGGTCATCATGGCATGGGGCCCCCACTCCGTCCCATTTGCGGTCACTGCAGCACCCAGCACTGCCGGCTCGGTACATGGAAGGTCCGCAGCAAATGTTTCTCAAGTGGATTATCGAAAGGATGGAAGGACAGAAGCATAACACGACTGCCATGGCTGGGTCACGTGGGAAAGTCAGCAGCCGTTTTTTGGCAACTTTAAAATGGGCTACAGTGAGGACTCGCTTTGGGAATAACTGGCTACGTGTTCTATGCTTTATTCTCAGAAGCCAGCATCACAGAGCCCGATGGCAGTTACGGTAAGTAACTGAGATCAGGCTGCAGGACAACCGCACCCCAGGCTCGCATCCCCTTTGTATGTGGCTGCACCCCCTTCCCCGCACCAGGAAGCACACGAGATGCTTCCCCAGGGGTCCCGAGGAAGAGGGCATGGATGTATGCTCCACAAATATCCAAGGTCACACTTAGCAATCCATATTTGAGTCAAGAGCTCTGTGTCCTCAGGAGGAAGCACCCAGGTGGGGGTCGTGTCCGCCTCACAGACACGGCGGCCTTGGTTATCCCCTTGGCTACCCTCGTGGCTGCCCCCATGTTCCGCCTTCCACGTGCCCCCTGAATCCCATATGCAGCAGATATGTTCGGACGTAGAGTCTGTTCCGGGCAGCAGACTCCGGGAGGTGGTCTCCCTCGGCCTTCTCTGGGCGATGCATTAGAACTAAGAAGCTTCCGTGTCTGTCTGGGGGGAGATGAGGCCGTGGAGCCTGATCAAGCAAATGTGTGTCCCCTTTGGAAAATGACGGCTCCCAGCAGGGACCTGCTAGACAGAGTGAGTGCATAATGGGCCTGGGCTGAGCCGGGAGCGAGTCAGGGGCCGGGAGGGTCAGACGCGGCGGGAGACGGGCTCTTTGGAAGCTGAAAATGAACCATAATGATCTGGAAGGCTGTTTATGCTCATGCCGGACTCCCGCTGCTGGAGTACGTGAGGATGCTTGCCATTTTGTTATTGAGACACCATTGATTCTGGGACACGGCTGTGTGTGCCTGTGTGCTCCTCATGGCTGTGAAAATGACTGGTCTTAATAAGCTTGGGAGCAAATGCCCCAGGCTCTCCGGGTCGCATTGCACAAAGCCATTTGGCTGTCACAGAGCTCCCAAATCAAAGCAAATGCTCGATATGGGATGCAGGAGATGGAGCCGCAGAGAAAGGCAAGGTGTAGGGTGGCAAACAAGAGTACAGGTCACCCAGGGACCCTGAAATCTCAGGTAAACTATCAATGCTTTTAGTGTAAGCATGTCCCGAATAGTGCATGGGACATACGTACGCTTTTTAAAAAAATCATTGTTCAATGGAGTTTCCCGTGTGACTGGGTGCCCTGTATTTTACCTGGCAACCCTACCTGGGAAGCCAAGCTTCTCAGGGGGGATCTTAAATGGGTTTGACAGATTGTTTCCGAAGGTTGACTTATTGCTGAAATGGCAAATTTTAACCTCTTGACAGAAAGGAGGAGATGAATCTAGTAAGTGGCCTAACAAGTGGCTGTTTAGCACAGTAGCCTCCGCTCCCCGCACGTCTGCCAACACTGCACCCACAGCTTCTCCAGGGCCCTGGGGGTAGGCCCCCTGCTGCACATAAAGGGAAGTGTTCACCAGACCCTGCAGGGTATGAATTCTTTTCCTATTTCAAAGGTACCACGGAAGGCTCAGAGAGGTCAAGGATTACCCCCAAGCTCACACAGCACATCAGGCAAGTTTCTTTAGTTGTACACAGGAGAAAAATGGATTCTGATTGGTGTAAGTGGAATAGAAATTGATTAGAGAAATGAGGGGCAGTCCACAACATTGCCAGAAGGAAGGGGATACACTGCTCCAATCTGTATGGCCAGAGCTGCAGAACTGCTCAGGTGAGGGGACTGCAGGTCAGGACCCCTGAGCACCTGATGTCCCAGCCAGGATACCTGCAGGCTGGTCCATATCTGGGCAGCCACACATGGTTGGCCAAGTAACTCAGGGCAGGCACATCTGATTGGCTGGGAAGTTCAAGGGGAATTGCCTCAGATTGGCTATAAAGTTCAGGACATATTTGATAGGCCAAGTAATGCAGGGCAAGAACACCTGATTGGCTGAGAAGTACAGGGTAGGCTCATCTGATTGGCTGGATCAGGTCACATTCCCATGCCCAGCTCTCAGGAAGGCTGGGCAGCCAGGGGTCTGGTGCTCTCAGCTTCCTTAGTGGAAGGGCAGCTTCTTCTCACCAAGACCCAGAGGGCAGGAGTGGAGAAAAATAACACCACCAACAAACGTCTTCTGAGCCCAGCTAGTGAGCCGTGGAGTGGGGCACTGAAGTGAGCCCAGGCTGGCCCAAGTCTGAAGCACCCACCCTCTCCATTTCACCTGTTAGCAGCCCCTTTACAAACCTGGCTCTTAGGTGGACCCACGAGCCATGGTTCTCCTCCCTCTGTAACCCACCCAGTGCCACACGGCCAGAGCTCAAATTGCAGAGCCTGTCTCCAGAGGACGCTGCTTGTGGCATGGTGTCATCCCCCACGAGGACGTCGTAAGTCTCGCATAGCGGAGCTGCTCCAATAACAGCACCTTCCCGTCCAATATCTGCCATCCCTGCAAATCGGTCGATTGCACAGATACGGCCGGCAGCCATATGTTGCAGCCGGCCAGCACGAGCCCGCCGCACATCTGCTGCCCTGATGTAATTATCGATAGCACCGCCCTTGTCCGCATAACTGCCTGGTTGGAAATGACAAATGGTCGCCCCACAGATGGGGAAACTCCTCAGAGAAGCACTGAAGAAGGACTTTGTCACACTGTGGTACTAGGTCACCGTGGTGTACCTGGGTGTCTGATGTGCTCGTGATAATTTTTCCCGTTGTATACCCGATACATCCTTTGTTATTTTTCCAGGAAACAGATAAACGAGGAAGACGTTTGGCCTCTGGTTCACAGGCTCACAACTTCTTCGCTGCGATCTTGTAACTCAGCGTTGCTCTGCAGGGTTCTGCATTCAGTGACACTTTCCCGCAACCTGCATCTGGGGAATGCGCCAGAATGCTGCCAGATCTTCAGAGTGGCCAAGACAGTGTTTTTCTCACAGCCGTCCTCTCACGGCCTCCTCCCTCTGGGGTCCCAGAGCAGAAGGTTCTAGGCCTGTCCTCCTGCATCCGGGTTCTGTTTCGGGTCTGGAACAGTGAGTGTTTGCAATGTCTACTCTTAAAACCAACAGTCTCTCCTTCTCGGGGGACTGGGTCGCATGGGCCCACTCCCAGAGGCCACCGTATGCCAGATGCATTCCCTCGTCCTACCTCAGCCTGCCCTCCTTCCACCCAGGGTGGAAGGCCCTGCTCAGGCTGAGCTCTGGCCAAGCCAAGCAGGAGAGCCAGCTGATCAGGGTACAGGGCTCAGCCAGCCAAGGCCCTCGGCTCAGAAGGACTGAAGGTGTGTGTGTGTCGGAGGAGTGGGGGGCACTGTAGCCACACACCGCAGATGACAGCTAGCAGAAGCCAGTGCCAGCAGAGTGACCCTGCATCCATCTATCTCATTGTGGAGGCTGAGTCGTCACCTCTGCATGGTTGACTGTAAGCTCTGGACCATCAACCACAGCATGAGGCTGCCCAAAACCTGGGTTGCATTAACAGGGATATTATGTCCAGGACAAGGGAGGTGAGAGCCCACCTGGGCTCTAGGTGCACAGTTCCAGACTCTGTGAAGTACAGTATTCTCTTCCTAGCACCAAAGTCTGGAAGGGAGGCAGCACGTTAGGAATGGATCCCGGTAATGGGGCCCCCAGAGCAACAAAAGGCAGGAACCCTTGAGCCTGGAGAAGGGCTGCTTCTGGGGACTGCAAAAGCTATGTTCTCCTATGAGAGGTGATCTCTGGTCACGCACGAGGGCTCGGGCCTGTCCTGCACAGCCCAGGAGGGCTGAGCTGCAGGCTGGAGGTTCAGCTCAGCATGACTACGCCACCCGTGCACAGCATTTGTAGGTGCCCAGCACCAAGGAGACCCTTGCTCACACTTTATCTTTCAACGGCTGGTGACCTCCCTGCGCTGTCGTGGCCGCTCTGGGCGATGGCGTGTCGTTCCCCGCAGCAGGGAGTTTCTGTAACTTGCTCACATTGTACAGCCAACGCCTGTCGTGCTGTCCGCTCAGGCACCACCGTGCTCAGAACCACCGGTGCCTCTCTGTGTGGAGAACCTTCTAGAACTGACGCGGCCTCTGACTCCCCTAGGGAGCTGACAGGTCTGTGCCGCTTACCTGCGATCTACAGGCACAGTCCCAGGGGTGACCGAGGACATGGCCAAGGAGACTGGCCCTGACCCTGCATCACGGAGCTTTCGGGTTGGCCACAGAAGGGAGGTTGTGGGGAGGCAGCGAGTCCCCCCGTGGGGGGACTTGTTGCCGCCGCCACGGTGATGGTGGCTGGGCACGGGGATTCGTGTCCCCTGCTGGGCCTTGGAGCAGGTGGCTTCTCAGAACCACTTTCACATGGGGACCCTCTGAGAAGCTTCCAGAGAATCACAAAGAGCTCCCGATCCCCAGCCAAGGCCCAGCCACCAGCTGGGGGCACAGTGGTACACCTTAGCTGCATCCTTGTAACCCAGCACGGTTTAGGGTGTGGACCTCACCCTCTGTGAGACCCGCCTATGCCCTTCCTCCAGGGCAGTGAAAGCGGAGAGGGAGGCAGAGGCCGGACTAGCCCTCACTCCAGCACCACGCTGCCCCCTGCCCCAGGTCCTCATTTCCTTCCGTCCACCACGGCTAGTGTTTACTGAGCACTCACTGTGCGCCAGGCGCGGAGCAAGGTGCTTAAGCATCTCCTCCACTTCTCCCAGCACATCTCTGCACGGCCACTCTCATCCCCACCCCATCGTAGGGAGGGACTGAGGTTTGGAGGATTCCGGAGCTTGCCCCAGGCAGCACAGTCAGGGCAAGTGGGGTACAAATGCAAGCCTGGTTCTCATCGCCCTGCATGGGACTGCCCCATCGCCCAGAGCGGCCACGATGCAGGATGATGCCGTCCGTTCACAGTGCAGAGCTGGAGCGAGAGTCACTGACATCAGCCCCTCCCCAGCCTGGCAGCGCCCACTCCCTGGGTGTGGTTGTCCTGGTGACTTGGCACTTGGCGGTTCCAGCTGTCATCTGGAGAAACTTCCTATATCGCAGAGGTCGGAAAGCTAAGAAGTACATTTCCCAGGTGCCCTTGCGGCTGGGATTCTGAATTCAAATTGGGCGCTGTATGCAAATTAATGTTCTCCAGTCCTGCTCGTGCAGCGTGCAAGCCGTGGACACACATGCTTCTGCAGCTCGGCATTGCCATGGGGATGTGGGTTCCTGCAGTCCGGCCACTGGCTTCACTGGTGTGGAGAGATGGCTGTGCAGGTGGCAGCAGCTGACCCCTGAGGAAACACCACTTCTGAGGGCCCCATCCTGATTGGTCACCTCCCTGGCTCTGGGCTCTTCCAGACAGCCTTTCCGGGGTCACCAGCTTGAGCCTTGTGACCCTAGCAGGTGCAAAATCCCTTGCTTTAAAACCTAAATCCAGAGTGGTATTGGTTTCCTGCAGCTAAAGCGAGACTGATGATTGTGGCAATTTCTGTAGCAACTGGAGAGGCAGGACGGAAGCAACTGAAATTGTGCCCACTGTACAGATTAGGTGCCAAAGCACCGAGAGGCTAACCCAGCCAGAGTCCCGCACGATGCTAAGAGTACTCGCCCGGCTCCTAACTCCTGCAAGAAAGGGGTGCAGTGCAGACAAAACAGGCTGTGCTGGTGCTTGGACCCCCCTCGCCTTGCACCCCAAAGTAATTCCTTCCCAAAGGAGCTTTGGAGGCAACTCTTTGTCTGGTCATCAGCATAACATTGTATTGTAGGGCACCATAATATTGTAGGGCCACCAGGTAATGATTCATGTCATTTGGAGGAAACGAATAAAAAAAAATACAGTAAGACAAACACCGATTATTTGGAGTTGATTATGCAAGTACGACCTGTTGAACAGATGCATGTGATGTGCCGATGTATGCACACGCGTCCTCTAGCCTTGCCCCTTTAGTTCTCTGGAATGCGGTGTTTGTGTCAGGGTGTGCTTGGACAGCAAATGGAGCTTGAATAAGAAGATTAGAGAGAAGGGAGCTGCTGGCCCATCTTGTCCATCGCATTTTGGCTGCAATTTCACGGATCTATCTTAGGATCAAGCCGCAATGCTTTCAATGTCCTTAATGCCAGCTACGAGGCTAGAGCAGCGCGGGATGGCTCCATTTGCTGCTGTGGCCACAGCTGGGCTGCAGTGACAGACGACCAGGGGGCCCCTCAGGCCTCACTCCTGCTCAGGCGTGCAGGGCAGGGCGCCCCTGGAAGGGGGGAGCCCCTGCTGTCTCATCACTTCAGCCGGATCCCAGTTTGTGGGTGAGGAGCAGATAGGGGGTGCCTGGCACTATGGCTGGCGTGGGGGGGCCCCAGGATTTGCATTGAATCCAGTGCCTGGCAGGTTCTCCCAGGGCGTGGGTTGGGAGAGGCAGCTTTCTCTGCTCCCTGTCCCCAGGTGGAGCCTTAATTGGTGGCAGGAGAGAACTAGGATTTGCTCTCCTGCTGGTCTGCCCTGCTGCCCCAGGGCTGGGCACCCAGGTCTACGAGGACAGCCTGGGAGCCCCTTTTCATGAAGGGCCTCCCAGTGAGGCCCAAGCTCTCCTTTTAAGATGTAGGATGGGTGAGCGAGCCCAGCTCCTCCTACAGGTAGGAACCCAGGTGTGCAGAGCTGACCTGACACAGGTCCCGACTCGGGGGCCCGCAGCAGCCCATTGCCCGTTGCCCTTCCTCCGCTGCCATGGGTCTGTTCCTTCATAGTCAGCTCCCGCTCAGCCACCCCGCCTCCACCCCTGGTGCTCCAGTGGTAAGTGAGCACCCACACACCTTCCTGCAGTCCTGTGGTTGTCCCGAGAGGCCCGCCCCCAGCCCTTCCCTGAGCTCCCCTAACCAGGCTGGTCCTGGGGAACCCGTCCTCCCTGCTGCCTGCTGCATGAGCTGCTCCCTCTCGGCCTCCTTTCCTGGGGCCCCCTCTTCCTTCCTCCAAAAGCGGGAGCCATCCAGCCTGGCCCTGTCTTTTCCTCCGTCCACATCACTTCCTGTCGCTTTCATCCAGGCCTCGGCTTCCCACGTGCCACCAACTCCCGGCGTTACATGTCCAGCCCAGACCTCCCTCCCGACCTCCAGACTTGCAGACCCACCTGCCCGTCTCCATGGATGTCCACAGCACCTGCAGCTCTGCGGGATGCCAACTCAGCTCCTGAACGTCCCCTCCAAGCCTGCTCGTCCTGGGCGGTGGTACCTCAAACGAGCAGTGGCCCAGCTGGTAACTAACAGGCTCTCTCACGCTCTCAGGCCCGGGAGCCGCTGAGGGGGTGACAGGGGCTTATGTTGCCACACACCGCAGGGCCAGCACAATGGGGACTGAGCTGCCTGACATTTGGCAAAGTGGGGGTCACTTGGTGACTTAGAGAAAAGCCCTCAGTGTGCCTTCTGGTCCTTACAGCCACCATAAGAGCTAGGGACGGTCGTTTGGCACTTTATACAGCTGGGAAACAGCAAGGCTCAGAAACGTGGTAAGGTCCCACCAGGGGATCCAGGCAGATGGGGTCTGTGGGGTCTGCCCCCAGATGGGGTCAGGGCCTAGACAGCGAGTGGGGCAGCAAAGGGTCCGAGGCTGAACCCTGGAGAACAGGGGCAAGGCTTGGGTCCTGGACAGGTACTTGTTCATCGTGTGTGGGGTGGACGACCAGGTGCCAGCAGGGCCCCAGCCTCATGGTTAGGAGTCAGAGCTCACGGGCAGAGCCAGCTGACACTTCCTGTGCATGCGCTTCTTGGGGCATGGCTGGGAGACTGGCTAAAAATACAGGGTCTGGGTACATAAAGCACATTCTGTTAAGTGGGGTACAGAAACAGCCCCAGGGGTGGGGACTTGGGGCCTCTGTGCCGTTCTGTGAGGCACCCCCTGCCCCTGCCAGCTCTCCACCTGCACCTGCTTCTGTCTAGGAGCTGGGGTGCCCAAAGGCAGGGGACCAGGGGCCCAACGTGCCAAGCTTGGCACTCAGCGGCCGGAAAAACACACCCAAATGGGTGCAGAATGGCCCCACCATGTGTATGAGTGTCCCGGGGCAGGTGTAAAAAATTACCCCAGGCTGGGCAGCTTAAACAACTGGTTCTGTCACAGTTCTGGAGACCAGAAGTCCAAAATCAAGGGGTCGGTGGGACCGCGCTCCCTCCAGAGGCTCCAGGGGAGGTCCTCCCTGTCCTTTCCAGCTTTGGGGACCCTGGGTGTTCCTGGACTGGTGGCCCCATCCCTCTAGTCTGTGCCCAGCTTCACATACCTTCTCCCCTATGTCTGTGTCTCAAATCTCCCTCCTCTGTCTCACACAAGGACACTTGTCATTGGACTCAGGGCCACCCAGAGAGTCCAGGATGATCTCATCTCAATGTCCTTAATTTAGTCACATCTGCAAAGACCCTTTTTCCAAATTAGGCCACAGCCACAGGTTCTGGAGAGCAGAACATGGACACGTCCCAGGGGCCACCACTCAGCCCCCCACAAGTGCAGTCTGGACATTGTTCCCGACCCCTCCCTCCTTTAGTTATACTCTAAATGCTGCTGGGTCCATACAGCGGGTCCTGGCTCCTTGTGCTTCTTTCTCTGTGTTCTTCTCGTTGGGGAGGCCGCCCAGACTTGAAGTTACAAAGAAGCTAAATGCTGACGCCTCTGGGATTTCTCTCTTCACTATAACACCACCCCACACACACCCATACCCCCCGCCGCTGTGTCTCCTCATCTTTCTACTGGATAGCTCCATGTGGCACGCTCCCTGCTAGCCCCTAAGTGGAACCCTCTATTCACCCCTCACAGGAAAGGCAGATGCCCAGGTCGGCGAGGGCAGGGGTAGGAGCTGTTATGGGGTGAGTCATGCCCCCCACAAAGATAGGTTGGCATCTCAACCCCCAGGACCTGTTACCAGGTGGGATTTTTCACCAGGTGGGATTCCCCCTGCCCCTGGTGGGCTCTGGTACCTGTGGATACTGCCCTTTGTGTGTGCTGCTTGTGGGGCTAATTGGGCAGTACTCTGCTGTGATCTGAAGCCAACTTCTAAGTATGTTGGTTCTGGGGTCTCTTGGGAGGGGCTCTGGTGCAGCCCCAGGTCACTCACTGCTTGTGACTGGCTGGGGAATACCTGGTAGGAGCTACAAATCCGCAGTTGTTCACTACCTGTGCTAAATCTGTACACACATGGGAGAGGTCACACTGTGAACCAAAGACGTCTGTCACCAGTACCAACCCTGGGGTAGCTCCGCAAAAAGCTGGGACACCCCAAGGCCTGCTGCTACCTGCCGGCTGCCTTAAGGTTCAGCCACCGATAAAGCCTCGTGTGGTAAGCAAGTTGGGTGACACAGGGTCTCAGGGAGTCACTAGAGTGGGAAGAGTGTGGTGACCAGGTTAATGTAGACTCTGGTTTGGTGCCAGTGCTGAGCCTGGAGCTACTCAGCAAAAGCCTCAGAGCACACCGAGGCCAGTCACCGCCTGCCTCGGGCTGGTGGACTCTGATAGTTTTCTGAGAAAGAGTGCAATGTGGGCGGGCTGGCTGCTCAGGAGAAAGTGCCTCCAGCATTGGGGGAGTTGGAAGGGGCAGGGCCCAGTTAGTCAGCAGGGCGGAGCCCCGGAGCTCATCAGACCAATCAGATTCAGATTTGGCCGTAAGCGTAGGGGGCGGGCTCAACGCAGGAAAGATGGCGCCCGCCTGCTGGCTGCGTGGAAGGAAACGTCTTCACAGGGAAAATGCCGACTGTCCTCCAGCCCTGACATGGAGGTCACACACCTCAGTCTGCCCCTCGTATGCCTCTGATGCCCCCCGAGTCACTGTCCCTCCGCTGGAGCCCAAGGTGAGTGCTTGTGACCAAGTGCGTCTGTGCGCGGCTGATTAAGTGGACGTCTGGGTTTCTTGCCGCCTTCCGTCCCTCCCAAATGGTCGGAATCCCCACTGTTTTTCACAACCAGATGTTGTGGGGGCTCCTCTTTCCGGCACCAGTGCTCTGGGCTGGGGGGCTGGGTTCTCTCGTTCCTCCCGGGGTAACCTTTGCAGCCGAGATATCCCTCCCGGTTCTCAACTGCCACACATAGGTGGGGCCTGTTTCATGTCTCTGCCCCTCCTACCAGTCTCGACGTGGCCTCTTTATCTCCTTGGTTATAAAACTTATGTTCAGCCAGACTTCAGATGGTTCTCCAGGTTGATTGTTCTATAATTTAGTTGTAATTTTGATGTGTTCACAGAAGGAGGCAGGCAGAGTGTTTATCTCTTCCGCCATCTTGGATCTCCAAACGACAGGATAATGTTTTGAATACATTGGTTTAAATAAAATATATTATTAATACATATTTAACCTGTTTCTTTTAATTTTTTTAATGAGGTTACCAGAAAAATTTTAAATTGTATATGTGGCCTGCATTGTATTTCTTTTGGTCGGTGCTGGCAGAGTAGAGGGAATGTGCACAGAGAAGCAAAGAGAAAAAAATAACAGTGATGCATTTCTAAATATCATTAGTTGATGGGGAGTAATGTCTATCAGCAGGGAGACTTGGGCTGCTTAGTGAAGACATACAAAGGGATAGCAGGAGTTGCTGAGATTCTAACATTCAAAATTCGCCTTGACAAAGGCTGTTGTCTTGAGAAGGTGCTGTCGGACCTTCGTCTTCTCCCTCTTTGGCACGTCACGGGCAGTGCTGGGGGCACCTCTGAGGCACAGAAAGGAGCCTGGCTCTGCCTGGTGTCTGCTGACTGTTTGGCAAGAACACAGAATAAAGGGCCCTTCTGGAAGGTGAGTGGTGCCTTTGTCCCGCAGACACCCTGACAATGGCTGGTCCCCAGAGCCTGGGGCTGGACAAGCACAGAGTGGTTCATAGGCCAAGTACAGGAGCAGTGGCCGGAGTGGGTGTGCCATGGGGCGACTTTGGACCCAGGGCCATAACTCAGTCTTGATGGTGTTTACTTCCCGCTAGCAGTCCACACACCCGTGCACGGCTTGTCTGCACTTGGCTTCTGCAAACCTCTCCCTGTAGGGTCATCTGGGGCTCGGAGAGATCGATCCCACGTTCCAGCTGAGCAGCCCTTCCTCCAGACTTCTCGGCACCGTCCCCCGCCTGCCCAGGCTCCATGTACCCGCAGGCCATGGGGCAGTGGATGGGCCCGGGGCCTCCTGTTGCAGCCAGGAGTCCTGGCCTTGGCCCTTCTGATACAGCCTCCTCGTGTGAGCTCACTGCCGGGCGGCCACAGCCCACCTGTGTCCTCCCCAGACTGGCCTCTCGCTGGCTCCCTGGCCTTCTTCTCAGCTCTGGTGTGCCCAGCGTCCACCTCCCTCAGCCTGGACTCCAGCCACACACATCAGTCTGCATGGAACCCGGCTGGAATGGGCCACAGGGTGGGGAGCAGAGGCAGGACTCTAAGAGCAGCCCTTGTGGTCAAGCGTCCAGCCCAGAATCTCCTCCAGGCAGTGAGCTGAGCAAAGCAGCTAATTGTGCCCAGAAGCAAACACATCATCTCCACCCAATCGATTGCTCCAAAGCCTGATTTAACAGCAGTCTTCACTCAGACATGTGGCCTGGCTCACGTGACAACAGATTAACAGCTTAGTAACCTGGAGGCCACAGTTGCCCTGAGGCGTTTTCATACTGGATTCATAATTTCTTCCACAGTGGCTGCAGTTTGCTACAGCAGTTGGTACGAAGGAGAAATTACCTTCCACAGGACCACACACCAATGAGAAAAGCCTACATACTGTGTGATTCCAACTCTAAGACATTCTGGAAAAGGCAAAACGAAGGAGACAGTAAAGATCAGTGGTTGTCAGGGGTGGGGGAGGGAAGGAGGAGAGATGAACAGATGAGACACAGGATTTTTAGGGCAGTGACAGGATTTTATCCATCATTAGTATCATAATAATGGACACGTGTCAAAACGCTGTCCAAATTCACAGAATGCCCACCACCAAGTGTGAACCTGAATGTAAACGGTGGACTTTGGGTGATGATGACATGTCAACGTAGCTTTACCCTTGGTAAAAAAAAAAAAAGTTCCTTTCCTGATACCTCCATTACACATGGCCCAGTGTAGTATATTTGAAGGTGAATTTAGATTCTTTTAAAATAAACATTATAAACTGTCGGGCAAGCGCTAAAAATTTATGAAAGCAGTATAATTGGAAACCCAGACAATGAAGAAAGGGGGAAGGGAGCAATGAAAACACCAAACCTCTCGGTAGCCACTTAAACGTGAACAGTCTACAGACACCAGGGAGAAGACAGAGCTCGTCAGCGTAGGTAGGAGAAAAAAGACACAACTCTACGTTGTCCACGAGAAATCCACTTTAGGTATAAAGACTTAGACAGGAAAGAAGTAAAGGGACAGCGACAGAAACCCCGTGCTGACACTGATCCAAAGAAAGCCGGCGTCGCCGTATGTGTGTCTGACAAAGCGACTGCAGAACACAAATATTGATGAGGGATAAAAAGGAGCTAGTGATAAGGGGGTCAGTTTGCCAAGGACACGTACCAATTCCAAATGTGTACATACCTGACAAAAGACCTGGAAAAATAAGGCAAAACACGAATAGCACTGACAGAGGAAGTAGACGCATCTATGAAAGTTGGAGACCGGCGCTCCCGGTCTCTGGCTGATGCGCCGCGCAGGCCAGGGTACCGCGGATCTGACCTGCACCATCCGTCAACTTGAGCTGATTGACATGGAGTATTTCTCTCCAGCTCACGTGGAACTTGCACCAAGACAGACCACATTCTGGGCCACAATACACACCTGGGTGTATTTAAAGTGGTACAAATCATACAAGGTATGCTTTCGGGCTGCAGTGGAATTAATTCACCTGTAGTCTGAAGTGTCAGTGAGGACATGGAGGAAAGAGACCCTCTGGTGCATTGCGGGTGGGAATGCAAAACGGGGCAGCTGCTGTGGGGAACGGGATGGAGGGTCCTCAAAAAATTAAACACAGCACGACCATAGGACCCAGCAATCCCTCTTCCAGGTGCCAATCCAGAAGAATTAAAACTGGGAGCTTAAAGAGGTGTCTCTGCCTGCACACCCAGAACAGCTGCTCTCACCATGGGCAAGACGGGGAAGCAACCTCAACGCCCATCAGGGAATGAACGGCTAAGGAAAGCGTGGCGTGTACGTCCAGGGGAACACCACTCAGCCATGAAAAAGGAGGACACCCAGCCGGAGGGAGCGACGAGGACCCCGGGCTCCGTGAAATCAGTCAGTCACTCAAGGACAATGATTGCACTGTCCTACTTTTACGAGGAACCGAAAATAGTCAAACTCATAGAGACAAAGGGCAGACTGGAGTTCCCGGGAGCTGGGGGAGGGCGGATGGGGGTTCTTGAACGGGTGTAAGGTTTCAGGTAAACACGATGAGTAAAGTCTGCACAGCCCTGCGCCCACGATCAGCGAAACCATACCATGCACTTAAAATTCTGGTACGAAGCCAGGCCTCAGGCTGTCTAAAAAAAAAAAAAGGAAGAAATACCGATCAGGTATCAATGCAATGGATTTTACTTATTTATTTATTTTTTTAAAGGAATCCCAAAATCCTCCCCCCTTTTCTCTCCTGTCTTGTCGCACTGCAGTGAATAGCTGGAGACACAGAGCCACGGTGTCCCACAGCTCCTGGAGTGGCGTGAGGACATTTAAGACGGGTATGGCTCAAGTCCAACGTCATCCTGAATGGCCTGGTCTTTTGCCCATCTGGGGTGCCCGTTGGGTAGCGGCCAGTTCCCAGGACGACTTTGGTTATTTGTGCTGAGAAGAGTGGCTCCTCGCCAGCCCCAGACATTCCAGAAGCATCTTCTCAAAATGCAAAGTGAGGGCAAGTTTGGGGAGGGGCGCGCAGGCAGCCTGAGGGCCGAAAACCCCTCCCGCCTGGAGAGAGGGACGCCAGAAATGCCAACGGCTGGAACGAGGGACCAGGCGGCCGGGACTGGGGGGGCCAGGTCACCTCTCCACACGAGGGTCGTGTGCGCAGGGTGATGTGTCCCCGTGAGTACTCCGTGTGCCTGGCACTGTGTGACGTGTGGGGTACACAAAGCGAGCACACGCAGGCCCTAACTTGGAAAGACGTGTCATGCCATTTCTCGGGTACCTCCTCCCTCATAGCAGCTTTCTTGTACGCAATGCCTGTGAGTGCCAGGCGAAGCCACTGAGTATTCAGATCCCCATTAGGAAAACCCAAGGGAAACGCAGAATGTTCTGGAATATGGACAAAGGCTCACGGCCCCCAGTGCAGGTGCTTCCTTCAGACTCCGGGATGTCAGGCTGTGTCTGCCATTCCTTGTGCAGCAGTGGGTCTGCCCCCAGGGGACATTTGGCAATATCTGGAGATATTTTTGAGTATCACAGTTGCAGGGTGCCCCTGGCGTCTGGTGGGTGGCACCAGGGATGCTGTTGAACACCCTAGAGTGCCTGGGACGCCCCACCCTGGAGAATGGCCCCCAAATGCCAGTAGTGCCAAGTTGAGACAGCACTTTGCAATCCCTGCTCCACTTAGCCATCAGCCCCGAGAGCCTGAGGGCTGGTGAGCAGCATTTAAACGGGGAAGGGGAAGAAAAGCCTTTGGAGGTGCTGTGCCGGCGGCATCCGGTCAGGGAGACTGGGCACAGCGGTTTCTGACATCGTCCGGGAGGCGGGCGTCCTGGCTACCTGCGCCCCTCCCAGCCGGGCCACAGCGGTCGGGGAGTGGAGCCGACTACCCCTCATCAGGCATCTGTGAGCGTCGATCGGTGAGTCACTGTTGTGGTGGCCCCCAGAAAGCTGTCTGCATCCCAACCCCTAGACCTGCAAATGTGACCTTACCTAGGGGAGGGGTCTTTGCAGGTGGCATTAAGGACCTCAAGGTGGGGTCGTCCTGCATCACTTGGGTGGGTCCCAAGTCCAATGGCAGGTGTCCTTATCAGAGACAGAGAGGAAAACGCAGGCACAGAGAGAAGGCCATGTGACGACGGGGGCAGAGGCTGGAGGGATGAGCCACAGGCCAAAGAACGCCTGCACCCAAGCAGCTGCAAGAGGCAGGAAGGGTCCCCTGGAGCCTCCAGGGGATCACAGCCCAGACACCTCGATCCCACACATCTGGCCAGAACTGCGCGATAGTCAGTGCCTGTTGTTTTCAGCCCCAGTCTATGGTGAGTTGTCATGACAGCCCCAGAAAATGGATAAAATGGTCTGGACTTTTTGTTTCCAGTCCTTGAAAGGATATTGCCCAGGGTAGCGTGGGCTCAGAGATATTAGTGAGGATTTTGATCGAGGCTCTAAGGTCCCAAATCCCCGGGCATTTTCCAGATCCTTTGTAAATCAGCCGGCCCTGGAACCAGTAGGAGCGTCTTCCTGGGGGCTTGAAGCAGGCGGTTCCGGTAGAAACAAGGGGGTGTTTGGTGCCGTGCCCTTCCCTGCTCGTTTACATGATGGTCAGTGGTGACCTGCTGAAGACAGGTCAGCGTCCTTCCTCCACAGATGGGGAGATCGGGGCCTGGGACCAGCGAAGTCCTCTGGGACTTGTCGTGCCATCAGAAGCAGGGGACCCAACTCCAAGTACTTCCAAGAAAGGGGCCCTGGAGGCTGGAGGCAGTGAGCAGAGTGCTCACCCTGGCGGACGAGTGGCAGAGTGGGACCAGGTGCAGAGCTTGCCTCCACGCTGCTTTTCCCTTCTAGATGATTCCACCAGTTGGCCTCAGTCTCATTCCGAATAAGCGCATCAGTCCTCCGTCCTGGTGGCATCAATTTATGTGGCTTGGCGTGGAGAGAGGCGCAGACCCAGAGACTGGGCGACGATTTCGTGGGAAGTGGGAAGGAGGCTGAGTTCCAGCAAACTGCTCGTTCACCAGCGTGAACGGTGGGGGTGTGAGGTCCCCGGATCCCTGGCCAGGATTACCCGGTGCAGGACCGTGGGGGCTCGGGGAGCGTCTGCTCTGGTCCCCTGTATCGTCTGGACGCTCACAGATGGGTCACTGACTTGTGGGCTCTCCACTGCCACTGTTTTTGGAATACTGTCTGCGATAGCTGAGAGCTGCAACGCTGAGGCTGACCGGCCTCACTTCCTTCTTGTAAACCCAGAAGGACAAGGCAGCAGCTTCAAACCGTGTCTGCAAATGCATCCGCACTCTGCCGTCAAGAGTTGGAGCCTAACCCCCATCCCCCTGAATGTCAGTCGGCTCAGTGACTCGCTTCTCACAGAGAGAATGTGGCAATGGGACTTGTGTGACTGCTGAGGCTTGATCCCCAGAAGGGCTCGGGCTTCTGCCACGCACTTTCTCCCTCCCTCTTGTTGGAACCCAGCCACCCCGCAGTGGGGAAGACACAGGGTGGAGTCATCCGTAGCCCACAACTCCACGGGTGGGAGGAAGCCACCCACAAAACCCCAGCACAGCCGCCACCTGACTGCAGCCACGTGAGGGGCCCCCAAGCTGAGCCCAGTGACCCCCTGTCACGCATGAAGGAGAAAAGTAAATGATGTTTTAAGCCACCACTTTCTGGGGACGGCCTCTCACCCAGTGACAGAGTACTGGAACACCGCTGTAACACAGAGTACTGGATCCTGCAGCCCTTGGAGGTGGAGGGGGGCAGCCATGTAAAAACACGTAAAGGGGGCCCTCACTGGGTCATGTTCTCCATGGCCCCCCGGCGTGACCTCTGAGGCTGAGTCCAGGGTGGACGGTGTCCCTTCGCTGCGGCACTTACCCTGTAACCACTTTCCATCCCGCCCAGTCACCAAGTCACCTGGAAAGTTTGGTTGGAAAGGTGGTCACGTTGAGAAGATGCGTTTGCCGCCCACCCTGCATGTGGGTGTGGGCTGCCGGCGCCGGTCTCCTGCAGAGCAGACCACCCTCCCAGCCCCTCTCTGCCCCTTTTCGTGTTCGCACCAGGAAGCCAAGGCAAGGTCCTTTTTCCAGGCGTCGGTTCACAATGCTGCCGCAGTCCACGGTCTGTGACCGCCACCCACTCAGCGCTTCCCCAAGGAAATGTGTGTCTGCGGGTAGAGGCTATGAAGACGTCTCCTTAAAATCCGTCCTCTGCCAGCGCGTTCTCCTCTGCGTGGCTCCCGACTGTCCCTGGAGGGACTGTACGTCTAATCCCTGGGAACCTAGACTGTACATTTCCACCGGGACTTGGCCATTCACCTCCAGCCGTGTCGCGTTCATTTTCTCCTCGTTCCCTCATCCCTCTTGGTTCCTTCATCGAAAGAAAACGTTCTGGATGATTCCCGGGGCTGCTGTCCTGCCTGTGAAGCTGTGGGTGTGTTCACTCTGGGGTCCACCCTAGTGGGGGAGCAGCTGCGTTTTCTCCACTGTCCCCTATGTGGCCGGGTCGTGTAGGCAGTGAAGATACAGTCCCTCTCATCTGCTGAATTTGCCTGAAAATCCTTCCCCTCAAAGGCAAACGCTGGTTTGACCAGGGGTCCTATTGTGCTCCCCATTTACAGGTAGAGAGTCTCTCACCCCAATCCAGGGTCTCGGCAGGCCCAGCTCTCCCGTTCTGGGGCTGGGTCCATCTTGGCTCTCATGGCTGGCCTGGGTCAGCCCCCACCCAGGGGAAGGGTGTTCCCAGGGAGCTCACCTACCTCCTTTTTAGTACCTTCCTGATCTCTCCTCACCCCACACCTCCCTCTGCTGCCTGGTAGCCCCCAGAAGGGTCCCTCACTGTGCCATTTCATCTGGACGGATATCCCACTAGGCATGCGTAGGAGTTTTCTGTGGCTAGTACGGCAAAATCACCACACACTGGGTGGCTTACAAACCTCAGAAATTGGATCCCTCACAGTTCTGACCACAAGTCAAAAAGAAGGTGTCGCGGGGCCCCTCTGGAGGTTCTAGGAGAGGAGCCTTCCTGCCTCTCCCCGTTTCGGGCAGTCGCCCCCAATCCTTGGCACACTTTGGCTCGCAGACATATCCCGCCAATGTCTGCTCTGTCTTCTCTTCCTCTTCCCCTTCCTGTCTCTGTATCTTTCCCAGTTCTTATGAGGACACCTGTCACTGGGATTAGGGGCTCCCCCAAATACAGGGTGAACTCATCTTGAGAGCCTGATTGCATCTGTAAATATCTTATTTTTATTTTATTTTTGCTGTTGTATTTTTTAAATGTTATTAAAATACAGCCAACATACAATGCTATATTAGTTTCAGGGGTACACCATAGTTCTTCAGCATTTATACACCTAAAGAAGCAACCACCATGGTAAGTCCAGCAACTGTCTGACACCGTGCCACAGAATCACAATATTATCGACTATATTCCCTATGTTGGACATTACATCCTTATGACTTGTTTGTCTTATACCTAGAAATTTGGACTTATTCCCCTTCACCTTTTCTCTCCTTTTTAAAATTTTCAATTAGGTTGACATTCAATATAATTTTATATTAGTTTCATGTGTGCAGCATAGTGGTTAGACATTTATATAGTTTAAGAAGTGATCCCCCAGGTTAGTCTAGTACCCACCCAACACTATACATAGTTATTACCATATTATTGACTATATTCCTTCTGCTTTGTTTTACATCCCCGTGACTATTTTGTAACTACGAATTTGTACTTCTTTTTTTTTTCTTTTTTTCTTTTTTTTCTTTTTTATTATTTTTTATTTTTTTAATTTTTAATTTATTGGGGTGACAATTGTTAGTAAAATTACATAGATTTCAGGTGTGCAATTCTGTATCACATCATCCATAAATCACACTGTGTGTTCATCACCCAGAGTCAGCTCCCCTTCCATCACCATACATTTGATCCCCCTCACCCTCATCCCCCACCCCCCAACCCCTTTACCTTCTGGTAACCACCAAATTACGTTCCCGAATTTGTACTTCTTAATCCCTTCCCCTTTTTCACTCTGACCCCCAACCCACTCCCAGCTATTACGCCAACAAATCTAATACCCATTGGACCCCAAACATAGTTACTACAATATTATTGACTGTATTCCTTATGCTATACCTTACATCCCCATGGAAACTTTGTAGCAATTTGTACTTCTTAATTTCTTCCCCTTTTGATCCACCTCAACCCCGCTCCCATCTGGCAACTATCAAAATGTTCTATGAGATTTTTTTCTGTTTTGTTTGTTTGTTTATATGTTATTTAAGCAAAATCACATTGCATTTGTCTTTCACATCTGTCTGACACTCCACTCAGCACAACACCCTCCAGGTCTCTCCATGCCACCGCAGATGGCAACAACCCATTCGCTTCCCTGGCCGAGCAATATTCCATTCCATACACAAGGTCTGACCATTAAGTGTGCAAACTTGTTGCAATGATGTTCCTAACCTTTTTTTGCTACCAGAGGGATTATTCATTATGAATTTGTACCAACTGGACAAACAGTTAACCAAGTTTACTATTTGAAAGTGCTAAAAAGGTGGCATGAAAAAGTTAGATGACCTGAACGTTTCACCAACAATTCATGGCTCTTGCATCACGACAATGCACCAGTTCACAGGGCACTGTCTGTGAGGGAGTTTTTAGCCAGTAAACAAATAACTGTATTGGAACACCCTCCCTACTCACCTGATCTGGCCCCCAATGACTTCTTTCTTTACTTGAAGATAAAGGAAATATTGAAAGGAAGACATTTTGATGACATTCAGGACATCAAGGATAATATGATGACAGCTCTGATTCCAGAAAAAGAGTTCCAAGATTGCTTTGAAGGGTGGACTAGGCGCTGTTGTCAGTGCACAGCTTCCCAAGGGGAGTCCTTCGAAGGTGACCACAGTGATATTCAGCAGTGAGGTATGGAGCACTTTTTCTAGGATGCGTTCCCTAACTTAATTGTCAGACCTTGCATGTACCACCTCTTTATCCATTCATCCATTGATGGACACCCAGGCTGCCTCCACATCTTGGCCATTGTAAACAATGATGCAATGAACATATGGATTCACACATCCTCTCAAAGTAGCATTTTGGGTTTCTGCAGCTAAATACCCAGAAGTAGGATTATTGGGTCCTTCTTTGTCTCTTGTTATAGCCTTTATTTTAAAGTCTATTTTGTCTGGTCTAAGTATTGCTACCCAAGCTTTTTTTTCTTTCTTTTTTTCTATTTCCATAAAAATAACTTTTTTCATCCCTTTATTTCAGTCTGTATGTGACTTTCAATGTGAAGTGAGTCTCTTGCAGACAGCATATGTAAGGGTTTTGTTTTCTTATCTATTCATCCCTCCTATGTCTTTTGATTGGAACATTTAATCCATTACATTGAAAGTAATTCTTGACAGATATGTAGCTATTGCCATTTTATTATTCATAATTTTGATTTTTTTTTTTTCATCTTAAAGAAGTCCCTCTAACATTCCTTATAATAGTGGTTTGGTGGTGAGGAACTCCTCCCAGATTTCTCTTAACTATCCTCATGTTTTTGGATTCTTTTTCTTTTTGCTGTTCCAACTGGGTATTTTCTGCTACAGCGTCTTCCAAGTCACTGATTCCATCCTCTGTTTCATCTCGTCTGCTGGTGATTCCTTCTAGTGCATTCTTCATTCTAGTCATTGTATTCTTCACTTCTGACTCATTCTTTTCTATGATTTCTATGTCCTTTTTATGCTTGATATCTCGTTGCTGGAGTTTTCACTAACTTCCTTGAGCACCCTTATAACTACTGTTCTGAACTCTGTCTCTGGTAGGTTGCTTGTCTTCCTTTCGTTTAGTTCTTTTTCTGGAGTTTTCTCCTGTTCTTTCATTTGGGATATATTTCTTTGTTTCCTCATTTTGGCTGCCTCTTTGTGTTTGTTTCTATGTATTAAGTAGATCTGCTATGTCTACTTGGCTGGGTGGCCTTATGTAGTAGGTGCCCTGTGGGGCCCAGTGATACAGTCTCTGTGGTCACCTGCTCCAGGTGCTCCAGGAGTGTCCCTTGTGTGGGTTGTGTGTGCTCTCCTGTTATAGTTGAGCCTTGGTTTCTATTGGCACATCAGTGGGTGGGATGGACCGTCAGGCTGATAGGCTGTGGAGCTTGGCCCATTGCTTATGGGCTGTTGTGCGGGGGGCTTATCCACTAAACAGGATTCACCCCAGTCGGCTCTGGTGCCTGTTGAGACTGCCCTTTGTGTGTGCCATTTGTGGGGCTAATTGGGGAGTGTTCTGCTGTGATCTGAAGCCAACCTCTAAGTATACTGGTTCTGGGGTCTTTTGGGAGGTGTTCCAGTGCAGGCCAGGTCATGTATTGCCTGTGACCAGCCAGGGAGTACTTGGTAGGAGCTACAAAGCAATCCGCAGTTGTTCACAGCTTGCGCTAGACCTGGAGGCACGTGGGAGAGGCCGCACGGTGAACCAAGGACGTCTGTCACCAGTACCAACACTGGGGTAGCTCTGCAAAAAGCCAGGACACCCCAAGGCCTGCTGCTACCTGCCAGCTTCCTTAAGGTTCAGCCACTGATAAAGCCTCGTGTGGTAAGCAAGTTGGGTGAGGCAGGATCTCAGGGAGTCACTAGAGTGGGAAGAGTGTGGTCACCAGGTTAATGTAGACTCTGGTTTGGTGCCAGTGCTGAGCCTGGAGCTACTCAGCAAAAGTCTCAGAGCTCACCGAGGTCAGTCACCGCCCCCCTCCTGGGGCCCAGGGACTCAGATAGTTTTCTGAGAAAGAGTGTAATGTGAATGGGGCTGGCTGCTCTGAAGAAAGTGCCTCTGGTGCGTTGTGGGAGTTCAGTGGGGCGGGTGCACAGTGAGTTAGCAGGGTGGAGCCCTGGAGTTCACCAAGCCAATCAGATTTAGATTTGGCTGTAAGCATACAGGGTGGGCTCACCACAGGAAAGATGTTGCCCACCTGCAGGCTGCATGGGACACAACTTAGTCTGCCCCCTCCATATGTCTCTGAGCCCCCTGAGTCACTGTCCCTCTGCTGGAGCCCAAGGTGAGTGCCTGCGAGCGAGTGAGTCTGTGCATGGGACATTTAAAAGGACGTCTGGGTTTCCCGCAGCCTTCCATCCCACCCCGATGGTCGGAATCCCTACTGTATTTCACAGCCAGATGTTGCGGGGGCTCCTCTTCCCAGCACCAGTACTCTGGGCTGAGGAGGTAGGTGTGCGGCTGGGTCTGTTGCTTCTTCGGGGGGAACCTCCATGGCTGAGATACCCCACCTGACTCTCAACTGCCTCACAGAGGTTTGGGGCCATTCCATGTCTCTGTCCCTCCTACCAGTCTCAACGTGGCTTCTTCTGTGTATACTTAGTTATAAAACTTCTGTTTGGCTAGACTTCAGATGGTTTTGCAGGTTGGTTGTTGTGTAATTTAGTTGTAATTTAATGAGTTCATGGAAGGAAGCAGGCACAATATTTATCTACACCTCTGTCTTGGATCTCTAAGATCTTATTTTTAAATCAGGTGACATTCACAGGTACTGGGGGGTAGCACTTAGACATATAACCTCACACCATTAAGCCCAGTCCGGCGTGCTTTGTGCTTTCACACTGTCTCTCCTCCCTGTCCCATTCTACTGTTTGATAGGAAATTTATGAACTAATTCCTATAGGGTATGAATTATTGATCATTTCTGCACAAAAGGGCTGTTAACATTCTGACTGCTTTATCAAAGAAATGTAATCCAATTGAAAAACACGTATTAATTTTTGATATGCTGGTGTCTGGGGACATGGATCTTATCACGGTTGGGTTTGAAAAGACGGACCGGTGCACAGCTGCGTTTGTAAGAATTCACGGCCTTGTATTTACTGAGCATCTTGCTGCGTCAGACTCTGAACAAGGGCTTGGGGATTCATAAAAGAAGAATAGAGAGAAAGAGGCAACGTTTCTGGCTTTAAAGACGGAGGGGAAGCGCACAAGCCAAGAAATGGGGCAGCTTCTGGAAGCTGGAAGAGGCTGGAAACTCATTGTCCCCTAGAGGCTCCTGGAGGCACACGGCCCTGCTGATTTTAGCCCAGCACGACATTGGTTGGGCTTCTGAGCCCCCACACTGCAAGTTGTGACTCCTCGTAGTTTGAAGCCACTAAGTTTGTGACAGTTTATTTCAGCAGCCCTGTGACCACCTCCTTGGTGGATGCAGTGACTGGTGGATTCTTGTAGCTCCTGATTTTGGGGAGAGGGCGAGAAAGTCTTTACATACAGGAAGAATATTAACTCTCAGAAGCCTGTTAGGCAGGGGCACAAAGCTGCCATTTTTGGAGGGAAGTTCACATGGTAGTAAAAGGGTGTGTGTGGATGCTGAGTTGCCAAAGGATAGGACTCTGTCGGTTAAAAAACGGTGGGCTGCCAGCTCTAAGCTTCCTTCCCCGCTGGGCTTTGTGAAGCTGGGGCTTGGGGCCCCACAGACCCCACGCTGCGCCCTGCAGCACTCTGCCGATAGGGGGCGCCCGAGGGAGGCTGCAGAGCTGGGGGAGGGAGAGGTGTGTCCTGCGGCTCCTCTTTGCTCTGGAGGTGGCAGTTCCTTCCCACAGCACAGGTGGTCTAGTCTGCAGACTTCCCAGCACTCTGAACGGGTGACGCTGTGCCCCCTCAGTGGCACCACCCAGCCGGGGGGCAGGATTGAGCTCTGGGGGCTGCACGTTCCGCCTGCCACGTGGCCATGGCTCCAATCTCCTCTGTTTGTTGGAATAGCCGCTTCCTGCAGTTACTTCCTCCCTGATGCTTTGGCATTCTCACTTGGCTTTCATAAATTCTGCATACATAACTTTATACCCACGTAGCAATCCTTCCACGTTCTTCTATAATCAATTCTCTGCTGCTGAAATAATTTGCACGGCTGGAGGCCTGGCAGCAAGCTAAGTATTGTGACAGGGTCACAAACCACATGTTGGAGGAGACCTAGGGAGGAAGCAATTCATTCCCCATGTCCCCAGACACCTCCCTCCCTCCCCTACCCCTGGCACCCTTGTACATAGAGGATCCCTGGGGACCACCAGGAGACCTTCTGAAAGGCTGAGAAATATTCGTTACATTTCTTAAGAAGATCCACAGTTTCCAGGAAGGCTTTTTGGTAGGAAAGACCACTGATGCGGATAAATTCTAAATCTTGGCTCACACCAACCACCTGCATTTTCTCTAGAACCTTCAATGAATTGGCACTGTCAGTACCTGTGTGTTTCATTTTCCTGGTGGCAGCTGTGCCTAGCTCCCCCTGGGTGGTCAGCGATGCCCTCTGCCAACCCTCAGGATTAGTAAACACCAACGGCCCCTAGCGTCTCACGGATACCTTTGGAAAGCTGGGGCCACTTGCTTCACTGACTGGGCAGAGGTTTAGACCGTGTTTTTCTGCCTTTCCCCCTGCTCCTTAGAAACCTGAGCTTATGCAACATGTTCTTTTTGGGTGGAAAAAAGGAAAAATCTTCATCGATCATTGAGACTGGGTGGCAGAACAGGCAAACTTGTGAAAGTAACATTTTTCCTATTTCTATCTGTGCCATGTAGCCACTTTTCCCTTCTTGTGCTTTAGTTTTCCTGTTATGATAAACCATACATATATCTACAAGGTGGGACAATTAAGTTTTTGGACTTGTTGCAATGATATTGCTAGCCTTTTTTGATATCAGAGGGATTCTTCATTATGAATTTGTACCAACTGGACAAACAGTTAACCAAGTTTACTATTTGGAAGTGCTGAAAAGGTTGCATGAAAAAGTTAGACGACCTGAACTTTTCACCAACAATTCATGGCTCTTGCATCACGACAATGCACCAGCTCACACAGCACTGTCTGTGAGGGAGTTTTTAGCCAGTAAACAAATAACTGTATTGGAACACCCTCCCTACTCACCTGATCTGGCCCCCAGTGACTTCTTTCTTTACCCAAAGATAAAGGAAATATCGAAAGGAAGACATTTTGATGACATTCAGGACATCAAGGGTAATACAATGACAGCTCTGATGGCCATTCCAGGTAAAGAGTTCCAAAACTGCTTTGAAGAGTGGACTAGGCGCTGGCATGGGTGCACAGCTTCCCAAGGGGAGTACTTGGAAGGTGACTGTAGTGATATTCAGCAATGAGGGATGTAGCACTTTTTCTAGGATGAGTTTGCGAACTTAATTGTCCGACCTCGTTTTCCTTGGTCTACATTCCAGAAATGATTTGGGGTTCTTCACATCGTGACTAGTGTATGCAGAAGGCTCTGCCGTCCCCACACTTTCCATCTTTATTTCCTGTTTCCTCATCACAGCTCGTCCTAATTCCCCATCGTAACAAGCGACCACTAATAGAGCGCCTTAAAACAATGGAAATGGATTCTTCACAGTTCTGGACAACAGAAGTCTGCAGTCAAGGTGTGGCCAGGGCTGGTTCCTTCTGGAGGCTCTGGGGAGGGTCCTTCCTGCTTGTCCCCCAGCCTCTGGTGACATCAGCCGTCCTTGGTGTCCCTGGCTTGTGGCTGCATCCATCCGATCTCTGCCTCCATCTTCACCGTCGTCTCCTCCTCTGTGTCATCTCTCCTCTTCTAAGGACACTGGTCACTCTGCCTTAGCCAGGTGGAGACATGTCACTGCATATTTGTCCAGACCCCCAGGACTTGCAACATCCAGAGTGAACCCCACTGAAATCTGTGGGCTCTGGGCGACGGTGACGTGTTCATGAGGTTCATGGATTGTGACAAGCGTCCCACCTGGGTGGTGGGGGAGGCTGTGTGTGTTGGGCGGACCGCGGGCGCGTGGGATGTGGGGATTCTCTGTATGTTCCACCCATTTTAAAACTACTTTTTGAAAAATAGGACATAGATAAAATTTTTAAAAATACGGGATGAGAAGTCAAATTTCCATGTCAGATAAGCAATGAATAATGTTTTAGTATATCTCGTGCTGAAGTTGGGACACACTTATACTAACAATTTGGAGAGAGAGGTGAGATGACACAGCAACTGGGAGGAGTGACTGTTTCTTGTCGGACCAGAGGCCAAGGGGGGGACCAGTAGCTCCCCCTCTCGGGAGGGGTATTGCCACCGCCCCCAGACAGAGGTCGCAGGTCTCCATGTGCAGAAGGGGGAGGCCACAGCCCTGGGCCTTGGCTTCACACAGTCTCGGGGGCAGGCAGGCCTGCTGTGCTTCCCCCTTCCAGGCACCGAGTCACGTCCCCAGTGGATGTGGATGGTGTCCCCTGGCCTTGTGCTGCACAGCTGGAGGGGCTGGCCCCTGGGACAGGCTTTGTGGAACAACTTCACCGAATTGCAGCATTTCATCAGTCCTCTGGCGCCTGCCATGTCCTCAGGGGCGCCCTTCCCCGGACTGAGACTGTGGCCGTGAGCTTTGCGCCAACAATTTAAAATGGACAGTTTTAGATTCCTATGATCCAGTTGTTTTCAGATCCAGCCTTTAAAACTCCCGTGTTGTATCCCCCAGTGTCACAAGCCGGCTCTGAGCACCAGACCTGCCTGGCTACTGTGACAGTGGCCGGCCAGCCTGCCGAGTCACTGTACCCTCTTGCTTGTCATTAGCTGAAGGAGCACCTGGGCCGAGCCCTGAGGGCATGTTTAAAAAGCACGGCGAGTCTCGGGGTACAGCTCTGCCAGCACTGTGGGAGCGGGACCCTGGACGGCCGCAGGGGAGCGGGACCCCGGACGGCATGTGGCAGTGGGACGGCCGTGTCACTTTGCCTGCATGCCCAGCCTCTGATCTTCCTTGGCTGCCTCCTGAGGACCCGGTGCCCAGCTTGCCCGGCTGTACAGTGGTGACAGGACAGAGAGCCCCGGGGAAGGCCACAGTGGGGCCTGACCCGACCTTTGCCCGCACATGGAACGTGCCTGCTGTCGCGAGTCTGCTTTTAATTAAAAATAACCAGTTTCCTCCTATTTCGGTGACAGATGGTGCGATGGTGCTTTAAGGCATAAAAAAGAAAAGGCAAGCGAACAGGCACTTCACAGGAGGGGACACACGCGTCTGCACAGGGCAGCGAGGGGCTGCTCAAAGCCACTGGTAGGTTGTCAGAGACATGCAGACTCAGACACGGGGATTCCCTGCACAGCCATCAGAGTGGTAACAGTCTCAGGGGCTGGCCAGTGCCAACCGCTGGCAGGGTGGTGGGAGGCAGGAGCCCTCCAGGACCACAGTGGGGGCAGATCCAGAAAGCACCCGTCTGGAAGGACTCGGCAGGGCTGCACGACCCAGCGGTCTGACTCGTGAAGGAAGCCCCAGAGAGACTCCCTGGTCCGTCCCAGCAGGACACCCCGCGCTGTGTGTGGGCTGGGGGCGTGCGGCAGCCCAGTGTCTAGCCGTCGGCCGCCGGGTCAGGACACCAGCACACAGATTCTCACGCCACAGATGAGGTGTGCACACAGCAGCGTGGGGATAGTTCCAGACGCAGTGAGGGCCCCTCACGCCCACAGGAAGACCACCATGGAAAAGACAGGAAATGGCGAGTGCTGGCGAGGGCGTGGAGAAGCTGGCAGCTTGGGCACTGCTGGTGGGGATGTAGGATGGTGTAGCTGCTGTGGAGGTTCCCCAGAATAAAACATGTGGGGGTTCCCCAGAATAAAACATGTGGGGGTTCCCCAGAATAAAACATAGAACGACCACGTGAGCTGCTGTCCTGCCTCTGGCTGCACACCCAAAAGAATTGAAAGCAGGGACATAGGAGATGTTTGCACACCAGGTTCACAGCAGCAGTTTTTACAACAGTCAGAGGTGGAAGGAGCCTGAGTGTCCGTGGATGGAGAAACGGATACCGAAGACGTGGTCCCTCCACACACTGGAATGTCACCCGGCCTTAAAAGGAGGACATCCTGACACCTGCTACAACGTGGATGGACCTGGAGGACACTGTGCTGAGTGAAACGAGCCAGACACAGAGGGACACATCCTGTGTGACCCCATCACACGAGGTCCCTAGAGGAGTCAGATTCACAGAGACAGGAAGTAGATGGTGGTGCCAGGGCTGGGGGAGGGGAGTGAGTGCTCAATGGGGACAGAGTGTCAGTTGGGGATGATGGAAAGTTCTGGAAATGGATGGTGGGGATGGTTCATAACAACATGAATGTACTTAATGCCCCTGAGCGGAGCTCCTAGAAATGCTTAAGGTGGCCCATTGTATGTTATGTGTGTTTTACCACAATTGTTTGGAAAAACTACCACCACTCCCGACAGAGACGTCACTGAGTGAAAACAGCATGAAACAGAACAGGACGCAGTGACAGCAGCGCTTACTTCAGTGTGAAGCTCTGAGAACAACAGACTCCGTCCTCTGCGTCATCGCACGTCACAGCCATGTGTCAGAGGTTCTGAACGGGCAGGGGGTGACCGAGGATGGGAGTGGGGGGCTGGAGTGGGGGGCTGGGGCCTGAGCTGCGTGGAGGGGACGATGATCAGCGCAGCCCCCCGCACCCCAGGGCCCCCAGGTGAAGGAGGAATAAAGGCTCGTGGCAGCTGGTGGGATGGTGGGGAGGGATGGAAGTGAGTCAAAGGCCGGGACCCAGCCAGGTGAGCGCCACTTTCCAGAGCAGCTGCTGCGGCCATCCTCCAGCAGATCACACTTTACAGGCCAGGGGAGAGGAGCAGCAAACATCCTGACATTCACACAACCAGCTTGATATGAACCCGTCTCTACTAGCAGCCACCTGGATGGCACGAGAGGAAACGGCCCGACACTGGAGCTCATCAGAACGAAGCAAAGTGAGAGACAGGATGGCAGGACTTGCGCCCCTGGGTCCAGCCGTCCTATGTACCTGCACTTTCCAGATTTGCGAGTCAGTAAATTCATCATTTCTTTTTCTGAAATCAGTTGAGGGGCGTTCTGCCCCCAGGAGCCTAGGAACTGTCTAATGTAAAGGGTCAGCAGACCTTTCTCCCGAAGCGAGGGCGCAGTGTGGGCTTTCACTTTATTTCTATGGAAGACGCGAGTGGAGACACTCACGGGCTCGACCTGTCCCGGGCAGAAGCACACTGTCCCATATCGTGTCCCGGCACCTTCCACGTGTTCAGCTCTCTCCTTGGCACTGAGGCTGGAGGGGGAAAGACATGGTCATGTGATTGGAGACCTCACGGTGCCGTGGGGACCAGAGCGTTCTCGTGGATGAGAACGAGGGTAGACCCCAGCGAGGGTCAACCTGTGCCCAGAGGAAGTGACGTCTCCCCACCGGTGCAGCATGGCTCCAGGTGACAGCGGAGGTCCGTTTCAGCTTAGTTACGGGTCACGGGTGGCCCCTAGAGAGGAGCCGTGGCCTTGCGTGGCCTAAGAAGGTCCCCAGGTGGCGGGATGGTCCCTTGGCTGTGGTGTGGGGCTGGTACACGGTCAACAGCGGCATCGGGGGAGGGGCTATTTGTAGCACTTGCCGCTTCCTGTGGTGTCACTACTCCTACCATGGACGATTTCAGGTAGTACGGCGTGTTAGTCAGGGCTCTCCAGAGAAACAGAACCGATAGGATGGTTTCGGATTCATTATAAGGAATTGCCGCACAGTTATGGACGCTGCCAAGTCCAGATCCAGGAGAGCCAATGGTGCAGTTTCCAGCCCAAGTCCGAATCCAGAGAAGACGAAGGTCCCAGCTCAAAGACAGCCAGGCAGAGAGAAAGAATGGTCCCTCGCGCAGCCTTTTGTTCCATTCAGCCCCTCCCTCCACGGATTGGATGAGCCCACCCACTTTGGCGAGGACCGCTGGCTTGACGCAGCGCACCTATTCAAACGTCCGTCTCATCCAGAAACACCCTCACGGCACACCCACAGTAATGTGTAACCAACTGTCTGGTCCTCCGTGGCCCAGTTGACACATAAAATTGACTATCACACATGGTGACACCATTGACTGCTGAGCTGGGAAGCAGTGTGCACACGTGCCAGGCGCTCGGGCAGAGCCCAGCCCCGGCCCGTCCTGTGTTCTCACAGCCGGTCCCTGCTCCTCTCGGTTTCCCAGGCTCCGCGCATTCTTGGACAGACCTCTCGGTCCAGTGGGGTCTTTCTCATGGATGCCATCGGCATCTGCGAACAATGCCACCCTGTTTTATTGTTTGTTGGATAAACAAGCTGGATTATGAAGAACAACCTCCTTCCTGATTCTGGCCCCACTCAACCCACCCAACCAGCCTGGCCTGTTCTGTACCAGGCAGCTGGCACCCCGTCAACTTCCGATGGCACCTCCCGTCCAAAAGGAGCCGTGCAGCAGTGGCGGCTCTTAGTGGGGCTCCGAGAAGTAGGCCTCTGCCCTCGGCACAGGCATCTGACCGCCCGTCAGTGGCCCCCTCTTTCTGCTTGACTCTTGAGATTGCAAGTTCCCTTATGAAAGCCAGTTTCGTTCAACCCTTACTGAGCACGTTTATTCCACACACGACAATCGAAGACTCTCTGTGCCAGGTCCTGGCCCTGGCCCTGAGGCATCAGAAGAGATGGAGTCTAACTGGGGAGAGGGACTCCTGCCAGGAAGGCAGCCCCTGCAGTTAGTGCTGTGATGTGAGGAATCTCGCTGCCCAGGGAGGTCACCCAGGCGGTCTGCCTGGAGGGGACGCTGTCCCAGGAGAGCCCTGAGGACTCCGGAATGGCCGAGGAGAAATGAGAGGAAACCCTAGTGGCAAAGAGGGTGCTTCAGAACGTGTTTGGTACAAAACGGGGGTTTCATGAGCCCCAGAGGTGGGGCCATGCTGGTGGCCTTCTCCCCAGTCTGAGCACTTGGGGTTCACTCTGCATACAGCAAAGGCTCCTGGTCGGGACGGGGTGTGGTCGGCGTGAGAGCTTCTCTCAGCCCCGTCACAGACCGGAATGGTCTCCACGGCCCAGACGCTCCTGCCTCACATAGGAAGGCCGTGGCACCAGGGAGACGGGCAGCTGCCTGTGTCCTCCCTCCCAGAGGACAGATGGCTCTTAATACGCTAGAAACCAACGGGGCCTGAAGATGCCACTGGTTGGCTGTCACAGCGGGAAAGCCACCCTGGTCCCCTCACCCCCTGGATTCTGAAAGGCCCTGGCACTGTGTGAGGACAAGTGTGTGCGTTCCGGCTGCCAAGCCGTTCTGTCTCTGTCACCGGCCTTCCACGAGAACAAAGAGCCCATTGAGGACTCTCCGTGCCTGCTCCTAAGTGCCCGCCTATTTATCTTCCTCAAGGTGCAGCTGATTCGAACGGGCCCGATGCGGCGATGCCGTGATTACTGTCTCTCGCCTGAAGTGCAGCAAGGAGCCCGTTAGTCACCCTCCCGCAGTGTCTCCAGGCGCAAAGCCCAGAGTCACGGGGGGCCAGGGACTGCGGGCTGTGCTTTCAGGCTTTCCAGCCTCTTCAGTTTCCCTGAGTGTCTTTGTGGCTGAAGCCCCGTGGATGAAAACCTTGGCCCCAAACAAACTTGATATATTTTTTACGTAAATCATATCGAAGTCATTATTTCCCGTTGGGGTCAGACTGAAAGCCAGACTCAAGGTCATCCCGAGGTCCTTGTTACCTGCAGGCGAAGTGACTTCCAGTTTCTGTCTGGAGTTTCTCCCCCGCCCCACAGGCCTGGGACCGTTACCTAAAAAGTCAGAGGCCGTTTTTACTGGGTCCATTGGTTTCTCCAAGGATTTGAGTCCAGTGAAAATGCCTTTCCCGGGGGATGATTTGTCAAGCCCCTCACCCCAGACCTGAAGTTGGTTCCGAGTCGCCTGGGACATGGAAGAGCTTAACCTCCAGGATCTCAGCTCTTGCTACACGGTGCTGGGATAGTGACATAATTATCCCCCACATTGTCAGAGTGGAAACAGGCTCAGAGACGTGACGTGAAATGACCAGCACGGGCAGCCAGCAGGTGGTGGGGCTGCAATGCCGTTATTTTACAACTTTGCCGATGGAGAATTGATGCTCAAGAGACCGCCCCCCATTTAAAGTGTACGATTTGATAAGTTTTGACATATCGACACACCAAGAGTTCAGCTTCAGCACTACAGGCGTTTGGGGCTGGAGACGTCTTGGTGATGGGCGGGGTGGGGGTGCGGGTTGTCCTGTGCCTTGTAGAACGTGTAGTGGCACCTCTGCTGGCCTCTGCTGGCTACATACCAGCAGCAACCCCCCAGGTGTGAAAACACGAATCTTCCCCCTTGGGAATCACGAGTGTGCGCCCATGAAACCGTCACTTCCATCAAGATGGTGAACATATCCTTCACCCCCAAGGTTCCCTCATGCCCCTCTCTGATCACTGCTCCTTCCCACATAGCCCGACCCCAGGCAACTGCCTGTTTTCTGTCACCATAGATTTTGCTGGTATTTTCTCGACCTTTGTATAAATGAAATCATACAGTATGGACTTTTTTTTTTTTTTTTTTAACTCTGGCCCTCACCAAGCATCATTATTTTGAATTGACCCAGATTGCTGGCTGTCCACAGCCCACTCAGGAGATTATGGATCACCTAGAAAAGTGCCAAGAAGAGGAGATGGAAAGTCAGGATGTGAGGGACCCAAGACTTCACCTACCTGACAGGGACCGTGTGGACCTAGCCAGACAGTAGCCACAGGTGGACCCTTACCCCAGTTCCACTGCTTCTACCTTGTACGTCCTAGATGGCGAAACTGCTGTCCTGAGAGCCTGGGGCCTCCCCTGACCCCGGCACAGGTCATACCAGCCACTTTCGAGGACCTAACTCAAACCAGGAGAGATGCTGCATTAGGAAAAGAGCTGATATCCTCCCGGGAACCTACCTCATGAGTCAATTTTCACACGGTCGTTTCATTGCTGATTTAGCGTCAAATTCTATGAACGTTGTACCCGTGAATAACATGGAAATGAACACACAGTAAACTGCCCAAGAACCTGGGATGTCGATTTACTTTCTTTCCAGTCACGTGGCTTCAGATCTTGCTGCAAATCCCCTAAAATGGCAGAATTTTTCATCGACAGAGTTGGCCTAGAAGTGGCCTGCAGAGCTGACCAGATCTTAACAAAATTTTTTCCTTTCTTTAATAAAGAAATCTTTAATAAAGATTTAAAAGTTGATCTAATGACATCTTAGATAATCCTGAATTCTTGCATTAAATGAGATTTCTTGTTTCAGAGCAAAATATAAACCTTTCAATGAGGTAAACAAATAAATGTGCTCAGACTTTGTTTTTCTTGTTTCTAGAAATGTGGGGATTAAAATTTAATCCATAATCTTAATGAGAAACAGATTTGTTCTGTGTAGTACATTAAGAATTCGTCCTGGATATAATGTTATTTTACATCATTATGTCTGTTCACTCGGAGACTGGTTAAACTTTCGTTTTTGGCTCGTTGGTGAATCGGAGTCATTTGAAAGTGTGGAAATTGGAGAACATCTCTAGAGTGCCACCAAGAAACTATGACTTCTGATCAATGAGGCTGACCGAGGGTCAGAGTAGGAGAAAGACTTTTTTCATTGGCTATCCCTATCACAATGTTTGGATCTTTAAAAACATCTGTGTAATCATTTTATAACTTAAAAAGAACGCAAAGCACGATTCGTGAAGAATCACCCACAGTTCCCAATATCAGGAGGCAAACGTCATCGACCTTTCAGTATGTATTTTTACAGGTGAATTTTCATGTATTTATGTATGCATGCAAGTGAAGTTAGAAATAGATATTTAATAGCACACATATTTTTCAAAGTAGCCATGTCTCAATCTACCGTATTGGAGTCCCCGACCTGCATTAACAAATGTATCTTATTCAACCCTAAACCTGAATGCAAGCTGTGATCAGGCCGAGGGCTGCAGGCCTTTTCATGTTCTAAGTGTCCTCGCCCGCTTTTGCTGAAATCTTAGTGGCTTTCCGACCCCAAGCATGTGTTTTTTTACTCACTGGATGGCTGGTTGGCTGTAGCCTCCTGGGTTCCGCTGGTCTGGGGGGTTGTGTGGCTTCAGGTCAGTTCCACTGCACATGTGTCTCATTCTGGGACTGAGGCTGAAGGAGCAGCGGTGTCTGGGGTGTGTGCTTATGGTGGACGTCAGGACGGTGTGAGGGGGGCAGGCACCGGCACCCTGCTTCCCCTGTCAGCTCAGAGCGGTCCGTCCTGTCCAGAGGCCACTGAACAAAGCGAGCCAGACTAGTGGGGTGGGGAAGCGCACTCCCCCACAGACACAGATGGCCCCAGGCGGGGGGTGCAGGAGTAGAGTCACCATTAGCCATCCCGTGCATTGCATGGAAAGAAAAAAGGGAGCTGGGGTTCTGCTGAGTGTGACTAACCCGAGAGTTACACATCAAGCCCTCCACTTGATACTTTGTTGTGTGTAGAGCAGGTCTTCAAATTTTGCTCCTCACTGTTTTTCTGACCTGAATTGTGTGCCCTGTTAGTGAGTAGAATGTATCGTATACTATTAGTAACAATGTTAATAGCTAGTAACTCACCTTTGATCACTTAGTAGCTGCATTTCACTTAGATGATTTAATTCTCACCACAACCCGTAAGGTCATTGTCAGTATTCTTCCCATTTTATAGGTAAGGAAACTGAGATTTGGAAGATTATTTACTTGTGCGAACTCACACAACTGGTGAGTAGGACTCAAGTTCAGATACGTTTGACTCCAAGACCACGCTCTCCAACACACCAGACTCAAAGGCCAGTATTTTAGGAGGGTGTGTGTATGCGTGCGTGCATCTGATTTTGATATTCCCTTTTTTATTAATGTAGGAGGGAAGTAGATCGTGGACTCTTAGAGAGCGGGAATTCCTGCTATCAGAGTAATCCAGCCGATGGTGGAGCCACAAATGAAGGTTCAGCGCCCCTCGGAAAGTGGTTTCTAGATAAGACATGGCTGAACCCCAAGCATTAGTGAGGCTGGCCGGTCCTACCCCTGCTTCTCCTCCCCTTTCTAAACTCCAAGAAATATTACAGTTCCCTGCCCCTCCTCCACCCCCTTGGTTAGGCTGGGCCACCTGACGTCCTTGGCCAATGGAGCCTGAGTGGGAGCAGACATAGAGGCACTTAGGGGCCGGTGGGAGCCCTCCTGGCTCTCCCTTTCTTTGCCTTGACAGTTTTGGAGGCGTGTGCAGGACAGTTGTGAGGGAGAGTCACCCGGACCCACAGTGATGGGCAGGAAACAAGGCTGTTGTGTCAAGCCGCCTGGAGCTGGGGCTGTTCCTTATCACAGTGTCACCTGCCCGCACCCCCGCCAGCCACAGGTGCTCCCAGCTGCCTCTCTCCTACTGCTCTCCCAGCACCACTGCTCTTTCCCGTTTGGAAGTTTTGTTCTCTAGCCAGTTCTTTTAAAAGAAAAACATTCTTCATCTATTCTGTTAAGAAAGAAAATAGCCCAGCCTATAGTATATTCTCTCTGATCTGGGACCAGCCTAGCTCCCTGTTGGCAGCTTTTGCTGATGCAGGATGGGGTCTCCCCTGGAAGGTACACAGTGGGATCCCCGTGGATAACATGGCTATCTCCAGACCGGACTAGCAGCTGCCCACCAGGACGCCTGGCCCAGCCCGCGGGTCCCTTCGTGCAGCTACTAATAGGGTTGGGGCTCACCTTTCTACCACTTATTAGAATCAGTATCACAATGCCTGGCCACTTTCGGACACACTGGTCAAACCACAGCGCTCAGCTCACCTCGTACAATTACCATCCGTACGTCGGCCACAGATTGCTTGGCGAGCTGTTTTCCAGCAGCTTTACTGGTTATTCACCCCCAGACTCAGACAGATGGGTCCCATTAAAAATAAAGCAACCAGAGTCTTCGGAAGCGAGTCAGAGTTCCCAGGGGGACAGCGTCTCCGTCCTGACTTCTTGTTGCCACCAGCAGGCACCCACATGACGACATCCGACTGACCGTGATGTACCCACCTCATTCACCCCTAAGACTCGGCGGGGACGCCCTTAGGCCAGACAAGAAGCCAAATCCACCTAGCGCTTTTATTTATTTATTTTTTTTCCTGCCTTCCATTTAATTTGCTATTTTCGCAACACATGTGGCAGCAGAAACACATACCCACACAAGGCTATGAAGCTATCCAAGCTCTCATTATAGAATTAAAAAATCACGTTAAAAAACAATCCAGGTAGGGAAGCGATCTATACTTAGCTGTTATGAAAATAATTGTTTGCATAGCCCCCCCCATTGTCTTTGCATCTTTATTTTGTCTGTATTAAGGTTCATGTCTCCTTTTTTCCCTTGTGCCTTTCCCAGCGGCAAAATGTGGTCATCTCTTGGCCTGGAAAGCTCTTGATGGAGAGCCTCTGCAGTCTTGGCTTTGAAAGGCACTTAGGGAACATATGAGAGAAGCTGAGGAGGAAGCATTAAGGCAGACACGCTGGTTATAATTCTTTGTAATGTACATTCCATAATTAAGTTATTACTGGGCCAATTAACCTTCAATGCCAGGGTCTAGACCACAAAGACTCGTTTAGGAAGGGTGTTCATCATTGCTAATGGAGGAGGGGACACATGTGGCTGGGCCGAGGGTTGAGCTGAGCCGCCGTTTTTTGTTCTCAGGCACCCAGCTCGTAGGGTCAGGGAGACCATTAGCCCTTCCTGTTCGGCCCTCCAGCCAACAAGCGACCCCACTGCAGTGTCCACGCCCGCCCAGGGTGCTCCCCGGTGGTCCGGCCAGTGAGTTCCTGGGTGAGCCTGACTGGAGCGCCCCAGGGCTGTGCCCCGGTGGCCACGGGTGGGCCACACACCTCCACAGAGGCACCACGTGAGTTTCAGTCTTTGGTCCAGCAAA
Source organism: Rhinolophus ferrumequinum (assembly GCF_004115265.2). Classification (NCBI taxonomy): domain Eukaryota; kingdom Metazoa; phylum Chordata; class Mammalia; order Chiroptera; family Rhinolophidae; genus Rhinolophus; species Rhinolophus ferrumequinum. The sequence goes on from NC_046294.1 coordinate 2,454,117, forward strand.
TAGTGACATGGACGTTTGCTGCAATGGTGGACGTAGTAATGCCGCTGTCTTTCAGGCAGAATCTTGATGAAAGTGGCCACTGATGGAGGACAGGTACAACTTGCTGAGGATGAGAAGGAAACATACAGAGATCAGCAAGCGGTCAAGGAGGAAGCCTGCCGTTCCTGAACGGTGCAAACGGTTCATCCGGTGCACAGGACATCCGGTCAGGGCAGAGGCCGTGCCGCTCGGCAGACACACCTGCAAGAAGTACAGGGAGACATTTTACTGGCATCAAAAAAGCAATTTGCTTTCCTGAAACCTTTCATTTAAACATCAAATCATTGGACCCTCTACTCCAGGCTGTCAGCAAAGAAGGCATTCAGTCTCTTGTCAGAGAAAGTCAAATAATTTACCGTCTGACATTTCCTGTTGGCTTTTATGTACCCCCATTCATCGAGAATTAATTTCCTTAACTCTGACCTGGGAAGGGCAAAGGAAGAAGGCCTTTTCTGAAGAGACGCCCCCGGACGGCCCCACCTGCTTCCCGGGGCAGCTGCAAGAGGCCGACTCATTGCTGTATCAACCACTAACTTAAAGTTTAAATTTTTTACTCTTTTAAAAACTCTTGCCTTCAGAGCAGTAGACGCCTAGGAGTTGGTTCTTCGCACAAAAACCAACCCCATGCATTTGTACCACTGAGCTTGTTAGGCGCGTGGCTATTCTGAACTGTTCACGCAGAACGTGTGTGCGACCCCCCCCACCCCCACCCTGTGTCCTCCACAGCGCCTGGCACGCTGTGGTCCCTGAGCAGCTCAACTGTGGTTCTTATGTTAGATAATTCAGAGACCCTATGTTGGAGGAGTTCGCCCTCAAGGAGCTCACCGGCTGACCCTGGAACTGGCCTGTGAGCTGACCCCGAGCAGTGGGGGCCCCTCCTTGCCCCCCTTGGACTGTGCCCCCCTTGGACCTTGCCCCACAGTGGGAGCTGTTTCAAGGGCGCAGACTTCAGAGAGAAAGGTGGTGTTGAGACCTTATGGGAGGTGTACGTGACAGAAGTCTGTTTGGGCTTCCACATACGCTCGTGAGCTTTGGCAGGCGGGGCACAGATGTCCTCGTCCTGTGGCCACCAAGACAGGCCTCGTCAGTTCCCCGGCGTCCCACCTGGAGGGCACCTCCCACCTGGAGTGGCCCGCCTCTTTTTTCCATCCCTTCCTTGTCCTTTGTGTTGGGGGAGCCGGTTTGCAAACCCGTAGGTGGACGCGGGCTCCAACACTCACTGACCACACGGTGATATGAGTTATGGGGGTTAGGGAACACCGTCTCCCCCAGGAGTTCCGGCCCAGTGGCAGGAGAGCAAGTGTCCCGGTGGATGGAGGGGCCCATCCTGCCTGGTGGGAGAGACCAGAGGCAGGAGCGGGAGCAGCACTGGAAGGTGGTCTGAAGGGAGGGGACATGGCAGCCACTCTTGAGAAGGGCTGAGGACAGAGCCAGAGTGAGAAGGACCTCAGAGGAGCTTGGAGGTGACCCAGGAGGGGAGGGAACCAGCAGGGGGCAATTCCACTGGGGCTGGCCCAGCCCTCTGGAGGCGTGGATCAGGCAAGTAGGGGACAGGGGTTCCAGAACATTCAAAACAAGTGGCAGATGGAAGGACAGCTTGCAGGCACCTGCTGGGGATGGGAGGACATGTTGGCTGCAAGACAGGAGAAGGAAGAGGTGAGGGGCTTGGAGAAGTGAGGTGCTGGTGTCCTGCACACCTCTGGGTCCCTGGCTGAAGGCTCTGCAGTGGCCACAAACATTCATCACAGGTTTCAGTGTGAACATACGTTTTCCATTTCTTTTGGGTAAATACCCGAGTCGAACATGTTCTTAATTACAGGCTTAATTTCGTGAGGAACCGCCACACTATTTTCCAACGTGGCTCTGTCCTTTTATGTTGTCACAAGGACGTAGGGCCGTTCCAGTTGTTCCCCATCCTCTCCAGCACCTTCTTCTTTCTAGTCATTCCAACAGGTGTGGAGTTTTAATTTGTGTTTCTCTGGTGCTTGGTGATGTCGGCCCATTTGCCATCTGTGTATCTTCTTTGGTGGAGAGACTGCCCAAATCTTGTGCCCATGTTTTCACTGAGCTGCTTGTTTTATTATTGCTGAGTTTTGAGTATTCTGGATGCGAGTCCTTTGTCAGATATGTGATTTGCAAGAATTTTCTCCCAATCTGTGTCTTGTCTTTTCATTCTCTTTATAGTGTGTCTTTCAAAGAGCCAGAGTCTTAAACTTTGATGAGGTACAATTTAATCCATTTTCTTTTAGGGTTCATGCTTTTGTTGTCATAAGAACTCTGCCTAACTCAAGACCAAAAATATTTTCTCCTATGTTTTCCTCTAAAAGTTGTATAATTTTTGTCTTTTAAATTGATGTATGACCCATTGTGAGATAATTTTTAAAAGGTGTGAGGTTCCTTTTTTCCCATACGGATATTCATTTATTCCAGTACCACTTGTTGAAAAGACTCACCACTTTTTACTATTTTTAAATAACTTTTCCTTTTCTGTCACTTATCCCTTTTTTGATTAGGGTTTTTGATGGTTTTTATTACTTTCTGAATAGATATTTACTTGGTAAAGATTCTTTATATATTTAGACTATGTATTAACTTTTTAATATGTAGGTTTAAATATGTTCTCTATCCTCTCAGTCTTCATTTAGCTTGATTTCGGTTTTTTTTGCTGTTGTCGTATGAGGTTCCAATCCACACGTGCTTAGACCTCAGCTTTCCCTCTCGAATTTCTGACGTGTTTCCAAAGCCCTTCCAGACGTCCTCACCCAAAGATTATGAGGCTAATTGTTGCTGGCTTCTCTTTAATCTTTTATTAGTTTGCATTTAATAGTTAAATCTTTATAATTTATTTTGTGATGAGGAGTGGGTTAGGATTTAGCTGTAATTTTCAAAAGTTGCTAAGCCTGTGTTACAAAACCATTTCGTGAATAGTCCTTTTTTATGTATTTTTGAAAGCACGTTTGTGATAGCCTAAATTCCTCTCCCCTCCCTCCCTCTCTCCTTCCCCTCCCGCCTCTTCTCCCTCCTCTCTCTGCTCCCCTCCTTCCCTTCCTCCCTCTCTCCCTCCACTAGAAGCACACTGAGTAGGGGCCACATGCCAGGTTCTGTGTAAGAGCTACGGGTTCAGGTGACCATGGGGAGTTCCATTTGGTCGTTGGAGGGAGACACCCAAGGTCGTCCAGAGGCACATATCATACTAGAAGACCATATTTTACCTTCGATGTAAAGGACGAATAACCGGCCGTCAGAGAGGTGTGGTGGGTGGGAATGGACGATGTGGGGGAAGGCCCTCTGCTGTGCCGAGCCCCCGGGAGACGGCTGTTGCGGTTGGAGCACGTGTGCAGCCCATTGTCAGGCTGGCTGTACGTCTGTCGGGTCCATGGCTCTCAGTCTATTCCTGATAAGTATCATAGCTTTTCGGTGTGTTTCATTTCAGGTCTTTCACTTGTCTTGTTTCTGAAGGTTTTCCTCGCTATTCTAACGTCAATTTTTATTGAAGATGAGCCTCTCTATAGAAAACACATAAATCACAAGTGCACCGCTCAACAAATTTTCCCAAAGTGAACACACCATGTAAACAGCCCCCGGATCAAGACACAGAACGTTCCCAGCGTCCAGAGGTTTCCCAGCGCTCCCTCTGAGTGCCAGCTTCCAACGCCACTGGCCGTTTGCACTCGTGTTTCAACCTCATACAGTGGAATTATACTGCAGTCAGGATGACAGATGTCAGGTGGCCTCCAAGATGGGTGCCAGGAGGCCTGGTCAGTCCAGGTACTCTGGATGGTGGGTGTCAGGTGGCTGTCACGTAAGTCCTTCAGGGGTAATTAGAGGGATACCTGGAGGTCCAGCGTCTATCCAGGCATTAACCAGGACTGAAAAATTCAAAAAAGTTTAGGTTCCCAGACAGTTAGGAAAGGACGGAGTCATCCCTTTTGCCGCAGCCTTCATATGTTCATGATGTTAGCAGCTTGGTTAAAATGACACCAGATTACAGAGGTCTGACAATTAAGTTTGCGAACTCATCTTAGAAAAAGTGCTACACACCTCACTGCTGAATATCACTACAGTCACCTTCAAAGTCCTCCCCTTGGGAAGCTATGCACCGACGCCAGCACCTAGTCCACCCTTCAAAGCAATTTTGGAACTCTTTTTCTGGAATGGCCCTCAGAGCTGTCGTCATATTACCCTTGATGTCCTGAGTGTCATCAAAATGTCTTCCTTTCAATATTTCCTTTATCTTCAGGTAAAGAAAGAAGTCACTGGGGGCCAGATCAGGTGAGTAGGGAGGATGTTCCAATACAGTTATCTGTTTACAGGCTAAAAACTCCCTCACAGACAGTGCCGTGTGAGCTGGTGCATTGTCGTGATGCAAGAGCCATGAATTGTTGGCGAAATGTTCAGGTCGTCTAACTTTTTCACGCAGCCTTTTCAGCACTTCCAAATAGTACCATGTTTCCCCGAAAATAAGACCTAGTCAGACCGTCAGCTCTAATGTGTCTTTTGGAGCAAAAATTAATATAAGACCTGGTATTATATTGTATTATATTATACCCAGTCTTATAGTAAAATAAGGCTAGGTATTACATTATATATTATATCATATTATATATTAAGACCCTGTCTTATATTATAGTAAAATAAGACCGGTCTTATATTAATTTTTGCTCCAAAAGACATATTAGAGCTGATTGTCTGGCTAGGTCTTATTTTCATGGAAACATGGTAAACTTGGTTAACTGTTTGTCCAGTTGGTACAAATTCATAATGAATAATCCCTCTGATATCGAAAAAGGTCAGCAACATGGTTGCAACAAAGTTCACGAACTTAATTGTCAGATCTCGTATATTCCCTGTCTTCACTCTTTCCTCAGTTATAATGGGCTCGTCTGATGTATTTCATTTTCCAGTAATAATGTCAAGTCGCTGGCATTGTTTTATATCAGCTAAAGCCTCTCTCCCTCGTTTGACTTCCCTGTGACCTCTGTTTGTGTCATCTCCAGGGCTCTCTCCACTCTCCAGATTCCAGCTTCATATTCGTCACACAGGACCACAAGGCGATGTTGACTTATTTGTGTTTCCCCAGACAGCTTTGCCTGACATAAGGACTTGGATGCAGGCTACTGTATTTGAGAGTTGACCCTTGGAAGCAGGAGTGAGGGGCCCGGGAAAGGGAGACACAGAGGGGGACACCCACCCCCACCCCCCCGACCTCTACCCCCCCCCCCCCATCCAGGCATTTTCTCAAGGTCGCTGCTGTGAGCCAGGGAGAGCTGATGGCGCTGCTTAGAAGCCAGGGTCTGGTGACCTCCCAACCTGCCAGCTCTGCTTCCTCAGTGACTGGGGCTGCCCCTGGGCCGCTGACACCTCCATTCCTTAAGCTGCACATGCACCAGCAAGCCTGGGAGAAGTCCCTGAGGGGAAAGAAAGATGCTTCCTGGGGTGGCCTAGGGGAAGAGGCTGTAGCCCCTCTGTCCCTCCACTGCCTTTCCTGCATGGCACCCCCACCGTGCTCTTGCCCAGCAGGAAAAGCCCGACTGGCCCCTCTGAATATGGCAGGTTCCAGCAGGAGCAAACTCTCCCTCCGCTCTCCCAACTCTTATGTTCAGACACGAGTCCCAGGAGGCTTTGCAAAACCAATCCAGGGAAAATCAATCCATGGAAAATTAATGGAGGGTAATAAAACTCCTTGTTAAGAAATAGACTGGCAACTTGGGAGCCCATCTGCCCAGGAGCTGAGAGATTTGTGAGGTCTGGGGATAGTTATACCACCAGCTCTTGTGCCTGAAATGATGGAGAAATGGGTGCACTGTCCAATATTTGATGAGGAGTGACAAGGAGGCGAGTAGACCTCTTGCTGTAGTGGAAGACATGTAGGAAGGAACCACAAAAGCATGGAGGATCTGCAGGGACAGCAGAATGTGGCAGCCTGGCTGGCTGGAGTCCCTACCTGTACCTGCATTTACCTGTGCACACCTGTGTACCCCTGCCTTTCCCTGCTTTCTCCTGTGTACCCGTCTTTACCTGGCTACGTCTCTGCACACCTGGCTTTGATCTCATATCCTTGGGCAAGTCCCACCCCTCCTTGTGCCTCAGTTTCCCACCTGTAAGCTGGAGGGGATGGGTTAGGTCATTTCACACGGGCAGCCTACGAGCCCTTCTCTGAAGAAGTGCTGGCCTCCTGGGTCCCCAACGAGACGCCTCTCCTCGGGACAGACAGACGAGGGCTGCTGCCGAATGCCATGAGCCTGTGTGTTCATCTAAGCCACAGGATATAATGTTTTCCAGGACAAAGAAGTTGGGTACGCTTTGCCTCTCCTAACAGTACGATGTCCCAGTTTCTGGTTCTCTGTAAAATAGCTCCTCTTTCCGGGAACTCCCAGATGCTCTGTGCTCAGTGGGCAGACTGTAAGTGCCATGACCGATGGCTGAATACTTCGGGCTTTATAGGAAAGAGAAAAGCTCATCAGAGGGAAAACGGCCTCTTTCTGTAAACTCGTTCAAATGTCATCAGACCTGTTGGTGGGGCAGGAAAAGGCAGGTTACAGAAGCAAAAACAGGGAGTCCTGAAATCGAGAAATAAGAGAAGCATTCCCCTTTTCTTAAGCTCAAATTTTGAATGCTCCGGGACATGGACTGCTCTGGGTCCCGCAGAAAGAAGACTGCTGAGAGAAGTCCTTTAAATGACATTTGGGGACCCACACCACCAGCAGGGACCGGCTGTGGGCGTGAAAGTGCTCTCCCAAATTGACACACCTCAGGGCATTACGGAGTGAGCAAAGGCATGGCTGCCTGATCTCCCATCCTGTCTCTCACAGAGGTTTTTAAACTTGAAGGATGTTCCTTAGCCAGCGTAGGGCTGAGATAGCGATCTCTAAAGGGACACAGAGAAAGTGGGATGTAAGCAGGACACCGTCCTTACAATGCCAAAAGATGGGGCTGTCACAGACGATGTTGTGGGCCTCAAACACATCAGAGGGGACTGGAGGGGATGGCCGAGGGGTGTCCACTGGGTGGACAGGCTGGCGGAGGCCTGGGTTCCTAGGGAAGTATTTCTGGATGACTGCAGAATGGCTTTGGCGGTCGAGCCCTCTGTGGGGACAGCAGAAATGTGTTTGGGGCTGAATTCTAACCAGCTGCCTCCTTCACTACGCTCAGGGCTGTTTCTAGAAATCTGGGGAGGGCTGGTTGGAGGGGGGATGGGAACCTGGTTGGAGGTGGGTGATATCTTGGGGACTTGTCTTCCAACTGTAGGGCAAACATACCATTTTAGATGACACACTTTATTTGGGGTCATGGGGGGACTGATGGAAGTTCTGGGAAGGTAAAGACCCCCCCCACCCCCACATGCCACGCCTTGGATCTGTCATTGACAAACCCAGAGAACATTCTGCTGACAGCCCCACCCCCAGCAGATCCCCTGCTTCCATGTCAAAGGAATTATGCCTGCAAGATCCTGCCAGGGCTCCATTCTTCCTGTTTTAAGGCTTATTATTATTTGATTGATTGTCTCCTTTATTCATTCAACAAATATTTCATTAAATCTCATGCTTAAGCAAGCAGAGAAGAGAAAGAAGTTTGCATCTGCCAGCTGCTTTCAAGGAGTTATAGTATTTACTCCCTGTGTGTGTTCTGGAATATTCAGGCCCCAAACACAACTTGTTTTTTTTTTTTTTTTTTTTTTTTTTACCCAAGTGCTTTTAAAGACTTCTTTGAAATGTGGGACAATTATGCAAGCAGGAAAAAAAAAACAAAGTATCTAGAGCAAATATTTAACCTTGCCTTTGGTATGTGGAGTCACTGGCCCATGTAAATCTCTCAGGCATGTCCTCTAAAAGTGACTTAAACTTAATATGTTGTAAAATATGTGTTAAAATTATATATATATAAAATATTGCATGCCATATTACATATGGTAGATGTATATATGTATATATATTTACACATATTTATATTATATATATACATATATATGTATTTTTTTTCTTCATAGGGAGACACAGATTGGGGTTTCATCTGTGGAAGGGAAGCTCCCTATGCTGGAAGCGTGCTGTTTACATCACAGCCTGGACGCTGGTGTCCCCCGCCCCCCCACCCGGTCGGACCGGAGATCTTGGAGGCAGGAAATACTCTCCCCTCCCAGAATATTGGGAAGCTCAGGACACAGGAATCTCCACAGCTCACTCAGAGACTCACAGCACGTGCAGGGTGTAGTTACCAGTCAAGTATTAGAGTCTTGAGAAAGGTATTAGTCGAAGGCTCAAGTGTAGGTTGGGAGGAGTAAATGCGCCTGTCTCAGCTCCGAGCCGGGACCAGGGGCTCAGGACAAGCCCCCTGGGGCTTTGGCAAACTTAGAGATCCCAGAGTCCTGGATATGACAGCGTTCCCGGGCGTCTCCGGAGGGTTTCGCCTCTTGGATTCACCCAAGCGGTTGGCTTTTATCGCCCCCCCACCCCATCTTTTCTTGGCTCGGAAGACACAGTTCTGCGCACCCCTGGATGCAGGGCGCCCAGGCCCAGGTGGAAGGTGGCTTGGGAGCAGCTGGCAGCGCATTACCCAGGCACAAAGTTTCTCTGCGCTCTGCAAACCTCCTGACGTGCAGTGGCCTCTGTATTTCCGAATCCTATTAATGTTAAATACTCTGGGGCGGGAGCCGGCTGCGTTCGGGATAATCGCGCGGAGAACCCGGGCTTTACAAAATAGGGGACTTTCTGGTCCGCTGGGTTTTTCCGGGGAGGGGGGCGGCTGCCGCGCTGCGGGGGCGGGGCGGGGGCGGGCGGGGGCGGGGCGGGGGGCGGGGCTGCCGGGGCGCTGGCGGGCCCGGGTTGCTACAACAGACCCTCACGCCGCGCGCGAGCCGCCGCCGCGGGCCGGAGCAGGTGGGGCAGTTGGGGCGGGGACCACGACCTCGAGCGGGGGATATCTGCGCGGGTAGCCCACGCAGGTCCTGGGCCGCGCTCGCCCTTGGGCGGCGAGAGGACCCCTCCCCCACTCTCGCCGGTGCCAACCGCCCGCGCGGGGCCAAGGGGAGGGACAGCCGAGCTGCCCCAGAGAGGAGCCCCCGGCCCCCAGCAGCAGCGCGGGGCGGGGCCGCAGCGTCCCCTTCCCCCCACCTCCGACACCTGAACGGCGGTGGCGGTGGCTCCTGCGCCCCGGCGTGGCTGGGCGCCGCTCGTGTCCCCGCGGCCGAGCCAGGTGCGCGCGGACGCCGGTGCTCCCCGAGGGGCTCCGACACGCCCCGACTCGCCGAAAGCCGGCAGAGGCCTGGCACAGGTAAGGCGGCGGCCGGGGGCGTGGGCCGGGGATGGATGGGGCACCCCCGCGCGGGACGTGAAGGACAGTAGGGGCTCCCGGACGCAGGACCCTGCTAACCAGCTGCTTTTTAGGTGCGTCTGGACTAAGGGAGCACCAAGTACTGGGTAAACGCAGTCCTGGACCCATACAATCTGTGGATGGGGGTTGGGAAGACTGTTCCGCGCGTCCGGGTAGGGGTCGCTTCTTTGTGGAAACCCGCCCTCCGCCTCGGTTTTCTTCTGATTTAGGGACCGGTGTAAAATGCTTCGGAAGCGGCGTGGGCGCAGCGTGCAGGAGCACCACATTCGTCCACCTCGCGCGTGAAATCCCTCACCCCTAGCGCGCTTTGCGCCTCCCCCTGGGGCAATGCAGGTGGACCTACCTTCCTTCACGCCCTCAGCCCAGGGTCTTTTGGCTCTAGATCGCCGCCCGCCGGCGGGGTGACCTGGGCCTGCGTTCCCCGCGGAGGTGCGGGCGCGGAGCCGCCAGGGGGCGCGCCGGGGGCGGACACCCGCCCAGCGGTCGCAAGGTCCCTGGAGACCCTGCTGTTCCTGCCCGGTACCAGTCCCCAAAGCCCCGATCCAGGTACGCGCGGCTGGAGCAGCGGGCTTCGGAAGGCCGAGCCCGGCGCAATCGGTGTAGGTACCGGTGTCGCGGGTCGGGCACCCGGGTTTCCCGGGTCACGCAGAGTCTCCGCCAGGTGTCCGGCCTCTGCCCGCCGCGCGCCCCAGCTGGGGTGGGGGGACCGGCTGGTGCAGGTGAGCGGCCCCCGCGTCCCGCGGCGGCCGCCGCCGCCCGTGAATTATGCAGGAGGCTGGCACCGGTGCGCTCAAGTTGCTCAAGTTTCCCTGGCAACTTTCGCCCGGGCATCCCTCCCGGCCGCCGGGCAGCTCCGCCCGCGCAGCCCGGCCCAGGCGCCTCCGCAAGGCGGCCGGGGCTCTGGGCTCGGGGAGCGCGCCTGGAGACACCCACCGCGCACTCGCCACCTGAGCTGGGGCCGCTGGATCGCGCGAGCTGGTGCGACCCCGACGGGGGACCTCGCGGCCCAGCTCCGGAGGACGCAGGCCGCTCCGAATGCCCTCACGGTGGGTCTGTGCGCCGCCCCTCTGCGCGGGATGGGAGGGAGGGCGCGCGGGCGAGGTTCGTGTTTCCCTGGGGCTGAGGGCGTCCAAAGGGGGCGAGGCCGGTGCTGGTGACCGTGGGCTTTCGCGACCGAGCTTTTAAAGCGACCTTGGGCGACTGGATGAGAAAGTGCTTGGGATCCTCAGGTAGGAGTTCAGGCCGCGATGCTTAGGGGCCTCGGGACCCGCTGCTGTGGGCACGGTCTTGGGGGTCCTCAGAGGCCATCCGAAAATAAATGGTCTCCACGTGGAAATTCGAGGTAGTAAATTGGATAGTGTGGTGACCTCTTTTTGTTTGAAACTCAAGTTCGAATTAATGAGGTCAACCGCTAATTAAAGTAAGCTCCAAGAAACCGAGGTAATTTCGAAAGTCCTCTGTCGGGGGATGGGGTTTGAGCTCCACCTGGGCCGTGGCCCTGGGCCGCGCTGACTGCGGCTGGGAGAGCCCCTGGATTTACCCTTGACCCAAGTGTCCTGCAGTTGCATTAAATAATAATTAGTGCGACCTGCCCGACACCTGCCTGAGCCTGGCGCTCTGAGGCTGTGGGTCGTCTGAACAGCCCCTGGTTTTGGAGACCTGAGTCTTCAAACCACTGTGGGTGATGAGCAGGCTGCCTTGGATTAAAGGGTTGCAACTTTGTCTGTCTGGAGCTTTATGCCCACCTGCGTTTGGTGGTTATTAAGGGGGGAGGTTGATGTGGTTACAGTAAGGGGTTAAAAAGTGGGAGCCAGGAAGTCACAGCATCCTTCTGGAGGCCTGCGGGGGTGGGGGCATGGGGGGCAGAGGACCCTTGTCTTAATAGGAGTTAGATGTCTTCATTGTGGCTGGATGGAGAGCTCCTGGGCAGCGTGTTCTAAAGGAACCGGGTTCCATTATTATGCTGAGGGATTTCTGGTTTTCCTAGAGGGAGGAATTGGGGGGACCCTGTGCTTCTTTGGGCCCCGTGGAAAGAGACCCTAACCCTCCAAGCATCTGAAGCAGCTCTTTATGAATAAGGCGATTTTGCCCATAACGACAGTCCCGGTGGGCGCCTGGCTGCTTTGAACAAACGACTCCCCGCTGTGGTGGCGGCGGTGGGGTGGTTCTGTCTCCTGGTTCCAAGTACAATTCATCTTCAGGTGAGTTTCCAGGAGGTTTTCATTCATTTGTTTATTTGGCAAGGTCCCTTTGTAGTGTTCAGGCACCCGCTCCCCTGGCCTCTGGGGTCACCGCATGCAGGTGAAGCAGGTGACTTGCTCCAGACCTGGGGGAGGGGCCTAGGAGGAGCCTGGACCCTGGAGAGTTGGGGGTCAGGGGTGAGGAATGCCAGGTGGGAGAAGATAAAGGTGGTCCAAGACAGCCTGCATTTATATCTCATCAGCGATGGGGAAGAAGATGGGAGGACAGTTTGAAACTAAGAAAACCAGGCCAGGAGTTAACCAGCATACAGGAAAACGCTGGCGAACCCTGATTTCCATAGGGAAATCATTCTTTATCTTACCCGCTCTATTTCCAAATATGTGACAGAGGCCTAATGATAGGGACCCTGGTGTCCTTGTCATCTCGGGGGAGTAATGGGGACTTTTCCAAAGTGGGGTTCAGTGTGGGAGTTGCCTAGGGGGCCGAGAGGGTGCCTCCTGCTCCACAGATATCTGGAGGTGACGCTCCCATTTGGACCCCAGGCTCTGACCCCCGAACGCTCTTCCTGGAACCCCAGCCTCCTGCTTTGTAAACTGAAGGCCCAGCTTCCCCTCAGCCTGTTGGGTCTGGACCCTGGGACCCCCCTCAGGAGAGCAGGCAAGGGGAAAAGCCTGTGGAAATATACCTGACAGTCTCTGACAGTCTGGGCTGGAGCCCCAAGGAGGGGACAGTTCGGATCTTTGTCATCCAACTGACCTCCGGCAAATGTACTGAATCCTCTCAGACTAAAGGGGCCTTGGGGGGCTTAGGGTAAGGAGGAAAGCGCCCCAGACAAAGCCTGGCCTTTTCCATCTTGGAGCCCCCAGCCTTTCACCTAGGTGCTTGTTGAAAGACTGTGGACTGACTGGGTGAAGGCCCCCCACCCAGCTGGGTGACCCTTATGATCGGGTGACCCTCGTGACCACAGCACTGCACCTGACCCACACACCCAAATGAGAGGCCTGCCCCCCTCTGCCAGTCAGAGGTTTTCCGCTGCATCACATTTTCGCTGCATGGTGCATACAAATGACATCAGCAGAAAGTCACCTGAGGGCCTGCTGCTGGTGCCGGGCCAGGAGCTGGCCACAGGTGGCCAGGGACTTCCAGGCTTGTGGGGAGGAAGCACACAGTGGGACAGGGGCTGTGATAGAGGTGACCACTGGGTACTGTTGGGCACAGAGAGGGTCCCTAACCCAGCCTGGGGAAGGTGGGGGGGGGATAGACGACACCTGGAAGAGGTCAGGTTGTCCCATTGTTCCTTTGCTGGTCTTCACATGGGTTCTGTAGTTCCCTAGATGGGCAGAGAGCTGCTGGGTAATGACAGTCACACAATTATGGCAGTGACAGCTGCTGCAAAGGAAGCGCCAGTGCTCTTACGTTTTCCCCGCCGGGCTGCACTCTTGCTGTAGATGAACGGTTCTTATAACGCCCAGGGAGAGAGGGCGCTTCTCATTCCCACCTTACAGCTGGGGAGCCTGAGGCTCAGAGGGGGTAGCCATGTGTCCTGGGCCACACAGGTAGTGAGGGGGCAGCTGGCGTTGCACCCAGACAGCCTGGGAGGGAGCCTAGCCCTTATTCCCCCCACCACATGCCGCTCGAAGATTCATCCGGTTAAAAAATTCTTGTTATGTGTAATGTGTGATAAAGAGCTCCCGTCAGTGAAGGGAAACCAAAGTTTCTGATCGGACTTCTGGCTGTTAAACACCTATTTTTTTTTTCTTTGAAAGCAGAGTTAAGAACTTTTGAAATGGCTAAATGAATGTTAACACCATTGGCTCCAGTGGTATCGAGTCTGTCTTTGGGGTACAGGATGCTTCTGGCATGAGCTTTCCTACCACGCAAGGGGTTTCCCGTCCTAACGGTGGGGGAAGGTGAGCCCAGGCTGAGCGAGAGCCCACCCAGGGCCGAGGGACAGAGACTGGATCACTCTTGATGGATGTGTCAGGGATGGTCCAGCTGAGGCCCCTGTCACTTTTGGGGAGATTGAGGTCCCAAAAGCCTGCAGTGCTGCTGGGAGTGTGGGAAGCTGCAGGAAAGAGCAGGGTCCCCTGATTGGCTGCCTGATGTCAGTGTGAGAGGGGGCAGGACCGGCGTCCGATGACTGAGTTGGACAGTGTTTGAAAACTTGTGTGGTTTGCCCAGGACTCTCGGGTGTGGCTCGGTGAGGTGTGTGCAGGTTGAATTAGGCCACGAGCTCCTAGTGCCAACACAGATTTCCAATGATGGCCCTTAGGGGTGAGGGGCTCCTGGCTGCGCCCCCCCCCCCCCCCCCCGCTGAAATTCTGACTGAAGCAGTACTGGATCCTCCTCCCAGAGGGACTCCACCCTCAGGTGGTTTAGGAGCAAGAAAGGCTGAAGGTTTCAGTGGGCGGGACACTTGACTATAGTCCTGGGCTGCTGAACTTACAAGGCCTAACTTGATAGAACCCCCCCCCCCCGGAGGCACCCATTGGGTGGATAATTATCCATCCAGTGGCTGCTCCTGGCTGGGGCCAATTTCTTCCCCAAATGTTTGCCTCTTAACTCCCTAAAAGGGTTGTTTTTATGAAAAGTTCTCTGCACTGTCTTTGTATGAAAAGTTCAAATACCCAGCAAGGCTGAAAGAATTACACAAGGAACGACGTCATCCCCACCCCAGATTCTGACAATGACTGTTGTACCAGATTTGTCATGCGTTCGTAAGTCAGCATCTAAAACTGTTCTTCATAGATTTAAATATTTGCAAAGGATGTAGAACCTCGTCTGGGAGGCAGATTTTGGCATTTTAAAGTAACAGTTCCCTATCTTGAGCTGTATCCACTGCAGTGTAACCCGGTGACCTGGCATCCACCTGTCCTTGACAAACCCGTGAGGGAGTCGAGGGATGGTCACTGTGCCTTTCCTTCCTCGAATTTATTCTGATGTTGCCACGAAGAATTTTGTCTTCACGCTTGTACGTCTTTTATTAACCCACCCAACATATTCCTTTGCAAGGAAAATATACATAAATTGACTTTTAAAAAATTTCCTGTGACCTCAGGTCGCTGAGTATTTAGAAACATTACTTCTGTATTGAGAAAGCGGTAAGCTCAGACACGAAATACATTTCTGAGTTTTAGAAATGGGAAAAGGGAGTGTTACTGGAAATGCCTCTTTTAGAAGCAGGAGGTCATAAAAATGGTGGCGTGAGGTAAGCTTCTTGAAATCTCCCCTGGAATTTTTAACAAATTGAACAACTATAACTCCACAAAAGACTCCCTGCACAGCAGACAGGCAAGACGAAGAGTCTCACTACTGAATTCACCTAAAGGTGGGCGAATCTCGCGAGCGGGGGAGGAGGGAAGGGAGAAGTGCGGAGACGGAGCCGCACGGGCGCAGGGCGCAGACCTAGCTCAGTGCGCCGAGCTCGCTGCATCCCGGAGCAACCGCAGCTGCGGGAGAGGGAAGAACTCGGACTGTTAGGGCCCCGCTTATGGCCCACAGGGCTGAGGGGGCAGCATATAACACGGCTGAACCCAGCGGTCACGGCGGAGGCCTCGGAGCAAAGACTGAGGGAAGAAGGCTGATAACAGTGTTTTAAGCCCTCACTGCCGAGCAGAGAACGGAAGCCTTGGGCACTGAGACTGGCCGCCCCCTCCTTACCCTCCCAGAGCTCGCCCCGCCACCACCTGCCCGGTGCTAGAAGCGGAACAGTAGCAGTGTCAGACCAAAAGAACAGAATATTTGCTGTTCTGAGAACTGTGGCCCGCAGACATGGACTCACAACCCAACTAGTTCCAGCAAACGGGAGGGAGATGTGGAAGCAGGACTGGCTCTGGTGGTCGTCACTGCCATTGCTCTGGGCCACCTCTCACAACCCACCCCGCCCCGGCCCCAGCTATCTGGGCCAATCCCGCAGGAATAACAGAGCTGCTAAAGCACACAGGCTCTGAATCTGGTGCAGGAAGAGCTTTGGAACTTCAGAAGATCTCCACATCCCCTCACGAAGGTGGTGCCCTGAGACACAGGTTACCTGCTCACAGAGGAGAAGCCCATCTTCCACGGGATCCCCCCCCATTGTGTGAGAAGCTGCAATAGTGCAGAGAAAACATAACATTACAGTGTGAGAGAGAATAAAAGGTTGCAGTCGGAGAGAAAATAAAACATTCTACCAACACCTACTGGAAAACAAAAGAAAGACCTCTTTCTATCAACCTGTTGCAGAACCTACTCCTGTAGATGTCTAGGGAGAGAAATAATAAATCATTAATTGCCATGAATAACAAAGGTAACAAGACAGCTCAGAAAGAAAATGAAAAGTCTCCAGAAAGTGAACTTAAAGACATGGAAATATGTGACTTAAATGACAGAGAATTCAAGATTGCAGTTCTTAAAAAACTCAACGAGATGCAAGAAAACACAGACAACTAGTTTAATGAACTCAGAAACACAATCAAAGAACAAAATGAACATTTTACAAAAGAGATTGAAATTTTAAAAAAGAGCCAAATAGAATTTCTGGAGATTAAGAACTCAGTAAAAGAAATGAAGAATGAAATAGTCAGCTTAGGTAGTAGAGTTGACCAGATGGAGGAAAGAATCAGTGACATCGAAGATAGAAATCTGGAAATGACACGGATAGAAGAAGAGACTTGAGACTTAAAAGAAATGAAAGAACTCTACAAGAACTTTCTGACACCACCAGAAAGAGCAATATAAGAATAATGGGCTTACCAGGAGGAGAAGAAAGAGAAAAGGGAACAGAGAATACAGAGAATATATTCAAAGAAACAGTCTATGATAACTTCTCAAACTTGGGGAAAGAACTGGATCCTCGAATCCAAGAAGCAAATAGAACACCTAATTACCTCAACCCCAACAGGCCTTCTCCAAGGCACATTGTGTTGAAGCTGTCAAAAATTAACGACAGAAAGAATCCTCAAGGCAGGCTGGGAAAAGAAGACGGTAACCTACAAAGGAAAGCCCATTGAATTATCATCAGATTTTCCAGCAGAAACTCTACAAGCCAGGAGGGAGTGGAATCAAATATTCAAACTATTGAAAGAGAGAAATTATGAGCCAAGAATAATATATCCAGCAAAGATATCCTTTAGATATGAAGGAGGAATAAAGACCTTTCCAGACATACAGAAGCTGAGGGAATTTTCTAACACACAACCTGCACTATAAGAAATACTGAAGGAGGCTATTTGACCAGCATAAATAGGGATAATTTGTGGCAACCAAAACATAAAATGGGAGGAGAGTAAAGGCCTGAACCGGAATATGGGAATGGAGAAAGTAAGCATGATGAAGAAAATGGAATACTCTAAATATGAAACTTTCTTTTACATAAACTTAATGGTAACCACTCAAAAAAAAAAAAAATCCAGAACTGAAATATATAACGTAATAAAAGAAGAAACAGAGGCCAAAATCATAGAATACCACCACACAGAAATAATAGACAACAACAAAAAGGCAAAGAAACAATGGAGACACAGCCTTACCAGAAAACTAAAGATAGAATGATAGGAAATCTTCATATACCAATAATCACCCTAAACGTAAATGGACTGAACTCATCAGTAAAAAGGCACAGAGTAGCAGACTGGATTAAAAAACTAAACCCAACCATATGCTGTCTCCAAGAGACACATCTCAGCTACAAGGACAAACGTAGACTCAAAGTGAAAGGGTGAAAATTGACACTCCAAGCAAATGGTATCAAGAGAAAATCAGGTGTAGCCATACTGATGTCAGATGAAACAGACTTCAGGATAAAAAGGTAACAAGAGACAAAGATGGACATTTCATCATGATAAAGGGGACTATACAACAAGAAGACATAACAGTCATCAATATTTATGCCCCCAATCAGGGAGCACCGGAATATACCAAGCAACTAATAACAGAACTAAAGGGAGAAATTGACCAAAGCACAATTATAGTAGGGGACCTAAATACATCATTGATAGCTATGGATAGATCATCCAAACAGAAAATAAATAAATAGCAGCCCTAAATGACACATTAGATGAAATGGACATATTGACATTTATAGTGCGCTTCATCCTAGAACATCAGACCCTACATTTTTTTTCTAGTATACCTGGAACATTGGCAAGGATACACCATATATTGGGACATAAAACTAGCCTCAACAATTTTAAGAAGATTGAAATCATACCAAGCATATTCTCTGATCACAAGGCTTTGAAATTGGATATTAACTGCAAAAAGAAAGCAGGAAAAACCACAAATATGTGGAGATTAAACAACTCATTTTTAAAGAATGTCCAGGTCAAAGGAGAAAGAGATCAAAATATACATAGAAACAAATGAGAATGAAAATACATCCTACCAAAATTTTTGGGATGCAGTGAAAGCAGTTTTAAGAGGGAAATCTATATCATTACAGGCCTATCTCAAGAAACAAGAAAAACTCCAGATAAATAACCTCATGTTACACCTTAAAGAACTAGAAAAAGAAGAACTAATGAAACCCAAAGTCAGCAGAAGAAAGGAAATAATAAAAATCAGAGCAGAACTAAATGAAACAGAGAACAAAAAGACAATAGAAAAAATTAATGTGACAAAGAGCTGGTCCTTTGAAAAGATTAATAAAATTGACAAACCCTTGGCTAGACTCACTAAGATAAAACGAGAAAAGACACTAATAAACAAAATCAGAAATTAAAAAAGGGAAGTTTTCAGGATGCCACAGAAATACAAAGGATCTTCCAAGAATAAAATGAAGGACTATATGTCACCAAATTCAGTAACCTAGAAGAAACATATAGCCTTCCTCAGCTGATCATGAAGAACTGGAAAATCTAAATAGACCGATCACCAGTAAGGAAATTGAATCAGTCATCTGAAACCTTCCCAAAAGCAAAAGTCTGGGACCAGATGGCTTCACTAGTGAATTCTACCAAACCTTCAAAGAGGATCTAATACCTGTCCTACTCAAACTCTTCCAAAAAATTGAAGAAGAGACAGTACTCCCTAACTCATTTTATGAAGCCAACATTACCCTGATACCAAAACCTGATAAGGATAACACAAAAAAAGAAAATTATAGACCAATATCTCTGATGAATACAGATGCAAAAATCCTAAACAAAATTCTAGCAAATCGAATGCAACACTGCATTAAAAAGATTATTCATCACGACCAAGTGGGGTTCATCCCTGGGGCACAAGGATGGTTCAACATCCGCAAATTCTTCAATGTGATACATCACATAAACAAAATAAAGGACAAAAATCATATTATTATATCAATTGATGCAGAAAAAGCATTTTACAAGATACAAGATCCATTTTGATTAAAACTCTTAGTTAAATAGGTACAGAAGGAAAATACCTTAACGTAATAAAGGCCATATATGACAAACCCTCAGCTAATGTCATAATTAATGGTGAAAAACTGAAGCCCTTTGCTCTACATTCAGGAACATGACAGGGCTGTCCCCTATCACCTCTGATTTTCAACATAGTGTTGGAAGTCCTAGCCAGAGCAATTAGGCAAGAGAAAGAAATAAAAGGCATCCGAATTGGGAATGAAGAAGTTAAACTGTCACTCTTTGCAGATGACATGATGCTATATATAGAAAACCCTAAAGACTCCAACGAAAAGCTATTAGAAACAATCAACAAATACAGTAAAGTTGCAGGCTACAAAATCAATGTACAAAAGTCCATTGCATTCCCATATACTAACAATGAAATCTCAGAAAAAAACACACAAATAAACAATTCCTTTTGCAATTGCAACAAAAAGAATAAAATACCTAGGAATAAACTTAACCAAGGATGTGAAGGACCTATATGCTGAAAGCTATAAGACATTTTTTAAAGAAATTGAAGAAGACACAAAGAAATGGAAAGACATTCTGTGCTCATGGATTGGACGAATCAACATAGTTTAAATGGCCATATTACCCAAAGCAATATACAGATTTAATGCAATCCCCATCAAAATCCCAGTGGCATTTTTTAAAGAAATAGAACAAAAAAAATCATCAGATTTGTATGGAACCACAAAAGACCCCAAATAGCCAAAGCAATCCTAAGAAAAAACAACAATGCTGGAGGTATCACATTCCCTGACTTTAGCTTGTACTACAGGGCAACAATAATCAAAACAGCATGGTATTGGCAGAAAAAGAGACACATAGACCGATGGAATAGATTGAGAAACCAGAAATAAAACCACATAAATATGGACAGATAATTTTTGACAAAGAAGCAAAAAACATACAATGGAGAAAAGACAGCCTCTTCAATAAATGGTGCTGGCAGGACTGGAAAGCCATGTGCAAAAGAATGAAATTGGACTGCTATCTGTCACCATGTACCAAAATTAATTCAAAATGGATCAAAGACCTAAGCATAAGACCTGACACAATAAACCGCATAGAAGAAACCATAGGTACTAAACTTATGGACCTTGGGTTCAAAGAACAGTTTATGAATTTGACTCCAAAGGCAAGGGAAGTAAAAGCTAAAATAAACGAATGCAACTATATGAAACTTAAAAGCTTCTGCACAGCAAAAGAAACCATCGATAAAATAAAGAGGCAACCAACTGAATGGGAGACGATTTTTGCAAACAGTGCCTCCGATAAGGGGCTAATATCCAAAATATACAAGGAACTCATACAACTCAACAACAAAAAAATAACCCGACTGAAAAATGGGCAGAGGACCTGAAGAGACATTTCTCCAAAAGGACATACAAATGGCAAATAGACATTTGAAAAAAATGCTCAAAGTCACTAATCAGAGAAATGCAACTAAAAACCACAATGAGATACCACCTCACCCCAGTTAGAATGGCTGTCATCAACAAGACAAATAGTAACAAGTGTTGGAGAGGCTGTGGAGAAAAAGGAACCCTCATACACTGTTGGTGGGAATGCAGACTGGTGCAGCCGCTGTGGAAGGCAGCGTGGAGGTTCCTCAAAAAATTATAAACAGAATTACCGTATGACCCAGCAATCCCTCTCCTGGGTAACTACACAAAAAATCTGAAATCATTTATACATAAAGAGACGTGTGCTCCAATGTTCATTGCAGCTTTGTTTACGGTGGCCAAGACGTGGAAACAACCAAAATGTCCTTCGATAGATGAATGGATAAAGAAGTTGTGGTATATATACACAATGGAATACTATCTGGCGGTAAGAAAAGATGAAATAGGACCATTTGTGACATGGATGGATCTTAAGATTATAATGCTAAGTGAAATAAGTCAGACAGAAAAAGCAGAGAACCATATGATTTCATTGATATGTGGTATATAAACCAAAAACAACAAAAGAACAAGACAAACAAATGAAGGAACAAAAACTCAGACACAGACAATAGTTTAGTGGTTACCAGAGGGTAAGGGGGGGGTGGGGGGTGGGAGATGAGGGTAAGGGGGATCAAATATATGGTGATGGAAGGAGAACTGACTCTGGGTGGTGAACACACAACGGAATTTATAGATGATGCAATACAGAATTGTACACTTGAAATCTATGTAACTTTACTAACAATTGTCACCCCAATAAGCTTTAATTTAAAAAAAAAACCAGGTGGTGGGTGTTTTTGGGGTTTAATTAAAGTCTTAGATGAATTAGCCCCCTTTGTTTGGCTTCTGGGAGCCTGGTCACTGGGGCACGTCCCCTCCCACCCAGGCTCCCAGGGGACCTTTCGAATGTAAAAAATGGGAGCGGCTGCTGGGAAAAGGGACAACCCAAGGCCTTTCCAGAGAAGCAGTTTGGGGAAAGACTCAGATGCCCTTCAGACTGGAAAGGGTCCGACCTGTTGGAAGCCCTGCGGGGGAGGACGGAGAAATGGACGAGATTCTGCCACGCCCTCAAGATTCCCTGGAGATCGGGCCTCACAGATGGGGCTGTCCTGCCCCAGACTGTCTTGGGTTCCGGCCATTAGTCCTACTTCCTCTGGTTGCACGGGAGAAATCAGAGCCAGGGCCCAGATTCCTGGGTGGGGGGGGAGTGGCCGGCAGCCTGGACAGTGGGGCTGGCCTGCTGCTTTCCAGGGACTCTGATGGACGCCTGAGGGAGGGCTGGATGGAGCCAGGGGACTGGCAGGTTAGGTCAGGGTGTGTGTGGGGGGGCCTGAGGCTCAGGGAGAGGGTCACATCCTGAGCTGAGCTGAAGACCTGCCTGGGACGTGGGAAGTGAGCCTTTGAACCTTCCTGAAAACTCACCATGGGATCCCTTTTTTCCCTGAGGAAAAGGAAGCTGTGTGAGGGTGGTGGGGGGCCCTTCTGGGGTCTCATTTGTAGCAGTAAGAGTACAGGACACACCGCTTCTGTCGGGGTCTTTCCTGCTCCCCCCAAGCTTTCTCTTCCTGATTTCAATGATTGTTTTGCCCTCCCATTGACCTGTGCCGGCAGCCTGACAAACTGCGGGCATTGCCCCTGCTTCCTGTGGGGCCCAGGTCCCCAGGAAAGGACAGGGCCCGGCTTGTCTCTGTATCTCAGGGTCCTGAGTGGCCCCAGGGGATGTTTGCTGAATGGAACGCGTGGGCTGGAAGGCGTCACAGTCACTGTGGCAGGAGCCAGTGGGGATGGTTCCAGACTTTCCCTCCCAAGTGTGTACGCAGCTCCAAGAAGTCACAAAACCAGTCAGGCCACTGGCCTGTTCTTCCTCGGCCTCCCTCTGAGGGTTTCAGATGTGGGTCGGCCCTGTGGCTGCACTTAGGCCTGGCAGCTTGGTGCCACAGGCCTCGGGGACGTCAGGTTTCTGGGCAGGTGGCATGAGGACTTCTGTGCACCAGGATTGTGCCTGGGGTGTGTACTAGAGCTGGGCACATGGGGACTGGGTGGGGGCTGCAAGTGGCTGTGCTTAAACAGCGACTCTTCTGTCCAACACGGAGTCCAGGTGCAGACAGGCTGGCGTGTGCTGTCCCTGATGTCCCAGCACCAGCTGGGTGAATGCCACGTCCTTGGCCCCGGACCTGCTTTCCTGGAGCCACCCCGTGGTCTGGAGTACGTGGAGTTAGGAGACACTGCCAGTGGCTAAAGGGATTAAAGGACGGCCTGTCTGTCCTGCGGCCTCCTGCTTCTCGTATGTTCTGATTGTTTGGGTTCCCTTCTGGGGGTGTCCCTGGCCAGGTGAGTGACTCAGGCCTGGTGGCCAGCGGGCCTGTGCCGAAGCTGGCAGGATTCCTCCCAGACGCTGTCCTGTGCCTGCCCTGTAGTCGGTGGATGGTCCCAGCAGCACCAGTCCCTTTTCTTGTCGTTTAGGATGCACCTCTGAAGTTCATTTGGGGACTTGGGGGTCATCAGGTGGCCCCACCCTGAGGAACAGGCCCGCTGATGGCAGGGTCTAGGATTGTGGGATATGGGCTCAGGGAAGGCAGCAGGTTCCATCCACACCTGGGCTTTGATAGAGGCCGGGGCACTTCACTGCGCAGGTGTAACCTGATGTCACCAAAAGCTACTTTGTGCGGCAATGACAGTTGGGAAACAGGCAAGGCAAGAAAGCCTGTTTTCAGACCCCAGTGCGGGGTCCACAGGTGGAGGGAACTGCAGACAGGTGGGATCAGTGGGGACGGCCACCGGAAGGAGGCAAATCTACCTGATGGGAGAGAGAAGTCCGCACGGCTTTGAAGCAGTGGTGACATGGGCGTCCTTGGTCCTCGCAGAGACGGGGCTGAGGGTGGACAGGGGGCTCATGGACAGATGGCCCCCTAGTGTGTGACCTCCCAGGCCGGGGACAGGAGCACGCAGCCAGTCGTCTAGTCGTTTGTCATTTCTTGCTGGCTTGGTTCTCAGTCTGCCTCAGGGCTCTGCTGTGTCTGGGCCCAGCAGCCATGACAGTTGTTTGGGGGTGAAGATTGTTCCTGGGAGCTGGAGGAGAGGAGTGTGGAGAAAGGGCTCAAAGCCCAGAAAACCCCAGACCATCCCTGTCCCCAAGCCACTCATGTCGCCTCCTGCAGTGGGAGGAGAGGCCTGTACTGGCCTGGCCGGTCCCTTCCCTTTTCTCTCCCGTGGGGACCTCGGTAGAGGAGCTAGGGTGCTGAGCAAGGGTCCTCAGAAGTTCCAGTGTGAGCAAGGGGCCCCCTGAGCCCTGGGAATCACAGAAACAAGCTGTCCTCTTGTCCAAACGCTCAGGTTTCCAGGGGAGACCCAGGCACAGGGAGCAGAGCACGCTCAGGGCATTGGACTATGCCAGGCATTTTCTCCTGGGCTTAGAGGACGGGCCTGATATTTGGGTCAGTGACTAAGCTCTGTAGTGTCTCGTGGGGGGCGGGGTAGGGCGTGGTGGTGTTGGTGGGGCACGGGGGTGGGGGCAGCAGAGGCGGCTTTTAGAAATGAGACTGAACACTTTGCAGGGAGGGACCCTGCTGTTATGTGCTCCCCTGCCCTCCCACTGCCCCCCAAGCTTGGATCAGTGTTTGTTGAACGATAAGTGGGCATTTGTCACCGAGCGCATAGCTGACCACTTACCTCTGTAATATTTGGTCCTGTAATCGCCCCCAGCCCCTCTGTTGGACGGAAGGCGCCAGCTGGCCGAGCACCCTGCTTTGATTATGGTGATCGCGGAGGCAGACAGTGCAGTGGGCTGCGTGGTTCTCGCGTGTTGGGCTCAAGTGTGGTTCAAGTTCTCTTGTGGAGTTTGGTTTGTGCTGCGTTAGACCCCTTGGTATGGAATGGTCCATTTCAGGGGCTCCGTAACTTCTTTCCAAACGTCAGTAACTTCCCAACCCTCAATAACAGGGTAACCTTTTTAGCTGAACTTGGAACGGTGTCAGGCGACGTCTTGACCGTTGAGGGGAGAGCGGGGCTGAGTCATAATGGCTGGGCTGGGGGGCCGTTTTCTCTCACTTCCCCCACCCAGCGCATGTTGGGGTAAGGGCGCTGGGAGGAGACTGCCCCTCAGGTTGGTTCTTAGTATTTGGGGGTGTTGATTCTACTTGAGTAACTCGAATGTGCAAGGAACCCAGATGAGGGAGCGAGGGTTGACGCCCCCACCGCCCCCAGCACCCACCGTCCTGCTTTCTGTCTGAATTTCACAACTGTGGGGACTTAGAGTCTTCCTGGGTCTGGCTTCTTTCACTTCGTCTGATGTCTGCAAGGTTATTTGTGTTGTGGCAGGTGTTAGGATGTCCTTCCTTTTTCAGGTTGATTGACACTCTATTGTGTGAAAGGACCATGTTTTGCTCGTCCGTGCATGGACCCTCGGGTCGCTTCCACCCTTGGCTGTCGTGAGTCACGCTGCCAGGAACGTGGACGTGCACCTCTCTTCAAGCCTCTGCTTCCAGAAAGCACGTTTGAAGCCGTGACCAGCCCCGGGCCATCTGGTCTTGGGGTTCCAAAGCTGAGACTCGTCCCTCCTCACCTAGCCCCATGCTGCTTTTTTAGCAGCCCGCCTTTCTTTGTGGACGTCTGGATAAAGCAGGGGTGGCCCGCGTGTGTGGGACAAATTGTGGAGCATGACTCCTCTCCACGTCCAGGGTTCTCGTTCCCCACGGAGGTCAGACGCTTCTTCCTGGGAACCTGACAGACGTCTCACCTGTGTGGGTCTAGTTGGGGTGTAGGGCAGGACCGCGGGAGGTGCTGGGCCAGAGGTGGTGGCAGCGGGGAGTGTCTCCGGCAGGCGTTGCTCATTAACTAATTAGGTGCTGTCTCATTGCCTCGTCACCTTAAACGTGGGCAGCTTGTGCAATGTGTTGTGTACTGATCTCAAGAGCCGTCCACGTTGGAGCGTGTTTGCTGGTTCAGTGGGACCCCCTGTGGCCTGTGTGGGGCAGGGGGAAGGGGGCCAGGACAGCCCCTGCTTCTGGAAGCTTTGTCGTGGTGGCACCTCAATTAATAGCTACTAAAAAAAAATCAGTTTTGACCAGGGGGTTCTAGTCTGCACGTTCTAACTGCTGTACAGTGTTTCATGCAATGGGCAACCCCGGTTTATCTGTTCTGCCCCTGATGA
Source organism: Rhinolophus ferrumequinum (assembly GCF_004115265.2). Lineage (NCBI taxonomy): Eukaryota > Metazoa > Chordata > Mammalia > Chiroptera > Rhinolophidae > Rhinolophus > Rhinolophus ferrumequinum. Next base: position 2,479,634 of record NC_046294.1, read on the forward strand.
CGTTTAGGCTCCTTTTGGTGTCTGTCTCTTTCCGCTTGTGCTGCAGGGGACAGCGTCCTTGTCCAGGGTGTGTCATTAGAGCAGAGGTCGCCGAGGCGGCCTGAGGGGACAAGTTCCTGACCCTTCCTTCATTTGCTCCCGGATGGGTGGTACCATATTACAATCCCACTGCCTGGCGCCAGGGATCTCTGTGCCCCCATCCTCACCGAGACGCTGTGTCACCTGCCTTCTGACGGTCTGACGGGCGGGCAAGTGCATCTGCGTTGGCGTCACCTCTGTCACAGAGAGCACCTTCCTGTGCACCGTCGCTCAGCTTCTCATTGCCTGCATTTCCTGAATTCCATATTCTTTACTGTGGGTCACTTGTCTGCTCCCTGCTGGTTTGTAGACGCTCTTTGGATGTTCTGGATCCAGCTTCCACCTGGCTTGTCTTGTCTTTTCACTTTTGCTTACAGTACTCAGCCTTGTGCTGTAAAGAAGTTTTACATTCGGGTGTGGTACATCCTCTGTACCCTGTCTGATGTTTGTTTTTCAGATTATCCCTTCTCTGTTGTCAGAAGACCTTACCCTGTATTCTCCTCTAATAATTTTAACATTTTGTTTTTCATTAGTTTTTTTTTTTTTAATCCATGTGGAGTTAGCACCTGTGTCTGCTATTAGGTAGGGAGCCAATTTGTCCCTTTCTGCACTAGCCCCTCATTGCTTTGTCCCCCACCCCCATCTGTCGTGGACCCAGTTCCCAAGTTCATTTCTCTTCTGTCCCGTTGGTTATTGATCTGAGCTCTAAGTTCACATTGTGTGTTTACAATCCCTTAAAAATAAGCTTTGATCTTGGCTGTATTATCTCCTTTAGACCGCACACAGCCACGTGGCAAATTACCCCATTTTGTGGTTGAGAAAAGGCCCCAGCTCAGAGGTGTGGGTCAGCCCAGGGCTCCCAGCTGGCACGTGGCACAGCTGATCTGACTCAGACATTCGGAGCCTGGTACTCAGACCCCTGGGTGACACTGACGTGCTGGGTGGTGTCTTAGGTTCAGCCTCTGGGACACGGGCTTCCCCCCCAACATAAGGGAACCAGGGCAGCGCCAAGCAGTTCTAATTGTGCCGTTTGGTGTGGCGGCCGCCAGCTGCACGTGGCCACTGAGCACTTGAAACGTGGCTAGTGCCACGTGTTGCGCAGATAATATTTTGCAGGTATTGGGTAAATAAAATTTTTATATATTATGATTACTAATTTCAACTTCATCTTTTTCTTTCATTTTAAAAAATGTGGCTACTAGGAAATTTAAAGTTGTGTTTGTGGTTTGAATTCTGTGTCTATCGGACAGCTCCGGTTTGTAACATTTCTTACTGGGGGCTGAAATCCGCTTCCGTATTTCTTGCTCCCCGACCCCCCCCCCAGGCTTCTTCCTTGTTGCCCCCACCGTCTCGCTGTCTGATAGAGCCCCCTTCCAGAAAGATGTGCTTTCTGTGATTTAGCACCAAGAGCCTTCAGTGGAGGAACAGGAGAGACGTGTTAGAACCTCCATCGTCACATCTGCCCAAGGTGGGGTGCAGTCCCTGCCTCAGAGAAACTTGAGGTTGGAGGGAACCCCGGAGGTTCAGAATGTTGGTAATGAAAGTCCAGCCCTTTCAGGGAACGTCGGGTCTCAGGAAGACACGAAGCCCTGGCCAGGGTCCCAGTAAGTTTCAAGGTGTCCCCCAGGGCTGAGTGGGCCCCATACCCCATGGCCATCCCAACCCTAGACGAAGCCCAGTGTAATAGCTTCTGGGGTTTACTCTCCTAGAGAACTCGATTCTTACCTGAAGTGTCCGGGGATAATGTTATGACCATGACTTCCCCTTCACTGCTGCCTCAGACATACAGTTCCCTGGACCCCTGTCATGCGGGGTCTCTGGTCCCGCTCCCCGCACCAGAACACAGGACATGGTGAGGCCAAAAAGGAACACCCATGGAATCACAGATAGGGGAGTCACACCACTATATTCTCGCTGGTGGCTGGTTTGGAGACACAGGGAGCAGGAGCCACAATCCGCCATCTGCTTCTCTGCCAACCAACCGACCCCACTTGCTAGCTGCAATCCGCGCTTGCTGGCTCAGCCACAGCAGGTATATCCGTGGCTAACGGCTAACTGGTCACAGCTGATGGCCACCTACTACCTGAGCCAGCACCTTTCCACGTGAGGCCGAGAGCCTGGACACTGCTCTCTGGGACTCCGTCCCCACACCCCGCTGCAGCATTCTCACTGTCCTGAAACTGTCAGCGTGTGCAGTCACCTGAAACACCTGGGGGATTTCCCGGCAAAATGTAACCCACGCTTGGCTGCGGGGTCCGTGGCCTGGGGTGAGGTTCATGCTTTCGGGGAGAAAGGAAATACCTCCGAGGTAACAGACGATCCGCCAGCCCCATGAGGCCCCACACTTGGGGGCTAAAATGATTTCTTAAAAAGATGTCCTTAATAATTCCATAATAAATAAACTGTTAAATGTTTGCTGTTGCCGATGCCGCCACATAAAGTAGTTATCTGTGTCTTTGTCGATTGCTTATTACTGTTATTATTTGCATATTCTCTCCAGACGTTGTCAGAATACACTTGATTGCCCAGCTGTGCCGGGCAGGTTCAGGCCTGTGATCGGGTGGAGTGTACACCGTCCTCTGGGAGGGTGGGTCTCTATGTCCATCGTACAGAAGGGGCCCTGAGGTCCAGAGAGCGGCGCCAGCTGGGGTTCTGAGCTCAGCTGGCGTGTCATGTGTTTTAACCAGGCCAGTCTCACAACGGGGAGGACGTGAGCATTTTGTCCAGCTTCCCTCCTGCGTGTCCGTCTCCTCTGACGTGCCCAGTGGCCTTCATCTATGGACAGTCCTCTCTGACAGACCTTTAGTTGGCTCATCTCCTACTGACGAAATCTGTCCCCTGTAACTCTGTGTTTGGATAGCCCCTCTCCCTAGACCTCTGGGAGGGCGGGGAAGGCACAGGTGGGTTCAGCTTTTCAAACATGCTCCTGAAGGACTCGAGCACGCCAGCACCTGGGAGACAGGAGTGCGAGTTTCAGCGAGTACCCTGTGTGCACGGCCCCTCGTGGCACTGCTGTTCTGCCCAGAGGGTTTTGGCCAGGACAGGCCAGGGGTGGTCTTCCCTCTCTGCTGTTGCGCCAGAATCTTGGGACTCTTTGCACTGTCCCCAGGTGCGTGTCCCCGAGGTAGGTGATGCATTGTGGTGCCTGGAAGGGCTCCCTGGCCAGGTCTGCCACGTAACTGCTGTGTGATCTCGTACAAGCCAGGTGATGTCTCTGAACCTCAGTTTATTCATCCTTACAATGCAGGAATGACATATCTCAGAGGGCTGTGGGCATTAAGTAAGATAGTTTACTCACAGTCAAGACTGTAACAAGCAGTTGTGTACTGTAATCTGCCTTCGTCATCGTGATTGGCAGTGTGTGCTAATCTGTTTAGAGACGGCCCGTGCCTCCTGTAGGTGTTTGAGTCTGAGGCTGTCAGCTCCCTTCCTCTGTCCTGTTGGGACCTCGGGGTCAGGGGCGGGCCGTGTGTGGACTCCCACCGCTGCCTGTTCTCTGCGGAGCCTCTGGCCTGGGCTGCGGGAGTGTGTGCCGAATTCACAGAGGACCTCAGGGTGATGGCACCCCTGGCGGACCCTCCCAGGGCACCTGTTGCCATTGTGGGGACGTTGGCAGAGCTCCGCTCTCACCCCATGTGCACAGGGAGTGGGATGGAGGCGGCAGACTGTCCATCACAGGGCAGGTCCCATGGTGGGGCTCTCAGAGAGTGGGAGCCTCCCCCACTTCCGTCCCCAGGAGCCCCAGATGGCGGGTGGGGGTGGGGCGGTGGAGTGTGCTATTCCGTCTGGGCCTTCTTGGCCCTCACATGGATTTTCCTGACGTGCATGAGCTTTTGTTCATATGACATTTTATCCTGCCATCATTTATTAAAGAGGAAGAAGGGGTGGGCCCGGAAGAGATGGGCCATTCATTAAGTTTGTAATTTGGTTAGAGGCCCTTTCTAGAAAGCCTGCATCATGGCGGGGAGGGGCCTCTGGTGTTGGACCAACCGGGTAAACTCTGCTTTGCCAGGCACACCCGAGTACCTACCTGGGTGCCCACCTGGGTGCCCACCTATGTGCACCACCTGTGCCATCTTGGGAGTGGCTTCATCCTTAACTGCTACGACCGCCTGTTTCCTGACTTGCGGAATAGAGATAATGACACCCACCTAATAGTAACTATTAAATCGAGGTTTGTTATTTCAGTTAACCTTTTTCTACATAACACATCGCTGCAAAACTTAGGGTTTTATTTCAGGGCCAGATAGTAAAAATTTTGTGCTTGTATGCTATAGAGTGTCTTTCCAACTTTGTCTTCACATCGCAAAAGCAGTCAGGGAATATGTAAATGAGTGGCCACGGCTATGTTCCAATAAAACTTTATTTATAATAAGAAGCTGTGGGCCGAATTAGGTCCATGGACAATAATGTACGGGCCCCTGACTTATCTCATGATTCTGCAAGTTGGCCATTTGAGTGGGACTCAACTGGATGGTCCTTGTGGTCCCCTGAGTTCACCAGTGGTCAGCTGGTGGGCAGGCCTCACTCACGTGTCTGGGGTTGGCTGGTTGTTGGCTGGGGCCATCTGTCTCTTATCACCTGGCAGGCTAGCCCGGCTTGGTCGGTTGGTGGTCGTAGAGTTCCCAAGAACAGCAAGAGAGAGCGAGCTCCCATGTTCTGGCTGTTTTTAAGTCTTCTTAAAATGACCAAGTCCAGGGTCACTGGGAGAGGACTTCCCCAGATGGAAGATCCCGGGAGGTGCAAAGTGATTGTCACCCTTCCTGTGACAACCCACCACGGGCAGTGTCCGAGAGAGAACCCATGTTAAGTCCCTCCCAGTGGCCTATGGACCCCCAGGCCCCTCACCCACACGACCCACCGTGCAGATGCCAGGTTGGGTTTCAAGCTTTCACCTGTCACAGGATTCTGTGGCTCAGCCGGCAGGCGTCATTAATATTTTAACTTTGTTGCTGAATAATTGTACACGGTAACTGTTACTACGTGATTCCAGCAGGTAATTGAGCTGGAGGCGGAGGAGAACTATGGTAAGAGCGTCTTGTGGCGCAGGAGCCCCGCTGTGGATGAGCCGGGCCCACAGCCACCTTCCTGCCCGCCTGACTTTTTGGACAAGCGATTTCCCAAAAGAGGCAGAGGGGCGAGTCCAGACCCCTTGCTCTCGTCCTGGCTGTGTCACACGGCACCTGTGGGACCTCGGGCCTCGCTTATCTCATCAGGAGAATGGGCAAATCAGATGAAGCCACAATCCTGCCAGCACAGCCTCAGCCTTGGCGTGGACAGCACGTTGGGGTGGGGAGGTGGTGTCCGCCCTCCGGCCACTCCCCCCGGGGTCGCTTGTGACAAAAGCTGGAGATGAGAGACTTCTTTTCCCTCCCGTCCTCATCCCTGAGACTGTTGGCATTTTGCCCTGTTTTCAGTGGTTTCCCCTTCCCCTCACTCGGTAGATTCAGAACTTCGTGAGCTGTTTAGAATCAGAGGTTTGTTTTGTATTATTATTATTATTATTATTATTATTATTATTATTATTATTGAGGTGAAATTCACAGGATAAAGTTAACCATTTTTAAGTGCACAGTTCAGTGTGCGTTTAGCACGTTGTCAATATTGTGCAGCCCCCACCTCTGTCTAGTTCGCAGAATTCCAGTTTTCATCACCCCAAAGGGAAGTCCCATGCCCACTGGCAGTCACTCCCGTGTCCCCTCCTGCCAGGCCCTGGCAGCCACCAGTCTGCTTTCTGTCTCTACGGATGTGCGTGTTCGGGGCGCTTCCTATAGTGGAGCCCACAGGAGGAAGTCTTTTCTGTCTGGCTCCTTTCATTTAGCAGGATGGTTAGGGCTCGGCCACAGCCGTGTGTGTCAGAGCTTCATTGCTTTTTACGGCTGAGTCAGCCCACAGCGCGGATGGATCACACATTGTCCATCCACCTGGTCCTGGACCTTTGGTTGTTTCCGCTTTTCGACATGGTGCGCGTTGCTGCCGTGAACAGTTGTGGACAAGCTTCTGTTTGAACACCCGTTTTCACTTTGGGGCTGCAGGTCCCTCCTGATTCTGGGAAGGACCTGCAGGATGGCGCTATTCCAGCTGCTTTTCTGGACGAGGGGAGAATGTTGGTATTTCCTCCACTGGGGGGGCCTGTAAGGGGGTGCCCACCTGTGCTCACTCATTCAATCCCCAGGACTCCAGGGGTGGCATCTCCCATTTCACAGGATTAGCTGGAACGCAGACAGCCTAAGTGACTCCAGAAACCATGCTCTTACCTTATGGCGCCTTCTAGAAAAAGGCCCCCAGGCCGGGGCAGGCTGGGTCTGTCCAGGGCACACGGCCCCGGGGTTGGCTTCCCGGAATCTGGCTCCCAGCCCAGGACACCGGGGCCACTCTGTGCCCAGGGCGCTTCCTTAGGCTTCCAGAGCTGTTTCAGAACGCTTCACAATTACGATTTCAGTCTCCCGGGAATCCTGAACGCGTCTAAAAATAGGCAGCCTTTGAAGGTGAACATTTTTAAGTAGTTCAGTAATTTCCTCATGCTCGATGGGGAACAGCGAGGATCAGTCCACAAGGGATGCTTCTGAAGATTCCTAGAAGCCCATCGCCGCTTAGGCGTTCCCAGGGCTGTGTCGCCCTCACCACAGTCAATTTGGGGGCATTTCCATCCCCCTAAAGCCCTGTACCCATGAACAGTCGCTCCCCATTTGCACCCCCCTTCCCAGACCCAGGCAACCCGTCTTCCCCTTTCTGTCCCTGTGGCTATAACTCGGATCCTTCCATGTACGTGAAACCGTACGGCGTGAGGTCCTCCGTGCCTGGCTTCTTTCCCTGAATGCAGTGTCTTCAGGGTTCACCGCCTGCCGCGTGTCCTGCGGCCGGTAATAGCCCATTGCACGGACAGACCACATTTTACTTGTTTGTCTATCAATTGATGGACGCTTAGGTTACTGCCAGTTTTTGGCTGTTGTGAACAGCGCAGCTGAGGGCATGCTGGTGTGCACGTGGTTGGCGTGGACACGTTTTTATCGGTTCTAGGTGTTTGCCTAGCAGTGGGATCGTGTGTTCTGGGTGACAGGGTAGTCCTGTTGAACTTGTTTTCCTTTGTTTTGTTTTGCACAATGTACTTCTAAAAATAATAAATCCTTTTCTTTTTAAAGTCGTTGCAACTGTAGGATATAATACAGAGCCGCCCCTGTACCCTGTACAGTTTGCCCCAGGAGTCGTATCTTGCAACGCTGGCCCGTATTCCGGCAGGCAGGACACTCCCGTCACACTAGGATTCCTCGCGCTGCCCGTGACAGCCACACAGACTTCCTCCCGCCCCCTCTCCCCCCAGCTTGTCACCCCCTGGCGACCCCTAATCTCTTCTCCATCACCATAGTTTTGTCACCTCAGTAATTACCCAGCAATGGAACATACAGTGAGTGACCTTTTGCGATTGGCTTTCTCTCTCACATGGCTCTGCAGGCTGTCGCTGTCGCGTGTAGCCACGGCTCCCTTTCTTCTGCTGAGGTGCATCTCCTGTGTGCATGTAGCGTCTGCCCTCTGAGGGACTCGGGTGGTTGGCAGGTTTGGGCTACTAATGGATAAAGCTGCTATAAGCGTTCGTGTGAACATAAGCCTGCACTTCTCTGGGATATGTGCCCAGGAGTGCAATTTCTGGGTCTGCACATGTCGCTGCAGGTTGAGATTTTAAAGAACCGCTACAGCATTTTCCTGAAGGGCTGTACCATTTTGTCCTCCCACGAGCCATGCACGAGCGATCCACTTGATCCATTTCTCACCGGTGTTGTGATATCTCATTGTGGTTTTAATTTGCATTTTTAAAAAAGGCTAATGATGTCGAGCATCTTTTCAGGTGCTTATTTGCCACTGAGCCATCCTCCTTTGCAAAATGTCCCTTTGTGCCTTCTGCTCATGTTTAAATTGGATCTACTGTTTGTTTGTTTTTTTTTAAACTGTTGAGTTTTGAGAGTTCTTTATATTCGAGACACGAGTCCTTTGTTAGGTAGGTGGTTTGCAAACATTTTCTCTCAGTCTGTGGTTTATGTTTTCACCCTCTTAACAGGGTCTTCCACAGAACAAAAGTTTTATTTCTAACGGGGCCCAGTTGATCAGCTTTTCTCTTTGTGGATTGTGCTTTCAGTATCAAGTCTAAGAACTTCTTGCCTAACCCTCGACCTGGAAGGTTTCCCACTATGAGTTGTTGGTGTTTTTCTAAACGTTTTATGGTTTTACATTTGACTTTAAAGTCCATGACCCATTTTGAGTTAATTTTTGTATAAGGCTTAAGCAGAAGTTCGTTACCTTGCCTCCGGACATCCAGTTGCCCCAGCTCCGTTGGTTGAAAAGGCAATCCTTCCTTCATTGAATTGCTTTTATACCTTTGTCAAAAATCAGTTGTAGGTCTCTTTCTGGGCTCTCTGTTGAGTTCTGTGGATCTTTACGCCTATCTTTCCCCCCAAACCCCATAGCTTTGCTTACTGTAGTCATACAAGTCAAATTGGGCAGAATGATTCCTCTTGCTTTATTCTTTTTCAACATTGTTTTTAGTGTTTTTAGCTATTCTTGTTTCTTTGCCTTTCCATGTACATTTTAGAATAATCTTACCTATATGTACAGAAACGTCTTGCTGGGATTTTGGTTGGAATTGCGTTCAGCCTGTCAATCAATTGCGTTCAGCCTTCTATCAGTTTGGGAAGAGCTGGTGTCTGGACTGTTGAGTCTTCCAATTGATAAAACAGGGGATGTGTCTCCACTTAGATCCTCTTTAATCTCTTTGACCAGTGTTGTGTGGATTTCAGAATACAAGTCTTGTATGTGTTTTGTTAGATTTACACCAAGTAAGTTTTGTGAAATTATAAAAGTGTGTTTTTAATTTTGGTGTCTACGTGTTCACTGCTAGTGTGTGGCAATACAGTGGACTTTTATATGTTTATATCATGTTTATATCATGTGACCTTGCTCAATTTATTATTTCTAGGAGGTTTATTATTTTTTAGATTTTTAGGATTTTCTAAAATCATGTTATTTGCAAATAGAGAATTTAATTTCTTCCTTCATGATCTGTATGCTTTTTATTTCTTTCTCTTGCCTTGTTGCGTTGGCTAGAACGTGCAGCACTACCGTGTTTCCCTGAAAATAAGACCTCGCCGGACAGTCAGCTCTAATGCGTCTTTTGGAGCAGAAATTAATATAATGTAATATAATGTAATATAATACCGGGTCTTAGTCTTATATTAATTTTTGCTCCAAAAGATGCTTTAGAGCTGATTGTCCGGCTAGGTCTAATTTTCGGGGAAACATGTTATGTTCGTAAGAGTGATGGCAGTAGCCATTCTTACCTTGTTCCCGATTATGGAGGGAAAGCATTTAGTTCTTCCTTCTTTGTAGTTATATTAGCTGATGCTTTTTTTGGTAGATGCTCTTTATCAAAGTGGGGAAGTTCCTCCTTTCCTATTTTTGGGAGACTTTTTGTCATAGATGGATGCTGAATTCTGTCAGGTGCTTTTCCTACATTAATTAGTATGATTGTGTGATTTTTCTTCTTTAACCTGTTGATAATAGTGTATTACATTGATTTATTAATTTTTCAAAAAATATTGAACGAACCAGCTTTGCACCCCTGGAATAAATCCCATTTGGTCATGGTTGTGTAATTCTTTTCAGATATTGCTGAATTCTATCTGCTAATGTTTTGTTAAGGACTTTTATGTCTATATTCATGAGGGATATGGATCTGTAGTTTTCTTTTTTTGTACTCTCTTTATCTGGTTTTAGTATCAGGGACATACTTGTTACATAAAATGGATTGGTAAGTATTCTCTCCTATTCTATTTTCTGGAGGCTATTGTGTAGGGTTGGTATTAATTCTTCTTTAAACATTTCATGGACTGCTCCAGCAAAACCATTTGGGTCTGGAGATTTATTTTCTTACAAAACTGTGAGCTTTAAAATGACGAACTCAATTTCCTTAGTAGTGACAGGGCTATTCCAGTTAGCTATTCAGTATTGGATGAGCTGTGATAGTTTGTGTTTCTTGAAGAATTGGTTTATTTCATCTATATTGTCAAATGTGTGTGTGTGTAGAGCTGTTCGTAGTACTCTTGCATTATCCTTTTGATGTTGGCAGTGTCTTCTGTTTCATTCTTGGTATTACTAGTTTGATCTTTTGTCTTTTTTCTTTGTCTGTTTTGCTAGAGTTTTGTCAATTTTATTGACTTTTACAGAGAACCAACTCATTATTTCATTGACTTTACTTTTTTTCAGTGTCATTCCCTCCCCCCCTTAAGATTGATATTTCCTTCTTTCTGCTTGCTTTAGGTTTATTGTCCTCTCCTTTTGCTAGCTTCTTGAGGTAGGTTCTTAGAATTTGATTTGAGATTTTTTTTCCTACTGTGTGCATTTAGTGCTGTAAATTTCTGTCTCAACACTGCTTTAGCTGTGTCCTACAAAGTTTGATATGTCTTATTTTTATTTTCATTCACTTCTATGTGTTTTTTAAAACATGTCCTTTGAAATGTCTTCCTTGACCCATGGGTTACTTAGAAGTATGTTGTTTTAGTCTCAAAGTATTTAGAGATTTCTGTTACCTTTCTGTTAAGGATTTGTAGTTTGATTCTGTTGTGGTAACAGAACATACTCTGTATGATTTCACTTCTTTTAAATTTGTTGAGGTTTTAAGACTCTGGACACAGTCTACCTTGGTGAATGTTTCATGAGCATTTGAAAAGGATGTGTATTCTGCTGTCGTTGGGTAGAGTGTTCTATAAATATTGCTTAGATCCTGTTGGTTGATTAGGTATGGTTCAGTTCTTCCATATGCTTGCTGGTTTTTCTGTCTAGTTATTTTATCAGTTTTTAAGATAAGGCTGTTGAAGTCTCCAACTCTAATTTTGGATTCATGTCTTTTCCCTTTCAGTTTTGTTCCTTTTTGCTTCACATACTTTCCTGCACTGTTGTTTGGTACCCATGCATTTCGGATTGCTGTATCTTCTTAGTGGATTGCCCTTTTATCATAATATAATGTTCCTCTCTGTGGTAGTTTTCTTTGCCCTGAAGTCTACTTTATCTAATGTTAATACAGCCATGCCTGCTTTCCTTTGGCTAATGTTTGCACGATATAGCTTTTTCTCCTCCTTTTACTTTCATCTTCCCTGTGTCATTATATTTGAAGTGAATATTTGTAGACCTCATATAATTGGCTCTTTTAAAGTCTTTTTAAATTCACTCTGCCAATCTCTGTCTTTTATCTGGTGTATTTTGACCATTTACGTTTCATGCAATTACTGATACATTAGGGTTTAAGTCTTCCATTTTTGTTCTAGTTTTCATTTCTTTGTTATCTTTTTCCTGCCTTGTTGTGGGTTATTTCAGTATTTTTTTTAGAATTCCATTTTGATTTATCTGTAATTTTGGTTTGGAGCTTTGTATAACTTTCTAAGTGGTTGCTGTAGTCATTATATCCTGCACACGTAACTATCACCATCCACTGTGATACCAGTTTGAGTAAAAATATACAAACTTTATCTCCTTTTATGTATCTTTATTCTCTCTCTTTATATCACACTATAAATGTCTTAAACATTTTCTCTAGCTACATTTCAAACCAACCCAGATTTCATTACAAATTTTGCTTCCACTGTCAAACATAATTTAGAAACTTTGAGAAGGGAAGGAAAGATTATTCTATTTACGCACACTGTTGCTTACTATGTTCTTTTTCCTTCTTGATGTTCCAGGGTTCTTTCTGTTATGGTTTCCTTTCTGTTTAGAGTTTTTAGCCATTCTTTTAGGATAAGTCTGCTGCTGACAAATTCTCTTAGTTTTCCTTCATCTGAGAATATCTTGGTTTTCCCTTTATTCTTACTGGATATTTTTGCTGGAGCTAGAACTCTAGACCCATAGCTCTTTTCTTTCATCTCTTGAAAAAGTTTGTGCTACTTCCTTTTGGCCTCCACGGTTTCTGATGAGAAATACACCATCACTTCAGTTATTTTCCCCCTATATGTAAGGTATTTTTTTCTTTGTCTGCTGTCAAGTTTTTTCTTGGTCATCATTCGTTTTCAGAAGTTTAATTATGATGTGTCTTGGTGTACATTTCCTTGACTTTATCCTTTGAGGGTTCAGCTTCTTGAATCTGTAGATTATGTTTCTTGCCAAATTTGGAAAGTTTCCGACCATTATATTTTTGACTACTTTGTCTTATTTACCCTCTGTTTCTTTCTGGGACTCTGATGAGTTGCATGTTGGATCTTTTGTTACAGTCACACAGGTCCCTGAGGCTCTATTTATTTTTAGTCTATTTTCTTTCTGTTGTTTCGTTTGGGTAATTTTATGTTTTAGGTTCTAGTTCAGTGATCATTTCTTCTATCCCCACCAATCTCCTCTTGAGTCCATTCACTGATTGAGTCCATTCAGTTGTTGTATTTTTCAGTTTTAACATCCCCACTTGTTATTGTACTATTTATTTGCTGAGATTTTTCTCTTTCTTTGGTGAGGTTTTCTGTTTGGTTTTTTTCCGATCTGTTTCTAGCCTGTTCGTAATTGCTTGTTGAAGCATTTTTATTTTGACTGCTTTAAATGTGTAGCTGCTTCTAACACCTCTATCAGTGATGGCACCCACTGGTTGTGTTTTTTCCATTTGAGATCTTCCTGGGTCTTGGGTCGATGAATGATTTCCAGTGGAAGCATGTGCTTTTTCATATTATGTTATGAAACTGTGGGTCTTACTTAAACTTCTGTTTCAGTTGGCTTATCTTATTGACACTGCGCTCACACGTAAGGGGGCCGCTGCCTCGTTACTGCCAGGTGGAGGTAGAAGTCCAGGTTCCCCAATTGACCTGTTGTTACCCAAGTGGGAAGCATCTTGTTGTTGCTGGCGGGTGGTTGGGGGTTCCTGCTCCCCGTGTGGTCTCCGCTGGAGCTGTGGTAGGGGTGGCCTCATTATTGTTGATGATGGAGAAAGTCCTGACTCTGTTAGTCCTCTTCTGACACACCAGCCCAGTGGGGTAAGGGCGGGTGCCTTGTCAGTGCCACGTGGGTGTGGAAACCCAGGCTCCTGTGTAGCCTGTGCTAACACAACAGAGTGAGAGGAGCATTTGGTAGCACTCGCTGGTGGGGATGAAAGTCGCAGCTCCCTCCTTGGCCTTATTTGACACCACCCCAAGGGGGGTTTGGGGTGCCTCATTCCAGTCCCCCAAGGGTGGAAGTCCAGGCTCCCCACTCGGCTTTGCTGTTGTGGGTCGGGGTTGGTGGGGTGGGTGCACAGTGTTTCCTGTGGTGCCTGGCTGGCGTTATTGTCTAACCATATTGTCTTGTTAGGCTGCCATGTTGCTGGTCCCTTTGCTAGAGAGAACAGTCATTTGTTGCCGCCTTTTTTGTTGGCTTCTGCTGCTGCATCTGGGTTTCCAGCGTCTTCAGCACCACATCTGGGATATGAGGCAAAAAACCAACCCGAAGGACTGACTGCCCTGTGTTTCCTCCGGTGCCACGGCCCCTGGCCTGGCTGCCTTCCCCTCTCCACCTTTCACGTCATAGATCTGATTTCTCTGCAGCATCCTGAGATTTTAGTTGTTCCTTCTGGGAAGAATCAGGGAAAGTGTGTGTACTCAGTCTTTCTGGAAGCAGAGTGTCGTCCCTGGTTTTCAGCTCAGAGATGGCAGGATCCACCTGAAGTGACGTTCTGCCTCTTGAGAGCCTCTGACCATGTCCTGGTCCCCTTGTTTTCACAGCGCTGGAAGTCACTTCCCCCAGCCTCCGTGCCTTGGCCCGCTGGAGTGCACATAGTTCCTGTTCGAAGGACTCTTTCGGTGGGGCCCCGTCTGCCAGCCTCTCTGGTGAGTTACAACATTTGCTCCTTTGTCACCTGCGAGCCAGTCACTGTTGACATGGTGTGGTCCCCCAACCCCTTTTGCCCCGAGTCCCGAAGACAGGCCCTCGTGGTCAGGCCCGCAGTTTTGTGTTAGGGTAGGGAGAGGGTGGATGGAGTTATCGTCGTGCTGGGGAAACAAAGCTGCTCGTTGGTGCCCAGCTAATGTCACCTTGAGGGGACTTAGTGAGACCACGGCTCAAGGCCCCAGTTCTGGCTTTTTGTGTCCGTCCGCTCAGCGCTGTCCCAGCTGCTGTGCCCGTTGTGGACTTGGCAGTACTGCTGAGGATAGGTGGTGGAGGGGGGCCACGGGTGCACTTCTCCATTGTCGCATAGACCAGGGAACGTCTGTCTGTGCCCGGGTGCCGGGAACAAGGGAGGGAAGCCCGTGACCTGTGGTTCCGCAGAGTGAAGACGTGCCCTGAGCTCACTGTCTCGTGCCCTGTGCCGTGTGGAGCTCTTATTGTTTGCTCCATGGGTATCGTTTTATCTGTAACAATGGCTTAAAATCGGAGTTTGCGGGACGCTGCCTGCGCGTGGCTCTTACCATGACTGACTTCGGGAAGAAAGTGGAATCTTCGCCGTTCGCAGGTGAGGAGGTAGACGCCTTCCTCCCGCACGCCACGGTGGTGCTGAGAACAGCCCAGGCTCAGCACACGTCGGCTTCGTTCTGGTGCCATGGCCTGCCTCCCAGCCTGTCCCCTGTGCATTGGGGACCACAAAAGGAAAAAAAAAAACACTGCCCTCTGGGCAGTGTTTCTCAATCATTTTCTGTTATCGCCTGTCCAAGAAGATATAGACAATGTTTTCCTAATTGTCCACCCTAGTGAAATTATAATACTGTGGAAATCGTATGAAATGATACTACTATGAAAATTCTGTATATGTGTTTACATACGCACACTGCTTGTATATCTGGGCTTTGTCCTTGAAAACACTGAGACCCCAATGAGAGTGCGTGTCCTGGGGACATAGTACCTACCGCAGACAAGAGCAGAATGTTGGAGCCCCTGCTCCTGCCCTGGTCCTGGTCACCACAGGCTCTGGGGGTCGCCTGCTAGCAGCTCCGCAGCGCCCCGTCCTCTCTGAAATCCAGTTTGGACTCCCTCGTTGCCCTTGGCCAAGCCTTTCCCCGTGTTCCGTCCACGTGGCCTCTGCCCTTCCCACCCCCACCCCCGCCCATTTGGGCACAGACAGGCGTTTTCTGGCAGGGGCAGGGGCTGGGTCTGGGCTCCATGGAGCTGTGGCTTAGGCAGGGCCTGTCTCCAGCTGATGGAGACACTGCTCGCTTGTCAAGGAATCACCTGCTTGAACACTGGCAGGCACGTGGCACCCACTCATTTACAGGGGCTCAGCTGAGCCGTGTCAAATGGGTTCACAGGAGAGCGCGCGACTCTGGTGGAGGATGTGGTCCGCCCCTTTGTTCTAGAGGCAGGAGAGTCTCAGAGAGAGGACGCTTCTGCAGGCTCATCGGGGAGGTCCAGGTGCTGGTGGGACCACACGACCACACGACGTTGTCAGTAACAACTGCCTTTGACCTCCTTGGGTGTGGCGCTTAGCGGGCGTGGAGAGTGGCCTCTGGAGGCAGAGCTGGGGTCCCAGGGGGCACTGTGTTTCTGCCTTTGGAGACATCTGCCTCAGGCCAGCCTTGGTGGTTCATGACCAGATCAAGCCTCTGTTAGCCGCGGTGGGCACCCAGCCCTCTCCCTCCTCCGGGTTTCTTCCTGAGAGAAGGACCTTAGACCAGGTGATCCGAGCTTCTGCTTGTCACCATTCCGGGGTCGGTGACGGCGTGCTGCCCTGTTTCTCTGGAAATCCTTTGGCAGGGTTGGGCCTCAAGCTTGTTCTTAGAGAAGTGCTGTTGGCCCCCACATGGTGGGGACACTCCGTCTCAGCCCCCACCATGTGATTGCCATCGATATACGAGGGGACAAATGGCAAGAAGCCAGTGTGGGCAGCTCACGAAGGCTGGGAGCGAGTTTATTGTCACCTCGGTTTGCAAGCCAGGGCTCTTTGTGCCACGCAGGTGGCCGGCCATCTACAGGACGGGGAGTGGCTGTGCATGGGGAGGTTCGCCCAACAAGAGCTTCCCAGGGCTGCAGCTGGAGGGAGGATGGCAGCCCTGGGGGTGTGGACGGGGAGGGTCTCCGTCTCTTAGAGGCTGATCTGTGGACTCAGGCAATGCCGGGGGGGGGGCAAAAGGGGGGGTGGAGCCAGAGGCAGAATTATCCATCAGGCCAGGGTTGGTCTGGGTGCTTTTTCTCCATCTCAGCTGCATCCTCAGGTGCCCCAGTTCTGCCCCCATGGAAGCCACAAAGGGACCCTGCTCCTTAGTGGCCTCCCGGTGTCCTACGGGCCTCCATTCATGACGAGCGCCCCCTGTGGGCACCTCACATCTGCCCTACAGTGTCATCTTACAGTGGAGACATTTATCACATAATAAACCTGCGTGGGTTCAGGGTTTCGAGCCTTTTGTAACGATCACCTCCTACCGCCACTCAGAACAAAAAAGGAAAATTACCCTCGAGTGGTAGCGTGGTAGCCCGGATATCGTCTAGTTAGTGGCAGTGGGGCTCCAGGTTGGCGTAATGGAATTAATTTGCAGTGTTACGAAGTCTCAGGACCACCGAAGACGTTAGATGGAATGGATTCCAGGATGCTGTTCTCCTGAAGTACTCTTTGGTATTGCTTTAAATTATTTTTCCCCACTCGAGGGTATAATCAGACCGCCCTAGTGACTAGTCGGCAGGCACCAGGGGATGTCTGATATTCTGGGCGATCTTCCCGGGTGGTGATGTGAGATCAGACGGGATTTGCAAGGACAGGGCTTGGGCAGGAACTCGCTTCTTCCATGGCGATGTGCAAGTGATGTCATTCTCCCACATGGGCGCCTCGTGGGTCGGGTGGCAAACGATGGCTTGTGCGCCAAATCCACAGTTTTCTCGTGGAATCACATTCCGTAGTGTGGACGGACCCCCAGGGATGTTACGTACCTGTTCATCCCTGATGGCATTTGGGCTGGTAGGAGTAACGCTGCCATGGACGCTCCTGTACGGGTTTTTGTGTGGACCCATGTTTTCACTGCGGCTGAGTATAAACCTCGGAGTGGCGTTGCCGGGTCAGCTGGTAGCTCCGGGTTTGACCTTGGAAGGAGCTGCCAGTCTGTTTTCCTAGTGGCCGTGCCATTGTACGTCCCCGCCGGCATTGTCTGAGGCTCTGATTTCCCCACGCGCTTGTCCATGCCTGTTACCGTCTGTCTCCTTGATTCCAGCCGTCCTGGTGGGCCTGAAGGGGTCTCTCATCGTGTTTGTGACACACTGGACCGGTCGTCAGCAGTGTGCCCAGGGTGTGGTACCCTGGGAGGGACGGCCTCTCTCCCCGGGTCTGTAGTTCCCGCCCCCAAATGTCAGAACTGCACAAACTACAGAAAATGAAAGACACGACAAATACACTTTGTCTGAAAAGCTGCTCACGTGTTTCCGTGGGAGTTGGCGGGCTCACGAGAACCAGAAAGGGAAGGTTGCAGATCTGGTCCAGATGAACAGACAGTGTCCAGGTGTTCCCGCTGCGCCTTGCCCTGGGTCATACTGTGTGCAGGGGACGCTCTTATATTTCAGAAACGTGATTGGCGCCTAACGCCCCAAATAGCACACGGGATGACTTAAAAACCCATGGCAAAGTGACAGCACTTTCCTTATGCAGTGTCGGAATCTCCGTGTAACAAGAGTGTGGTCACCCTCTCTGATCCCCAAATCCCGTCCCTGGGGATTTATCCTGAGAGAAGAGTGAAGTGGGTTTGTGAGCCTAGGTGTTCAACTTGGCACCATGTATGAGAGTGAGAAATTGGAACAAACTGTTTTCCGGGATAGCGGAATACAGGGATGAGGGAATCTGGGTGCCGTGATGGAACAGTGGGCAAAGTCCGGGCTTGTTGGCGTCTCTGTTCCCCACGTCATTCTCACTTCCAGCCCTGAGGCTGCTGAGTGTGTTCTCCGGAGCAGGTGACCCGCGTCCAGGTGCGGAATGAGGCTGCTCTGGCTGGAGCCTGGGTCTTCTGTGTGCTGAGCCCGTGCCGAGTGGGTGGAAATTGCCCAGTGGAGCGAGGCTCATAGCTCCAGCCTGCTGGGAAGACAGGTGTCGGAGGCGATGACTGAATCAGATCATATTAACGTGAATACAAATACAGGTATCAATTTCAAATGGAAAGTATCAGGTACCATGCCTGGAATTTCTAGGGTGGTGAGACCACACATTGTCAACGGATGAATTTACACGACAGCCCCCGGTGACACCTTAGGACTCAGGTTTGCAGCTGAAAGTCCCCTCGGAAGGTGTCTAAACCAGCTGTTTGTCACATTTGAGGGTCACAGACTCGTGCGCATCCGATGAGAATCATATGTGAAAAGTGTACGTCCACATGTGCACCCACAATCTTGCACATGATTTTGGCAGGATTTTATCTCCTTCCCCCACTAAGAGCTTTTGGGGAGGACCGTCACCTCTCTGTGGCTGTGACGGATTCTGAGAGCTGGCGGGACCCCACGGAGGCCGAGCACACGGTGCTGCCGTGTGAGATGGGAAGGCCGACACCCTCCCACACTGTGCTTGGCTGGTCCCCGTGCACCAGCCTCCTCTCCAGGGTCACGTCAAAGCGAATCAGCATCTCCTTCAGCCACGCACACCCCATGGGGGCCAGAAGTGGGCTGGGGGCATTCTGATGGGCCTGGTTGGGGTGTCCCCATACAGTGCAAACGTGACTTGATTAGACCAGCACATTGCAGCCCCCGCCCTGCCGCCCACCATGTGCTGCCATCAGGTCCGCAACAGTACTTGGCAGAGACGTTTCTCATGCCCTGGGGATCGGCTTGGCTCCCACTTCCAGGCTCTGCCCCCTGTGTGGCCTGTTCCTGACCAGCTTCCTCAGTCTGGGGTGCAGTGAGGAGAGGCAGGGCCTGAGAGGGACTTCGTCATGAAGCTCGGTGGACTGGATTCGAAGGACTGGGCTGCACTCTATGCGTTCCCCCCGACATTGGGGCGCGTGTCCTTCCTGTTAGGGACTGGTGGTGATAGAGCATCTCACGTCTCAAAATACCTTTACCTGGGAACATAAAAGGTTGGGCATCCTGACGGCATCATGACATTTCTTTTTCTTGATATTCCTGGCCCGTGATATGCCAAAATTTAGTAAACTCTTGTCTCAACCTCAGTAAGGGCGTATGTGTATATGTGTGCGTGTGCTTGTGTGTGCTTGCGTGTGCATGCATGTATGCGTGCATGTGTACTTGTGTGTGCGTATGCACACCGTGGCCTCTGGTTGTTTCGCGTTGTATTTGCTGAGCACTCATGTCTAGGATTTGTGCTGAGTGTCTTACTACGCTGTCTCCGTAAACCTCCCACTAGCCTTTCCGGGTGGGTGGCATTAAGCCCATTTGACAGATAAAGAAACTGAGGCTTGAGATTAAAATCTCACTGGAGATATCACACAGGGAGAAGCAGAGTGAGTCTTTCTTGTCCCAAGATGGCCCCGTGGCCCCTTTGCTGTGTCCACCTCACTCTCCCGTGAGCTGCTTCGAGGTGGGCTGTCTCATGCCTGTCTGGGATGTACCCCGCTCCTTCCCTGGACTCCAAGAGGGAGGGTGGGGAAGCCCTGCCTTGGCAGCTAACATCCACTGGAGCTGCTGGGGTTTGTAAAACAGCCTCAGAGTAGGGTTTCTGGGTGGGACTCCGTCCCTGCCCTTGGACTTCCACCTCTGTGCCCTCTCCCTGCACACACGCCCCTGCTGGGGCTCCCCCTTCCTGGGGTGGCAGCTCCCTGCCCTGGCCCTTTCCACCCACCTCACCCTGGTCCCCCAGCCACGCCTGCCTCACGCCTGGACCTCACCAAGTGCGGCTGTGTTTGCTTTCTGTACCCCTCCTGGGTTAAAATACGGCAATGCTGGTATAGGTGGACCTCCAGGCAGCTTTCTTCATATTTGGATTTTAGGCTTTTTATTTTTTAAGGCTTTTCAAAGTTTTCCTGGGCAGCCTTCCGACGGCCACCCCAGCATATCCCCAGGACTCTCATCTCTTTCTCTGTCTTATTTTTTTAATGGAATTCATTGAAATTCTGGTAAGGAACTCAAAAGCAGAAAGGAACGAATACAGAGGGACTCTTTACTGTCACCCAGCCCTTCAGCCTGGAGAGGAGCAGTGCCCGTGCACCGGGGGACTACCTTCCAGAAAGTTCTGGCTTAGTGCTTCCGGGGAAATGTGTGCTGAGGACCGGGAAACAAGCACTAGAAGACAAGAGCTGGTTGAGGGAGAGGAACGGGCCTCTGTCACCCTCTTCTTGGCAGCCAGTTTTGCTTCCTGGATGAAAACGTCGCCTGTATTTCAGCAAAGCACTGAAAGTACTGAGAAACTTGCTAATTTTACCTTTTCTTGGACAGAACAAGGGAGAAATCAGAGATGATTAAGTGTAAACCTTCTGACCTGGGGTTGGTTTGGCCTATCTCAGACTGTTGGAAATAACATTCAGGGTGTTTGGTTGAATCCAAATTGTCCCTTTTTTTTCTTTCTTTCTTTTTTACTGTTGATGTTTTTATTATATTACAAATATAAGGAGACTGAGGGTCCCCAAATATTGTTTGCCTAGTTAGCAAGCAGGCATTTAGGAAGCAAATGGAGAGACACTGTAATTTTGCTGTGGTTCCATAGGTGCTCCCATGAAAGGAATGTACCATATTTTGCCGTGCATAATGTGCACCCACGTTTTTCGCCCCAATTTTCAGGGAAACAATCTTTTGTTTTAATTTTTTAATCCAAGTATTTATTTGTTTACATTTAAGTACTTGTTTTTTTGTATTATAAAGGAATTTTAGCATTTATTTTTTAACATTATGGTACAAGAAATTTTATGTAACAAATAATGACAAAACACAAGAAAACAGATACAAGGTACAAGAAACTTTATGTACTGGTAACAAATTTACGATATTTACACATCATAGAAGGCCAAGAACTCTTCCCCATTGCAAGTTCATCCTAAGTTCAACAAAACTGATGATCGTATTCCAGAGTATTATTTTGCATACGGATCTCGTTATTGATTTCTAGAGCTACACTTTTAACTCATAAGCATAAATAAAAGAATTAAAAACACTTATATAGATATGGGATTAGTACTACCCATGTAGAATGCACATCCTTATTTTCCCCTCACAAATTTGGGCAAAAAAGTGCACGTTATGTACAGCAAAACACGGTGATGTACCTGTCTGTCAGAGCAGAGCAGGGATGAGGGGAGGGGCTGCTGGCCCCACGTTCTCTCAGTGTTTATGCCTCTGCTTCTGTTTTATACTTCCTCCTTCCCCCCGAATGGCCCTTGCACTTGCGTCTCCTGCTGCTAGTTCTCCCGGATGTTCTCCGAGGGAGCTGCCCGTCTAGCAGGAGCTGTAACACTAATGGGACGGATTCAAAGTAATGTTTGATTAAAGTCGCAGGGGACTGCCGGGCACAGAGAATGTTGACGAGTTCCCGCCCGTCAGGGTGTTTTCTCTCTTGTGAGCACGGCTCTCTGTAGAAATGGGGACGGAAGTCTGCATGTACCTGGCAGCGTGTCAGGGAAAACACAGAAACTTGACATTGACACCCCGTTCTGCGCTTCCTTACCAGTCACACCTACTGGCGTAGGTGACACGAGCTGGTGCGGAGAGTTTGTGTGTTCGTTTTTCCCTCTTCTGTTCACTTCAGGGGACACGGAGGGTCCCCACACAGGCCGGCTCAGGACACAGACAGAAATCGGACAGGGGTCCCCTAGGATGGGGGCATGGGGCTGGCAAGACCCTTTGTGCTGACTGGAGGCCCCTCTTCCTCTGCCGCATCCCGGGGGCCACCGATGTCGCCGGGCCTCTCTTGTCTCCCATTGCCCAAATCTCAGTGGCCCCCAAAAATGATTCCGATGTGGCCCTGTGGACACCCCTGCCTCCACGTGACCCTGCCACTTCCCTGCCACCAACCTGCTAACGAACAGTGCCTCCCTAATCCAGAATTCCAGATTGGCTTTCAGGGGCTTGGTAGTTTGGGGTGGGGAGCATATGCAGATCTGCCTCTTTCCAGAACTTTCCTCCTGGTGGAATTTAGCGATATTTCCCAGGTTTCCCACCCACATTCGGGAACGTTTGGGCAGCTGACTTACCGTCCTAAAGTTTAATCCTTTAACAAATAGATGTGAGAAGACCCAGAGGGAGAATTCCTCTCTTGGGGGTGCAGGCAGGCAGACCCTGGTCAGGGGGACGGGACAGTCGCCGCATGGACGGGAGGCTGTGGCCATGCTGGGCTCTCGGGGCCACGGACGAGCTCTCCCTCCTACTGGGTTGGTTCGTGGGAACCCAGCAAGAGGGAGTACATGGGAGCTGGAAGAAGAAGGTCCCCACAGGAGTGTGTTCTGGGCCCGAGGCAGGGCCGGGTGTGTCCCTCCCTGGTCAGGGGTTGGGGAGGCTGGCGTGAAGGGTGGCCCGGTCATCCACCAACAGAGAGGCTGTGATCGTTGGGTTGTCCGATGGCCCAAAGCTGGCAAGAGTGACGATGGAGGTACAGGATGGAGAATGGGAGACCAGATGAGAGCTGGCAGGACCTGGACACTTCTGTGATCCGCCCTCTGGCCACACCCAACGCTGATCCCCAGTCCGAGTAGGGGCGTGTGGGCCTGGGACTGCCAGAGCGCACGGGGACTCAGGTCTTTCCTCCCGGGCTACTTCCTGTTGCACCTCACTGAGGTCCCTTCATGGAAAGGAAGGAAGGGAGGGTGGGTGCAGACATCAGGCCGACAACCTGTCAGCCCTAAGCTCTGTCCTCGGAGGGGCTGGGTCACATGCCCCATTGCTCGTCCTGGCACCCCCGTCTGCAGCCCAGCGATGGGCCGGTGGGGAGATGGCGTTTTCTGGGCATCTGCTCCTGCTCCCTTCCCCCAGACTCGGGCTTACCAAGGCTCGAGTGAGCTTTCCTCATTGGCAGCAGGTCAGTGGGTGATGGATAAATAAACTGGTCCAGCCAGACCGCGGAATATTATTCAGCACTGAAGAGAAAGGAGCTATCAATCCATGAAAAGACATGGAGGGACCTTAAATGCATATGACTATGTGAAAGAAGCCAGTCTGAGAAGGCCACATGCTGTGTGATTCCAACTATGTGACATTCTGGGAAAGGGAAAACTGTGGGGACAGTATTAGGATCAGGTTGTCCAGGTGGGGGTGGGGGGGTGAATAGACAGAGCACAGAGGATTTTTAGGGCAGTGAAAATACTGTGTAAAAATTATAGTGGTGGGTATCTGTCGTTATACATCTGTCCAAACCCACACAAAGTGCAACTCCAAGAGTGGACCTGATGTAAACTACGGACTCTGGGTGACAATGACATGTCTGTGTGGGTCCATCAATTGTAATAAATGTGCCTCCCGGCGGCGGAGGCTGTGCAGGTGTGGGGGAGGGGGCGGGGGGCGATGGGAAATCTCTGGACCTTCCTCTCAAGTTTGTTCACTTCAGACCCTGAGTGGGAACCTGCTGCTCTAAAAATAGTGTAAGAAGCAAACAAGACGACAGCAATGTTCCTTCCTTTTGGAAGCACGTGTGTTGAAATGAAATTCCGCTCTCTTGGCTTTGTCCTCGTGGCATTTTGCTGTTCTCTCACATCTTTAATGCCTGTGACACTGTCCCCAACAACACTGACACAGGCGGTCACAGGGTCTGTGCATCCTGAGCTGGGTCGCCGGCTGTCTCTTCCGCTGCAGGTGGTCAGAATTCCATACAGCAAAGCCTGATGATCCCACGTGGGCTGTTTTTCCTCCATGGTCCCCGGTGACCTAACTTGCTTCAGTGGCATCCATGGAGGCCAGCACTAGGGACAGTCGGCTGGCGGTCACATCTGTTCTCTCCCTCCCTCTGCAGGCTGCCACCTGGAGAGAGCGCATTGTTTAGAAAAGTCCTGGAGAACCAGGTCACCTCTTGCCGCCTATACCTGCCTCCTTCACGAAGTGGCTCTTACTGCGGCCATGACCGGAAGGAAGGAGATGGCCGTGAACGGCAGTCACCATGGCTGGAGGGCGTCCTCGGACCCCTGCCCTCTACTTAGGTCACATCCACCCCACTCAGGGTCTGGGCTCTTGCCTGCGCATTTGCGGGAGCTTTAGATGCTGGCTGCATTTACTCCGTGACACCAATTTGTTGCTGAGTCTTTTGTTTTCTAATACAGGCTGTTTTCATCCACTGTTTTACATTGATTTGAGTCTGACTTTTGTGTGGCATTTGTTTTATTAACAAGGATCACAGAACTTGTCTCCTAATTGCCGTTTACGTAGCGTGTGTGCCGACAGTGTCTGATTTAACCGTCATCACTCTGTCTACTGAGAATTAAAGCTCCATGTGACGGGAGAAGGGGCTGAAGTTCAGAGAGGTCTAGGGACTTCCTCAAAGCCACACAACAGGTGGCAGGCAGTGCCAAGACTGGAATGCAGTCCCATGGGAAAGTGACACCCCAGGCGCATGGCCCCTTGTCGGTCGTGGTGGGATGGCAGCCGGCCAACCAGAACAGGGTGGAGTTGGAGGAAATGGGCACGTGCAGTCATCCATCCTGGGACGGCTCTGAGCCCAGCAGGGTGAGCCTGCCCCGGGTGTGTGGGCATCAGAAGCCGCGGCCACGGCCCCAGCTGCAGGCTGCAGAACCACCGCTGCCTCCGAAAACCCTGCCTTCTCTGAGACCTCGCTTGCTTGTAGACACCTGGCTTCTGCCTTCTGAATTTTGAAAGTCACACAAGGACAGCGGCGGGGTGGGGTGGGAGAGTCTGGTCTTGGCTTTCAGACTGAGGCATGGAGTAAGCTGTGGCCAGGACTCGTGTGGGAGTGGAATGGAGCCCAGTGCTGGCTAGGGGCCCTTTCCTCTCCAAGCTCCCAGACTGACAGCGAGAGGGTGGAAACTTCTGACCCAGTCCTAAGGAGGAAGGAGCCTGATTCCTGCAGCTCTCTCTTGGGGGTGCAGAAATCTCCCTTGGAAGCCCCGTAAGGGTCTTCTCCTAACGCCACATGTGCCGCCTCTGCCAGTGTCAGGCTGGGAGAACCGGCTGTTTTCCTGAGAGCTGCAGGCTCCCTGCACCAGGCGAGGTCCGGTTGGGGAGGGTGCCAGGTAGGCAGCCCCAGTGTCCACTCCACGTGGATCATCCGCAAAACTCCCCACGTGGAAGGCAAAAATGCAAACTCAGATCGACGTGAGATGGGGGCTGGTCAGGGCTCTGTCAACTGTAACTCGCTGGACGTCGCTAGCAGTTGTGGTCCCTGTGTGCAAACAGGGACGCCCCTGACATGGGAGTGCACAGCAGGGGAGCTCGCCTCCCACCTCGAAGGGCCCAGGTTCCTGGTTAAGTCCCTCTGCTTTGAATGCCCTTTCCTTGGGCCGAGAGTGGACGGGAGGTGAGCCTCAGCAACTTCTTTCCGGTTCATCGAGCTGTTTCTACAAAGCCCACCCAGGTGCCCGGTAGGGAGTGAGGCCAAGTCCAGGATGGATGGGGTCCCTGGCCTGGGGATTTACTGTGCGGGGCAGCAGGCAGGATGTGCACAGTTGGAGAGACAGAGCAAGAAGGTCGTGAATGCCAGACCTCCTAGACCCTCCTGTGCCACTGACTGAGGCTGGGCCAGCCGGCCCTGAAGTTGGTGCCACCTGCTGCCTGGTGGAATCTTGTCACCTCCCCACCCCCGATGGGAAGGGCCAGCAATTTGCTCAGCGAATGAAATGCTTCCGACGGTTCCGGCACGCAGTCGCCGGTGACGTGGACTCACCTAACTGAAGGGCTGTTCTCCCTTCACTTCTGGTACAATTCTCAGTGGAATGGACGCTCTCTGGCGCAGGGAGTTTGGTCGGCTTTGTTCAATGGTGTGTCCCCAGGGGGGAGAGCTCGGCTCGCAGTCTGTGCCCAGGTACTTGTAGGAAGGAAGGGATGGATCCTCCGGGTCTTTCATGGGAGAGCCCGGGTTTGCCTGCTGGGGAGCCTTGACAACTTCTAGGGTGTACGCTGACTTTCCTTTTTAGCAGAGAGAGGCAGAGGCGGGCCGAGTGCCTGGCTGGGTGGGAGTCCTGAGCTAGACACTCCGAGTCCTCAACTCTCTTTGTGGCTGGCTTTCCTTTATGGCAAGCAGATTGCCAAGGCCAGTCTCTTATTGTTCCCCAGGGGAAAGTTTCCCACCCACAGAAGAGTAATTTTGGTTATTTGTGATTTCAGAATTAGTCGTTAATTTATTGGAGGGACACATCCAAGAACCTCACTTTCGCAAAGCTTGCAAATGTGATTTACAGCCGTGATATTTATGCATCTGGCTGATGAGAGGATCCACTAAGCGTGGGCCTTGCTAACAGTGGGATCTCGTATACAAACTCAGATTCCCTTAAATTCTAACAGGAAGTTCTGTTTCACGTCTTTAACTATTCTTGTAAGTCTTAATTACGCTGAAAATGGGGTCGGGGTGGGGGTCTTATGTTCTCTGAAACATTCTACAAATGTTTTCCGTCTTCTTAAAATTATACTTTCAGGGTAAGATCTCATGTCTAAATCTGGTTTGGTTGCATATTTTGACAGTAACAAGACTAATTTTTTAGGCAGTCTTCAGCGCCAACGAGAAACAGGTACATTTCTGGATTTAATGTCCCATACTAGTTAGGTGGCTTTGGTTTCTTTCTTTATGTCTGTCTCTAGGTTTAAGCCTTCTTGGGGTGACAGCACATTGACTCACCAAGGAGACAGACCAGCCCCAGGCGGGAAGACCAGGGCGTGTGGCCAGGACCAGGCCTTGTGTTTGTCCAGGGGTCCCGCCTGCAGGTGGCGCTCTCCGCAGCTCTGGCGGGTTCCTAAGTCAGAGGCCCGGCTCCTGCTGCAGTTAGAGAAGCCGGCGTTGTTTTGTATGCAGTTTGTAAGGACATTTATAGCCTACTTCCTCCGTCCTCAATCACTTGGTACCGGTTTGCATCCCGTGGGCTCTCCTAAGACATTTAAATCACCTGCAGGTTGGCTCTGAAGACACTTTATGGCCATTTCAGCAGATCCTTCACACCTGTCTCTATAACAGCTTGTAATTTGTATGGTTCTGGAATTCTGTGTTCTGGCACATCTCCGCCTGGGCCACGCCTTGAAACTTGCCCGGCCCACCTCGGCATGGCCCCTTGGGTCCAGCAGTGAAGTCATGCTTACCGGCTTGATTCTGGATTTTCTTTTTAAATAAAACCTGAGCTTATAAAAGTGAGGTGATTTAAAGAAGTCACCTTGGGGTATGTGATCCCGTCAGTTAAGGTGGTTGGTGAATAGTTGAAGGTAGAGAGTGGGGCTGAAGCCCACATAGCGTGCCCTCTGCACCCCCACACACCTCACAGGCTCCCTGCATCTCAGCCCTAACCCCCGGCCCTGACGCGGGGCCCAGGGAGCACTCTGGCTCACTGCACAGGATGCCTTCCGTTTCGTCGTACCCATAGCCCAGCCACCTGCACCCAGACCTCCTCAGATGCTTCATCTGAAAAAGCTTTTCCTTCGAGTTGTCTGGACACCTGCCCGTTCCGTTCACCCCACCCTGCAGTTGGTGGTGATACGTTCAGCGGTGGTAGTCAGGCTTTGGGGTTCCGTCTGTGCCGTGAGCTCCTTGTAACACAGGACTGGTGATACGCTCGGCCCAACCACTCCAGCTGGCAGTGTCGTCATGGGCCGAGCCGTGTCCTTGTGAAATTCGTGTGTTGCTGTCCTTCCTCAGAGCACGACAGTATGTGTCTGCAGACGGGATTTTTACGGAGGGAATCGAGTCAACATGGAGTTATTAGGGGGGCCCTACTCCAGAGTGACTGGTGTTCTTACAAAAAGGGGAGATTTGGAGACAGACGTGCCCTGGGAGAATGTCACGTGCACGTGATGGTGGCCATCTACATGCCAAGCGGAGGCCTGGAGCAGCTCCTTCCCTGCAGCCTCAGAGGAAGCGGAAACAGCCCTGCCGACGCCTTGATCTTAGACTTCAGCCTCCGGAGCTGAGAGTCAATACATGTTTGCCGTCACCCCATCTGTGGTGCTTAGTTTTGGCAGCCCTAGCAAACTAATACAGGTGCCAAGGGGCCCCCAAAAGGATGGAGACCTCCAGGGGGAGAGCTCCCAGAGGGAGGCCGTGGCATCCAGGACACCGCGAGCCGGCCGGACGGGACTCCGGTCCTGACTGCCATGCCAGTGCCCTCCGGCCTTGGTGGGTGTTTCCAAGGCTCGGTTTTCTGCTGTGATGGTGATCCCAGTGCCTCCTCTCTGTGGGGTCAGGAGGTGTTGGAACGTGTAGCTCCAGGTCCAGCCCCAGGATACGGACTAGCTCTGCTGTCAGTGGGTGAGCCTGGGGAATAGGTACCTCTCTCCAGCGGTAAATGCACCTTTGCCTGGGCCCTGCTGGAAGGCTGTGTTGGGGCGGCCGTGATATCCTGGGCGAGAATGCCCGGTGGGCCAGGGGATGGGCTCCCAGCTGGTCTTTCAGGTCCAGCCTCTCACGTGAGTTGAGTCTAACCTGACAGAGGGGCCCGGCTTTGGCACAGCCATGGCTCGGATGTCCCGTCTTGGCTTTACCTGGAGGCATCTGCCTCTCTGGGCACCTGACAAGGTAAGCGTGAGAAGGGTTTTATTCTCCCCTTTTCCTAGCACTTTCCTGGTAACCAGGTTCGGTTCTCCTGACTTCTCTAAGGCAGTAGGAGGGGCGAGCAGTACAGCTTTCCTGGGAATCGGTGTCTGCCTCTCGCAGGGACGTCCCCCGGCTGCAGCTGTAATCTTTCCTAAGACGCACTGCGTTATTTCTCGGGTGCCCTGCCTAGGACTTTGGCAACGAGGCCGGGCAGCTTTCTCGGGGTCTCGCTTTTTCCTGTCTGTCACCTTTAAGAGCTAATGGCCTCCTGATGGCTTGATAAAAACGCTAGGAAAAAGGCTTAATGAATATAGATTTCCTTGCAATTTGCATTTATTAGGCGAGCATTCTAGTAAGGACTGAAAGCAGAAAGTATAAAATTGGATTGATGAAGCCATTTTCCTGATAAAAGCAAGACAGCGCGGTGTGCGTTGTTCCACGAAGCCGACCCCTTCACTTATGGTTCCTTCGTGAAGGTTCGCATTCCTGTGGGGACAGCTTGGGGGGTGGGATAGGTCATAGGTTATCTTGTTCCTTTCAGAGAGACTGGATTCCAGCCAGCGATTGGGGTGCGCGCATCACGTATGTGAGTTGTGATGTGAAAAGAGCAGGTTTGTTTGCTGCGTTTGTGACCAGGCTCATAGATGCAGCCCCCAGGGCATTGATAGGCTGAACCGTGTCCCCCAGAATGACTACGATGGAGCCCTAACCCGCAGCACCTTAAGAGGAGACTCGGAAAAGAGCCGAGGACGGGGTGTTAGAGCAAACGCCCGTTTGATGGTCTCGGGCCCAGAACTGTGAATGTATCCATGTCACCATCGGCAGAGACGTGTCCGTGGGACCAGACACCTCTCTTCTTCTCTTACCATCTGTGGCCACTGAGTGCTGGCTATTGGCAGCCGTGCCCTGTGGTGTGGCAGCTTCCAGGGACTCAGACCCATCACTTGACCTCCCCGCCCTGACAGCAAAAAGCACAGGGTTCCAGGAGACCTCACGGACCCGAGCTCCATCTGTGGGTTCAGCTTGCTGAGACCAGGGGGCCGGCACCCACAGAGTGCATGAGGGTCGGGGCCGCTAGCTGGTGAGTGTGGGTGTGGAGCACGATGGATGATGGAGGGGGCCCCGTACCCCAGCTTCGTGTTGACCTTCGAGTACAGCTGATTTCATTGTCTCCACTGGTTGCCAAGGCAGTTCGCGTGGCCTCAGTTATTTCTGTCTTGCAGTTACTCAAATACCTGCCTTCTCGTACGTCAGCTATAAATATCAACCGTGTTTTCCCACACAGAAGCCCCCTTCCCTGAAGGGAGAATGCTGTCCCTGGCGGGACCCATGCAGGTCCTGACTGGCAGCCGGTGTGTGTGGGTGGGGGAGCTGCCCGAGTGGTTCTGGGCCCCCCGCTGATTCAGGACCAGAGACAGGGTGCAAGGCTGGGCTTGGAAAGGGCTGCTTTCCTCCTGTTCCTGAGATGCGCTGAGTTTCCCCTCAGCCGGGTGCTGGCTGTCCCCACAGTGGCTTCCTGGAGGTGTCGGAATGTCAGTCAAAGACTCACCTTGTTCTCTGAGGACACATTGGTTGAAAGCCAGGCTCAGTGCCCAGGGCTGCTCAGCAGTGAGCAGAGACAAACAGCCCCTTTTCTCTCAGAGCAAATTCCAGGCTCGCGAGAAGCAGATCTAGAGTGTTCTCCAGTCACCTACCGCTACTTAAGAAACAACACCCAAACGTAGGGACTTAAAACAGAATCGTTTACTTGGTCGTGATTCTGTGGGTCGGGCTCTGGGGCAGGTGTGAGCTGGCGTGATTCCTGTTAGTCCAGAAGCCCCCGTGTCTGCACGTGCTGCCTGGGGCTTCCTCAGAGCAAGGTGGGCTCGGGCGGCGGGCTTTGGACATGGGCTGATCCCAAGAGGTGGGGGGTGGGAGTCTTGGCTCTCTGAAGGCACAGAAGTTTCATGGCGTGATTTCTGCCATGTTCTGTTAGTTGGCACAAGCCACCGGATCAGCCGTGATTCAAGGAGATGGGAACTAAGACTCCACCTCTTGTTGGAAGGAATTTGCAGACTTAATGGCCACCGGGACGCCATCACACTTATGTCTGTTTAGTACCAACTGGACAGTGGGAGGCAGCTGTCAGGTTGTGGTGTGATGCTGTGACCTCTGAAATCAGCCCGTGGTTAGACTCCTACCGCCGTCAGTTGGGGTCTGTGTGACCTTGGGAAGCCTTTGAAGCTTGCTGTGCTTTTACTTCCATGGGAGGTCTGTCAGATGGGACACCGTTACCTGCCGCCATCGATTGCTGTCTAGGTGAAATAACACGTGGGAAGCACGTGGTCCTCACGTAGTATTAGGGACGGCTGACGGGAGACGTGCATCTGCTGATGAGATGGAGCAAGCGAGCCTGGCCTGGTTTCGTCATGGGTCCCTCCTGAGGAGGCGGTGACTGTGCAGGGACCTGCAGCTGTGAGGCCTGCCGAGGGCTTGAGCCAGGTGTTGGCAGACACTGGGGAGATGGCTGAGCGGATGTGGGCAGGATGGCGAGTGGCCGCTCCAGGAGACCCAGGCCAGAGAGCTGGCCACAGGCAGGTGTGGGGTGGGGGTGGGGGGGCTTGGTAGGATTTGAGAGCAACTGAGGAGGTGGAGTCGGCAGGGGGCGGCTAGGATATGGGCGTGTGGCATGTCAAGGCTGATGCCTTAGTTTCTAACTGGGGCGAATGGGTGGTGTGAAGAACTGGAGGCTTTGAGACCTGACCCTCGGATGGGCCCGCCGGTTTCACAGTGCTGCTAGGGGACACACACACGCCGGGTCAGAGAGGAAGAGCAGACTTGACCTGCAGCAGAGCAGCAGGCAGAACAGCGGCCTTGTGTCCTGGTCCCCCGAACCCAGAGTCCCACACCACGCGGGGATGCCGAGAGGGCTGGCCACGTGGTGTGGCACACACAGCGGCTGCATCGTGCCAGGGAGACGCTGACCTTAGGGAAACTGAGGCTCTGACGGGACAGTCAGCATGCCGGTCCTTGGCGCCTGAGGGAACCCTGTATCTTCTGTTTAGGGTTGAATTGGGTCGCCCCAAGACACATGCTGAGGTCCTAACCCCCGTACCTGTGCATGTGACCTTATTTGGAACTAGGGGCTTTGCAGCTGATCGGAAAAGATGAGGTCTTAGGGTGCGTCCTAATCCAGTGTGACTGGTGTCCTTAGAAAAGGGGCTCTGTGGGCACAGAAACGGAGGGAAGACGATGTAAAGACGGGAAGACGTCCGTCTGCGAGCCGAGGAGCACCTGAGGCCACCTGCCAGAAGCCAGGGGAAGGCCTGGAACGGATACTCTCACAGCTCGCGGAAGGAACCTGCCAACGCCTTGATTTGGGGCTCCTGGCGTCCAGCACTGGGGAGTGTAACGTCTGCTGTCTTAGGCCCCCTGGTATGTGGGACTTGGTGATGGCAGCCCCAGGAAACGAATGCATCTTGAAGGCTGTTTGCTGTGTGAACGTTAGTCGGGGGCAAGGCGAGTCCGTGCTTCTCCTTGCTGGATGTGCAGAAACTCGGGCAGCCCAGGGGAAGCATCTCCCAGCGGATGGACGGACGGACGGAGGATGTGCGGAAGCTGTGATAGGACCAGGGTGGGACGAGTGTTTCCTTTTGCCGAAGGAAGGTTCTCTGTGGGAGGCAAAGGCTTTGGCCCTGCAGCCGAGCCAGTGCAGGACCTGGAAAGTGCAGCAAAGTGGGGCTTTTTCCTCCTCCACAAAAGAGGAAAACCTTGCCACCCTAGGCGTTCCCTGAAAGGGGGAAGGAAGTAGCACTAGGGGACACCTGGGGGGTTGCTGAGGGGTCCCTGCTCGTGGTGGGAGGCTGGACCACACCCATGATGCTAAACCCAGGTGGCACGTTGGAGCCCTGGGGGTAGAATTCTTTCTAAAATCCCAGTTCTTCCTCATCCTCGCCCCACCAGAGGTTGTGGTTCAGCCGATCTGAATCTGGTGGGCCTCGGCTCTGAGCCTTTCAAAGCTCCCGGGTGGGTCTGACGGGGTCCGCATTTGAGGACCAGTGGTACACGCCATGCAGCCGAGCCTCCTGTTCTGCACCAATTGCATTCCTTCAGGGGGTGGGGGGCGGGGGCACCGGAAGCTGCCCCAGAAGGGAGCATTGCAGCGTCACCTCCAGTGGACGTCTTGTCGGGACACCGTCTCTTCCCAGGACAGCTTCTAGGGCTTTCCTCTTGCTCTGGCCACTCAGGCCACTTTTCTCTGGTACCGACGCCTCTTCTTGCCTTTTGGCAGCTGATCTAAGGTCTCGTTATCAGGGTCACTGTCGCGAGGGTCTGCATTGCGATCGTCATTCCTCAAGCCCACGTGCCGCGTGCCAGCGGTTGGCGTCTTTGCCCTGAAGGTGATGCTGTGCGAGGCGGGTACCCTTTCCTTTAGGAGCTCACGTCCTGATAAGGAAACCCGGATGACGAAGTGCAGCCGTTTCCCCCAGATGCAGAGTGTGTAGAGACTGATTATCTGTGCAAGAATAAGATGTCCCCCAGGCAGCCACCCTGTCTGCTCCATCTCAGGGTGAGACGGGTGAAAATCACCCACTGCTGGGTCTCCCTCCCTCAGTAGGTGCGTCAGTGGTTCTCAAACATCATCGCACAAGAGAGTCCCCTGGGGCGTTAGTTTTGGGGTGCGGCCTGGGAGCCTTCACTTTCTGGAAGCACCCCCCACCCGCCCCAGCCACCCTCTCCACCCTCTCCCTGCCCAGGCCATCCTGGTACAGGCGCTCCAGGTACCACACGTGGAAATACCAACGCCGTGTTTAAAATACGTTTGAATCTGTGCTCACTTTCGGGCAGAAGTCTTCTCACGGTTAAGATCATTTTCCTCAGTCGCATCTAAAGAAGCTTGTCGGTAAAGCCCTCCCTCCACTTCCTGTGTCGTTTCCAGAACTTATTTCAGTTCCATGTGAAACGTCCTTGGACTGATCCTGGTATATTGTTACAGTTTTATCTCTTGTCTCCTGGTTTCCATCGCGCTGCCTTTCTGTTCTGATTTCTGGGAGATCCCCTCAATTTTCTCTCCCTGCAAACATACTTTTATTTTGCTCGGTGCCGGGCATGTTTGGCTGTTTACAGGCACGACGGGCCCTGGCGCCGTGAAGGGGGGTGGGCAGGGTTGGGGCCTGCAGGCTGCTGGGCATCCCATGGGGACCGAGGGGGTTTGGGCCATTTCACTGGGGTCTGTGCATCTCTTCTTGGGTTGGTCAGGTTCCCCAGAGACATCTTGAGTCCTGGTCCAAATGATGAGAAGGAGCCAGGATGGGGACGGAAATCCCTTTGCCCACTGTGTGGACTCTGACTCCACCTCGTGTTACCTGTGTGGCCCCACAACCCCACGTGCAGGGTCACACTGCTGCAGGTCACCTCTTCCTCTTTCACGCGGCCGGGACCACGACAGTCACCTGTCTGCCATATGGCAGGACTGGACCTGGGAATACAGCTGCGACCTGGACACACGCTGAACCAGTCTTCCTGCCTTTGGCCTGTTGCCTGAAACCCGTGATTCAATTCCTGAAGCTTTCTGGAATTTTCTGCTGCAGACTGGCGTGTCTGGAGCCTGTCCCGGAAGCAGTATGCTTTCTCACTAACCCGCCTTCTCTTCTTGGTCTTCCTGGCTTCTCCTTTTCTGTCTGTCCTTCTGTTCAGGTGTGTGAGCAATGAAATCCCTTTGCTGCCTTTTTCTGTGGGATTTGGGGAAAGGGCCGGAAAGGGGCCAGGCTGGCACGTGGAAGTGGGAGGTTGCTTTGTAACAAAAGATACACTGGACTCCCAGGATGGGCCTATGCCCGGGGCCTTTCCAGAGGGAAGAGTGGGGCTGTATGACGTTCTGTCCTCACCTCGTGATTTTCTGAGTCCTCTGCAGTGGTCTAAAGTGTTTCAGGGGGCGGCTGCAGATGGTGCCAACCCTGCTGGGTTGTGGTTCCAGCACTTTCTAAGGGTTTGAGTTCCTGGGCTGAAATTAATTTGATCCACGTAGGCATGTGGGCTGCTGCGGTGTGGTGTATTTACGAGATTGACAAGTTTTTTCAAACCTGCCATCTGTGGGTGTTTTCTAGAAGCCTTATCTCTTTTAATTAGGAACCAAACAATGTTGTCTTTGTTTCTTTTGCAACCTGGACTTGAGCTGTGGCCTTGTTTGTATGAAGCATGTTCGATGGGCTTAGGTAAGGAATTTTGTGTTTTCTCGCTTTTCTCCTGCTTTCCTTCCCTGGTAGGAAAAGCTATTTTAACTACCCAGACCCTAAATTCGCAAAGCTTGTCTCCCGCTCCACTTTTCTGCGTGGAAACTGCTTCCTCTGTTTTTTTTTTGCTTCCACCCTGTACCTGCTGATAAAGAGTGCCAGCAGGTGGAGTCCACTGAACTAAAGAAAGGCTCAGATTCTGCGCCGTGTGGCTTGTTAGAGATACTGGGTGGGCGGGGACCTGGCTGTGGAGACCCAGGGTGTTTGCTTCTGGGTGACTTTTTTTCTGCAAGTGCAAAACGGAAGTAATGACACTTGTCTCCAGAACTCCCAGTCATTCCCAGGTGGCGGGCAGGTTGCAGGCAGGGACGTTGACCTTCAGCTCTGGGGAAGTCCTGGGCTGCGGGGTCCCAAAACGGCCAGCAGAGGTTTGCGAGAACTTGAAGAGGTGGTCTTTCATTTATGCAGATCTGTCATTTCTTTCAGCAATGTTTAGTCATTTTCAGCATGGAGGTCTTTTACATACAGATTTCCTCTTAAGCATATCCTATTGTTTTGTTGCTATTGTAAGTGGTAATTGTTTTTGAATTTCCATTTCCAATTGTTCGTTGCAACTGGATTAGAAACACATAGTATGGCCTTTATATGCCTCTTGTGTCTCCCAGTCTTGCTAAAGTCAGTTATTACTTCTAGTAATTTCAGAGTCACATGGATCCTTTAATATTGTCCAGTGTTCCTCAGATGCTGTGTGAGCCTGTTGTGACTGTTGACTGCTTCTGGAACTGGGGTTGCAGAGGAACGTGAGAAGAGTCGCTTCTCACGTACCAGGGAGCGCCGTGTCCTGGTATGAGGAAGGGCTCTTGCGTTTGTGCTGCCCGAAAAGCAGTGTCCCGCCAGACCTGCCTCGTACCCAGGCAGTTCCCCACTCACATTCTCTCCGCACCCAGGAGTCTTGTCCGTCCGTCTGTCTATCCATCTCCGGTGGTCACAGGAGATGCTCGGTGAACATGGCCTGAGCTTGGTCCTGAGACCTGGGAGGGGATGGTAGTGAGGTCAGCCAGAGAAGGCCTTCCGGGGGGGCTGCTCACGGAGAGGTGTCTGCTCCCAAGAGAAAGCCAGATGACAGTGTGAGAGGTGTCACCAGTTCTCAGCCTGGCTGTGCGTCCGTACCACCTGGGGGGCATTTGCCGGTGAGCGACTCCTGGGTCCCAGGCCCGCCTCCTGCATGCAGATGTCAGGTGGGGCTGGGAACCCCGGGCTGACTGAGTGTAGGCGCCTAAGGAGGGACTCCTGGCCACGGGATCACACGGGGGTCTGCCCAGGCCACATAGTGTGAGTGAGAACCGGCTTCCCGGCGTGGCGTGTGGACGTCATTCTCTGTGCTGCGTGGGGAACATTGGAGGTCGCTGAGCTGGGCTGTTGGGCAGCCTGGTGTCCGTGGAATCTGATACAGGAAGGACAGACTTGTGGACCTGAGGGACACCCCCAGAGGGAGCCTGCAGAAGCGTCTCCCTCTAGGAGGCTGGCTCGGTAATTTAAACATTTTAAACTCCCCAGAGGGAGGGGTGTTCCTTCAAGATCCTTCTTAGGACAATGAGGTAAACATCAAAGTGATGGTTGAGGAGGAGACGTTCCCACCACCATTGGAATAACAGGAATTAGGGAAAATCCAGCCTCAGTTTAAGCACCGTCATTACAGATGATGGCAGGACTGGGGCAGCCGCAGCCCCACCCAAGGTGTGGTCAGGGCTGCTCCCGAGTGAGTGACTGCAAAGCTTCCTACAGACAGGGGGCCTTGGCACCGGGACACAGTGTCCGCCCCCGCCCCCGCCCCCGCCCCCACAGGCCAGACACTTGGGAGCGGCACAGAAAGCTGGCGAGAGCCCCAGCGCTTGATTTGAAAAGTTGAAAGCGCTTTTGTCACTGACACTTCGACTCCCCCGGGCGTCTCAGACTCTGTAAGTTCGTTCGATGTGCCCAGTTCCCAGACTCTGCCATTTGATTTAGCCATTGGTAACCTCTAGTGTGGAAGGTGCGTCAGCCCTTCCAAAGCCCCCACAGATGGCTGCTCCCTGAGCTGGAGCAGTCTTAGGTAGGTGACCTTGCTGCCACCCCTCAGGGCGGCACTTGGCGCCATGGAGGGTCCTTCCCTGGCTGGTGTCAGAAGGACCAGGCCTTCTCCACAGGCGGCAGGGAAGTTGAGTCTGTTTGATATTGAAAAGACCCTCAACCCCCTCCCCCTGCACCTCCCTGTACTGGGTTCTGAGAGCTTGCATGCTCTTGCGGGTGTTTTCTCTGGGCTGGTGGCACCTCCCACGGGCTCCCAGGAGGCCTCTTGCGGCCTTGCAGCTCGCTGCGCTTCCTCGGTCGTCCAGCAGGGGGAGTGAAGGGAGGCGGCGTCGTGGGCCTGAACCCCACGCCCCTCCCCTGCATTGCCAGCCAAGGCTGGAACTCAGCAGAGAGGGAGGGACCCCAACAAACTGCAGGATGCTGGGAAGTGCACCCCAGTCCCAGACGGCGCTAAGCAGCAGGGCCACAGAGCCCTATTTTGCTCACATAAATAAATGCATGTGATTCTTCGCTACAGTCGACAGTTAATTTTGGTAACAGTGGAAGGGTGACAGGAGCGAGTCATAGTTGCCCCTGGAGTCTGAAAAGGGCAGGAGGTTGGATTCTTTCCATTGCTTCCTAGAAGGAAGCAGCCCTGACGAGACCTTGGCGTGGTCCAGGGTAACTCATTTCGGACTTCCGCCCCCCAGAACTGTAGGAGGATACGTTTCGGTTGTAACCACTGAGTGGGGGGTAAGTGGTCACCGCAGCACAAAGAGAACCTTTAGGGAGCGTCCCAGCCCTTGCTCTGAGGGATCTTACAGGAAAGTATCGCCTCTTGTGTTTTTCTTCCAGAACTTGAAGTCTGTGTGTCTGGCACAGATTTATAGGTGTGGGGCGACGTGGGCTCGAGTTCGGACGTTCTTCAGGTGAGCGGCCGCTGTGTCAGCACCCTGTACTGCTTGCTGCTTTCCCCTCGGATGCCCACGTCTACAGGCCTGTCCCAGGGGTCTCCGCTCTTTCCATCGGTCTGTTGGCCTGTCTTTGTATCAATATCGTACTGCCTCCGGATTATACCTGTTTAGAAAGCGTTGGCATTTGGTGGAGAGCTTCTCCTTCGTCGGCATTTGGTGGAGAGCTTCTCCTTCGTTTGTAAAGGTGCCCTGGTTATAGGTGGCTCTATCCCCTCTTTTGGGAACGTTGAGATCAGAATGTTTCGTTCTGTGAACATTCCTGCCAGGATCTTCGTTGGCAGCTACATCAAATTTGTTATTTTGTGACGCTTTTCCGTGTTTAAGATACTAAATCCTAATACGCGTGATCAGAGTATGGCTCTCCATTTATTTGGATCTTCCTTCATTTCTTTCTATTTTTTTAAAAAATAAGGCTCTGTCGATTTTTTCTGTAGCACATATTATAGTTTTAGACTTTTTTTTTTCTTTAGTGATCTTGGTTATTTTTGGTGCTACAATAACATTATTTAAAATGTTTTTCAGTGGTTTATTGCAAATGTAACAATTCAGTAAACTGTTGTGTAGTTATTTCTTACCAAGCATTTTGCTGGGCTTTTTCATGAGTTTAAATAATTTATCTCTAGGTTCTCTGGGTTCTTCCTTGCGGAAAAGCATATTATCTGAAAAATAATTTTTTTCCCCTTCCTTTTAATCCTTAAACAGTTCACTCATTTATCTGTTTGCTTGTTTATTTATGACACTGTTTGCTGTAGGATTTGGGTAGACACCCTGTTCAAGTTGAGGAAAGTCTCTCTTACTTGTAGTTTTCCATGAGTGTTGATCCCGAGTTGAGATCCTCCTTCCTTGATGTCCATCCCGGGATGGTCCAGGGGCTGGGCTTCCGTTCTCTGACTCTTGCAGGAACCTGTGGACTCCGGTTTGACAGGTGGGTGGGGGCAGCGTCATCTGTGTCTAGCTCGTCTCCCATGGAGCCTTTCACTGCGTGAGGTGCTTCTCAGACTCTGCAAACATATTGGCCAGTTGGCCAAGCGTTTCATGACGAGATCAGGAGTCGGGTGCATACCAGTCGGTGAGAACCTCGTAAATGATGCCCTAGGAAACTCAGCCAGGCTGAGTGGTGCCTGACCCGAATCCGGCAGCTCCCTGCTCTCTGGTGTGTACTCTGACCCTGACCTCCCGCCCTGGCTCCTGACTCAGCTCCCAGGGGTGCTGGTGCCTTCCTCCCGTCCAGCATCAGGTATCTGGGGTGCTGTGTCGGAAGGCTTGCTGCTGCAGACACTTCTCGAGCTGCCCACCCCCTGACCAGTGCCCCGTGCCTTCCGGTTCCTTCTTAGTAGTGGATGTGCTGTGCAGGTGCCTGGAGGACAAATGAGGATGAAAGGAACACCAGGAAGCAAGGCATGCTTGTTTCTCACCTTCCCACTGGCCCACTTGTTCCCCCAAACCCCTAAACCCGCTCTCAGCCCTGTGTTTACTGCCGTCTCCTAGACAGCGATTTCCAACCGTGGGCAGAACCTCGTAGCTTTCTCCAGTGTTCGATTCCTCTTCCACAGGTTCCCATGGGCCTGCTCTCAATCCTGTGGCCTTGACCTTGACCCCCGTGTCAATGTCAGTGCAGACCCCAGTACAGTCCCCTTGGGGAGCTCGCTGCTTTGGTGATGAGCGATTTTTTTTTTCCCAAAAAAGCAATTCTAAACCTGAGCTGATGGAACCTCTGCATTTTTGGAGGCGGTCTTCGTAGGCCTTGCAGCTCTAACCTTGATAAAGTCAGCTTCAGACACGCGGTTTTGTGTTTATGTGTCTTCTGTCCCAGGTCGGGTTTCATATTTGCACTGTGGCGAGTTGTAAAATCTACCTAGCTGTCCGTGAGATGTATTATTAAGTGGCCCGAGGTGCCAGTTTTAGATTTTATGATTCATCGGAATAATTTTAGGTTTCCTTGGAACACTTTAGTGGCAAAATATTGAGCCTCTGTTAAAATTGCTTTTACTGCCGTTAGTTTACCTTTTTCTCCTTATTAATCCATATTGTGGACGGACCTATGAGTCAAAGACACGTCCCAAGAGTCACTGAAATTTACTGGCCTGTGTTTTGATAGCGTGAGATTGTGTTCCCCTGACATATATTTGCCCGCGGGTGGTGATAACCTTCCCTCCCAGACCTGGCACTGACTTTCCCCTGGGAAGCCGGTTTTCAGGTTGAGTTTTGTACTTTCCTTTCCTTCCCTCTCTGCGGAGCCTCCCTGCCCCCAGTCACGATGAGGTGACAGGTCAGAGAACCGATACAGTCCCTCTGTCCCCCACGATGTTGCCTGGGCACCCAGCAGTGGGCGCCCGGTTCTGTTGGAATTTCAGATGAGTAATTGTTTAGCGTATGTCTCATGCACCATTTGGAAAATGCTTAGAGTAAAACGGATTCGTTGTTTATCTGAAATGCAGATGTAACCGGACGCCCTCTGTGTTACCTGGCGGTTGGACCCAGGGGTTAATAATTAAATGTGTTCCCAGGTGTTTGCTTTTCCCAGGATCTGCTCATCACCTTGCTCAAGCCTCTTGTAAAGGTCGGGACCCTCTCACCCTGCTTTCCGGCCTCAGACTCCCAAGGTGGCCCCGGGAAGCACTGGGCTGCGGGTGGCCGCCTTCCTTGCTTCTGGACGCTGTCCGGACACCTCTCAGACCCGTGGGGCCGTCTGTCCCTGACCTTGGTTACAGATGTCACCCCTAAGCTCACGTGAGCAGCAAGGACGGGTGTCCTCATGGCGGGGCCACTTGCCGAGTGGGGAGGGCTGAGGACAGCAGGAGGGGCTGGGGATACAGGGGCCCTTCCTCTTTGGTGGTCAGTTTTGTTTCTGGAATTGAGTCTGATTTCAGTCTGGCATCAACATTCTCAAACCAACACTCCTCTTTTTTTGCTGCAAAGAAAGCCCTAAGGGTTGTGCACACTTCATGATTCATACCTATGAGTACACGGCGGGTGGCCAGCTGTAGATGTATTGTATACGGCCTGCAAAGTGACCATTACAAAACCAGTTCCCGCCTTTCACACACTCCGAACGTTTGCTGAAAATCTGACCTATCTAAAAACTCTGCAGGTCTGGTCCCACGGGCCACGTCCTGCAGGTCTGGTCCCACGGGCGCGCCCTGCAGGTCTGGTCCCACGGCCGTGCCCTGCAGGTCTGGTCCCACGG
Organism: Rhinolophus ferrumequinum; assembly: GCF_004115265.2. Taxonomy (NCBI): domain Eukaryota; kingdom Metazoa; phylum Chordata; class Mammalia; order Chiroptera; family Rhinolophidae; genus Rhinolophus; species Rhinolophus ferrumequinum. The sequence goes on from NC_046294.1 coordinate 2,520,641, forward strand.
GCGCGCCCTGCAGGTCTGGTCCCACGGCCGCGCCCTGCAGGTCTGGTCCCATGGGCGCGCCCTGCAGGTCTGGTCACACGGCCGCGCCCTGCAGGTCTGGTCCCACGGGCGCGCCCTGCAGGTCTGGTCCCACGGCCGCGCCCTGCAGGTCTGGTCCCACGGGCGCGCCCTGCAGGTCTGGTCACATGGCCGCGCCCTGCAGGTCTGGTCCCACGGGCCGCGCCCTGCAGGTCTGGTCACACGGCCGCGCCCTGCAGGTCTGGTCACACGGCCGTGCCCTGCAGGTCTGGTCCCACGGGCCGTGCCCTGCAGGTCTGGTCCCACGGCTGTGCCCTGCAGGTCTGGTCCCACGGCCGTGCCCTGTAGGTCTGGTCACACGGCTGTGCCCTGCAGAGCAGCAGTACCTGCCTGGCTGACCTGGGGCCTGTGGCTCAGCCTGTGCCTCGGCCCCCACCCTGCCCACTTCTCCATGCCCGGCGGCTTTCCTGGGCTTCCTGTGCTGTGTGTCTGCTCCGTGCCGGTGTCTGCTCTGGGCTCTGCACACGCCTAGCTTCAGATGGTGACAAGGAGGCCTGTGCTGCTCCGGGTCCCACGGGCTTTCCGGGGCCAGTGCTCGTCCTGGGTGGGAATGCAGGCAGGGCAGCAGGTGTGCCTGGAGCACCTCCGGAGGGGACGCTCCTGCCTCCATCTGCAGTGGGGCTTCCTTCTCCTTAGATACCGACCCTCCTGTGAGTATGATGTGCCATCAGTCGTTGTGCTCTGATTGCTTTCTCTCGGTCCCTGCTGGGTTCAGAGGCAGCACAGGTGAAGGGTGAGGAGGCTTTTACTGGAGCAGAAGCTACTCTGAGCCCACTTACACCCTCAGGGCAGAAAAGGCCACCAGAACCCCAGAGAGACAAGACCCGACACTTGTGTCTGTCCTGACCTGGGAGGTGGTGAGCGCTGCACCTCTCCCGCTGTCCAGAGCACTAGGCCACAGCTCCTTACTCCCAGGACGTGGCCTCTGACACCAGGACATGGTTCTTGACCCTGGGACACGGCCTCTGACCCCAGGACGTGGTGACCCCGTCAAGGACCAGGCATACAGCCCCTGATCCTGCCATACGGTCCTCACCCCCAGAACACGGCCCTCACACCTGGGACACGGCCCTCAGTCCCGGGAATAGGCTGATTGTATCTCTGTGTCTCTGTGCTGCTGCCGAGTTCTTCAGAGTTATAGCCGCAGACTCGGCTGGAAGTGAACCTGGAGCTGTGCTTCCCATTGCAGCCCCCTGGGAGCTCTGAGAGAGCACATTGGCATGGAGGCCCCAGCCCGACCACTGAATCAGTTTCTGGCGCTGTGTTTCCTTAAAGCTCCCCAAATAACTTGCCTGAGCAGCCAGGATGGAGAACCACTGTTCTAAAGGATACACTTCACTGGAACCTGGCATATAGTTGGAAATAATTACATATATATGTATATGTAATTATATAGCATATTTATATAATTTATATTTATGTTATACGTTATAATACATTATAGCTACTTATATATAATCACATATACCGTGTTATAGCAATCTAATAACGTGCAATTATTTCTGTATTATAATCGTAATTAGAACTGTATCATATAGTACACAGGTACTTATGTATGCTGTATAATTCAGCTGGACAGGATTTCTTCCTGCGTGCTTGGTGAATGTGTTGCCAGAAGGTACGGCTGGCTGGCTGGGCCCTCACTCAGATGGAGCCGGGAGCCTGTCGCCTGTCCTCAGCCGCAGACCCATCCGCTCGCTCCCGCTGCCTCCTCGTCAGTCCTTCCCCAGGTGCCGCGAGCCACCGGGCGGTTAAGCCTCTCAAACAGCAGATCACCCGAGCCACCTAGGAAGCCTTTATTCTTTAAAATGAAAATTCCCACGTTCACCCCAGTGGAATTCTGCACTGACGTTTCGGGGCCAATGGCTATTCCTGTCTTCACTGGCCAAAAGCCTCTGCAATTTCAGCTTAAGGTCTTCCCAGCCATGGAAGCACAACACCCCGAGCTGGCACTGGGGGAACTGCGTCCTGCGTGGGACATTTTTGAGCCCTGCCCCTCCCCGCCCCAGGCACCTGGGCCTGGGGTACATGGAGCCCCCTCCCTCCCACCCTCTCTATGAATATTTCCAACACAGAGACAGAAAAGCAGAGACATAATGTAGCACACATCTGTGTCCCCAGCTTTGTCAGAGTTTGACGTCGTGTCATCGCTGCTGCAACTATTTTAAGGAAATGAAACGTTACAAGTGGTGCGAGCCAACCAGTGCTCTGTGCCCCTGTTCCACGTCCGTCCCCCTGCAGTCTGCTCACACAGGACCAGGTGGCGTCCTTCCCGCCCGGGTGTAAGTGCTGCCATGTGTTGGCCTCGTCCTGCGAATCACCCTCCTTTCACTCAGTAGTGTTGTGTTTGGGGTCCTCCACGTGTAGCTGGGGTTCATTCTGCCCCACAGCTGTGCCGTCTGTGGGAGAAGAGACCACACCTGAGTCAGGCAGACTGGACGGTAGGGTGACCCACGTTTGCCCCGTGTTTCAGGGAACAGTCTCGTCCATGCATCTTTCCGTGTGTGGACCTCCTTACAGAGTCCAAGTAGGAGAGGAATTGCTGGTTAGGCACGTCCTCCACCATGCTCCCTGGCACCCCGGTTCATACTGGCTTTATGCTCACTGTTCTGGGCCCCTGCCCACAGAGCCGGGTGGCACAGTGGCTGGCCTGCTCCCAGAGTGATGTCCTCGTCTTTCTCTGTGCTTCTGACAGCCGTGGCCCGAGGTGGAGTCGGCACCCCGACCCGGTTCACTGCACTTGATCGAGAGGAGGCTGTACCCCCACCTCCCACAGACTCTCGGGGGCCCCGAGTCCCCGACTTCAGCCTTTGGCTTCAGCTCTGTCCTGGGCCTGGAGATGATCTCATTCCCGAGCCCGGCCTGCATTTGGTTCTGTTTTTGCACGTTCCCTGTCACTGCTCTGTGTTTGAGGAGGAGGGGTCACTGTCGCGTGAACTTGGCTGCATTTCTTCCCCGCCTGCCACTCTATCCTGAAGACAAACAAAAGGCAGCCTTTTTGCTTATCTCGGAAAGTTTCAAGCTGCCCCCGCAGACCTGTGGTTAGTCCCTGTGAGCTGCGGTCATGGCCACAGCGGTGAGGGCTCCTTGGAAAGGCCCATTTCCCAGCACCAGGCAGAGCTCACAGGTGCCCCCACTCAGGTCCTGGCAGTGGGGAGGCGGTGGGGGTGCCACCTGCTCACTGCCTTCGAGATCTGTGCTATACACACACACGGGCCCTGCTGGCCGTCATGCCAACAAACGCAGGGTGGTGAATCAGCCCACACTCATCCAGGTGCCAGTGCCTACCGTGTCCCTGGGATTTCTCTCCTTCTTTAATTTTCACGCTCCCCCGTGTTTGTTTCCTTCCCCCCCTCAGACCCAGGGCCGCCATGCCGCGCAGCCCCACATCCAGCGAGGACGAGATGGCCCAGAGCTTCTCTGACTACTCCATGGGCTCGGAGTCCGACAGCTCCAAGGAAGAGACCATTTACGACACGATCCGGGCCACCGCGGAGAAGCCCGGCAGTGCCAGGACGGAGGACAGCCAAGGCGACACGCTGGTCATTCGTATTGTCATTCAGGACCTGCAGCAGACGGTGAGCCCCCCTGCGCGTCTCTGGTCGACGTCAGGCGTGACATGAACTGGAGGATGCCCGCGGTCACCTCTGAACGGCCGCTCCTCCCCTCCCCACCAGGCTCCCTGCCGCTCCACTCCTGCCTCACAGCACGCTGCTGGTGCCTCGGTCCACAGCATTCACTGAGCACCTACTACGTGCCTGGACAGAGGCCGAGCCTTGCAGAGGAAACACACAGTGAGCGCATTAGAGGGCAGGGCGTCCAGCCCCAGCAGACCCTGCCTCTTCCCCTGCTGTGCTCAGTCGGGCATAGAGCCCCTGTGTCCCATGCTCCTTCCCACGTCCTGGGTGTGCGAGCTCTGTCTGGTGTGCCCTTCTCCTCACTGCCCAACTCTGGTCGTCCTCGAGGCCTGGGCCCAATGCTGAGTCCTGTGCCACCCCTGCCACACACATGCCTGGTGCCTGTGGGTCCTTGCTGGCAGGCCTCCGCCTGCGGGGTTGGCTCGCGGGAGCGTGGCAGGGCTGGGGCTGTGGGCCCTGTGACGTGTGTGGGGCCAGCACAGGGGGCGCTCTGAGTAGATCACCAACCACGCAACAGTGAGCCAGCCAGCGTCCTCAGGTCACACCCCCGTCCCTCCCTCCCAGGGCACTTTAAGACTCCACTCCTTGAGGACACATTTCCTGTGTGCTTTCCTTCCCCGCTCTCTGACTTTACTTTTATTCCCTTCAGCAAGTCCATCTGGGCTGTCTGATGAAATGCGCAACTGCTCAAAGCAGAGATGAGCACATGCCCGTCTGACCTCTCCCTGTGCCCACGAAAGGGCTGGTTTCACACGTGCTCCGTCAGTGTTCCTGATTGGTGGCGTTTCTGGTGTGGGGTGTCAGGCAGTTCTCAGGGGCATCGCAGCAATGTTGCCCTGCAGACCTTTTAACATTTCACAGATGTTTTCTTATGTTCGAGTCCTCTTTCTGTGTTGGTGTTGGGTTCCCTACTTCAGAGACAGCAGTTCCTCTTATAATGGCTTCCTTTTCCATGTCTGTTATCTTTTCTCTGATTGCTTTACTGACTTGGTGGTTTTCCTCTTTGTTTCCTGCAGTTTTCGTGATTGTGTTTTCCGTTGCATCCATTCTGTTCTTTGTGATTTCCGACTTACTGTGGTCGTGTTATTTCAGCTTTCCATTCGTTTTCATAGCCTTGTGCTTATTCTTTCTTTTCTTTCTTTCTTTCTTTTTTTTTTTTTTAAAGATTTTATTGGGAAAGGGGAACAGGACTTTATTGGGGAACAGTGTGTACTTCCAGGATTCTTTCCAAGTCCAGTTATTGTCCTTTCAGTCTTAGTTGTGGAGGGCGCAGCTCAGCTCCAGGTCTAGTTGCCGTTTTGTAGTTGCAGGGGGCACAGCCCACCATCCCTTGCGGGAGTCGAACCGACAACCTCGTGGTTGAGAGGACGTGCTCCAACCAACTGAGCCATCCGGGAGCTCAGCGGCAGCTCAGCTCAGGGTGCCGTGTTCAATCTTAGTTGCAGGGGGTGGAACCCACCATCCCTTGCGGGAATCGAGGAGTCGAACCGGCAACCTTGTGGTTGAGAGCCCACTGGCCCATGTGGGAATCGAACTGGCGCCTTCGGCATTAGAAGCATGGAGCTCCAACCGCCTGAGCCACCGGACCGGCCTGTGCTTATTGTTTTTGACAATTATTCTATTGTGCTGTTTATTTATTTAGTAGGTTTTATGTCTTATTTTTCTCCCGAGCATAAATCGCTCCTGGAGAGCTTTCTTCTTTTAACTGGAGTGTATTTTCATTGAGAACAGATGAATCAGATGTCTGGTTTTTACGTGCCATCTCTCTTCCTTTTCTTCACTTCTTTTTGGGCAGTGTCTCCATTATTTCCCTGCTGTTTCTTCCCAACTCATTTGTTGGCCAACGGGGTGTCTTCCTGTTTGTTCTGATCGTGTGAGTGAAGTTTCTTCTTTTCCTGCTGAAGCTAGACTTGGCGGTCTGTCTGTCCTTTTAAGGCCCAGGAGCTAAGAGTGTTGAGCCCTTTTAGAAGGCCTGGGCTGCCTTTTCTCTTCTGTGATTTTCTGGAATGCTCTGTACGGTGTGTGTCCCGTTCTCATGGGACCCCCCGCCCCAGCCCTTGAGCGGCCCCCACTCAGCAAGCAGTCTTGTGGGGAGGGTCTCTGTTGGACAGTCAGTCCTGAGCCACCTTTTATCTCCCAGCCCCTCCCCAGAGGAGGGGAGACAAAAGGACCTCCGTGTCCACATCTGTCCAGATCTGAGCGAATTGATGCAGGATATCTAGATTTTTGTCCCCTCACGAGTACCACTTCCGAGAATGAAGGTGCCACTTGGAGTTTTCACTTTCTCTGGGGCATCTGTGAGGGATTTTCTGGTATTAGGTTATGCTTGTTTCCTACTTTGGGTGCTTTTTGGGGTGGCTTTCATTATTTGGGGTCACTCGGCGGGACCTGGCTTCATCCCTTTTCACCCCCTGGATGCTGCATTGCTCATCGAAAGCCCTTCACCGGTGGGGACCCTGGGATCTCCGCCACCCCAGCGTGGACCCGTTTGACCCCACCTTGTGTGACCGGGTTTTACCTACTTGAGCCCCTGTGTTTTCTGTTCCTGTTCATTGATACTGGAGGACTGAGGAGGACAGAAAAGCTCTTCTGGGATGTCACACTCCAGAACTAAAGATCGGAATTGGGAAGGCAGAGCCAGTGGGCCTCACCACCCCAGGGTGGGCCGCCCGCTCAGCCCAGGGGCACCCTGTGGCTTGCCACCCCCCCCCCCGGTGTCCCACATCCCTGCAGACATATTCCCTACGTGGGGAAACCCCATGTCCTGTACCTGCACCAACACATCTTGTTATAACTTCCTGAACAATCAGCGGGGGCCAGACACTGTAGGAGGTCTGTACGTGCGTGATTTCATTTGGTTCTTGTAAGAGCCCCGAGGTAGGCCGCGCTTCTGAGCATTTTCACTGAAGTATAGCACACCTGCAGTCTACCCTGCCAGTCAGGTAGGTTTGCCATGGTCCCCATTTGCAGAGCGGAGCCTTGACGATCGGACACTTGATGAGGGAGCGTGATGGCTCCAAGTGGCACCCGCCTCTCCCGGGGTGGCCCCTCGCCCTTGGGAGTGACTTCTGTTTGCAAGTGTCACCCCTCCAGTGGGACTGAAGCTTGAGAGCTTTGAGCGAGAGCAGTAGCCTCCTGTGGGAGGTTCACAGCACTGTACAGGGAGTGGCTGGGCAGGGTGGCCCAGGGGACGTGGCAGGCGTGCATTGTTCTGCTCTCGGGATCGTCACAGATGCACACAGGCCTTTCTGTGTGGTGGAGGCCTGGCACCAGTCCGGAAACTTGGCCTTTTAAGCAAGTGGCGTGTGCCAGAATCAATAGAAACTAATTCTTCTGGGATTCATCTTTTTGGGGAACAGGGAATGAGGAAGTGGGGACAAAGCTGGCACCAGGGCCCAACAGTCCGGTTTCTAATCTACATGGAATGTGGCATCACATTCAGAACTCAGAAGAGAACTCCATGGGTGTGCTTTCAGGGGTCGCCTTGGCCGTGGACAATATGGGCCTGGCGTCCACCTCCGGCCAAGGGTCTCACTGAGACCGGAACTGGAGCTGTCAGTCACGTGTCCATCCCCACAACCCATCCCACTGGGTTGGCGGAGGTGCAGAGGCCTGGCCCATGTCCGGGCAGCTGCTTTGGGAAAGTGAGTTTTCCCGGCATGTTGGCTTCAATTGGTGCTTCCATTTATTAAATAAGTGTGTCTCAAGTTGGATATTTCATTTAGGGAAAAGATTTCAGCAGCAGCCCTGACCCCCCAGGGTCAACTTATTGCTATTCACCCCCATCCCCCTCACATTTCTACCCCAAAGCAGCAGCCCTGCACCCCTGCCCCTCACATCTGCTGACAGAGATGCCCCCGAATTTATCACTCGCTTCCAAATGGACTCTCAGATGTGCTTGATTTGCAAGTGACTGTGGCCTCTTGCTTATCATTGAGGATCCAAATAGAACTCACGCAGCAAAGCCGTCTTACCTCCTTCTTCATCTTTTTGTCGCAGACGCGTCTTTGCTTATTTTGCTTTTCGTATCTGAGTTTCCTGTAGTTCTGAATGTTAGAAGGGTCTTGGCAGTTTTGGAGTCCATATCTTTGGATGGTAGCGGAAAATTAAGCCCCTATTGCTGGCCTCTTGTTCTGCAAGACCAGGTGGTGGCCGTCCATCGTGAGAGAGGGATCTGGAAGGCCTTGTTACCCTGAAAAGCCCCCCTTGGGCACATTGCTGGGTACGCATCCTTTTCATTACTCTTGGCCCCTTGGGAGGTGAGAGCTATGTGTCTTCTTTCAGGACTTAATTGAGTCCAGACTTCTGGAGAGTAGTGGCTTGACTGCAGCCTCTTAATTGCACTTTGAGGATTGGCCTTGATTTTCTAGGTGGCATCTTTCCAGAGGGGAAGCTGGGGCGCGTGTCCCTTCTGCCATGTTCTCTACTGCCTCGTATCACCGGTGAGTGAAGAGCGTGGAGGGTCAGGCCGAGGAGGAGGCACAGGTCGGCCATGCCTGGCTCCGGGTGCCCAGGGCTCGCTCCTGCCCCGGCTTGCCTTGCATTCACACAGGAGTCCTTGAGCAGCTGCTCATCTCTCACCAGGAAGCTCGGGAGGCCTCCCCAACCCTCTGGCTGGTGGGAGGCCCTGGGCTCACTCTATATTCTTCTCATACCCAGGGTCTGCTTCCACATCTGTGCGAAGGACGTCACCTCTCCAGCTCCGACCTCCCATGTGGGGGCCAGAACTCGTTTCCCTCTTGATACCTTCTCAGTCGAAAGCTCAAAAGCTTCTCAACTCATGTTGACCAGAACGGATGCCGTGACCCTTCCCTTCCTCTCTCTGGCCCTCCCAGCCGGGCGCCCCCCGCCCCCCGCCTTCATAGCCAGTGGTTACCTTAAAAACCCAGTGTTACTGAGGTGCAATTTACAAGCCATAAAGGTTCTCATTTTGAGTGTACCCCTCCATGATTTTCAGTAAATTGGCTGAGTTGTGCAACTGCCCCCACCATCTGGATTTGGAATCTTCCGTCACCACCTTACACCTGCGTACAGTTCATCCTGGTCCCCATTTCCAGCCCCAACAACCACTAATCTGCTTTCTGTTTGTGGGTTTCCTGTTCTGGCAACTCCATGTAAACGGAGTGAGTGGTCCTTGAGCCTGGCTTCTGTCACGGGATGAGAGTTGTGAGGTTTGCCCACACCGTGGCTTTGCTCAGTGCTTCCTTCCTGTTGGTCGCCAGGTCCGCATGGATGGACCACTTTGTCAATCATGCCCCAGGTCACGGCCAGTTGGGTTGTTTCCACTTTTAGGCTGCGAACCTTCTCCGATTCTGTTGTTCTGGCCACAACGCAGGAGCTGTCCCGAGCATTCCAACTCCCCAGGGCATGTGGCAGCCCTCCCCTCCTCCGTGTTTCTTTGTGTTGCCTGCTTTCCCCGATGGAGACAAGTCTATGCCCTCAAGTCTGGCCGCAGGAGCAATGCTTACCCCGTTGATGCCCTAAATGTCACCGCATGTCGTCCAGTAACCCAGGCAACGTACAGAGGAAAAAACTCTTGTATCAGAAAATGTCTTTGTCTGTTGGGCTGCCATTTTGTTGTCAGGTCTTCCTGCCCCAGAATGGATTCTTTCCCGCCTGCCTGTTTGGTGATCGAAAGGAAATTCTCTGGGGATTTTACACCTAATTAGAAAACTAGTGGAACGTGACCCTGACTTGAGTGTACAGGGTAGAACTCACCCCTGGTCGTTCGTGGAAGGTGAAAAAATTCACAAGACTCAAAAGGAATAGAAGTTAGAAAGCTTATTGAAGAAGAAAGGCACCAGCAGAGAGGTTGCCGGGGGGCAGACAACTGCACCTAACTTTAGGTTAGTGTTTTCTTATATAGGAAAGCGGAGGTAAATTTCCTTACGGCAGGAGATGTGACTTCTAGCTCATGTATAGACTGAGGTCGTTTGATTGACAGGTGCAGGTTATATGACTCATTTCTTTCCGTGCATGCTCTTACCCAGAATGCATCTGGAAAAACCCCCAGGGGAGGGGGACAAACCTTCATGTTCATTTTATTCTAATTATTATAATGAGGCTGGAGTTCACGCTGGGGCAGGCTTCAGCGCTCTGCGATCTGCGCAGGCATCAAAAACTTGATTTTTCTTACCTCCTTTTTCTAAGGATGTTTTGACAGAAAAGTTGATCTCTAGGGGGCTGAATCTGGGCGGTCCCTGGGGAGGGGATGCAGGCCTGGGCAGTCCCGCTCCGGCTTACTTTTATTAATTCTTTTCCTGCCTCATCATTGAGTACATGTTTTGCCCTAAAAAAAGAAAAGTCATCAAAGAGGATTCAATGGACAGAAGGAGATCATGCGGAAGTGCTCTTCTTTCAAGAGCTTTGAGTCCATGAAGCGTGGCCCAGGGCTGAGCCCAGTCCAGCCAGGGATGCCCCAGGAGGGTGAGGACTGCCTTAGGTCTCGGCTCGAAGCTCTTTTGTTTTTTTCTTTAATTCAGAGGAAATTAAAAATACAGAAAAATACAAAGAATAATATCATAAATACCAGGGTATCTGTTATGCAGAATTTACAATATTTAGCATTTTGTCATTTTTAATCATAGGATTAAAACATTACTGATAAAGACTGGTCCTCCTGCCCAGTCCCTTCCCCCTCGAGGCAAACGCTATCACGAATTCAGTATGAATCCCTCTTGTCTATTGCCCTCTTTTTGCACGTATGAGTGATCACTATATAGTGTTGTGCTGTTGTGTAAAAAAGAATGCATATACCTGGTATCATACTGGGCTTCTCATTTATAACTTACCCTTTCCACTTGGCATTATAAATTTGAGATTTGTCTTTATTGGTATTATCGATTTATCAGTCATTCATCCATTCATTCATCTATCCAGTTTTCCATCCTTCTTCTTTCCATCCATCCATCCACCCATCCATCTACCCATCATCCATTCTCCATCTATCCATCCATCCATTCATCCACTCACACCCCACCCACCCACCCATCTCTCCATCATCCATCCTCTACCCATCCATGCATCCCTCCATCTATCCGTCCACCATCCATCCATCCATTCATCCATTCATCTTCCATCTATCCATCATTCATCCATTCATCCATCCATCCATCAACCCACCCTCCCATCTGTCTCCACCATCCATCCATCAACACACCCATCTCCCCATCCATCCATCCATCCATCCATCCATCCATCCATCCATCCATCCATCCTTTTGCATTATAGAAATACATGCTTTGGATCTTTGATCTCTACTTTGAGTGATCCTGCTCTGTCCTTTATAGTATGCATTTGATCACCTTTTAGAGACAGAAGGCATGGACTCTGGTTGTCTTTGTGGTTTCATTAATTGGCTGCTAGGCCAAAGAGAACCACCCTTCTGCTGGCCCCCAGCTTCCCTCTGCCTCTATCTCTGTGAAATGGTGACGTTGTTCTTAGATGGAGTGGCTTCCATTTTACAATTTGGATCAGGAAATCGGTGAGTCATAAATTGTTGAAAACAAAGGGCAGTCAATCCCAGGGGCCTCTCAGTGGAAGGAAGGCACTGTAGAGTCAGATTTTGAGCTTGCGAAAGCCTGAGAGAGGCTTCATTTCCATAGGTGCAATTAAAAAACAATAGCAACATTGTAACCAGCATGAGTTTTGTGTGTTGTAAGGATTCTGTGCTGCACCTTCCTGTTAGATATTAAGTTAGCATTTCCTTCCTGTATGACCGACATGGCCCAGTTCGCCGGGGTCTCCATAGCCCACACGACACACGTCTGACCTGGTGTGCTCTTCTGCTTCAGCTTCGCATTAATACCCACTTAAATGTCTTGAGAAAATGATGTTTGGGGAAGGTGGCTTTGTTCTGGAATTACTGCACATTCTGGAGAAAAGCTTTGCGCACCCCCGTGTGCCACGACTGTTACGTCTCAGAGGCCATGGCGGTGAGTGTAGACAGCTCCTCCTCTCCAGGTGTCCCAGGCTGGTAAGAATTATTGAGACACTGACAACACCAGAGCCCCGAATCATCAATATTTAACGTTCTGCCTTAAATCCACGGGCAAGGCTGTTTTCCAGCACCTTTGCTCTGCCTGGTGGATTTCCGTGATTCCTCACTCCTGGGTCTGCCTCTCCTTTCGTCCCAGCTCTGACCTTCTCACCACCCTCCTCCGGGGTGGGCGGGGGCTCTTATTCCACACAGTCTAATGCAGCCGAGGTCTCCCCACCCCCACGCTGCTGCCGGGTTAATGGCGCCCTCCTGTGCTGGTGGAATCCGGTGGAAACGCGTTAGCTTAGCATCAGGACCCGTAACCCCAGTTCCTCCCCTTGCTGCTTTGTGACTCAGGGAGCAGTCCTGAGGTTTCTCGGTGCCCCTTTGGGCCTGGCTGGTGGGCACCATAAGTGCTGTGTCCGCGGTCAGGATGGCTTCATAACCCCTGCTGCGTCACTACACTTCATTACTGCTCTGAGCGGCTTCTCTAGCCGGCAGCATCCTGTCCTTGGCCGTGGGCTGGCCTGACATCGGGGGACCAAAAGGGGCAAATCAACTCCTCCAAGGAGGGCATGAATCACTGACCGAGCCTGAGTCAGTGCGTCCCAGGTCACCGTCACCTTGACAATGGCAGAGGACCACTAGTTAGCCCCTTAAAAATCACCAGGGCACGCGTCTGCCTACCATGTCACGGCAGCACAGAGGGCTGCAATTCGGCTTCTGTTGTTTGAAAATTATGTGGATTGGCATTATGCATCCACGGCCCTGTATGGTTTGTTAGTGCTTATGCATTCAGAAGCGCTAGCTTGAGCCCTAGACTTCAGGATCCTCTGGCAGGTGTCCGTCTGGCCGAGGTCACCCGGCTTTCCACAATTCCATATGAATCCCTCGTTTTAGGCTTCATGTGTTGTCATTGACAGTGGTTCAGGGTTTGCTGCCCCGAGTACCAGCCTCGTGGGTCTTTGTCCACAGCAGGAAGCGTTATTTCATCTGGACAACGGCATTTGGAACTCACTCAGCTGCATTTTGGGTTGCGCTTGGTGTTGGCTGTTTTTCAGAGGTGTGTGAACATGCAGATTGCACACGGACAGCTGTTAAAGGTCAGAACTCCTCTGTGCACCTGGAAGTGGGTCCCGGCACGTCCGTCCTGTGCATTATGAGTCCTTTCAAATGCATCACAAAGGAATTGATGATGACGTCAGTTGGGACCACAAAGGACCCACGTGCGTGGGAAACGCGCCTCTTTGCACTGAATGACATGGTCAGAAATGTGGATTTCTTTCAGAATATCCGGAGTTCTTGCTGAATGCGGATCATAAGCGTTTGCAGAGCTGGGACATTTCCTCTCACTGGGGTCTGTTTCTAGCTCTGGGTCCTGAATGGGGAGATACAGGAGGACCCCCTCAGCACACTACCCCCAAATGTTTGGCACTTCTCCCCTGCATGCTTCTCGCTTTTTCTGGGTGGATGTCAAGAGTGAGGTGGATGGAAGTCTCACCTGAGGACCATGAATGAACGATGCAGCAGCACCTGAATGTCCTGTGGGATTCAACCTCCTGTCGTTGGTAGTTCCTTACTTGGGCTCCGGACAGCCCGCCAGAACAATACGTATTTTATGGAGTACAATAGTTACCGTTCTTTTGAGATCTGTCTAGACATTCCCCTTACCCTTACAAAATCCTACAAAACAGCCCTTGTCACCGTCTCCACTATAAAGGGCCCAAGGCAGATTTGGAAAGCAGTTGACTCTCCTATGTGAAGTTCTCCTGCCATGCTGTTGCAATTCAAAACTGCCCTGTCTACTTTCTGCCTAATTCTGCCCCGACAGACCAGCCACCCTGGCACTGGTGGGCACATGATCCCAAATCAAAATGTCCTGTGACCCTCCAGGGATCATGTGAGATAGTTGACGTTATAGACGTGGCCCATTATGGGCATGTGGCTCTTGGTATGTTGCAGAGACCTGGCCGTGGTCACACGGTGTCATGGGCTGAATTGCGCCCCCCAAAATTCATGCGTTGGACTCTTGACACCCAGCATCTCAGAATGTGACTATATTTGGAGCTGGCTCTTTAAAGAGGCAATTAAGGTGAAATGAGGTCACTGGGGTGGGTCCTTATCCACTGTGATTGGGGTCCTTATAAGAAGAGATCAGGACACAGACACACACAGAGGGACAACCGTGTGGGGACACAGGGAGAAGATGGCCAAGGAGAAAGGCCTCAGAGCCAGCCCTGCTGACACTTGGATATCAGATTTCCAGCCTCCAGGACTGGGGACAGTGAGTGTCTGTGGTTTAAGTGTCCCCGCAAACCAGAGTGCTAGGACAGCCCTACAAAACTAACACACACAGCCGACGTGGGGGACCTAGGCTGGGCATCCACCTGTGCCTGTTCGCAGTGCCGGTGTTCTTCCTGTTGTGTCTGGGTATTCACCGTTTTGAGCCTCACATCTTGCAGAACAGCTGTACCTCAGGTTGGCCATGGAGAAGACTGGCTGTCTCTCACTCCCTTCATTTTAGATTTGAGCTTTGCCCATGGAAGGGCCAGAGTCTCATACAGGTTGGCGGCACGGCCGACCACAGCTCGTTGCTCACAGCCCTGCAAACGGTGGTGGTGCAGTGCCTCCCCTCTTAGGATCTGCTCTGTGACTAAACGAGATCACGCGCTTGCAGTTCACTTGGTACAAAGCAAGTCCTCAGTCCCTGGCAGCTCTCACTGTCCTCAGCATCACCAAGACCTGAGCTCACTTTGCCATCGGACTGTATTACCCGGGGGTGCTCCGTTTCTGGGACTTTGTATTTAGTGCACTCATTCCATCAACTTTTACTGAACTTCAGATACAGTGACTCAAAGAAAGATGTAAGCGCTTGTCCTCATGGAGCCCCTCAAAGTGTGGAGTGCGGGGAGCTTAATCGGGTGAATATCAGAGTGATGGAGACTATGTCTTGGAAGAAGACATGGATGGTTCAGCCGCACCAAGATGTGGCTCAGGGCCTCGAGGGTGCTGAGAAACTTAGTGAGAACTGAAATTGGCCAGAAAGAATCCTGGGAGCCTTCCTGGACGCCGGGCTGCTGTACGTCTCATGAAAGCAAGGCTGATGTCAGTGATGAGCCCCTTCTCTTACTGTTAGGGTTTTGCAGTTTTCTGCCATGTCAGCCCCTCTTCCCTCCCCCAACCACCCAGGTCCCATGACGAGGGAAGGCCCTTCTTGGCAGGCAACAAGGGAGAAGCCACTCTGATTTGAGTCTTGGGTCTCATTACATTCACTTGCAAGTTTTCCACTCAGCTCAGCCCAGACGCACTGGGAGGTTTTCAGATGGATCTGGACGTCTAAGTGTTTGGGATGTCACATCAGGAGCTCCATGAGTGACGTTACTGAGTCCTGCCTGTCAGTTAGGAGAAAGTGGGGAGAAGCTTTCTAAGGCAAAAATACACGCTGGTCCCACTTCCCTAGGAGGCAAGCAGCACAGAATAGAGAGGCTGTAACCCACGGGCTGGACAGGAAAGGGAGAAGGGGTCAGTGAGAACAGGTCCCTGGATTCAGCTCAGGGTACTCAGTGGTCAGCTCAACCTGGGGGGAGACCATGGAGGGGCGAGTCCTGGCTCCTGGTGGGAAGTGTGACTGCGATTTCGTATTTTAGCTGGCAGATGAGGAGGTGAGGGGATGGTCAGCTGGAGGCACAAGTGCACAGGGCATACACCGCCCGGAATTCCAGAGCTGCCAGTCAGTGGTTTGGCATTGCCGGGGTGGGGGGGGGAGAGAGAGAGAGAGAGAGAGGGAGGGAGACAGATAGAATGTTTGTATGTGTTTGTATGTGTGACATTGTGTGTTTGTATGTATGTGTGCATGGGGGACGGGGGAGAAGGGCAGAGGGGACATTGACAGGCAGGACATGTCCTGAATGTCCTGAGAAGGATGCAGAGGCCAGACCGTGGTCAACTCTTCTATGTGTCTCTTTGGTAAGGGCACAGGCCCTGAACCCCTAGGCTGCGGAGTGATTGGATTGAGAAGAATCAGCACCTTCATCTCCATTGTCATTGTCATTATCACCGTCACCATTATCACTATCACCACTGTCACCACCGTCACCACCACCACCACCATCACCACCACCACCATCACCACCACCACCATCACCACCACCACCATCACCACCATCACCGTCACCACCACCACCACCACCACCATCACCACCATCACCACCATCACCATCACCACCATCACCACCACCACCATCACTGTCACCATCATCACCACCATCACTATCACCACCATCACCACCATCACCACCATCACTATCACCACCGTCACCATCACCACCATCACCGTCACCACCATCACCACCATCACCACCATCACCGTCACCACCGTCACCATCACCACCACCATCATCGTCACCACCACCATCACCACCATCACCACCACTGTCACCACCATCACCACCATCACCACCATCACCACCACCACCATCACCACCACCACCATCACCACCATCACCACCATCACCACCACCACCATCACTGTCACCATCATCACCACCATCACTATCACCACCATCACCACCATCACCACCATCACTATCACCACCGTCACCATCACCACCATCACCGTCACCACCATCACCACCATCACCACCATCACCGTCACCACCGTCACCATCACCACCACCATCATCGTCACCACCACCATCACCACCATCACCACCACTGTCACCACCATCACCACCACCATCACCATCATCACCATCACTATCACCACCGTTACCACTATCACCATCACCATCAACATCATCACATCGCACTCTAGGCCCTGAGCTCTTCAGGGGCAGAATCCCCATCTCAGTCATCTCCTGTTCCCTACCTACACCCACCCCCTTGCTGGTACACACAGAAGACAGACAGGAACTAGAGGAAGACAGGCGTTTCCTCAAGCAGCCCTTCACTGGCGGTGGCTGAGGGCTGGAGCCCTGACACCAGCCTGTCTTTGCAGGCCTCCCTGTACTGCCGGCGAGTCTTCCACAAATCACTCACCCTTTGAGAAAACCTGTGACATGTCATAAAGGATGCCCATCTCACAGGGCTGTCAGGAGACGGGTCTGTGGAGCCAGTACTAGTCAAGCAGGACTGCACTGGGTGTCACACTGGTAATACTGAGACCGAGGAGGGTCACGTAGGATTCAGACTGTTTGGTGCACCCATGCTGGATTCGGCACTGCTCCCAGGGTGCTCCCTGCTGGTCCTCGTGCTGAGCCCTCGACCTGAAATTCCCACCCCGAACTCCCGCATCCCTGTTCGTTCCTGGTTATTATTATGGTGCTCATGCCGTCCCGGACAGAGTTACTCCTCCCGCGGTCCTCCAAGGGTTGGTTGTCAGCTGTTTCTTTTCGCCTTTTCCATACCGTATGATCGTTGAGACGTTCACCACTACAAATACAGCTTAGGGCTGCTTTGCCCGTTCCTGTTCGTGTGGCTCCCCGCATGCATGCATGTATTCATCTCACAATCATGGATCTCCTATACCGTCAGGACTGGGGTTTGTTTGCCTGACAGGGGTGCTCGGTAAGCAAGGGAGCGAGTCAGTGATGGTACGGGAAGGAGTGAAGAAGCAGTGTTTGTCCAGTGTCGTCTAAGCTGGTTACACCACAGGCTTCCCTTGGGCCGGGCTGTCAGCATCTCAGCCCCTGGCAGCACATTTCCTTTATGTCCCTGGCGCTTCACAACCACCTTGCAAGGTAAACGGTGGTGCTGAGTCCATCGTGGAGACTGGGTTTGCCCAGGATCACAAAGATAGTGAAGCAGCTGGCTTGCAAACACAAGCCTTCTGACCTCCGAGCTCCTCCTTCCAGAAGTTTCTCGAGGGAGCCCTCCTGGCTTTTTTTTTTTTTTTTTTTGAACAGGACATTTGTTCCTTTGAGGGCTGTCCTGTGCACCACCCAGACACAGCATCCCCTGCCTGATCGCTAAGTGGCAGTGGACACCTATCTCTGATCACCTACGGGTCCCCGGGGAGGTGACTCTGGCACACCTGCTGGCAGCATCCTTTCTGCAGGGGGCAGGCAGGAAGCCTTGGGCCCGCCTTGGATGCAGGGAATTTGCCTTGGGTGTCTGTGTCGGGGACACAGAGGCTGACAGCAGTTGGCGCGTTACCTGTGGCCCCACGTGGTCCCACCTGTGGAACTCATTTGTTGTGCCCGTGTTTCCAGGTATTCTTCTCAGCCAGCCAAGGATGGATGGGGTGCGGCTGGAAGTCCCGGAAGTGTCACTGACGTGAACAAGCGGCCCCCACCAGGCCTGAGGGGTACCCTGGAATTTGGCCTTGACGTTGCAGAGGGACAGAGAGAGGAGCATTCAGGCGCCTGGGCCAGGGGTCAGGTTTCCTGGGTGGTGGGACTCCTGGCCCTGCCACCTGCTGAGCCAACCTCATTGTTAAAAGTCACAGGGTCATCCTACCTGCAGGGAGGAACCTGCCTGAGCCGGAGGGTCGTAGGGGTGTCTTTTGCCCCCCTGGGCCCGCAGTCCCCCCTGTAGGAAATTGGCTCCAGCCCCATTGACTTCTGGAAGCTTTTTGGGTCATAAAGCAAATCCTTGAGCCCCTGCTGAGGGCTAGTGAGTAGATGATTTTAATTCAACCAAAATAGATGGCGTAGTTGGCAGCGGGTTTGGCCTGGTATTTGTTTTCCTGGCGTATTGGGGAGTGTCACCGAGGGACCTGGAAACGTGACCAAGTTGTGCCATTCCAGTTCTTAGTGGTGCTGTTATGTTTTTGAAAAGCGTTCATGGTTGGTGTGTAGGTTCCATCAACCCTAGTAAAGCTTTTAAAAAAATTAGCTGTTGGGGCAAAAGATGTGATTTTTCTACAACTGCCTTCCTTTGTGGTTCGGGAGCAGCGACGCCCGTGTGTGTGAAGCTGTCATGTTCAGAGTCGGCGTGGGTTGTACACAGACACTCGTGCCCTGGACTTTCCCATCTGTGAGGTGACCCGACGAGACGGCCTCCTGCATGTTGAATGTCAAAGAGCAGTAGAGCAGTCAACGTAAAAATTAAGTCACTCTGTAGTTTGCTTTAGCTGTGGTTCTCAAAGTGTCTTCGCCGGAGCAACAGCCCAGCATTGCCTTGAAACCTGTGAGAAAGGCCCGTCCTGGGGCCCCATCTGGACCTCCTGAGGCAGACGCTCAGCCGGCTGGGTGAGGGGTTGGCAATCTGTGTTCTAACAAACGCTGGAGTTGGAGAAGCTCCGTACAAGTGAGGGCAGTGCCCAAGGCAGTAGGTGGTCATTGATGAGACTTGGGTCAATGGTGAGAGCCGAGGCCACAGGCTGAGTGCCAGCTTCTCCCCTCTCCTATGTACCAAAGGTCTCCGTCTAAGCGGCAAGAGGTGTGATTTTTTCATCCTGAAAAGCCATGGGATCCAGGATGGAACCACCTTTGCCATTTCTGGCCACGTGCCCAGAGTGGCTGCTCCGGTTGCGCCCGGGTCACTAATCACGTGTCTGTGTCCTTCCCTGCAGAAGTGTATCCGATTTAACCCGGACGCCACGGTGTGGGTGGCGAAGCAGCGGATTCTGTGTTCGTTGAACCAGAGCCTGAAGGACGTCCTGAATTACGGGCTATTCCAGCCAGCGAGCAACGGGCGCGACGGGAAGTTCTTGGACGAGGAGCGGCTGCTGCGCGAGTACCCGCAGCCCGTGGGCAAGGGCGTCCCCTCGCTGGAGGTACTGGGCACGGCTGGAGGGGGCCCTGCACCAAAACCCAAATGCGATCTGATTCAGAAATCCACCCCCCAGGTTAAATCGTCAATGTAGGGGGGTCTTGAGGTCGCACCTACGTCTGGTTGACTTGCCGGTGGTTGTGCAGTGTTTATCCATTTGTTTTCTGGCTCTCGATTTGACAAGCTTGGTGGGGAGAAGTCTTGGTCTGAGCAAGCCACGAGTCCCACTCAAGCTCGTGTCACCAGGACCTGAGTCCTGGAGGTGCAGAACGGGCGTGCTCCTCCCTCCCTCGCCAGCCTCCCTGCCCTCGGGCACAGGGTGGCCAGTGGCCATCCCGCTGTTATTAGAAGCACCCCTTCCCTTCTGGTTCTTGTCCCGGGAGAGACCAGTGGGCTCTCGGAGCTGCTAGAGCCAGCTATGTGGTCTTGGGCCTCCACAGTGGCGTGGTAGGTGCATAAGGAGGGCGGCCCTCCCCACGTCCACGTGAAGTGCGGCCCCAGGCCCTGCCTTCCTGACCCTGGTGTGCTGCCCCCAAGTTTCCATGTAGTGTTTCCACGTGATGCACAAGTAGCCAGAGTGCGGTCATTGCCCTTGCACAACATGTCGCTGGTATTAGGGGATCGCTTTCATGTCAGCTTGGTCAAACAGAGGACGTAAGCGTGGCTCGTAGCTGGCACGTGACGTCGTGGCGTCTCAGTGGATTCTACGATGTTCTCAGTGACTGGAGAGGACTC
The DNA here is from genome assembly GCF_004115265.2 of Rhinolophus ferrumequinum. NCBI lineage: Eukaryota > Metazoa > Chordata > Mammalia > Chiroptera > Rhinolophidae > Rhinolophus > Rhinolophus ferrumequinum. Next base: position 2,540,783 of record NC_046294.1, read on the forward strand.
TGGTCAGACATCATGGACCCCAGTTCAGAGCCAAGGCCATGCCTTACCTGGACATTTCTAGGTCTGAAGGTGACCTTGCTGCTGAGATTCTTGGGCTCCCCATTTGGTGGGACATGTGTGGGACCAGGGAGAGGGTTTCAGTGGAGAAAAGAGGGGTGCCACTTGGGAGTTCTGTGGTGCAGCTGCTCTGACCTCAGTTTGCTCACCTGTAAAATGGGCATCCATCGAAAAGTCACTTGTTGAGGACCTACTAAGTAAGCAGCAGGCACTCAGTAGGTATATGCAACATGCACAGGACAGCGAAGGGTCTGGTCAGTGGAGTTGACACTCCAGTGGGAGGCGACCGACCAGGAACAATAAATAAACCTTCATTTCGGAGGCCGGTAATTTCCAGAGCGATAGTGAAACGGGGCAAGAAGAGTAGGTGGGCCAGGACCTACTCTTGATCAGGAAGTCTCTCAGAGGAAGCAGCGGGCCCCTCCCTGACATGAGGCCCCTTACCACCGCCCCCTCCTCCCTGAGAAGTGAACAAGCATGTGGAACCTGGGCGGGGCTGTGAGCAGCGGGCACACATGTCCTCCCTCCGATGGCCTGTCCAGGCCCTCCTGGGAGCCCAGTCAGGGTGGGAGGTTTGCACGTGAGCGTCCTGCCCCCAGTGTTCACCACCCCACGTAGACACATGGACTCGGAATCCGTCGGACTTGGTCCACTCCTGGCAGCCTTGCTGTGCAGCCTTGAGCCCGCCACCTAACCTCTCTGAGCCTCGGATGCCTGGCTGTGAAGTAGGGGGAACATTAGCACCATCTTCTCGAGTGGCTGTGAGGCTCACATGGGGCGTTCACAGAGCAGAGACCTTAGCGAGCGACCGGCGAGTGCCCCGAGTTGGCGCTGTGGCTGCCGCCATCACTAGCTCTTGGTGCCCTGAACGGGCTGTTCATACTTACCTCCATTCATCCCCTTGGGCCACCGTCCCCCCAGGTGCCCCACTGTGCAGAGTGGAGAGGCCTGGAGATGGACGCGTGAGCGCTAGGTGTGGATCTGGCCTCGTTTCCTGGGCTGGTCTCAGTGAACTATGGCTGGCTGCTTAGGGAACGCCGAGCAAAAGAGCCAGAGAGGGGTCTGTGGCCATGGGCTGTACGTGTATGTGGCTCTGGAAGCACACTCTCCTCCTAAGTACTTACCCTCCCCCGGAGGATGTCATTGGCCCCGGCATTTTCCGGTTATAGCTGAAAAACGTACCCATAGAGTTGTATCCCCTTAGACTTCACAGGGTTAGGTGCATGACTGTGAACTGTTACCTGTCCTGACATCACTCCAGTGGCTCCTGCCATCTTGACCAGAGGCATGACGGGAGAAGATCAGCCGTGGAAGAGTTTCCTGGAAGCCCCAGAGCGTGGGCCACACTGACACGCTCTCCCAGTCAGCTCTAGAGTCAGGACCAGGACGGGCTGAGAGTCTACAGGGGGCCCGGGTCCCCTCCCGCCAGGTCACTTCAGGGACATGGACACGTGCAGCCTGGGGACTGAGTGCGCCCTGCCGTTCACGAAACTTCCCGATTTCACGGCTGGTTTATTTGGGCACTTAAATCGAGTTTCGGTCTGTGCAACAAGGCATTTTGTGTGTTTATTAATTGCTGTTGCATTTGGAGTAGAGGAGAGAGGAGAATAAGCTTGGCCCTTTCGAAACTTTATGTGGGATTAGACTTTCAGTGCCAGGATGAGCTCATGGACTGCCTTCGCTTCACGATTCACATGGGGACATTGTCACCTACTCTGTGCTTGTTTAGGCTCTTTGGAGTGTGATGGGATGCAGGGAAGAAGAGGAGGGAGGGAGAAAACAGCATTTGTCCAGCACCAGGTCCGTGCCTGGAAGCTCACATTCAGTCCTCGGGTCACCCCAGGAGTTTTGTGTCCTTACTTCCGTGTGACAGGTAGGGAAACTGAGTCCTGAGATGAGGAAAGCGTCCAGGCAAAGGTACCCCATGGACAGGACGGTGCAGGGGCTGGAACAGAGGTCTCAACTCAGAATCTCAGTGACTCCCAGGCTGCCAGCACCCTTCTATAACCTTCTGGAGTGTCCCCAGCACTTTTGGTGACAAAAGGTGTCAGGGCACCTAGGGAATGAGGCCGCTGCTGAGGCACCAGGCTTTGTTCTTGGGCAGACGGGGCTCCTCCCTTCCTCGGATGGAATTCCCAGTTCAAAGGTGGCGTTGCTGGTTGAGGGAAAGAATGGTGGCTCATCTGAGGCTGTAGGCACGGGAGGAGGTGGCCTCAGCAGGGGCTCCTCGTGCGGCTTTAATGAAGGCTGATGGCACAGAGGAAACACCGGCATGCAAAGGGGCACCCTCATGTCTCGGCAAAGCCAGTTGACGGCAGGCAGGTCCCACCGCGGAGCTGTGATCACTAGTAACGCAGAGGGAGGGGCCCAGGGCAGGTGGCTTGCTCCTGTGTCCCTGTGGGGAGCCCTCGTTCCCTCTCATGGCTTGTAGCCCAGTGGCTGCAAAATCTCAGCAGAAGTCATTCTTGGGGTGTCCTGGGCTCTGCGTTCAGATAGATACAAGCCACATATTGAATGCTAGAAGGGTTTAGGGTGGAGCCCCTGTGTCCAGTGAGCCGCCTGAGGAGAAGGCTTGTTTTCCTCTGGGCAACCCCGGGAAATACTCACCTGGTATTCTTTTTTCCCTGTGTCTGTGCCAGTTCCGATACAAGAAGCGGGTGTACAAACAATCCAATCTGGACGAGAAGCAGCTGGCCAAACTACATAGCAAGGTACGCGGACGTGGTTGTCACCGGCACTGCTGGCGCTCCGGCTGCGTTATCATCTTCCGAGATCAGGGGAGCTCATTGAGCAGAAGGTTCTTCTTCCTGGGAGGTGCTGACAGGGCACCTGCCGCGTATCTGTTGTGAGAGACGGGGCTGGAAGTACAGGTGGGCTGGGCCGCCTCACGCTGCCCGCGGCCACCCTGCCGCCTGGGAGGCAGTGGACCTGCTTCGTGAAGCTGGTGGGCACTCGGGCAGGGGAGCAAATCCCAGTGGGGGCTCCGGAAGGGTTCCTGGAAGGCAGCGGCTTTGATGGGTGGCATTTGGACGCGCCGTGGTGGGGGAAAGGGGTACACGTGAGCGTAGTGGGTCCTACCCCGGCGTCACCCAGTGGGTCTGACTTAACGACGGAAATGAGACCCATCCTCCCCTTGACACCCAGAGGGACGTCGGCCAGACCCCCACCCCCCTCAGATACCACAGTTGTCTCCTGAAAATACATTAGATGACGACCTAAGTGAAATAGCATCGCTTTAGAGAGTGGAACCCTGTTTGATGCTCATCCCCTGGGTGTTTCTGGGCGGAGGGGTGGCCTTGCTGAGCCCTTGCTGCCGAAACAGAAGACAGCCCCGCAGTAGGTTTCTGGCTGTTGTCACTCCTGAGATTAAGGTGCTGTTTACAGACACCACACCCAGGTGAGACATGCACGTGGGCAGCAGGTGACAGAGTAAGGAACGAGCCATGGGCTGCATTTGGAGCACTCAGTTCCTGGCTGGACGCACCGTGGGTACCTGTTCCCAGGGTGCCCAAGCCACCGGGCGGGTATGCCGTGAGCACAGCTGCCCTTTGTCAGGGATGCTGTGTGTGTCCAGGGGTGCCAGAGCGTGTGGCGGGCACCTCGCGTAGTGCCTGTGTGTGATACCTGAGGGTCCTCCCAGCCCCACCCCGCCCCACGTGGGGAGCCTGTAGTGCTCCCCACAGAGCACAGGGAAAGCCATAGTCAGGAAGCTACCTGGGCGGCTTCCCTCAGCCGGCCCTGATGGTATCCAGGTGAACTCACCTGCACCATGAGCTCCCAGAGGGTGACGCAACCAACAGGGTCCGCTGGGTTTTGTTTCATCCCCCCATTTGTGTCAGGACGGACGCGTGGAGTTTTGTCATAACGTGCATGATCACTATTGGTTTCTGGGCTCACATTGTCCTGATGAGGCTGGTAGCAGCCCTTCTGCCTGCTTCACTGTCCTCGCATGTCCCTACCGGCCTTGAGCGCTGACGGCTTTCTGGAAGAACAAGGTGCTCAGTCTCTGCTTGCACTTTCCCTGCCCAGCCCCGAATCCCCTGCACAGTGGTGTTCAGACCCCAAAGTCTGGGCGCTTATGGATTTTTTGATTATCCTCTGATGTATAGGTAAAAATACGTTTGTGCATTAAAAAAAAAATGTCTGTTAGTAAATAGCAACGAAGGCGTTAAATGAAACCAAGTGCATCTTGTGTTTGTTGGGCGTCTGTTAACTTCTGGTCCCAGAATGTATGGAAAACGTTCAGGTGGAAATTCAGCCCGTGTGAATGGGCTGAAGGGTCCAGAGCTTCAATGGTTGGAAGCCACTGTTGTCCCCTCCAGAGCATTTTGGAGACGTGTGGGGTAAGGCTGGAGAAGTAGGCCACATGGAGGCGTATTTGATCAAATAGCCGGCCTGTGTGCTTGATGGACAGGACATCAGTATTTTTCTTGCAGGTGATTCTGGGCAAAGCTAGGGACACATCCCTCTATGACAAGGTGGGCCCACTGATCATTTTGATCTCCTGAGACGTGACTGTCTCCCTTCACCTTGAATCGCTTGTGGTGGAACCACAAGGGGGCTTAACCTGGGTGAGCAGCTACCTGATTTGCTGCCACTTGAGAGATGAGAAAACACAAACGCGGGTCCGTGGCTTCACTCTCCAGTGATGGAGTCAAGTCTGGGGCGGACCCTGGAAACTAGCTTTTCACAGGGGTCCAGGTGGCTTGCCCTTCGAAAGGGAGGGAATGTCCCACGGCTTGTGGCAAGGACAGGGAGCAATGAGGATGTGTGACACATTCGTCCAGGATGGGCTGACTGCAGTTGTCACGTGCTGGGCTCCGTGCTTGGCCTGGGGTTCCGGAGGCAGAAAGTCACTGTGTGGAGAGCCCAGGGGTCGGCAGTGGTCCCCCATTAGGGGACAGCTCCCCATCTGTAAAGGAGGCAGGAGGGTGCCCCATAAGGGACCTTCCCGTGGCCTGTAAAGACATTTCTTGTAAAGACATTCTTTGTTGTTGTTTTTTCTCTTTAGACCAATCTGAAAAAATGCATGGATTACGTTCAGCATCGCTCAGTGGAGAAAATCGTGAAGATGCTGGAGCGAGGGCTGGACCCGAATTTTCATGACCTGGAGACTGGAGGTAGGGCTGGCTGCTGAGAGGACCGCCCTGAGGTTCGCCCAGGGGTGGGCCCCACTGGGGTAGCTGATTCTGTTTCTGCCACATGTGCATGCGCCCCCTCCCTGCTTTCCAGGGCTTGTACAGGGCCTTTTTCTCTCCTCTGTGAGCTCTGAATGAGCCTGTGTTTGTTCCCTCGGCATCTCCTGCTGTCGTCATGGGCCCGGCACGTAGTGGGTGCTCAGGACACATCTGCTGACTGAGGGAATGAATGAACCAGGAACGACAACATGCAGGGAGCTTGTTGCCTCCCAGCCGTGGGAGAGACTCCAACGTCTTGCTCCCCCTGCTGGAGACCAGATTCCGCAGATCCCGTGTGGGCCGCAATGGCCTGGGGTTCCCAGTCTCACCACCCCTGACATTTGGGGCCGGACAGTTCTTTTATTGATTGATTTAGTTTTTAACAATTCCAAACGAGCACTAACTTGTATTTGTTCTTAGCTTTTCTCTTTCTCTCAGTTTTAAATTGAGATTTAGTGCTGTGTGTGTTTCAGATGTAGAACGTAACGACTCGGTGTGTGTACATATTGTGAAAGGCTGACCACAGTAAGTCTAGCTAAAATCCTTCAGCTCACATAGTTACAATTTATTTCTTCTTGTGAGGAGGACTTTTAAGATCCACTCGCTTAGCCACTTTCAAATACACCGTACGGTATTGCTACCTGTAGTCAGCGTGTGGACGTTACATCCCCAGGACTTACCGTCTTAAAATTGGGAGTTACACCCTGACCACCTTCACCTGTTCCCCCCACCCCCACCGCTGGCGACCACCGATCAGTTCTCTGTATCTATGTGCTCTGTATTTTTAGATCTCACACAGTGTAAGTGAGGTCATACAGTTTTTCTCTTTCTACGGCTGATTTCCTTCACTTATGAGCATAACGCTCGCAAGGTCCATCCATTGGTCACAAATGGCAGAATTTCCTTTTTTTTTTTATGTCTGATTAATAGTCTGTTGTGGGACTGGGCAGTTCACGGTGGGAGCTGTCCCCTGCACTGCAGAGTATCCCTAGCCCTCACCCACACATGCCAGTAGCATCCCCCCTACCCGTCGTGACAACCACAAATGTTTTCAGAACTTGCCCCGTGTCTCCTGGGTGGAGCACAGCGGCCCTGGGTGAGAGTCCCATGTCCGTGGACTCGCTGAGTCTGGCCCAGCTGGGCTGTGGTGCAGGGGAGGCTGAGGTGTGAGTCTCCGTGGCAACTCAGAGCGTTCACCCGGGCAGGGCGTTACCCTGGGCCTGAGAGCATTTCTCTTGGACTCGGTGAGTGGGGCCTCTGTCCCGTCTCCTTGGGATGGGCGAGCCCTCCCCGTGTCATTGTCACACAGTAAGTGTCCCACCTCACAGTTACTGAACCGACAGCAAATGTGTTCGTCAGCTCATGAAGGGAGCGTTCTCATCATTCGTGGGGGTTCCTCTGACCCCTAAAGCTGGGGCGGGACCCCCCACCTGGTGCTCCTCCAGCCGCATACGTCTCCATTGGTGCACAGGTTGCTGTATTGTAATCGCGCGACTCCCTAGTCTCCTAAATTTAACTGCGAGTAACATGAGAGCAGGAGCTCTGACTGCGGCTTGGATGCCTGAGATGCCAGGATACCCAGCAGTGCTAGTGGGGGTGTGTGTGGGGAGCACCTAGGGTGGGGGCGTGGGGAGCGCACGGGGAGGGGACGTGGGGAGCCGAGTGCACGCGGAAGGGGACAGGCTCAAAGTCCTGACTGAAGACGAGGAGGGTGCCAGCCCAGGCTGACACTTTGTGAAACAGGGAAGCTGGGGAGTGTGTGTGTGGGGAGTGACACGGACAGGTTGGGCCTGGTCAGGTGTTCACACGAGGCCCAGGTGGCTCTTGGTGCAGACGCCCTGGAAGGAGGGAGCAGTGCGGCGCCCTGTAAGGTCAGGGTGTGACGGGGTGAGGCCCTTGGGCTGGGGAGGAGGGCCTCTGCTGGGGTCTGGATGGGGCGTGGGGGCAGCTGCAGGCTTTGTTCTGGAAGCAGATGGAAGCGGGTGTGCGGCAGGGGCAGCTCTGACCACAGGTGGGGCCTGGGCTTCCTAAGCAGGACCTGGGCCTGGAGCCTCCACCTGACCAGGTGCCTGTGCTTCCCTGACCTCATTGTCTCCGTGGGCCAGCCTCTGGCTGGGGCTCCCACCAGCTCGTCCATCACCTACTGGAGGACGTCTTGGTTGCTTCCAACTGTTGGCAATTATGAAAAAAGGCTGCTTATAAACATTTGTGTGCAGGTTATTGTGTGGACATAACTAACAGTGATCAAACAATGGATTTTTTCAAGGCAAACAAAAGTATTTATAGCAAGCAAAGGGGGGAAGGGTGGAATTATCAAAGAAAGTTCTGGAGCAGAGGCCCATGCGAGCCCGGCCGGGTGGCAGCCCAGGGAGGGGACCCGGCCTTGGGGAGTCCCAGGGGAGACCACTGTAACTGGCTTCTCCGAGGCTCGCTGTGTGAGCCGCGGTGGAACGGACCTCTCTGAACTCCCAGCTGCTGTGCTTTCCCGGCTGGCGGTACCTACAGGGTGGGGATGGGAGTATCACCTGAGCAAGATGCATTCAGTGTCTCACATGCAGTGTGTCAACTTGTGCCGGTCCTCCTGGGATGGGCCTGGTTTTCACACCCAAAGTCCCACGCCTTGGTCCCAGACAAATTGGCATGATCGCTCACCGCAGAAATGACAAGGACACTTCATAATTTCAGCTGCACTTACATGAGGACATACTGGGGCCCAGTGATGTGCCAAGGGCGTGAGAAGCCTCGTGTCCCTCAATCTGCCTGCAGCCCATGAGGCAGCCCTCTTTGTGGGGCCATTGTCCTTGGGGAAGCCGGAAGCTCGGAGAGCTGAAGTCTGACACAGGTCGCAGACGAGGGAGGAGGTGTGTGGGGTCTTGCTGCCCTCGGACTCCCCGGTCCATGATCTCAGCCCTGGGCAGAAAGGAGGTCGGGCCACCGGCGGTCTCTCTTCTCACATGCACGCCTGGCTGGACTTGGCCGGGGCACTGGCTGGTGCAGAGGGGCTGGGAAGGACCCATAGCTAGTGGGCAAGTCCAGCTCATGGTTCTGCAATAGAATCACATCTGCAGGCAGTCCCGCATGGGAGGGAAGAGCTGGCTCACTGCCCCTTTTATTCCAGACGCTGCAGGGTCGGCCTCAGTGGCTCTGGAGACATTAGCGTGCTCTTGGGGTTTAGCGGCTCCACACTGAGTCTGAAAGCAGCAGGATACACGACACTCAGCCCCGGCCACGTCCCTGAACTTGGCTGTGTGGTTCCCAGGTGCTTCTGGGCCGCACGCGGGGCCCATGTCGGGGAAGCAGCCCCAGATTGAGGGACACGCAGGAGATAATTAAGTCCCAGTGGAACGATGTGTCAGTTAAAGCAGCAGCCTGTGTTATTACACCGTCTGGTACCTGTCCTAATGGAGGTTTTATTAAGTGACGATGAAATTAGTATTAAAAAAGAAGGACTGTCTCCTGCTAGGCTTTGAACCTCTGGGGCGAGACAAATGGTGTTTTGGCAAGGAAGTAAAACTAACCATTTGAGCAAAAATCAGTTTAGCGCTTTTATTTCTCACCTTGTGCCCAAACGTGAAAGAACCCAGGCAGGGGTCTCAGTAAAACTCGAAACGTCATCTTCAGGAGTTAAATAGAGTTTTCACTGAGGGAGCCGGTTTTGCTGAGCACCCACATGGCTGACTTCATGTCTGGGCCCCCGTTACTGCATTCGTCTCCAGGGCTGACGGCTTACCAGCTTGTCAGGCTGACGCCGTTTGTCATCTGTGCCGAGAGGAGGCTGGTTCTGCCACCCATCGCCGCAGCCCGGCGTCCGGGGACCCTTCTCAGCTCCCACGCGGCCCAATTAGAAGGTTTTGTGGACACTGGATCGTCGTGCACTGACAGCACCTCCTCCCAGCTGTGCTGTGAGAACGCAAGGATCGATGGTCCTTGTCGGCTGTCTCCAGAAGCAACAGCACCGGGGAGCCGGGGGCAGGGGGGTCCGAGGCGACACCGTTCTGGGACCTGGTCCACACCGGTGTGCACAGGGTGAGGGGCACAGAGCACCCTGTGTGAATGGAGCAGCTTGGGGACTGTGAGTCAGTGACCCCGGTGCCGCTGCCCAGGATGGGGGGGTGACTGCCGGTCGGCGCACTTCCCAGCACAGATGTCTGTGACAAAGGGAACACTCCCATATTTCTGAAATACCCAGTTACTTCAGAATTGTTCACATTCATACCCCTCCGTGTTTCAGAGAGGCTCACGAGGGACTCAGAAAAGTACGTGGGGTCGGGCAAGGTGCAATACATCGATCAAATTCGGAAACGAGGGAGAGGAACCCAGGGTGGGGGTGACGTGGAGGCAGGGACGAGCCTCAGCTCTGGGGGCATCGCCAAAGCTGGCCGGAGGGAGAGGGGCCAGTCCGAGAACGCACAGTGGCCCACGAGTGCAGCACGCGGCCTGGGGTGAGCCGTCTCCCCAGGGCCCCCGTGGAGCGGCCCAGCATTCTCGCCTACACCATCAGCTGCCACGCAAGCCTTGAGGCTGCCCTCCTGACACGTCACTATGGTTACAGGATGCCCTGAAGGTGGTGCACAGTGTTCCCTGCACCCCACACCCGGATCCCCTATCACTGCCATCTTACAGGAGTAGCACGTTTGTCACAATTCATGGCCCAACATGACATGATAATTAACTAAGGTCTGTATGTTCTTCATATTTCACTAGGAGTGAATCAGTGTCCTTTTTCTGGTCCAGGACCCCACCCCACGGTGAGTCGTCCCGTCTCCTCGGGCCCCTCTGGGCTGTGACATGTCCCAGATGTCCCTTGTTTCTCTTGACCGTGACAGTTTTGAGCAGGACTGGTCCGGTGTATCGTAGGATGCCCTCTATTGGGGTTTGTCTGCCGTTTACCTCACGATTAGACGGGGCTGTGGGTGTGGGAGGAGGGGGACCGCAGCGGTGAGGTGGCCTTCTCGTCCTGTCGTATCAGGGCGCACGCGGTCAACAGGGCCTCTCCCTGGGGCGCCGAGCTTGCTCACCTGGCTGAGGTGTGCTTGTCGGGTTTTCCCCACTGTGCAGTTACTCTTGGTTTTTTATTGTTTGTTTTCATTTTACTGTGTTGTCCTCTTTGGAAGGATGTCACTTAACAGCCCCCACTAAGGCCCCACCTTCTCAAGGGAGGAATAGCTGCATAAACCATTTGCAATTCTCCTACAGGGGAGATTTGTCTCTTCTCCCCCATTTACTTACTTATTCAAGCGCTTATTTTTATCAGTACGGATATTTAATTTATAACTTGAGTTACAATCCGATGCTGCTTTGTGTATTTTGTTGCTCGCATTGTTCCAGCTTTGCCCGTGGGGGGCTCTCTCATTTGGCCTCTGTGTCCCTTTGACAGTCCCCAGCAGTGTGGTTATTACTATTAGTATTTTGGGATGACTTTCTTACTTCCTGGCACTTGAGGTGCCCCAGGCTCCTCTGATGTATTTTCCGCTCCAGTCCTAGGATCAGCCATTCCGCCAAGGAGCCAAGGAAGGATGGTCATAGAAACCAAGGTGTGGGTGCAGCTGTGCTCGTTGCTACTGGGGTGTAGTTGCTCCCAGGCCCCCTGAGTTGAGCTGACAGCAAGGAGATGTATGTCAGTATTTCCTTATATCCCCATCTGAATCTGTATTAAGTTCACCGTGAGTTCACACTGACGTCCCAGTCCTAATCCATTGCTACATGGATATTTGCGGTTTTCTTCCCTTGCTTTTTCGTAACGTCCCACACCACTTGTGACAAACCTGCCTGCCACTATCTGCCATTAGTGTAGTTAATTGTTGCAGTCCAGTAACACGTATGGTGGTTTCCGAATTCTTGACCTGCACTCCACGATGGGAAGCGGCTTCTTCAGCTAGAGAACAATGCTGACGTGCAGACCGTTGCCTGTCGTCCTGTAGACTCCACTGATTTCCAAAGTCACGTAAGCCAGCGCTCTACGCCCCCACCCCTCCGGGGAGGTTGTGTCTTAACGTTTGTAATACAGGCAGACACTTGTCACCTTCTGCAGTCCATCCTGGGACTCCCCCAGGCTCCTAAATGAATTTTTACACTTCATTTTTAAACGTTTGCATGTATTGAGGTTCACTCTTTGTGCTGTAAAGTTTATGGTTTTGACAAGTGTTTCATTTTTGTATTTGTACGTATATGCATTTGATTCATGTGTCTGTATTTGTATGACATTACAGCGTCACGCAGAATACTTTCACTGTTCTGAAAAACCCTGTGTGCTTTCCCCCTGTTCGCCCACACCCCGACCCCAGCCTCTGCAACCACTGGTCTGTTTACTGTCTCCATAGTTTTGCCTTTTCCAACATGTCCTGTAATTGGAACCACACAATGTGTACATTTTCCACACGTGCTTCTTGCACTTAGAACATGCATTTAAGATGTGGCCATATCTTGTCATGACTTGGTGTTGCTTTTCTTTGTATCGTTAAATGATCACCCACCGTGCAGATGTCCCCGCTGTATTTATCCGTTCGTCAGCTGAAGGGCAGGCATTCTGGCTGCTTCCAGTTTGGGGTTATTATGAATAGAGCTGCTATAATACAAACATTTGCGTGCAGGTTGTGGTGGGCACGTAAGCTTTCAAGTCAGTTGGGTGAATACCAAGGAGTACGATGGTTGGATCATATGGTAAAACATTGTTTAGTTTAGTGGGAGACGGCCAAAACTGTCTTCCAAATTGGCTGGGCCATTCTGCATTCCCGTCAGCAGTGAGTGAGAGTTTCTTTGGCTCCACAATCTCAGCAGCATTTGGTGTCATCAGTGTCTGGATTTGGGCCATTCTAGTACGTGTGCAGTGGGATCTTGTTGGGATTCTGAGACTTGATGCTGAGACTTGCCTGAAATGTGCTTTCCAGGTTCCCGATCTGGTGGATGCCATTTGTTCGCTTCAAACCACACTAGTACAGGCGTGTGTGTGCGTGTGCGTGTGCGTGCATGCACGCACGTGTGTTTCATTGCCTAAGACTTTCGTTGTGAGAATTAGGGGCCACAGATCACTTCTCGGAAACTGTCCTCCTTGATCTTGCTATTGGAAAGACCAAAACCACAACCTGTCACCTGGGCCCCCAACTTGGTTGACATGGGGCCCCATAGTCCATTCCCCTCATGGTCCTTCTCAGTGGAACCAGCAGCCCCCAGGACACCTGTCTTGGGAGCAGGAACCATTCACGTGTGAAGTGATTTGACCTGGAAGCAATTCCTGCATGCTGGTTGCCTTGCAGGCCCGCGCGAATGGCATAGTCCTATTCGGGAAGCTAGGACCTGGGGGCATGGCTCTACCTGGTACCAGTGGAGGTTCTGCCTTTGTGGTTCCCACGAACCCAGGTCTGATAGCTCTTCATAAAACCAGCCAGACCGCCTTTTGGTCACAGATTTTTATCTGGAATGCAAGGCCCCAGATCTTTTTATGGAAATCTCTTCAGCTTGCCTCCATCTTACTGTCAAAGATTTCCTGAGAGTAAAGAGATTTGTGCCTGTTCCTGCAGGTCAGTTTCTGGTCACGCATCTCGTGTGTCAGAACCCGTCTGGGACTCGATTGTCTCCTCTGCAGGACACGTGGTCACCGAAGCACACTGGGGAGAGTGAGCAGGATGGTCGTGACCGTTCCATTTGTGGCAGATAGTGGGAAATAGAAGGGTGACCTCCCCCCGACCCCCGCCCCTGGGTGACGGCTGATGTGGGAGGCAGTTCCCAGAATGCTGAGCGGTGCCGACCTCCTGGGGAAGCCCGCCGTCACCCTCCACACTTGCTCAGTGGCATCAAAGGCCCGGGGGTCGTTTGGATGACCCTGGGGACTCTTCACGGGACAGTGGTCTCCTCACCGAGGACTGTCTGTGGCCAGGGAAGATGCTGTCGATCTCAGTCTCTTTTATGGTTGGGGTCGGGTCTTCATGACGTGTTCCAGTGGGCAGGCGGCCCCTATGGTGACAGGCTAGCAGGTCTGTGATTTTGCATGATTCACTCGTAAGGAAATATTTAACACTGAAAGACTGAGTGCGGAATAATGCCGGAGTCGCTTGTGTATCCAAGAAGGAGCTGTCCATTCTGAAAAGAAGTGGTGTTTGTGCTTTTGGTGTCACGTCCAGCTGGGCAGGGCGGTCTTTGCAGTGTGCGGTGCAGATGGGGAACCAGGTCCTACCAGGTTCAAGGTTTCTGTAAAGTAGCAGCTGAGCCCAGACTGGAATCCACAGGTTCCGGGCCCAAGGCCAGGCTGCTCCCACAGGTGCCGTTTTCCACCAGGCGTTCAGGCGGAGGGACTGGGGCGTGTGATCTTTCAATTAGGAATAAGTCAATAATGAGTTTTATATTGGAAAACATTCTTGACTAAGATAAATTGAGTGCACAGTCTGTGCCCCACTGCCCCCTGTGAACCTTGAGCCCAAAAATTAACCTTCTGCTCTTTTGTTCAATACATTTTGAGTTGTGTATGCGTATGTATGCAGCTCTATTTATCTGTTGTCCTGTCTAGCCTTTCACTTGCCCATCCTTTCCTCCCTTCCTTTTTCCTTCTCCCTAGATCGATCCATCCACCCACCTATCCATCTACTCACCCACCCACCCATCTGTCTACCTCTCTATCATCTATCTAGCCATCCACTATCTATCTATTATCATCTATGTATCTATTCATCTATCATCTATTAATTTATCCATCATGTATCTATCCATCACCTACCTATTGTCACCTATCAATCTACTATGTCATCTGTTTGTCATTATCTGTCATCCTCTATCCATCCATCCATCAGCAATTATCATCTATCACCTAACTATCTACCATCTATCATCCATCTATCCACCTATCTATTTGTTATCTATCTGTCTATCTAATAGCCCAAGGAGACCATGCCTCAGTCTCCTGTGGGGACAGTGCAGTCCCCAGCAGCGGGCAGAGCACCGGGTAGGTGTGGGGGGAGTATGTACCTGTTTCGCTGGCTGCACGTCCTCAGTGATTGAGACGATCCCTTGCTGAGAAAGAACGTCACGTGGGACTATGCCTGTCCCAGGTGGGGGATGGGAACCACCCTACGTATTGACTTCAGGCTTCATTTCAGAAATTACTTTTCAATACAGAAAGAATCCATAATGAGTCAAATACAGCGCACCTCGAGTTGCACTCCCTGGAGAAACTCTCAGGACTCCAGCTGCCGTTTGCGCCCTGAGCCGGGCACTGTCCCAGCACTGGACGCGTTCGTTTGATCCTCACACAGCCCCACGAGGTGTGGGTCCTGTTTTAGCCCCACCTGGCCGGGGAGCGCACTGAAGCCCAGAGGGTTTAACACACCTGCCCGAGGTCACCCAGCCAGCCCTTCAGGAGCAGAGCTGGGCTTTGCTGCCCTCAGTCACTGCCTCTCTAAGGGGACTTGCCCACCCCCAGTGTGCTCCCGGGAGCACGCGCCCACACGCACATGTGCACTCCCGCCCGAGAGCACCCAGCCCACCAGTCGTGGCGGCCGTTCTGTGCTTTCGCACTTGTGCCACCTGCCCTCCTGCTGTGTCTACACCTCCCCCCTCCCCACCCTCCCCACGCTGAGAACCTTCCCGTGGTGCCTTTCCAAGCACGGCCAGGTCACTCCCTGGAGCGGGCACGCTGTCAGCAGTTTGTAGGTGAGAGGGCGTGAGGTCTTCAAGGTCACCTCCGAGGGTGCGAGCAGTTTCTCCTCGCACCGGTCAGTCCGCTCGGGAGAGACCGGAGGCTTTGAGGTTAGGCTTGTGGAGCTTCCAGTATATATTTTAAAACTGAAGGCATTTCGAAATGCAAACACCAAGGAATAGTTTCAAAGAATGACTGCGGCAGGGAGCTGCAGTCCCCGAGCTCGTTAGAGGGGTGATCCCATGTTAATTTGCTGTAAGGACAGAGTGACCCCGCAAGGGTCACAGGCTTTCAGCTGATTGACAGGCAACTTCCCAGAGCCCCATGGGGGGCCTCACTGGCCGTTGCTGTTCTGAATGTGTGGGCTGATCGAGGGGGCTCTCCTGACCCCTCTGGGTGGGTCCTGGCCAGGTCTGAAAGGCCAAGTTTGCAGTGTCATTCGAGGAGGGATTCTGGCACCCTCAGGAAAGCTGCCACGCGTCATTAGAGGGTCCTGATGTCACCCAAGGGCTGGAGGTCCCCATCCCATACGTAAGACACACAACCATTAACCGGGTGGTGCAGTTTTCTCCCTCGGGCATTGACTCGGGGGTGCTTGCCTGCCCGGCACTGTCCACAGGCTGTGGCTCAGCTGAACAGGACTGTAATTTGGCGTCTGAGGTCATGAATTTTTACCATTTGCCACCACCTCTTCCTGAGACCGTATTCTCATTATAAAATGATGTCAACATCGTCAGCCATGAAAATAATGTGGTATAAACTAAAAAGAATCTCCTCCACGCCACCTAATGTTTGCACTGGCCATGTGTGGACAGGCAAATAAGAAAGAAAAACCCTAATTGTGTCGAACATTGTTGACTTTGTCCTAAACGTGCCTGGTTACCGAATTCCACGAGGCCAGCTTCCGTATGCAGCCGGGAGATTAGACTTTGAAAGCGCAGGTGCTGGCGGCTCCTGAGCCAGTCCTCTTACGTCCTCCGCAGATCTCGCCTCACACCCATCACCCTCCCGCCGGCCTCCTGCTGAGGCGGTGAGGGCCTGGCAGCTCCCTCGCCTCTCTGGTGGGCAGGGGTCTCTCCCCATGTTTGCTTGTCTCTGCACGCCTGCCCCACTTCCACGTCTCTGCCCACACGTGGAGCTCCTGCCACGTTCCAGGCCAGTCGTGATACCTGAACACCCCACGCCGGGTCATGCCTTCCCCGCCTTGATGTTTCCTGTGCAGGAAATGTCCCCACCATCACCACAGTGCGTCACTTGTCTCCCGAACTTCTATTTTTCTCTAAAATCCCTGCACGGGAGGGTTCCTCTCAGAGGTCTCTAACAGATGTGTGCACAGCGGCATCCGTGAGCATTCTTTGTACCTGAGGACGCGGGAGGTGTACCGTTTCCATCGGAGGCAACGCACAAACTGTGTATCTCACGTGGGCACTGGGACACGTCTACACACCGCACAGCAGTGACTAGGAGCGCGTTAGGCCCCCACAGCTCACCACAAAAAGTCGAGGTGCCGAGTGATTCCCACAGCAGAATTAAAAGGCACACAGGACAGTGCCCATTTATGGATAAATAAATGCAGGAATTAAAACTAGATGGCAGTAGTCGATCTAAATTCATGGTGAGGCTGTCTTTTGGGGGGATGGTCAGAGGGGATTCAGCGCCTTGCAGGTGCCCCAGTTCTGTTCTCAAAATTTGCTCGAAGACAGAACGAGTCCTTGGTAGCTGTCGGCGTTTCCGGGTCTTGGGAACCTGCGTGGTGCCCTGTGACCCTTTGCCCTTTTCTGTAACGGGAAAGCCTCTCCAGTTAACCACATCACAGTAATGCTCCTTGCTCGACGGGGACGATGGTGGGCACGGGAGCAAGATGGAGTGACAGGAAGGATGTAGTCTGGTACACACTGACGTCTGCAGTGACAGCGCCTATGCCTTGGTGTGGGGTCATCGCACAGGGTGTGGGGGGTCTTCGTAACCTTTGTCCCCACCAAGGTGGCTACATCGCACTGTCCACTGGGCTCCTGCCCCACCTCCTGTGTTGGTCCTTTTTCCTGACCCATCACCGTGGCTGCTTAGGTCTCTGCCCACCCGGGGGGGACCTCCATGGGGCACGATGCCGTGTATCACTCATGTTTGCAGCCCTGCAGCCCAATTTCTGGCATCTTCCAAGATGCCCGTGAACTTCGTGAAATTGCAGTGTGATGTTTCAGCCCTGACTGATTTGCTCCTCCTGTGAGGGGAGACCAGGTGGCATTGCAGGGTTCTGTGCCCTGAGGGCAGCAGGGCAGCTTGTGTCAGCAGCCCACAGAGTGACAATGTTGAAACCCAGCCTCTGCCCCTGTTTTGATTTGCACGTGACCCGAGCGTCACTGCCATCGTCATTGGCGTTGCCTGGGGCATGCTAATGCGTGGACTGTTGGGTTTAGCAGGTGGGCGGGGGCCGTGAACCCCCCCGGGGGTCACTTTTACACATTTGGACTTGGCCCAGTGAGCCGTGTGACTTGGCTGCTTTCCCCGACTGCTGGTTCTAAAGAGCGTGTGTTTGGGCTCCTCAGAGACCCCACTGACCTTGGCCGCTCAGCTGGACGACCCCGTGGAGGTGATCAAAGCGCTCAGAAATGGCGGGGCCCACCTGGATTTCCGCGCCAGGGACGGGATGACGGCCCTGCACAAAGCTGCCCGAACCAGGAACCAGGTGGCCCTGAAGGTACGTTCTGAGCCCGTTGCGCACGGGCGAAGCCCCTCCCCCATCTGCTCCTCTGCGTCTCCCTCCCCCTCCCCATTCCCCATCTCACAATGGCTACCCCCAGGTGACTCCAAATCATTCCAAAAGGAGCTGGGGGGTGCTTCCATTTCAGCCAGTACTGAAATCCCCCCTCCAGGGAAGGAGGCTGCAAACCCAGCCCATGGACGTGGGACCAGCCTCGCTGCCGTCACGACCCCCGGGTCTGATGCCAGAGTGTGGATTTCACCCTCCTTCCTGCTGGCACTGTCCTGTGTGACATAGTCCTATGGGCCTGCTTTACCTGCCCTGGCACTATGCCTGGGGGGCCTCTGGATCGAAGGGCGAGGCACCAAGCCCACCCTCTCTCAGAGCCCTGGGAGGAGGGAGGGGGACCCACTGCTGCAGGCTGACCCCCCCAAGACGGTGCTTCTCTCCAAAGTCATAGATTTCTCGACTTCATATCAGATGCCCCTTGTTGGGGGAG
This sequence comes from Rhinolophus ferrumequinum, assembly GCF_004115265.2. Classification (NCBI taxonomy): domain Eukaryota; kingdom Metazoa; phylum Chordata; class Mammalia; order Chiroptera; family Rhinolophidae; genus Rhinolophus; species Rhinolophus ferrumequinum. The sequence continues at coordinate 2,558,842 of NC_046294.1, forward strand.
GCGCCCTCAGAAATCACATGTTCCTGATAACACTGGCTGGTTCCCCCACCCTCTGGATACACACCGGGATGGTTCCGGACCATATTTTTAGGTTAAATCACACACCTTGTCTCTTTCCTGCAAACGGTGTCTCCACGTTATTGCTCTCTGCTGGTACACAGAGGGCGAGGGGGCACAAGCAGCTGTGGGAGTGTCACAGGTCCACGTCTACAGCGTGTCGCCTCGTCTCCCGAAGTACAAGCCCATCCTGGGCGCCTGGTACCATGTGCTGTTTCAGAAAATTCACTGTCTAAACTTGGGACCTCCTTCATTCTGGGAGGCGCAGGACAAGCATCGGGACCCGAGGGCCGGGTCGGCCTTGGCTCGGGGAGCGACCCTCACACTTCTTTCTCGGGTGTGTCTCTCCCTGCGGAAGAGGCTGTGAGACCAGTGACCGCACATTTGGTGTTTCTCTAGACCCTTTTGGAGCTTGGAGCCTCCCCAGATTATAAAGACAGCTACGGCCTCACACCCCTGTACCACACTGCCATCGTCGGGGGCGACCCTTACTGCTGTGAACTGCTGCTCCATGAGCATGCCACCGTGTGCTGCAAGGACGAGAACGGCTGGCATGAGATCCACCAGGTACCAGCTGTGCTCCTGCCCTCCCACCCACCAGCACCCCGCCTTCACCCTTCGTCCCTCAGGCAGTGCTGGGCGGCCTGCAGGTCAGATCCCGCCCCCCGCCCGCCATTTCAGTTGCCCTATGCGGAGTTCCTAAAAATATTCGAATTAGTCACCAGCATTTAAAAACAGGGATACTTACCCAGGAATGCACATTTCTGATGTCTCTGGAGAAACTAGAAGTTCAGGCAAGCCTGTTGGCATTTCTGTATGGCCACAGTCAACTGGAGTTGTGAGGTGAACACCCCTTCAGAGGAGCCATGAGCCCTCCAGGTGCCCACCACCTGGGGTGCCCCTCACAAAGCAGGGGATCAGGTGCTTTCTGAGCGCAGGTGATCCAGCATAAGGCCTGATTTCTGTGCATAAGGTACACGTTACCAGGATCCCACCTGGCCACAGTGCACTTAGGGGCTGCGCTGGTTGCAGTGTCGGCAAGAAGCAGAACGGACCTATGGCTCAGAGGAGAGCAGTGGGCCGGGGGCAAGGAGAGGACTCGTGCTTCTGGGAGAACTGGGGCGGAGGAGGGTGCAGGCAAGAAATACCTAGCCTCTCTCTTCTGCCTTCCTATTGGCTGAGCCCTGCCAGAGCCGGCCAACCAGGGAGCCCAGGGGTGCAGGTGGTGAGGTCTGCGTCTCCCGGTGGAGGGGGCAGGACAGTGGGTCTGGGAGAATAGACAGCGAGCACCCGGCCAGGGATCAAGGGGTCAAGGGGAGAGGGCCGGGACAGGAAGAGGCTCTGGACCGTTCTCTCCATCGGCAGTGACTTCCGGCAATTCCCGGGCTACCTCCACCGCTGTTACCTGACACACCTGCCCCACCCCTCTGGCCCCACTGTGGTCCGAGGACCGAGGGGTGCTGACAGGAGCATCAGGTGGGCTCAGGGGTGCGGGCAGGTCCATGCCGCCTGGCCTTCCTTACACTCGTCCGTCCTGGTTCATCGGCACCCCCGTGGCCTGAAAAGGCAGTTACGTCCCGTGGGGTGAGTGGGGCTGTGGGAAGCTGCTCGTGGCAGCCTGAGCCTGCTCCCCAGATGGCGCCCTCATAGGAGTGCGAGTGATGAGTGCCCTCTGGGTGTCAGCTGGCTCCTCTCTAAAGGGACGTCCGTCAGCAGGGCTGCCCACGCCGTCTGGCTGTACAAAGGGTCAAGTGTGATTCGTGTGCTCAGCTTCTCTCTGCTCTCGGTCAGAGCCTGTCGTTCTCGCATCCCCAGGCCTGCCCCTGTCACTTGCTGGTCCCCGCGGCTGTGTGTCTCAGCTATTCCAAGGTCCCCAGCAGGTCTCTTGGCCGGGTCACGCCCCCACCTCTTCAGTCCACATCCGACCAACTTCCGGATGGGTTTCCTAAATCGGGGCTCTGGTCCTGCCCTTTCCTGGCTCCAGAACCGCCTGTGGCTCCCCAGTGTCGGGCCCTCGGCCTCTCGCTCTGTCCGCAGGATTTGCTTGACAGGAGCCAAAGCTCACCACTTCCTGTCTGGACTTCCCGCTTTGGTCTCTTGGCTGAAGCAGCTGCTTGTCCACCGATCGTCATGTGCTTGATTCCTGGTTCTCTCCCACCAAGAGGAATATCGGCACATTCTCGAAGTCCACGCAAAACGAGGGCAGCGACAGCCTGCAGCCACTGGGCCATCGCTGTCACAAATGCCCTCACAGTTGGCTTTTCTGGGTCGGGGAGGAGCTGCTGAGGGGATGAAGGGGTCGTGGGGCTGAAGAAGGTGCCGGGAGGAGGGGCCCCTCCCTCAGAGGGGTTGTCACCTGGCCGTCCAGCCGGACGCCGTGGTCTGGGCAGTGGAGCTCCCAGCAGGCACTGCCAGCCTGGACCCCGGCCTGGCCAAACGAGCTGGCCTCACACGTGGCTGAGCACCAGAGGCGTCCCCGGGCCTAGAAGAGGTGAAGGGGTGGGATGCTAACCTCACACGTGGTTCCTCTTCCTCCTGCTGTCCCTACACGCCTTCCCTCTGAGGGCTGTTGAGAAAGGGCTGGGTTTTAGAGCTGGGGCCAAAGTCACTTTGTTCTGAAATCTCACCACAGTCGGATGGAGCTGAAGAGCTGGGCTAAGTCAGGTGACTAAGTCAGGTGACTGAGAGCTCAGGGACGACTCCAGAACCCCAAGGCTTCATTCACGGGGACTCTCCCACCTCTGAACGAATGCAGGCTGAGGGGCCTCTGGGCAGGTGGAATTTAAGTTTTGGTTGAACTTTTCAGTACTGAGAACGTATGCATTTGCAGAGTTCTTTATTTAACCCAAACAAGATATACTGGGCGGCCCTCCCCCCGGCCCGGCCCTGCGCACGTCTGGCCATTATTACCAGCTCTGCGCACGTCTCCAAGGCTCTTCAGACAAAGACCAGCCCTGAGTGTGTGTCTTCGTTTTCTCCCGCCGTGTGGATGCATCAGACGCTTGGTATGAGCTCTGGTCTGCGCTTGGTCTTCGCACTCCATGTGGCCTGGACACTGCCAGGTCTGCACGTCCAGACGTCTGCATCCTCCCTCTCTAGCTGATGGTTTGTGTGCAGTTACCTGTCCACCTGGGTGAGGACCCCCGGCCCCCGTGGGTGCTCATTCAGCCACAGATGTCACCGGCTGTACGTGAGCACCTGCCAGGCGTGCTCAGTGTCCCTGGCACTGAGGACGCAGCCGTGACCAGAAGCGCCCCTGATCCAGGAGCCCTACGTCCCAGTGGGGGAGCCAGACGTCAGGGAGATAAGAGTAAGAAGCACTGCAGGCTCGCACACACGTGCGTGCACATGTGTGTGTGTGTGCCATGCGTGTGGAGTGGACAGTGCCCTCGTCTCTGTGCAGCGGTGTTTACGGGGTGCACGCAGTGACCAGGTGGGCAGGAAAGGGGTGACCCTGTCCCCGGCAGGTCCTGCTGCCCTGCTCGTCTCTGCTTGTCGCTGCGCTCAGCCAAGCCTGTCCTCACCGGACGACATTGCTGAGGGTGTTGAAAGGGGCGCGTTTCAGGCTGAGCTGGCAGTGTCCCAAGGGGACCCCTGTGGCAGGAGCGGCCCGTGGGGGCCGTCCCAGCTCCCGAGGGGAGCGACAGTGCTGATTCGGGCAGAGGGTAGCGTCCTGCATGTGAGAACTGAGAGGGGAGACGTGGGGCTTTGTGTGGTTGGTCAGTTTTGAAAGTCGCACTCCCTGCGAGTCCTTTCCTGTCTCTGTCGATTGGCTCACCCTGGGAGGGCCAGGCTCTCCCTGTCAGCAGGGCCTCAGACAGCAGAGCATCAGGAGCATAGAAAGTAGGAAAACAGTTACTCCAGCCCAGATGCAGCCGCAGGGCCCCTCAGCAGAGCAGCCCCTGTACCCCAACTTCCGAGAGCTGTCAGAGCTCAGCTGTCCCCTCGCCTCCCGGCCTCCACCAGGCAAACAGCCTTCAGGGCCGGGTTGCACCCACTTTCCTCGTCTAATGCACGTGACAGTAGTGGCTGCCCTGAGATGAGTGGCTGTGTTAGGGGGTGTGGGGGGTCCTGACAGTCGCTTTCTGCAGTGCCGGCCCTCCATGATTTCCGGTCCCTGAGACCCCACGCATGGAGTGTGGATTCAGAGCGTCCCAGCACCAAGGCCACCCAGCCTCTCAGTCCCAGGGGCCCAGCCTTGGCTCTGCACTGGAGCTGGGACCATTAACTAACTCCCAGGTCTCTGCCTCCTGCTGCCCGCCTCCCCCATTGGGATCCATCTGCTGCCCTCTGGTGGTGGGTCTCTTTCGCATGAGCCTGGGAAAGCCCTTTTCCTGCTAGAGAACCTCAGTTGTCCACATGGAGTGGCGGCAGGCAAGTCGCTGCCTCCTGAGCTTTGCTGGCTGCCTCTGCCGTCAGCCGTGACCGTCTGTGAGATGAGGGAGGCCAGGCCTGGTGTTTGCAAAGACCGGGGGGCAGGCCTGGCCTCCGAGATTATCTCTCTCCCTGTTACCGAGCCAAACACTGCACTAGCAACCCTCGCAGGTACCTGCTTGTCTCCATTGGAGTGAACGGGGCTCAGAGAGGCTGAGTCACTTGCCACAGGCCACAGGGCGAGCAGTTGCCTGAGCTGGGCACGCCAGCTCCTCTCATACGCAAGCCTGGTGTGGGGACAGAGTCCCAGAGAGCAGTTTCCAGACTCTCGGTCTCACATGGAAAGGTGCTGGCTCGGGTAGTAGATGGCCGTCAGCTGTGACTAGTTGGCCGTCAGCTGTTACTGGTTAGCCATTAGCTAGTAATATAACTGCTGTGGCTACGCTAGCAAGTGTGGGTTGTGGATTGTGGATCCCAGAGAGGCCGATTGCAGCCAGCAAGTGAGGTCGGTTGGCAGAGAAGTGGACGGCAGGTTGCGGATCGTGTGGCTCCTGCTTCCCGTATCTCTAACCCAGCCACCAGCGAGACTATAGTGGTGTGACTCCCCTATCTATGGCTCCGTGGGTGTTCCTTTTTGGCCTCACCGTGTCCTGTGTTCTTGTGCGGGGAGCGGGACCAGAGACCCCGCATGACACCCCGCATGACTCCTGGCTTCTGTATCTGCCTCTCAGCTTACACACAGAAGCCACCCGTAATATAACAATGCACTTGTGGCAGGAGGAAATAGAGGGCCAGGTGGGGTTTGCAGGCATCCACTGGGCTGGCTCCGCCTCTCCCTTCCCGGCAAAGCACCTTGGAGTTCTGGGGTTTCTGGGTTCTGCTTTGAGAGTCTGTCCCTCTGTATGGCACCCTAAAGTGCTAGGGACCCTGAGCACCCACAGGCAGGCCAACCCACAGGAGGTGCAGGTGGCTGGCTGGTCGGCTGTCCTGGGCCTGGCCCAGCCTGGCTGCCATTCAGATCCAGCCACGCCAGGCAACGCGCCCGGAGCGCCCCGCCCCCTGCAGGCTGACTGGGGAAGAGTGCTCTTTTGAGCTCCTGTCGGGCAAACTATCCTAAAAGTTGTTACTCAGATACCCTAGACCATTTTTTCTGATTGTAGAAGAAATACCTGCGCAACATGGAAATCTCGCAAACTGCAAGGAAGTGTAAAGAAGGAAGTAAAAACACCCAAATGCTTTCCCGCAGCCCAAGAACTTTGAGGATTCACTTTGCAGGTTTAGCTGCAAGTAGCTAGTTTCACGCCCACCTGTTGCATCTTCCCTGTACCCGGGCTCCCACATGAGGGACGGTGGGTCTGGTGGTCTCAGGACTGCAGGATACTGCGGAGGGCTGAGGGCTGTGGGGCCGCGGGCTCTGGAGAGGACGGCCGGCCCCAGTGAGAGGACGGCTGCTTGCAAAGGAGCTGGTCCCTGTTTCCATGGACCTTCCTGTGCGGCTGTGCCCGTGTGATGGGCTCACGTGGGAGGTCTCGCTCTCTTCCACCCTCTGACTCTGTTTTGGGATGAGAGGCTCCATCCTCATGCTGCCAGAAGGTTCTGGCCTGGGTGTTCTGCGGTCTGGTGTTGAAAACCCCCTTGGCATTACCTGCGCCACCTGAGCAAGTGACTTACCCTCTCTGAGCTTGTTTGCTAATCTCTGAAGTTGGTTGAGTAATAATTTATAGAGCTCTTGAGACAGTTAAGTGCAGCAAATCAGGTGAGGCACTTGCCACAGCGCCTGGCATCTAGTAAGTGTGCGAAAAATGCTGGCCACGCCCCCTTCACCACCCTCCTCATCTTCTGGCCACGCCCCCTTCGCTATCCGCCTCCTCATCTTCTGGCCACGCCCCCTTCACTGCCATTGCCATCATCTGTCCAGTCTGGTGTTGTCACTAAGAAATGCCAGCTGACAGTCAGCAGGCACGTGACCCGTTTGCTTACAGGCCTTCATGTGGATCTCGTTTGATTCCCACAACAATTCCACAGGAGGGCATTTCATCATTCCATCTTCATTTTGTGACAGGTTGTTGTTTATTATCATTTTTAAATGGGGAAGTTTTAACCTTAAAGCTACAGACAGGCAGGTGCCATGTCAGGTCAGGGAAGGTGGCATGACTGGCCTCCTGGGCTGGGAGCGTCATGAGTTGGCCCGGAGATGGTGTTCTTGAGGTACAGTCCATGGCGTGTCGCTGTGGCCACAGAAGGCAATGGTCACCTGCATCTTTATGGACGAGGACCCCAGTAGGATCTGAGCTTCTGGGGTCCCCTGGCTTCTGGGTGGGAGGACCAGAGATTGGGAGCACACCCCCACTGGCTCCCGTTGGTGCTCCAGCTCCCCCCCCCCCCACTCACACCTCCAGCAGCTGAGGCCCCACGGCCCCAGCAATCAGAGCTGCAGGAAGGCACCGCGTCCTGCCTGGGGCTCTGCACCCTAGTGACATGGGAGGCCAGGTCTGTATCCTGTGCCCCCAGCCCGCCCCGATGAGCAAGCTTCCCTTGGAGAAATAAGCGAGGCCTCCTTTAGCCCTGGGCCTCCGGAGAGGGCTTGGGGACCACCAAGCAACTACTTTCTAATCAGCGCTGGCTCTTGGGGCCAAGGGCCAGGAGGGGCCCCGAGGAGGGAGGTGGGTGAGGATGCCGAGACCAAGATGGAGGAGACACCACCCTCTCCCCTTGGTCAGAGCCCGCGTTCTGCTGTAATGACGGACAAGAAACCGCTCGTGTCCAGAAACCATGTTATAAAACCGAGGGCTCCATAGGGATAGTGGGCAGGGAGGGGCCGGAGCTTCTGATGCTGAGATACCTGTACAGTTGTTTTTCCTCTTGGGATTCTTGCCATCGTCTGCATGTCCCATCTCAGGCTGCACCTCACACAGTCGTTGACCCAAACTGATTGTGCTGGTTGTTAGGGCTGCTGCAAGCAAGTCCCTTCGCCTGCGCGGCATAACCGACAGGATTTACTGTCCCCAGGCCTGGAGGTCTATGTCCTTCCGCCCAGAGACCCGGGGACCCCAGAATCTCAGACCTGGGGCATGTAGACGGCTGTCTCCGCCCCTGCCCTCACCTGGTCGACCCTCTGTGCGTGTCTGCCTCCCAGTCTCTTCTTCCTCTAAAGACACAAGTCACGTTGGGTGAGGGTCCCACCCCGTGACCTCATTTTACCTTCATCACTTCTCTAAAGGCCTGATCTCCAAATACAGTCACCTCTGGGGCACTGGGGGTCATGACTCCAATGCATGAATTTGGGGGCAACACAGGTGAACTGATGACATTGATCAAAACAGAACTGCCCCTTTCTGGTTGGATCCGCAATCCACACGCTCATGTTTTCCCAACTCCCCATTCGGCCGCAACAAGACCATAAGCTGCCTCTGAAAACCACGGGACACAGGGCCAAGGGGGCAGCAAGCAGTGTGGGTGAAGCAAGCTAGGTGTATTTGCACGAACTTGGGCGAGAGCTTGTCTCTGTCTTGATGGGCAGCTCACTTCCTGATGAAGGTAGAGCTGAAACGGTGGGAATGTTGTTTTCTAACTGTTTGGCTGTGATATTTCCAGCTCACACCATAAACACATGCTATAGGAGACATGCCCAAGTGTGGTCTGGACCTAGATCACTTTGTGTGTGGCGCAGATCCAAACAGAGGCATTTGCTGCCCATTTTCAGTGCAGTGAGGTCTGTGTCACTCCAATTCTACTGCACAACCCCAGGGGGCGCTGTTTGGCTTGCTGTACATTTAGGCTTGTAGCTTTATTATGGCAGGTGTCCAGCAGGTGGCAGTAAAGTGCTTGAAGGAAGGAGCACCCTCTCCCCTAATTTACACCGAATTGGGTGGTTGGCTAGCGATGAGGCAGATGCTTTTCTTGGCTGGGGTGAACCCCACATCTGGCAGGAGCCATCTCCCACTACACATGTCCGGGAGATTTGCAGGCTGTAGAGGTGGGGTGCTGCCCCACTTGTGCGCATTTTCCAAAAGGCATCTCAGGAAAATGGTTAAGCTACGTGAGTTTAAGGGCGCTGTTTTGTCTTACAGTCCAGTTACTCTGACCCCCCATCTCCCAAGGGCCAGAAATCACACCACCCTTTCCAAAAAAAAGAAAAGAAAAGGAAGAAGGGTTAGCACGCCTTATCTTGGGGAGGACAGATGTCTAGCTTTGGTAAGCCTGGCGGTGTCTGTGTCAAGTCAGGAGTAATTTCTTTTTTCAAATCATAAATGACTATTTCCATTTCAAACTTACAGAGGAGTGGTGAGTGCAGAGAACTCCCAGATACCCCTCGCTCAGAGACCACGTGTGAGTTTCGCCAGTTGTCCCAGTAATGTCCCTTTTGGTAAATGGATCCCGTTTGGGACGCCGCACTGAACTCTTCCATCTGGGCGAGGTCATCCGTCTTCTCTTGATGCTCGTGGGGCCCTTTTGTAGATGACGGGCAGTCATCAGGGAGATTATCTCTCAGTGTGGGTTTGTTCCCTGTTTCCTTGTGATGAGATCCAGGGTGTGCGTTTAGGCAGGAATGTCATGGAAATGGTCCTGTCCCCACCATAGCTTGTTCAGCCTGTTGCTGTCTCTTGCACGTATGCATGAATGAATGAATGAATGAATGAATGAATTGCTACTCCCGTCCTTGCTTCTACCCTTGAGAGTTGGTTTTTCTCTTATCAGGAAGAGCTTTCTGTTGTTTAGTCATTCATTTGTTTATTGACAGCAGTGTGGCCTCGTGGTCATGATCTGTTACCACTGTCCCACCTTGGCCAATGGGACCGCCTTTGGGATGGCTCCTTGTCCTCTGGACACGTCCGCATTATTTTTTGAGCACTCCCTCTGGCTCATCTTCTCTGCCTCAGCACTGGAGTGCTGGAGTCAGCCGTTTCTCCAAGATCCTGGTTCTTTTCCGTAGAGAGTGGTATTTAGGCCCCAGGATCCGGGCTGGTGCTGATCCCCGGCCTGGAAGGGCGAGTTGGGGTCATGTGTCTCTTACCAGAGAGTGGGCCCTTCTCAGTGCGGTGTCCAGGTTCTTGGCTTCTCAAGCAAAGAATTGAACAAGATACAGAAATAACAGCGGTGAAAGGACAGTCTATTAGAAGAGAAAGTACACTCCAAAGGGAGAGGAGCGGGCCTAAGCAACAGTGTGGCTCAAAAGATGCCCACAGGCCAGGACTTGGAGTTTTTTTCTTTCTTTTCTAGGATGGGCTGTTCCTCTCTGGGTGCGGGACGGCTTGATTGACACCTGTGATTGACAGGTGGCTAGTACCTCATTCTCTTAGACGCATGTTCTTTCCCAGAATTCAGTCTGTTATAATGATATTCATGAGCTTCTGGGCGTATGTCTGGTATTATAATGTTGGTACAATGAGGTTGTAGCCTTTGCTGTGCAGGTGTGAGTGCCCCGTCTAATCTAGTCAAGTAGATAAGGGAAGAATCTGGGCAGAGAGGGAGATCTCTGGGCGGTGTTCCCCACGGGCTGTGTGGAACGTGCAGGAATGTTTGGACACCCCATTCCTGTCCTAACTGCCTGCGTCATTTCCCCCTGAGAGGCATGATCCCCATAAACCTCTGTGCAGAGTTGAAGGGCAGGGGGGTCTCTCCTCCTCTGTATCTGCTTCCTGCTGAGTGTGGACATTGTCCCTGCCTTCCGGGGATCCCCGGGACGCTCGCCCTGTCTGATCTTAAAGGAGGGGCGGGGTCTCTAGATCCTCCGTGGTCGGGGTGCACTGGAAGCCTTGCTGGGATGTTAGTCATAGCCCGAGGGCCCCGACAGGAGGAGAGATAGCTTCTAGTTAATACATTAAAAGTGCTGGCCCCAGGAGCAGCACTCAAAGTCCCGTTTAGCTTCATTTCAGGCGGCATTGATTACCCAGGAGTTAGGTCTGGAGAGAACGCTGGGCTGTAATGATTCCAGTCAGCTGGCTTAAGTCACCGGCTCCTAGGAAGTTATTTAGTAGGAGTGAGAGACGTTCTATGGTTTAAGCCAGGAACAGTCTTGAGTTTAGGATTAAGAAACTGATTTTAAAAGCGATTAAGAGCAGGGACTAGGGAGCTAAGAAGCTAGAGAAAAAGAGACTTAACATTTCTTTAATGGGGGAGGCGCCCCCGTACCATGTCCACGTGCACACGCGTGTGCAGCATACCGATGCCGCCCACGGCTGTCCAGTGCCCTGGCGCGGATCCCAGGTTTCCCCGGCACTGTGTGTGTGACAGCCAGAAGCCGGCTCCCACCTTCCTTCTTCTGTGTACTTGTTGCTGAGCCCCCCCCTCCCCCCCCGAATGCAGCCGGCTTGGTCTGACCGTCACCTCCTGGGTCCCCCCACCCCACCCCCTGTGTCCCCAGTGATTTCCTATGCTTTAGCACCTGTATGCATTTTCCAGTTTTGTTTAAACAATAAGCATGGAGAAAGGATAGAATGGAGGGAAGCCCTTCAGGCTATTCTTTCTCAAGCTCTCTGCTCAGTTAACAACTCTAGTCCATCTCTTCCCATTGGTCACATTGTGACTCTTGGTGACGAATGACACCATCCCACTGAGTTAAGTAAAATCTCCTAAATGTGGATGACCTGGAGGGAGGGGACTAAGGAGTCTGGACCAATTGATAGCTCGGTGCGTTGATGGAAATGGGGCTCTTCTTTCCTGACTACAGAACAGTTCAGTTAAGCTGTGACCAAGTCTTGCCTCTGAGTGGTCCTTTGGGGACAGCGGATTAGCCAGGAACCTCAGGAACAAAAATCCCAACTCCGGCAGTTTAAGGGGAAAATATCAAAACATGATGCCTTGTCTTTATGTCCTGAAAAGTCCAGGCGTAGTTGCAACTTAGAGGGGCTGGAACAATGACTTCTTGGTTGTGTGTGAGTGTGTGTGTGTGATACTGTCTTTGTCTCTCTCTGCCCCCCTGACGCCCACCCCTTCCTTTTGCTTCCACATGTTACCTCTTGGGGGCCCCACCGGCTCTGAGGTTCTGTCATTTTCCTGCTGGCTATCCTGGGAGAAACTTTCTTTTTCTTTTTTTTAACTTTTACTTATTTTAAGTGTGTTTTTCCAGGACCCATCAGCTCCAAGTCAAGTAGTTGTTTCGGTCTAGTTGTGGAGGGCGCAGCTCACAGTGGCCCATGTGGGGATCAAACCGGCAACCTTGTTGTCAAGAGAACCGCGCTCTAACCAACTGAGCTAACCGGCCGCCCCATAACTTTGCTTTCTGAATAGTTCTGACAGTGTTGTGGTCTCGGGTCTTCAGTCACCCTTGGGGTCCCCTCGGGGTCCCATGGGCCTCCCCTCACCATGCCTGTGACCAGAAGATGGCCTATGCTGATTGCTGAGGCCTCTGTCGGGTGCCTGCCGCTGCAGGAGTGGGGTGGGGGGGCCCTGTTAGACCTCTGAGAGGGGAGCCGGGCGACCCCAAAGGAAAATGCAGGCGCTGTTGCCACAAGAAGGGAACGCTGGGGGTTGGGCAGGAACAAGCGACATTATCTGTAGTAATGATCTGCTTCATAAATTAATGAGATACACTTATTTGCGGATTCTAAAGAAAAGAATAAGTGAATGAACTAATCAGAAACAGTTTTGGAGACAAAGAGGAAAAACTGAGGGTTGCTAGATGGGCGGGAGGGGTGGGGGGTGGGGGGGAGGGTGAGGGGATTGGAGGGCAGTCGGTGACCACAGGATGGCCACGGGGTTTGAAAATTAATCTGGGGAACGTAATTTGGTGGTTACCAGAGCGTAAGGGGGTTGGGGGGTGGGGGATGAGGGTAAGGGGGATCAAATATGTGGTGATGGAAGAACTGACTCTGGGTGGTGAACACACAGTGTGACTTATGGATGATGTGATACAGAATTGCACACCTGAAATCTATGCAATTATACTAACAATTGTCACCCCAATAAATTAAAAATAAATTTAAAAAATAAATAAATTAATTAATTAATGAGATAATTTTACAGGAGTTATAACATTGTAAATGGATGCTCCTCAGGTTTTTTTCCCCCCTGAAACTAATCCAATTAATGGTTTCAATAACTTCTGTGTCATCTATCCTCACTATTAATTGGTGAGACGTAGCTCGTTCTCGTAGACCGTGCCAAGGTGAGCTTCCCTCGGTCTGTCTCCATGATCAGAAACGTGGTATGAGCTCCTTCCGCGGGGACTGTGCAGCCCGGCCTTGCCCGCCACAGCGGCCGGCCCCCCGCGCGGCTGGTCCCTTCCCACCGGGGCCGTCGCCACTGTCGGTGTGGGAAGTGTTGGGGCGGGAAGCCCGTTCCCTGACCTCGCATGTTTCCCCGTCCAGGTCGTTACCCCGACATGTGGACAGTGGGTCTCATGCCCTCAGTTCTGCCCATCGCTGCCTCTCCCGAGGTGCCCGGGACGGGTGGGCGGACAGGCAGGGGTCAGTCAGCTATTCCTTGCTGCCCAGGGCCAGGTGTGGCCCCAGCGCAGAGCAGCGAGCGCTGGCCGTCTGCTGGAGCTGGACCGCAGCGCCCCGTCAGCGCCTTGCCCGCTGCGAGCGGATGGGCAGGGCTGTCCTGGCGCTGGGCGTCCCGTGGGGTCCTTTGGGTGTCTTGTCCCACGTGATTCTCGTAAGCACCTGCAGGGAGTGGGGTCCCCTGTACACGTAAAGACAGGCTCCGAGCGTAAGTTCGGGAACATGTGTCCACATGTGTTTGGCCCTTGAGCCCTGTAGGTTCACACATCACACACATCACCCCTCGAAGGGCTCGGAGAGGGGACAGTGCACTGGGGCCTGCTCCCCGCCTGCCTCGGGTGGGTTACGTCTTAAAGCATTGGGGGCTGCCCCTGCCCTGACGAGGACAGCTGGTGTCTCCCTGGACTCAGTGCGGGTGTGCACCCCACCTGCTGTTCTCACTCCTCTTCCTGGGGGAGGAGCTGGGGACAAGCCAGGATGGAGACGGAACATCCGGTTTGTGTTTCGTGGGGCTGTCCACTGAGATTGTGGAAAAGATGCCTGACTCTGGTCTCGGGTCCAATGGGAGGAAGGAACGTGAGGTCCCTTCACAGACCCCTTGGTGAACAGCTGAGCGCAAGTCCTCAAGCCTATCACGAGTCCCCCGCCCCTACCCCCAACCCCTAAGGGGACTCTGGCGGCCCCCTGAGGCGCGATGTGTTTGGGGCCCTGGCCCAGAGTGGTGGGAGGGCTGGTTGGCCACCCCGTGGGGTTCTAGGGTCGCAGCTGAGCGCCAGGTGGAGCTCGTGGGTCCCCAGTGGTGCCCCAGGTCACAGCGTGGATTCCTGTCTCAGGCCTGCAGGTACGGACACGTGCAGCACCTGGAGCACCTGCTGTTCTACGGGGCCGACATGGGGGCCCAGAACGCCTCGGGGAACACCGCCCTGCACATCTGCGCCCTCTACAACCAGGTGAGTGTCCTGGGCACGCACCGCACACCGCTGGGTGGGGCGGGCGGGAGTCATGTCCTTGGAGCTCGAGGTCACGGTCAGTGCTGGACATCGCTGTTGAAGGTGTCCTCGGCCCCTTCTGTCTTTTATTCTCTGTCTCTCATTTCCAGGAACTCAAGTCTGGAGGGCGGTGAGGTGTGGACACCAGCTATACTGAGCAGAAGGGGGTGGGGAGGTTTCACCGCCTGGAGATCACAAATTCGGGTGTTTGATGGGAGGGAGGCCCAAGCTGTGTGCACGTTGCTTGTTGTCTCTCTGCCATCAGCATTGTCTTCCCAGTCCGAAGTGATGATTCTGTCTCTTTGGGTGAATTCTCTAGCCTTTGCCTAAACCCAGGTCCTTTCCCTGCCCACTCCATTGTCCCTCTGCAGCCCAGGCCCCTCCCGCCACTCGGAAATCCACTTGGCTTCCAGCTATTAAACCCTTCTGGATTCTTTGCCATGGAAAACTCCTACACGTCCTTCTAGACCCAATTCAGAAATCCCACCCTCAGGAGTCAGGCCTTCCCTTCATCAGCACCTGACAGACTTAGCTGTATTTTCCACTCTGCAGGGCTCTGCAAGACGGCCCAGGACCAGGCCATAATTACGCCTCGTCCATTTCCCTGCTGGCATGCCCTGCCGCTTTGGGCCCCCTTCTCAGGAGCATATGGACTGACATTTTTCAGGGTCGCCCTGTACCTGGCACAGGAGAGCAGCTCAGCCAGATGGGGTTGGGGGTAGCATTTCAGCTGGGCGTCAAGCAGTATTTGGGGGGCTGCTGGCTTCCTCCTCATGGAAGCACATCCACGCGATTACACGCAGCTGGGGCGCTAGCTGGCTCCGTGGCATTCGGGCGCGAGTGGCTCCGTGAGCGCAGATACATCTTGCGCAGCTGCCCCAGGAAAGCACGCTTTGTGAGGCTCGGCTGTGTCTGGTAAAACATCTGTGCCAACACGTGCGTCTTAATTACTGCCTGAGAGGAGAAAAACAGTCCTTAATTTCCCCCCGTAGATTTCAAGCATATTTTATCATGAGAAAAAGAACAACAGAATAAACATGTTTTCTGTCACTTGAAATAATTGTGGACAAGATGGTCCTTGAAAGTGTTCTTGGTTTTTCTTCATTAGAAAAGGTTAAAACCATTTTGGTCGTCTGTGTGCTGAGTTGTTAATGGGACTGGGTTTGACTCGTGTCACTGTGCCAGGTGCACGTCTGTCCCCACCCGCCTCTTGCCTGCCAGCTCCAGGAGGACCCTGAGCTGAGCAGCCTCTCAGGAAACCCCCGCCCCCATGAGCCTTAGGTTAGAAGAGGGGTCAGCAAACGCTTCCTGTAAAGGGTCACACAGACTTTGCCGCGGCCATTCCCCTCTGCCGTTGACAATACGTAGGTGACTGAGCGTGGCTGTGTGCCAATAAAACTTTATTTACAAAATGGGAGGTGGGCTGATTCAGTCTGTGGGCCATAGTTTGCCAAGCCTGGGCATAAAGGCTGCATCTATTCCGTCTCTCGACCTAAGTTTTAGACAAACTCCCTACTCTAGGGCTGAACCAACAGTGTGCCTGGGGGCCTCTGTGCATGAGAGCTGGGGTTTTGGGGCCCAGGTTCTGGGATCGTTGGGGCAGCTCCATCTCTAGGCTACATGGCCCTCCTGTGCAGCACAGGAAGGAATGCCTTAGGGGGCATCACCTGTTTTGACTCCTGCCTTGTATTACGTCCAGTGGGCCAATGTGGAGGGTCACAGGCTTGGGGCTTAGGGATCCCACAGCCCCTTGACGCCCTGTCCAGTTGCGAGCTCAGCGAGTGTTCTGAGCTCCAGCTTCATGAGTCCCTCGTGCCCCTCCCTGGAACCCTGGAGTGGCCTTTGTTCTCCTCACTCAGGCCCTCCCCTCACGGTTGGGGGTGTCACTGCTGCAGTGACAGAAGCCCGTCTAGAAGGTGTCTTGGTGTGATTCAGGTGCATGTCCTCCAGGCGCTCGTGCTGGCTGTCTGGGGGGGTGGAGGTCCCCAGCCTTCGTCTAGCACGCCTGCACATCCTGCCCCACCCCGTGCTCTGTCTTCCCCGTCACCAGTGTACGGAGCTCCTCGCTGTGCCTGTTTCCTCTTCTCTATACACATGTGATGGTGTGGCTGCATCAGGCCAGGCTCAGTGCAGACAAGACGGACTGCTCTGCAATTCTAAGCAGAAAGGGGTACAACACAGGCCATTCTGGAGAATAATGTTGAAAAATAGGCTGTCCCAGGGGTGGGGGCTTAGTGCCTTTGAGTCAGGACAGGATTTGTGGCAGACTGTATTTCATTTGGTTTAAATCGTTACCTTGCTCTGCTGTCTTGGGCAGCCTACTATTTCTCTGAGGCTCTGAATTCCCTCATTGGTAATGTGGGGATAATTATACCTAACTAAGCTATGAGGCTTAAAGTAGGAAACAAACAGGGTATGCCTGGCACACAGTAGATGCTTAGTAAAAGGTGGCTATAATGGTGGCAGTGATGGTGGTAATGGTGGTGACGGTGATGGTGGTGACGGTGGTGACGGTGGTGGGGATGGTGGTGATGGTGGTGGGGATGGTGGTGATGGTGGTGATGATAGTGGTGGTGGTGGTGACAGTGGTGACGGTGGTGATGGTGGTGATGGTGGTGGTGGTGGTGGTGGTGGTGACTTGTTGGTGATGGTGGTGGTGGTGGTGGTGGTGGTGGTGGTGACCTGTTGGTGATGGTACTGCTGCTGCTAATTTGCCTTACCAGGCCTCACTTTATTAAATCTAAACGCATCCAGGCCTATGGATTGATGTGTGTGTTTTATCAATTTTAGGCAGGCTGCATGTGCACATTTCTAATAAAACACTCCATGATCAGAATATCTCTCCTTCTCTTATGAAATCAACTAATTAGGGCTCTGATTGTAAGCAGCAAATTGTGTCTAATCTGCCACCTCCCTCAGCCTCCTGCTGGCTTTCCAGGAGCCCCAGAGGGATGATGGTGTTTGTTTTTCTGTTTTGGATAATGAAGGAAGGGAGGGAGTTTTAAATCCGAAAGGTTCCTAGGCCAGGCTGATTTGTCTGGAAGACAAAAGGTAAGCCCTGCCTTCCTGGAGCAGTTAAGAAGAGATGGGCTTTCTTCGGTTTGTGTCTTGTGCCCTTTGTGGTGTCCCATGCAGTAGTGTCAGCTCAGCGACTGCCTCCCCGGGCCATCACCGGGTGAGACTCCTCCGTGCATCTTCCTGGACGGAAGGCGTCCACACCGTCTTTCCCCTGAGATCCTCCAATGGGCCTCTGGTGGCCACTGTTGGTTGTCATTCCCGACACAGGTCAGGAGACCAAGGCTTGGCCCAGAGGAGCTCAGCTAGTAAGTGTGTGTAAAGCTGTGCTTCCAACTCGTCCTCTCCTTCTTGTCCTGCAGGCTTCAGGACACATCCCTGTACCCCCTTGATTGGGGTGGGGAGGGGCTCCACCAGGCACCCGTCAGGCCAGGGCGCTGTGTGCCCAGCGCGGGCGAGCTGTGGTCTTTAGGGGAGGGCTGGTGACTTTAATGTCCCACCTCTACACTTTACCATTTCACTAATCTCATGCCCTTAGCTTCTGTAAGGTTTCTGTCTGCCTCGACAGGCTCGTTTCAAAGGATAATTTAAACTGGAAACGAGTTCCTGACGTAACTTGTTGTATTTAGTAATTCACGTCTGTACCATTTAAGCGAAGATCACCTCAGGGCTTGGGAAATGAAAGCACTGGGTGGGACTGGGCCATCGGAATGAAAGTCCTGGCCGCAGTGTTGACTGGGTAGTTTTGGGCACGCCCGCAACCTGCATCTGTCCCCATGTAGCTCAGCCTCAGTGGCATCTTCTCCTGGGGTCCATGCCCCATACTTCTGGTGTCCAGATTCTCCCAGGCAGTGACGTCAGGCAGGCCTGTGTCCTTCACTGCTTTCTAGAAAACTCCAATGACCCTCAGCAAGTGTTGAGTAACCTCCCCTGAGCTCTGGCAGTGATGTCCAAGCCTGGCTGACATCCCACGTGGAGACTACAGGGGGCATCTCCCCATGGTGCAGAGACACCCTTTCCGGGGCTCCAGCTGAAACCTGGGCCACCTACTGTTTCTCCGGTCCCTCTTGTCCCAGGCCTGTCGTCTCCCTCTGTCCCCTCCACCACTCCCATCCTCACCCGGGTCACTGGCATCTTTCCCCAGACGGCTGCATCCACTGTCCAGTGGTCTCCTTCCTCCAGTCTTTCTTCCCTCGAATCCGCTTTCCGCTGAACAGGTCCTCGCAAGTCAGTTTGTGTTCCCCTGTAACGAGAAGCCCCTTCACAGGAACCCAGAGGTCCTGTTCCCCATCCAGCCTGTCTCCTGCCCGTCCTCGCCCCACTTCCTGCAGCCCAGCCCCAGGGCCTTTGCACTTGCTCCCTCTGCTGGGAGTGCTTCCCTGGCTTGTCACAGGGCTCTCTTTTCCGGTTGCTGAGGTCACCCCCTCCGGGAGGCCTTCCTTGGTCACCTGTCCTCACTCTCTCCATTCCGTGGTCCTCTCTTATCGTTTGCATGGTGTTGTGTGTCCCCAGGGACTAGGACGGGACCTGGCTTGGTCTGTGCTCAATGTCGATCCCTTGCATGCACGAATGAATATGCTTTCTGGCTCTGTGTCTTCATGTATAAAATGGAAATGATGGCACTTGGGCTCCTGCAGGGGGTGGTGACCCAGAGGGATGGTTTGCCTTGGCTGGGCTTTGAAAATGCTCCTGAAAAAATGCTTGGGGAGGGGACGAGGGTACTTTTGTTAAGGGAAATGTCTCCTAAAAGTCACACGAAGAAGATACTTGGCAGTGAAATGATATCCCTGTGTTGTGGTGCTCAAAAAACCTGACATGAGTATTGCTTTTATTTCTACACTTGATGGACTTAAAAGGACGCAGACACAGCTCAGCGTATCATATAAGAAGGTACAGAAAGAATTGGGCAGCTGGCAGCCGCGCAAGGCAGCAGTTAGGCTCCTCTTCGGAACCCTTCTGGGTCCCAACTCGCCCCTTTGCTCCCCTTCTGAAGCCGCAGTTTTACACTGAACCCTTCCCAGGACTCTGCTTCCTGATCTGTGAAATGAGCCTCCTGCGATCCCTCAGCAGGGACGCTCTGAGGGTAACTCAGAAGGAACAGGCAGATGTTTTCTGAACTGCAAAGCACACGTGCGTGTGCAAACACACGTACACAGACACACATGTACACAACTCAAACACACAGACATGCACATACCCCCCCACAGACACACATGTGCACAGCACACATACAGCTACATACATGTACACACACACACCCGGTATAATTGTTGCTAAGCTAGGTGAACCACCTGCTCTGTAATTTGGAAGTACCTGTCTGGAACATGATTTCACCAGGATCTCTGGCAAATATTAGAGTGACAGAGCATGTGTCTCTGGGGTTGGTTAGTATTGACTCAGAGTGATCCCTTTGTGGGTGAGTGAGGATTTTTTCTGAGCTCCTGGCTGGGTTCCACCTGGGAGGGTGTAACTGGCTGTGCCTGGCGAGGATTTATTCTCGCTTTTATAGGATATAAATGTCCTTCAGGATGGGAACGTTCAGTGAAAGTGCCTCGTGGGCAATCTGGGGCGTTTACAGGAATTGCAGAGGCGGGGTTCCAGGCCCTGCCCCCACCCCCCACCCCCCAGGGCTCCTGTGTTCTGATTGGCCCGATTGCTCCCAGCCGCTGGCAATGGACAGGTGATTCTTCCCGGCTGCTCACTCCCTGGGCTGCGCACACAGGGCCAAGTGCAAATTCAGTTCAGGGTCAGGCCCCTGGGGCAGATGTCCCCTGAGCCCCTGCTGGGGTCCCCTCTACTTGCTGCCCCAGGGGGTTTGCTCTCTCTTCTCTCTTACCTGTACCCCTGTGCCCACATGGTGACTTGTAGAAATTCCTCCCTTCCTCCTAGCCCTGTGTTCCCGTCTCTGTCTGAGTTCTCTCAAATGCCATGTCCTTTTCTTCTTTCTTCTTCCCACAAACTTTTTCCTCACTGAGCGTGATAATGTTGTTGTTTTAGTTAATTTAATCACTTTACTTTGGATTGTAGGTAACAGGCCCCAAGCGGGAGTCATTGAAAGGGAGTGGGAGAATGGTGGGGTGGGCTCTGGAAGCCAGGGCTGTGGTCGGGGGTCTTGGGCAGGACCAGAAAGCTCAGGGGCCGGTGGGTGTTCTAATGAAACTTTATAAAATCAGCTGAACCTGATTTGGCCCATGGGCTGTAGTTTGAGAGTCTGGAATAAAATGACAAGACTTGGATGGGATCTTCACCTGCCTCTTTTCCAGGTGTGGAGCTTCAGGCTGGGTTTCTAGGGCTTGTCACCATGTGAACGAATCCCGGGCGTCTTTTAAAAAGAATCCTGGGTTTAATTGTACCCCAGAATGAAAGATGTTTGCTGAGCATCGTTATATCTTTTTTAATTTTCTTAAACTGCTGTGGTCCTCAAAGCATCACATGAATGCAGTTCCTGGACAAAACGGCGACCGTGTAGAGAGCAGTGTCAGGTTTCCGCGGTTCCCTCTCCTAAGCCGTCGTGTGTGTCCTCTTCCACCGTTTATATCACCACACGTGTTCTCACACCCCCACAGCTTTGCTTCTAACACGTCGGGGCTCCTGGCCTGCGTTTTCTCTGCTTGCTGTCTCTCACCCAACCTTCCTCTCCCCGGGCGCCCCACGTCGTCCACGGAGGCTGCCGTCTCTGCTGCCGGAGTCCCGCTGCTGCCCATTTCTCTCGGGACATGCCCTCTCCACCCCGTAGCGGTCCACAGAGGGCAGCCACCGTCCAGGCCTCAGACTCGGCCTGATGCCACGCGCACACCTAAGCGCCGGGTGACGTTTACACAGGGACCGAAGCTAGGGTGCAGCTAGGGCCCTAGGGCCCCGACAGCCTGAGGACACAGAGGCTGGTAGTCTTTGTCACAGAACTCACATGTACCCCCACCTGTGGCCACGTGGTTTAGATGCAGCCACAGGTACCGTCCTGACTGACTGCAGCCCAGAGAACCAGGGTTCCTCGGCCTCGACTTCCGTTGGCTCCGTTCGCGAGTGCCTTCCTCAGTAATATCCACACGCAGTGGAGGCCTCAGCTGGACCCCTGACCCACGTCACAGGGATTGGAACAGCCCCAGCTGGCTGCTGAGAGCTCACTCTGTCTGCCAGATCTGGACGGGCTCTTGGATTGGGGTCAGGGTCGTGGGAGGGTGACCTGCTAGTGCGGCCCGCTCTCGGTCTCTGTTCCTCTCTCGGTCTCTGTCTTTCTGCGTCTCCGTCCCCCTCTCTCTCTCTCTCTGTATCTCTCTGTCTCTGTGTCTCTCTGTCTCTTCTCAGTCTCTGTCTCTCTGTGTCTTTGTCTCCCTCTCTGTGTCTCTCTCTGTCGCTGTCTCTGTCTGTCTGTCTCTGTCTCTTTTCTGTCTGTTCCCCTCTCTCTTACTTTCCCAATATCTAACACCTTTCCTGAGATCTAATTCGCACACCATGTAATTTACCTAATTTAATTGTGTCTAAAATACACACCCGAATGATTTTCAGTCTCTTCACACAGCGGTGCACCCATCACCCCAAACGGAAACCCATCGGTTACTCCCGAGGCCCCTCCAGCCCTCCAGCTCCGGGCGACCTACCGTCCACTTTCTGTCTCTGTCTTGCCAGCTTGTCATCTTCACTCTGCTGTTCTTCCAGGACCTGTGACCTATGCGGTGTGTACTCGCCTTGGCCCCTGGCTGTCCCCAGGGCAGCAGGTCCCCTTCTGGGCTGGGCTGGGGCCACCGGCCTGCCGTTCTAAGCAGTTTTCTGGGTGGGAGGTCCCCATTGGTCACGCTTCCTCCTCACTCGACAGCTGCTTGCCGATGTCTGTCCTGGGTGGTCGTGGCAAGGTGTCTACATTAGACTCTGTAGATAAAGGCGGGAAAGCCGAGGTGGGTCCAGCACGGGGCTTTGGCTGCAGCCTGCACGGGGGCCATCGGCCCAGGGTCCTGTGATCGGGAAGGTGCCCGGCCCACGGCAGCTGTGACACACGAACACCAGTGTGCACTTGACCGTTTAAGTGGTCTTTGAAAAACATGATTTCCTCATTCTAAACACTCCAGCTGCCTTCCTTAGGGAAATGTGGGCTCACAGTCTTCATTCGTAGGCTGCCACCTGTCTTCTTCTGGCAGGTCTTTGTCCCCGCTCTCCGCAGAAGGGTTGCTGGGCAGTTCTCCGCCGGCCCCCATGGGCAAGTTAGTAGATGCTCAACAAATGGACGGGAATACGTTTATTTTTATTGTGAAACGACACAAGAAATGACTATTGCCTGCCTTTTGGAAACATTAAAGAATATTAGTAAATACTGAGATGAAGATTCCTCCTTTTTGCTCCCTGTTCCTTTTTTCTTCGTGCGAAAGTAAGTCCCGTTAACTGGTACACAGCTTTCCAGACGTACGAATTCTTTATTTTTTTTCTGCAGTGAAACAAATGACATTAAGCTCTGTTACTGCTCTGAGACTTGCGTTTTCTACTTAGAAGTTCTTGGCTATTATGTCTTGTCAGCTTTCATCATTCTGCCTTGTTTTTTCCTACAACTTCCTAGGTGAAGAATGTTCTAGAATGCAATCCTACTTTCCTTTGTTTTAGAGCATTTATACCATCTTGCTGTTTTCTCTTTCTTTCTTTTTGGGTTTCACTTAACGGTACTTCACTTATGATACGGTTTATGCCCTTGTGCAAGACTGTAGAATACAGTGTTAAAAAGTAAAACTGTTGACATGGGGTGTATACATTTAAAATTGTTATAGATCCTGCCAAGTTGCTGTCCAAAGTGTCTGCAGCAGTTAAACTTCAAATGGTAACATCGCGGGGCCAGGGGTGGGGGGTCAGGGGGGTGTCACCGTGATCATGGTGTCTCTGATGAACGAAAAACGCCCTTCCTTTTAACTCTGCGTTTACGTTTCTCTGAATTCTTGTGAGCTGGAGCCTCTGAACGGCTCTCTTTGGAGAATGTCCACACTACCGATTTACCAACAGATTTCTTCTTTTCAACGTGCAGGACAGCTGTGCAAGAGTGCTGCTGTTTCGAGGCGGAAATAAGGAGCTGAAGAACTACAACAGCCAGACGCCGTTTCAGGTAAAAGGAGCCCTCAGAAACAGGAAACGCGGTGTGTGTATTGCTGAGGGAGGCGACTGTGGGTGTCTGCACATCCCGTCTGTATGGTGGACACCGGGTTGGCTGGTTCCATTGGGGACGTTGTGTGTGGAGGTCGTGCCCTGACCCCCATATTGCACCGCTCATCGATGTGGGGTGTTCACGGAAGGTGGCAAAGATGTGGAAGCTTTTCATTGTGCAGCTGTTGGGAAATGCTGGCTTCATGGCCTGTCCTTTCAGTGGGGAGAGCTTTGTGAGAACTGCATGGAGAGGTGGCCTGTCATCCATCTGGCTCCCCGACTGGGTCTGCTGTCCCAGAGTGGAGGGTGGGCCAGCCCAACCCGGTGCTGCTCGTGGTGGTCCACGGCGGAGCGCACAGGCCAGGGTCCTAATTTAGTTTTCACTGCGGTGAGATGGGTGTAACACAAAATTTACCATTTTAACCCTTTCAGTGGTCGTAAGTACATTCATGATGTGCTGGCATCGCCACTAAGAATTTCATTATCACCCCAAAAGAAAGCCCTATACCCACTGAGCAGTCACCCCTACCGCTCCCTCCCCCAGCCCCTGGCAACCACTAATCCACTTCCTGTGTCTAGGGATGTGCTTGTTCCGGACATGGCATGTACATGGAATCACACAGCAGGTGGCCTTCTGTGTCTGACTCGGTCACTCCGCAGCCTGTTTTCAAGGCTCATCCCCTTGTTGCCTGTGTCAGTGTCTCATTCACTTTTATGGCTGAATGACGCCCCATTGACAGATAGGAGGCTCGTCTGAGTTTGATGCAGCTGACTAGATGGTTTAGGGTGAAAATAAAATTTTAGCTAAACGCTCTAAGTTACAGCGATGCATTTTGATGCCACATGAAGTCCGATTCTCCACTTGAACTGAAAATTGAGTCACTGTGGTTCGTGTTTGCAAATAATTTTTGCATCTTATTGAGTTGAAAGCGGTCTTTAGAACTGGCTTCCATGGGAATTTTACTAACACTCTTCTTAGACGTTACTCATTTGCACAGCAGATTATTTTGTATATTATAATCATGCTTTATATGTGGGCTTGATGTCTTGGAAATGAACCAGTTCTGTCTAAAACTTGGGCCGGGTGTCTAATAACCACCATGAAAAAGTTTACTTGTTTCATCAGTGGGGGCAGGCCTGGATTTTAGTGCTGAATCTTGCAGCTTGTCGATGTTGAACATAAGCTGGATCATAGCCGTGAGCTCCTGGTTTGCTGATGGGTCTGTGAAGACTCCCGTTACTCGTCACTCGCCGAGATGAAGTCCCCTTCGCAGTGTGATTGCCAGCTCTGGACCCTTCTGTGTCATTGTGGGACCACTCTGGGCTTAGCTGTGGGTCGGTGGTCTTGGTTTGAAGATTTTTTTTCTGGCCATCAAATAGTATATTTCTCTAGTCCCTTTTCAAAGTCTGGATGTTGCTTAAATCGCTTACAGCACCCGCCCGTGCCCTTGGGTTCACGGTCAGCACTCGGATAATACGAAGGGACCGTTTCTGACTCTGGGCAGTGGTTTGTAGCTGCCACACGGCGCTCCAGGGCAGTGCATGCCTCCAGGACGAAAGGTCACTGTGGGTGGCCTCTCTCTCAGTCCCTGCTCCTGTCCCGTCACCACCCTTCTTAGGGCCGTCCTGGTCCTGGCCAGTGCTCAGTACACCTTCCCACCAGCTAAACCGCAGCGGTCCACACCCAGGGCCATCTGTCTCTATTTCTCTAATGATGATCAAGTGCCATTGGTGGTTCTGGAAGACAATTAAGCAAAACACTCTTGAACAATGGGATGTAGTTCTGTGCAAGCGTTGCTCCCGTAATCAACCGGCAGAAGCAGTGCCCAAGCAGCTTGTTCTCATCGCCCAGGACGGACTCGAGGTGCATGTTGGGAGCTGCTGTCCTTCCTCCGGTCTCCCTATCCCCTGTGTCTGAATGATACGGAGACTTAGTGCAGTCTGTGGCTCTTTGCCTCTAAAATGTCCCCAGCTCTTGTCTTTCATTCACCGTCCTTCCCCTCCCAGTTACAAAAAGGGAATCACTTCCTGTTGTCTGAGGGGCAGTGATGGCTCACTGCGTCACTGAATGGGGATCCACCGTGCCCACCTGGGCAGTGGTGGTGCTTTTCAGCTGCCACTGTGAACGTGGCCTTTCTAAGGAATCTCGGAATGTCTGACAGGGTTTATCTACACGCTGCTGCTTAGTGATGGGATCCAAAGGCTGGGTCAGCAGCATGAGCAGGACTGCGGGACTTGCGAGAATGCAGACTGTGAGCTTCCCCAGCCCACCGAGTCAGAGCTCTGGGGGCAGGGCTGGTGTTCCGTTCTAATAAGCCGCGGGAGACTCTGATGCCTGCTCAGGTTTGAGAATCAGAAGAGACACAGAGATGACTTTCTGAAGGCAGAGGAGAAGGAAAAGCACTTACAGCATTCCTGGGGTGTATCTGAAACAATGGTGGTTCTTAGTCAGCTCCGGCTACCATAACGAAATCTCACAAATAGGGCGGCTTCAACAGCAGACGTTTACTTCTCATAGTTCTGGAGGCTGGAAACCTAAGATCAAGGTGCCGGCAGATTTAGTTTCTGGTGAGGGCTCTCTTCCTGGCTTGTAGACGGCCACCTACTCCCTGGCCTTTCTTCTGTGCATGCGGAGGGAGGGGACGAGAGAGGGGGAAAGGGGGAGAAGAAGAGGGGGAGGGTGGAGTGAAGGGAGGGAGAGAGGGAGGAGGTGCTTCCTGGTGCTTCTTCCTCTTCTGGTCGGAACAACAGTCCTGTCTCATCAGGGCCCCACCTTATGACCTCACGTAACCTTAATTAGCTTCCTAAAGGCCCTGTCTCCAAACACTGTCACCTTAGGGTTTCAACATATGAATTTTTCGGGGACATAGTCAGTGTAACAGTGAGAATGGTGGTAATGATGGTCATAGGAATGGTGGTGGTGATGGTGGTGACGGTGACGGTGGTGACGGTGACGGCGGTGACGGCGGTGACAGTGGTGACGGTGGTGACGGTGGTGACGGTGGTGACGGTGATGGTGGTGATGGTGGTGACGGTGACGGTGGTGACGGTGGTGACGGCGGTGATGCTGCTGAAGGTGGGTACGGTGGTGGTGATGGTGATGGTGGGGATTAGAATATTGATGATGATAGTGAAGATTAATGTTTCCAGTTGCACGGACGTTTAAAGCTCACAGATCGTCTTCTGTATGTTCTCATTTAATGAACAACAGCCCAATGAGGTCAGCATTTTTGATCCCAGTTTATAGGCGGGATGGAATTATGGAGAGACGGAGGCCTCGGTTGAATCAGATAGTGGCCGAGTCTGAGGTCTTCCGGCCTCCTAACTTCCGGTCCAGGGCTCCAGGGGCCACAGTGAGGAAGACACTTCCTCTGGCACGGAACCCCGCTCGCTTCTTGACATGGGGTGATCAGCATCGCGGATTCCTTGCTTGGGAATCGCTCAGTCCAAGGGAGCAAACGAATCCCGACTCTGAAGATAGAGAGAAACAAGTCTGTGGAAGAAGCCCAAAGAAAGAGAGGCTCGCAGGGGAGGAGAGAGCGGCAGGGGAGAGAGGCGGGCACGGCTGTGGATGGCGCGTCACCTCGGCCGGACGCCAGACCCCGTTATCTAGCGAATCAAACACCAGCACGGGCGTTGCCGTGAAGCCGTGCCGCGGCCGTGCTTACTCCCTGTAATCAGCTGGCTTTCAGTGAAGAGCCTGACCCTCCATAGTGTGAATGGGCCTCATGTAATGAGTTGGGGGCGTTGGGAGCAAAAATCGGTTTCCCAGAGAAGCAGCAGTTCTGCTTTCAGATGGTAACGGAGAAACCCTGCCTGAGTCTCCAGCAGGCCGGTGCCAGCCCCCAGAATTGCACGAGCCAATTTCTTAAAATGATCTCTTAATATGTATGTGTGTATGTGTGTGCCCGCACGCGTACACACACACACACACACACACACACACACTTCCTGTTGGTCTGTTTCCTTAGAACGCCGGCTGCTACACAGGAGAGGTGATTTGAGCCCTTCTGTCCTCCCGGCAGCTCCATTCCAAATGGCTCCGTGGTTTGGGAGGTAATCACCCCCGCCCCGGCATTGTATATTTAGAGGCAGCGTTGCTCCCCGGGTGTCCCTGTTGTATCGGTCTCCAGGCCGTATGCAGCAGCTGCTAAGCAGGTGTCCAGATGCAGAGGGAGGAAGGAGGGGATAAGGAGAGAAGGGAAAGGCAGGAAGAGACACTCCGAGCGGTCGCACGCCCATTTCTCGTACGGGTGGGAAGTGTGAGGACGAGGTGGGTGCGGAAACACGGACTGGTCCTTGCGGTGGAAGACACTTGATGAAAGCTTCTCAGGAGGCTGGCTGCCTTCCAAGGAGGGGGCTGTCTGGTGAGCAGCCTGAGTGCCACAGCTCAAAGGGTCAGCAGGGGTTGCACACAGCCACGGGACCCTCTGCTCTTCCTCCACCATCACGCTGCACATGAAAGGAGGAGGAGAAAGGCCGGAGCCAGAAACTAGGCCCTGAGTTCTAAATTCCTCAGATCTTAGGTGACAAATCCCCCGAGCGTGGCCACCCGCCTTGCAGAGCAGAGCCGGGCGTTGGCAGGTGCCCTGAGTTCCGTCCAGCGATGGTTCTGTTTCCTCCAGCCCCTCGCTCTATAATTCGTGTTGCTTTCCAGGCCTCGCCGTAGCACATTCATGAAAATGACCGTCTGTCTCTCTGGCATGTCACATCCATCAGACCCCATGAGAGCATGTCACTCACTTTTGCATGGAGCGCCAAATCGAGTCCACACGTTTAGTGACGTAGCCGCAGGGGAACGAACAAGTTCTCTCTCATCACGTACAACGCTGGACGGGTGGTGGGCACCTTGTCGATGGCCGAGCACTCTGCTTTCTTCAAGTTGTGCTTTTTTTGGGCCAGGTACTTCTGAGTTGGGGCACGGGCCAGTGACAAAGGCAGTCGGACATTCCGGGGGCATCCTGGTTCCGGCTGTTGCATTTTTTCTGGGACACCAATGAAATCCACTCAACAGCACGTGTATTCTTTATTCCCTTCAAGCCCCTTTCTGGGTTTCTTTCCTTGTCTAGTGATTCAGAAACAAAACCGAAGCACCTCATTTTGGTGAGGTCGACATGGATTTAAGAGCAAGGTCGAAGTGGTTTCATTTTCTCCCATGACCTTATGCTTCCATGTTGGATGTCACGGGCAGGGTCTCAGTGTCTCTGCCTTCTGTGCTGCCAATGGTCTAAGGTGACATTGGGAAGTCACAAAGTTAACGTAAGACTGCATTACACACACGCACTCACACTCACACATAAACACACTTACTTAGACACTCGCCCACGCACACTCACACACTCACACACATGCACACTCAGACACACTGCTCCTCCAGAGGTGTATTTCTCATTTGGGGTTTGGGGACTGCCTGTGCTTGTAAATCCTGGTGGTTTGCTAGAGACCCATTTACTTGAACAATGCTGCCATAACTAGACGGCTTGCTTTTATCCACCTTGAAAGAGAAAGGCCGAGAGACAGGCTGAGGCCGGATCAGCAGTCGCTACAGCTTGTCCTCGGATGAGTTTGCTGCTCTCGCCAGCACCATTTCTAGGGATGAGATGCAAGGTCTCCAGAGTTCTCTTCCTGGTTCTCCATCATCCAAGCAGACAGTGCATCAGGGGCAGGGCCCGCTGTGGGGTGATACCCTGAGGCCACTGGCACCTCAGCACACAGATCTGCCCGAGGGCACTGGGGGTGGGGGTGGGGGGCACCGGCACTCACACCTGCACGGCAGCGTGTAAATCCTGCTCCGTCCCCTTCATGGGACCTCGGACAGGCCCCTCGGGATTCGTGTAAAAGTCTGTGAATGCCCCTCTGCTGGGTGGAAGACTGTCCCCCAAATTCATACCCACCCAGAACCTGTGACTGCGACCTTCTTTGGAAGTAAGGTCTTTGCAGGTTATGATGAGGCTGCACGAGTAGGGTGACTGGTGTCCCTGTAAGAAGAGGGAAATTTGGAGACACACAGGGAGAAGCTGTGTGCCTGCGGAGGAGAGACCGGGGAGATACGGCCACAAGTCCAGAGACTCCTGGAGCCCCGGGAGCTGGGAGAGGCAGGAAGGAGCCTCCCCGGAGCCCCAGGAAGGAGCGTGGCCCTGCGACGCCTTCATCTTGGACTTCTGCCTCCAGAGCCGTGAGAGGACCTGTGCCTGCGGTTTTAAGCTGCCCAGTGTGTGGTCACTTGTTCCCGCAGCCCCAGGACATGCACACAGCCCCTCCTGCCACATTGAAATGGGGAGGATCACAGTGAGGGGGTCTGTGGGTGCCTTCTCCCTGTGTCTGCTGTCGTCAGTGCCACCCTGCACGGGGCTGAGGGCCCTGGGAGATGAGCCAAGGTGATGCCACCCCAGGGGCTCCCAGGTGACAGTGAGCCACGCTTGGGGACATGACGACACTCAAGGCCTTTCTTTCCACTCTCAAATCCCCATCATCATGTGCGTTCTGTGGAGAACCAGCATTTGAACCCTTGCAAAATAAGTCAGAAGTGTCAGCTTTCATCTGAGCCCTTTGCATGGCTGACGATGAAAAACGACATTAGTTTTAGATCGCTATTTTTCTTTCTTTTTCTTGTGGTGGTTTATCTGTGGTGTTTACAAGCAGCCTGTGGAGGCGGGAGCTGGGCACGTCAGCACCTGTCTCACTCACGTCTTGTGATTCTCTGAGCTTCTGAAGGGCAGGCAGCGTGCACGGGGCTGGGCCCCCAGCCCTCGCTTGTGGGTGACGGGAGAAGTCTTCCGCTTCCCACCTGCCACCTAGGGGCTCCGACCCCCACACAGTTTGACTGTGGCCTGCTCAGAGGTTTAAAAACATTAAATTCTTTGCCAGCATTTAAATACCCAGGAGTTTCATGTAAAAATTCAGATTTCCATCTTCTCTTGAAAAATTCGTAAAGGTGGCCACACTGGGCAGCCTGTGTGTGTGTGGGTGTTCGGCCGGCCTGGGGAACGCTGCCCCCAGGGAAGGCTGTGCACTTTGCAGCTTGCCGCCGTCCCCAGCACTCCTGACTGCCCACCCCGGCCAGCCTCCTCCTCGTGTGGCCTGGCCGGTCCCTCGGGCGCTTCAGCCTGTGATCCCTGCTCAGGGCATATAGTCGGGGAGCCATTCATTTTTAAGTCGTTTCTTTTAAAAGTTCTTCTGCAAGTCTCATTTGGGATTCCCACGCTGGGTTCCCATAGAAACGGATGTGGAAGTTTCTAGATCAGAGCATAGAAACCTGAGGAACCCAGAATATTGGGGCTGATTCGCCGTGCATATTTGTGATGGAGAGTAATCGGGTTTCGAATTCATGATTTCAGCTAGCACACGTCGCGTTCCCAGAAGGAGCCGTGCTCTCTCCTAGGTGCTGCGGAAATAAGTCAGTGAAGGAGATGATGTCCCTGCTGTCAGGGAGCGTACGTGAGTCCCACTGAGGATTAGCAAGTAAATAGATACACATATAAGACAGCAGGGTTGGTAAATAACATGAAGGGCAATCAAGCAGGGTGAGAGGGGTGGAGAGAAACGGGGTGGTGCTGTGGAAGGGGGGCTTTTTTCTGATGGGGGCCTAGCACAACCTCGGACGTGTGAGCAGAGATCAGGAAAAGGGGAGGCAGGGAGTGGGCCCAGCTAATCTATGGGCGGGAAAGCTTTCCAGGGAGAGGAGCCGGCATGTGCAAAGGGCCTGGGGCCAGAGCATACCTGGTGTGTTTGAGGAGCAGCGAGGAGGCCGGCTGGCTGCGGGAGCTGGTGCGTGGAGGCCAACACCAGTGGTGGGAAATGAGGCCGAACAGGGGCCACGTGACGGGGCAAGGCTTAGGGTTTCACTCTGTGTGAGACGTGAAGTATCGACAAGATGGAAGGAAACTCTAAAACAGAAATCAACGCATCCATCTGGCCACCAGTCATGATCCCGTGTGAAAAGCAGAGGGTGCCATGGGAGGGTGAGCGACAAAGATGAAATCTCGCGGAGATTATGACCAAGGCTTCTGGATTCAGCAAAATAGCCTTGGGCTGCGCTGACCAGTACAGTGGTCGTAGGACGCATGGGGCTTTTAGGTGTACTTGTAAGTAAATAAAGTGTAAAGTTCTGTTCCTTGGTTATGTCACCTATATTTCAGGTGCTCAGTACCCACTGCATTGGACCACACTGTTCTGGAGAAACCCGGGGTGCTCCCATCCTCCACCCTGCAGGTTAATGGGTTTAACGGGTGTGGAGTGGTTCAGTCTGTCCCCCTAAGCCAACGACGTCCAGCCCGCATTGAAACGGTTCTCCCATCCCGGAGCATGTGGCCAAGGCTGGGGCTGGAGCCCGAGAGGTCTGTTTGCAGAAACTGCTGTCACTGAGCGGAGGGAAGTATGCTGGCACATGCACAGGCTCCCTGCCAGGGTCACGTGTGTGGCGATCACGGAAGGCTACGTGCTCCTTACCCCGCCACGTACAATGAAGGACAAATGGTCCTCCATTCATGGCACCAGGAAGCGGGGAAGAAAGGTCAAGAGAATTAGGGGAACCGGAAAGCAGGCGGACACCTGATAACTGGCCTGACAGCCCGAACACCCCCTGCCTGGCACGGGAGGGTGGGCGGCAGTGGGACGGGTATCGCCCGGAACCCAGGGAGAGGAGACCTGTCCTCTGCGATTTACACCTTTGTCAGAACCTGGCCATAATTTAAGTATAGGTAAATAGCAAAGCAGGCTTTGAAACGTGGCTATTACTCACCCACACAGGGGAAGTTTAATCGTAGCTGACGGGTGCTGTCGGCTGCGGGTAAGACGTGGATGGCCATCCTAATGTAAACACAGACAAGCGGTGACTTAACCTAAGCCCGGGACACGCCTGGCCAGGCGGTGTGATCCATGAGTGGAGCCCTTGTCTTTCCGGGCAGGATGTCTGTAACGAGTATTGAAACGGAAGGAAATCAGGAGAGATCCCCACAAGTGTGCGGTTTAGAAACTGGAGGTAAAGCACCGAGAAGCAGCTACGTGTGGGAGGAGCTTGGGGTGTGCAGGGAGTGGGTGGGGAGTGGGTTCGACGTTTTGAACCATTCATCCAGATCTATGGCATTCCTCAAAATAAAAATTCGATTTCATTGTTTTAAAGAAAATCGTGAGTAGTACCCCGCCCCCTTCGCACGATCTCCCCTTTACGTGGTGAACCCCTATTCACCCTACAAAACCGTAGCTGTTCCTCTGCAGGTGCTTTCCTGCAGCCCAGGGAAGTCCTTTTGGTTCCCTTATTACCTGATGCTACCTTTTATGAGATAGGATGAGATTGTATGAGAACTGAGATTATTGTATGAGATTGTATGAGAATGGACGGTGTCTGCACCCCCGAGACACACTGTAAATTGCTGGAGGAGAAGGTGCCCTGTCTGTCCCATCTTTGTATTCAGGGCCCAGCACCAGACCTGTGCTGGGCAGAGGCCTTTGATCACGTGGCTCCGTGTCATTTCTCATGCCGGCCACTAAGTGGCAGTGTTAACACAGGACAGCTCGGTACCGACGTCAAAAGGCTGGGAGCCCAGGGTGCTGACATTGACGTAAGGTGTTCACAGATCAGCAGTTTCTGTCCCCAAGAAATTTCTGTTCCTGAATCTAAGCCCTGCGATTGTTCGTCAGTTAGAAGGGAAGAAGGAGCGCCCCTGTATCGGTCGGCTGGAGCGGCTATAACAGGATGCTACCCTCAGGGCGTAAATAACTGACATTTACTTGTCACAGTTCTGCAGGCTGGACGTCTGAGGTCCAGGCGCCGTCCCTTCAGTCTCTGATGAGGACGTGCTTTATCGGATGCTTGCGTGGGGCTGCCTTCCGTGCAGGTCTTCGCACGGGCTTTCCTTGGTGTGTGCGCATGGAGAGGGAGGGAACAGCGGTGTCTCTGTTTTCCAGCTTTACGGAGATACAGTTGCCGTAGGACATTATTTAAGGTTAAGGTTGTGAAAGGTGATGATTTGTAAGCGTGTGCGTTGCGAGCCGACCACCAGCGCAAGGTCAGCTCACACAGTCACCTTTCCGGGTGTATGCTGAGGACTTGGCAGACCTCCGGTCTTAGCAGTTTTCCAGTGGGCGGTGCAGCATTGACGACTGTCCTGTCGTCGCCACGTCGTGTGTCGTCCCAGAACTTACTCAGCTTGTAACTGGAAGCTGGTACCCTTGGCCCACGTCTCCCCATGGCCCCACCCACAGCCGCTGGAAACCGCCACTCTGCTCTCTGTGTCTGCGAGTTCGGCTTTTTTAGCTTCCACATCCAAGAGAGATGACGCAGTGTTTGTGTCTGTGGGACTGTCCCTCTCAGGGTTGTCACTGCACCAGTCTCAGAACCTGGCCCCGTCGGTGGCTGGCACTTCCCCGCTGGACCCCGACTGCCACCAGGCCTCGGGCGTCCCCAGGGGACGGTCTACGTCGCTGTTCTGGGGGAGCGGTGGGGGAAAACGCTTCTTCCGCCCCAAAGCTCTGGTTTGTCTTCTTACAAGGACACCCGTCCCTTCGTGGGGGCTCCACCCTGATGACCTAATCACCCCAAAGGCCCCACCTCCAGGTACCACCCCCACAGGAGTCTGAGGGGGACGCACGCATTCGGTCCATTAACAAACCCAAACGGCCAGTGTCGGAGCTGTTTCAGGCCACGGGTGTTACGGCCTCTCAGTTGCTGTCACGCTTCTCTCAAGTTTCACAGTTCGCTTTCAATGTGTGATCTGCTGTCATTCCTCCCACATAACTGCGCGCAGGCGTGTGTACATGTGTGTGTCGGGCTCCACATCCCCCGTGTGCCGTGTCTGTCTAGATCACCACGAAGCTTTCCAGAAGGACAGAGAGCTGGCATTTCCTGAGTGTCCCCTGTGGGCCACATGGGGGTTTACTGGCTGCATATTTAAGTGTCGTCAGTCTGCCTTACATATCGGCTGGGAAGGCGGAATGGAAATGTGGGGCTCTCGGACCCCAAACTCACCTCCCATCTCTGTCCCCTGAGCTGATAGCAGCACACCACTAACCTTCGTCTCCCAGCAGAATGAACGCAGCTCCATGAGGGCAGAGACCAAATCCCCACTGTCATCGTCACATTCCCAGGCGTGGCACTTGTGGGTCCCCGGCATCAACGTCATGGGCGAATGGATGACGCCCCTGGTGACCCCGCTTGGTGCTAGCTCGGTGATGTTGGTGGCCCTCTGCTTGGTTTCCTCATTGCCTCCCCGTGAAGTTTCAATGCTCTGGACACATACTGGGAACCTTCTAGGTCCTGGCGGCTGTGCAGCCCCAAGTAAACCATCTTTGTGCCCTGAGAACCAGTTTTCACTCCCTTGAGGAATGGATGAAAACATTGCGCTCCCTGGTTTGGGGAAAATGCCAGTTTTTGTAAAATCGAGTCACTCCTCTTGGGGATCCTCAAAGGACAAAAGAATAGAGGAGCTGCCTGGGGGCACCACAACCAATTGCCACACACTTGGCGGCTTAAAACAACAGGAATTTATTCTCCCACAGTCTGGACGCCAGAAGTTGGAAATCAAGGTGTCGTCAGGACTACCCTCCCTCCTGGGATTCCAGGGGAGGCTCCTTCCTGCCTCTTCCGACTTCTGGGGCTCCAGGCGCTCCTGGGCTGGTGGCTGCTCCCCCAGGGTCTGCCTCCGACTTCCCTCAGCTCTTCCTCTTCTGTTGTCAAGTCTCGCCTGCCTTTCTCATGTCATACACTTGTGACAGCAGCTAGGGCCCACCTAGTTAGTCCTAGCGAATGTCCCCATCTCGAGATCTTTCACTTTATCACAGCTGCAGAGATCCCTGTTTTGCCATGCAAAGTCACATGTTCATAGGTTCCAGGGATTCGGGCCCAATACATTTAGGGGGTCATTATTCTGCCCCCCACAAGAGGGAAAGAGAGTAGGTGGGCAGACTAGTGGGTTCTGGATGAGGACCGGGGCAGAGGGCCCCACGCCTGCCCAGACCTGTGCTGGGGACGGAAACCGAGGCCTGAGATGTCCCGGACCCGGTGGACGAGGCAGCTGGAGTCAGCGAAGCCCAGAAGCCGTGAGCAGGTGGATGAGACCCGCGCACAGGGCACCGTGGAAAAGGCTTTGCGGTTCCCGTTTGGTTGTAGACATTGTCCTGATTGCACACGACTTTGGGACTTTTTAAAGATTTTTGTGTTCCCTGTTGCTAGTTCTGCTCAAGGGACATTTTCTTCTATCTCGCCTGAGTTCTGGAAGCATCGAGGCAGCTGTTTGGTGACCCTTAAACTTTTCTTCCAGACATTACAAATGTTGATCTATTACTTTATTTAAAGCTCAGAATCCCTCTGCATGCTGTCTTAGCTTGTTCGAGGCTGGCAGGTGTCCTGTTCTAAGGACAAATAGACAACCGGGGTTTGGCCAGGACACAAGTGCCAGTCCAACGCTACAAATCCCAGGCTCCCAATTGAAAAGCAGTGACATTTCCACAAAGGTCGCCCCAAACAAGACATCCCAGGGAAGGAATGCGACACAGAAGGGTTGGTTCCAATGAGCAGTGAATGACGTTCCTACCAGGAGATTCGGTGTTGACTCAGTCACATCAGGGGGCGACGTGGGTGCCAATGTACCTCACCCACCCTCTGGGGTACTTGGTATGTGTTCACTTGTCAGGGAATGCTGGGGGGGCACTTGGGCCAGGCAGGCGAGGCTGGAGGGGACACAGGTCCTCCCGTCGCTCACTTGGCCAGCACCAGCCCTCAGTGACGCCGAACCGTCTCCACCGTGTCCTCTAGTTGCTAACGAGGTCATCAGAAACCAAAAGGATCGCCAACAAAACCGAAATTAATACACCGGCACGTGGCTTCCTTTGCCTGCTGCTCTACAGGTATTTGTAAACTCTCGGGTGGGTTTCAGTACTCAGATTCTTCTCCATCGTTTTGTTTCAATGTTTTGAGAATAAGCTCCAGAGAGCTGGCATTTAAGGAATGATATTTATTCAGGGCAGAGAACTCTCAGCCAGCTGTGACATCGATACGGCCAAATGGATTTCAATTAGTGTGTGACTTCAGCCACCGGCAAGCAAGAGTGGGACTCTCTGTGGCTCAGCTGCACGGCTGGGGTGGGGGTGCGAGCTTGGCTTCGTCTCTCTTAGAAGTGAACCCCAAGCTGTCTGTGATGGACGCCTCCAAGTCTGTGCTTGACTAGGAACAATTCACAATACAGGGCCCAGCTTACGATGCCTGTTACCATTACAAACAAAGAGCCCGGGACAAAGATTCGTTCCGCCTTTCCCCATGTGGAGTTTTCAAAGCACGTGCAAGCCACCTTCTATCAGAGGGCTTTTGCATCTTAGAAAAGCGTCTTTTGGGGCAGAATCTGGTTTTATCCATCTCTTCATTAAAGCCAAGTGCCAAGCTCTGCACCTGGCACATAGTAGGTGCGCTTATTCATTAAATAAGTGAAGGAAAATTAAGTTAGCGCCCTGGGTCCCCGGCAGACCTCGTGCCCGGATGGAATAGAATCAGTGTGGCTGTAGACTTGAGGGTTGGAATGATCACATGACCCCAGCATCCTCCTTTGGTTTATATCTTTTCCCCGGAAAGATGAAGGCATCCAAGAGAGGAAAGTTCTAGAAGGTAAGTCCACTTGTTAAAATGACTGGCCCCGGTAAGTCGGATGAGCTTGTCCCCTTGGTCACTCTCCTCTTCGAGACTCAGGTGTCTTGTCTGTTAACCAGTGACAGTTCTGCCATCTTGGGGAGTTTTTGTGACCCCTGCCGACCATTCACCCGTCGCCGTTAAGGACGGATTACTGTGATGCTAGTCGGCTTGGCCCGCGGCTGAGGGAAGGCATTTTGGCTCCCACAGTGCCAAGTTCTCTAACGCCAGCGAGCTCTCACGGGACCCCCCGCTGAGCTCTGGAAAGCCCAGGGGACCTTCGGCACCCACCTCTGCCAAGGGGACTTCCTGCCCATGCAGCGTGTCCCCAGGCACTTTGCGATTCTTCTTCCTGGGAAACAACCCTTTACCTGGGTGGGTACACCTGTGAGGGTTCCTTCTACCTTGTGGCCCACTGGTCCCCTGACAGTTACCTGCTGTTCCAGGTTCATTCATCACTTAACAAACACTTCTTGTAAAGCTTCTGAGTCCCGAGGGTGGGATGTCCGTAGTGTCCCTGCTGTCACCGAGCACCCACTCGACCTCTGTCAGCAGGACCACACCGCCGAGTGCTTCATCACGTGCTGGGTCTCACCCACGTGAAGGGGGTCCCTTCTCACGTGTGACGTTACCCTCAGGGGGACTTGCGAGATTTATCAGCAGTCTCTGTTTGATCCCTGGGCACCTAAAATAATGAGCGTCATGCAACCGCTGGGGACTTACAGTTGGTGAAACAGTGACGTTGTCACAATGGTTGTCAGATGGTTGCCACAGTGACAACAAATGCCAGGAGAGGGTATCTGAGGGTGGCTGAGCCTGGGCCCAGCGGGCTGCCCTGGGAGCAGCTCTGCATCTGCCTCTGAAAGCCGAGTAACTGCGCTCGGAGCAAGAAGGTGGGTGGAGAGGGTTGCTTCTCGGGGAGAGCCATGTGTCTGACGGTCCTGCCACTCAAGGTGCCAGCCTGAGGCACGGGGCTTGTGTCACACGTGGCCTGAAGGCCGTGGAAGGATGCTAGATTTGCAATAAGAAGCGAACACCTGGTTTTAAAGGGCTCTATGCTTGTTGTTATTTTGCCTTTAATTGTGATAAAATATGCATACCCAGTGTTGCCAGATCTTCCCGCTTTTTAAGAGAATTTAGAAATTCAGATCTTTTTCTATTGTGGTGAAGGATGCGTCATGTAGGAATGGCCACCTTAATCATTTTGACTGTGCAGTTCAGGCACTAAGCACATTCACGTGGTTGTACAACCATCACCACCGTCATCTCCAGAACTTTCCATCGACCCAAACAGAATCTCTGTCCCCATGGAACACTCCCCTCCCCTCCCCCAGCCCGGGCACCACCATCTACTTCCTGTCTCTGTGAATCTGACTCCCCTAGGGACCTCGTGTGATGGGGTCACACGGGATGTGTCCTTCTGTGTCTGGCTCGTTTCACTCAGCGCAGTGTCCTCCAGGTCCATCCACGTCGCAGCAGGTGTCAGGATGTCCTCCCTTCTGATGGCTGCGTGACACTCCAGTGTGTGGAGGGACCGCGTTTCGTTATCCAGTCATCCGTCGATGGACACTCGGGTGGCTTCCACCCCTTGGCTGTTGTGACTACTGCAGCTGTGAACATGGTGTGCAAACATCTCTATGTGTCCCTGTTTTCACTTCTTTTGGGTCAGTGCCCAGGAGTGGACTTGCGGGGTCACGTGGTAGTGCTTTGTTTCATTGAGGAACCACCGTGCTGTTTTCCACAGCAGCTGTCCCATTTTACGTCCCCACCAACACCGATTTCTCCACATCCCCACCAACACTTGTTTCCATGTCTGTTTTGTTTATTCAGTAACCATCCTGATGGGTGTGAGGTGGTGGCTTATGTGTTTTTAAATAGCTTTTGTGTGGCAACCACCAGGCCACAATTGGAAGGAGGCCTGTGCCTGAGCAGGGGCGTGGTCAGGAGACCCCACCCCTCCTGGTGGAGACCCCACATGGGGTTTCTCAGCTGCCTCTGACCTTGGCTTTGCTCCCTACTAACAGAAGATGGAACTTGGCTGAAGGGATGCCTGCTGACATCCTGGCATGATATGGCCCGGCATCCTGACTTGGAAAAGAGCTGGTTTCCTGGGAATCAGCCCGAAGTTAGTGACCTGGGTCCCGCCTGCTCTGTGGCCCATTTCTCGGTATCCGCTGCCCCCCTGGCCGGGACAGCATAGACATGGGGACCCAGCAGTCTTGTTGCTTCTGCTGCTAACGGGGTTTGAAGGTCCCATTTCTGGAGTGTCTAAGGAGAGTCCTCACGGTTTCACAGCCCAGGGTTTGAGAGAAACACTGGTGTGTCTGGCAGTGAAGAGTTCCTGGGGCTCTTGTTAGAGACTGGATCTTGTTTTCATCATTACGTTTTCCAGAGCCCAGGCAAGAGGAACCAACACTTTTGTCCAGAATTAGATGTACCCAAAATGTTCCCTTCTTCCCTAAGGACTTCACAGTTTCAGCTTGAAAAGGACATTTCCAGCGGAAGATAAGGTGTCATAGAGATGATGGTAATTTTGAGACGTTTCAAGTGGGCTTATGGAAATGGGTAATAAATATTCCATGTAGAGACTCTTTCAGGGTTTGTTTTTTTTAAAAAAACAGTATTTGTCATGCTGGTTTTGAATTGCTAGAATTTCCGCAGGCTTGAACGTGGATCATGTTTTCCATTCTTTTTTTAAGATGGTTAGGAGGAGGATTTTCATTTTGGAAAAATAACCAGGGAAGTTGACAGGGTGTGTGTGTGCAGAAGAGGTGGGCCCGTGCCC
This sequence comes from Rhinolophus ferrumequinum, assembly GCF_004115265.2. Lineage (NCBI taxonomy): Eukaryota > Metazoa > Chordata > Mammalia > Chiroptera > Rhinolophidae > Rhinolophus > Rhinolophus ferrumequinum. Next base: position 2,598,238 of record NC_046294.1, read on the forward strand.
CAGGCCGCAGCTTTCGGGATGCGGGCGCTCGTTGCCGTGGGAGCACGCTAGCGCCGGCTCCTTGCCGTGGCCCGTGGGCAGCCAACAGCCTCTAACTTAGAGCTGGTGTGTCTTTGGCATCGAGCCATCTTTTCTTCTTCCTCTGGAAGGAATAGGTGAGCTCTTGAAGGTGACCCGAGAAACACTGCCCCTGGTGACCAGTGGTGAGTGTCAGCACCTACAACGGGCACACAAAGCCAGCGGATACGTTTGTATTGTTTTCAGCCACGGCATGTGTGGCCCTTTGTCACAGCAGCTGCAGGAAACTCGTCCTTGTGTCCTAGTCACTGAATCCTCACAGCAGCCCTTAGAGGCAGGTCCCGTTGTCGTCGCCGTGTCTCAGATGAGGACACTGCACGCCGAAACGTCTCGTGCTCTTTGGGGTAGTTGTGGGGTGGGGGCAGAGCCGTAGTGAAACCCAGACACCCTGTACCCCTCTTAATTTTCCTGTGAAGACATACTTCCTTATTCTGATAGAAGCTCATGAATGGTGACCTTGGGTACAAATGCTGGAAGGCGCACTACAGAAGATGAAAGCGCTGACAAGACGCTCAGACACACGGCTGTCTTTCAGGGTGTCATTTCTTTGTTTGATGCTTTCACAGCTCCCTCTGAGCCCTCTCTTTCCACTTCACACCTGAGCTTCTGCAGGTCTGTTCCCCTTGGAGGCGCTGTGAAAACTGCTCTGCTCCCTCTTCTGCCAGCCCCAGCCCCAAGGAGGGGCTGGGAGTCACTTTCGGGTCACCCCACACACCCTGCCTTCTCTGTCACAGGCTGGTGGCGGGTTGAAGGTGGACCCACTGCCCGTCTAGGTTCACGGCCATGGGCTGCACTGTACCTGCCTGCACTGTCCAACTCTGGCCACGACATGTCTTGCCAAACTTGAGATTGTTTCCTTCCTTGGTCCTGATTCTGCCCCGGGGGTGCTTTGAAGGGAGCTGTATCTTCCCTCCGGAACGTGCACCCCCAGAGCCCCCACCCCGTTGTATTCTCCTCACAGGGATGAGCTGTGAAACACGCCCTCGCCTCAGGCCACCTGTGTTCTCTCCATCCCAGGATCCCGTGAGCCCTTCTCATGTCCCAGATACAAGCCAGCAGGAGAGCCCTGCAGCACCGGCCCCCAGGAGGCCCTTTCCTGGGGTGCGGTTGCTCTGGCACCCACACTCTGCTTCCCATCTTGGCCCCGGCACGAGCTCTTGAGCGATGCCTGGCTGCCCGAGAGCTGGCTCTTCACTGAATCAGGCTTCCTGGCTGGTCGACCAGCTGTCTCACATCTGTGGCCTCATGCATTCTCCCTTCAAATAGATGAGCTTTTCCTTCTAGATGTCTCTGGAACACAAGGGTGGAAAGGGGCAGTGCCGTGGTTTCTGAAGTCTCTCCTAAAGAACTGAGGAGCTGTGGGACCTGGGACAGGTATTGCTAACAACGTCCCCAGTCGTCTGAGTCTTGGGGCATGCGACTCATGGCGGTGCAAGAAATCTAAGACCACCCGGATGCTGTCTGTGTCTTAACGGCCATCATCACGTCCACAGGTCGTGCCTTCCGTGGCACGCACCCCTTCAGAGATGGGGACTCATCACTTCCCGAGGCGACCGCTGTCATGGGATCTCTTCCTTGCACTGACTTTCATCTCTCCTTCCCCTGCTGGCCTCCGTCACTCTCGCCTCAGCCCAAATCCATCAGCCCCACAGGACAAGCCCACACTCCGTCCCAACCCTGACCGCTCGGAGCCAGCCAGGCCCCCAGGCAGTGAGCAGATCGTAGCACAGGCGCCGGCGGAACCGGAGTGTTTAATCGTGAGATCCTTCAAGCGGGAGTCGGTCAGTGTGCAGGGACTCTTACTCATCTGACACCATGGGAAGTATTGTTGTTTATAAAATAGTCTCCTGTCTCTATGTGTTTCCTCTGAGCCTGTTTCTTACTGTGGGTCCCTATTTTGTTAAATGAAGAAGCTACAATATCGAGATGCCCTAACCAGCATACGAGGTCTGCCTGCCTGAGCCTCTCCCCTCCCTACCATCCGAGGCTGCAGAACTGGTTTTCACCTTTCTGTTTCAAGCGGGTGGGGAGGAAGCAACCGGGAGGCAGAAGAGACCCTCGTGAGTAATGGTAGAAGGTGAGGCTCGGAGCCTCCTTGTACGAGAAGGGGTCAGCCCAGGGGACAGTGGGCAGCTCTGTGCAGCCCATCTCGGTATTTGCAGATGCTGCATTTGCAAATTCACCTGCTCGCTAAAATTCACTCGTAACCCCAAATAAAAACTTGCAGAGGTTTCCACATTTGTGTGTGTGTGTGTGTGTGTGTGTGTGTGCGCTTTTTGTTGGTGGGTTTGCTGCTTACAGTTGCCCTCGGGCGTGGTGCTGAAATGCTGTTCGGGCTTCCCCAGCGTGAAGGCTGTGACGTGCCTTGTGGAGAAAGTCTGTGTTAGAGAAGCTTCGTCCCGGCCTGACCTGCAGCGCCGCTTGGCTGTGAGTTCCAGTTACCAAGTCAGTAGTCTGTATGGGATCAGGCGTCTTTGCACAGAAACACCCATGAAGCCAGGCTGTGTGATTGTCGCGCGATGAACGTGTGGCCAGAGGCTTGCAGGAACCTGAGCCTGTGTGTCCCCTAGGAGCACCGGTGGGTCCGCTGTTCTCTGAATCAGTGCTCGGCTTCATGGGACGTACGGACCGTGAATGATGAGAACTGACTGTACAGTAAGAAGCTGTGTGCGCACCGCAGGGCCAGCAGGGGCGCCCTGTCCCTCTTCACGTCGTGTCCAGTAGGCTGTCCTGTGAGGGTCCGCTGCTCTTCCTGCCCGTCATGCGTGGTGGGTTTGCGTGTAGATTTACACCCTCACACAGGCGTGAGGCTTTGGGGTGGAAGCCCTGCACCCCAGATGTCTTTCCTACCAGGTTTTCAGTCTCCGCCTTTTGCACGGGCAGGTTTCCAGATTTCCACTCCGTGTGGATAGCTGGTGCGTGGGGCGGGCACAGATACTGGAAGAGACGGAAACATGCCTTCTGCCATCATGCCATCAGGTGATGAAGCAGCTTGGAGAAGACTCCCAGGTGGTACCTGCAGCGTTCAGGTGCCTCTTCTACAGGCATAAAGGGTTTCTCTTCCCTGGGGGGCAGTCTTGCAGAAAATGCACGTGTTTCTTAGCTCCGAGTCAGCGAAGCAGGATACCTCTGAAATGTTTGTCCCCTAAAGTCTCTGGTGGAATGGGGTATATATTTAACCATTGCTTTCTTAAACACACAGACACAGCTCAAGGCTGCTGATTCATGCAGATATAAATAGTGGCCCCTGTGAAGCCCCACGCGCCTTCCTGCTGTGTGGCTGACTGTCGTGTTCTCGCTGACTTTGTACTTCTTCACCAACGGGAGAAAGGAAACTGAGCACAACAGTCTGAGTGGACAAGCGTGTTAAGCCCATTCGCTGAAGGCTGCCCTCCTTGAGCAAGGATGGTGGTGGGGAGGGCGGGTCCCGCTGAACTTGTAGAATTGGGGTGGGCTCCGGCCAGAGAACCCTGCATGACCGTCTGTGTCCTCAAAGTGCTGAGTTTTGGGTAAGATGGAAGCTGGACTCCAGAGTTGTTTTGCTACGGGTGCCATTTTGCAAAGGGGACCGCTGCCTTGCGTGTGACAGTCGTGCACGAAGGTTCAAACTTGGAAGGAAAGAAAGAGCACAAAGCAGAGGGCGATGTCTGTCGTCCTCGGGTCACTCTCCAGTGAGGATCAGTGGTCTTTCAGTCACGAGCCGTCCACTGCCATCTGCCTGGATGTAACCGGCTTGGCCGCCCACTGAAGGCACTTGATTGAGATGCTTCAGACATGACGTCAGGGGTCTCGCCCTGCCCTGTCCCAGAAGCAGGGGTGACAGGTACTGACCCTTGCACATTGGGAAATCTGCACCCGGGACCTGGCATTCCTTTTCTGTGATGACGCTGACATCTGGGGAGCTAGCCAGCCTCCTGTCCCCCGTGGCAGACACAGGGTTCCCTGCTGTGGCTCTTGGTGAATGGTCACTGGCAGTGACAATGCACCTGCCTTCTCATAGGCTGGACGCCAGAGGCTGGAAGGGGAGAGGAGCTGCCCAGGTCAGCTTGTCAGGATGGAAATAGAATGAGGACCCCAAGGATCCAGGGGATTGCTGAGGGTCCAGCAGTCATCTGTGTAATGAAACCACTTCTGCCACCTGTCACCTCCTCCACTGTCATACACCCAACCCTGTCCTGGAACATCAGGGACCCTCGTCTCTTATCAGCCCCTCCTGCCACGCTGTGCAGACTTTTTCCTCCCCTTCCCCCGACATTTGATGGTTCTTACCACCCATTTGGCACCTGTTGATTGCTTGCTGTGAAGAGTGCCCATTGGTTTTGCCTGTTTGGGGGTTGGGGCTTCTTCGTTTTAGGTTGGTATTGACATAATAATTATTGTAACTCTTACCCACCATTGGTTAGATTTTTTCCCCCCAAAATTTGTCCTTTCTTTTAACTTTGCTTATAGTTTTTTAAAGCTTAGAAAAAGGTGTTGCGTTTATTTTTATGTCACCAAGCTGGCTTTCTCCTCTGTGCCTCTGGCTTTGGTGACATATTCAGAAACTCACCACCCATACATTTTCATTCTCTTTATCACTTCTTCATTTATTTTCATCTGATTTTTGTTCCTTCCTGAATTGCATAGATTTTTTTTGTGTGTATGTGTGAGACTACTTTTCTTTTGCTAGACGTCCCTTTTAGATTTCAAGCTGACGATAGACTCTGCTTTGATTTTTTTTTCCCCCTCAAGATGATTGGATATATAGCTTACTGTTAAGAGAATATTTTTGCTAGGTATAGATTCTAGATTGGCCATTATTCTCTTTTAGCATTTTCTTGTCATTTGTCTTCTCTAGTTTCTTTTGAAAAGAATTCTGTCAACGTAATTGTAGATAACGGTCATTTCTTCATTTGCTGTGGCAGCATTAGAAACTTTCTTTTTGCCCTTAATTTTCAGCATTTCTGTGCCTAGATGTAGTTTTCCCTGTTTTTATCTTGCTTGAGATTCATACAACTTTTTGAATGTTTGGGTTCACCTGGTTCACTAGTTTAGGTTTCGTATAGAATAGTACTTCTGCTCCATGATCCGGCCTCTCGCCTAAGTGTCCAGTTATGCGTGTCAGAGCTTTGCAGTGTGTTATGTGTCTCCTTTGCATCCTTTCCATTCTTCCCTCTGTGCTTTAGTTGGTGCATTTTTTACTGACCTATTCTCCAATTTCCTTATGCATCTTCTATGTGTAATCTGATCTTAAAACCACATTTTAGGTCCTTAATTATAGATACTATATTTCTAGGTCTGCAGTTGGCACTTGATTCCTTTTTACGCTTTCCAGTTTTCCAACTTTTCAGCCATTTTCTTTAGTTTTCTCTTCTTTTTTCCTAAAAGATATTAATTATTTAAAAATTCTTGGCTGCTCTCGCTAACGTCTGGATCATCATGGGTCTGTTTCTATTGACTGGTTTTTCTCTGTGTTCTCCACACGGTGCCATCTCTGGGAATGAACAGTAATTGTTTACAGAATGCTGGGCCTTGCATATATTTTAAAAAAAATTATAGGGACTCCAGATAATGCTCGTTTCTTTGAGAGAGGATTACCCTTTCTTGTGCTAGATAGATGGAGTGGGGGCTTTTCACTTAATCTAGTTGGAGACTGAGCTGAGTCAAGGCTGGGTTGCAACTTGATGAGGACTCATTGTACCCCAGCGCTCCTTTTCTTCTACAGTGTAGCTTTAAGATGCCCTCACTGAGAGGCTGGTGTGTCTACTGTGATCCTCTCCCTGCTGTGTCTTACACTTGAATTCTCATGCATCGCCTTTTAGGTTTCTGCCGCTCACAGTTTCAGAGTTCCCCAAACGTCTTGAAAGGGAAAGCAGCTGAGTGTTTCACTCCCATTTTCCTCTCCTCCTCTCTCACCCAGACTTGGGCCCTTCAGGTCTGCAGTTTTGACTGCTCATTAGTCCTACGCGAAATCTAAAAACTCCACCAATTCCTCTGCACCCAGCGTGGATCGGCCCTCAGAACTTCAACCCTCTTCCTGAGTCCGGAATGTGCAGCTGACCCCAGGAGAAAGGCAGCTGTACAATGCCAGCTCCCCTCTTCACTGCTATCCCCTGTTGGAACCATGGCTTCTCTGGGCTTGGACACTTCAGTAGCTCTCTGCCGCTGTAAAGAGATGTCTGCTGTGTTGTATTTATTCTGTTCTATTCTTAGTGGGAGCATTTGCCTGCCTCGAGCTACTTCATTGCACCTATCTGTGCACAGGGGAGGCTCATTTAGGTGATTTCCTGCGACCTTTTGACATGACCTTGCAGTCACTGCCAGCGTTCTTATTGCTGGTACAAGACGTGTGATGGTCCTCTGTGAAATTCTTGTCTCAGACGTGGAACTAGCCATTGTTTAGGCATGCTTCACTTCTTTTGGTGCAAATGGGTATTGAGGGGCCACAGTCGAAGTACAAGAGGGGATGATTTAAAGAGAACAGACATCACGAGTCGTCTAGAGGCTGTTGCCCATCGCAACTCAGGAGAGCGAGGTTTTAACCTCCTACATCCGTCTCCTTTCAAACTATGCTGAAAACATTCAGTTTTAATCAGCAATACCCCACTTCTAGTTTATTCCACCATGCACCCTCGGCATTTTCCCCATCATAATAATGCCAACATTCCACCAAAAATATGGTGCCCCAATGGCTTAAGGTTTTCCTTTGTAGGTATGTTTTGTCATCGGAGTGGTTCCCATTAGGCACATAGAATTACTGTCCCTGAAAGTCATTTCGAATAATTTTTCTCTGTTTGTTTATGCCAGCAGCTAGGTGTGCATTTAGGTTCATCTGTTTAATTTTATTTTTGATTTTTAATGATTGCTCTTTAATCTTTTTAGTAATTATGTGAGATACCTGCACATTCCAAAGTCAAATCTATAAAAAAGGGGACATACAAAGGTAGCTCGCATTTCTCCCTCTCCTTTCTAATCTGTTCTCTTTCTTCTCCTTGGGTCATTATATATATATATATATATATATATATATATATATATATATATATATATATATACATACATATATATATATAATTTTTATATAAATAAATTAATATATGTCATATAAATATGTATTATATATATTTTTTTATAGAAAACAGAACTTTATTCCAAGGGCCAGAGGTTATTTAAAATTATTTGCAGTCATTGAAAATCGTGTGGAGTGGCCAAGCCCTGGCAATAAGTTTTTAAAACACACCCTTCGACTGTTGACAGAGGGTGCTTTTTAAAAATAATAATTATTATAGTAACACATACCATTTATTGAGTGGGTGGTACTGTGAATTACTCTGGGTGCACTCACTTGATTGACAAGGTACCCTACGAGGTAGGGTCTGTTATTGCTCCTGTTTGCAGATGAGGAAACAGAGGCTCCGAGATGTTAAGTAATATACCCAAAGCCACACAGCAGATAAACCAGACCCTGGGACTAGAAGTCAGGTCTTCTTCCAGCATGACTCCGAAGCTGTGTTCTCTGGAGCTTGGGAAACTGTTGGTTACGAAGTTTTGGTTGATTGCTGTTGATGAATTATTTTAAGAATACGCACATAGACTTTTGGCACTTTTTCCCTTCATTGCTCCTCAGCTGACAGCCACCTGGGTTGTACCTGGCATGGAAGATGACACTAGGAGTGGGTGGTGGCCTCCTGATTCTGGGACACGATGTGTCAGTGAAATCGGTACCGTTGGCTTCTGTCCGTAGAGAAGATAGCTGTGACTTGGGGACAGTATCTGACTTATGTCCTCGTAGCTCATTCAGAAGCCCCTGTAAGGAGACCCACGTGACCTTTCTACCCAGGCTCCGTCCCTGTGGAGCTCAGGTGAAGTTGGAGATGCACGTCTTGTGTCTTGGCTCTCGCTGTGGTTGGTGAGTGGGCGCCTGTGTTTTAGTAGTTGCTTTTCTTTCCCGGTTCTCACAGTGAAACAATGTGACGTGTGGGTTGGCTTGAGATGCTCACCTGGCGGCTTTTTGACTTCCAGGTGCAACCGTAACCACCGGCCTCATTCGAAGCAGGCTGGGCTATTGCACCGTCCTCGGGGCCAGAGAGGTGGCCTGCTCTCTCCCTCGGAAGCCCCTTGAGGCCCCGCTGCATGGTGGCTTTACTTGGTCACTCTCCCTCGTCACCTTGCTTCCCCCTTGTCTGTTTGCAAACAAAAACTAAACAAAGCAACACAAAGGAATGGCTTGGCACCCTGGGCCTCCCTAAAACACACACACACACACACACACACACACACACACACACACACCTGGCATCAGGACCTCAGGTACCACGGAGATTTAGAAATGAAGTGTTTGAGGAAGGAGATTTGGGTATCACAGCACCGGAGCCTGCCGTGCCTGTTTCTTCTTGGACTCCCTTTGGTCCTGGCTCTCGTTTCCCCAGACTGCTGGCCCTGGGCAGGCTCACATGCACACTTCGAGGAGAGAGACCCTGTGGTTGTACTCGCTTGTATAAAATCTCTTCCGACAGCAGGAAGATGCTGGGTGGGGTGCTAGCAATAGGGAGGGCAGGGGGCCTTCCTGCATTAAATGGCACAGGTGGGTAATTATATCACCGTCCTCTCCAGTGGATCACACTGCATTAGAATTCTGGAAATAATCTCTGTGGCTCGCTGTGCTACCTCAGGAAAGCTGGCGGGGGAGGGACTGTGTGTGTGTGTAGCTGATGCGGGATTTAGCACTTCTGGTCTCTGCCAGGTTCACATTCAGGATTCTCATAATCGCCAAGGGATTTTCATGCCTCCGCCCACTCTGTGACCATGTGACAGGTCAGTGGGGTGGACATGGAGAGGATCTTCTAGTTTGGCTCCCACCCCATCCTTTCTGCATTGTTTCCACGTCCTCTGACCTTCCCAGAGCAGCACCTGTGAGTAGCACCCAGGAGGAAATGTTCCAGGTAGCCGAGGGAGTCATTTGTGCCAAAGAATTCACAGGAAGGCCCCGCAGGATTTACAGGAAGGCGCCTAACCCAGCCTAGAGTGGCTTAGGGCAAACCAGTGACATAGTATTACCACCACTTGTTCCTCTTTAGCCCTTTTCTGCAGGAAACAGGTAGGCCTCCCTAGGTGCTTCTGGTGCCAGAAAAGAAGGGTGGTCCTGCCTGGTGGGGAGCACAGTGGAGGGTGTGGCAGAGAGCGTGGCAGAGGAGCTGGTAAACATGGAAACAAGCTTAGGTGTCTGCAGGTCCAGGTGTGCTCCTGAGATAAAGGGAGCTGCAAGAAAACAGTGGAGTTTGTAAAAAGTAAAAATTGATGATTTGCTTCGGTGAGAGTAATCGAATAGTCTAGAAGGCAGTAAAGGGCAACCTTACTGTGACAATTGACAGACGCATCTTTCTATCTGCCTCTAGGTGGCGCCCTTCTCATGTCCCCCCATTCCTCCTCCCCAGCAGGCATGGTGGCCCCCCTGTGTGGGGTGAGTGCTTCCTGGGTGTCCTCACTTCTTCCTTGGATTCCAAAGCCGTGCTCTGGGTGTTCTCGGGGGTCTGAGGGTGGCTGGGGTACTGGCACGGAGGTGGGCTCCTGGGTGCTGTTACCCAGGAAGGGCTCGTTGCCCAATGCGCATAAAAGCCAATAGACTGGGTGGCCGGTTAACTCTGTTGGTTAGAGTGTGGTGCTGATAACACCAAGGTTGCCGGTTCGATCCCTGCATGGGCCAGTGTGAGCTGTGCCCGCCTTAAAGAAATAAAACCAAAAAACCAAAAACAAGCCGATAGAATACGGCCTTGGCTTTTGAGAAAAGGAGAAAGCTTTTATTGCGACGTGGATCAGCAAGGAGACAGGAGAAAGGCTGGATCCAGGGTGCGGGACAAGATTTAAGGGATTTCAGCACCGGATCTTCCTGGACGGCGGACCCTTTGCCTCTGAAAGGGCCCCGGAGTTCAGGTTGAGTCAGTACTGGCCCTTTGGTTTCACGGGAGCGGGAAGCAGTTAAGGGATCACAGATGTTACTCGTGAATGGTGTATCCCCACGTTTAAACTTGGGTTCCCAGTCTTGTTAGAAACGGGAGCGGACCAGTTTGAGCTGGTTTCTGCACCCGGGCCCTCCGCTAACTGGGACATGTGCATGCTATAACTCTTGAACAAATGCCCAATAGCTATTCTTGGATCATTGTCTCTCATTATCTGTCCAAAGGCAGCACCATGAATCATAATGAAAAGAATTAAAATGGGCGCCAGGATGTAGTTGCTAAGGGATTTGTTTTGTTGGGGGAGTGGGGGTGTACAGTCTGCTAACATGTGCTGGCAGATTTTGGAACAGCAGCTGTGCACATCTGAGATTTCAGTGGCACTGAAGTGTCTCGAAGGGACCCAGGTCTGTGTTTCAAAGGAGACATCACTGTTTTGATCTGTCTCATCAAGACCAAGGATGAACTGCCACGCAAGCAAGAAATACCCAGAAGCCATGGGGAGGGTCATTGTAACCGCAGGCCAGTAGCTGAGAGTGGTCGGCTTAACCCACACCGTGCAATTCGGCGATTCCAGAGGCCGGGCCCGGGGCAGCGTGCAGTGCATAGAGGGCATTTCAGAAGTGAGTGGCACTGGTACCCAGGGGCTCCTCAGGTGTTCAGTGAAGTGCTTTTAACAGCTGGATTTCTTCTTCATATACTCGGCCTCTCACATTTGCCTATGAAACAGCTGGCTTTTTTTGCAAAACCTTTCTGTGCTGGCCCCACATCTCCGTCTTCCTCTGGGTTCTCTTGCAACTCCAGGATGGGCAGGTGGGTGTGGGTGCATTTCCTCCCCCAGATGGCTTGGGGACCGCCAGGCTGGAGGGGCCTAGGCGCTGCTCGTTCTCCTGGTGACAGGTGAACTGTGTCTGAGAGAGAGAGGGAGAGTCAAGGCCGCCGGGCCTCCAAGTGGGAGACATCGAAAGCTTGTTCACGTGACTCCTGGGGCTGAGGTCAGAAGTGGGCTGTTGAGTGCAGCTGGGCATTTGTCAAGGTCCCGGACAGAGAGGCTGTAGCGTCAGTGTGGCCGCATGGGGCTCTGTGCCCCGCTCTGAGGGCCTGACAGCCCCCAGCCGCAACCCTAAGCTGCCCGAGTTTCCTCTGTGGGCCACAACAGTGTAAATATGCTAAAGCAAAAAGTGGATTAATTGAAAAGCATGCACATGCACGTAGCTGCTCTCATGATGACGTCCTGATGCCAGCTGTTTCCCTAATGAAGTGTGACGAGCGTCCCCTGAACGACTAGATGACTGTGCAATGAAACGGGGCGGTGTTTTCAGAGCGGAAATGAAAAGACCTGCTCTGATGGAAGCACACATGCAACCAGCGAATCCACGGGTCTGAAATGCATCAAATCCCCGTTTCCTGGGAAAAGATCCCTTTTGGGGCTCGTTCGGTGGGAGCTGTGGGGCAGGTTCTAAAAGGAACCAGCATCTAAACACAGACTCATCTCTTAACTCCCAGACCCCAAAGTGGGAACTCTGAGTCCTTGGCTTTATTTTTAGTGGGTTTTAAGGTATTTACAATGGTCTTAGAAACTCATTTAGGAAAACCGCCCCTTCTTCCTCCCGTTTTCCCCTGTCCTTGCCCCTTGCTCCATTTTCTTTTTTCTCTTGGGAGAAAGTTACACCTTAAGTTACATAAGTCCCCCCTCTCCTTTTTTTTAAAACCTCATCACTGTCTTTTCTTTAAAATAAAATGACTTTACCTGCTGGTCCCAAAGAACCAAAAGCACTATCATCAGGTTTTCCCTAATAAAGTAAATGCCTTCCTTTTTTTATTCCCAAAGGCACTAAAAAGCAATTTTATGTCATTTAATCGTGTTGGATGTAATTCACATCCACGTCGCAACTTTTAGCAGAGAGAACCCGCTGGGTATTCAGTATGTTCCCTGAGTGGTCAAAATTTTAACAACGGGTTCTGTAATCTAGCACGTACGCAGGAAAGGGAGGAAGAAAAACTTCTTTGTATAATAAGTTTCTCCTGTGGCACTGCGATTAATTATAAGTTGGATGTCTTTTTTTTACTACAGGACCTGACCTCGCCTGAATTTATTTATAAACACCCCAGGAGGAGGTTGGTGAGAGGTTGGGGGTGGGGTGGGTAGAGGAGGACGGGGCAGGAGGCTGGCTTTTCCTTTTCCTTTTCTTCGCTTGAGAGGTGGGGCAGACGGTGTGCTGAGTCGAGGCCGTGCCTCGGACACTGGGAGTTCTGTTCCCTGAGTCTGTACAGTGACATGACCACACAGTCAGGGAGAAGAACCAAAATGGATGGGACCGTTTCCACAGACAGTCTTTGTGTTTTGTGAGATGAGACAACTTCGGTTTGTATCTCAGAAATCTTTCCCCCGTGTGACCCGTGACACTGATTTTTATGAAATTGTTTGGTTTCTTGTAGGTGATCACGTAAAGTTCCTTATAAACACCAAACTAACTCACTGCTTTTTTAAACATAGTTTTATGACAGCGCACAGGCATGATTTCAGCCTCTGCAATTTGTGCAACTTTCTTCATGTCTCTGAAGAAAGGAAAATACTTGGTGAGAATGGGAGGTGGAGTCGTGTTACTGCCGCTCCCATAGACTGATCATAACCACTGCCATCTTCCTTCTGGTGATTCTGGGGGAGGAAATGCTGTTTGCGGGTATGTGGCAGTGGACCATTCCTCTGTCGCCGTCCTCAACCCTGTAGAACCTGCAGGCGTAGTCGACGCTTCGCTGGCAGCAGCTTCCGTGAGGCTGATATTCCCAGTTCTTGGTCTGAGTCTGGAAATCACTGCTTTTTCAAACTTTTGAGACATGGAAAGTTAATTTTATTTTAAAAAGAAGATATCGGATATGAGGTTATAAAAAGCAGAGGGGGACTTGTGTCACTTAAGGTGTAACTTTGAAGCGCCCCTTGCACACCCACCAAAATTCAAAAAACAGGCAACAGCAATGCCGGTGTGAATGTACAGTAACTGGAATTCTCTTATACTGGGGGGCGGGGAGGAGAAGTGTGAACCGGTCCCCCCCTGCCCCCCAACACCGTGCACGGAAGGCAGTTCCTTACAAAGTTGTATGTGCACCGCTCTTGCACACCTGGGAGCTCAGCCAAGAGAAAACAAAAACATGTGGCTACTAAAGTACATGGACCAGAATGTGCAATGCAGCTTTATTCATCACAGCCAAAAAGGGGGGGGGGCCCCGATGTCCAGGTGAATGGTGACTCGGGGTGGGGCAGACACGCGGCGGGATGGTATCAGCAGGAAACAGAAGGACACCAGTGACTCCCGCAGCAGGGTGGGTGAGTGTCCACACGTGACACTGAGCGGAAGAAGCCAGACAGCATGTCCTGTGTGTGACACTCAGTGAACAGACAGGATTAATTTATGGCGAGAGACCAGGTCGTCGCTGTCTAGGCTGGGGGAGGAGTGGGGTGTGGGAGAGCTTTTGGGGGAGGCTGGAGCTGTCATGTTTGATTGGGGTGCTGGTTACCTGGGCACAGATGTCCATCAGTATGTGCGTCTCGTTGTATGCGCTTTTACCTAGAGGAGAACGCTTTAGAAATCGGGGGAAAGGGGCATTTGAGAGCCGTAGGTATGGAGCGGGTGTGAGAGGGTGTTTGGGAATGGAAGCTGATCTGATTGTGACTCGATGTAGGAGAATGGCGCCTTTTCTTCAGTGCTGAGACATTTCAAGGAGGAAGTATCACAGTGGGTTAGCCAAACACAGGTCGTGTGCACACATGTGCGTGTACCACGTGCCACACCGGGCCACACGGAAACAGTTGTGTCATCTGGGTGGGTGGTGTATTGATTTTTATTGCTCTGTTTTTTTCAACTTTTGGCGTATGTTTGAAAATGTTCACAACAAAATCTCGAAGGCGGAGGAAATAAAGGCAACGTATGAAGATAACATGGAGGAAGCAATTTCTGTTCATCTGTGAGAATGATATTCACAGTAGTCCCCAAACCTCACCTCTGGTACCCTGAAAACAGACCACGTGGGGAGAGAGAGTCTCCAGCAACTGTGTATATCCCAGGCACTTCCCATTGGCTCTTTGCTGGGGAATACGTGTGTCCACGAGGGAGGTAAAGACATTCTCCCAGCTCGTGAGCTAAGCGAGGGCTTACAGGCTGAGTTTTGAGTGTCTCCCAAAATCGATACGCTGTAGTCCTGACCCCCCGTCACTCAGAATGTGACTGTGTGTGGAGATTTGATCTTTAAAGAGGTGATTAGGGTAAAAAGGAGTCATTACGGTGGGGCCCTCATCCACTGTGACCGGGGTCCTCATCAGAAGAGGAGATCAGGACTCAGACACGCACAGAGGGACGACCGTGTGGGGACACGGGGAGGAGACGGCCGTCTACACGCTGAGGAGAGAGGCCTCAGAACCAGCCCTGCCGACACCTGGCTCTCGGATTCCAGCCTCCAGGGCTGGGGACAGTGAGTGTCTGTGGTTTACACTGCCCTGGCTGTGGGACTTTGTTATGGCCGCCTGAACAAACTCATACACTCAGCTGTCATTTTTTTCTGTGGTTACTCTCCCGGTGTTGAATTTCTGCTTCTGAATCAAAATCTCATCATTAATCTCTCTCACGTCTCATTTCGAGCGTGGGGGCTGCGCGTGAGCTGAGGTGCAAGACAGTTTTCTGTAGTTAGAGCCACGTGAGGCCACGCGTGCAGCGCCAGCTCTCAGCCCCAGGCTTTGGGATCAAACGGACAAGCTCTCCCTTTAGGTCAGGTGGAAATCTAACTTCCCTGAAGCCAGTTCCTCTTCTGAGCAGCAGGAGACGTGACCGTCTCCCTCCCAGGCACACAGTGAGGTTAGGTCACTGCGTGTGGCGCGCTCGCTGTGACTAGCCCTACACTGTAGGCACCACCATTGCAGTGCGGTGGAAGCCAGTCTAGAAGCATCTGTCATCCCCGAAATCTTAGATTGTCAGCACGCAAAGCTCTCTTTTGTTCTGTCCTGGGAGTTAGGGGCACCTGGCGGCTCAGAGAAATCTTACTGCCCCCTGAAATCCCCCACGGGCTGCTCCCTTGAAGACTATTTGTCTGAAAACATTGAAGAACTCTTCGCTTTCTTTCAAGCCAGTGTTCTTTCTGTCTGTTCATTCACTCAAACATTTTCTAGGACCAAATGGTGTCCTTCAAAGCCGTGGCAATTTCAAAAGGAGAAATTTGCATTTTATGGGCAAATCCATCTGGGAGAGAGGGTGATGCGTTTGGCTGATGTAAAGTAATTACTTCCCATTCTTTTGTGGGCTTGTTCAACTTTTATGCCTCTCTCAGATGTTTTTCATGACTTTTTTCCCCTCGACTATGATAAATATTGTACATAACAGGACTGGATAATACTGTGCAGAGAGTCTCTAAACATAAGGGGTTGGGGGGGATGTGCGTGGCCCCCTCCACCAAGCTGGCAGGCTTTTCTTCTGGTCGGCGTTTCCACATCACGGCCGGAAGATGAACCACTAAAGTGTGGTAGACCAGTTGTACCAGTTGCCTATTGATTAGAACAGAAACTTCTAAACATTGAAGATGGTTTTCTCCTTAACTAGGAATTCTCAGCGACAACCAGGGGCTTCGGTGTCTCCTTTGTGACCAGAGAATAATTCTGGTGCTGAGTCTGCACCCCTGGGAGGCCCTGTTTTAAAAACAGTCTTAACCCAACAGTGGTGTATGTCGCGCTTAGGAGTGCAGGCTCTGGAGCCCAGAGTCAACTTCCAAATGGCCGTGTGACCGTGGGAGCTTCCTCCTGATCTCGGGCCCAGAAGGACAAGGCCGCCCAGAGCATCCATGGCTCCCAATGAGAGTATCCGTGCTGTCGTCATCAAGCAGTGGCGTTTGGAGCTGTAGCAGGTGAAAAGCAAGGCCCCCGCACCGTCAAGAGTTGGAGTACATTTCCTCTCGTGCCTGGAGTCTGGTCTTCTGTTGACCCGTAGAATGTTCCGAAAGTGGTGTTGCATGGGTTCCAGAACCTACCCTCAGGAGGCACTGCAGCCTTAGATTTTGCCCACATGGAAGACTGTCCAGAGGCCACCGTCTGGGGAGGCCACTGGTGGAAGAAAACAGATGAGGCGCAGTCAATGCCGAGACACGCGGGTGAGGCCACCTCCAAGCAGCCAGTCCAGCTGAAGCGCCACTTCCACGCACAGGCTGGCCCAGATGGGCCGTCCCCAGAATCGCGCCCCACTTTGCTTTGGGGTGGCTTCTTATGCAGTGAGATATTTAACGGATACCAGGTCAGGTTAAGGTCCCTTTTATTCCTCGTTTGCTAGGTTTCATAATGACTTGCTATTGTTTTGTCAAGTGCTTTTCCACCACGCATTTATCCAAGCTGATAATAGGTCCTGCAACCATCTATTGGCTCATCTAGGTCTCCCGCGTTCTGTTAACACCATGCTGATTGGTTTATTTTTCATTCCTGTCGTAAGCTCACCTGGTGATGATGTCTTTTCCTTTATGTGTAAGTCTGCGTCTGATTTCCTAATATTTGGGGTTTCTGCCTCTGTGGGAGAGATGCGCTCGTCCATCCTGGTGTCATTGGAGCTTTTCAGGGCCTCCAACCCTGACTGCTTCCTCCGGCTCTGAGCCTGGCCTGCTGCCCCGGGACTTCCTGTTGGTACACTTGCCACGTGCCTCCACTGCTGGGGGGGCGGCTCTCTCCAGGCAGCCCCACCGAGGTTGGTGTGGGGTCCCTGAGCAAACCAAGGGCCCCCAGCTAACCCATCAGTTGACCGAGGCTCCTGGCCCTACATGGGATTTGGTGACGCCTCAGAGGCTGCGGACTTGGAATCTGCAGGCCGGCCCCCTGCCCCTCTGCGCCCTGGGCTCCAGGCTTCAGCCTAGACGGTGGGGCCTCCTTGGATTTGTCTGATGGAGTGTGGCCACCTCTGAGCTCACTGGGCCAGGTGCGCAGTGCCCTCCCCACCTGCTCACTGGGTGCTCATAATGATAGGTCCTCTCCGGGCTCCCAGGTCTCGGGTAGCCGTCAGTTCCTAGCTTGCCGTCAGAGTCTGAAGTAGGTGACATGCTGGCATCGGGAAGAAGCCAGGATAGGGAGGAGCCGCGCCCTCGGCTTCCCTTCTCTCTTTGAGCGGAGCCGTCTTCCAGCGACGGTGAGGATGGCAGGATCCCAGAGGCCCTGAAATAGCGCTCTGTGTTGGGAGGCACATGTCGCTTTGGCGAGAGGAGGAGGCTGCCTGGGGCGGGGGTGGGTTTCCTCCGTGTTCTGGCTGCACAGCCCAGGAGACGCCTGTTCACTGAGTAATGAGGATCGAGGCAACTTGTCCCCTCCCCCTGCTGCTAGCCCCAGCCAGACAAGAGGATGGCACCGTGGGCACCGTAGCAAGGCAGCGGCACCTGCAAGGTACCAGCTGCCCAACTGGGAGCCAGGGAGACTCAGGGGAGCGTCCAAAGGGGCAGCCCGGCTCCTTGGTGTCTTTATCACTGTGAAACCCCTCCCCCAGCCCTGATAGGAAGGCAGGGGCTTCTTGGCACCTGTTGGAGCCCAGCATTGGGCCAGGTGACGGGTGGAAAAAGATGGACGTGTCCTCGATATTGGGACATAGGTAAAGTCATTTCCTCATCTGAGAGCAAGCTTATGTGCACAAACCAGGGAGAGCATCAAGACAGGTCAAAGTAAGTGCTAGGTGGCGTAGGGCAGGGACGGGTGGATGGGTGAGTGAGTGGGTGAACGATGGTACGATGGATGGATGGACGGATGGATGGACGGACGGACGGACGGACGGCAGCGTGGGTGGGTAACTGGGTGAGTGAGAGACCAGGTGAGTGGTTGAGTGGTTAGATGGCTTGAGCACGTGGAAGGTATTTTACACACAGTGCTGGAGTTGCCCCGTTAGCCCTTCGGAAAGGACTGCCCGACACAAGAGGGACAAAAATGGATTGGAAGTGTCAGTGAGAGCAAACCAGGTCACTCTGCAGCATCTTCCCTGCCTGTCTGTCGGGTTAATGTTCCTGCGTCACATCTTCCCTGTCCTGAGTTCCTCCGGGCCTCTCCTTGTTCCTGGAGCTGCGTGGTGCCTGCCCCACCACTGCCACCGTGGCGAGCCCCACAGCACTCACTTTGCTCCTTGCATTCCACTGTGTGGGTCTGTGAGCCCCGTGGGGGGATGGCAGCCATCTGGCTGTAGGATGCCCGTCTGGGAGGGCTACAGTTTCCCACAAGGCCTGGCACGTAGATTGTTGGAGAGCAAACACTTTGTTGGGGAACAGGCAGGTTTGGCTTGGGGGTGGTACCTCACGCCACCTGTGGGACCCCAGCAGAGGGCTCCCCTTGCTGCTTCACACACAGCCCCCAACCTGCCCTAGCACCTCCTCAACACGCTGGCCCCGTGTGCATCCAGCACGACCCTTTGGCACAAGACTTGGGTAATTTTCAGTCACCCACGGTGGTGGCACCCTGGACCTTTCCCCCACTCATTCATTGGGTCTTGTGTCTCTGGGTCTGTGGGACACACTCCACTGGGGTCTGCCCACGGGACACCAAGTGTCCCTGATGAGAGGGGTGCAGGGATTGGGTAGTTGAGACTCTACCTAATTCAAATGTAGACGATAGGATTGAAATAAGCCCCAGAAGTGGGCGCAGTGATGGGAATTTGGGGTGCTGCTTCTCTAAATGCCCCCTCCCACTTACACAGAGCGTTGCAAGTGGCAGCATTTGGAGGGGGAGTGAGGATTGGGGCTCAGCAGAGCACAGGGCTGTTGAAGAACATGCTGGTGACGTTTCTGTCGGGCTCTGAAGGACGTGTGGGGACGTGGGCTCGTCTGTGCCAGGACGGGGTACATGTCTGCACTGGCACACATGTGAGGGGGACCAAGGGGTCCAGGAGCCGAGGCCTCGAGACGTTGGCTGTGCGTGGCAGGTGGGGCAGGAGTCTGGACGATCCTCAGACCCTGGGACCCAGTGCCTCACGGACAAGGCGTCTCTGTCGCCACCTTCTCTGGAGACACCAACTCCTGCACTGCTGTGGCACTTACCATGTGGGGCTGTGGGGACCCCCGTCCCATCCTCCTACCACATAGCTGCTTGTAGGCTGTGGTGGTCATATCACAGCTTTTGAAAACGTGCTTTGAAAAGCGTGAGACCAAATCAGTGTTAGGTGTAAGCATTTGAGGTGCCAAAGGAACACGCTTGTCAACTTGTGAGTTATGAAAAAAGATGAAAAACCCGCCCTTGCCCGGCCATTCGTTCAGTTCTGCGAAGAGGGAGCTGCTCCCTGTACTTTTGCTGCCCTGGTCTGTGGCCCTGCATTGTGGAGACCCATCCGGAGCACCTTTCCAGGTGCTGCTGTTGGGGGAGAAGATGCGGGTTCCCCGTGCCAACGCTCCTGCACCCTCAGGACTCAGGTGGTCACCGAGGCAGAGCCCCGGGGTGGGGAGCGGGTGTGATCTGGTCTCGCTCTCCACATGGTGAGATTTTGGTCAAACAGCTGGGCACCCCATGGCCCAGTCAAGGTGACACACAGAACTAACCATCCTACCTGACTCCAGTTCCTTTGGGTACTTACCCAAGAATGGAACTGTTGGATGAAGTAGTGATTCTGTGTGTAATTTTCTGAGGCGCCTCAGCACTGGTTCCCACGGCAGCTGTAGCTTTCCATGTTCCCTCCAGAGTGCCAGCTTCTCCACATCCTCGCCAGCGCTCGTTATTTGCTTTTTTCTGATAGTCGCCATCCGGAGGGGTGTAAGGGAGTTTGACCTTTGAGGATTTGGCTGGAAAGACAAGGAATGATTCTACCCAGCTGTCGCCTAAATGCCATTAGGTTGTATGTCATGTATAATTCTGCAGACCGTTCCTTCTACATTCATATTGTACATGCCAGCAGGCTGGGTCACCACCTTCTCGGGGGCCTGTGTTGACCTCCCACCTGGGCTCCTCATTTCTGTCCCTTTTCTGTATCTGGGTTCCAGCTGGAAGCCTGAGTCCCAAGTGGGTGATGGAGCTCAGTGAACCCGGCCTTGTGTCTGTAAAGCTGCCCCTGAAACAGCTTTTGCCTCCCGTTGCTCTGCCCCCGGCTGGTACAGACAGGAGCTGCTGTACCTCCTTCTGTCACTAGTAAGCCAGCGAGAGGCTGGGTCTGGCTGCCTGCTGCTCGTACCTGGCAGCCACCTTGGAGGGCACAGGGCAATAGTGGTGTCCAAGAGGGGACGTGAACATCCCTCCTGAGGACGGGTGTCTGGGATCCATGGGTCTCAGTGGCTGCACAGCCCCCGGCCTCCACGCACAGCTGTGCCAGTCAGTGCTCTCCCGGGACACAGAACTGGCAGTGTGAGTATATGAGGTGTGAGCAAACAACGTGGTGAATGTTAAAACAAACGTATTACAGTAAAGGACACATTGCCATTAATTCCCCTCAAAAAAATCCCCCTCGCTTCGAACACACTTATCCCATCACACTTTCTGAAGCAGTTCAGGAAGTCCTCTTTTGTGAGTGTCTTTAGTTGTGCTGTCATGGCTGCCTTGAGGTCCTGAATCATTGTGACTTTGGGGACGAGCCAGAATTCGCACAGTACCAGACCCGGTGAATAAGGTGGATGAGGACACACCATAATGTTTTTATTGGACAGAAATTGCCTTATACCAGAAGCGATGTGT
Organism: Rhinolophus ferrumequinum; assembly: GCF_004115265.2. Classification (NCBI taxonomy): domain Eukaryota; kingdom Metazoa; phylum Chordata; class Mammalia; order Chiroptera; family Rhinolophidae; genus Rhinolophus; species Rhinolophus ferrumequinum. Next base: position 2,618,893 of record NC_046294.1, read on the forward strand.
GACACAGATCGTTGTCATGACGGGGGATGGTTTACCACACACTTTAAAACACACCTTCTCTCAACTGTAGCTCACACCTGATTGACTGCACCGAACAAGTTGAAACAAGTTGAACACTGTTACTAAGGTTTGATGCATCACTTCTCGTATTGAAGGTCCCTGCCGTTTGTTGGGTGGCACTTGGCAGCAGCATTTACCATTATTTTGTGATCACAACGGAAAGCCTCCATGTCACACATCGCTTCTGGTATATGGCAATTTCTGTCAAATAAAAACATTACGGTGTGTCCTCATCCACCTTATTCACCGGATCCGGCACCATGCAACTGCTGGCTCTTCCCCAAAGTCAAAATGACCATGAAAGGTAAATGTCTGAATCGATTCAGGACATCGAGGCAGCCACGACAGCACAACTAAAGACACTCAGGAAAGAGGACTTCCAGAACTGCTTCAGAAAGTGCCACGAAGGATGGGATAAGTGTGTTTGAAGCGAGGGGGAGTATTTTGAGGGGGATGAATGGCAATGGGTCTTTCACTGTAATAATTTTTTTTTTCATTTAAACAGGCTCCGTATTGTTTGATCACACCTCATACGTGTATTTGAGATGTTTCTTGTAAGGAGTTGGCTGACACGATTTGTGGGGGTCGGTGTATCTGACACCTGCAGGGCAGGCTGGGGTCTCAGGTGGGACTCGATGCTGCAGTCCTGAGGTAGAATTTGTTCTCCAGGAAATCTCAGTTTTTGCTGTTAAGGCCGCCAAATGATTGGAGAAGCCCTACCCACATTGTCGTTGAAAGTCACCAGCCTGTAGCTGTGTGTGTCTCCAGGCTGCTGTCTGAATGCCTGGCTCGTCTGTGGTTGTAGACAGTGGCCTCCCAGCTCATGGTCTCTCCTTCTGGGGCACCGTGAGTGCTCTGAGCTCTGCCCACCTGGTTCTGGGTCAGGTCTCCCTGGGCGACCTCTCGGCCATCACAGGGACACTGGCTTCACCTGCCTGGATGCCTCAGCAGTCAAGGGTCACGCAGCTTTTTTGCTTTGGTCACAGGTCTGTAGGGCTTGAGCTGGAGCCATCAGCTGCATGCCCCCCACCTGCTGTGCACATGCATGGGTGGGATTTTTATCCCTGAGCTGAAACCTCATGAAGAGCTTTGAATTTTCTTTGAGGTCTCCCCCTCCCTCCAGTTCTGGGGACTGGCTCATGTCTAATCAGAAGAACGGACTCCCGGGCCTGGTGGGGACACAGGACAGTCCGTGGGGTTTCCAGGCTCCAGCCTCATTCGCCCCTGCCCCCCCCCTCCCCCCACTATACATGTCTTTTCTACCGTTCGCCTCTGGAGCAGAGGCACTCTCTCACGTACATTCTTACCTGGCATTTTAGCCTCGTCACCAAATGGCCATGGCCTTCAAGAGGGGCCCGTGTGGGGTTGGTAGAGTGGGAAGACGGCTGATGGGTGTCGTGGCTGCCATTTTAAGAGTTATGATCGGTCCTACCATGGATGGACCTTGAGGACTTTATGCCGAGTGAAATAAGTCAGACAGAGAAAGACAAATCCTGTGTGATCTCATTATATGTGGGATCTAAGAACACCAAACCCCTAGAAAAGGTACCAGACTGTGGTATCTAGAGGCTGGGGGGGTGGGGTTGGGGTGGAGAAATGGGTGAACTTGGCCACAAGGTATAAATGTCCAGTTACCAGCTGGTTGGTCCTGGCGACGTAGCGTATGGCTTGGCGATTACAGCTGATGGTGCTGTGTGGTACCTCGGAAAGGTGGTAAGAGGGTGGATCCTAAGAGTTCTCATCACGAGGAAACACATTTTTTGTGTAACTACGTGAGGTGATAGACGTTTACCGAACTTAATGCGGTGGTCACCTCCTAATGTATGTTTACGTTAGGTCATTATAACAGTGCTGTATGTCAGTTATATCCTAATGGAGCTGGGGAAAAAGGTATGTCTCTTGTTTCCAGAAAGAAGAGCTGTGGTTGGGCTCGTGGTGCTGGCGGGCCGTCAGTGGTGTGGCGTGTGTGGCTCGCTCTGCCATGGACACTGTAACGTGACTTCCTGTCTTGCAGGTGGCCATCATAGCGGGCAACTTTGAGCTGGCAGAGTACATCAAGAGCCACAAGGAGACGGACATTGGTGAGTAGGCGTGTATGTGGGCCCCGGTGGGTCTCCATCCGGCTGAGGTGTCGCTGCCAGCATTCGCACGTCCTCACTGGGTTGGTTCAGAGCCTGTGTTTAGCGAAGCTTAACGGAAGCAGAGTAGTCACACCTCTTTCGTCTCTGTCTCTGTCCTTACATTTTCTCCACTCGCATCAGGGTTGGGGCTGAAGAAGACCTCAGAAGTTAGGCGAGGAGATTAGCAAAGTGGCCGCAGTGGGTATAGGGCGTTGCCGTCTAGTTGGTGAACCCGTTCATTTGCAATGAATTTGGATGGGTTTCTGCAGGATTCTGTAACCTACACGCTCCACTTACACAAAGCAGTGGTGACTCAGTGAGGCAAGAGCAAGCCACTGGCTTCCCCCTGGCCTCCCTTCTCTCTGCATCCACCCCGTTGTCCCCAGCCATGGTGCTGACGGCCATTCCTCCTTCTAGTACCCCTTGTGCCAACCAGAAGGACTGTCTCTGGGGCTCCTCCTCTCTCCTGTCGCCCGGCCGGCGGCTGGGCCCAGTCTTGCATCTTGGAAGAGCCCGCTGGCCTGGTTCCTCCAGCCCTGGGCTTACACTGGACCTGCAGCAGGGAGCAGTCCCACTGGACCGGCAGTGGTGAGCTTTGGACGATGGCGCCATCACATCGAGGGCGGTGGGCAGTGGGGCTCCAAGGCACCTGGCGAAGTAGCCGTGTGGCATCTGTGTCTTACTGCCTGCGCCCCTCCCCTCGTGTCTGGTGTTGGGGGTGAACGGGGCCATGCGTCTGGCTGTCGAGTCTGTACCGTGTGGCGTGAGTGGCTGGCACGCACCCTGCCTCTGAGAACCGTGTAAGGATGCAGAGCCAGATGCCATGCTTGCATCCTCGGGCGCCTGTGCTGAGCATGTGGCCTCACGACCCCTCCTGTGAGCAAAGGGCAAAGCACTTAATTGCTCCGAGACCCAGGTCTCCACTGTAGCCACATCAGCACCTCCGTGAGTGCGCTGCCGAGATGGATGAGCTAACGTCTGCCAAGTGATTTAGGAAACGATGTGCGCTCTCCCAGTGCCTGCAGCTCCCCCCACCACCTTTCTAATTCGAGAGAGAGTGAGCGGTAGGATAAGACGCGGCTAGGTCTAAAAATACCGCTTGATGGGAAGGGAATTGGGAGATTGTGAAGCAGGGTACGCAACAAACAAGAGAGGTGAGTGAGCGTGTGTGCAGATCCCACCCACGACTCTGGGGACCGTCAGTGCCCCCACGAGCTCCGTGGATCTCTGAGTCGTCTGCGCTGGTAACAAGCTCGGGACCACCCTCCTCCTTAGTAAGCACTGATCTTGACTGGGGCCCCTGCAGCGAAAAGAGGGAGGCAGCCACGGCTTCCTCCGCTGGCTCTGGACATGGAGTGGAGGCCCTGGGAACGGGGACCCCTGCCTGCGGATCTGAACCCCCTCCTAACCCACCACTAATCTGTCTAACTCAGAAACCGTCCAACACCCGCCACGTACCTCGGAGCACCGAGTTGATTTTAAAACCGAGTTTGGGGAGGTTCCTGGCCCGTCTCTTCCATTTTGAGATCTAATTTAGCTTTCCTGTCTGGGATGCAAATGCCTCTTGACAAACAGATGTTTTTCTTGTTGTACAAGTGATACCCGTTTGTTGGGTGAATCCGTTTTGGTTAGTACCCACCCATTCTGACCAGTGACTTAAACCGTATCGGCTACGTATGTGACGTCCCACCTGGAGAGATGGGGTTCCCCCCCCCCCGCCTCAGGCTCCCACGACTCCCACACGTCAGGTGCTGGGGTCGAGGTGGGAGGCCTTTTGCGTCTGCTGCTTTGTAAGCCGCCCGGGTCTGTGAGGAGGCGGAGCCGGCTTTGGCCACCCAGCTGAGCAGGGAGTCCCTGCCTGTTGTCACTGCACTGGGTCCTTTCCCAGTGCGTGTCCCGAAGGGAAAGGATGGCACAGAAAGTCTGCGCTTCCCAAGGGTCCCTTCAGCGTCTCCAAAGGAGGGAAAAGAGACCTCTCCCTTCCTCTGCGCTGTCTGACTGAGGGTCTGTGTTCTGGACTGGGGAGTGGCACCAGGGTGAACGGGCCATTGAAGTGGACTCTGTTGAGACTTTCCCAGCGAGAAGGAGGTAAAGGGCGTGCGGCTGTGGGCCCTTTGTGGACACAGACGTCACTCGGTGCATTAATTCATCGAAGCTCATGAATCCGTTACAAACCCTGGCAGCACCTCGCTCACCGACTCTCCAGGCGGGAGCCCACCGTGCACGGTCTGCCCGTGGCCGCCCCAGCCTGGCGTCTGCCTCATTCCTGGCAGGGCCAGATGCTGTGTGTGCGGCGGGGAGAGTCGTGCCAGCCCTTCCTTCCCGTGGCCCGTGCGTGGGGTTGCCTGCGTGGGTCTGTGTCCCCTGTCTGGGAAAGCCGCCCTCCTGGTGGCTGACGGAGCACCCACAGCGGAAGCACCACCACTTCCTGCCAGCTGCGGGCCTGTGTGTCACGTGCAACCTCACATCCCTGCAGCCCCCAAGTCCTGCTGTCCCCTGCCCTTTGGGTTGAGCCTCCCACTCCTCCCCCGAGGCCGACCTTGAGGCAAGGACATGAGGGCAAGTGGTGCGCTGCGGGGGTGATGCCAGGAAGTGACAAGGGGAGTGCAGGGACATACGTCGGGCAGCTCTGGTGTGTCGGAGCAGAAGGCACTGTGGCCACCGAGGCTCGGTCCCACCGGGGCCGCTGGGGGACGGCGAGAGCATGCCTCGGCGTGGAGCCAGCCCAGGGGTGAGGCAGTTCATGCGTTTACCCCCCAGTTCAAGTCCCTCGTTAGCACTGGCGCTTACCTCGTGCCAGGGAACACCCCCCACAGGCGGGGCGGGAGCCGCTGGGGAAAGCAGGTCTCACACACGGGCAGCGGGCGCCGAGGGCATGCGGGCAGGGCAGCAGTGCATCTCGGGTACAGGCTTGTCCCCCGCGTACACTGGAGGAGGTGGCACAGTGAGGCTCTGAAGCCAAGTCCATCTAACTCTGCAGCACTGTGTTCCCCCAGCCCCCACGTCCCACTGCCTCCTTGTGAGGCGAGAAGAACACGCCACCACACGCGGCAGCTGCAGCCACCAGTGCAGGCTGGGACAGGCAAGGCTGCAGTCGTCACTCTGGCTGGCCTGGAACCAGGGCTGGCCTGGGGCTGGAGGGAGGAAGAAGGTTCTGCAGTCACCGCCCGCTGCCGGGGTGGGGCGCTGGCTCCGCTTCCCGGGCACAGCTCCTGGTCCGGCTCCACCACTCTGGCCACCAGCTGCAGGGCTTAGGGGTCGGGCAGTGGCAGAGGGCGGCGCTTCAGCAGCAGCGCGAGGCTGAACCTGGAGGCTGTCGGGAGGTCACCTGAGAGTCGATGGGACCCAGGACTGAGGAACGGGCCTCACAGGCCAGCAGCCCGAGCTGCGCAGCAAGGTGGTCGGTCCCCTGGGACAGCTTTGCAGCTCACAGTCGCCTCTCACTGACGGTGGCTGTTCGAGTGGCACATCTTCCATCAGCAGGGAAGGCATTTCGTGGACAGAGCGCCCCCTGCAGGTCCCTGTCCTTCCCAGGGCCCCGAGCACCTTCTCCTGCAGAACCCACCCCTGTCCCCGTCCTCATTCCTCCTCGACTTCCACACTCAGTGTGACATTTCAGGGACACGTCTCCCCTGACACCCGTGGAACTTTCCAAGGCACCGGGAATCCTCCTTTTCTGCGGGGTCGGGGGCACCTGTCAGGGCCATCAGGAGACCTTATGGACGAAGGAGGCGACCTTGTGGCTGCTGTCCCCAGGAGGACCAGCCACCTCCGGGGCATCACCAAAGGGAGGAATTCTGACCGTGAGACCTGAGAACTCTAGGCACACTGCTCCCCAACTCCTCCCACCTCAAGAACTTGCATGGTCCAAGGAGAGCAGCCTGCTAGCGGAGGGGACGTCCTTTCCCTCTGGTGTTTAAGACACTGGGGCACTGAACATCCTTGGAGAGCCTGGGGGCACCTGAATGGGCAGGTCTCTAAGCTGCCCGGACTGTCACCCCCTCAGTCAGCATGTTTCCGTGACGGCTCTCATCCTGTGCGGGCCCCGTGCTAATTTGGGGGTTCAGAAACATCTGTCCGTCCCAGGCCTGGTCCTTTGGGAGGTGACGGCCACAGAGGGGCGTGTCCCCCTCGCCTCCCTGTGCCCTGACTTTAGGGGCCGCATGGAAACACCTTCCAAATCTGGGTGAGCCCCTGGCCGTCGCTGTTTCGATGGAGAATGGAGACTGCTTAGAAAAAATCTCTCCTGCACGTTGCCTCTTTGTTGCATCCCCCCACTTCCCCCAGGTCCTGGGCTCCGTCACCCAGCTGCTGCTTCACCCCCGACCCCCACTCCCAGCGAGCCTTCCGTGCTGCTGGCAGCTGATCCCAAGAGAGAGCTTGGGAACCACTTCTGTCCTATTCTTGACCGGCCTACGGAGGACAGCCGAGGTGCCCCAGCGCCCAGCAGTGCTTGCAAGGTTTGGGGTGCTCCTGGGGAGCTTGTGTAGAATGCAGAGGCCCAGGCCGCCCCCCAGAGAGCCTGGCTCGGTAGGTCGGGGGTGGCCTCTGTAGTCAGTGCTCTATGTCCCTCCAGCTGGACATCCAAGCAGCAGCCCCGCCTGTTTCCCATGCCCGCCCGCCCGCCCGTGGGCGTGTTAAAAACATGAGGGTTGGCCGAGTGTGGTGTCCTGGGGCTGCCGTAAAATGCCACCCACTAGGGGAGTTAAAACAACTGAAATGTATTGTCTCGCAGTTCTGGAGGCCACAAGTCCAAAGTCAAGGTGTTGGCAGGGTTGGTTGCTTCTGCAGGTGCTGGGAGGCTCCTCCCCGCCTGTCTCCAGCTTCTGACGGTGGCCGGCAGTGCTGGTGTCCCTGGGGCTGCAGATGCATCACTCCCGTCTCTGCCTTCCCTTTGCGTGGCCTCTGTGTCTGCATCTCAGATCTCTGTGTCTGTGTCCAGTCTTGGAATTTGGGGCCCGTCCTAAACCCAGGATCTCGTCTTGGATCCTTAAATTGATTACATCTGCAAAGCCCTACATCCAAATAACGTCACAACGATTGAATCCAGGGATTAGGGCTTGCATGGGGTTTTTGGGGGCTGGCGTGGGCACGCAGTGGCTGTGTGACCGTCTCTCTCCCCCGCAGTGCCTGGTGCACAGTAGGGCCTCAGGAAACGTCTGCTGGATGAATGACTCCTCTGTCTGCTCCCACCCCCACCCCCTCTCCTCTTGACATAAAAACCCTCCTTCCCCCAACACCGGGTTTTGAGTGTGAAGGAGTAGAGAATCGTTACAGGCAGGTCAGTCCCTGGGTGGGATGTGTTTGCAGGATGTGGTGGTTCATTGCTCCTGCGCGTTCGTGGTCCGAGTCCAGGGACGGAGGTCTTGGGGGCACCAGGAAGTGCAGGCCTGGGCTGCAGGTTGTGCTGGTGTGGGGGCCACTGCTCGCTCCACCCTGTCACCAGGGGGTTCCAGGGCCATATTAGCTTGTGGGTCTCCGATCTGTCGCGTGTGAGGCTTTGTGGCATTCTGATTCCAGCTGCCCCCCTCCCCCCAGCCCCACATGCTCTGTGACCTGTGAGGATGCTGTCACAACCCGTCTTGGTCAAAGCTAATGAATCTCTTGTCTGCTCCTGGCGTCTTGGGTGCTGGGTGTCTGGGATGAACACTGCAGAACTTCACCTTGTCCGTGCCGTTTGTCTGTCACCCTGAGCCTCAAGCATTGTGGCGGGGAGTGCTGCGGTGGGGGCTGCGTTTCCTCTACTTTACAATTGTCAGCAAGTCCCGACCTCTAAGCTCCACCACAGCATAGGAGAAATACAGAAGACCGGGGACTGGTGCCCTAACCCTGAGGTGTTGGCCCTGCCTCTGTCCAGGACGAACCCGTGATGAATCCTGTTTATCAGACACTTAGCGAGGCTGGGACCCCATTTTGGAGCACCCAACCCCACATGTCAGGCTTCTGAACTCAGAGGAAATGCGGGCAAGACTCACCTTTGCCTGAATCGTGTTGGGTCACGTTTCTGAATATAGCCATGGTGCAAGGACCCCCAAATTCCAAGCTGGAGGCTGGGGGCGTGGGGGTGAGTGTGACGCTTCAAAGTGAGGAAATTGAAATGCCAAGCGTTCTCCTGACTTCGCACACACAGCCTAATCAATGGGATGCCTGTCTAAAAAGAAGAAAAAAAAAGTCCCTTGAAAGATCCAATAGCCTCTGCCTCGGAGTGACGGGTCCTTTGTTTTCCAGACACGGAAGTGCACAGCCCAGAAATCAGGACACTTAGGAGGCTGCGATGTGGCGTTAGGGGGAGGACAGTAAGCGTGTTGGAACACAGGGAGGTGATGGATGGGTGCTCCGAGGTCTGTGGGCTCCGGAAATGGACCCGGAACGCTGTGGGGATACGACTCCATCCCTTTAAAAGCGAGATTACATCTTGTCGCGAAACGCTCTGCACACCGTCCGGCCAGCATGTATGTTGCTTCTAACTGATGCCGTGGTTCTTTTATTTATTTTTCACTCTCTTCCTCTTTAAAAAAAATTAAATGTGACCTCCACTTGGTTATTTTATTTGCCAGCTTGGAGAAAGGGATGATTTAAACGTGACCGTGAATATCGAAGTTAATCCCCGTTTGTTGTCACCCAGTGTTTAGCTGTGGCTGAGTACATGAGCCCAGCAGGTCTTAACAGCTTTGCCATAGAGTGTTTACGATGGCTTCTATAGGATGGAGGACCCCCAAAGCCAGAGCAAAGCTGTCGGGGAGCTGGGGAGCTCGCGTCCGAAACAGTCATGCAAATATTAAGCGTGTTGCAAGCCGATTAGCTTTGCACTGGGATAACCTATTTTTCACAATCTCTCTTGTTTTTGTTTTTGCCCGGCTTTATGGGGAGACGCACAGTCAGATGGATTAAATGACATGGGTTGTTCCTCTTCAACCGAACAAGGTTTGTTTTCATACATCTTGTCCTTCCGCAGCTGTGCAGAGAGAAGCGAGAGGTTTTTGTTTCTTAAAATGAAGCACATTGAGCTGATGTGTGAGTTGGGGTGTCTGATTAGCCAACTAAGGATACTTGGTTACTGTTGCTAGGTTTCAGAACTGAGTGTCTGCATAATTATGCTTTGGAGATGTATAGATGATGGAGGGTGGTGTTTTCAAACAGATTTCTTAATGCAATATTTGGGGTATGAATGTGTGTGTGTGTCTGTGTGTGTGTGTTTATGTGTGAGGACGTAAATCCATGCTGATAGAGAGCAATATTTTTTTTTTTTTAAATACCTGCTTGGTAGATATCACCTGCTGTGAAATAAAATAGACCTGATTTGAAAGGAGTGCTCAGTTTTTCTGGCATTTTGACTGTGAGATGTGCTACTGACCATCGCGGCTGATATAAGTAAACCGGACATCTTTCGTGTTTGCGAGTGGAACCAGCAGGTCCCGGGAAAACCCCAAGCCTGAACCTCTTTTGTTTCATTAAGGTTGGATCGATTTGGGTCAGCGTTGTCGAGTGTCTCCTTCACAAGCGTTAAGAATGAACCTCTCCGAGGAAAGCCAGGCTAGTATGTCACCTAGAATGCTGCAGCGGTCACCCAGCTGTTGTCTGGATTCTGGAGAATATTTTCAAAGCAAGTTGCAGAGGGAGGGAGACATAATAAAGCCCAGCCGCCTCATTGCGGATGTGAGCAACCCGCCCCTGCAGGTTAATTCTGTTCCCAGCCCTCCTCCCTCCTGGTGGGGGGCCGCTCCTGCAAGGAGGTCCCGGTCTGTGCTCCTGTGGCCCCTCCCCCATACACGGGGTTGCTTGCTGTTGGGGCCCCGCCAGCCCCCCTCCTGGGTCTCGATGGTCATTGGGGTTTGTGTTTGCTGCTGCAGTTCCCCTCCCCCACTCCTATTAGCCTAGAAGTTTTGTTCCCAAATCCTTCGCCGTGGCTGGCGGACGTGTCGGGACGTGAGCTAAGGTGCTGCCCTGTTTGTGATGCTGTGAGTTAGCTGCATGTGTGTTCTGTTGGGCTGGTGTTTCCACATGTGGCCGACTTCTGGCACCGATGCCCGGGTGGGTGCCGACTGGGAGAGCCACGCGGTCTCTGGTCGGTCCCCAATGCTGTTGTCACTGTCCTCCCAGGGACACTTGTTGTCTGTCTCCCTGGAGGGTGCCGCACTGACCGTAACACCTCGACGCCGTGTCCACGTGCGTTGTCATCATTGCTGCTCTGTCCCCACACCCGCCCTCCCCCGAGCCTCCAAACAGCCTCTTCAGGGGCTCACACCTGTCACATGGCCTCGGCACCCTCCTGGGGGAGGGCCTGGGCAGGTGACACGTCCGGCTGTGGTTGTTTCTCGAGGAATCCCTGGCTGCGTGCCCCACATGCAGTGGACCTGCGTAACCCCTGGTGAGCATCTCCCACGAGAGATGCTCGGCAAGTCCTCCACCTCCCCACACGTGTCTACTCCTTCCGTCCTCAGGGTGGAAGTAGTCCCCAGACCTGAGCCTTTCCGGGCTGTTTGCTTCCCGGTCCTGGGCACTGGGGGCCCCTGGGTAGATGCCTACCCCCCCTCCAGCCACAGACACCCGCCGTCACCCCCAACCCCTCACCATGAGTTCTCTGCAAACTTCCGTTCGGGGTCAGCACATCCTTGTTCTGTGGCTCCAACCACATCCAGCCCCAGCACCTTTTAGAAAAAATACTGTGTAGCGTCACGTCCATTATCCTCATGAAATTCATGGGGAACATAACCTAACAAAGACACGTAACCTTTAAAATCGACATGGTGTCCTCGCTGTCCTATAGAAGGGCGCAGAAGCAGAGAGAGCTGGCAGCGCAGCGCTCGGTGCCACAGGGGCAGGCCCCAGGGAAGGGCAGGTGGGCGCTCCTTCTGGGCACACTGGCCAGCAGCACCGTGAGCGCCCCGGGCGGCTGGGACAGCCAGGGCGCCCCACCACTGGCCCTGGGGTGTCTGCAACGGTGAACACCTCCCAGTAGAGTTCCCCCCACACACAACGTCCACTTTCTTTCACGTACGTGGCAGTTTTGGTTGCATTCCCGGATAAGCGAGTGAGTGTCAAAACCATGTAAAAAGTACATGTGTTTGTAAGTCAGACGGAGCAGGTTTTGCGCTCAGATAAACAGGTTTCCCGTCTACGTGAATGTCTGCTGGGCCACTCCCGATTCATCTGGACTGTCCCCGTGCAGCTGGACACTGAGTGTGCCTGGCCCCTGCCCACCACACGACACAGGAACCCCCTCCCCACCAGTCACGGCACAACCCCAAGCCCCGTGAGCACACGACTTCCCGGAGCAATGGGGCATAGGTAGGAGGCAGGCTGGGCCCGGCACCTGCTCTCACCTCCGACCAGGCTCCTCTCCAGAGCCCTTGTTCTGACGGTGAGCTCCGCCGAGCCCCTGACACGCCTCGGTACTCATCCTTCTCAGATCCAGGGGTCGTTGGCCCCAGGGTTTGCCTCCCTTTCCTTGTCTCCGATCCCAAGTCTCTGAGCTCCCACCCGGGGCCCTCTGCACGTGACAAAGGGCACCGGATTCAGGTGGTGGGCCGAGCGGGCGGAGCCAAGCGCAGGCCCCTTCCAGAGGGGGAGGGGCGTGTCGGTGTGTCCTCTGCCCAGGCTGGGATGCTGTGTGTGCCCTTCTTGCCCTTGCCCTCGCCCTCGCCGGCACCCCCTCTGCCCTGCCCCTCCCCCTGGGGCCTCCCAGTCCTTCCTCCAAACCTACCTGCATTTCCAGGCACACTTCTCAGCCCCAGTGCAGGCTGGTTGTTGCCTATCATTTCTTCTATCTGTGGCTGTGCCCCGGGATGGGGGTCCATGGCTTTGCCGCTCCCTCCTGCTTCCCAAAGCCCTGCTTGGCTCCGCCTTCCCCCCTGCCATCCTCTTGGATTCTGGCTTTTCTCTACCCCATGCCATTCTTCTCCCACTTGATAATCCCCCTGGTGGAAGCCTGGGGCCAGACTCGGGGGTCAGTGGGGACAGGACTAGCTGAAGACGTGGACTTGCAGGCATTGGTTTCCTGAAGAATATCTGTGCCATGGGAGGGAGTGGGGTTGGGCTGAAGTCAGCACTGGGGGCACTAACTGCCAGTGGGCTGTAGAGCCAGGAAGGCTTCCTGGAGGAGGTGGCAACAGGCTGTCTTGATCTGAACTACTCAAACAGCTACTGCCATTTTAGTGCCCTTTCCTCCTGGATTGCTCTTGGTGCTTTTATTCAATTGCAATGGCAGCCCTACTGGACTGTCCCCATTTTACAGATGAGGAGAGTGGGGCTTACAGAGCTCAGAAACGTGGCACGTGTCGGGGTCACAGAGGGTTTGGACTCAATCCTTTGGCTCTGGAGCCCCCATCTTAGCTTACAGTACAGTTTTTACCCTTTGTGTGTCCCCGACTCTCCCCGCCCCCCCCCCCGCCCCCGCGGGCCTCAGACAGGCCTGTCCCCCACCCCTCCCCTAGAGAACTGGGCAGGGTTCTCTAGAGCTTTGCTGCTCACCTGCAGTCCTGCCTCCTGGGGGTCAGGTAGGCGGCTCCCCCTCCCATGCCCCCCACTCTGGGCCCTGGAGACCCCAGTCCTCCCCTTCACACCCGCCCCCCAGTGCTCTTGGATGATTTTACGAGCAAGTTGCAGGTTCTGCCTGCCCAGCCCAAACCCCCCTCTCTGTACCAACGAGCCATGTTGCACCAACCCTGTCCTGTCTACGGCGGTGCCAGGTCACCCACTCCCATCTCAGCCTCCCCCCAACGCCCCTCCTGGAGGTGGGACTTTCCAAGGAGAGCAGTCTTTGGCTGCTTCCCTCTTGGTCTTTCTCTCTGGGCCATTTTATCCAGGAAAACCAGCTTCCGGCTGCTCTGAGATATGCATTGTCTGCGGCTTGTAGGACAAGGCACATGACCGCATTGCCTCTGGGCTCACCCCCACTACGGGCAGTCCTGTGGCCGCCTGCCTCTTCCAGCAGAAACAGCCCTTTCGCCCCCGCCCACGGGCGCTCACGCCTCTCTCCTCCTCCTCTGTGGCAGCTGACTTGCCCCCTAACTGGTCCTCAGTATGTCCCTCTGCAGGGTTGGGGGGGGTCCGTTTGAGGTCGTTAAACTTCTCTTTAGCAGGGGTGAACTAAGCACATTCTCACCAGACTAAGGATACCCGAGTTCTGGAACTCGGAGCTCACCCTGAATGCCCACATGCAGGGAGAAACCTGGTGGCAGCTCCTGAAAAGGGAACAGTCGGGCCCCTTGGACATCAGCCATCGTTTTGAGATTTCACTGTGGAAGCCACAGAGGGAGTCTCACGGTGTTGTCAGAAGTAATTGTCTCTTGAGGGTAACAGCTGGTGACTCCAGGGACACCCGGACTCCAAGGTCCCACAGAACCGTGGAAACACCCCGGGGACTTGCAGGCTGCCCCAGGGACAGTCTGTGCCTGGCCTGAGCACCTGTCTTCTGTGGCCTCGGGGACCCCGACTCAGTCAGTCCCCACTGCTGTGGGAGGAAATTCGTGATTCACAGGAGCAGGGGTCCTTACAGGCAGCCCTGGTCTAGTGGGAGCGGACACCCGAACCGCGCCCCACCCCAGCCAAGGGCACCCCCGTGGGGACAAAGACCAACGCAGACCAGAATGGCCCCCGAGCCGGCCGGGCACTGAGGCCCCACTGAGAACTCCGTGTCTCTCAGAAGTTTCTTGCTTCCCACCTTCTCTTTTTCCAGCCCCTTCCTCTCAGGTCAGAGAGCTGCCGTCCCCGTCCCACTCTCTGCTCCTGTGTTCAGGCTGTCCCCTTTTCTCAGAGCACCTCATCCCATCGCCTCCTGGCCAACCCCTACTCTCGTCAAAGATCCATGCACCGCTTCCCCCAGCCCTGACACCCAAGTTTGCAGGACCTCCCTTTCATGTCAGAGTTGTGGCTCATTTCCTAGAAATCGGGTGCATGGTTTGTCCCCTGAGCTGGATGGGCAGCTCCTAGACCAGGCCCTGGGTCCCTCCCTGTCCCCAGCACCCAGCTCCCGGGACCTTACTTTCCCTGGAGAGCTGCACAGCACATAATTACCGAGCGAGCGAGCGACAGAGCAGATGGAATGCCGGGCTGTAAACTCAGTAGGTGGCGACTTTACCAACATCTGCTGCCCTGAAATGCCAGAAGGTTCCTTTCCTGACCCAGAGGGAGTGCTGCTATCCATGTGCGCTGTGCTCCGCCCTGAGCCCTCACCTGGGAACCTGTCTGTGGGATCCGTGAACCACCAGGCCTGCGAGCCACTGCAGGACCCCAAACAAGGCCTGGATCGGAGAGGGGGTCTCTCCATGGCGTCCTGCTGCAAGAACCCCTTGTCCCTCAGAGAACCTGAAAGTCCCAAGTAGCCTTTAGGAAAATTCGCTGATCCTGGAGTTTCTGGACTGCTGAGTAGAACCCCTGGTAGCACACTGGGAGACAAGCGCGGGAATCTTAACTTTTGTTAAGATGAGAAGGCATCTGGCCAGTGGAACCTAGAAAAAAGCAGGCAGTTGAGTATAGGAAGGACGTGGGTTCCAATCCAGAGTCTTCCGCGTCACCTTGGGCCAGCCCCCATGGCTCTTGGGGGCTCTGCGGCCACGACAGACGTGAGTGCAGGGTTCTCTTCTGATCAGGGCTCAGCCCGAATTCAGACAGAGACCTGAGCGTCCTTCCTTGAAGTTCGTCGTGGGATTGCAAGTATCTGAGCCTCATCGAAGGGGCTGGGGGCTTGGCAGACGGCGCGGGGGAATGCAGTCGAGTGCAGAAAGGTTTCTATTCTGGTTTTAATGAGCACAAGTGCAAAGACTTAAAGAAGTTTTAGAGACAGAAGAATTTGTACACGTGTGCACATACGTGGTGCCGATTTTAGCCGAGCCAGAAGGGACACATTGAGAAGCAAATGAGCCGGCAGCAGTTGTCAGAAATGAGGCAGAAGAGGAGGAAGTCATCCCGTCTTGGGTCCTGGCGGGCCGTCTCTGGTTCACAGTCGGCTGGGCCCAGGCACAGAACTCGGACATCCACATGCAGTCTTGTCCCCGAGGCTGTTGGTTGGTCACAGGGGCTGCCCTGACAAACGAGGCCACCAGGATGGGGGCATCTGCAGTAGTAGGACAATAAGTAGCCCCAGAAAACGTTTTCCTTCCCCTGGACCAGACCCTTGGGAGGTCGCTGGGATCTTCCGAGGGAGAGCTGGGGCTGAGGGTGGGAGCTGGGACCCTCCTCAAATAGTGGGGCCTTCAGCCACTTGCCACCTAGAACCAATGGCTGGGTCTAGGTCACATGGTCATCCTGCAGCCAGCAGTATGGGGGGGGCAGCTGCTACGCCAAAGGAAAGATCAGAAGAAGGGCAGGTGACAAATGCTGCGGAGCACGGTAGACGGTGAGGGTAGAAAGTTGGCTCAGAAAGCTTGGCGACTTACCCAACTCTGCCCATTGGCGGAGGTCGGGGTTCGAGCCCAGGTTCGCTGCCCCTGCGTCTTGCCCATCATGTCTGTCCTCCGCTTTCTTCCGAGTTGTCCAGCTGGTGGTGGAAGATAAATTCATGTAGATGTGCTGCAGAAGGGGACAAAATTGAGAACACCATGTCGTCTTCCTTTCACTGTGAATGATCGATGGTGTTTTTGGTGCCCGGTACCGATGAGGAAGAGACAAGACAACATTGTCTGGCTGGGAACAGGCTGTAGTATTTGCTCTTTTGTCACCAGGGCCATGTTTGTCTCCCGGCTGTTAGACCGTCTCCGGGTTCTGTGGCGCTCTACCAGCCGCCAGCTCGCAGACCGACGAGCTCCCTACTTGTACCAAGAGCTGCTGTGAAAGGTCTGACTGACCTTCTGGAATCTCCCAGGCCTGGGTAGTGAGGGCCTTTGTCAGTGTCCAGATGGACCAGGCTAAGAGGCAGTCGGGGCATTGGGGTGGCCAGGCCTATGGCCACCAGGAGAGGACGTCGTGCCCCTACGTGCTTGCTCAGCTGGCTGGCTTCAGCTAGAATTTCACTGCCGTCACTCAGAGCTGGAGCTGCCTGTGGCTGGAAATGGGTCATTCATGGATGTAAAATGCCCAGCCATGCCTGGTACAGATTGGGCATCCAATAGCCGGTGGGTGAGATATGTAGACCTATCTGTTCTTCATTCCATCAAAAGCATCCTTTGCGTCGGAGCCCCGCGCACCCCGCCCCCGCGCACCCCGCCCCCGCGCCCCCCGCAGCCCGCCCAGACCATGCCATCTTTCTGGTCATGCACGCTTCTGTCACTGACTAGCCAGTGTCACTGAGGATGGTTTGTCCAGCGTGCTGGCGACAGGTGCTGAGCACAAACCCAACTTTGTCTTCTCGTTGGCATCACCATTTAGTATCTTCAACCCGTGAGATATTCGTAAATAACAGCAAAGGTTTTCATGACCTGGCAAAGAGTTGGGGGAAATGCCACGAGCAGTGGCTGACGGGGTTTCCTCCTTTACACAAAGTGAGACGTTGGCTCAGGTAGCTGCTGTGGGCACTGCCCTCCATCAGGTTCTTTGCAATGACTGTGAAGAAGAGAAATGTCCCAGGTGGCTCTTCCCAGGGTCTGTCTCTCTTGAAATAGCCCCGATGGTGGCCGTGTCTTCCACCGGCCCTGAGCCGTTGGCTGGAGGGTTACGTGTCCTGTCCACTTCCGGCCTGAACCCAGCTATTTCCGTTTCCTTATTTTGCCCATTAAAAGTATCTGTGGCCATGGAGCCCTTGTCTCAGAAGCAGATGTGGTCCCTGGAAGCTCTGTAAGTGTCAGCCGTTGGTACCCCCCTTCTCCTGGTGCTCACCGGTTTGGTCAGAGAGTGTTAACGTTTTCAAAGCAAGTTGTATCACATTCATTTAAAAGTAAAGCTCACGGCTGGCTTAGTGTCTCAGAGTTGTCACTGAGTTCTGGGATGCCACAGTGGTCGTGGCAACAGTCCTGTTTGCAGAACCACAGGCATTACCCTGTGAACTGCACTGGTCCACATTGCAGGTTCGCCTCCCTTGGGGCCCCCATCCAGCAAGGCAGTGGGGCCGGGTGGACTCGGGGACCGTCCCCCTGCCTCCCCTTTCTGTAGGCGCCTGTGACCAGCCTCCACCTTTCTGACATTTTGGGCTGAGCGATAAATATGGAATTAATGAGTATGTAGAGGTGATAAACAGAGACACGTGACTATCCTGCTCGAGGAACTGGGTTCTCCTTCCTCTTAGGAAGCCAAGAAGAGATCCTAGGCTCTTTGTCAGGCGCCAGCGTGACCTCAGAATTCAGCACCAGGCAAAGGGGCCCCTAACCATTAAGACAAGGAGAGGTGAGAATTGCAACAAATCTGGTTTTAATTGGCCAAACTGGGAGTGAAATGGGATCCGTAGGTGTTGGCAAAGGAGACACACCAAAGAGCGGGTCTGGCGTGGCCCAGGGACAGCTCAGCATTGCACGTGGCCCCTGCACCCCGTGGCTGGCCTGTGGAGGGTGCCCGTGTGGGCAGTGTCTCTTCTGTCCCTCCAGCCACTTCACCATTTTTGCCTGCCATGCCTGTGGCCGTGATGCCCTTCCAGAAGGATCTTGTCCTTTTCCACTTCCTGCCCCACCGAGCCCCTACCTCTCAGCCTTTCCTGCTTGTCTTTCCATGCACATGTTTCTTCTTCCCTTTCCTCTGTGTGGCCTGTGTCCTCGGCAAACGTTAGGGCAGGGAGCGCCTACCCTGTGCCCCACTCCCGTGCCCCACTCCCCACCCACACAGCCGACATGAGCACCTTCAGGTGATGCACGGGTCACACCCTTTATTCCGGGGGGAAAAACAAACAAAAACTCCAAAGCGAGAGCTCTTACATACCTCGTTGGCAGTCAGACTGGACCTGAACCGATTTGAGGCTTTTCATAGTTTATATTTATCCTACTTAGTGTGATGATTCGTCCGTCCCCTGCGGGACCCTCTGTGACTGAGGACAGACCTCCGCCTGCACGAACCGGCGGTGCCAGAGTTCACGCCCTACGTGTGTGCCATGTGGCTGTTACAGAGCCAGGCACCTGCAAAGTTGCCGAGCAGTGGCCCCGCCGTTTTCAGAGGTGCTGCTGGGGATCTGTCTTTGTTAAATGAACAAAGAGCCTTTAGTCCAAAAATAACTCAGGGTTTACCTTGTAAGTGTTTCAAGGATCCTTTCAGGACAGCGTTGCTGTGGAGGCCGGGTTGCGTCTTTGCTTTAAGTGTGAGTGGAAACTTCACGTGGAAGTCACACACGCCTTCCGAGAGTTTCTCAGTCAAGTTCCAACGAGGACTTTTGCTGTGCACCCCCAGCCCCTACATGTCCACAGTTTCCTGGAAACGCCCTCGCAGTGCCAGGTGTGTCTCCCTTTGCCGGCTTTGGCCTTCTTCTCTTCTGATCGGGGACCCCGTCCTGTCACTTTTACTCGTCTAGATCTGTCCTTTCTTCTCCTGCCCGGCGTGTTCAGCTAATGTGACGGAGCATCTGTGGAGTCTGGGTCCAGAGGCCCAAGGCTCCCAGCCTCCCTGACAGACAGACGCGGCCTTCGTGTGAGGAAGGTGCTGTCGGATGGGCTGTGTGGGACATGGCGGCAAGGACGGGGTGGCTCCTGCAGTCCCATTGTGTGCTCACTCTGCTCTCTCCTGCCCCCTGCTTTGCTCCCCGGCACCCATGAGCCTCTGTGGTGGCTTGCAGCGCTCTCCCGTCCTCCGCTGGGAGCCTCAGACCCGCCTCCTGTAGGGCCCTCCCTCCCGGGTAGCCCAGACCCCACAACCGCAGGGTCCCATCTATCATGGGCTGAGTTGTGCCCCCCAAAGTCATGTGTTGAAGTCTAACCCCAGCACCTCAGAATGTGACCTGATTTGGAAATAGGGTCATGACAGACGTGATCAAGTTTGGTCCCTAGCGTGGTCCCTAGTCCAATGTGATTGGTGTGCTTATAAAAAGGGGAGATTTGGACCCAGACTTGCACGCAGGGGGCATGGCATATGAAGATGAAGAGAGAGATGGGTGATGCACCCACAGGCCGAGGGACCCCCCAGCTCGCCGACAAGTCCCCAGAAGCCGTGGGGAAGGCAGGGAACAGACGCAGTATCACAGCCAACCCCGCCAACCCTGTACTTCCAGCCTCCAGGACTGAGAGACTAAATCTCTGCTGGTGCAGTCCCCAGTCCGCGGGACTTGGTCAGGGCACTCCACTCCTCGGGAAATAACACGCCACCTTTCCTCGCCGACGGCCTGGTCCCGGGTGTTCTCAGCCACGGCCTGAGAACCAGAAGCCCATGACCTTCCTAGGTTCTTCCTGACCCTCGCCCGCCTCCCCCCAATCCGGTCCACAGGCCTCCCTTCTGTTTTCTATTTCCTGAGTCTGCCCCTTGCTCCCCACTGCTGTGCACCCTCGTTTCCTCTCACCTGGACTGCGCAACAAATCATAGGTGGGTGTTGCCCCTAGTTTTGTCTCCCTCAGACCCACCGAGCGCACTGCAGCCTCCAGGAGCGTCCAGGGCTCAGATTCTGCTGTTCCACCCGTCCTCAAAACCCTTCCATGCAGCCCCGACATCCTCTCCTTATAAAAGCACCACTTGTTGGATTAGGACCCACCCTTCTCCAGCGTGACCTCATCTTAACTAATCACATCTACAAAGACCGTGTTTCCAAATAAGGTCCCGTTCTGACGTTCCTGGTGGACATGAGTTTTGCAGGGACACCTCGGAGCCCAGTGTCATGTGGACCACATGGAGAGGTTTCCGGGGGGAGGGGCGCCGCGTGTTTCGGGCAGAGGGAACAGGTACCAACACTTAGAGCTGAGACCCCACGCACGTGCCCCACGGTGGCCGAGTAGTGTGGCCGTGGTCGGTGCTGTACGCTGGAGCTCTCATGCCACTTGCCAGCAACACTGCAAGGTACTGCCTGTTCCCCTGTGTCCCCAAGAGGACAACTCCCAGGTCACTGAGCCCAGGCCGCCGCCCCAGGGAGGCCTCCGCTCACACCCACTTGTCTAACCACAGACACAGGGTGGCAGGGTGCCTGGGTGCCCCCGCGAGCTCTGCGCCCTGGATCCTGGCTGGGAGGAGAGGCAGGCTGGGGAGGCCTGAGATCCACACAGGACTTCACCCTGAAACATTGCAGCCCCTCCCCGTGCAAACCTGGTTTGAAAGTGTTCATTGTCCCCCAGGTGGGACACGTGCCATGTCGGTCCTGGCAGGATCATGCATCCCGGGCCCGGGGGCGCAATACCCGTGGATTCCCGCTAGTCTGGGGGGCTGGTCTAGACTGTGGGCGTCTGCGGTGTGTCGGTCAGCTCGGGCCGCTACCCCACAGACCAGGGCGGTTTAAATCCTAGACGTGTCCTGTCCGCAGTCCTGGAGGCTGGAAGTCTGAGGCGAAAGTGTCGGCGGGCTGGTCGACCGGCTTCATGTCCGCTGGTCGTCCGTGTCCCAGTGTCCTCCTCTTGTGAGGACCCCAGTCCCGGAGGGTGAAGCCCACCTGGTGACCTTCTTTTACCGTAATCACCTCTTCAAAGACCCACATCTCCACATGCGGTCACATTGTGTTGCTGGGAAGTCGGGCTCCAATAGATGAATTTCATGGGGACACAGTTCAGCCGATAACATGTGGAGCCTACCTGGACTCGGCCTCTGCTCTTGGGGGCCCCCCTCCCGAGGTCCCCGGGTACTGGCACTCTGGGTAAGAATCGGGGCAGACTGGTGACAGAAACCTGCTAGTGACGAGAAGGAGGCAGGACGTTTCCAGTGTTTCCTGCCATGGGAGGAACCCCTTCCCAATGTGCTGGCCCAGGCAGTTCCTGGGAGGTGGTGTGTTAACTGATTGTGTCTACACAACCAGGTGTGGACATGGCACAGCTTAACACGTGGGCTATGAGTGTAGACTCTGGAGCCCATTTTCTGGGTTTACCTCTTGATTCTGCCACTGACGGCTGTGTGACTTTGGACAAGTTACTTAACCTTTCTGTGCCATAGTTGCCTGTTCTGTATCACAGGGATGACAGTCGACCACTTCCTGTGGTGGAGCCATGCCTGGCTTGAAGCCATGGTGATAGAGCAACTCACTATCATTATTACACCATTATCCCCATGGGGGGACGGAGCCCCAGAGAGCAGTTTTCAGGCTCTTGGCCTCACGTGGAAAGGTGCGGGCTCGGGTAGGAGATGGTCATCAGCTGTGACTAGTTGTCCGTCAGCTGTAACCAGTTAGCCATTGGCCACTAATATAACTGCCGTGGCTACGCTAGGAGCTTGGTTGGTTGGCAGAGAAGCAGACAGCGGATTGTGGCTAGCAAGTGCGCTTAGCAGGCGGATGGCGGATTGCGGATCGTGTGGATCCTACTTCCTGTGTCTTGCCCGGACGCCAGCGAGACTGGGGTGCAGGAAGATCCCTTGTTGGGGTACTGGCGGATGTTTGCTTTTGTGTCTCGACCAGCTGCCATCGAGAATACAGCGGTCTGACTGCCCACCTATGGCTCTGTTGGTGTTTATCTTTGGCCTCACCGTATCCTGCGTTCTTGTGTGGGGAGCGGGAGCTGAGTCCTTGCATTACACCCCACTTTGCAGATGGAGAAACTGAGTCCTGGGAGTTTATGTAACTGGCCTGATTTGTCATAGTGGGTGCAGGGTGCAGAGTGGGAAGCCTGGTTTTCTGAGATCAGGTGACATACCTCCAGGTCCCCGACCTGGGCAGGTCGGGTCCTTTTCTAGCTGAGCTGTCTTGCTCACCTGCAAGCTCCTGGCCACCCTGAGAAGCATGGAGCCTTCCCTGGGAAAAGAAAAGTCTTCCTGTTATGCTTCTGGTGTGTTGTCAGTTATGCTATCAAGTTATGCTAAGGAATAGAGACACCGTGTGCCGGTGCTGGGCGCTGGGGGACGGTCAGCACCAGCGGGCGGCTGATCAGTCCACCAAACGGGCCGCCAGAGTGGACACTGACCAGCGGGTGATGGAACTAAGTGGTGACAAACGTGCTGTCGGTACGTGCATTCCAGACGTTTGGGCAGGATGTGGGGACCGGTTGTGGCAGGTGCATGCGTACCTGGGCGTTGTTGCTTTCTGCTAAAACCCTTCCTGGAACATGTTCAAGAGAGACATGGCAGTCGGGGTCAGAGCAGGGGCAGACTGTCCCAGAACCAGGCCGCTGTGCTGCTGGATGAATGCGAAAGTAAGGCTTTTGTTGGGGTACGATGTGGGGGTCTGGCTGGCCCTGAGCTTGGGGCATACTGAACACCAGTCCACGGGCTCCATCCCCCAAAGGCGCCGTGTGTGGCCGTGCTCACCCTTCAGACAGGGGCCCGTGGCCTGGGGACATGTCTGTGGCCTGCAGACCTGGACCGCGTGGCCAGTGCTGCGTGTCCTGTGCCTCTCAGCCCGCCCGCTCGCGCGGCTCCCCATTAGGGTACACACGCCGTTTGCTGCCACGTGCACCGTTGCCTCTGGTCCCTGGTTGCTGAGTCCTGGCCGCGGCTCTCGGCCTCTCGACCTGCTCTCACCCCGCCGCTCACGTGGAGCTGGGCTTCTCATTGATTCTCCCCACCTGTGCTGGATCCTTCCGAGGGCTGGGCTGACAGAGCCCTCTCACGCTCCCCTGGCCCTCCCTGGATCAGTGTCTGTCTAAGCAGCATTTGAATGCTCACCAGCACCCAGCTTAGGAGGGACGTGTGTCCCTCTGGTTCACACGAGGTGGCACTCATCTGGCATGTGGCTTTTCTGAGTGCCAGCTCCCAGCTCCTGCAGCTTTTGGAGTGAGCCACAGGGAGGGGGTGAAAGGAAACTCCAGTGGGGCCGCTGATGGGCCCTCCTCTCTTACCTAGAGATGTCCTGGGGCTCTGTCCCCATGGGACCACGTCCTCAGGGCCGACGGGGCCTGCCTCACACCCAGGCTGTGTCCAGCCATGCGGCCGGAGGGCTGCCTCTGGGAATACCTGTGAAAATGTTTCCTTGGGGAAGCGCCCCTGGGTCCCCTGAGGGCCTGCTTTGGGAGCCCACATCCCCAGGTTGTGTGGGCGTGGGCATCACCGTAAGACAGGACAGGGCCACACCTGGAAACGGCTCCTTGTGCAGGGGAAGAAGGCGGAACGGTGGCTGCCTGGCCTGGGCTGGTGGGCTCACAGAGGAAGACATGGGAGAGTCACTTCCCGGGAAACGAGGAGTCCGTTGGGTGGAGGTCCGGTGTGGGGCCGCGCACTCTCTCCCTTGCCTGGAACGCGCCCCCCCCCATTTGTAGGGATACTGTCCTTTCTGCATGTGGGGACAGAGCCCCAGGGAGCGGTTTCCAGGCTCTCGGCCTCACATGGAGGGGTGCTGGCTCAGGTAGTAGATGGCCATCGACTGTGATCAGATGGCCAGCAGCTGTGGCTAGTTGGCCGTCAGCTGTGGCCAGTGGGCCATTGGCCATGGATATAGCTGCCGTGGCTGGGCTAGCAAGAGAAGGGGGGAGCTAGCAAGAAGATGGTGGCTGAGTCTGCAAGCGGCGCAGTGAGGGTTGAGAATTGTGTGGCTCCTGGTTCCTGTGTCTCCAACCCAGCCGCCAGCGAGAGTATAGTGGTGTGACTCCCCTACCTATGGCTCCGTGGGTGTTCCTTTTTGGCCTCACCATGTCCTGCGTTTTTGTGTGGGGGGCGGGACCAGAGACCCCGCCGGACGCCCCGCACGACACTTGGCGAAGTCGGCAGGATCCCCTGCACTACACTGCAGAAGCTGTGTGCTGTTGAGTTGCACGAGGTGACATGGTTGACACAGGAAACCTCCCGCAGAAAGAGAGCTTTGGTGATGGCTAAAATGTCTGCTTGTTTGTTTCCGGTTCCTTGGCGAACCCATGAGGAAAGCCATTCATTCCGAGTTAGGACTTGGGATTTTCTCCTCCCTCCCTGCTGGTGGCTGCACTCAGCTCCGGCTGTGAACGCAGGCCGTCCTCCGGATGCAGGAGATCGTGACTGAGGCACACTGGGCATTTCCTTTGCAGCCACACCTATGTCCTGGCTGTCTGGGTCCCCTTTGCCCCCTGGTTCACACCCTCCCTTCTTTCAGCTGTGCCTCTCTCCCAGGCTTGGCCCCCAAACGCTAATCACCCACTCCTCACAAGGGCGGGTCTGGCTGCTGCCTGCCCTTCTCCTGTGTGGGGGGTCCTCCAGCACCATTCGCCCCCCATTGGGTGCCAAAGGAAGCAGTGAGACCCTGTCCCCCGGGTTTTCTCCTGCTCCTGCTTTCCAGTTGGCAGGGGAGCGACCCGCTGTGCCGTTTGGGGTTGGAGCCTACGTTTCCCCAGGAGGGTGCTGACCGGAGCTGTGCGTGCCCAGCCGCTCCCTTGTGATGTGTGCGCTAGGGTCTAATCAAGGAAACGGGGCCATCCCAGGGCCATGCCGGGCCGTCAGTCAGGGCAGGGGACTCTCCACACACGTGCTGATGGCTGCAGGAGCCCAAAGGAACCCCAAACGGGGAAACTACAGAGACTGGAGGACGGGCTGCTGGAACCTGGGAGCGGGGGTGAGCATGTGACAGGGACCTCCAAGGAGCTGCCCCCTGATCAGCACACGCCAAATATTTTACGTGGCAGGGCAGACACGTGGCTGTCGTCACCTTTGCTGCTGGATCCCCTGGGTGAGGTGACGCTGGCCCAGGACGGTGCTCAGTGTCTGTGCGTGAATGACTCTGGGACTCCGTTTGGAGATCGGCTTCAGTGCTGGAGGAGAAACAACCCTTTTTCTCCGGCTGCAGCGGAAGGCGGTGTCATGCGGTCGTTAGGGGGTTGAGGGTGACCTTGAGGATGCGTGGTTTTGCTGCACCTTTTGCCTGTTGAGCCTGCCACGCCCGCCCCCAGGGATGCCATCCCATCGCTGCCTCACGCACGGGAAGTAAGTCCCCAGGGAGCAGGCGTCCAGCGAGGCCCCGCCTGGGCGTGCGGGTCCCTGAAGGGGAGCGCCCCCATAGTCCAGTAGTGTGATGAGTCTGGAATACGGGGTAACTTCCCTCCGGACACTTGGCAGAGCCGGACAGCCAAAGCAAAGGGAGGCGTACCGTCCCAGTTCAGCGACTTCCAGGCAGTTCGTTCTGCGTGGATGCTACTGGGTGTGGAGTTTCCTTTTCTGTCTAAGTAGCCGCTCAGTTCTTTGATTGGTGACTTTTTCTGGCATAGTGAAATAAAAATTAATTTTAATGAATCTATTCACATTTATTACATTTGTGTAAATACAATCGTGTATTAATTTTTATTAAATTTATTTAAATTGTTTAAATACATGAACTTAATTTTATCAGAATTAAAAATAAAAGTTAATAGTTTACAGCGGAGGAAACCAAGGCAGTTACCACCTGAGTTC
Organism: Rhinolophus ferrumequinum; assembly: GCF_004115265.2. Taxonomy (NCBI): domain Eukaryota; kingdom Metazoa; phylum Chordata; class Mammalia; order Chiroptera; family Rhinolophidae; genus Rhinolophus; species Rhinolophus ferrumequinum. Next base: position 2,644,326 of record NC_046294.1, read on the forward strand.
AGTTACTCGCCGCCTGAGTTCACGTTCTCTCGGACGGACGCAGTCACCAGTCTGCTGTATTCTTTCCGTGTCCCTTCAGGATAGGGTCTGTGTTCACACACTCTGGACTCTTTGTCAGACTAACTTGAGATGTTCTCCAGTTCTGCGTCTTCCTTTCTTTCGTCTATGATCATTCCTTCAAGTGCCCGTGAGCCAGACCCGGGAGGAGAAGTCGAATCTCTCAGGTGCTCGTGCCGGGGCTGTGGGGCTGACTCCTCCAGCCGTCCCTGGCATCTCACGGACCCCTGGAACCCACTCCTGGGGTCTCGGAGGCAGATTGCATTAATCAGCTCGCGTCGCCATGACAGAGTGCCACAGACTGGTGACTTAGAAACAACAGAAACTTATTTCTCACATCTGGAGGCTGGATGTCTGAGATTGGATGCCAGCCTGGTTGGGTTCTGGTGACAGCCCTCTCTTCCTGACTGGCAGAGTGCCCACTTCTTGCTGTGCCCTCAGGTGGTGGAGAGACAACAAGCTAGCCACCTGGTTTCTTCTTGGTGACACAGATCCCACCCTTGTGGCCTAATCACCTCCAAAGGCCCCACCCCCAGATACCAACACCACCATGGGATGAGGCCTTCAATGCAAGAATTTCGGGGAGGCGAAGTGGCAGGGCACGTTCAGTCCATTGCAAGGATAGAGCCCTTTCCCCAGGCCAGCTGGTTTTCCTTGAGAGTTCCCCTGGGGTCTCTTGCCCAGGACACTGCTCGTTGGGCCTCGGTTTCCTCCTCTGACAGCGAGGGACGTGGGCTGACGCCGGGCCTGAGCCTCCGTCATTTCCCTGTGGACAGTGTGTGTGCAGAGGGGCCTGACTGAAGTCTGCAGGCACAGGCCGTCCGTCTCCGACAGTCCGAGGCTGGGCTTGTTCTTTCGCTTTCTTCTCTCTTGCCCCAACACTCCCATCTCCCGCGTCCGCTCTCCTTTTTCCTTCTCACACCCCCCACCCAATGTCAAATGTGCAAGGAGCTAGAGTCCCAGCAGGGTTGCCATGGCAGCAGAGCTGGTTTTCAATTTCGACCCGAGGGCCCCTTGGAAACACCTCTTCCCTTTGCGTTCTCTGCCATGAGAGCTCAAGGACGGAAGTGACCATCGGGGCGTGATGTGGCCCATGGCAGGGTCCCCAGGTCACTAGCAAGGGGCCAGGATGGGAGGTCAGTGCCTCTGCCCCGTGGCTCCTTGTGTTAGTCTGTCAGGGCTGCTAACAAAGCACCACAGACGGGGCCTTAAACAGCAGGAACTGGGGGACTCAGCTCTGGAGGCTGAAGCCCAAGATCAACGTGCCTGCGGGGCTGCTTCCGCTTCCTCTGAGGCTGCAGGGAAGGAGCTGCTCCAGGCCTCCGCTTGGCGTGGAGACGGCCGTCTTCATGCTCACGTGTCTCCTCTGCGTACGTGCCTGTGTCCACAGCCCTCTTTCTGTAAGGACCCCAGTCGTGCTGGATGGGGGCCCACCCTCGTGACTTGATTTTAACATCATCGCCTCTGTAAAGACCCTGTTTCCAAATAAAGTCCCGAAGTCCTGGGGGTTAGGACTTCAGTGCCTGAATTGGGGAAGGGCACAGTTCAATCCATAACACTCCGGATGGTTGGTAGCAAAGGGCCAAAGTGGGGTGCTGGTGCCTCTTCCCCATGGCTGTAGCCCAAGGCGCCTGAGAGAGAATGTCCAGATGTCTAAAGGGAGCCCGAAGGCAGGCCAGCCCCCGTGACCGGAGACTAAATTGTACCTTTATTGGGATCCTGAAAATGGAGCTTTGGTGTCGTAGCAGGTGGACGAGCCCTGGAGTAAAGGACCCATGTGTGTGCTGGGGGCAGGGGTTCACTGGCATCTGAGGGGACACTCAGGGTGCGTCCAGGACCCCAGGGCACTCTGGCCTGGGCTAAGGCCCAGCTGTGTGTGTGGACACCTGGGCCACTGGCAGCTCCTCAGGTCAGGGCCTCGGCTCAGCTGAGACAGAGACGGGCAGTTCGTAGGGAGGGTGTCCCGGTGGGCAGCTGGCCACAGGCCACCCCTCCTGACCCCAGGCCTCTCCCACCTCCTGTCTGCCCCCCACAGGCCTTTTGCTTTTTGGTGGAAAAATTAGCTTTTCACCTCTACTTTGTGGGTTCCTACCAGACTTGTCCTTGGAGACTGATGGCTTTCGGGGTTCTCCTAGGATTTCCTCAGGTTGAAAAAGCCCCATTCAAGACCCTGCTTCTAACACAGATGTCTCCCGCTTCTGTGACCCCTGGGGAGTGGCCTCTGCCTGGTCAGCAAGCCCGGCGGCCGTGTCCACCTGAGTCACCATCCTGTGCTGATGGTTGATCTCCCGCTGAGACCGGAGCCCTGACAGGCAGCTCCATGTCACCGTTTCTTGGCCGAGCACCTGCAGCTGGCCTGGCCCTGTCATTCTTGGGCTGTGAGGACTGAAGGCTCTGTGTCCAGTTGCCATTTCAGCCACTCCCATAGGGTCCCATAGCCTCCTGCAGTGCAGGGCGTCCCATACCAAGTCCCTCGCCCCCTCAGCACATGGATTTCCCTCCTTCCCTCCCCCGCCCCCTTCCTGTCCCTCACCCCCCTCCATGGTTTACCCCGTGTCCCGAGCTGGAAGCCTGCGCGTCATCTGCAGTCGTTCGGTCCCGTTACCCCTTGTCCAACCCATCAGCCAGTCCCGTCCTAGCTCCAGTCTCCAGACCCCAGCTGACACCCTGCTTCACTCCCGCTGTCCCCACTCAGGCCCACACGCCGTCATCTACACGCGGACCAGTGCAGGAGCCTCTGAGCCGGGCTCTATCCGTCCGTTCCTTCCGTCTACAACTCAGTCTCCACCCCAGCGGCTAGAAGAGGGATCTTCCCAAAAAGAACCGAAATCAGATCGCGTTGCCCCCACCCCACCCCACATCTCCAACCCCAACTGAAACGCTTCGTGGCCTGGAAGTGGGTTTAGCACCAACTCCAGGCTCCTTCCAGCCTGGGGGGCCCTGTGTGACCAGCTGCTTTCCAGCTCTCTGCCCCCTCTCTGATTTCTCGGCTGCAGCTGCATCCGTTGTGCTTCTAGACCAGTTTATCCAAATTGAACTTTGCTCTGTCCTTCACGATCACAGCCGACCGTTGATCTCACAGTTCTTGTCCGCATTAGATCACCTGTTTTCTCATGTGCTTGTTTGTTATCTGATTTTAAGGCCAGGGACTGAGTCTGGCTTGCTCCCTGGCATGACCCCTGTGCCCGGCACATAGTAGGCCCTCAGCTGACTTTCTGGGTAGATGAAGGGGCAGGTAGCTGCCACCCGCTGACCTTTTGGGCCTCGGGTGTGCACCTGCCGGGTCTGCAGCCTATAACGATGGCCGTGGGCCGCTGAGTTCTCACCCGGCTAGGAGATGCAAAGAGCCGAGCCCCTTGCTCTGAGCTGGAGGTTTGTGGAAGAGGCCGACTCAGTGTGATTGCGTCTGGGATGGGGAGTTACTTGCACAGGTGTCGGGTTTTTTTCACCAATTTTAATCTGAAAAACCTGCTTTCCACCAAATAACACTTCTGATGAGAAATTTGATTGAAATCATATGTTTTGAAGGGAGTTCAGGTGCCGGTCAGACTGGGAGTCTTTTCTCCTTCAGGAGGCACAGTTGTTACACCTCTTGTTTCAGAGCTGCTTTGTTGCAGTGCTGGAAGGTTGCTTTTTTGTTGTTTTTTTTTGTGTGTGTTTTAAAAGCATTAGTCCTTCACGCCCATTTTAAAAGGACAGTTGGGGGAGTAAAACCGTTAGTTGATTTGGGACCTATTTATTTTTAAGTATAAGAAAAGGTGCCATAAGGGGGCTTGCTATTAAACATGACAGTCCACCTGCAGGATGAAGACGCGTGGTGAGCGGCAGGGTTTAGTAACCTGGGCCCTGAGTAAAGTGCCTGGCGGCTCCCGCTACCTTCAGCTTGCAGTGTCAGCGCGCTGCCCACTGTGTGCCAGCAGCTGGAGGGCTGACTGATCTGTCATCTCCCTGAGCTCCGGAGACAGAGTACGTCTGAGCGGTGCTCCGGGCGCCTGGAGAAATGCGAGTGTGGATGGAAGAGAAATTAGGGAATGGGTCACTTACCCAGTTTCTTCATTGGCTTTCACCTGAATACAAGCTCCTCGAAGGTGCTGAGTTCATGATGTTAACCTGAGTGCCTAACACACTGCCTGGCACACAGTAGGTCCTCATTCACTATTTGTTGGATGAATGAAGGAGAGGATGGGGGTGGGTGGATAGATGGATAGTTAGATAGATGGGTGTGTAGATGGATGGGTTGGGGGGAGGCAGGGATGGGGGTGGAAGAGATTCTGATGATGACTTAACCTGGTACAGTTTGGCTAGAATAAGCTTTTACCCAAAGTCATGACGAGGGCAAGGAGAGGAGTGAGATAAGAAAAGATATAGCAGTTAAAGGACCTGGAAAAGCATCCCCCCTGTGCACGCCCAGCACACACACGCGCACACTAGGTGCTTATTCATTGTCCCGGAACAGAGCTAAGCAGCCAGGATCTTTTCTCAAGGCCAATACCTTGTATATCTTTCTAAACTGTAATTCATGACTTCATGTCCACTTTCTATTTTTAGCTTGACTCCATGTTGAAGGTGATGATATCTTACCATTTACCCATCCTTCTATTTATCCATTTTTCCATCCATCCTCTCCCCACCCTCCCATCCATCCACCACCCATGCAGCCAGCCACTCGCCCACCTACCTTCTGATCCATCTATCCGTCATCTGCTCACCTAGCTATCTATTTCCCCATCTACCCCCACCCCCAGAGCAGTATGTACTAAGCTTTCGATGACCCTGTGCTGGCACTAGTGCTACAATAAGGGAAAGGACAGCTGAAGTCACGGGGAGGCAGGCTGCCCCCCAACAGAAAAGAATTCTCAAGGAAGGCTTGACTGAGGGTGGCATTTGGGCTGAAAACCTTGGTGGGAGGAGTCAGCCGGCAGAGTTGTGCAGGTGACACATTCCTGAAACCAGCTTTTGCCAACACCTTGTGGTGGAAGAAAGCTTGCTTGGGAGATCCGGGGCACGTGGGGTAGTCAGGTCTGGTGGTGTGACGGGGATGGGCGTGCACATCCTCCACAGCCCCGGAGAACGGGCGGGAAGGTTAGGCTGGAGTCAGGAGCTGGGCCCCAGGGCCTCAGGGGTCAAAATCAGCCGTCGGACTTTGTTCCAAACATGGTGAGAAATCAGCTTTTAGCAAAGCAGTCGCCGTGATTCGTATTTCAGGAAGAATCCTTTCACTGCTATGTGGACAGTTGCCTTAAGGGGTTCCGGATGCAGGGTGACGCAGAAGGAGGCTGCGGCTGTGTCCGGGGAGACGCAGCAGTGGGCGTGGGGATGAGAGCTGTGGACACGTGGGAGGCTGCCGTGTGCCAGGAACCGGAGGTGGCGGGTGACGCCTGGGCGTCTGGCCTGGCTGTCGTGGGCAAGGCCTGGAGGACACAGTGGGCTCTGCAGTGTGAGGTCACGGGGTGGTCTCAGACACCGCGTCCGCCGCCTCTGCCCGCCCGCCCGACATGCTGTGCGCGGGAGCAATGGAGAAGCAGCCCCACCCCACGACGCTATGCAAATGCGGTGGCCACGGCTGGTGTTATTTTACAGGGACCTGGCAGTGAATGTTGGTGGCTCCATTTAAAGCACATTATGAGCAGAGGACAGGAAGCAGATGCTCTGGTGGCGTGTGAGTAGCACTCCACTCTTCCTTGACAGAGCACAGGCTGGGGACAAGCTTCCCCCTGATTTCAGCTCCCAGCACATTTGGGCTGCGATGAAAGCCGAGAAGCACAGGTCACCGGTGCGCTAAGATCTGAATAATTCCCTCTCGGCTGGTGTCTTGCAACTTGCCTGGGGTCCTGAGGCTCCTCCCTGGAGAGCAGATACCAAGAAGGCGGGAGGGGCTTGCAGGTCACATGGGCCCTCTGGGTGGCGTGTCACTGCGTCTGGCCCATGGAAGCCCTTCATCGCTGTTACCTGCTGTTGCCTTTTTTCATCTTCAGCAGAATTAACCGGACCTCTGAGCCGTCAGTGAAATTATGTCCCGGTGTCTTATCAGGAAAGCATGACACTGGGAGTTGCCTCTCCTGTGCTGTGCTAAGGCTGCTGTGTGCCACGGGCTCTCCCGATACGTCAGGAACTCAGATCTGTCCGGCATGCTCCATGCCACCCTGAGCAGCAAGCCCGGGGCCCCAGGTGGGGACTGGAGTGCGGGGGGTGGCAGGTGGGCCACAGGGCCCACTAGTCAACCGCTAGTGAAGTGAAGGGTGTCCAGAGTACCAGGTAAGGGCTGTGGGCACAGACAGACAGACGGACAGACAGACGGACAGATGTGGTTGTTTGAGTCCCAGCTTTGCCACGGGCTTACTGGGTGGGATTTTTGTAAGTTCTTTGAAACTCTGATTCAACAAAGCTTCCTTGTAGGGTTGTTTGGAATGACATGTTGCATCAAGTGAGGTCGCAGACTCACCAGGCAGAGGCAGGGAAATGGGTCCGGCTGGCCCAGCGGAGGGCGTTGCTGGGTTTACACACACAGCTGCTCTGTGTTTCTTTCTCCCTCTTTTGAGAGAGACATGGAAACAAAGCATCTCTCCCTCTCTCCCTAACCCGACAAGTTGTGGGCAAAGGGTAATGTGACGACCCACAGGGCTCCCCCTTTGCGGGGGAACTGGGCAGGTGGGTGCCAGCAGGGATGTGAACAGGGTGCCACCAAATCCTCTGGTTGTACAAGTGTCACCAAAGTACAGGCTTTGTACATGAATTATCTCAATCTGTGTATATCAGTGACTTTATTAAAATAAATCTGTTTGATTTGGTCTCAGACCACCTATTGGCAGTCTCTCTAAAAGATGTCAGCATACAGCCTCCCGTAAATAATTCTGTAGTTTTCAAAGTACTCACCCACCCACCCAGCCATCTGTCCTTCCATTATTTTCTCCTCTCACCCACACGTCCACCCATTCACCCATCTGCCTATTCACCTATCCATTCGTTTATCCACCCATCCACCCACCCATCTACCCATCCACCTATCCACCATGTAGCCATCCATCCATCCATCATCCATCTATTCATCATCCATCCACCCATCCTCATCAATCCATCTGTCATTCATCCATCCATCATCCATCTATCCATCTGTCATTCATCCATCATCCATCCATCCATCATCAATCCATCCATCCATCATCCATCCACCCACCCACCATCCATCCACCCACCATCCATCCATCATCCGTCCACCCACCATCCATCCATCCATCCATCCATCCATCCATCTGTCATCCATCCCACATCTGTTTTGAACCTGTAGCCACATCTGTCGACCGTGTACTCGATGCTAAGGAGGCGCCATGCACACAGAAGGCAGCTTTCCTTCCTTCAAGGACTGCCAGTTGGTCTTCACCCACTGTCTCCTGTGAGACGAGGTCCAACACTTGAACCCAGCAATCCCTTCAGGCCTGTTTCTTACCACTGAGTTGTGTGGCTGGTCGGAAGCTGCCTGGACGGGCTGAGGTCTGAGCTCCTACCGCAGCTCCCGCTCACTGCACGCAGCTGGGCTCTCTCATCTCCTTCCAGCCGGCCTTTGCCGTGACCCGTAGATGAGGTATCGAGCACATGATTTCCAAGACCTCTCCAGCTACGACATATCCATGGTGATCCGAATCTTCTTCATTCCACCCATAAGTCAGTGTGGCACTACGTGGGCCCTTCAGGGGGACAGAGGAGGAGCCAGCAGGAGACGGGTGCTCAGGGTTTTAGTGGTCAGCCTCACTGGACCTCATGTTCTGCGGGCTGTCGAGGGCCAGGCACGCCGTCCAGTGCTGGTGGCACGAGGATGTGCCAGACGCGGTCCCGTCCCATGCTTCTGACGTGTGCCAGGCTGAGCCTCTGGACGTGGGAGGGAGTAGGGGGGACACAGGCGGCGGGGAATTCTGCTCCGATACGTACTGAGTGCCGGGGGCTGCCCCCCAGGCGGGTGAGGCGTGGGGGTCACAGCTCCCAGGTTCTCGTGAGCGTCGGTCCAGCACTGTTGTGAGGACGTGCCATGCCTGTCACAGTGCTGAGTGTGCCTTACCGTCCTCATTGCCGTCATCGTCATCATGGGCCTGGAGCCGGAGGCGAGCACGCGTGCGCAGAGGCGGCAGTGGTGGTGCTGGGTGGAGGCCTTGGCTTGGGACCCGGGTATGATGGATGGTGCATGGGCACAGGGAAGAGGCAGGTGGGCAGGCCTGGCGTCCCTCCAGGCGGTGGGAGCTGTGGAGGATTCCCAAAGCAGACACTCCGACTGGAGCTGCATTTAGGGGGCTCTGTTCGGCCTCAGCTGGACCAGGGAAGGGGAGGCCAGCTGGAGAGAGACCTGTCCGGAGGCTGTTGGAATGGCTGAGAAGACAGGAACCGAGCGAGGGGCTGCAGGGGCGCAGAGGGGAGGGTCCTGCCGTCCTCTGTGACTGAGGCGGGTCGGAGCCGTGGGGACGTGCTCAGAACCAACATTTGTCCAAGCAGCTGCAGCCGGCCGCGTCCAGAAACCTGGCTTCGTCCTCAGCAGCTACGGCATCGTCCAGGGGCTCAGAATTCCTTGTTTGTTGTCCCCAAGCTCTTTCTTCATGTGACCAAATTGGATTAGGGAGGAGGGGAGTGCAGGGCAAGTCGTTTTTAATTATCTCTCGTAATGAAGTCGGTGACAAGCCGCAAGCCTGCTGTGCCCACAGCCAGGACCACAGGGGCACCTGTTGGTGTCTGGCCACCTGGCCATCCTTTCTCTGCAGCGGGTCACCTAAAGCATGCAGACCCCTGAGACGGCAGGGCCAGCCCCAGACCCCCGGCTGGATGGGCCCTGTTAGAATATCCAGGGCCAGCATCTCAGAGTGGAGGGTGAAACGTGCTTCTACACTTTAGTGAAAACTGAGTGCGGCCTGTACTGCTCTCCCCTCACGATACGGGCCTCCAGGGCAGGAGGGAGACCATGTGCAGGAAGACGAGTCTCGGCCCTTGTCGGGCCCCCCTCTGCGGCGCCCTTTCCGGAAAGGCCTTTCCTGCCAATGCATGGTGCCGTGGGGGTCTTCACCTCTGCCCCCGCCCCAGCCATGCACGTGCCAACCTGGGTACACGTTCAAGGTGGATTTTGGCCTCTGAGCCCTGACTCTGTGCTGCCAGCCAGCTCGGCCTGCTCCCTCGTCCTCTCCCCGAGCTCCGTGCATTATGTTTGCCAGGGTCTTGTCTGACTGACAGTGGTTGTCACAGTGACAAGGCACCGAGCTTTCTCGAACCGTGAGCTGGTCACCTTTCCTTGGGCGGACTGACCAGGACTTACCTCAACATCCTCAGGGGTGGCAGCTTTCCTTCTCGTGAGAGTTAACGAGAACCTTTGCTTAGCTCTCTTTGGTTAAAGTACTTGAAATAGTTTTGCTGTTTATCGAAACTATCTTATTAGTTAATTGATTTCTCTTAACGGAGAGGTAATATTTGGTCTTCCTAGAATTTGCACAAAAGCAATTGGTAAATATGCATTTTAGGTTGGTGTAAATGTAATTGCAGTTTAAAAGGTTAACAGTAATTGTCGCAATTCCTTTTGCACCGACCTAATATACAGGAACCTCGGCCAAGCCCCCTCCCTCCGAGATAGTCACTCTTCACACTGAAATGTCTCCGTCCCGGGAGGTTTCGCTGGGTTGAATAGTGTCCCCTGCAAAATTCATGTTTACCCAGATCCGATGTGACCTTATTTGGAACTCGGCTCTTTGCAGATTTAATTAGTTCAAGTAAAATTAGGTCATACTGGATTGGGAGGGGCCCTACACCTGGTGCCTGGTGTCTTCATAAGACAGAGGACAGAACTTCAGACACAGAGACACAGACACACGGAGAGAAAGCCGAGGGAGACAGAGGCAGAGGTGGGGGCATGCGGCCACAGCCCAGGGACACTGAGCCCCCAGAAGCTGGAAGAGGCTCCCTCCCCTGGAGCCCCCGGGGTAGCACGGCCCGCCGACACCTCGTCTTGCCCTTCTGGCTCCAGAACTGGCAGCGAATGCGTTTCTGCTGCTTGAAGCCGTTGGTTTATGGGGGTTTCTCCCGGCAGCTCCAGGACACCAGTGAAAATAGAGATCACGCCGTGTTTTAATGTTACCTCCCTCCCTCACCTGGGAGTGCGTGCAGGTACCCAGAAATCATCCACACGTGGCACACTCCAGGTTGCCAGGTGCCATTCGGGAGAGAGATCTGTCCTTGTCACGCCCAGCCACAGGCAGCCACGTGGGAGCCCTTTGGCCCGTGAAGAAGCTGGGGGATGACGTGAGCTGCTCCCTACACCCAGGCTTCACTTCACGTGCCTGCCCCTTACCCCCCACGTCCTGTGTGACCGTGGCCACCACCATCGGCTGCAGCCTCGGGGTCTCGTCAGCCCCACGGTGGGGGGATGTCCCCTCAGGGCTGGGCTGTGACAGACGCACGCCGTCCAGGACCCGGTCTCCCGGGAAGTGATGATCTGAAGCCTGGCCTGTGGGAGGTGCTGGGACCCCGGTAGCCCCCTCCCCAGAAAGTCTGCCTCCATTTCAGGAATCTGGCCTGGAGGGTCTTGCTGCTAAGGAACTGTTTTATTACTTTCAGGAGTGGGTAGTCCCCGGGACGTACTGCCTCACAGACTGCCCTGGGCAGTGGTTTGTGTCAACGGATCACATTATAATTATTTGTTTGCGGGTCTGTCTCTCCACCAGACTGTGGGGGCCAGAGGGGCTGTGACCCTAGCACCCACTCAGTATTATCAGGGACAGCCGCACCTCACCCTCTGGTCCTACTGGCCCCAAAGCTCTGTTCTTCCTCTCTCAGTATTAGAGAACTAGTGTTGCCGGCCTCTAATAGCCACGGTCAGGTGTGGCTATGAGTAACCATTTAATTCTAAATTTGTAAAAAGTTCGCCCCTCCAAGAAGTGTCCACATAGGTGTCCCAGCGCCGGGGCAGCGTTCCATGGCGTCCGAGCCCCAGTTCCTTCTCTTCTGAGCTCTGTCATGTGTGGACTTTATTCCCGATTCCCCTCGTTGTCCGAGGAGGCTGCTTCAGCTCCACCCTTCGCATCGTCACGCTGGTCAGCAGGAGACAGATTCCTGCCCTGAAAGGGCTCTTCTCACCTGTGGAAACATTGCATTTATTTGTATCCCATTGGCTAGGACCTGTCACATGGCTTCCTTCTAGAAGGGAAGTGCCGTCTTCTTTCTGGGCGACCAGGTTTCCCGCTGTGGGGCCAGGTTCTATTACGGAGGAAGATGAGAGTACAGAAACTGGGAGGCAGGCAGGTGCCCGGGCCAAACTAGCCCTTTCTTTTACTTTTAGTGGGGAGAAGACCTCTTCCAGAGGAAAAACCTCTTCTTTTCTTGGGAGGCCCGGGGGTTGGGATCTAAAGGTTGGACCTACGTGATGCAGAGAGAGTCCAGTATGTCACCTAGAGGGCTGGGTCCCGCCTTCCTCCCAGAGCCTGGAGAGTCGCCATGTGCCCATTTTCCAGATGGAAAATGCGCTTGGGCTAGGGGACCCCTGCCCAGGGCCGAGGTGAACGTCTAGCCTTGCGGGTCCTCCTTTGGCAACCTTCCCCCAGTCACAGATTGCTTCCTGGGGTCCGGGGCGGCGCCTGGAGTCCTTCCTAAGTTGCTGTCCCCATCAACCGACGGGAGCTGCAGGCCGTTATCCCAGACACAGGTGGGGTCTTGGGACCCAGAACCTGCAGAACTACGGGCCCCACCAGGAGTGGTGAGGACTTGTGTTCTCAGCAGAGAGGGGAGCTGAGGCTGACCCCCACGACAGGCGCGGTATCCGCGTTGCGCCTGGATGGCTCCCTGGCTGAGTAGGAGTTGGGGTGTAAAGCACCCAGGCCTGTCCTCCGTGAGCACCGGCTCTCATGCGGGGAAAACATGGGGGGACCCTTGCTCCCACCTGCTCCGGTGTGGCCGTGGGGCTGGAGAGTGTCTGGGGTGGGGGCTTTCAGGGTCGAGTCCAGGTTAGAGCTGTGTGATTTTGAGTATGTTGCTTCCCTTCTCTGAGTCAGTCTCACCTTCTGAGGATCGACTTCCCGATGCCGTCGTGAAGATTCAAGGAGCTAAGGGAGGACATTCTGACACATGATACCCGTGGGTGGGCCTGGAGAACTGATTATGCTGAGCGAACTAAGCCAGGCACAGAGGGACAATGCTGTGTGACCCCGTCACACGAGGTCCCTGGGGACTCAGATTCACAGACGGGAAGTAGATGGTGGTACCAGGGCTGGGGGTGGGGAGCGAGTGTTTCATGGGGACAGAGTGTCCGTTGGGGATGATGGAAAGTTCTGGGGATGGCGGTGGTGACGGTGGCACAACAGTGTAGTGTGCTGACTGTCAGTGAGCTGTGCGCTTGAAAATGGCAAAAATGATCGATTTTACGTGTGTTTTTACCACATTTAAAAATAACGTCAATAAGAAGCAGGTAATGTAAGGAAACATTTACCCCAATCATCAGCCAGAAGACTCAGTAAATGGCAGCTGGCCGTGGATTTGACATGATGTTTGTGTCTGCGTGTTTTTAGCTTCGGCTTCCCTGTTGCGTAGATGCCACCCTTAGAGCGTTCAGAGAGAAGAGGCCACGACTAGCTAGCGTGTGTCAGTGCGTGCAGTCCTCACACCATGAGCATGATGTTTCCTGTCTAACAGAGGAGGGAACTGAGACCCAGGGGCGAGCGCGCCGGCCCCGGGCTGTGCCCCACTGGACGCCGGGGGCCGTGGAGGACTGGATGGTGGGCTTGGTCTTTGCACTCACCTTGGAGCCCACCTGTCACCATATTTATCCGCACCCTGTGGGGGACGTGCTTGGCCTGCTCATTGTCCCCAGCGTTTGGCCCGGGCACAGGCGCCTCGTGCACACAGCTCAGCCCTCCTGGGACTCATTTACTCAGCATAAACCCTCCGGGCGCGGTCACCAGGTCAGGAGGCCTGAGTGTCTGTGGGCACCGGTTCCCTGAACTGCTCTCCCAGAATCGGGTCCTACTTTGCATTCCTGGTGTCCTGAGAGTGGCAGGGGTTGGGCTCCCTGGGGCTCTGATTCTGGCGTGAGACCGTGCCCTGTGTTGGATGAGTCTCAGTAGCACACTGGCATATGCCACTTCCCTCAGCCTCTCGGTGCTGTGCCCTTGATGGGTTCTAGTTCCATGCCTCGGTGCAAAACAGGTGTGGGGTCAAATCTGTTGGACATGCTGCCTGCTTTGTTCTTGGACCCTCAGGATGCTCTTGACTTTGGAATTTTAAAGGCCCTGCTAAGTCCTGCACTAGAGAAGCCGCCTCATTCGGTTTGACTGGGCATTTCTCAAACTTGTCTGCGGAACCTATTTGCACAGTCTGCCTCCAGGATCCCCAGGGTCCTCACTTTGCGAGTAAGACACTGAGTCACTGGGGCCATCTTATAACTGCTGGGCCTGGCGGGTGCCTGGGGTGGGCTGGTGGCACCTGCTTTCCCCTGCAGGGAGCTGGCTGTCGTTCAAGCCCCCAGCCCCCAAATTCCTGGCGACTCACAGGCAGATTCTTTTAGCCATCCTGTAAGACTCATTTCATAAAATAGTGACTAGACGCCCGCATTTAGAGTCAGGAGATTTCATGTAGAAACCCTGGCTTCTGGCTTCTTTTTTAGGAAGGTAGTAATAATACTGCCGTAGCTAAGAGACTCAGGAGAAACGGCGGTCCTGGGTGAGGCTCCCGCCTCCTGCCTCGGGGGCTGGAAAATGAGGAGCCGTGGACCTCGAGCTCTTGTCAGCAGCTGAAATGGATGGAGAGCCACCCCTAGCCCAGTTCCTGCCAGGCCTTCTAGCACCATAAGGGAGCCGGACCCCACACTGGCCAGCTCCCCCAGCCCACCACCCCACCCCGCAGCCTGCGCCCCCGGCGTCCACTGCACACGCCGAGGCCTGCCCCCACCTTCCTGGGCAGGCCCTGTGCTGGCTCTCAGCCCACCCTGAGGCCATTACGAGGGTTTGGGGGTTCCGTGGGTGGGGTATCCCCAGGCGGAGCTGAGTCCGCTCGTCGGTCTGAGGTCTGCGGGTGCATCCTCATGGTAGGGACCTTCTGTTTATGAAGCCAGAGCCAAGGGCTGAATTAACGGGGGTTGAATGTGGGCCTGGGACCTTGGGGGCGTGAGAGCAGGCGCCTGGTCTGCTAAGCGCAGAGAAACGTGCAGCAGGATTTTGGTGCCGGTCTCCTTTCCAAGGCAGTTTAAAATCTAGGGTGGCAGTGTCCTCCTCGGCAGGTGGTGAGGAAGCCAGGCGTGTCCCCCTCCTTTTAACATCGACAGCAGATTCCAGGCTGGACGGCTGTGCTTCTGGTCGGCAGAGGTGTGGGCATGGCCACTGCGGGTGCCCTGCTCAGCACAGTCGCTCAGCTGAGGCTTGGAATGAAGGCCTGTGCCTCAGTGTCCCCAGGGCCTGCTCGGGGGTGGGGCCCTCGTCCTGTGTGGGCCTGCACCCTGCATCTATAAAATGAAGGGCTCCGCCCTCTTGTGTGGGGGGCCCCGCTGATGTCACCCCCTCCTTAGAGCATAGAAGGGAGCACTGGCCCCATGGCTGGGTGGTCTTTTGTGAACACAGATAAATGCCCAAATAGCGTCATGTGCTGGGAGTACATCCTCCATTCTGGGGACTGCCCCGAGGGCTCCATGTTTGGGCTCAGGGCACCTACAGGGCACAGGTCCCCCAGGGATAAGAAAATGTGCTGATTTAAATGAGAACACAGACCCCAGAGCCTCCGCTGTGTGGCCTGGGGTGGGTCACTTGACTTCTCTGTGCTGAAGTCGCCTCCTTGGTTTCACGGGATGATAACAGCACTTTGTTGGGTTAGTGCCCGGAGGAGACATGAAACACGGGGTTTGTGCTGAGACGCTCTGGGACCTCAGCGGCAGCTGTGTGTCAGCCAGTGTCGGTGCCATCGGCGTTGCCATTGCTTGTGATTCACAGAGGGACAGCGGAGGCAGAGCAAGCCCCTGGGGGAGTGAGTCTGATTCCTGCCCGGATGGGTAGACAGCCCCCTCCCTGTCCCTGACTGCATGAGGCCATCGTCCTTCTGAAAGGCAATCCCAGGCCCTCCCCTTGCTCCCCCGTCTCTCTTTCCGAAGACACAGAATCTGATTCTGGTCTCAGGGGTCACTCTGCACCCTGACGGTATCTGGAGACCCTGCCCTCGGCCACCGTTTTCCCGGGGGACACGGGACATCCATGGCGCTTCCCGTTCCGCGGGCCCCCATTTTCTGCCCCCTTGCGCGCGTTCTTGTTGTCTAGTGGCAGGAAGCTCGGAGACAACAGAGGCGAGCCCCATCCAGCACCACTCGCACGGGGGCTGTTTTCAGCCTGCGCTGCAAACGCCTTGGAAATGTGCTGTGGTCTCTCTTTGTTCTGCTCCCTGATTTCCCATCTCTCTGAAATTATGGGAAGTGTTTGTTCATTCACTAGGGCCGTCCGTTTGATTCTTAATTTCATTGGGCTTCTCTCTCGTCTTCCTCCCTTACATCCTGTTTCTCACGGGGATCAGGTCTCCCCCACCCGCCCAGTCCAGCCCTGGGGTTTCTGGGAACCGTCTTTGTGGAGGACTCAGAGGTTTCGTAAAGCGCGTCCCAGCAGCCCGCCGGTGTCCTCGGCGTCTAGGACCGTTTCCTGCCCTGGGCGCCCATCCAGCTCCAGGGTCAATGCCAGCAACTTCAGGAGCCGTCCTCCTCCCACGGTGCTGGCTGCAGGGCTGACCGCGCAGTCCACCCGCAGGACGTTCACAGGCTGAGTTGAGACTTCATAGACTGACTCGGAGCCCGGCAGGGGCGGCTGGCTCCCCGGTCCGCTTCTCCGCCTTCTGGGCAGGGGAGGGTGTTCAGAGTGTGACTGTCCCCCGGGACAGCCCACCCCGGTCACGAGCATGGTCATTACCACCCAGTGTCCTCGCTTTTCTCTATTTATTGTTCCCTGGTAGAAATGCGTTCTCTTTGTTTCTCACTCCAGAAAACGGTTTTGTTCTCTTAGGGGAAAATTTGGTTGCAGTCACCTGGTCATATAAATTGGTGTGACTCTTTGGGGAAAGCAGTTTGCCAAAAGGATTTCTGGAGCCATAGAAATGTTCAGACCTGGCCATTCTGCTCCTGGGAACATAATCGGAGGATGCGATTCCAAGAAGAAAGGTGGTGTATGCAGGAAGTGTTCATGGCAGCGTTATTTATAAAAGCGAAAAGCCCCGAACCGGCTCCGTCTGGCTCTAAGGAGTTTGTCACATGATTCGTAAAGCCCCAGCATGTGGACTCTAAATATTCTGGAACGTGGAACGGGTTAACTAAGAATGCGGTGGCTGTAGGGACAGATCCTTTCAAAGGGCAAAAGGGAGAACCAAGTCCACTTGCGCAGCTTTCCTGAGCGTGCCTCTGAGTGCTGGGTCTGGGCGAGCTTGTCCGTGTCGGGGATGTGTGCGGCCTTTGTAACAGTCTCCCTGATGAAGGCGGTGGTGCTGGTGGTGTGTGGCTCGGCTAAGGGTTTCGGGGGAGACACTTTCATGCCCCTAAAAGGAAAATGCACAGCAGTTTCGGGGGAACCTGAGCAGCTTGGCGGTAACTTCAGCAGCTTGAGTTTGATTCAAGGCAGCGCCCTGCTGACCCCATTAGGAAAATGGGGCATTTGTTGGACTTTTTTAAGCAGAGTGTTAATGAGTTGAACTGGCGCTATGGGGGCACCTTCAGCCAGTGCTGACGGTGCTGGAAGCTTCTTTCTGTCCAGAGGCATGAATGGGGGCCAGCCGTGTGCTGGGCGTGCTGTGTGCTGGGTGTGCCGTGTGCTGGGCGTGCCGTGTGCTGGGAGGCCGTGTGCTGGGAGGCCGTGTGCTGACCGTGCCGTGTGCTGGGTGTGCCGTGTGCTGGCCGTGCCGTGTGCTGGGTGTGCCGTGTGCTGGGCGTGCCGTGTGCTGGGAGGCCGTGTGCTGGGAGGCCGTGTGCTGACCGTGCCGTGTGCTGGCCATGCCGTGTGCTGGGTGGGCCATGTGCTGGGTGGGCCATGTGCTGACCGTGCCGTGTGCTGGCCGTGCCGTGTGCTGACCGTGCCGTGTGCTGACCGTGCCGTATGTTGGCCGTGCCGTGTGCTGGGAGGCCGTGTGCTGGGTGGGCCATGGGTACCTACTGAGTGGCTCAGGGCTCCTCCCACCGTACAGACGCCCACGGGGAACTAGTGCATCGAGGCCCCTCCCCCGGAAAGGCAGGGGTCTTTGGGGAAGGATTCACTGAGGCCGAATCTCCGAGCCAAGGAGGAAGAGGAGGGTGGTGCGGCCATCCACCCAGGGTACTTCTGTTTCCGAGCAGGTTTCAGCCCCATACTGCAGAGAACCCTGATCCTGTCCAACGTGACCTCTCATGTCACAGGAGACATGTGCCAACACGGCCAGGCCAGGGCAGCTTCGGAAGACGTCCCCCAGTGGGGAGAGACGCTCTCCTGTTGTTCCCCCCACCCTTGCTCCCCTGCTCTTTGGGGGTGGATTATTCCTGGTGTGGGGGTTTTCCTGACGTTGGTGTCTAATGGGATGGAGCCTTGCTGTCGGCTCTGCCCTGGAAGGAATTTGTTTGAAGGTTGTATCAGTCGCTGAGGCTTAATTAGTTCCCCAAATACAAGTCTGCATTAGGACCTGCTAAGGAGATGATGAGCCGAGCTGGGTGGGGACCGACGGGGTTCTCACAGCGTTGTTACGAGCGTTCATTCTCCGGGCGTCCTGGCACCTGTGCAGGTTTCAGTTGGCTAACACCTTGATCTATGAGGTGGGGGCCCCCCTTGCACTTACCCTCAACGTCCAGTTTCCTGGGGCTGCTGGGAATTCACACAGGTTGGGTTCCTGTGTGGAAATCAACCTCAGTGTCTGCGATCCTTCCTGCAAGGACGCCCCCAGTACCAGGAGCAGCTGTTTGTCCTGGGCCTCTCTGCTGATGAGGTCAGTGGTCAGGACACAGCCAGGCCTCCTCGCTCTGCCTCGTGCTGCTTTGTCACACTCACCGTCTCCAGGCTGGGCACACCGTGGCCTCTGGACATGGACAGCAGGCACTCGCTGCTAGATGCCACGTGTGTGCAGGTGTGCCTGCGGGGGGAGTACTGCTTGGCTTAATGTAGTTTATGAGCCCAGGATTTCTGCCTTCTGATAATGGCCGAGCAGCTCTTGTCATACGAACCCAACCGTCCTGCTGATAACAATGACAAACTCTGGATAAACCGTAAAAAATAGCAACAGTGGCTCAATGGCGTTGGCAGGCAACCAAAGGCAGACATAACTGGAAGGGCTGAGGCCCTTGACAGGAAGAGAACCCTCCAGGGGAGGCCCACATGAACGAGGGGTTCCCCTGACAGAAAGTGGGTTTCACTGGGGTGAGGATTTGGTGGTTGGAGGTCAGGATGGAGGCTGCCTGAGTGTCTGGAAATAGAGGAGGGGGAACCTTTATGTGCAGAACCCCCACATGTGCACATATAATCCTCTCAGCTCCTTGACTGACTTCTGAACTATCATGAGACTCCCAGGGTCCCAGGGGAACACAGCAGCTTAGCGCTCAAAGAGCCGAGGGGAGATTGCAGCAGCCCTCCCGAGGGGAGGCAGTGCCAGGTTGAGTCCTGCCGCGTGAAAGGAGCTTGGCAAACACTTTGGGTTTTCTGCCAGAGCCCCAGAAGAGCCCCAGAAGTCAGGACCTCATCCGGGACCAAACCAATAGGGATTCTCCCAAAAAAGCCTACAGCCAAGCCTTCAGGAGCACGGTGTTCTACTAGTACTTTTACTCTGTACTAGAAAAGCTCAACACGCTTCACAGGAAGATAACAGGATCCAGGGACTCTCCAACAGGTCAGAGGCAATGGCTGGTATAGAATCAAAAATGACTAGACATGCAAAGAAGCAGGAAAATGTAACGTGTGATCGTCAGAAACCACAATGAACAGAAACAGACCGACAGACAACCCAGAGGTCAAGATGGGCAGACAGGGACCTACAGTGACTGGAACGTGTGATTATAAGCTCCCACGTGGTGCCAGTTCTTGTGTTGTGTCCTGAAGCTAGAAAGGTGTGTGAACCCCGCGCCTGCCCCAGGCCTTCTGGAACATTCCAGGTGTGCGAAGGGGGTATTCAGAGTGGGGAAGATTCTAGAAACAGTCGTTTCATGTAGTGAGGCAAACACAGGAAAAGACTCAATGACTGAGTGCCAGGTGGGAGGTGGGAAAGTGCCGTCCTTTTATTTATTCATTTGTTGAGTGAAGCTTTGAAACAAGGGTTTCCTGTGAGGGGCCGAGCTCGGTTCTGGTGGCGAAGTGGTGAATAAGACAGACTTGGTCCCTGCAAACGTATTACTGGAGGGGAGAAGATAGTATAGGAAACTCGTAAGTCATGTGATTCCAAATTTTGATAGATGTAATGAAAGAAAGATAATGAGGGGTTCCAATGGAGAATAAGGGGGTTACCTGTTTAGAGAGGATGGCCAAGGAATGCCTCTTTGAGGAGGTGGCCCTGCGAGGTCAGAATGCTGAAGGCTGGAGTTAGGGGCCAGCCCGGGCAGGGCGGGTGCAGGAGTCCAGGTGGGGACACCGCGGAGGCAAAGTCCCCAGCTGTGTTCAGGGCATTGAGAGGCAGCTGGCAGGGGCCTGTGTGGGTGAGGGGCAGCGTGGAGGAGCAGGGGCACGGAGGGGATGGCATGAGGCCCCCAGAGGCCTGGAAGGGGAGAGTGACACGTCGTGCCGTATGTGGTGTCCTCGTCAGCTCAGGCGACTGTAACAAACACCACAGGCCGGGCGGCTTACACAGCGGGCATTTACCTCTCACAGTTCTGGAGGTTGGAGTCTACGATCAAGGTGCTGACCGGTTCAGATCCTAGAGAGCGCCCCTGCTGGCTGGCAGGCAGCCTCCTTGTCACTGTCCACACGTGGCCGAGAAAAACATCTCTCTCCCTGCCTCCTGCTCTGAGGGCACTCATCCCATCTTGAGGGCGTCACCCCCAGGGCCTACCTCCCAATACCGTCCCACTGGGGGTTAGGGTCTCACCGTATAAATCTGGGGGACGCAGACCTGCAGTCCGCAGCACGTGGTCACTCTGGTGACTGACCATCTCTCTTGGGAGCTGCCTTTGAGCCGCTGTGTGTGCTCAGCTTTTCAGTGTCCTTGGACACGTGGGTGTTGTGTGGCTGCCGTGATTCTGTGTGGTCCTGGCATCTGCAGTCCAGTCCCAAATGTCCAGGCGGTGTCTGGGCGAGGAGCCCTTGAGGACAAAGCCATAGGCTGTGATGGAGGCAGGGGCCCCGCCCTGGTGGCTCATGGGAAACCAGCCAAGTCCAGAGAACTGCTGGTCCTCGGGCTGCCACCTCGGCTCGCCTCTGCGGGGTCCTCCGTGGGTCGTGCTTCCCGCTGTGCCGGAACTCCACGGTCTGTCACGTATGTGAACAGTGCGCTCTGCGGGGCTGACTCCCTTTGGGTGGGTGCAGTTGCTGCATCCCATCGAATGTGCAGCAGGAAGGCAACATGTCTGCAGTCCCAGGCAGGGAGGGGTCAACGGGGGGGCATGATTCCGACCCCCCTACACCCAAGCTTTGCTTCTGGGTGCTACCGCGGCTGTGGTGAGCCGGGCTGAGAATCAGGGCCGCCTGGTGGCCCTGAAGGAGGAGCTCCCCCGACTCCCACTGAGGACTGAAGCCCGGGCCTCCATGTGCCCACATAGGTGAGCCAGCTCGCGACATCCAGGGCTCCCTGACGGCTACTGGAACGGGGGCGCCCCACTCTATGGCAGGAAACTAAGTGGAGCTCCTACCTGTGTCTCGGGGGTCCCTCCTCCCCTTGCTGGGCCCCCTGCAGGGGACGGACGTTGATAGGCAACCCACCCCTGTGGGCTCCCGGATGCCCAGAAACCCAGTGGGTTAGCGCTACGCAGGTGGGGTGTGCAGGGTGGGGGTCCACTCCCCAGCCTCCAGGAAGGTCCCCGAGCAAGCCCAGTGTGCCACTGGGTCATATAGCCACCCCCTCCCCAGGTTTCTGTAGCCTTGGGACCCTCTCAGAAACCTCACACCAGCAGGGCAGGGGCTGGCCTCCCAGTTTACAGGTGAAGACACTGAGTCCCAGCCCTCCCCGGAGAGTCTATTACTTGGTACATGCTGGACAAGGGCCCAGTCAGGGTCAGGTCCTGCAGGACGGGCAGTCCAGCCAGCGTCCGGCCCCGCAGTGGGAGGAGCCTGTGGTTCTCATTCAAGCCGTTGGCAATTGTGTGTTTCCTGTAGACTCAAGGTTTGCACAGAGCCCCCCAGTGTCCCGTCATTCTGGGGGGTTTCTGGCAATCAGTCTCGGGGAGTCAGGGCTGGGTCAGAAGGGCGGAGCCCAGGTCTTCTCTCCCGAGGGGCCTAGGTCTCTGCCGGGAGCCCTGGTGCAGTGGGTGCTGGCTCAGTCCTCAGGGTGGCCCGGGGAACACGCAGGAGGGATGTGGCACTGTGCCAGGCGGGAGGTGTCCTGTGACGCCTCGTGGGCTCATGCGAGTCTGTTGAGCAGACCGAGCTGGTGGGCACTCCGAGCCTCAGTTTCCCCTGTGGGAGATCCAGGGTCCTCAGTCTCTTGGTTCTCAGGAGGACTACAGGGGTGGCCCTTGCTGTCTCTAAGCCAAGGCACTGCCACATGCCCCAGGCTTCCAGAGCGGTCAGAGCAGTTTGTGGAGTACGCAGCGTCCTTGGAGGACCCCCTTGGCACAGGGTAAAGCTGCAGGGAGGGAGAGGGAGGAGGGCAGCACTTGGAGGCTGTGACCCTCTGAGACTGTGCCCTGGGACCCTCCCCCTGATTGTGGTCAGCCCCGGGCCCACCCTCCGAAGCCCGTCTCCCTGACCCCACTCTGACCTTGGTCTTGTACCTAAAGCCCGATCACTGTGTCAGGAGCCTGGTGAGGACCACGTGCGGGAGCTTCTGTCCCCGTCTGCCAGCAGTGTCCTGTCTGGCCCCGCGCGGTTCTGAAGCTCCACCTCGGTGCCCCTCACCCCAATCCTCCACGGGCCCCGAGTCTCCACGGCCCCTCCAGGGGCAAAGCTTCCCTCCCTGAGCCCCGCTGACGGGGCCGGGGATGGTACACACGCCGCAGACACCTACGGCTTTGTTTAAAGATAACCCCGCATTACTGCCGAGACGCCTTTTTATATCCCGTGTTATTTATAAGAGCGTGATTCATTTAAGTATGATTGTGGGATGGGGAAATGTTGTCTACTAATATTTAAATTGCCGTTATCTAAAGCTACGCGGAAAGGCAGCAAGGCCTGCTGTTTGGATCAGGTCCGGGGGGCAGGAGGAACCCTGGCCTAGGCACGCTGGACCCGCCATCCCCCTGCCCGGGCCGAGCTGGGCAAGGCTCTCCCTCACACACGCTGTCTTTCTCGGCATTTGGTTTTCAGTTCTGTGAGGTACAGGGGAGGGTGTGGCTGGTGAGCCACTGAGCCCTCTGGAGTTTCGTTTCCTCCTTTCAGTTCCCAGTGCGTCTCTTGTCTGATGGAGGCTAGAGCCACCCCCGTGAGTTTGTGCTAAGACAGAAGTAGCCTCATGCCCTCCGCTGCGTCCATCCAAGCCTGCTCACCCTTCTCCCCGCCCACAGGAGGTGGGGCCTGAGTACCTCCCCAGGCCACTTGAGGAGAAAAGGGAATCACCCACGATCCGGGATTTCAGGGCCTCCAGACATTCCTGCCCGAGGCCCAGCTTCATCAGCTGTCTCGGTGGCAGCAAAGGTCTACTGTCGCTTGTTGACACAGGAAAGGAAGGTACTAAAGGACGTGGGTGGCTCACAGTGCGCCAAAGGACCAAAGAGCCAGGCTGGGACTGTGTGGCCAGCCTGGTATCCAGCCACCCGTGGCTGCTCCGTGGAGCCAGCCCTGCCCTGATGTGAGGTGCCCCAGGGCAGCTTGGCCTCCAAGGGGCAGACAGGACCCTGGGTCGAAGTAGGGAGAGGTGGCAGTATGGGACAGAGAGTGAGGTGGCTTCAGGCCCCAGGCAGCTGCAGTACAACAAGGAGACCAGCTTACTATACCTGGAAACGTGCCCCAGGACACTCAGAACAAAATAGAAGCTGGGACTCGCGACCTGTCTCTTCATTGGTTCATTCATTCATTCATTCATTCATTCATTCATTCTCACCAGAGCTTTAGGGTGCACCTGCAGTTTGCAAGGTAATGGGGTGGGGGGTTTGGGCATTGACCTTGCCTTCGAGGAGTTTAAAGTCTCCTAGAACCAGGAAATGCCCCGAGGCCAGACTGCTGTCATGGGAGTCCTGGGAAGGAGTCTGTCCGATGAGTGGATCAGTCAGGGAGACTTCCTGGAGGAGGCGACACCAGAAAAAATAGCATACATGCATCTGGAGGGACCTGGGAGGGCTTATCACGGATGTGTGGTCAGGGTGGGGCCGGCAGATGGCCTCACCACCTGCTTCCAGATTTCTTAGGTTTAATATATGCAGGTAGACACCGCTGACAGCCCTAAAGTCCAGTTACAAATCCAGAGTGACTTGACCCTCCTATGAGGTGGGACCATTCAGTCCTCATCTAACAGATGAGGAAACAAAGGCACCAAGAGATGTGGTGACTGTCCCGGGGTCACAGAGCTGGAACGTCGTGGCGCTGGGATTTGACCCGGAAGGTCAGTGCCCCCACACCTTTGTGCTTCACACGCGAGCTCGGTGATCCCACAACCTACCCTGGCAATGAGTTGGGTTATTCCCACCTTACAGATGGGGAAACTGAGGGCCGGGGTGGCTGGCCAGTGCATGGCCACCGAGGGAGGAAGACAGAGCCAGCCCCTGAGTCATGCCAGGCTCCCACGTCTGGCTGTTTCCCGGTGCCGTCGCGGTGACTCCGGCAAGAGGGGGTGGGCTCACCACGGACACCCCCAAGCCATGTCCCTGGGACCTGCCAGCACACCAGACTTCCGGGGTGTGTTTACAGCACCTGGCGCTTCCTCCCTGCCAGGATTTCAGAGTCCTGAAATGTTCTGATGTGCGAAGAGCCTTTTTTTATACAAGAGATGAAATTATTTTCAGCCTGTTGTCAGGCAGTTGTCAAAAGACGTGGCAAATAAAGGGCCAACGGAGTGAGGGTTTTGTGAGGGCGAATCAGAGCTTGAGGGGAGCCTGTGGGTCGCCGAGGTGAAGCTCGGCAGGAACCGGGGGCTGGGAGGCGGACCGGCCTACACTTTCTCAGTGTTTATTGTTTCTTACCAAGGGTCTGGCATTGGGGTTGGGCTAGGTGCAGCCAAGGTGGGGAGCTAACGGGCCAGGCTAGGAGGCCGACAGTTTGGGGCTTTTTGGGGGGTGACCCTCTTTTCCTTCCTGGTGAGTTTCTGAGTTGGGGGCCGCCATCTAATCTCTCCTCCTGTTTCTTGTTGGTCTTTTATTCAGCACCCAACTCAAAAGGCACTCGCACATCGTTTGGGATGGGGATGTGGGAAGGTGGGGGGTGGGTAAGCATGTGGACCCCCGTGACACCCCGTCCAGCTCGGACCCAGCAGTTGCTCCCCTCCAATCTCCACCTCGTCTGGAATGAAATCCATTGGAAATCAAACCTCGCTGGCACCCAGTCAGAAGGACTGGCCAGCGCAGCATCTCGTGGTCTTCCCTGCGAGACCCCGTGTAAGGAACCAAGGGTCTCCAGGCCGGTGAAAGGCAAGGTCAGCCATCTTTGGACATCTGGGCCTCGGGCACCTCCAAACCCAGGGCTGTGGGGCAAGGAGGCCTGACCCGTGTGGGACCCTACCTGTCACATCCACAGGACCTTGCAGTGGGTCTCAGGAGCCTGATGGGGTTCCCACGGGAATGTCCCAGCGTCTGAGACACATCACAGGATGAACTGCTTGAACAAAAAGATGTCTGGGAGCCTGACGGGGAAATGGGGTTTAAATTTTGGCTTCCGTCTTTGTCTTGATTTTCCTTTTGGGCCTCCAGCTCTCAGGGTTTCTAATCCCCTCGTCTTGGAGAATGGAGTCGGTGTTGGTTCTTTCCTGCGGCTCTGCAGGAGGTTGGGGGTAGGAGACCAAGGGCAGGTCCTCTTCCCTCTGCCTCTGCCGCCCAACTTTCCAGAGTCACTTGGGGCAGCCCCGGGTCTCTGGTGTCTGTGTGAAGGGCGAAGAGTGAAGTCCAGGCTTTTAGTGCCTCGGCTTTCCTTTCAAACTATGTGGCGGGTGCAGGCATATCATCTGTGCAAAGGGAAAGGAGATTTGTGCATGTGGCCAACATCCAGGATTGTCAGCCTGCGTCTGACAGTGAGAACCACCGCACACAGGTAGTGAGCTCCCTGTTGCTGGAAGTATTCAAGGAGAGCACGCCTGCCAGTGGCGAGGAGGCCTTCATTGCCAGGGGAGGCCCACCTCCCCGACAGGGTTTCTGTGGGGCAGAGCCTGGCCCAGGGCCGGGCACACAGCAGGCCTGCACATACATGCCAGAGCTACGGCTCCTCATTTCTGTGACGTCTTTCCTCAGATTCCTGGTACGGTGGGCTGGAAAAGTTGTCTGCTGATTAAAAGACTGGCAGGTGTCTGGAACAGGATTCCTTTGGTGTGGGCTATTTCCTGGGCTCCTCAAATCCTACTGTTTCCAGTCAGGTCTCATTTCCAGCCCTGCCCCTGTGCAGTCCGAGAGGGGACCAGGCGCCTCTCCTGTTTACGCTGTATCCCCTGGACCCATGCAGAGCCTGCTGTCCACGAGTGCGATGGGACTGGAATTCAGGGGTGGGCGGCCCCTCCACCCCAGGCCTGTTTTCTGGGTACAAGGCCCCTTCTCGGGTGGCAGCCCCAGGACTCTGTATTTCTGACTCTGCCCCCACGTGTGGGCAAAATCCACCGCGAGGAACAGTGGCTCTCCCACCTGGGCCACATGTCCCTGTTGTTTGGGGAACTGGGGTTCTGCCCCCTCTGTCCTCAACTCAGAAAAGAGGTGGGATTTTCCCTACGTCCTCCGCTCAAGGCCAGCAGCTGGGGGCGGGCCTACAATGTTGGGGGCTCCGCTGGCCTTTGGTGACGTCCCCACCGCCATCGACCCTGGAAGGCTGGCACTCGGCTCCGTTGGCAGCGAAGGTTGGCGTGGGAACTTGGCGCGGGACGCGGCTGCGTGTTGTTGGGAGGGCATCCATCACCAACAGATGGAGGCAGGGTTGAGCATCGCCGAGCCTCCCACGCTCCGGAGGCTTCCCTGAGCTGTGGCGAGTGCCCGGGGCCCACGTGGCAGACAGGGCTCAGCCTCTGGAGGGGGCTCCCTTGGCTAGCCGTCACCGGCGTCCTGTGCCAGCCAGAAGACGGCGGGCCTGTGGCCAGTGCACGCCCAGGAGCCAGACATGGCCATCTCGCCGACCCCCAGCCAATCTGCCCGGGGACACAGCTTCAGCCTGCCACGGTGGCAGCCCCTGAGTCGAGGCCCTGTTGGTGACACTCCCTGCATCTGAGGGAGATGCTTCTGGAAGCTATGCTTCCTGTCCCACATGTGCAAGGACACTGAGCTCCTCCAGTGCCACCTCTGTCCCCAAGGGCGTGAAGTGTGCGGGACAAGTCGGTGGGGTCTTGGGTGATAAACGTGCAGTGACAAAATCACTTCTTAGGGCACGTCTTAGAACCAGCTGGGGCTCCGGCCTGGGGGTTGGGACCTGGCGGGGTGGGCGGCGGGAGGCTCCCAGGCAGAGAGTGCCAGCAGCAGAGGGCATGTGACGTGACGTGGTGGGACGTAGAGAGACGGCATTTAGGTGCGTGGCTGATACAGGGCGCACGCCGGATGGTCCGAGGCAGGTTTCGTTCTCACGCACCGAGAGCCCGTCTGGCGCGCCGTCCCGCCAGCCTGGGCGTCCCATCGCTGCTTCCGCTGTCATTCTTGTCACAAGTATGTCAACCATACGGACTTCATCTCACATGTTCCTGCTGCTGCTCGTTCCTCTTCTCATCTTCTCTCTCTCTCCTTCTCTTTGTTTTTTTTTTTCTTTTTTTTTAATTTCGGAAGCAGTTCTCTTAGCAACCGAAAAACCGCACACTTAATTAGAGCCCCAGCAGCAGACGCAGCGGGTGACAGAGCCTGCTCCCCAGAGCCCCATTTAGTGTTCAAGAAGACCCTCCTCGTGTGGTGACCCCCTTCCAGACCCCTCTCCTCGTGTCGTGACCCCTGCCACCTGCCGCAGAGCACACTGGTGACGGCCCCTTCTGTGTGTACTTTACAGGTAGCATTTCCTCACGGTCCCCGTCCCGTGTGTCTCCTCATCCTCTGTCGGGTGGAGATGCTAAAGAAAGGTGCAAAGTGGCTCCGAAGCTGCACAGTTTTCTCAGCTGCTTGGATTCAGGGCCATTGCTCGGCTGCCGTTTAATTGTTTCATCTCCCTTTAAAAAAGGGGGGGGACCTGTTTTCCCCAGGGCAATTACCACAATGGGGATGGGCCAGGGAGGTAATGGGTACTTGTGTCTGATTCTTTTGAACGGAAATCTGGGTCGTGTGCAGACATCCCGGAACGCAGGCGAGGGCTGCCCAGTGAACGTGGGTCCGGTGTGAAGCTGTCTGAACTGGGGAGGTTTGAGCCTCTGGACTTGCTCTCCGTATCTGCTGGCAGACAGACAAGTAGCACTAGGGGAAACTCGGCTTTTTCTTTACAAACAAAATTAGAAAAGCACAGTGCCTTCTGTCTGGCCCCAGGTGTGTGTGAGCAGACGTGGCCCCAGCAGCCGCCCGGTGTCCTGCAATCATCAGGGCTCAGGCTCACACATGCCTCCCGAGTGCTCCGGCCGCCGGCTCCAGGATGCTCGGATCCTCCCCTCCCCGGGCGGTGCGGATCCCAGAAGCAAAGTAGCGCTGCTCACATGACGGGCGCCGGGAGAGGCCGCGGGGCTTGAGCGGCCCCATCTACGCACAGTTGGTTCCCAGCTGACAGACAGACTATGGGGTGGGCTTTGTCACCAGCACACTGGGTCTGGCATACCCAGCGATGCTTGCAGGCACACCGTGCCCAGACGCCCGCGGCCGCTCCCCGGGTCCACTCCGCTCCAGCGCCGGGGGGCCGGGCAGTGCCGCTCCCCTTCCTCCCATCCGAGAAGGTTATATAATGAGCGGCGGACGGCTGCCAAAGTCGGAGGGAAAATGAAGTCTTTGTTAAATGCCTTCAGCAAAAAGGAAGGTAAGGCCACGCTGCAGGGAGCACGGTGCACGGGGATTAGCTGGGGAGCGGGGGCCTCCGGTTCCTCCAAAAATTGCTGGTTGTTCCTTCTTGGCATGTAAGTTGGTCTGTAATCTTCACCCACTTGAACGTGCCGTGTTATTTTGGTTTTGTCCCCCCCAAGTCTCTAGCCCCTTGCAGAACGGCATTCCGGAACATGCATCCATGGTGACTGCCGAGGGCATATTAGGGACTAAGTCCCAGGGAAAACAAAGGAAGCGCTGACTGTAGCCTGTCTGCTTCCTGGGGGCTCGTGAGCACTTCTACGGGGTACGGAAGGAAGGTGAGGACGGCGCTGGCCACAGCGGCCAGGCGGGCGGTGTCCGGACCACATCCCGCTCTCCTTGATGGTCCCTGGGTTCAAGTGCATGGGATGGGTGGGAAGTAGTGAGTGTGGCAGACTTTAAAAGTGCACACGCTTTTTGTCATACCTTGTGTGATTTTTATTGTGGAAAAGGAATGTATAAATTAGTGCATGTAAGACGGTTAGGAAAACACCCACCCACTTAGAGTTTGCAGATTGCATGAAAGAAGGCAGCAGTTGGGTGGCATATTAATCATTTTCACACAGGGAAAGAGTTATTTTTAACCCTTTTTAAAAACAACAACAACAAAACACCACAAAAAAACATTTCCTCCGAGGGCTCCGGTGACTTTGTCAGACGGAGAGCTCTCGTTTTTTTGTGAAATCGAAAGGTTTATGAAGACGTGACTTTGGAGGAATTAGGAAGGTAGCTCCCAGCCCAAGCCATAAAACAGATGCGGGCTGGGGGGGGGGGATTCCAATTAAGTTGCACAGGAAACTAATTTAATGTGGAATCTTGGTAATTAAGCGAGACAATTTTCATTTGAATGTTCGCCCTAATGTCGCTGTGTGATTCCGTTGGAGTAAGTCACCGTCCTCAGGGCCCAGTGTAAGATGTCCCGGCTGCTTTTTCCCTCAGCCTTGCGAGGGTGTGATTTTCAGCTCTCTCCCAGCCCCACTCTCAGAAGGCCCTTTTCAGCCCGTCTCTAGGGAATCTGTGTAAGAAGCAGCCTTCGTCCTGCTCCCCTTCTTCCGTTAGTAACCCAGATTCACATTCGGAGACTCGGTTTTTGCAGTCCATGCACAGCGTGGACATTTTCCTGGGGGAGCGTGACGTGAGGCGCTTTCCGTGTCCGTCTGTTTTCCCATCGGCGTGTCTTCCCTTCCACGTCCATCTCAGCCACGGGCAGGATTCCCCCAAATTCCATCACTTTCTGTGGAGGGTATTCGGATCTTTCTCAGTTACACTGGTCAGAAAACAGATGCTATTGTTTCGTCAGGGACCCTGGGGGGCTTGGCGTGAGCCCCTGTCATGGACCGCAGGCGTTTCCCTGTCCAGGAGCGTCCCCTTGGAGCAGGAGTGTCCCCGCCCCATGGTGGGCGTGAGCCCTGGCCTCTCCCTGGGGTGGGGGGCGGTGAAGATGACACGGGAAGCTGAGAGTGCTGTGGCTGCTCTATTTGGTGTGTCTGCTCGAGATGCCGGCGCTCTCGCTGTGAGTCTCCAGCCGGCAATCTCTGTGAGAGGGACACACTTGCTCTCTAAGGTGGTGGAAACCTCAGCCCTCGCGGAGGTGTTTCAGTCCCCACCCCTGTGGCAGACAGGTCTCAGGTGGCCCCAAAACACCCCCCACCCCGCTGCATTGTCATCCTAACTGCTGAGCTCTCACTCATCCTTGAAGTCTTTCTGGCCTCTCTCTGCTCTGGGGGAGTGACCCCCATGTGGTTTTCCCTCATGACCAGCAAAACACAGACTCCAAGATGAAATTTCTCTAGGAGGGGGGGTAAGGCCTTGGCTGATTCCCCGGGGGGGGCGTGCCCCTGGAGAGAGCAGCCTCAGACTCTAGACACGGGTCCCTGGAGAATGCCGCCAGCCTTTCCTGGTCCCCAGCCCTGTCCCGGCCAGGCCCCTATCTGTGAGTCCAAGTGCTTTGAGGAGTCACGAGTGGGTGCAGGTCTGAGCTGGGGAGCCCAGGGTATGCACACTGCGTCTCGCTCCCACGTGAAATCTTCTCAGAGGAAGAGGGGTGGACAAAACCTCACTTCTGCCTGATTGGAAAGAATGTGACCCCCCCCCCGCCATGTGTCATTTCCTAATTGTCACCAACTGTTCTGAACCAGAATGTGAATTCCGAGTATGTGTTCTCAGGAAGCCGTATGCCCTCCTGTGTGGCTTCCCCAGGGTGGCCCCGTCTCTGCTTTCCCACGACAGCCGGGCATCCTGGGAGGTGGCAAAGGGGTGCACTGGGTCACAACTGTCTCAGTGGAGCCCTGCCAGTGCCACCTCTCCCCCAGGGTCCTCTGCCAGTGCCACTTCTGTCCCCAATGAGCTCTGCCAGGGCTACCTGAGTCACCTCTGAGCTTAACCACTTCCACCTCTGTCCCCAGTGAATTCGGCAGCACACCTCTGCCCGCCTTCATGAGCCCTGCCAGTGCCACCTCTGTCCCCATGAGCCCTGCTGTCCACCATGGGCGGGGGCTGGTAGCAGGGCTGCTGTCCTTAGTTTTCACGAAGTACTTCACTGTGGCTCTGCCTTGGGCAGCCGGCGGTCGGAGCTCATCCAGGACTCAGTCTTCTCCTGCGAGATTCCCGTCTCCAGCTCTCCGGGAGGGTGTGGGTTTTCTGTAGCTCTGCCGTTCCAGTCTCTGGGGTCAGCCCTGGCCTCAGGCAGCACAGAGCTCGCTCGGCTGGCTATGCAGGTCCTGGGGCGTGGGAAAGCGGCCTGGGCATCGAGAGTGTGAAGGAAGCACGCGTCCTGTGCAGCCAGGAGTCACTGGCATGTTATTTCCCCTGCAGCCTGGGGGGCTACTTTTCTCTAGAGGTGTCTTCTTGGAAAGGACTCTTTCTCTTTCTGACTCCTGCCCTCGGAGCAAACCGGGGTGGCTGCAGTGCTGGCCCTTCCACGTCCCCGGGGGCAGTACCCTCATTCTGAGTCCCCAGGTGGGCCTTGCCTCTCGTCTAGAACTTAGTGAGAAGCCAGGTGAGGTGTGCCCACCCCTCCTGTGTCACGCTGCTGGGTCCCTGTGTGCTGGGTGAAGAAGGGAGCGTGCTTGGGGTCGAGCCAAGTAATTCCACACAGTAGACGGAAGGGCTATGTGACTGTCCTGGTGCCACCGTAACATAGTCCCACAGACGGGGCAGCTTAAACAGCTGACACTTGCTGTCCCCAGTCCCGGAGGCTGGAGTCCGAGAGCCAGGTGTCGGCAGAGCTGGCTGTCTGAGGCCTCTCTCCTCAGCGTGTAGACGGCCGTCTCCTCCCCGTGTCCCCACACGGTCGTCCCTCTGTGCGTGTCTGGATCCTGATGTCTGCCTGTTATGAGGGCCCCAGTCGCAGTGCATGAGGCCCCACCCCAGTGACCTTGTTTGACTTTAATCACCCCTGGAAAGGCCCAGCTCCACATCCAGTGACCTTCTGACATGCTGGGGCTCAGGACTTCAGTAATGAGCTTGGGGGCGTGTGGACACCATTCAGCCCACAGCAGGGCCCCAGGTTAGGTCGGGGCGAGGAGGAGCTCCGTGGCTGCGCAGTGTCCTGACCGCGCTGTGAGGCGGGGCCATCTGTCCTCACACGTGCCTGCCTCCACTGCTACCCTGGACGGAAGTCGGGCCCCGTGTCCCTTCCATCTCAAGCCTTAGCTTGACCCTTCCTGAGCTGCAGACGTCCTTAGTCTCTACCCCGTCTGTGCTTCTGTGTCGGGGTGAGTTCTGTGCACGGTGGGGTCCTGCGGGGGCTCAACACAGAACGCACGGCGCCTTCCGCTCGGCTCGCATGTGCACACACCCCCCTGTGTCCCCCCCCAGTGCTGACAGTGCCACACACTCACCCGCCTCTCCGTTCTCTCTACCCCAGTGCCCTTCCGAGAGGCCCCGGCCTACTCCAACCGCAGGCGGCGGCCCCCCAGCACGCTGGCCGCCCCCCGGGTCCTGCTGCGCTCCAACAGCGACAACAACCTCAACGCCAGCGTGCCCGACTGGGCCGTCTGCGCTGCCGCCTCCCACCGCAGCCTCTCGCCCCAGCTGCTGCAGCAGGCGCCCGGCAAGGCCGACGGGGCCCTGAGGACCATCGGCAGCTACGTCCCCGGGCCCTGCAGCCGGTCCCCATCGCTCAACAGGCTCGGCGGTGCTGGCGACGATGGCAAGCGGCCCCAGCAGCCCTGGCATGTGGGGTAAGGAGCGGCTGGCAGGGTGGGAACAGGCACAGGGTCGGAGGGGCTCCCGTGGAGACCAGTGACACGAAGGCCGCACACACTGCCGCTCCCGTTTCTGGATCCCGGGGCGGGCCTGGGGGTGGAGCAGACGCCTGTTACATTCCATCTGTCCCCTGAGAGCAGGGGGCCCGGGGCCATCTTCACGGACGCTGCACCCGTAGTGACCGCTCGGACCCATGTGGGCACTCTGAGCTGCCGGGCGCTTGGAGCTTCCTGGGGGGCTTGGGGCGGCTGCTGGCATTTGGGACCTCATTTCCTTCCTTGCGCATTGGCTTCTGGGTCCTTAAAGGGACCCATGAACCGTGGGAGCTACGGCCAGCAGCCTGCCCTGTGCTGAGAGCTCTTCCTCGTGCCCCATTTGCAAACCTGCCAATGTTTCCGTTGCAAACGTGCCTTATCCGGAATGAGGACTCATTCCCAGCAGTGAGAAAGCCTGGCACAGACGAGGAAACTGAGGCTGAGAGGGGCCATGGCAGGCACAGGAGGCTGCAAACCCCAGCGGTCATGCTGGCAGTCGCACCTGGTCCTGTCGTGAATGCCCGTGCGTCGGGGTACGGAGAGTCTCAGAGATCCCTGAGCAGCCTCCAGCAGAAGGAACCCTGTTCTTGTCCCTTTTCTAGACAAGGACATAGGCCAGCGTAGGTCAGACTGGGCATGGGACACCCCCTGGATATCCGACTCAGGGGTCTGCCCACCCCTCCCCCCCGTGTCCCCACAGCCAGGGAAGCTGCATCCTCGCGCAGAGCGCCAGCTCCCAAGCACACGCTCCACCTTGTCACACCTCCTTCCAGGATGCCCTCCAGGATTTCTCAGGCGAGGAGGCTGAGGGCAGGGGAGGACTCACTGCCTGAGCCTCAGGGGTCCGTGAGCATCCAAGCAACGACCATCTGTGTCACCACAAACCCTGCCGTGCAGTCCTGTGGGCCTGGGCCTGCTCCACACACTTCAGATCTCCTGGCTCCTTCCCCCCGCAGAGCCTCTGAGGGGCACTGCACCCTCCCATTTCTCAGATGAGAGGACTGAGGCCTGGGGTCACATGGCCAGTATATCGCCGGGGCAGGACTCTGACCCCGGCTGCTGGCTCTCACTTCTGCAGCTGGGATTCGCCAGGGTTTCTCCTCCTGGAACCCTGTCCTCACTCACAGTGGCCGGGAAGGGCCTGACGACCTGTGTTTTCCTGGCTGGCATGGCATTTCCGCTGAGGTTTGAACGCGCCCTTTGTCCGGCCCTCAGTGCCCGGTCGCCCACATCCCCACCCACCTTCCACGTTTCCTCCTCGGTGTCCCAAGCCCTTGGAGTCACCAGCCCCGCCTGTGGTGAGTCCTGCCCGACGCCGTACCCCAGCTAAGATGAGGATATGAGAGGGGGGCATGTGCCCCCCCCAGCCCACATCAGTGCTTTAGCCCATCAACACTTCCCACCCGAGTCTCATTGTTCGAACGGCGAGGTCCAGTTCCTGGCTCTGGTCTAGATTCTCACTCTGAGTCACCCCAGGGACGAGTCCCAGGTGCTAAGAGCAGTTTAAAGCTAAATTAAAGGGTTCCCCAGAGGCAGAAAATTCCGCTTCACACCATCGGCTAGAATTATGGCTGTAATTTTAGGAAGAGTGTGTCCCCTTCCTCCAGCGTGAAATCTAATAAGATACCGAAGGCAGTGTGGCCAGGGACTTGCAAAGCTACAAACAAAATATTGCTTCTGAAGAGAGAAAAGCAGCTGGCCTGTGTGGCGGGGACCCTGTCTGATTGTCCCTGGTTTCCTGTGCAGGTGTGTGTGCGTGCGTGTGCGGGTGTGTGTGCACGTGTGCACGTTTCTGTGTATGCTTGTGTGTGCATATACCTGTGTGCACGCACATTGTGTGTGCACGCACACGTGTGTGAGATAATCGCAGCAGCCAGCCTGTCCTGACTGCCTGATCCCAGGACTTCCGAGCACGTGTCCTGGACCCCACCTTGGGCCAGTTACTTCACCCTTTGTGCCTCATCTCTGGCGACTGTGAGCTGAGGATCATGACTAGGCCCAGCTCCCTCGGGTTGTTCTTGAGACTGAATGAATGAATTCAGGGCAGTGCCTTGTACATATTAGGTGCTCAGTCCACATGGGCTCTTAGATGATGCCCAGATCCCTGTTCAACCCAAGACCGAACGTTTGGCCAGACCCATTCCCTTTGTCACCCAGAGCTGTGGGCAGAGCGACCAAGTGCCCAGCCTTGCCCGGGACACAGAACTATCAGAGCTAAGAGCAGCACAGTCAGTCCCCCAGCCGTGGTCCCGCTACCTGTCCCGGTCAGGGAGAGCTGTCCTGGCCCGGCCAGCACCCGGCCTTGCTGTGTCTGGCTCATAGTAAGTTCCACAGAAGTGTTTGCCACCATCAGTGACACTTCAGAAGGACCCTCTGGCTGCTGTGGGGTAGGCACTGCAGGTGCCACCGCCCGGGTGACATGCTTGGCTAAGGGACAGGAGAAATGGAGAAAACCACGTCAGCTGGGTCGAGGGAGGCTTAGCATCCTCAGCACAAGGCAGGGTGCCTCTGGAGGCAGACGCCCACCTTGTCCCTTCCTTTCTCTCTTGATGCCCACGGTTCGGAAAGCTGGCTGCCAGCACCCATCTCTCAGGCCCCAGAGACCTCAGCCAGGAGTGTGATGGGTGCATCATTGTGGCTAGAACCAAACGCTCAGGTGCAGACTTGGTGGGAGGGGGGCCAAGGCCCCTCTGTGCCTGGGCTCCTGCCGGCACCCGCTGACTGCCTCCCTCCCTAACCCGGACTGCCTCCCTCCCTAACCCGGGCTCTGTGCTGTGCTCAGAGTCAGCCTCCCCCTTGGAGCCGAGCCCTCATCGCCAGCTGGCCCAAGTGCAAGGCAGGAGACGTAAGAGGGCCCAGAGTGATGGGGAGCAGTGTACCTGCAGCATCTCTTGAGCGCCCTGGCTCAGGTGCAAGGAAGGCTCTGTGCACACACCTGCCTGAGACGCGCCCTCTAGTGGCGCCCGCTGGCATGGCTGGTCCGTGTCTCTAAGAACCAGGGGAGATGGGGCTTTCCTTGCAGCCACTTGCCCCATCACCCGACACCGAGTGGAGAGAGGGGGTTTGGGGTCCTGCCAAGACCCCTCCCCAATACCCAGGGGGCTGATGTCTCTTGCCAGGTCCAGAGCAGCTCTTGATGTATTTTTGCAAAGTTGGGGTGGCTGCTCCCCCTCCCCAATCTAATGAGCGTTTCTTGGGTGAAGTTAGCTCAGCAGAGTGGAAAGGCTCATGCTTTCGAGTCCAGGCAGAGGTTAAAGGCCCCCACAGCCCCAAGGCTGTGTCTCTCTGAGCCTCGTCTTTCTCGGGCTCACAGGGTGGGGGGACAGCCACACCCACCTGCCCCACAGGTGGGGGCTGAGCTGGAAAGTCTCCCACTCCCGGGCAAAACCTGGCAGGGGCTCGCAAGAGCCTGTCTTTTACCCATGTCACTTTCATTTCCCTGAACTCGGCCGTGGGAAGCTGATGCCAAGCAGGCGTCTGGGTTTCGGGCGGGTAAAGTGGACAGAGGGCCAACCCTGGACGGCGGGCGTGGCCATCCCGGGAGAGTCCCTCTCAGGCAGGCAGGGCCAGCCTCGAGCCTGTGCCCGCAGCCGTCGGGGGGAAGGTGACATCGGCATCACCAGTATTCCCCCCTCCCCCCCGCCGAGTAGCGGCTGGTCTGCCCTGAGCACCCCTAGAAGGAACGCCATCCCGAGGGGAGCGACACACGTCCAGGGGGCGGGGTGAGGGTTGCTCAGAGGGCAGAACCTCTTAGGTGGGGCTGCAGACCCCAGGGAGCCCAGCCTCCTCTGTGTGGGGCACTCAGCGTTCAGGGGGAACGCCACGTCCCCACCCGAGAAAGAAGAGCGGGCAACATGTTACCCCCAGGGCGGGTATAGTTGAGGACATGGAGCCCCAGAAGTCTCTAACAATGGTCCTGGAGTCAGAGGTCACACAAGTCAAGCCGGGGTTCAGACGTCCGTGGGGGAGTTCAGGGGCCCCTGGTGGAGTAGATGGGGCTGGCTGGGCGCCAGGGAGGGTCAGGGGTGCGGTGTGACCAGGACAGACAGCAGACGGCAGGAGGCGGGAGGCAATTCAGAACTGGTCCCCAAAGCAGGAGGCTCTTGGCACCCTCCCCACTGCCCTGGAAGGGGTGTGCAGGGTGGGGTAGAGTCCCACCTCCCAGAACCCTGTTTCCACTCCAAGCTGGGTGACCTTGTGCTCGCAGAAGCCAGCGGCTGTGACCCGAGGTCACCATGGCAACTGTGGGGCAGTGGGGCCGTGCTGGCGCTCGGCGGTGTCTCCCATCACCGTGGGTCTCACCGTGGCATCCACACATGACCCGGGACACGCGGGTTGTCCCAACCAGTGTCACCATGTCCCGTGGGAGGGACATCCTGATGACTGTCCATCCCCGTCGTATCTCCTCAGGCCTCAGGGAAGCTGTGGAGGGCGAGGTGCTGTCACGGGACAGCAGAGGCAAAGCTAAACCCAGATGCCCGCGGTGGGGCTGCGGTGCCCAGGGCTCCGTGCCAGCCGAGGACGCTGATGTTTCTGTCTGGCCCCAGGTCGGGGGGAGACAGTGCTGGCGGTACAGGTGACATGGGATCTGAGCTCTCATGCTTAAGACGCAGCTGCCAGTGGACAGTCAGGGCTTGGGGCCGTTTGTGCTGGATGTGCCACCCTTTTGCAGAGCCATAACCGGCATCTCTCAAACAGCCTCCGTCCTCTGTGTGAGGCAGGAGCCTGGGGACACCGATTTCCAACAGGCCTCCGGTGCAGGCAGTCTTGCTTCTTGCTGTATGTAATCCTGCCATCACTCTGCACGTCACCCTGACCTCGGGCACCCTGCCCGCTGCAAGCCAGCCCTCCCCCTGCAGCCAGGGTAACCCAGAGCCCGTCCAGTCACGTGCCTGCTCTCTGGGGCGTCAGGTCTGCCCTCCGCGTCCCTGCAGAGCCTTTCCTGCAGCCTCTGCCTGAGCCACCCTGTCCACGGTGCCGACCCATCAGACATGCAGAAAGGCGTCTTCCAAGTTGTCCTGCTCCCCGTGAGGCTCATGCCTGTGTCATGTTCACGGGTGTCTCTGGACCCCCAGATACTTGCTGGATGAGTGAGTGGCTGGATGTGTAAGTGACTGACCCGTGAACTGGGGAGGAAGTGCCGCGTGCGGGCAGGTCCATGCTCTCGCAGGACGGCTGGGAAACGGCTCCGTTCACTCGTCCACGTTGACCCGCGTTTTCTGAGGTTGAGACTTGGGGCCGCAGCCCTCCTGCCGGCACCCAGTGGTTGAAATCCCATCTGGCTGTACTTGGTCCTTTGACCGCGTTTCAGTGCACAGCTCAGTGGCGTCAGGCATGCTCACGAGGTACAGCCAGCACCTCCACCTCCTCCGGGACTCTCTCCATCATCCCAAACAGAATCTCTGTCCCCATGGAACACTCCCCTCCCCTCCCCCAGCCCTGCACCACCATCTACTTCCTGTCTCGGTGAATCTGACCCCTCCAGGGACCTTGTGTGATGGGGTCACACAGGATGTGTCCCTCTGTGTCTGGCTCGTTTCACTCAGCACAGTGTCCTCCAGGTCCATCCACGTCGCAGCAGGTGTCAGGATGTCCTCCCTTCTGATGGCTGAGTGACACTCCAGTGTGTGGAGGGACTGTGTTTTGTGTACCCCTTTGTCGTCTGTGGACATCTGGGCGGTTCCCGCTGGGCGGCTGTGACTAAAGCCGCTGTGAACACGGGCAGACGTGCCTGTCGGAGCCCCTGCTCTGACTTCTTTGGGAATGTGCGTGGAGTTACATTCCCCACGAATCGCGAAAAGATGCGATTAGAGTCTTTTCATCTCAGACGCTGCCCCTGGGCCCTTATGTGTCTTCAGCCCCGTCTCGAAGCGGGAGCCCCAATATGCCTGCCGTTGACACACCTTTGCTGTGACTGGACTGGCCGCAGGTATGGCGCGTGGGCTGCTGTGTCTCCAGTGGTGACATTCTCTCTCTCTCTCTCTCTCTCTCGCTCTCTCTGCCCCGTCCCTCGCAGGCCAACCTTCCCGCCTGGTGCCAACAAGGACACACTCTCCGCCTTCGAGTACCCGGGGCCCAAGCGGAAGCTGTACAGTGCGGTGCCCGGGAGGCTGTTCGTCGTCGTCAAGCCATACCAACCCCAGGTCGATGGCGAGATCCCCCTTCACCGTGGCGACAGGGTCAAAGGTCAGTGTCCACGGGTGTCCTCTGCTTCTGGGACAAGGTCAGGCTGGGGCCCCTGTGGAAATACGGAGCCCCGGGAGGCAGACAGGGCACAGAGGGACGCTTGCCAGCCATTCTCACAGGACACGGCTTCGGTGTCCCTGTCGTGTGTCAGGGATGACAACACGTGCGTCTGGAATGAGAGGCCATGTGGAGGGCGCAGGGTGGGGCGGACGAGGGCATCCACGGCTCCTTTCCGCATGGAAACCCCCAGGCCTCCGGAAGAAGAGGTGCTGGGACCAGTCCTAACACAGACTGGATTTGGTAGGGTCTCGTTGGGAGTCGGGCGGGGTGCCCCGGGGGACGGTGCAGCTTGAGCCAGCCCCCAGGGGCCTGCAGCGTCCAAGGAGGGCTCTCGCCGTGTTGGTGGGAGGGGGCCCCCCGGGGGAAGAGCAGGAAACGAGGCTGAAAGGCGTGAGGGCCACCAGGAATGCCAGGCCGCGCAGGAATGTACGGCCGTGGTGCCAGGGTCATGGGGACCAGCGATGGTCTGAACAGGGAGACCAGGACGGCGGCGCCCTGGGGAGATGGAAGTAGAGGGGGCGTGTGCGGGGCCGGGCAGTCAGCAGGGGCTGCGGCCGAGCCCTGTGGCGTGGGGCCGTGGGAGGGATGTGGAGACGGCAGGAGAGGGCTGCAGGCCACGTGGGGCAGCGAACTCACCAGGGAGACGAGAAAGGGCGCAGCACAGGTGCCAGCCAGGAGGGCAGGCTTTCGGGCGGTGCCTGGCGTGCGGTAGAGGGCATGCCCCCTGGCGTGAGTAGGCCAGGTTCACGTCCTGCCTTCCCCACCCAGTCGCTGTTTGGCCTTGGACTGGTAAGTGACGCAGGACCTCCCTCTGTACCTGGCACTACCCCGGCCGACCTCACCTGGATTGTCCATGTTCCTAGAGACACGTGGAGCCCAGGCTCTCTCCGGGTTCCTTCTGAGAGCCCGGCCGCACGTAACTGCCAGGGGATCAAGTCCCAGGGGCTCTGTGCCGGCTCTTCCCGTCTTCGCCTTCATCTTAGATCATTTCTATTAAACTGATTTCAAGTTCACTCACTCTTTCCTCTGAAATGTCCCGTTAGCTGTTAAGTCCATCTTGTGAATCTTCTGGATTACAGAAATTACATATTTAAACCCTAGCATTTCCACGTATTTTTTAAATTTTATTTCTTTTTATTTGCCGAGACTCCCCATTACTCTGTTGAGATTTTCTACTCGTCGACAGCACGGACTGTTTTATGACATCGTGGGCTGGTATATCGTCTCTTTAAAATCCCTGTCTGTTATCCCACCCTCGGGGTTGCCTTGGGGTTGGCTCACCTGGTTTTCTTGTCTCCTGAGAATGGGCTCCTTCTTGTTAGGTCTCCATGTGTCCGCTCATCTTCTGTTGCGTTCTAGACATCCTAAGTGTTAGGTTGTGGAGATTTTGGCTTCTGTTAGTTTTTGGTCTTTTGCTTCGGCCGGTTTCCTGGGTGACAGCTCTGGGCGAGCTCAGATCTCCAAAGACGTGAGCTGAGTGGCCTTGTATCTGTTCTGCGCATGTGTTGTCCTGGGGTCGGTCGGAGATGTGGGGAGGCTGCGTTTTTCCATCCTCTCCAGCGCTTTCCCTCGGGGGGACACCCGCAGTCTCTCCAGACTGCGCAGTTTCCTGACTCACCTGTCTAGCTCTTCAGGCCACTGAGAACCAGGTCTGTCCCCTGGGTCCCTCCACCAACAGCCCTGCCGTGGGGACTCTACTTTGTCAGGCTACGGGAAGAAGGGGCTCTTGTACGGTGGCCCTCCCCACCCCTCCGCACCAGCATGCCCCGTCCCACCAGGCCTGTCTTCTCTCCACATTGTAGCACCTTCAGATCACGGCCCTCCTGCCCCTCAGGCTAAATTTACAGCTGCCTTCTGTGGTGTGGTCCAGCGGGGTCTGTGACCATCACACCCAGAAACGGGAGTCTCCAAATTGTCCCTGCATAGTTTAATGCAGTATTTTTGTAAATGTTAAAATATAAGTGTTCAGGTTATAAATGCATAATAGAAATTCACCTGACCTGCCACTTTGAATCTTAATACTAGAAGTGTCGTGAGGTGAGCGCTTTGGCCCTGCGTGTGCAGTAGTTCCCATTGACCCCACAACAGTCGTCGTACGACCAAGGCAGCATGCGTGCTGGACGCTGCCTGTTCAGTGGGCGGGCTGCTGGCCAGGGAGGGGCCTCGCCCCCGGCCCCGGAGCAGTGCTCACAGGCCCCAGACGGAGGCGACTGAAACGTCTTTGCCGAGTGCATGGCCGTCCCTGCACAGGAGAGCCCAGCTGGCACGGCCTGCGTCGGCTCCACGGCCTCTGCTGTGCGTCCTTCTCTCCCTCTCCCTAACCTGCGGCTACAGGGGGTCAGCCCCCGAGAGAGTCCCTGCAGAGCTGTGGGGAAGCCCCACTCCTGGCAGAGCTGCGGGTCAGGCCAGGACATTCCCACAGTCTTCCCAGGGTCCCGTCTGCTCCAGCCTGTACCCCTCACGCCCGCCTCGCAGGAGGACACGGCACAGCACTGCCGGGCAGGGCAAGCCCACTCTTGTGGGGGTGCCTCCATTCTGAGAAAGTGGGGAAAGATGGGCTCCCGGGGCTTGCTGCATTTAGGACCCTTTGCCTGATTCCCACTGGGTGGTCGGAGGAAAGGGGCTGGTCAGGGAAGAGTGGGTCCTTAGCTGTGGCCGTCACACGTGGGGTGATGTGGACCTGCTGGACAGACCAGGGGCAGGGGGACGGTGGGCAGGCTGAGACCAGGATGCAGGACTCGGGAGGGTCACAGGCTGGGTGGATCCCCGTGGCGGGAGCGTGAGGCCCTCTGCCCCTCCCCCTGTATTCCCAGAGGCACCTATGTCCCTTCTGGGGACATTGACCCCACTGTGACCCAGCCCTCGCTGTGGGAATGAGGGTGTGCGGGGAGCCGGGCCTGTCTCACTGGGAACAGAAGTGACAGAGCTTCGTTCCAAAACTCCACCTGAAAGGGCACCTTCAATGGATTTCTGTTCTCAGAGCAGGCGGGTCACAGCCGCCGGGCGAGCCCTGCGTCCTTGGATAACCCAGCGCCTTCTGCGGGTGTCCTGTGCCCCCACACCCACCCCGACCTCAGAGGACCCACCGCGGAGACGGGATCTGGGAGGTTGTCCAGAGAAACTGAGCTCACTTCGGGAGAGGTGGGGTCCTGGCCCAGGTGGGCAGGTCCTGGGGGTCCTGCTGATGTCCTCAGCCCCCAGCCGGGGACTTGACTCTCGTTCAAATCTTCTGCTCAGCCCTGCAAAGATAGGTCCTGATATTCACAGTAGACAGTGGAAGCCCGAGTCCCTGGGGAAACTCACGCCAACATAACTCTCCTAAAATGAGGGGTGCTCAGGAACAGGGGTGCATCTGTGCAGGTTCCTGGTGATGCATGTTTGGAGGCAAACCCAGATGGCTTAATTCGGGTGGCCTAGAAGTATGAGGTCTGACAATTAAATTCGCGACCTCATCCTAGAAAAAGTGCTCCATACTTCATGGCTGAATATCACTACAGTCACCTTCAAAGGACTCCCTTTGGGAAGCTATGCAGCAACGCGAGCACCTAGTCTACCCCCAAAGCCATTTTGGAACTCTTTTTCTGGAATGGCCATCAGAGCTGCTGTCGTATTACCCTTGATGTCCTGAATGTCATCAAAATGACTTCCTTTCAATATTTCCTTTATATTCAGGTAAAAAAAGAAGTTATTGGGGGCCAGATCAGGTGAGTAGGGAGGGTGTCCCAACACAATTATTTGTTTACTGGCTAAAAACTCCCTCACAGACAGTGCCGCGTGAGCTGGTGCATTGTTGTGATGCAAGAGCCATGAATTATTGGGGAAAAGTTCAGGTCATTTTCATCTAACTTTTTCACGCAGCCTTTTCAGCTCTTCCAAATAGGAAACTTGGTTAACTGTTTGTCCAGTTGGTACAAATTCATCATGAATAATCTCTCTGATATCAAGAAAGGTTAGCAACATCGTTGCAAGAAGTTTGTGAACTTAATTGTCAGACCTCGTGCATTCCAGTCGGGGGTTCAGTGCAGAATAGGGGAAAAGCTGGGACCCCTGCTCTCCTACCCAGAGGCTCGCTCCCAGCCACTCAGGGGGGACCCTCCTCAGTGACCCAGACAGGGCGGGGTGGGGAGGGGACTGAGCACCGCAGCGGGGTGAACCACACAGTGACAGCCCTGCCCAAGCGTGTCCACTTTGCCGAGCTAATCTCTTATGGGAGCGTATTATTGATTTACGATTTTCAGGGGA
The DNA here is from genome assembly GCF_004115265.2 of Rhinolophus ferrumequinum. Lineage (NCBI taxonomy): Eukaryota > Metazoa > Chordata > Mammalia > Chiroptera > Rhinolophidae > Rhinolophus > Rhinolophus ferrumequinum. The sequence goes on from NC_046294.1 coordinate 2,687,256, forward strand.
GAACTTGAGTGTCTTTGGAGGGGAGAGTCCTGAAGTAGTGAGAGCTGGACTGGCCCCCTTGCCCAGCCAGTCACTCCAGGGTGGCCTCAGGGAGCGTGTTGGGCTTGTAGAGGGCCAGTGGGCACGCCATTTATTCTCCGGGTGTGAAATGTTTACCTCTGAGCGGCTTAAATCTGCGATTTTTGGGGAGCCCAACTCAGCTGCCTCTGCGCTGTCCAGGGAACACCCATCGTGACCCGGACCCGGGGTGCCTGGCCGGCGAGCCATCAGAATGTGCCCTGACAGTGTGGGCACACAGCCCCGGAGGGCGGCCCGCCTGTGTAAGCCAGCGTCCGCAGCTTCAGGACGCACACGTGGCTGCTTACGGACTGAAGAGCCTGTGATGCAGACCCCCTTAAATTAGGGTGTTCCCGATGGCACCCAAGTCCCTCCCCACCCACACACACACACACACACTCTCCTCTCTGCCTCTCACCTCTGTACAGAGGGCCACCAGCTTCCATTCACTCCACCAGAAACCCAGGACCATCCCGGGCCCTTGCTCCGTCCCTCGGCACCGAGCCTGTTGTGTCCCCTCCTCCTAGTGCCACTGATGCCCCCCCAATGTGCAGGGTCCCCGAGCTGGTGGCTGTAAATACATCTCCTCTGCTTCCTTGTCTTTTCCTCTGCCTCCCTCAAGCCAGGCTTCCTCCTGGTCTCATAACAACAGTCACACCCCCAGAAGTGGACGCTTGACACGCATGAAATGCGGGACTGGAAGGTGTCGTCCCGGACGGGGGGCTTGGGAGGAAGCGAGGGAGCCGAGATGGAGCCCCATGCCGGGCTCGTGTGCTCTGTGAGCTAAAGCGTGTTGTCCCGCCCTGACAAATGAGGAAACTGAGGCACGGAGCTCGAGCAGCTTCCCCGAGTGTCACATCAGTGAGATGTGGCAGAGTGCTTCCTGAGCGTTTCGTCCTCCCCGGGCCCCCTGAAACAAGCAGAATGGCCGGCTCACAGCCTCAAGGAAAGCACGCGAGGTCCCTGCACTGGCCGCTGGCCCATGCCGCTCCCGGCCAGGCGCCTGCCTCCCCTTGCCGTCCAGAGTTGGGCCTCCTGATGACCATCTCAGCTCCGGATTCCACTGGGACCGTGGCCTGCGTCCCGGTCAGCTGGGGAGCGTGCCGTGGAAGGGGCTGGTGTTGGTTCCTGGGGGAGATGCTTCAAGAGGTCAGATCGTACTGGTCAGCTGGGAGGTTGCTTGTCTGTTTCATTTAGGTCATTGTTTCAAATTATTAGGCAAAGACCTACGGAGCCAATCTTTTCTGTTCTGTCGACCGTCCAAAGTCACGGGTCCAGTTGCTGTTCATCTGGTTCTCTGAGATTAAAATGCGGCCGGAAAAACACACTCAGGCTGCCCGGATCCCTGGTACTGCAGTCTGGTGCCTTTGCGTCCAGATCATTTAAAGATTAAGGGGTTCAGAGGTTGTATTGGTTTCCCTGTTACACAGCCACATGCTGAGGGAGCCAGGCTGTTGGGGGCACCCCAGCCCAGCACCAAAGGCCTACGATCTAAAGATCCCCCTACACACCTCGCCACTGTGAGCTTGGCCCTTACGAGGGTGACTTGGGAAGCACCTGGGTCCTGTGGGGGCCCCCACCCAGTGTCTTCAGGCTGGCATTGCTCGCCCATGTTCAGCAATGGTCAAGTTTAAAGACATGCTAACCTCGTGGCAGCTGTTCACTGAGGCCCTTCTGTGCACCCAGCCCTAAGCCCAGGGAGGGAAAACCTGCCGTGCAGGCGGGGCTGTGTCTTCCGACCGGCTTGTCTGCGTTTTCACTGTGGACAAGCCCACCGCCCCTTCTCTCTAAGGGGACTTTGCCCCCCAGCCCTGGCATATTCGTTAGTAAGCCAGCACGCCCCAGAGCCAGCCCCTCCACCCCGTGCCAGCGTTGTCCAAACACGTCTATGAATCCTGCCCTTTTCACTCGAGTCCAGAGAGTGCCATGTCATCTGTCACAGCCTGTCACTGCTTTTCTGTCTCCTGCTGTGAATTCTCTTTCCTCAAACAGGATGAAAAGATCCTGGGGAGCCAGACACTTGGGCCCCCTTCCCAGCTTGGGTGGGGGCAGACACAACCTCACCATTCTTTCTCCCCTGTGAAATGGCCTGCCCACCCCCCACCCCCACCGAGTTACCCCTGAAATAATTAGTGGTGGGGACTTGCAGCGAGCACTCTTCTGTCTCAGTTAGACCGAGAGAGGGGACAAAGTGGCCACGTGACATGTAGTGTAAGATGCAAAGATGCCGGTATGTCCGGTGCTCGCATTCTGTCCCCAAGGGTGACAGCACAGGTGGGTAGTGCAGTGCTCCGCCCGAGGCACTGCCCTTCCGAGGGACACTTTGCCAGGTCCCCTGGTTCATAGCCGAAGGGCGCGTGGTCAGCTGGCACGCGTGGCCCACAGCATGGCGGCCCCTGTCCCGCCTGGCCCCCCGCCCCCCCTGCCCTCCGAGCCCGGCCCCTGCCTGCTAACGCCATCCTTGTCTTTGTCTCCAGTTCTGAGCATCGGCGAAGGGGGCTTCTGGGAAGGCAGCGCCCGTGGTCACATCGGATGGTTCCCGGCCGAGTGCGTGGAGGAAGTCCAGTGCAAGCCCAAGGACAGCCAGGCAGGTAAGCGGGTGCCGCCCTGCGACCCCACCGTGCTTCCTGGACCTCTTGGGGCCAGGGCAGTGTTGTCGGTTCCCCCGAGCGTGGAGCGAGAACCAGCTGATGCGTTGTTCCAGGGACAGGCTGTTTCAGAACAAGGTCTTCTCTAGCAGGTCGATTCAGTTCCTCTGGGCTTTGTCCAAACCACAAATCAGTGCAAGACAGTGTGGAAGCTATTAGAAGGCTGCTCAGTACACATTCCAGAAGACTTGGATCGTACGGTCAATCCATGGGGAGAAAAAAGGCTCTTTGGTTAAGTGCAGAAGCTTCCTTATGTCTCTCCTGGACTGTGTCATGAGCAGGCGGCTTTGCCTTCACAGAAGGTCCCTCCCAGGCCCTCTGTGACAACTATGCAGTTCCATGCCGGTAATAGCTGCTCCCAAAAGGTCAGGGTTCGTGAGGGAAAACCACCCCTGTGCCTTTCAGACGTCCCCAGCAGAGCTCTTGCTGACAACTGCTTTCAAGTTCATTGCCAAAAGATTGGGTTGACTAAAATGTTCCGAGGCGACCACTTATGTAAAATGTAGTGAGAAAAAGGGGTGAGGTGGCGAGAAGCACCAAGCGTCTCAGGTTCTAGAAGGGCCTGGTCCACGTGCGTGGCACGCAGCGCGAGTGGCCGAGTTTGCTTTGGGGCCGATAGCTTTGCTGCGTTTCCTTGCTCAGGCCAGAGGCCCCTGGCTGGCTCCCCGCACACAGTACAGAATAGCTCTGAGTAGCTTTCTTCACCCGAAAATGCCGTGGTGTAACGCGAAGCCCGGAGGCGACACAGGTACAGGGTCAGGGGAGGAGTGTAGCTGTAGGTTTGTTGTTTCTGTGCACAAGAGACAGAGGTGTACCCCGGGGTACAGTGACTCACCGCTTTGCAGGCCTCGGCCCAGAGAAGTGGCCGCTAGGTGCTGCGTGTGACACTGTCACTATGTGCAGAGGATGGCATCCTGCCGGAAGGTGCCACTCAGTTGTGTGCGTGCCCCTCCCCCTGGTCCTAGCCCCCAGGCTCCCGAGCCAGGGACAGCATCTCACCCTCCTGTGTGCTGCACGACTCCTGATGCAGGAGAGAGTGTGCCCGTGGGTCCCTGTGTGTGTGCAGAGGGCCGTGCGGTTGCCCCCGAGGGCCGGCTTCGGTCTGACTGCAAAACATGCCCACTGTGTGTGTTTGCTGGGGCGACATCGGCTGCTGTAACAAAGAGGCTCCGTGCAGCCCTTTTCCTTCCCGCCCGCTAACTGCAGGATGGCTGTTCCAGGTCACATGTGCTCCGGTGTGACCGAGGGGCCGGGCTGTGCCGTGTTCAAGGGCTGTGGCAGCCGCTGCCTGCAGCCGGCAGACACGTGATGAGCAAGTGCAGAGGCCCCGCCCCTGAGAGGCTCTGGCCCAGGAGGGACACACCACGCCCCTCAGTCCCCTTGTCCAGGGCCAGTCATGTGACCGGGATGCCATTGGTTCCGGGGCATGTGGTCCCCAGCCAGGAGCCATTCCTCGGTGACTGACCAGCCAGGGTTCTCCAGAGAAACAGACCAGAAGGACGTAGATATGGACACAAATACAGACGTATGTGCGTATGAACGGTTTCTTTTTAAGGAATTGGCTCACTCGCCTCACCCCCGCAGGGCAGGCTGGGAACCCGGGTGGGGGCTGAGTCTTGAGGCAGAATTTCTCCCTCAGGTTTGCTCTTAAGCCTTTCAGCTGATTGGAGGAGGCCCATCCACTTTCTGGGGGAGAATGGCCTGTACCCAAAGGCAGCCGACTGCAGGTGTTAGCCGTGTTGACAGAGTCCGTCCATGGCAGTGCCCAGACATGCAGTTGACTCCGTAACTGGCTGCCACGGCCTGGTCAGGTTGACACACAAAACTGACCATCACCGTGACAGACCCACACTGTGGGTGGAGGAGGGACAGCTGCAGCCTGTGCCCTGTGGTGACCTTGGGCAACCTCCACCATCATCCAAGGCCTTGGTTGCCTCACCTGTAAGTCCCGGCTGCCGGATTAGACAGTGGTTTGATCTTTCATCCTTCGAATTCTACACATGAACTGAAATAAGGGACGCCCCCAATGTGGGATCTCAAACGAGAAACTAAGTTAAATGGTTCTAAAACCATTACTGGGATCCTGCTGATGAGTCAGTATGAAAAACAAACATGTGCGTGCAGTTATCAGTGAGTGACACAGCTGATGTGTAAACAGAAATGGTGACACCAGGGCTCCCTGTCCATTCCCGAGGAAATGGCAAGGCCAGGTCGCTCCCAAACTCATCGGATTCTATTTCTGAAGCCAAGGAGCTGACGGGTGAACTTCGGACGAGGTGGGAGATGCTGTGACAGAAAAGCCCCGCCCACCCTGTGCCAGCCTCCAGAGACTGGTCACCTGGCCGGAATCCGGTCACCTGGAAGCTGCTGACGTGGGCTTGGTGGCCTAGTGACCGGGCAGTTCAGGCCTCAGGTGCAGACGCCGTGTTCTTGCCTCCCCCCTACCCCCTAGGAGGGGACCCGAATGAGCTGCCCAGTGTGATTTTGGGGTGCTGTGTGTCATGTGCACGCTCAGCCTGTCAGAGGTCAGGATGCTCAAGCAGCCACCGTGACCCCCCAGGGGAGTGTCTTTTTGGGGCTCTCGGCAGAATGGGCCTCTGGGATTCTGGGGCAGATCTGTGACTCGGTAAAGGCCACGCATGCAGGCCGTGCCCTCCCTTGGTTGACTGTTCTCCTAGGGACTGGGATACATCTAGACTGAGGAATTGGTCCCTGTGGCTCTCTAGAAGCTTCTAGAAGCTGTCCTTCAGAACAAGTCTAGATCAGGAAATCAGAGCCTTGATGGGGAAACAGCTGCACTGTGTAACGCGTGCTCTCTGCTTCCCATGGAGCCCCGAGGACAGAGGGAACAGGCTCCCATTCAAGGCTTGTGGTCCTCCTTTGTGGGGGTGCTGTCAGGACCCCCTTGATCAATAAGGAAACACCGCGTGCTCTGTACATGTCCGCGCTGGGCCCTGACCGTGGATTTCCCAGCTGTCTCTTCACAGGGACTGTTCCAGTCCCAACCCCTGCTGGACTCTGGATGCCAGCGGCTCTCCAGGGGACTGGAGTGGTGACGCCTGGCCAGAACCCCCTCTGCCAGCTCAGCGTTGCCACTTCCTTTGGGAGACGTCGCCCAGGACCTGGGCCCCGTACGCCGAGGGCCGGCGAGTGCTGCGTCCCTTGTCTCTGCTCAAAGCCCGCGAGGGCAGCGCCAGCGGGGGGTGGCTGGCCGCTCCCGGGATCGGCTGTGGGAGCCTTGCCCGACTCCAGGCTGCGCTGGGTGTTGGTGACTATTCACAAGTACCTACTGGTTGCCCTCCTTGGGCACTGCAGGTCTGTGCCCACTGATAAGAAGGGGGAAAACAGAGCTGGGAGCGCCTCACCCACAGTGGCCCTGGGCTGGGGACCCGTCTGCTTGGCGCCGTCCTCGTCCAACACTAGTCCATTTCTAGGATGGACCCGTCTTGCTCTCTGGACCGGCCATAGGTATCGGTGAGCACCTGCTGGTGCCAGCCACACCTGCCACGGGGTCGGTCATGTGGCATTGTTCTGGCCTTTCCAGAGCTCACAGTCCGGACCCTGTCCCTGTAGTCACCTCCCTTCGCCTCTAAACTGGTTTGGTTTCTACAGATAAGACACGTGACCTCAAGGTGGACATGGGAGGTGGGAGCACGGTGATGCACCCCATTTTACAGATGGGGGTTCAGCGGTGCTGAGGGACTTGTTCAGAGAAGCACATTGGACAGGTGGCTGGACATAGACACATCTGAGCTGACAGTCTGTTCCCTTCACCTACCAGCCTGGAGAGTCTCCAGGGACCAGCCACCCTCTAGCATGTTGATTTGGTGGCTGTGTTGTCAGGGAATGAGGCTGGTGGTCGTGGTGGTCGTGTGGCGGTAATCACGGTGGTGACGATGATCGTGATGTAGTTGATGGCAGTGAAGGTGAAGGTGATGGTGATGGCGGGGGTGATGGCGGTGGTGATGGCGGTGGCGGTGGCAGAGGTTTTAAGGAGGTGGCAAAGGAATGACGATCCTCACATCTGCCCCTCTAGCCTGATGAGCTCTGTTGCTGGGCCCACAGGCGGGCGGGATGCCCTCACTCATCCCCGCCCAGCAGCCTCCTGCTCCTTTCTGGAAAACTCCCGCTGCCCCTTCCAGTTCCTGAAATGTCCCTTCCTTCTTCGCATCTTCCTCTCGGTGTAGAGGCATCGAAACTAGGTGCCCTTGAGAAGAATCCTTTTACCATATGTGTCTCGGTTTTCTCATCTGTAAACTGGGTTTACAGCAGCTCCTGATTTACAAGCGTTCCTTGGGAGGAACGTAGAGGCACAAAGCTCCATACATGTCGGTTGTTTCTCGTCATCGGCACCAGCGGGGCCTGTGCCCTGACAGTGGTGCCAGGGGCACTCGTCAGGTGCATGTGGACCGTGGGCAGTGTGACAAATCTTCCTTGTACCTGCTTGCCCCTCCCCCCCACCTGCGCCCCGGGTGGAGCAGTGCCCAGACCTTGTACTTCATGCTCATGTGACCAGGACCCGAGCCACCCACCCTGGGCCCCCGAGCGCCCTCCAGAGATCTCCTTTTCCCCACCAGTAGGCCACAGGCCCACCCCCATGTTCACCCCTAAGCTTTTAGCAGCCACCTTCATGCCTCCTCGGGTTTGGAGGTAGGGTGGGGTGTGGACGCAGGCAGGAGCAGCCCAGACCCCAGCCCTCCCAGGGGGCTGACCTGGCACTGAAGCCGCCTCCTATGGTAGCAGCCAGCCAGGCCTGGCACACAGGTCTCTCGTGCCCTCCCCACCACTCCCTCATGCCTGGGTCCTCCCTGGAAGCTCAGGTGCCCCAGAGATCATCTGGGCTGGGCAGAGGTGACCTGCAGGCCCGGCAGCGGGGTCCCGTGGACACCTGTGGACCGGCCGTTGCCGCTCTTGACAGGCCCCTGGCACGTCTCCTTGACCTCCTGCCTTCAGAGCTTTGTCTCGGGCTCTGCCAGTGGAGGACCGCCTGTGGCTTCCTCCAGCCACTGAGGGCGGGCAGCACAGTGGCCCCTGATTGGACAACGGCCCTCAGAGGAGAGGCCCGTGGGCCCGCACCCTAGGGCTGAAAGATGCCTCAGGAAGGGCTTTGCTGTCACCTCCACACCTTTTGTCGCCAGACACACACCAGGTGCTCACCGAAAGGTGGAGGGGGAAGCATCCTTTTTTCCCATGCAGGAGACACAGCATGTCCAGGGCAGACAGTGCTGTCCAGCCCACTGCACACAGGAGCCTGACCACGTAGCTGGTCAGCAAAGGCAGCATGGAAGTCGGGGCTCCTACAGCTTCTTCCAGGCCCCCACCCTCTGTGCCAAGTGGGCCCTGGGGGCCGGGGCTCCCAGATTCACACGAAGCCCCCACCGCACCCAGCCTTTCCCCACACCGTCCCCGCCCTGCGGCCCTCCCAGTCCTGAGCCCCACTGCACGTGTGCTAAACTAATCTCAGGCATACACGGGGCCCGAGAGGGGGCATCGGGAGGGACTTCCCGTGGTCGGGCTCAGCCTTCGGTAACCCGTGAACGTCTCTCCTCTTTTACTGCGTCCTCTGCTGAGCCTTCGGAGTGGACAGGGCGACTCAGTTTGGTGCTTGTATGATTTTTGTGTTTTTAATTTATTGAAAACGTGAAATATAACAGAAAAGCTCGCAAACTGTAAGCTTGTCACTTAGTGAAGTGTTGTAAAACAACCCCCACTCCGTGTCACCGGCACCCGAAGGCGCCCACGTGCCCTGTGTCCCCATTGCTGCCCCCACCCTTCTTGTGTGCCATTCGCGCGTATGTTTTAGTACGCCTGCTTCCTAGTTCTGCGTCCCCAAACAGTGCAGTCTGGTTTTGCCCGTTTCTAGCCGTATGTACGTGGAATCAAGTCCTGTGTGTGCCAAGCCGTGTCCAGTTCTCTCCCGACAGCTGACCCTGCTGTCTGGCTGTGTGAGTGGCTCTGGGTCACCTGTTTCACTGTTAGGCCCGTCACGTAGGTTTTGTTCACCTGTCCTGCCGTGGGCTGTCCCTTAGGTCGTCCCCAGCCTGGGGCCGGTGGGGCAGCGTTCTGTGTCCATGTACGTCTCCTGGTGTAGACACGTGTACAGTGCTGTGTACGCTCCCCAGGAGTGACCCGTTGTCAGGGCCGCGCGTGCCCTCTGCTCTTCTAGATACTTCAGTCTCGTCCTAAGTGAGTGTCTTAGTCTGCCCGAGCTGCTGTGACCAATCCCACAGACGGGGCAGCTGAAACAGCAGTTCTCCCCGTTCTGGGGGCTGTCAGTCCACGGCGGGCTCGGGTTCTTGGCGAGGACTCCTCCTGGCTGCAGATGGCACTTCCTTCCTGTGTCCTCACCTGCTGGAGAGACAATTCTGTTGTCAGCTCCTCTTCTTTCTTATAAGTACGGTAATTACAAGCCCCTCCCCCCCGCAAGACCTCATCTCACCCTAATAACTCCCAAAGGCCCCGCCTCCAGAGAGCCTCCCACTGGGGGGGGGACAGGCATTCAGTCCCTAAGCATGGTCTCCCCACGTCCCCGCCATCACTCGCTGCAGGCAGACTCTTCCCGCTGCTGGTCTTGTGTGCGGGCTGTGACCATGTGGCTGGATTTCAATTTGCCTTTCCCTTGGGACTTCTGAGTCTGGAGATCTTTTCTGCGTGTGTATTGGCCATTTATTGCTTTGTCAAGTGCCGGTTCAGGTCTTTGGCCTGTTTGGCTTTAGGGCTGTTTGTTTCGTATTGATTTGTGGTCATCATTGCACGTTCTACAAGCAAGTCGTTTGTCAGGGTTAATCATTTACAAACGTCTGTTCCCAGACCATGGCGGGTCTTTCCCCTGGGACGCTGGGGACCCTTCCACACAGCGCTCGTGGCTGCCAATCCTCCTCTTCACGTGGAAAAGGCAGGTGTGGGCGTGGGCCTCTGCAGACCCCAGTGCCAGTTTGACTCTCGTTCGTCGTCTCCCTTCCACTTTTTTCATGTAACTGCTTGTGTCTAAGGCAGGGCTGTTGACTTCCCGTTCAGCATGACGGATGAGATAGCTCCTTATGGAAATCAGTGAACAACTGCATTGGAAAACCTTGCCCCTCTGCTTTGGGGGGCTGACCGCTTTCCCAGACAGTCCCTTTCCCTCATTACCCTAGGTGAAGCCAGTTTCACAGGCCAGGTCATTCGAAGGCTCTCAGGAGGGCTGGGTGGGGGAATTTCTGACCCGCGTGCGGGGGTGTGGGTGTCGTGGGGCTCTGCGTGCTCCTTCCACGCACGGGGCCCATCCTGGAACGTGACCCTAACCCCGGGCCAGGCCCTGAGATGGATGTGTCCCATTGGTTTCCTCTAATCGCCAAACCAACCCCTCCAGCTATAGGTGTCATGGTTCTTGGTTTGCACAGAAGGAAGCAGAGGCCCAGGGAAATGAAGCAACTCGTTCAGGGCATGACAGCCTGTGAGCTGCAGGCACGGGGTGTGAGTCTGGGTCACCCGACCCAAGGGCCCGCTGGGTTCTGGAGCCCACACACGCGTAGATGCCACCCAGAGAGGTGAGAACTGGGGCTGACGGTTACCTTAGTTCAGACTCTTACCTGCTTTAGTAACCTGTGGGTTACTCTAGAGAGACAACTCCCACGTTTATAAAAAGAAAACTTGGTTGTGAAAACTGAAGTTCTGTCTATGAAAATGTCCACCATGGGGACAAAACACCTTTTCTTCCACGATAAGCGTGGGGTCATTTGCTTAGGGTGTCATCTAAAGGAAAGCATAGAATGCAAGGATCCCTTTAGGATGTCCCTGAGAAAAGTGGGGTTTCTAAGACCCAGTTTGAGAAACACTGATTTAGGGTTCAGGCCTCTGTTTTTTGGAGGAGGAAGTCTGGCTCATGGTCGGTGAGGAGCAAACAGCCCGCTGCTGGCAGAGCTGGGGTGGAAACGCGACCCAGACCCCTGACCCAGGACTTCTCCCTGCCCCATCCCAGCTCAGGGGCTGCTCTGCTCGTTATCACTCTTTTAATTGGAGGTGACAAAGCCCCAGGGCTCCTTATAGCACTCCCCTCCCCCAAAAGGGAATTTATTAGCTTATATAATTAAAAAGCCTGGACTTCAGGCATAGCTGGATCCAGGTGCTCACACGGCGTCCCCAGAGAGCATTCCGTCCAGCTCTGGGCACCGACTCCTCTGTGCTGGCTTTGTTCTCTGGCCAGCTCACCCCTCAGGTTGTCCTGACAGCCCATGCTTATGTCCTCCAGGACCAGCACAGACGGATTCTCTCCCGCCTGCTCAGCAGACACCCAGGATTGGACCTGTCTGTGTGGACTTGAGTCGTGTCCCAGCTGCTGCAGCTCAGAATGGGTGTGCTTAAGAAGTGTCACTGGCCAGACAGCCTCTGGGAAGGCACCCTGTGTGTCCCCTGGTGTGGGGGGTGAGGAGTCTGCCAAGGGCAGTCGGGATGCCGCAGCCAGCAGAGGGAGGGGCAGCAGGGCCTCTGCGAGCTGCAGCTGTGGACGTCCTTTCAGCAGGGAGACCTGAGTGTCCGGGCTCTTTGCACAGAAGAGAAGTCACTGCTGTGACCTGCTTTCACCCAGCTCGGAGCACTTCCCTGGGAGGCAAAGAAGGGGTGTGAGCTGTCACCCACATTCCTGGGCGGCTCTGCTTGGTGCCATCGGGGCAGCGGCTCGCGGAGTCCTGCTATTAAACAGAAGTCATTAGTCGCAGTGGGGACGAACCCTCCGCGAACCCTCCGCGAACCCTCCGCGAGACATCACGATGGGCACGGTCGATTCCAAAATAGCATGTTTTGTTATCTTTAGAACATTGAAGAATACCGGCCAGTGACTCTTAGCGCAGTTGCAATCTAAAATATGAGTAAGCAACAAAAGAGCCAGCCTCCAGAGGAGTTCCTGTCTGCTCCCCAACGGAACATGAAATCAGCGCGAGGACGCATTGTCCTGGCCGCTAATGATTATGTTTTTGTTAAACCACCGTGGCAGAACCATGCAGCCGCTGCCCTCCCCCTTCCTTTACGCCATTTTATTAAAATACACTGGGAGCCTTACTGCCTGGGTGTGTGTGCTCTCCCAGCAGCTGCTCCCGGTTTAAATACCAGTCTCCACGCTCGGGCCCGCCCCCAGAATAGAGTTCTGCCGGGTCTGGTAACTCGGGAGGATTCGGTTCTTGGATGGCTCTGAGACCCAGGTCCTCCCTGCCCCTTCCCCGCCCAGCAGCGGTGATGGCCACCACAGGTTACCATGGCAACCTGGCGATGCTGGTACCAACCCTGCCCTCCTTCCCGACCGCCCCTCCTGCCAATACAGGATGTGGTGCCTGCAGCTCCGCCCCGGAAAGTCACCTTGCACAGCGGTCACTGTGGGCTGCAGGTCCTGCAGGGAGGGGAGTGGGTGTGGCCCTGACTCTCCCAGCGGGTGGGGGACATTCTTCCTCCTACCTCGGGTGGATGGCAGTGGGCAGGAGAGTGTGTTATGTTAGTCTGCCAGGGCTGCTATAATGAAATATGACAGCCTGGGGGGCTTAAACAACAGACATTGATTTCTCACAGTTGTGGAGGTTGGAGGTTCAGATCGAGGTGTCAGCAGGAGTCGGTCCTCACAGGCTTTGCTTCCTGGCGAGCAGGCGGCCACCTTCTCCCCGAGTCCTCACACGGCCTCTGCTGGGCACGTCTCTGGTATCCCGTCTCTTCTTACAAGGATGCCCCACCCTTATGACCTCCCTTACCCCTAATTACCTCCCTACAAGCCCCATCTCCAAATACAGCCATATTGGGGGGTGGGGCTTCAATAGATGAATTTGGGGAGACACGTAACCGTGGTGAAAAGGAATGGCCGTGAACTGAGCTCTGTTCCACGTGGCACTTTCTGTGGACACCGTCCCTTCATCCCCTACCCAGTCCCATCCCCAGTGGGGCCATTTTGTCGTCCAAGTCGAGGGCTGTGACTGCCCTCTCTGACCTGTGACTGTTTCCTGACTGGGCTGCATGCTGACCCATCAGCATTCGGGACCCTCTGGGTCAACTTTGGGGTCCCTCTTCTGTCCTGGAGATAAATAAGGCTTGGAGCCCAAGTCCACAGAACAGACCAACATCCAAGTCCATAACCCTGATTTAAAGCCGTGGGCCTGGGTGGTGTGTGTTTGATGAGCTGGGGTCTGGAAAACTGAGGTGGAGAAGATTTAATTGTGCAAATGGTATGAGCCAAGGACCTGTGTGTTAGTTTGTAAATACGTGTTTGTGAGGTGAGTTGATCCACGTGTGTCACCCTCCGTGAAGACAGAGAACCAGGAAGATACAAGTGGCTCACACCGGTGTTCCCCACACCTGGCGTGGTGCCTGGAATGGGCCGGTGCCAAGAAGTTGCTTCCTGGATGTGTGGGTGCATGGATGGATGGATGGATGGATGGATGATGGATGGATGGATGACGGATGGATGGGTGATGTATGAGTGGATGGAAGGATGAGTGGATGGGTGGATGGGTAAATGGACGTGTGGATGAAGGTATGAGTGGGTGGGTATGTGGATGAGTGGTGAGTGGATGGGTGGGTGGGTGGATGGACAGGGGGACGCAGAGGACCTTACGTGCTGGTGGTTGGAGAGACCCAGTCTACCTGTCATGTACAGCTCATCCCAATTGCAGTTGTATAGCTCCCTCCCACTTTAAGCCTCCCCAACACTCCTTGATGACGTTTCTTGAAATCTGTAGAGTTTGAGAACAGCAGGGAAGGCGGTGGGCTACTATGAGACCTGTGAAAAGTCCTCCATCTTTGGCATCCCAGGCCAGGGTGTCTGTGGGGCTTCAGCCACTGGAGGTCGTTCAGGGAGCAGTGCCTTTCAGCCCAACCGCTGCACAGGGGCCTCAGTGGCCGCTTGCCTGCCCTCCTTATCCAGGAAGCAGGCCTCACCCCTGCCTCTGCACAGCCAGAGGAACAGCGGCCGGGGCTGGGGCTTCCTACCTGGGAAGTCGGCTGACCCGTCCTCCTTGCCCACACACACCATGAGGGACCTGGGCTCACGGGGACCCAGACAACAGATGTGCTTGTGTCCTGTAAGACGTGGGACACAGGAGCTGTGCCCAATACATGCAGGTGGCCACTGACCTGCCATCTGTGACCCTGGTGAGGACAGACCTGAGGCCTGTTTCTTGGCACCTGAGTCCCCAGTTTGGGGACAGTTAGCCAGAGCCAGGAGCCCCCCTCTAACTGCGGCCTACACAGGAGCCAAGGGCCGCCCCTCAGAGTGCGCCGTGGCTCATTTTGGAAAATGAAAGCCGTCATATGGTGCTGTGTTACTGAGTGAAGATGTTGTTTTTGGCTTCTCTGAAATAGACGATAGGAAACAGATCCGGGGATAATGAATAAACATTGGCGTATGGGGCCCCGTGCTGGAAAGGACGCAGTTGCACACTGGCAGGTTAAACCGCAGGCAGGCACATGTGAGTCGGTGTGCAAGGCCAGGCTCCGGCTCCAATAGCCACGTCGCCAAGGACAGCCTCTGGGGGGGCAGCCAGTCAGGGGTGTGGGCCTGGGGGCCCTGGGCTGAGGGGACCTGGCACAGGGGGCCAAGGAGACAGGGCTGCAAGTGGGGGCTTGGGCACCGCCCACAGATTCAGATGGAGAGTCAGCACTCAGGTCCAGCGAATGCAGACGCGGAAGCCTCACAATGGTTGATCAAGTTAGGTCGGCTGCAAGGACAGGAGTTGGCTGCAAACCCTCTCCTGCCCCTTTTACTTCACTCCGCCATCTGCAGGGCCTCAGACAGGCGCCCACCTTTCTATCATCTTAAATTGAGGTAGACTTCCCAGACCCTAAGATAGACCTTTGTAAAGTGTACGACTCAGTGGTTTTTACTGCATTCACAAGGCTGTGCAAACATCACCACTATCTAATTCCAGAACATTCTCATCAACCCGAAAAGAAACCCTATGCCCGTTAGCAGTCGGGGGCCCATCCCCCTGCCCCAGCGCCAGGAAAATACTACTCCACTTCCTGTCCCTGCGGATTTTCCTGTCCTGGACCTTCCATATGAATGAACTCGTGCACTGTGTGGTCTTTTTTTGCCTGGGTTATTTTAGCACAGTGCCCTCAAGCTCCGTCCATGTGGTAGCCTGTATCAGAATTTCGTTGCTTTTTAAGGCTGAACAATATCCCATTGTGTGGACAGACCTCATTTTCTGTATCCTTTCAGCAGCTGACGGACATTTGGATTTTTGCACGCGGTGGCCTCTGTGAATAATAGTGCTGTGAACATTTGTGTCAAAGTGTTTGTTCAAACACTTGTTTCCTGTTTGCGGGGCAGGGGGCGTATACCTAGGAGTGGAATTGCTGGGTCACAGGGTAACTCTATTTAACTTCCCGAGGAACCAGACTGATTCCCACGCGGCTGCACCGGTTGGCGCTCCCACGGGCACTGCCGAGGGTCCCCATGGCTCCACACCCTCGCCGACACTTCCTTTCTGGTTTTTGGTTATTGCCACCCGACTGCTGTGAGGTGGTGTCTCGCTGTGGTTTCGATTTGCATTTCCCTAGTGACTAACGGTGTTGAGCACCTTTCCATGTGCTTGCTGGCTACTTGTGTATCTTTGGAGAGGCACTCGCTTTTTAAATTAATGTTAGTATACATGTGGTGTCTGGTCCTGTAGTGAATTTGGCAAATGCAGAAAGGAGAAAATAAAAATCACCCATCATCCTAACCTGCGCCGATAACCTCCAAGAAGTGGGTCCTTCTTTGAGCATAAATGTCTGTTCACAAAACTGAATGCATCCTTTT
Organism: Rhinolophus ferrumequinum; assembly: GCF_004115265.2. Lineage (NCBI taxonomy): Eukaryota > Metazoa > Chordata > Mammalia > Chiroptera > Rhinolophidae > Rhinolophus > Rhinolophus ferrumequinum. Next base: position 2,702,718 of record NC_046294.1, read on the forward strand.
AAATTGTAGGTCCTCCTTTTTTTTTCCCCCAAGTGACAAAAGACATCATGTTGTGGATTGGAAGTAGTGTCCCTGAGCACTGTGTCCAATGGCTCTGCAAGATGTCATTGGCGTGACATTGGCGTGACATTGATGTGACATTGATGTGACATTGATGTGACATTGATGTGACATTGATGTGACATCGCCGTGACATTAGCAGGCTGTTTTCCCCTCTTCTGCCTGTAGCCAGCGCAGTAGTCCCTGTGTTTTGCTCTTGCAGGCAAGTGGCATGACAGCGGACAGCCTTACGAGGAAACCTCTACGGTGGCCTCCTTGGGACACTGTCCTTTCATCTACTGGCCTTGGCGTAGCATGAGGCCACCCTGTGTCTGTCCTCAGCCCTAGAAATGCACTGACGTCCTGGTGGGAGTCTGGCTGCCTCTCCCGTCTCCTAGGAGTTCTAGAGGGTCCCTCTCAGGGTCCAGCTCTCTGTCCTCCCTAAAGATAGGGCCTGCCCACAGCCCTTGTGGCAGGGGACCTGGGGACATGGAATAAACTTTTATCACGTTAACGGGCTGGCTTCGCGGGCCGGTGACATGCACAGCTGCAAGGGCCCTGAGCGTCTGCCCTGCTCTGTGCCACGGCCCTAAGACTCCTCATCATTGTTGAACAGGGGCCCCAGGGGTCCCCGCAACATCCATGGTGGGTTCTGCCAGTGCGCTGGAGCTCACATTTGGAGACCTCGCCCCGCCCCGGAGCGCTGCCAGCTTTAAACAAAAGCAGGCTGTTTAGGAAACCCCAGGGCTTGCCGCTCCTGATGGCACAGATGGGGTGGACGCGGGAGTCCTTCCTGCAGCTCGGCTGGGAGCTGGGACTTGCTCCAGGACGTCAGCATTCACTCACCGTCCAAACCCCAGGACAAGGCTCTAGAAGCTGTCGGTGGCCACGCTGGCCACAGTGGGCCGGGCTAACCTGCATCGCAGGCCACCTGCTGGGACTGGCGCAGAGGTGGCGCCCCCTCCTGGTGGAGGCTGCAGAAACACCTCTGGTGCCCCCGTGGTGGGAGCTCCTTCCTCCAGGTTGTTTAAAAGTTTGTTTTGAGAAATAATCGCCAAATTCAGCCAGATAGTTTGTGGTCCACCTCGGCACAGCTGTCCCCGCCACAAATGTGCTCCTAGCCACCCCTACATATTTAGCCAGGATGCAAATGTGCCCTTCGCCTGAATCCAGAAAGTTCTAATACTGTGGAGCACATGTGTGTAGACAAGCTGCTGCTGGACCTCTCTTGGCCTGCGTTTCCTAGGTTGGGCACCCTCCCTCACCGGTGCCCAGGGAGCCACCTGCCCTCGCCTCTTTAGCGCCGGCCACTCGGGGATGTGGCCACAGAGTGCTCCGGCCCTCCCTGTCTCTGAGCGGGTGCCTCGGGGGCTGGCGCCTCCCTCCCTGCTTTCCTTTCGGGGACCCGTGGAGGGCCCTGCGATGGGGGGGAGCAGGACGCTGAGCTGGGAATGAGAAGGCACTGAGCTCAGAGCAGGCAGAAGGCTGCACACGTCTTCCCCAGGAGACAGGAGGCTCCCGTCCCAGGTGGTTCTACCAGACCTGACACTGGGTCACTCCCATCATCTCGGCGCTACTGCTCGTGTGCGAATGGGTCCAACTTCTCAAAGTGCCCTGTTTTCTGCAGGATGAATCGGGCCAGCATCCCATCTGACAGGGCTGGGCTGGTGGCTCCGTCTCCTGGAAGGAGACCCGAGGAGAGGAGAGGTGGCCTGGCTCAGAGTCCCTCGTCACGCGTATGGACTGGGACTAGGACTTTTGTCCCCTAGGTGGGAGTTTTATCGGACGCAGACGCCTGGTGGAGGAGGGTCATCCTCCCCCACGGTGTGTTGGCCCATCAGGGAGTGCCCGGGCCATGCTGTCCAGCTGCCACCACGCTGCCATGTGTCATACAGAGTCCACACTCTCCTAGCTGGTCCCCCTCTGTGGCCCAAATTAGGGTGGGCAATGAAGGAGGAGGACTGCCACTCTGGCATGAAGCATCCAGCCTCCTGCGTCTGCAGGGCCCAAGGGTGCTGGTGCCTCTCCCGCGGGCACACAGAGCGTGTGGGGCATGACAGACCTCGCTGAGGAGGGAATGAAAACTGCACACACACGTGCCCGTGCACTCACATGCTCACACACTCGCACACATACACACATACACACGTGCACTCACATGTTCACACTCGCATGCACACACACACTCTTTCACAGAGACACACAGGCACTTAGTCATGCACACACGTGAGCACATTCAGCTTTTTGTACCCTTTCAGAGGCTCGAGGAGCCACCCCCGTGAGCCCCAGGCTTGCAGTGCGCCCGCCGAGCACTGGCTCGGGTACATGTGCGGTCCCAGCGCTGCTTCACGGCCGTGCTGTCCTTGAGCCCTGGCACAGATACAAAACCCCGGTGATGAACTGACCTAGTTCTCGTTCCTGAAGCTCCTGGCTTTTCTCATGGACGGTCCTAGAAGGAGTCTCATTGCCGAGGTGACTGTATCATTTATCATCAAAATGGGGACACTTTTTGAGAGTAAAGGCGGGCGGGGCTGCTGAGTGAATCGGGGCTGCCCTACTTACCACCAGCAGCCGCCAGGAGCTGCCAGGACCTGGGGCCTGGGGGTCCCGCTGCCTGCAGTTAGAATGTGCCCTCTCTATTAAAGGAGCCAGGCGCCTCGGCTGACGTTCACCTGCTCACTCATTCCTTCACCCGCTCACTCACTCATTCATTCACCCGCTCACTCATTCATTCACCCGCTCACACACTCATTCCTTCACCCGCTCATCACTCATTCATTCACCCGCTCACTCACTCATTCATTCACCCGCTCACTCACTCATTCATTCACCCGCTCACTCACTCATTCCTTCACTCGCTCACTCATTCATTCACCCGCTCACTCACTCATTCATTCACCCGCTCACTCACTCATTCCTTCACTCGCTCACTCATTCATTCACCCGCTCACTCACTCATTCATTCACCCGCTCACTCACTCATTCCTTCACCCGCTCACTCACTCATTCATTCACCCGCTCACTCACTCATTCATTCACCCGCTCACACACTCATTCCTTCACCCGCTCACTCACTCATTCATTCACCCGCTCACTCACTCATACCTTCACCCGCTCACTCACTCATTCCTTCACTCGCTCACTCATTCATTCACCCGCTCACTCACTCATTCATTCACCCGCTCACTCACTCATTCCTTCACTCGCTCACTCATTCATTCACCCGCTCACTCACTCATTCATTCACCCGCTCACTCACTCATTCCTTCACCCGCTCACTCACTCATCATTCACCCGCTCACTCACTCATTCATTCACCCGCTCACACACTCATTCCTTCACCCGCTCACTCACTCATTCCTTCACCTGTTCACGCATTCCTTCACCCGCTCACTCACTCATTCATTCACCCGCTCACTCACTCATACCTTCACCCGCTCACTCACTCATTCCTTCACTCGCTCACTCATTCATTCACCCGCTCACTCACTCATTCATTCACCCGCTCACTCACTCATTCATTCACCCGCTCACTCACTCATTCATTCACCCGCTCACTCACTCATTCCTTCACCCGCTCACTCACTCATTCATTCACCCGCTCACTCACTCATTCATTCACCCGCTCACTCACTCATTCATTCACCCGCTCACTCACTCATTCCTTCACTCGCTCACTCATTCATTCACCCGCTCACTCACTCATTCATTCACCCGCTCACTCACTCATTCCTTCACCCGCTCACTCACTCATTCATTCACCCGCTCACTCACTCATTCATTCACCCGCTCACTCACTCATTCCTTCACTCGCTCACTCATTCATTCACCCGCTCACTCACTCATTCATTCACCCGCTCACTCACTCATTCCTTCACTCGCTCACTCATTCATTCACCCGCTCACTCACTCATTCATTCACCCGCTCACTCACTCATTCCTTCACCCGCTCACTCACTCATTCATTCACCCGCTCACTCACTCATTCATTCACCCGCTCACACACTCATTCCTTCACCCGCTCACTCACTCATTCATTCACCCGCTCACTCACTCATACCTTCACCCGCTCACTCACTCATTCCTTCACCCGCTCACTCACTCATTCATTCACCCGCTCACTCACTCATTCATTCACCCGCTCACTCACTCATTCATTCACCCGCTCACACACTCATTCATTCACCCGCTCACTCATTCATTCCTTCACCCGCTCACACACTCATTCCTTCACCCGCTCACTCACTCATTCATTCACCCGCTCACACACTCATTCATTCACCCGCTCACTCACTCATTCCTTCACCCGCTCACGCATTCATTCCTTCACCTGTTCACGCATTCATTCATTCACCCGCTCACACACTCATTCATTCACCACACCTCCCTCTTGTGGGCAGACCCATAGGTGCTGGGCCCTGGCTTGCAAGGAGGAGAGCCCCTCATTGAATCACAGGTGGGGAAAGAGAAATGCCTCACATCAGCGTGTACGCCTCTAGGATTGTGAATCGTCCTAGAAGGACTCTCATTGCCAGGCTGACCATATGGTTTATCATCCAAATGGGGACACTTCTGAGAGCAGGATGGACAGGGCAGATCTCCCGGCAGCACCTTGACACGCCGGGCACTCAGCACAGTGCCCTCGGCTCCAACATTGGCAGAGGAAGGCGAGCCCCTTGGAGACTCACCCGCAGACTCAGGCGGGGCTGGTAGTGCCAGAGCCCAGTCAGGCTCCCGGCTCTGTGCTGTCCTGACAAGTCCGAGAGTCTGGGGCCTGGCTCGGCTGAATGGGACCAGGGCTGTGGCTTAGACTCGCGTCCGACCACCCTTTGTGCCTGAGGCTCCACATCAGAGCCGTGACACCTCAACCCCGATGTCCACCTGCAGGGACCTCTTTGTAGAGACCGAGCTGCTTAGGTGTTCATGGCTCTGGACTGCTGGTGGTCCTGGCTTGGCTGAGTACCTGGAGGAAGTCACTTGCCGTCTCTGTGCTCGGTCCTCTCACCGGCTGACGGGCATTGTGTCGACGGCACTGGGCTTTGGCGAGAACGCACATAATACCTGTAAAGGCACCTGACATCTCCTCGTGGAGCAGTTGACCCCAGACAGTTAAGAGTCCAGCTGCACAGCATGGCCCTAGGTCCACAGTGACCCGCTAAGAGAGGGGCACCCACTGCGGCTCCCACAGTGTGGCCAGGACATGCGTTGCACACACAGGGAAAGGCACCTGGAGCCACAGGCTGGGGAAACTCAGGGCCCCCTTCAGACCAGGCCTAGCAGTGGCCCTGAGTGAGTTTTGCTGTACAGTGTAGCAGAGAGTGTGCTACTGCTCCCCCAGGACCTCCGGGGCCAACCTCAGGGCCACTGTCTGTGCTCTGCTCTTCCTCAGGGCACACGGCTCCTTCATCAAGCCTTGGCCCAGGGGTACCTCCTCCTGGAGGCTCTCCCTGCTTTTCCCTGGCACCCGCTAGAGGCGCCAATGAGCCTAGTGTGTTTGGCAGCCTGCTCTCTGCTCTCTGCCGGCTCCGTGTGCAGGGCCAGGCCCAGGTACTCTATGGTGCAGACAAGTCAGAGCGTACTAACCAGGCAGAAGGGAAGACCCACCCAGGCAGAGCAAATGCCCAGGGCAGTCGGGGATGTGCCAGAGCCACGCAGTTGGCCCCCTTTCCCGTAGAAACCGGGCAACAGAGCTGAGGTCTCCACAGTGAAACCCACTGCGTTGCCCTGGGGCCCACCCCTGCCTGCAACCAGCTCTGCTCACCTCTCCCCTGCTCCTTGGAGCTCCCGGAGGCCTGAGGGTTTTCCCCCAGCCTTGTTTCTCCTGACATGGTGACGCCTGCCAGGGGGACCACCCTACCGTGGCCGCCCCCTGTCCAAGGCTTGTGGAGTAAGTCAGGAGTGCCGCGTGGTGCCAGCCAACTCCTGACACACCAGGGCCCTCGTTTCTGCTGTTACCCACCCCCTCTTCTGGACCAGGCTTCCTGCCATGAGTCCCACAGGGCTCCCCTCCCCCCACACCCACTGCCCCTGGCAGCTGCCTCCCAGCCACCAGGCTTTGCCACCGGTGCTCTTCCCACTGTGGTGCCCTTCCCACTGGCTTGCTCCTGCGCAGACTCCGACGTCCACTGAGACGTCACCTCAAGGGACTCCTCTTCGTAGCGTGAAAGTCTTGCTTCTTGAGGTTGGTTCTGTTCCTCGTCTGTCCCGCAGGTGAGAGCAGGGGACTTATCTGTCCTCTTCACTCTTGGCACCAGTTGGGGTCTGGCATGGGGTGTCAGCTCACTGAGTGGCTCTGTCTGATGCACGTGAGCCTGTCCTTATGGGTGGGCAGGAGGGGGCTCACATCACACTCCACTCTCCTGTGTCACTAGGACCGTGGATGTGTGACTGTCTCCATTTTACAAAGAAGGAAACCCAGCCTCCAAGCAGCGTGGGTCCCCCAATGAGCCAGTGGCCAGCGCTGGGTCTGAACGAGGCCTGTGTGCCACCCCACCCCACGGGGCCTGCAGAGTTGGGCAGGAGAGACCCACACGACCCCAGACAGCAACCCGAGGAGTGGAGGCGCCGAGGGAAGGCAGTGGAGCCGATCAGAGCCCCAGGCAGAATGTTCTAGCATCTTTTCAGATTTTTAAAAATAGAGGTGAAATTCACATCATGAAAGTAACCATTTTAAAGTGAGCAGCTCAGTGGCATCCAGAAGGCTCACCGAGTTGTGCAGCCGTCAAAACAGGCTAATTTCAGAGCGTTTTTATCAGCCCGCGGGTCTACTTCCTGCCTATAGATTTCCCCTTTATGTACGTTTCATATAAATGGGGCCCCACACCTTGTGGTCCTTGGTATCTGGCTTCTTTCTCTGAGCGTTAATATTTTTCAGGTTCGTCCGTGCTGCAGCATGTGTCAGCGTCTCATTCCTTTTTAGGGCTGAGCAATATTGCATTTGTGCATGTGTGCGCGTGTGCCACGCTTTGTTTCTTCGTTGGCACTTGTGTGATGTCCACTCTGTGGGCTGCTGTGAAGTAATGCTGCTGTGGACATCAGGTGTCAGTGTCTGTTTGCATCCCCGTTTTCAGTGCATTTGGATACGTACCTGGGAGCGGAATTGCTGGGTCATAGGGTCATTCCACATTTCATGCTTTGAGGAACTGCGAGACTTTACTACATCCTGGAATCTTGACCCTGACGGGGTCAGTGTAGCCGCTTGCCTCCTGGACCGGGGGCAGGAGCGGGGGCTGGAAGGTGGCAACAGTGGTCTCTCAGCTCCCGGGTGGGCACCTGCCGTGGCCCTTTCCAGCGACGTGTCTCTGTCCCCTGACTGTGCGCTCCCCAGGGCAAGAACCCTGCCTGCTGCCTCCCTGTGACCCAGCCTGGCACACAGTAGGCCCACCACAAACGCCTGCCGCGTGGAGCTGGTGGGATGGACATGGCTTTGAGACAGCTCGTTATTCTCTACCGAGCACTAACCATCCGACACAGATTTAGAATTCACTGTGGTTAAAAATCATCAGTCTTATGCCGTTTAAAAATTGCTTGTCATTTTGCGTGCCAAGAACTCTTTCAGCAGCCTACTTTTCCAAAATGATCGCTGATTGGAACAAAAACATTGCCACTAAAATTAGAGTGACAAAATGGAGTTGTTATGAAACAAAAAGGAAATCGGCAGGTACCTGTGAAGCGTGGAGCAGCCCCCACCTGTGAGAGCAGCCTGGCACCACTGCCCAGCATTCCGGGCGAGGTATCTCCACGTGTGGGGCCACTGGTTTGATTAAACCCTTGACGTGAACCCCTCTGAGACAGAGAGTGGTTGCTTAGGAGCGGAAACTATTTTCATGCCTTAACCAGAGCCCGGAGCTGTGTGAGGGGAGCCTTGCTGAAAAACCCTCACAAATAAGATGCTTTCGAATTCGCGTAAAAATCCAGACACTCCCCTGTCGAAAAAAGAGACCCCACCGCCCCTTTGCTACCTCCTTTCCCCTCCGCTCAGGCTTCCGGACACACAGCTCATTTCTCCACAGTGCGCCTACGTCAGCTCAGGTTTGGTTCAGCCACACGTGACAGGACAAACACAAAAGAACCACAAGATAGAGGTTCGTTTCTGCAGAGGTCTGGAAGGCAGTCCAGAGCTGGGATGACGGCTCCTGGGTCATGGGGACCTCGGTGCTTCCTTGCCTGCGGCCCCACCATCCTTAACAGGCTGCCTCATGGCTCGAGGCAGCTGCTTCCGTTCCACTCCTCATATCCACATTCCAGGTGAGGAAGAGATGGAGAAAAACAAACCACGCTTCCTCATTTTAAGGACACGTGAAGTGTCCACTACAGTTGCAACTATGGATTACTGATCACAGCATCCTCTCAAAGGAGGCTGAGAGCTGTCGCCTTTATTCCAGGCAACCCGCTACTCAAAGTGGAGGAAAGCTGTTGGGTAGGCAGCTGGCCACTTGTCCGCACTGTGCCCTAAGGAGCAGCCTTCTTCCTGTTTCCACAATCCCCACCCCGTCCGGACAACCTTCCCCCTGCCGCCCCAACTGACCTAGAGCTGCTCAAGATGTACGTTGCAAAACATCATCTGAGTCAAGCTTTGGGATGCTTTAAGCAAGAAAACAAAATTTGTGGGAAACTTAAGCCTGTAGGGGGGGAAGGGACTTGCCCAAGGCGAGTGAGTGAGCACACTGTCACACCAGCCACCCTGGGGTCCCTGGCTGGGGCTTCCACAGTCCCACCCGAGTTCTCTTCTTCTTCTGAGCTCCCAGACCTCTCACCAGCAAGAACTGTCATCTCGCGTTATCTGTCAGGCCTTTTGGTTACAAATGATAGGCATCAACCTCAGCCTGGCTGAAGTCAGAGAGGGGCTTGAATAGCTTTGAAGTTCAGGAAGTATGGCTTCAGGCATGGCTGGATCCAGGGGCTCCCAGCATAAGAAAGCGGCCTTTCCATCCCTTTCCCCTGGTTTCCTCTGTAGGAACTCTGTTCTCAGGTGGGCTCTCCCCATGCTGTGTGGAGACGCAGCTCCTGACTTGAAGCGTGTGCCCATTCGTGACCCAATCATAGCGACTAAGAGATTTGGATGGACCCACTGAGCGGAGCAGGACCCCACACCCCTCCTCCGAGGGGCCGGTGACAGCACATCAGTAACCAGAAGGGGGAGAGAGACGCGGGCAGGCTGAGTGTGCCCTTCCCTCTGCCCCTGCTCCTCCTCCCCTGATTGCAGTCCAGCGGAGCCAGCCTGGTCTCCTCCCCGGGACCTTGTTCACTGGCTGGTCTTTTCATTTATCCATCTCTTCCTCCCAGTGCCGGAGAATTTATTAGGAGAAGGGCTGTAATACCCTCTCTGAATGCTCAGGGCTGGCCCTGCACAAAGTTCGGGGTAGAACAGGTGCTCATAAATGTAGGGTGCCAGCTGGATGGAAAGGAGGAAGGCCAGGCAGATGGACAGACGGATGGACGGATGGATGGATGGATGATGGATGGATGATGGATGGATGGATGGATGGATGATGGATGGATGGATGGATGGATGGATGGATGGATGGATGGATGATGGATGGATGGATGGATGGATGATGGATGGATGGATGGATGGATGGATGGATGGATGATGGATGGATGGATGGATGAATGATGGATGGACGATGGGTGGATGATGGATGGATGATGGATGGATGAATAGATGGGTGGATGGGTGGATTTGTGGGTGACTTAGTAATCAGATGGCTAGCTGAAGGAATGGAAAACTTTGCTCATGGGTCACACAGCCCTGACTAACGACACACAGTTTAACGTGATGTCATTTCATGCCAGTATTTAACTTCCGTACATCCAGCCCTTTGAAAAAGCAGTTAAGTAGTGGGGTGACGCTACGCCACACCCTTCTGCAGAGCATGACAGGAACCCCAGGCCAGCTGAGCATCCGTCCTGGGTCCACGTGAATGGGGCGCTGCTTCTTCTGGTCCCTTGGTGGGACTCGCGTCCCCTGGCCTTGCTGAGGCCTCTCCCCCCTCCCAGGGTGTGATTCTGGTGGGAAATGCAGTCTGTCCCTGGGGTCTTTACTGTGTGCAGCCCCCCGTGCGTCATGCATGATACATACGTGTGACCGGCCTTTCTGGGTTGTGGAGTGCTCTGTGGGTCGTGCTGACCTGAAAGCATATGCTGCCCACTCCCCCTGTGGCCGTGGGCGGGGAGGTGCCCTTTCACTGACCACTGTGAGTGCAGCCCTGCGTGGCCACCCAGCACTGAGAGGTACGTGGAGTCATAGGGGCGTCCGACTTGTACAGCCCGTGCCAGGACCGGGGCCAGCGCTCCCCCGTCCTCAGGGCAGTCCATCCAAACCACTAGGCTCTGTACCAGCTCCAGCTCCATCCCGCCCTCCTGACCTGTGCCTCAGTTTCCCCTCTCGGCCATGTGGGCAGCAACCTTGTTTGAGGATGATTAAATGGCCCAACAATTACAAAGCTCCTGCCGCCCCTGCATGTGCTTGGTAAACGGTGTCCGCGGTTGTAGGCCTGCCCTCGATAGTCGCTGATTCTCTCTCTGTTCACCATGAAGAAAGGAGGCTCGGTCAGGTGACGTGACTGCTCCAGGTCACACAGCCAGTGAGTGGCAGAGGTGGGGCTTGGTCCAGAGCCCTCAGAGTTCCCAGTTCAGCACATCCGTTCCTCCAGGCCCTGCTCCCTGCACAGTAGAGGCGGGGAGGAAGGTGTGTTTACAGCTTTGTCGTAGCTGGGATGGGATGTGCCCCAGGCCTCGAGCCTGACCCGTGCGGGGTCTCCCATTACCTGGGGCTGTGCGGCCTGGCTGGGCCTCACAGTGGCTGCATGGCAGGCGTGTGGCCTGTCCACGGGACGTGACTTTGGAAACATCCTCCATTTCTCCTCTTTCCTTCTGAGCTTCTCAAACAAGGCTGTCTGTCCTTCCTTCCTCCTTCTGGGCAAAATGAGGGCGTACGTTACAGGTGGCCTCTGTGGAGGGCGAGGGTGACCTCGATCGCCCTCACCTCTTGCCTCTCCAGGTGAGTGTGGTTTACCTGGAGGACCCAGGGCACCTGCCCCCAAGGTAGACAGATCCCAGGCCGTCCAGAGTGGCATGTACCAAGGAGGAGGCATGGAGCCTGTGGACCAGGGCCAGGGCCGGGGCTGAGCACCTCCGTGGTGGGCGCCCAGCCTTGTCATAGAGTGACTGTGCCTGGACGGAAGCAGGGGCACCTGGGGCTGTCTCCACCCCCACACACCTGACAGCTTTGTTTGCGCCACCTAAGCCGTGCACAGACCCCTCACTGGCACTCACAGCACAGCTGCCCACACCTCCATCCTTCAGATGCAAAGGACCCACAGTGCCTTACTTCTCTAACTTCCGGCTCGCCCGGGGGGCTCTGACAGTAACGATGTGACATGGGTCAGCCTCACGGGCGCTCTTCGCCCCGGCCACTCGAGAGGACAGCCATTGACAAGGGCCTGCTTCTCCCTCGGCTTAGAAACAGCCCTGTTTCAGGTCGTGTTTGGAGAACTGCAGCATTTTGATAACTCCGGTGGTGGCTTGGGTTTCACTTTGGAGTTTTGCTCTATTCTGTCTGCTTCGAAGATGAAAAAGTCACGAGGCTGGCGTGGGCAGATTGAGGGGAAGGAAATCGGGGGTGAAATCAGGGGTGTCGGCATTCCCCGGGGGGCCCTGAAGCACCCAGGGCGGGTTCTGTGTGAGTTGCCGGGGCGGGGCCAGCAGCTGTCCAGCTGTGCTCCCGAAGGTGGCAGCAGCGTCACCTGGGGACTCGTCAGAAGTGCAGGTGCTTGGGCTCTGCCCCAGAATCAGGAGCTCCGCATTTTCTCCAGTCCACTAAGTGCCCGGGGGCGGAAGGCCAGCCCTCTGGTGGGCGAGGTCCGTACCAGTGCCGGGTGGGGGTCTGGTTATTCAAATCCCAGAGAACCGAAGGCCATTTGGTAACACGGAAATGACTTCCAGTTTCCAAGAATCGGAGCGCAGTGCAGAAGTTGTCCTACGGTACTCCACCTCCAGGGTGCCCCCGGCCCCAACAGGAAGCCCCCGCTTTAGAGGAACCTCCAAACACAGTGGCCTGGCCTTCACTTAGTGTCACTGGCAGGACCTTTCAGGAAACAGTTCTCTAGTCCTGTGCGCCCTTTCTCGGCCACTAGATGGCAGCCGCTGGGCGCAGAAGCCAGAGAGGGGGCGCTTGGGCAGGTCAGCATCCTGCTCCAAGCAGGAGCCTGGGGGGAGAACTTCCTCCAGGGAGTTGGATGGACGTCCCTCTCTGGGAACTGAGCAGGGGATGAGTTTTCAATATTAACATTATGAGCAGAGGTCCCTGGGCCCTGTCATCTGAACCTCTGCAGGGCCTGGCTGGGCTGGGGACACCAGGAGAGCCACCCACTCTGCCTGGGGGGTCACAGTGTGTCCAGGAGGCCGGCAGGAGGTGGGCAGTCACTGTGCAGTGACCAGACGCAGGGGCTGAGGGAGGAGGGGACATAGGACACCTGTCTGCACACATCCTCAGGGGAGCCCACGGGAGGCTGGATGTCCAGGAAGAAGGCTGCAGGCGGACTTCCCGTCTATCCTGGACTCCTTGCGACCTTCGGGACAGCGATCACAGGAAGGCCGGCACCACATGGGCGAAACTGACCTTGGGTTTTCAGCTTCGACGGGCAGCGTGGGCCAGGCGGTGGAGGCTCAGAGCTTGTGTTCAGACCCCGGCCTCACCCCTCCTGGCTGCTCAATGTCACGTGGGCCAGTGGTGCAGCCCCTCTGGGCCCAGTTTCCTCACGTGTTAAATAGGGAGGACGATACATCTTGCCTCATTCCGTTGCTACAAGCAACTGATTTAAGAAATGTAGCGCACTCGGCACAGTCCCTGGTACAGGGTATGCAGTAATAAATAATATTATTGCGGCTGTTAGACGTTAAGTTACATATTCACTAATGAACCATTCACTAAGTATCCACTGTGATTACTTATTGTTTTATACGTAGAAGGGATTCGGTTCCAGGCTCACACACAGGAGAGTCGTGCAGGACGTTTCCGAATACTTCTGGTATTCTGCTATTATTATTACCTGTTATCAGTATCTCCTAATACTAACGGTGGTGTTGGATGTTGCTGTTACTAGCACCTTCTTGGGGACCCAGAACCCCTGTAATTGAGTCTCTCTATGTCTGTGGCCGTCTGAAAGCTAAACATTAGAAGCAAGCAGTCCTTGCTGGCCCCTTGAGTCTGTCATCATTTCCTGGGAACATGCTGTGTCTCCAGGGGGTTTAATGTTGCCCCCGGCACCCGGATGTTTCAAACCTTTGTCTTCCCCTTCCTGCCAGCAAGGCGCCTTCTCTGACCCTTGTTGGCCCATGCTACTTAAGGAACAGCCGAGGGCTGGGGGGCCAGAAATTTTCGTTCCCACATCCTCCTGCCTCAGCCTTCCCCGAGCCACTTGGAGCCTGAACGTGGGGGGCTGGGGCCTGCGGCCCAGGCCTTGGACTCACCATGAGGCCTGCAGCATGGCACACGCCTCTCCTTGTGGATATATTGAATTTTGTGAAATTCTGCATCAGTTGATATGATGACGCTTTTCTTCTTTAGTTTGTTTTTTTGTGGTCGTTGATGTAAATCGATTTTTCAAATATTGAACCAGCCTTGCATTCCCAGGGTAAAATCTCATGATGTGTGATCCTCTATATCTGTTGCTGGATTCGCATCCCTAATACTGCGCTGAGGACGTCACATAGGGTGTTGGTTTAGTTTCCGTGCACTGTCTTTGTCTTTGTCTGGTTTGGGTTTCAGGGTAGTGCTGCCCTCGTAAATTAATCTGGGGACTGTTCCCTCCAGTTGTCTCGTCTGGGAAAGTGTGTGGAATCCGTATTATTTCTCCTTGAAATGACCAGTCACATTTACCAGTGAAACCCTCTGAGTCTGAAGATGGCTTCTTCAAATGTGTTTTTAAAACTACTAATTCAATGTCTTTAACAGATAAAAGATAAGTTAGGTTATCTGTGTATTCCTGGGTGAGGTTGGGTGGTTTTAAATTAGTCCATTTTAAACTGGCAAATCCATCTGAGTAGGGCTGTCCCTGGAGTCCTTCCTTATCCTTTTAACATCTATTCTGTAGTGAGTCCTGTCACCTCTTTCATTTCTGAAGTCGGTAATTTGGGGCTTCTCTCTTTTCTCTTTTTCAGTCTGGCTAAAATTTTAATCAATTCAGTTAACGTTTTCAAAGAATTAGCTTTCAGTTTCATTGAATTTTTTTCTATTCTTCTGTTTTCCTACTTCATCGATTTCTTGTTATTATTTTCTTCCTTTGGGGTGCTTTGAGTTTATTTTGCTCTTTTTCTAGTTTTATGAGTCAGGATGTGGTCTGTCTTGGTGAGTATTCCACATGCATTGAAAAGAATGTGTGTTCTGCTGTTGCTGGGGGACTGTTCTATAAATGTCAATTAAGTTCTTTTGATGGTATATTTTTTAGTGTTTATGGCTTTGCTGGGATGCCCTCTACTAGTTCTAGTGGTTGAGAGCAAAATGTTTACCTTTTCTAATGTGGTTGTGTGCTTGTCCACTTTTTCCTTTCAGTTCTGTCAGGTTTTCTTCATGTATTTTGGCCTTCTGGTGTCAGGTGCTCACTCGTTCAGGACTATAAATTGATCTTTTTATCATTACTTAATGTTTTTCTTTGTCCTTGGTAGTAAATGAACAGTATTATTTTTTTGACATTTTACTTTTAACCATTAGATGTAAAATTGATCCTTGTAGCCTGCACATCATGGGTGGCTTTGGGAAAATCCATCCTGACAAACCCTTTTATTGCATGTTTAGACTCCTTAAATTTAATGTAATTATTAAGATGTTTGTACCTACCAGTATGTTTCTTGTTTTCTATTTGTTCTCTCTGTACTTTGTTCTCTTTGTTCTTTCCTGATTTGTTTGATTATTTGAATATTTTACTTTTCCATTTAAATTTACTTCTTGAGGTTTTTTTCTCTATTTCTATAGCTTTGTGCACGTGTGATGGCTTTGGGATTGCATTATACGTACTTAGCTTTTCACAGTGGATCTAAAGTGAACGTATTCCCCTGCAGGTGGAATGTCAAAACCTCACCACCTAGTTCTCTCTGTTCTCCTCTCATTATACTGTAGTTTTCATAGGAATGAAATCTGCATCTATTGGGGAGCCTGCCGTGCAACATAGTTAAATTTTACTTTCAACCGTCGTAAATATTTTCAAGGTTATTGGCTCTGCAGCCGTTTTGCACCGCCACGCTGACACACAGCTCTCCCTGCTGGCCTTTTACCAGGAACCGTCCCGAGAGTGTTTCTCCACTCCACTGGTGACAGCAGCAGGGCTGGCGGGACGGGAGTCCCTGCTTATTCTGCATGTGTGGTACATTCACGGTGCCTCTATATATAGGTAGAAGCGTTTCATCCTGAAACACAGAGCGCTGTGAGCTCCTTCCTTCTTCCAGTCTGCCTGCGTCTTCCAGTTACAAGGTGCTATATTGGGATTAGGCAGACAGGAAGCATGTATTATCAGTGAATTTCATTTCAGGAGACGACGGGGTGGCATTAGAAAACATGCATTTTGAAGGTAGTCTGTCAGGTCTGAGGAGGTTAGGGACTGACGGCTCAGACGCCGACGAGGCCCCTGTGAGCACGAGCCCCCTGACTCCCCGCCGTGCCTCCTCCTGCCCCCCAACCAGCAGTCCTTCCAGGCAGCTCTGGAGATGAGCGAGGTACCTCCACCCCACCCACGAATGGATCTTGAGCTCGTGCTCATCCAAAGGACCTCATGCTCTGAGCCTTCTATCCGTGGGGACCTGCTTCATCAGCAGCTTGAGGAACTGCAGTGTCTCTTACTCTGTGTCTCTTATACCCCAGACTTACTCTGGGGTGAGGCCACCACTGCCGGGCTGTGCCATTGCATTGGGCTGTGTCTGCTGGCGGCGGTGTCTGGGAGCAGCGTGGGGTTCCTGGGAAGGGAGGGCCTCGGGGCTGTGGGGTGCAGTGGGTGGGGCCTGTCTGCTGTGCGATCCTGGGGCGTCATCTCACCTCATTTTCCGGACTATACGAGGGGCAGGTGGGCAAGAGGACCTCCAGGTTACTCTTACCTCTAAGGGTCTGCGTGTCACTTTCTGTCCCCCCCTTCTTCCTCTAACGTTTGCTGGTAATCACTATCTGCGCATGTGTGTCATGCATCTGTGTGTATCTACCTAAGTGCACGTGTGTGTGCATGCATGTACATGTGTGAATGTGTGTAAGTGTGCGTAGCGGTGCACATGAATGCACCGAGCACGTGTGGGTGTGCACATGCGTGTGAGCGTGTGCTTGAGTGTGGACGTGTGTGTGCTCCCAGCACTGCCCGCACCCGCCAGGCGGTCTCGCGGCCTCTTGGACGCCTCTGTGCGACACCCTGGCCCTGACGCCCCTTGGCACGTGTGCAGCTTGGTGTTTGCATCATTTCTCTTCCCCTGACTCCCCGTAAAAGCCCCTCCTTGCAAGTTCTCCGGCCGGCAGGGGAGCTTCTGGGGCCCCGGTCTGGCCGGCCGGAAGCCTGAGGGTGCCGGTTCAGCACACACGTGTTCCTCTGCCTTTGAGAGGCTCGTGCCTTCATAAGTGTGCCAAGCGGTGTCCCCCTTCCGATCTTCTCTGAACTCTGGAGAAATTATGGCCGAGGGAGGAAGGGAGTAACACTTGCTTGAAACCTAAGATGTGACAAATTGCCGTGCAAGGCTACCCTTCAAACTAATGTTGCATTGCAGTCTTCAGATGTGCAGCTTCCCAGGGTGGCAGGTGAGTGAAGGAGGGGGGCAGCTCACAGGAGGGCAGGAGAGGCACCAGGCAAGACAGGCGCCAGGGCAGCTCGGGGCACCCAGCTTCCTCTATTCAAGACCCACATTCTCCAGGAGAGTGTCTGGGGACCCAGCTGCGCTCCAGGCCCACCCAGCTTGAGGCAGGGCAGGCACCCACCAGGGGCAGCCCCACCACGGCCCCTCACACGGGTGGGACTCAGCCGAGGGTCCCGGGGCTGTAGCAAGACAGGGACACACAGTACAGGAGGATTGTGTCCATGTGCTGTGAGGCCAGGCCACCAGGAGTCTGACCGGGGATGTGACGCTGAACAGGTGCCGGGCCCCTCCTTGCAGATTGGGTGCTGCTGTCCACTCGGGGGCTGCCTGAGTATGCTTTAAGGTGATGTTTGTGAGGGATTTGGTGCAGCCCCGTGTGAGCACGGACATGGTTTTCAGTGAAATGAACCCTGGGTTTCAGAAGCAGCTGTTTCTGAGTTCAGCTCCCACCCTGGCTGCCGACCTTGGCCCAGGCCCCGGGCCGCCGGCTGCTCTCTGTCCAACGGGAGCAGCAACTGTACCCCGCGGTCTTCAGAGTCCGTCAGGGGCGAGTGAAAGAACACTGTCCAGGACGTCTGCTACTCCAAAGTAGGGTGCAGGTTTCAGTATTATCATCTTCGTGATTCTGTCAGTCTGGTCAAGCTGATCCACAGACGGAGAAAGCCCACCCGGTGAGCAGGGGTGGGTGGGGAACAGCCACGCGTCACACGGACGCTGCTCCTGGGCCCCGTGTGCTGAGGGAGGCGCGATGCCACAGCCCGGGGGGCAAAGGGCATGTATAGGTGTTCAGGACAGCAGTGAACAGAGGAGGAAGAATGTTCTAGAACGAGGGCACAGCTTGAGCAAAGGCATGGGCGATGACACTGACAGGCCGAGAGCCAGGCTGGCTGGAGGGTGGCACACAGGACGATGGGGTGGGCGATCTGACTACATGGGCGGGCTGTACAGCGACCGGGGTCTTTCCTGTGATCACGGACTGGCTCGGCCATCCTGCTGGCCCCGGGCGTGGTTAGGGACCGGCTGCGGAGCCAGGTCGGGTGGGTTTGCATCTCGACGCTTCGCCCCGTGTGTGCTGCTGCAGGCGTTGGGCACTGGGGACTTGGCAAAGGCTGCACTGGTGCCCCGAGCGGCGTCTCCAGGCTCTCGCTGCCCTCCCCTGCGGTGCTCGGCAGCCGTCTGTGGGAAGAACCTGCTCTTTGATTTGTGTAGCTGCATGATTTTCCCAAAGTAAATGTGTGGTGAGTGAAGCGCTGCAGTTAATCGCGTCTTCTGTACTCGTCAGCTCCGGTGGCTATAACACAATACCACAGACTGGGGCTAACACGACACACATTTCTTCTCCCAGTTCTGGAGGCTGGACACCCGAGATCAGGCTGCCGGCCATTTGGTTCTGGTGAGACCCCACTTCCCGGTGTGCAGGCGGCTACCTTGTCACTGTGTCCTCACATAGGGGAGAGAGGAAGCCCTTTCATGTCCCTTCTTACAAGGGCACTGATCCCATCTTGGGGGCCCCACCCACATGACCTAATCACCCCAAAGGCCCTACCTCCAAATGCCATTACGTCGGGGATGAATTTGGTGGGGGGGTCGGGGGGACACAAACATGCCTCCATGGCACCTCCCACCGGCATTCTGCAGAGCCACGTCCCCAAGCTCGTGTCCCCGGCCTGGGCTGTCACTCCGAGAGCCCCCGCCCTCCCCCACTCCAGCCCTTCCTGTCCGCACACTGCAGCTCCAGGCGGGTGCACGCTGGTTCTTAGGGGTTCCTCCTCCCTCTCCCACATCCTGATTCCCGTTCAGAGCAGCTCACCTCTACAGCCATGTGCTCACATCTGGGCAGAATGTTCCTGATGCTTCCTCTTAGGGTATCAGGGGCCTGGAGAGCTGGGACTCCAACAACCGGGCTTCTGAAGGGCAGGCACTTTATCAGAGGTGCTAATTTTCCATCTCTAGCCACGGCAGCCTGTCTTCTCATTGCTCTTCTCGTGCTGGTCACCCCTGTGCAGGCAGACTTCAGCATGCACGGCCATCCTCTCCCCTGCCGGCACAGCGAGCGGCCAGGAACCCAGCAGCGCTCCATCCACTCCTTATCTCTGGCGCCAGGGAGCCGCGCTGCCCAGTGGGGTGGCCGCGACTAGACCACTCTGAGCTTGCATCTTTTTGAGCCCAAACAGATGAGTGCTGACATGATTCCCCATCCAACCCTGCCTGTCTGTCATGCAGGGGGCTCTGGAATACGGGATGACAAAGCCAGTTGGTGGCCTGACAGTGTGCGCTTTCTGAAATAGGGCTCCCAAGCCTCCTTCATATTGGGTCACCGGTGGTTCCTAGCAAAAGAAATCTGCCAAGAATGGGCCCGGAGCTGGGCAGAGAAACAAAGCTCCTTAGAAAAAGCATCCAGGCTTTCACTCTGTGCAGTGTCTTAAGGGGCAGGTACCTCTTGGCTTTCTTCAGCCCTGTGGGCTCAAGGCCAGACTGTGGACACCAGGAGAGAATAGGGCTTGGACAGCCGTGACCTCCCAGAGGAGGTGCCACTTGACCTGGGTTTTGAAGGATGAATAGGTGATCACTAGAGGAGAAGAGGGAAAGAGGTCCGCTGAAGGGAGAACTGTGAGCTGTCTGCTTCCCTGGCTCGTGAGGCCACAGAAAATGTGGCTTGGGGACAGAGCAGGGGCCTCCGGTGGTTGAAAGTTGTCAGAATTTTTTCTTTTAATAAATAATGTTTTTAAAAACTAAGGAAGTTGTCAGAATTTGCGGCCGCCCAGGTGAATGGCTGAAGCAGCAGTGGGCCACACTGATCTTCTGAGATGAGTATCGTTACCCGTCTTACAGAGGAGGAAATGGAGACGGAGAGAGTGCAGGCCCTTGGCTGTGATAGTGCGGAAACCAGGGTGGGAAGCTGCAGCTTTGGACAAGTGAGTGTCCTTGAGGCTCTTCAGAGTTCTGCCTGAGCCCGCTAGGGAAGAGGAAGGAGTCCTGGATGGAGAATCCCGCGTGCGTTCCATCCTCATTCTTCTCCTCACCGGTCGTGCCCTGGGAAAAGCAGGATGGCACCCGGTGGACGTGGATACCCACATAATGAGAACACGGAAGCGGCGTGCCCAGTGTGTGTTAGGTGTGCCGTGCGCTTCCTTCCTTCTCGGGGGTGGGAGAGCATCAGCCGCTTCAGGTATGATGAAGGGGGGAATGGAGACGAGATCAGCAACCGGGCAGGGGACCAACGAGGGCGTGGGGAG
Source organism: Rhinolophus ferrumequinum (assembly GCF_004115265.2). Classification (NCBI taxonomy): domain Eukaryota; kingdom Metazoa; phylum Chordata; class Mammalia; order Chiroptera; family Rhinolophidae; genus Rhinolophus; species Rhinolophus ferrumequinum. The sequence continues at coordinate 2,722,817 of NC_046294.1, forward strand.
GACACAGAGAACCTCAGCAGCTGGGAGTAAAGAGGAGGCACCACCTCTCGGAAAGCAGGTGGTTTAAGGCAGGGAAAGTCCCCGGGAGGTGCTCAGTGGACAGTAGATGAAGGTGTGGAATAGATGGATGGGCAGCTGGGTGGATGGGAGGAGGGGATGGATGGATGGGTGGATGGATGATGGATGGATGGATGGATGATGGATGGATGATGGATGGATGGATGGATGGATGGGTGGATGGATGGATGGATGGATGGATGGATGGATGGATGGATGATGGATGGATGATGGATGGATGGATGGATGATGGATGGATGGATGGATGGATGGATGGGTGGATGGATGGATGGATGGATGGATGGATGGATGGATGATGGATGGATGGGTAGATGGGTGGATGGGTGGATGGGTGGATGGGTGGATGGATGGATGGGTGGATGGATGGATGGTGGATGGATGATGGATGGATGGATGATGGATGGATGGGTGGGTGGATGGATGGATGGGAGGAGGGGATGGATGGATGGATGGGAGGAGGGGATGGATGGATGGGTGGATGGATGATGGATGGATGGGTGGATGGATGGATGGATGGATGGATGGATGGGTAGATGGGTGGATGGATGGATGATGGATGGATGGATGATGGATGGATGATGGATGGATGGATGATGGATGGATGGGTGGATGGATGATGGATGGATGGATGGATGGATGGGTAGATGGGTGGATGGATGGATGGATGGATGGATGGGTAGATGGGTGGATGGATGGATGATGGATGGATGGGTAGATGGGTGGATGGATGGATGGGTGGATGGGTGGATGGATGGGTGGGTGGATGATGGATGGATGGATGGATGGATGATGGATGGATGGATGGATGGATGGGTAGATGGGTGGATGGGTGGATGGATGGATGGATGGATGATGGATGGATGGATGGATGGATGGATGGATGATGGATGGATGATGGATGGATGGATGATGGATGGATGGGTGGATGGATGATGGATGGATGGATGGATGGATGGATGGATGGATGATGGATGGATGGATGGATGGATGGGTGGATGGATGGATGGATGGATGATGGATGGATGGATGATGGATGGATGGGTGGATGGATGATGGATGGATGGATGGATGGGTGGATGGATGGATGGATGGATGAACAGCTAAGCAAGGGATAACGCAGATAAACTTCATCCCCTCCACCTACTGCTAAACAGAACAGTCTCTGGCTGTGACTTGTCTCCATGGCCAACACACTCGGACACCCTCTGCCCCAGGGCTGTAGGTCCTCACGGAGCTTCCCTTCAGTGGAGGGACTAGGCTCTCAGACTCTCTCTGCCTGATGGGACCAGACAGGCTCTGGGTTCCTGGAGGGAAGGGGCTGGCTCTGGGGACAGGCCCCCTCCATCTGCTGCAGCCAGGATGTGCCAGCTGACATTTCCTCTAGCAGCTCTGCTGTAGGAGTGCCACAGCTCCCAATTAAACTGTTTAAGTGACAAAAGACCCTGGGTAATCATGTGATTAAAAATAACTTGGGCCGGGTGATGCTGTTCCCCGAGCTTATCAAACCGGGCAGGGGGTGGCAGGGATCACTTCTATCCCAGGCCCTCTGACGCCATCGCCCAAGGCTCAAGGGGATGCTTCTGCTTCTCCCTGTTGGCAAGTGCAAGAGTTGAAACATCAAAAAGGGTTTCCCGAGGCTTCAGGGACTGGCGGCGTAGGGGGTGGCCCCAGTGCGGGGGTCTCAGGCTACAGCAACACAGGGCAGAGATCAGGATAAATGTACCAGCATTGATCGGGCACCTACTGTGTTCCTGTCCCAGGTGGGTGTTTGGATGGATGGATAGATGGATGGGCCCTTTCTCGTGGGTTGTCACAAGAACCTAGAGCAGTCGGTAGTTGGGACTTCATTCGTACACATGGGAGGTGGAGGTTCAGAGAAGCCCACTCGGTCATTCTTTTAGTCAGTAGGTGTTCACTGAGCACCTACTATGTGCAGGGCACTGTTCAAGGTGCTGGGAATGGAGCCGTGAGCAAATACCAAAGTGCTGCCCTCTGGCGCCCTGGTCTGGCTGGTCATACGAGCCCAGGGTCTCCCTCGACAGAGGGGCCCAGCGGGGGTTCTGTCCCCATTTGCCACCAAATTCCATGATCCTGGTTCATTACTTGAGACTCAGCGGCAACTCACTGGATAAGAGGGGCTCCGATGTGACAGTGACTGCTGTGCTTGGGAGATTTGGGGGGCCCTTCCTCTCTGTGTCCTTCACCAATTGAGAACAGACACAGGGAACCAGATGGGCTTCGACCCAGGTTGTGGGGTCTCGGAACGCGTCTGACCTAGCCCGAGCCCGCCTGTGCCTGGACGCTTTCTGGTGTCCTTACTCATCAGCCAGTTCTGTTCATATTAAGCCCAAATATGCCTCCAGGTTCGTCTCACACATTGGACCAAACTCTCTTCTAAAGTCATCCGCAAAACATTTAATGCACGTTTCACAGAACAAACTATGGAATTTTTCTTTTAATTCTCATTTATTACAATGGTTTTTCTTACTATAAAAATAGTGTGTTCCTCATAGGAAATCTGGAAAATACAAAAAATAAAATAAAATAAAAACCACCTGTTACCTCACCATTAGGAAACACACATTGTTAACATTTTGACATATTTCCTTCCCAGCTTTTTATTTTTTGACCAAAATGTCCCTCATCCCTTCAGTAGCTCCTCATCTGAAAAGATTTCCAGACTATTTATCACCGTGACCAGCGTCTCTTTCATGCATTCCAGCTGGTCCTCCATAAAATGTGGCGACTCAGAGTGAAGGTGACATTCCAGGTACACTTTGTCTAGGACTGAAAGGAAGGGGACTTTTTTTCATTGACAAGTAAAATTGTAGCATATTTAAAGTGTGTACAAGGTGATGATTTGATACAAGTATACTTGTGAAAGGATTTCCCCCAGTCGAATTAACACAGCCATCCATCACCTCACATATTTACCTTTTGGGGGGGGGTGTGTGGTAAGCAGTTAAGTTCTCAGCTAGTGTCAATCATATAATACAATGTTACCAACGCTAGTCTCCCTGTTATACAGTAGATCCTCAGACCTTTCTCATAATTGAAAGTCTGTATCCTTTTACCAGCCTCTCCCTAGTTCCCCTCCCCCTAGGACCTGGTGACCCCTTTTCTACTCTCTTTCTATGAGTTTGATTTTTTTTTTATTTTTAAGATTTCATCTAAAACTGAGACCATGCAGTATTTGTCTGACTTATCTCACTCAACATACTGCCCTCCAGGTCGATCCGTGTTGTCACAAATGATAGGATTTCCTCCTTTTTTTAAGGCTGAATCATCTTCCATGTATATACGTACATTTTACCCATCCATCAGTGGGCACTGAGGTGGTTTCCACACCTCGGCTATTGCGACCACTACTGCAATGCACATGGGGGTGCAGGTGTCTCTTTGAAATGCTGATTTTACTTTCCTCGGCTGTGTGCCCAGGAGTGGGACTGATGGGTTGTATGCCAGTGTAGTTTTGGTTTCTTGAGGACCCGCCGTACTGTTTTGCATAATGCCTGCACCTGTTTCCACTCCCGCCAGCAGTGCGCAGGGTGGAAAGGGGACTTCTCTTGGGCGCTGGGGCGTCACTGGAACAGGCGACCAGGGCCTTTGTGACACGACAGACCTGGGCTCCAGTCCTGGTTCCATTGATTTGCGGTCTCTGAGTCCAGGTTCTCGTCTCTAAGGTGGTGATAATTGCGCTCCTTTGAAAGACGGCTGGAAGGCACAACGGGCTGTGTATAAAGCGATCGTATGTGATATCTGCAAAGAAACTTCTAGTAATAGCTAAAAGTAAAAGCACGTAAAAGGGCTTCGAAGCGCGGTTCCTTGCAGGAATGCCGTAGTTGTGTGACCTTGGGGTGTGGTGGTGATTTTACTGCTTTTGCAGCAACTTCCCACTTCCCTCCAGAGAGCGGGCTGTTCTGACAAGTTGGCATGTGGTTCACCGGCTCCGTCGTCCCCAGTGTGGAGGGCCTGGACGGTCGGGATTGGCGGGGTCGTGAGCCGGCCACTGTGGGAAGGCAGGAGGGGGCAAAGCTGCAGGCCACCCCTCCGGCTGCCCCTGGATTTGTTGACACAGAAGGATGAGTTTGGGCCTGAACGACCAGAACAGAACAGGGCAGGTTTGCAGACTGCAGAGGCTCCTGGGTTGAGCCTCTGTGGTCTTCCCCACGGGGGCCCCCCGGAAAACCTGCTGCTCCCCTCTCTCCTGATCCCACGCAAGCCCCCTCTTTCTGTGCAGCCTCAGCTGTGCTGCGTCCCCTCCCCGAGGCTTAGAGAACTTCTGTAGGCTTTTGTGAAGACTCGACAGGCCGTGTATTTATCCTTAGGGTTGGCGCTGAGAAGGTGCCCGGGCTCGGGATGTGTGCCCGGCCTCGCCCACATCCTTCTGACGCTTTGCTTGTTCTATGATGTAAGAATCTACCAGGTCTCTTGGCGTTTTTGAAACTCGACATTTCTGCCCTTCAGGAACGCATGCTGGTCCAGTTGGCCTGTCCCCCATGGCTGCTTTGCTGTCAGGACAGATTTGGGGGCCTTTTGTCCCCATGAAGGGTGACCCAGCTGTTGCCACAGAGCGTACACTTCCTCCTCCCACCGGGGCACCCCGGCTGCCTGTGGCGGGGCACGGCGCCCTCAGCTATGGGCATTGAGGCCACCGTGCTTCGAACACATTTCCTGCATTTATCTCCCTCCAGACCCAAATGGGAGACACTTCCAGAAGGTTCCCTTCATGGGCTCTGTCTCCCTCACACTGGGAATTGGGGTGCAGGGGATCTGGCTCTCCCCAGGGCTTCCGTCCTGCCATCGCGTTCCCGCCGCCATTGCTCTTGACCTCAGTACTTTCTTCGTTATTCTAAAGAATCTTTAAACAGCTCGGGAAACCCATTTGTCACTCACCCTTAGGAACACAGGGCTTCGTTTTGCATGAAGATTCGGCTCTTCTCTGGATGGGGGAGCGAGAAGTCCCGGACAAGAGCTTACTGCTCAGACAGCCTCTCCTCCAGACCGGAGACGTGGGCTCTGCCAGCCCCCACCTGGTCCCCCCTCCTCCACCTGGCCCTGAGATGCAGCACGGAGGCAGGCTGACGGCTCTGGGTGTCGGCCCCGTGGAGGCTTCTAGAGAAGCAGCAGCTCACCCCGCACTTAGCTGCTGTGTGACCTGGGGCAGGTCAGTCAGCCTCTCTGGGCCTCAGGGTCCTGTCCCATCAGAGGGGGCCACGCCGTCCTCGCAGGACTTTGTAACAGGGCAGGGAGTGGGTGCCAGTGTCATGAGGGGCCTCGTATCTGGCACGTGGCGTCGGGAGACCTGAGCCCCCTTCCGGGCTCATCGAGAGGCCAGCCCGGCGCAGTCGCCTTGGTCACTGCACACTGTTGTCTTTGCCACGCACACTCCCTGGGGAGCCTTGTAACAAATGTAGTGTCTGCGTTTTCATTTATGTGCCAACTTTTGTTACTGACGAGGAGCAAATGACAGGTCTTCTCACCATCTGTGTGCGGGAAAACCAGCCCCACGGAGCTGTATTCTAGAATCATCAGCTCCCTGAGCGTTTGAGATGGAAGAGTGCGTGGGTGGAGCACGGCCGCGCCCTCCTGGACGTGCCTGAGCTGGGCTTCCCACCCCGGCCCCCTTCTGGGGCCGGGCCACCCTCTCGGGCCACTCAGCACAAAGAAGCGGTTACAGGTGGTCTCCTGGGATGAAAACATCCCTTCGTGTTGGTCAGCCCAACTCCTCCCCACCCAGGCTAGCCAGAATAACGCCTTTGCCAGGGAGAGGACGACCACCGCAGGGAGTGTGGGTGGCCTCATAGCGGACTCGGGGCAGGGTGGGCGGCCACGCAGAATTCCTCTCTGTGCCCCACGGCCTGCGGAGTGTTCTGTGACGTGCAGACATCGGCCAGGGGCTGTCTGGGCTTTCGTGAGCACCCCCCCGGCATGCTGCCACACCTTACCCTCCAGCACGTGCTTCCCACACTGAGTAGCCATGCTCTAGAGGTGTGGTCTGGGAACAAAGTTTCCATCCGTTCCGAGTTTGCTTTGCCCCCAAGATGCCACTGTACAAAAGTGTGCGAGTCGACTCCTCCAGCACGGGAGATAACCGGGAGGGGTCGTGTCTGCACCGCAGGCTCAGGGACCTTTCCAGGGGCCCTCAGGCTCTGCCCCGCTGGACGTGCTGCGTTGTTGTCATGAGGACATCAGCACTGAGAGTCCGTGCTGTGTAGGTTACGACACCACACCAGGATCACCTGGCCCGAGTGACTCTGCTTTGCTATGTTGGACCCTTATGAGCCTGCACAAGTCAGTCTCCCCATCTGTGAAATGGGTACAGCTCAGCCTCCCTCATGGGGCTGTTAGAGGAGCATACGGGCTAATAGAGGAGTAGCCCCCAGTTCAAGGTAGGTGCTGAGGACAGCGATTGCACCCTGGGTTCTGACTGGGGTATCCTGGAGGCTAGGCCTCACCATGCCCTCGTGGGGCGGAGAGAAACCTCTGGTCTTTTCCTCTTCTCGCAGGAGACTAATCGTATCTTGCGGTCTCACCCTCGTGACCTCATCCAACCCTAGTCGCCTCTCAAAAGCCCCCCTCCTAACACCATCACGTTGGGGGGCAGGGCTTCAGTGTAGGACTTTGGGGACGCAAACCTTCAGTCTACAGCAATCGGTGACGGGATGCCAGGTCAGGGAGGCGTGGTGTGTGGAGCAGCCTGGTCATGGCATGGACTCGGGAGGATGGTGGGCGTCGTGGGTCTGTGCCCAGGGCCATTGTCACCGAGGGTGCAGCCTTTGAGCGAGCTGAGTGCCACAGCACAAATGGGAACAGCGGGAACAGGGCGGGACAGCACGGACATTCTGCAGCCTGTGCCCCTGAGGCCTGAGTAAGGACAGTGAGAAATACACCCGGCGGCTGCGGTTTCCCGCCCCTTCCGGAGGGCGGGCTGCGCAGCAGCCCCGACCAGTCCTGTTAGACTTCCCAGTGGTGCCTGGGCCTCGGTGCCCCACCCCCCAGATGCCTGGACCCGTACCTGCTCCTGTCACACCTTCCCAGGTCGTACTTGCCATCGATCAGTGACAGCCTCCGATGATGTCCCCTCCCCAGTCCCAGGGTTCTCTTTGTGCAGGGGTCTCAAGTGTGTTCCAGGGCCCAGGGTAGCCTTACCCGCAGGCATGACTTGGAGTTGCACTCCAGGTCACCCCATTCCTAGGGACATGTCCTTGGCACTGGACCCCCGAGGCCTCAGGGTGTTCATCTGTAGAATGGGCTCAGCGGCGGGAATGCCCGTGGGCTCAGAGCTCTGTGGCCACCCAGGGAGTCAGTCGTTCCTGTACGGTGCTCACATGTGCCTGGCAGCCAAGAAGCTCTTAATACATGGTGCCCACTGTGCCACTGTCCTGGGGCTGTCGTGACAAGTGACCCCACCCTGGGCAGCTTAAAGCAACAGAAATTTATTCACTCCCAGTTCTGAGGCCAAAAATCAAGGTGTCGCGGGGCTATGCTCCCTCTGCAGGCTCCAGGGGAGGGTCCTTCCTGCCTCTTCTGGCTTCTGGGGCTCCAGGTGCCTCTGGGCTATGCCCACGTCACCCCGTCCCTGCCTCCATGGTCACACGGCCTCCTCAGTGTGTGCGCGCGTGTGTGCCCTGTCTTCTGTCTCTTACAAGGACACCTGTCAGAGATTTAGGACCCACCTGGGTAACCCAGGATGATCTCATCTCAAGATCACCTTAATTTAGTCACATCTGTGAAGACTCCATTTACAAATAAGGTCCCAATCACCAATTCTGGGGGTTAGAGGAGGGTATCGCTTCACGGGACCACCATTCCATCCACTAGTTACCTGCCTCCTTACTGCCGGAGACACCCAATTACTGTCTACAGGATGAGTGAACAGGCTGCCTGCGGTCACCATCTAGCCACACGTGGCCTGAACGTGAATGCAGGTGTTGATTTCAGAGCCCACCTGTCCTGGCCCCGGGGCCACGGCCATTCCTCTGCCACTAGGTCCCACTGGATCTTCACCCACAAGCCTCAGACCTGGGCCAGGCTTGGGTCTAGCCTGTCCATGCCTCAGGTGGCCTGCGGGTGAGGATGGTACCATTTAATGAAGACAAAGGCCTCCCTGGTGCCTGGAGGAAGGCAGAGGGCCTGGGCCAGGAGAAACTAGTGAGCAGCAGAGTCTGAGGCCACGTCATAAGGAGTACGTGTCCAGGACGAGGGAGGTGAGGAGACAACGTCCCACCCTCGCTCCCTCTGCACACTTTCCTTCATGCTTGGCACAGGCTGGCCAGGGACCCCAGGGTTCCCTGGGTCAGTGGTTGCCCTCATAGAGCTGTGCAGAGCCCAGCCCAGGGGCAGCTGTGACCACTTGTACCTTCCCACACTGACCCCCATGATGGAGGGGTCCCGTTAAGCCCCTGTGCAGGCCTCTCCATGAGTACAGATGTGCTGCAGCCATCCCGTCTCCAGGGTAATGCAGAATTCCCCCATGTGCACTTAAAATATCCTGCTTTTCCCAGCCACAGGCTGTGCTCTGTTCTTGGCAGGGCTGAGGGTAGGGGTGGTAGAAGGACCTTCCCGGGGTCCTCCTGTCCCAGGCAGTCACTGGCAGGGCCCCAGGGTCCGGCCGCCCTCTCCTTGGTGGCTGACACAGCTTCGGCCCCAGCCTGGCCTCCAGCCTTTAGGAGGCGGGGTTGGTGGCTGCAGGCCACGATCTCACAGCCCCTGCTGTGCCTGTACCTCCCAGCCCGCCCCTTAGCCCTGTCCCTGCATCCTTAGCCAGGACACAGCTGAAGGACGCCATGTCCGTGGGCCCCTGGACTGACCTAAGTGAGGCCTGACCAAGTCTTGCAGGCCCGACCACAGGTGTGGCTGCTTTGGGCCAGGAGACCCAGGCTCCCTGTCACTCATTACCAGGTGGCTTCTAGGCACATCTCCTAAGTGTGGCCTCCACACACATTCCTTTAGTGTCTCTCGGATTTTAATTGCTCTGATTCTTCAACACCTGCTCAGAATACTGGGGAACAAACCAGCTCAAATCCCTTGTCACGTAGAAAATACTCCATCAGGGTGCCCGGTGGGGGTCGGGCCTCCACCCCTCTGCCAGGGCGGGGCCTCCCGCCTGGCAATGCTGCCCGGCCCCTCGCTGCGCCCACAGGGCCCGTTTGTCCTGATGTCACACAGCTCACAGCTGCGAGGCGCTGTCCCACTCCCGGGCTCACAGTGACCATCCGGCTCCGGCTGGCTCTCCTCTCACTGCCCTCCTGCTTTCTGCCATGAGCACATCAGCGGCGCAGACCCAGCTGCCATGTTGGGCCAGGCGCAGGCAGGGCCCAGCAGAGGCACAAGGGGTAGCAAGTGTTGGGGGGTCCCTCCGCGGGCCCGTGCTACCCCTCCCACCAGCGGCCCCACCCCAGTCCTAGTGGGGCTCCACTACCCCCAACTGACCAGTCTAGCCTCATCTCCAGCCCCAAGGCCAGGGCTCCACAAGCTACCTCCAATGGCCAGAGAAGAAGTGCTTGGTCTCTGCGGGCCACGTCCTCTGTCACAACTACCGCCTTGTTGTAACACAAATGTACCACAGACAGTACACAGGCGAACGGGGGTGGCCGTGTCCCAACAAAGCTTCAGTGACAAAGCAGGTGGCGTCCCTAGTTTGCAGACCCGTCCTGGGCCCGCCCAGCTCCACTGCTCCACAGGAGCCAGTGGTGACCAAGTTCAGAGCCCAGCTTCCGATCCATCCCTGCCTCACAGAGCTGGGAAGCTTCCGGAAAGGGGTGGATCTTCTCAGAGTCTCAGTTTCCCCACCTTAAAATGAAGTGGTCATTCTACCCACCACACGGGGCTGGACCGTCCACGTTAAGCATTGATTGTCCTTAAGAATTGTTACTGTCAGTAATCCACCCGCGGCTCCTTGCCTCTGTGAAAACAGGCCCATGTGGTCACACGCCTGGTCCTCTGCTTGGACCTGCGATGCCCTTCCCTTGCTGTGCATCCGCCAAACTCCTACTCAGCCTGCGCGACCCGGCGGAGCGAGCCCCTCCTCGCTCGCCCCCAGCACAGCCCCCCATTCCCGCTGTCTCGGCGGGTCTCACCGCTATGATGATCTGTTCCGCGTCTGTCTGCCGCCCCAGCCGCTGCCCTCATCGCGGCTTAGTCATCTCTCTATCCATGATGTCTGACACGCAGAAGATGCTCTAGTTCGTGCATTCATTCAGGGGACGTGTGCTAGTGCAGGGTGAGTGTGTCAGACTCTGCGCCAGGAGCCAGGGGCACAGCGGCAAGGGGAGGGTCCCTGTCCTCATGGAGCCAGCACACCTGTGTCGTGCAGCTGCTGGGGGGGCCGGGCTGTGCACCGCGTGGCAGGAGTCACTAGAGGCGGGATATTTAGCACAAAGGAAATGAAGGGGTGAGCCATGGCGACCTGGGGTGAGGGCGTTGCAGGCGGGCGGGAGCAGCAGGTGCAAAGGCCCTGAGGACAGAACAGGCTTGTTTCGGGACCAGCAAGGAGAGCGTCATGGCTGCCGTGTGGCGGGTGGTCAGAGGCCTGAGGGGCACAGGAAGGACTCTGGGTTTGGTTCTATGTGTGGGGCCATTCAAGGGTTTGAGCAGAGAAGCGACGTGATGGGCCAGGCTTTCCAGGGGTGCCCTGGGCGTCCTTTGGAGTTGAGGGCACAGGGCACCACAGCCAAGCCCTGATGTGTGTCCAGGAGTTAGAGGGACAGCATCTGCCGAGACTGCACCTCGGCCCTTCACCTCTGCGGCGTGGGCACCACTGGGCACCTTGTCGAGAGCTGGCATGAAATCTTGTTTTGAGGGTTCAGGAGAGAAGAGGCCCCAGAAGAATTTAGAACCACCCGGTGCCTGGCCTCCCATGGCCATGGCTACACTGTCCACAGGAAACACTAGGTGGAAACAACCCAAATGTCCGCCAACAGATGACGGATCCAAGGTGGTCTCTGTCGACCATGGAATATCAGCCAGAAGGAGGACTGGGGCTCTGACACAGGCTGCAGCAGGGATGCACCGCCAACCCTCTGCACCCAGTGGAAGAAGCCAGGCACAAAGGGCCCCCTGTCATATGATGCCATTTATATGCAATCGTCGGAATAGGGAGCTCCGCGGAGACAGAACATAGAGGAGTGGTTGCCGGGGAGTGTCTTGGTCAGCTCGTGCTGCCCCAAAATACCACAGACTGGGACATAAACCGGTTCTCTCTCGCCGTTACGGAGGTGGACGTCTCAGATCCAGGAGTCTGTGAATCCGGTTCCTGGTGGGGGTCTCATCCTGGCGCACAGACGGCCACCTTCTCCCTGTGTCTTCACGTGGCCTTCCCTCCGTGCTGCGTGGAGGGAGAGCAAGCTCCCGTGTCTCCTCTTAGGGACATCCGTCCTATCAGATCAGGGCCCCACCTTTACGACCTCGTTTAACCTTACTCACCCCCGTAATGTCCATCTCCAGTCATAGTCACTTTGGGGGTTGGGGCTTCAACATAGGAATGTGGGGGCGGGGGAGGGACAGCTAATGGGCCCCGAGCCTCCTTCTGGGGAGGTGGGAATGTTCTGGAACTCGACAGAGGTGGTGGTTGTACAAACTGAATGCATGAAGTGCTACTAACTGTGCTCGTTTGATGCTATGTGACCGTCACCTCAGTTAGAAAGAATAACCGGGAGAAAGAAGCAGTGAGAGAAGAGGGCCTGGGTGCAGCGAGTGGAGCCGTTGTTGGCAGGAGAGCGTCGGAGGTGGGGGCCATGAGTGCGTAGAGGAGTGGGGGCCTAGGAGGGGCACCTCGAGTGGCTGGGGAGCGGGTGGCCCCCCTGCTGTACCCGCGACCTTGAGGTGAATGGAAGGGTCCTCCCTTCAGGCTAAGAAGCCCAGCCCCACTCCTCGCAGACGACCCAGAGTTGTGGTTTTCATTCCGGGCTCCTTGGAGCCCTGAAACTGGCCCTGCTTTGCTCACGGCGCGTCCCAAGTCTGCGTGGGGAGCTTAGGCAGCGTGCCGATGGACAGGCCTCCTCGAGTTACCCGCAGCCAGGAGGGGACACCTCCCACCAGACAGCTGACTGCGGTGGCTTGCGAACCTCAGTGCCTCGGGCCAGCCCACCGGCCGAGGAGCCCCTTCTCCCAGACCACAGACGGCTGCGTAGCTCTGTGGATCCTGCAACATCCGTCTGCAGCCGTGGGGACGTGTGATACTCCCTGTCCTCGGCGAGCAGGTAGCATGCCCTGGGCATTCGTTGGGTGGGAAGCATCTTTCCGTGTTAGTAACCAATGGCTGCCCTCTCTGCGGGTGGGTTTCATCGCTCCGGTCTCCATGGTGATAGTAAAAGGGAGCAGGAGGGAGGTGCCGCCATTCTGGGTACACCTGCCAGTTCTTGCCCTGTGTATCCATTTATTTTCCTGATTTAAACAACTGCAGCCCAGACCTGGAAACAGTAAATGTCTTCGTCCAGCCCTCGAATAACTTGTGGCAAATGCCAGCCAGTAACACGGTCAGAAGACCTCTGCCATCTTTTTACCGTCGCCCTGTGGCTTGGTTAGGTTCCCATTTAGTCCAGAACCGCCCACGGCCCCCACAGCGTGTCCCGGTGGGAGAGAAGTTTGTGTCTACCGAACGTGTTACAGACACGGCTGATCTTCCTAGGAACTCAAGAGGCCATTGGTCTGGAGTCGTAACTCAGGGCGGTCCCCGGTGTTGGCCTGCCCCACGTTGGGGTGCACACCATGGGTGGTGGCGACGTCTATTTTACAAATGAGGAAACAGCTTACCGAGAGGATGGGGCTTGTCCGCGGGTATAAACCAGGAATTGGCTCCGAACCTGAGGCAGAATCCCAACCGTCCTCTATCCCTCCAGCTCCTAGAACACTCACTGCTCTGCTACGGTGCCTCCTGTGTCATAAAGCATGTGGCCCGTCACCCTGGCAACAAGAAGGCCTTGGAAACCACACAGGAGTCAGGGGGCACTCAGCTTCCCACAGCGAGCCCCACAGGTGGCTCTGCCACTCTCTGGAAAAGGACGTTGACCATAGCAGTTGGTACACGAAGCATTGGCCAAACTCCAATCCCCCCGCTATTTTCCAGACTGTCCTTCTGAAGCTGATACTTCTACCCCCAGTTGCCTTGCACTTGAATCCATGATGCATTTTCACATAGTTTCCCATGTGACTCACAACTGCTCCATGAAAGGGCCAAGATGTACCATCTCCATTTTATAGATGGGGAAACCATCGCTAAGGGATCACGTGACTTCCCCAAAGTCATGTAATATGTAACAGTTAGCAGTGGCTGTGTCACTGCTCCCAAAGCAGAGTGGCTTGACACAGTAACCGTTTATGTCACAATTATGTAAATCAGCAAATCCAGCAGGGCTCTGGTGGGAGGTTCTGCTGTTCTCAGCTCCACTCACCTGGCGTCTCTAGTGGCGGCTGGTGTCCAGCCGGCCAGTAGGCGGCCATGCTCTGCACATGCGTCTCATCGTCCAGCGGGCTAGGCCAGGCTCCTTGATGGCCGCTGTGCAGCGCTCAGACCGAACAGAAACACACAAGGCCCCTTGGCGTCTAGACTCAGGTCTGGCACAGTGTCACTGACAGTACTTTGTGTTGGTCAGAGTCACAGAGCCAGCCCAGACCCAAGGACCGGCCAGATAGTCTTTGTCTCCTGCTGGGAGGAGTTCCAAGTCACACTGCAGGTGTGCGTGGATACGGGGAGGGGAATAAATGCAGCTATTTTTGCAAAGTCTCCTGCTGCCTTCCCGGGGAAGCTTAAGTTGCCCTTCCCTGAAAACCTCCCGTTTTGAGCCTCACGGACAGACACACTTGCTCCTGCCCTGTTGGTTCCCACCGGCTTTGTTCACACCCTGAAGTCTTGGTCCCAGGGGAGTCCGATTTTATCTGCGTCCCCAACCAGATGGGAGCTGCCTTAAGGCGTGACCCGGCGTCTCCGGCCCCTGCCCAGAGCCTGGCACGCAGGGCTCCGTGGAGCCCGACAAGGTGGAGCTGGCCTGCAGGTGTCTGCGCCTGTCCCGCAGCTGGCCCTCTGCTCTCACTGCCTTTGAAGCAGCCAAGGGTCCTGCACCCCCAGCCCCGGGGAGCCCGGATGCCTCCAAGCTGCCGGTGGGAGGTGAGTGGGTGGGGCCTCTGCTTCCAGCTGCTTTCTGGGTAAGAATTCACTGAAGAGGAGGCACCTGTCCCTGCGGGGGGTGGGGGTGGGCAAGGAGGTTGAGTTCTCCATACACTTGAGAGAAGTGTGGCTCCGAGCAGCTCTGCTGAGCACCAAGGAAATGCGTGGTGTCGAGACCAGTGCTCCCGAGCGTGACTTCACACACGCCCACGCCGGCGTGCGGCCCTTGCAGGTGCCTCAGTGACTGTCAGACCACACGGGTTATAAGAACAAGACTGGCTTGGGTGCCTGTGACGGTGGGGACAGATACTGCAGCCTAGGGGGGCATGCGTTCTACCCCCCGCTTCTTAGGTTATTTCATCACAGCGCAGTCCATTTCAGCTGCCTGCGCAGGTCAACTGGGGGCTCCCGAAAGGCTGGCAGTGAAACATACTGCGTGCCTACAACGTGCTGGCAGAAAGCGGGCCTCCGTACGGCCCCCGCGAGGCTGTGCGGATACTGATGTTTCTGTGCTGATAGTGTGACGTGTGTCCTTCTCCACGCCCTCGTGGGACAGTGGCCCGCATCGGGGTCGGGGGTGTGAGCGATGCCCGCGTGGTACAGCCCGTAAGGAGCCTTTTCGGGCACCAGGCCCTCGCTCTGACCGTTAACTGTGCGACAGCCAGCTGGTGACGGCGGAGCTGAGGGGCCTCGTCCCGGCCACGGGGCACTGGCAGGCCCTCGCTCTCTGTATTCCTGCGCGGGTATCCAAGGAAATTCCTCCTGCCACACGCGGCTTTTAATAGTCCCTGAGTGCTGCCAAATGATTCACTTTAAACATGACACAGAACCAGCTGCAAATAAGTTAAATGTTGCTGGTTTGGGGTGTTAGTGGCATTTATGAATGTTGTAGGAAAACATTTACTCACTAAAATTCCACACAGTAGAAAGAAAATCAGTCCCTTTAGTACACGCTGCAGTACGGTACTTATTTTTGCCTGTGTTATTTAGGCCAATAACAGTTTTACGAGGGTCGTAGCTTAAGGATTTCCCCCCACCCCCAAAGCATCAAGCTTCGAAGCACCGTTTTCCAAACACATGTATGTTTTTTTTTTACTTTCTCATCTATGGAAGCTCGTGACACCTAGTCCTCATTCAGCAAATACTGGTTTCCTTCCCTTTGGGCTGAAGTCTCTTCTGCTTTGGTTTTTACTATCGTGAAAGCTTTTCCTCAGACGCCCCCTTCCTGTGGGGCCATGTGGCACAAGCGCACAGCCCCCCACTCCTGACTGACGTGCGCTGCCTCATCAGCTCCTCAGACCTGGAGAACTTTCCATTCCCCGACACTGAGCACGTGGCATCTGAGCGCAGGGGCAGCTGCACACCTGCCGCCTCGGGGCCGGTGTTTGGACACGGAGCCGCCCAGACAGCACCCAACACAGGTGCCGCACAGCTCTGCGCAGGGGTGGCCGGCAGCAGCCGCCGGTCCCCTTGATTTTGCGGGGAAATTCTGGGCCGTTGTGTCCTCTGAATGCCTGCTGTCTGCTACTCCCAAAAGGACAACATGATAGAGATGAAAGGAGGAGACAGCCCGGCAGAGGTCCTGAAGGGCTCTGAGAAGGCTGCTCACTCGGGGACTCCTCGGGCAGCAGTAACGAGCGTAGGCGTTCTTGGAAAATGTACACACTCACAAACGTACACACACACACACCAAAACCTGCCCAGTATTGGTTCTTTCTTCACCTGTCAAGTGTGATATTGGGGCTTCCAAATATACCTCTTGATGGGGAATCCAGGGTGTGGTGTGATTTTGGGGTTCTTTCCCTTTTGTCCATTGACCAGGTTGGGGGTTAGGCTGTGAAAAGGCACCGTCTCCCCTTTCTGTCCCCAGTGTGCTCAGAACAGCACCTAGGGGGCCGGCCCATCATAGCTGCTCAGTAAATCACAGTCTGGAGACCCCCCTCCTTGTTTCTCTTAGATTTGCTTCTCACATATTGTCTCTCTACACCCTCTACGTCTCTGCACTTCTAGAGCCTAGAAGCATCTCACCCACAAATGTTTGTATCATGTTGCACAAAGTAAGGGAGCTTGTCATGGCTCTTGAGTCAAAACAGATACATGACAATGTTCCCGCAGACTCTGGCTCACACACATGCTGTGCGTCTCACGGTCTCTGGGCTCCACGTGGGCTGTGCTTTAGCCGGCTGCCCGGCAAGCCTTCCCTCGGCCTGGTGGTTCGGCTGTGTTCTCATCTGAAAGCCCGACTAGCGAAGGCTCACTCCCAAGCCTTCCCGGGTTGATGGCAGCAGTCCGTTCTAGAACCAAGCACTTCAGGGTTTTGCTGGATGCTCCAGGCCTTTCTCAGCAAGCGAAGGCCACACAGTTCCTCCTGGGGTGGGGGGGTCCCAAATGGTCCCCTCTTCATCCAGCTGGTGAGAGCAAGAGTGAGAGAGAGACAGAGAGAGAGAGAGAGAGAGAGAGAGAAAGACTCTAGCAAGAAAGGTGCTGCAATCTGACATATGACATAATCGTGTAATGGCAAATATCCTGTCCCCTCTGTCAGCTTCTGCTGGTTACAAACGCATCACAGGTCCCATCACACTCGAGGGGAGGGGCTCTCCCTGGGAGGTGGGGTCCGAGGGACCACCTTAGCAGGCTGTCTGCCACAGCAACCATTTGCATGTCTTTCAACCCCAAACGGGTTCTGATGGTACTTTGTACAATGTCCTGTAAAGAGAAGGAAAACGGGGGCGCCAAACAGAGGAGTGAAATCTGGGGCTTCTTCAGTGTCAGTGGTGGGGTTGCTACCTGACCACTTAGCTTGCTTTGGAAAGCTTTTGGTTATTCCCACACCTCTTCGTTGGGAGGCTAAGAATCGCCCAGAGTCCTCTGCGTGTACTGACACTTCTCCTAAGTCCTGCCTTTGCTAACGCTCCAGGTTAGACCGCCGTCACCTTGCCGTGCGGATCGGAGGCCGGGGTTTTCACTTGTGTTTCCAGCTTGGTCATTCTTAGCCCTTTAAGAAATCACCTCAGCGTAGCTCCGTGGTTTTCAGAGCTAAGAGAGAGTGCACCCTGTTTGTTTGTTTTTAAACAATTATATGCAAGGATCCCTTTATTACCTGTAAGTGAAGCTCTCACATACAAATGCCACAACATACCTATTTCTGAACGTTTCACATCATTCCCTTTGTTAATCAATGCCCAGTCAGAAAAAAAGCAAACGCCTCTGTTGGTGTTTCAAACAGCCGAGAGAGAACACAGGAAATGGGTTTCAAAGTATTGGAAGGTCTGGAGGATCCGAAAGGGGTGGGTGAGGTCACCCACTGGTCGGTCACTGCAGGAAGCCACCACTGCCTCCTGGGTTACAGCAGCGAAAGGAACAGCGGTGCCTGGCGGCCTGTGGGGCCTGCAGATACCGCTGGTGGCATCGCCCCTGCCAGGGACGCATGGAGCCATGGCGGCGCCGCCCTCCGCCCGGAGGACTTGCACAGAGGGCTCTCTTCTCCTGAACCTGCCTGCTGCCCCTGGCCAGGGCGTCATCTTGGTGCCACCAGAGTAGAAAACAGAGTAGCTAGACGGGGCCCCTGTGGAGTCACGGTGATTGTTGTCACAAGTGCCCCCTGACTGCTCACACACCGCGAGGGGCTCTCGGCACTAGTGGCGTATTTTCGGGAAACGGTTCCAAAGGAACCAAGGATTTTCTTCCCTCCATGTTGACTCAGCGTATGGTCGGTCCTTGACAAAATCACTGTGTGCCTTAGTGACTGGAATGTAGGACCGATGTCCAGTCACACGAAGGCCCTTTGCCCACCTGGGGTGGGGCAACCTTTGGCATGTGTGGTGCAGGGTTCCTGGGTGTAGACTGTTTCACATGCCTGCCCTGCCCGTGGCAGGCCAACGTGCCTCCCCAATGTGGGGACAACCACACCGGGCCCCACGAACCCCCAGACCGACCCCCGGGAAACAGGTTGCCCCGGTGAGAACTGCGCTGGGAACTTTGCAGCGTGTCAGTGGAGCACTGAGCTCGTCCCGCCTGAAGCTGCTTTCGGAGAAGACAGAACTTTGCTGGCAGGTTGCGTTTGCATGACACTGAGATTCAGCTGAGCCCAGACCCCACCACGCCCACCGTCCTACACCGGCTCCTTGACCGTGGCCTGGAGACAGCTGAGACCGTGACTCCTGGCTCGCTTACTAAGTCCAGGGGACAGACATTCACTGAGAACGGACCTCGAGGCACGCCCCATGCTGGGTGCTGGGATAGGAAAAGGAGTGTGTGCCCACAAACAGCTCACAGTCATGGAGGGAACACACACACACCCCCTTGCACACTCACCTGTGAGCTGTGATACATGAGAAATGGAGAGAGAAAGAGAGAGAGAGGCACCTGGCTTATCCAGGGAGGAACAGCGTGAGCCGGGAGACCCCGTCTGCAGGGGTTGTCTCAGTATTGCAGGTGAGGGGAGGTCTCCAGGGTGTCCTGGAGCACTGGCTGGAGAAAAGGGGGGCTCGCTGAGATAAGAAACCTCACCGGGACTCAGCGAAGAATTTCAAGTGAAGAATTTCGGCCTGTCCTCAGCCGCTCCCCACCATGTGTGTGCGTGTGTTTGCACACACACATACCTCAAGAGCGCACAAGCGTCCGTCCTGCCTGTGTCTACATCGTTAGAAGCAGTCATTCGGCCAAGAGACCTCACTCACCACATCTCTCCGCCTTTGGTCCTCCCTCCCAAGACACTCTCAGAGCCATGCCCGCTGTGGGGTGTGATGGACACGCAGAGGGTAGCTGTTTTGTCCACAGCACGTGGCCCTGGGCCACGCCCACCTTTGTGACGGACCATTTGGCGGGGGATGACCCCTCAGCATGGTGCTCACACAGTACGTCCAGCTTGTACTGGAGCAGACATGGTTGGGTGGGCGCGAGGGCATCTGGCAGGTGCAGGCCGTGGGGGGGTAGCGCATGGTCACACTCGCCCCCCCGCCCATGTGCGGTGCCTGCTAACATTCCAGTGGTTTCAGACACTCCTTCGGAGAGGACGTTCTCTAGCTTGCCTGTGTCCCTGATGGCGAAGCTGAGCCCCAGAGAGGGTGAGGGACGCCCCAAGGTCACAGCAAGCCTTCCAAGCCGCTCCACGTTCGCCCGCTGCCGGCTTCCCTAGGAGCCCGACGTGGCCAGTTTAACGACACAGAGGGAGGCGGAGAGGCCACTTTGGTGTGCAGCCTCGAGCTCCTCAGCCTCCCGGAGACGTGGGTGCCTCTGTGGGGCTGAGGGCTGCACGGGCTCGTGTGCCGTGTCCAGCGCCATCATGGAAAACGCGTGCTACTTTTATGGCCTGACTCCGCTGCTACCTCCCCTTGAAGTCCTTCCCCATGTGCCAGGCACAGGCCATTTTTGTGACGCCTGGTTTGCCTAGAGGTCAGTTAGCCCATGGGTGGAAGGAAAGGGCTCCGGAGACCCAGGAATCCTCTGTGGTCCGAGGGCCCATACCACCCACGGCACTGCAGGCGTTCAGGATGAGGGGACGGTTCAACATTTGCCAGGACCCCCAGTTAGAGACCCACGGTTTTCCCCAGCGGTCAGCTGACAGCCGTGCACGTGGCGCCACAATGCCCCACGTCCCCAGGAGTGCAAGGCAGGTAGACGGGCATAGAGCAGGTCAAGAGACCCAGGTTTCAGTCCCAGGTTTATCTTTACCTTGCTGTGTGACCTAGGGTCAGCCACTTAACTTCTCTGGACCCAGTTTCTCCATCTCTGAATCTTCAAGGGGCCTTTGTTCCAAAGTGGGTGATTGAACAGGAAGCAAAGGGTGAGTTATACCTTGAACCATGCGTAACCCCTGTGCTGTGCTGTTGGAACCTCGTCACAGTGAGTGCACAGGTGGCCGAGTTTTTGTGCTCTTCACGTTAGCAGTGGAAGTGAGAATAGCAAAGCTTCCTTCTGCAGATCCTGCTGCATGCCAGGCACCCATTTTCACATCCCATGTTACAGAGAATCCATCGTTTCCTGCGTCTGACAGA
Source organism: Rhinolophus ferrumequinum (assembly GCF_004115265.2). Classification (NCBI taxonomy): domain Eukaryota; kingdom Metazoa; phylum Chordata; class Mammalia; order Chiroptera; family Rhinolophidae; genus Rhinolophus; species Rhinolophus ferrumequinum. The sequence goes on from NC_046294.1 coordinate 2,742,998, forward strand.
GAGGGCAGGACCGTGCCGGGTCAGGCAGCGGTGAGTGGTCACACTGGGGTGTGGCGCCTGGCACTCACCTCATCTCCCTCTCCAGGGGTACGAGGAACATTCAGGGAGAATCGTCAGCCCTTCCCGTCCATTTTCGTACCGAAGCCCAAGCCTGCAGCTCAGAAGGATGACGGGTCTTATCAGAGGCCACACAACGAGCTCATGATGGCCATTTAGGAAAAGAAAGTGATGACAAATGACAAGAAGGAGGGAGGGCCCTGCCTGCTGCTCCATCCCTTCTGCAGCAGGGACTGAATGGTGGGGGGCGGGAATGGGAGCAATTTGAAAGCCGTGAAGCTTTCAACCTTGTGTGGAGGAGGCCGGCCCAGCACCCCGCCCCAGCCTGAGCCCTGGCTGTGCCCCTGCAGCCCATTCGCGACCAGCCTCTGCACAGTGCCCCTGGGTTCCCCCAAATCCCTGTCAGCCACCTGAAGTCCCAAGCCTGCCTGCCTCCTCCCCAGGACACATGGTCCCCGGACACACCATCCGGCAGAAAGTGCAGCGGGCGCCGTCGTCGGCCAGGACCGACTCCGCTGAAATGCAGCCCCTGCCTGTGGCATTGGTTCAGTGGGGGATGTGCGGCCAAAATGGACTTCGCTGCCTGTTGTCTACTTGAGAGCGTGGGGCTCGGAGACCGCGAGACCGAGAAATGCGGGGTGTTACAAATGAGAAAGCAATTAGCCGAGGGTGACGGCAGCCTCTAAGTGCAGGCTCAGCCCGTGCTAATGGTCGGGTTGAATCATTTTCCACTCCCCGCTCGTGTGTAATTGCACTGGTTTTTCAGGCGTCCTTCACCCGTACTTACTTAGACTAGTGACTGATGCATCGCCATGGAAACCGGCACTAGGGAAAAACTGTCCCTGGTACAGTGGGGAGTGGAAGGATTCGGGCTCCAATCTGGAGCTTACAACTTGTGTCAAAGAAATGAATTTTCCTCCGATCTGGACGTGCAGTCCGTCTCCGAAAGTCGAATTTGTGAAACCTCCCCGTGGATTACACACCCTGGAGTCGTCTTTCTTCTTCCTCTGACCTTTTTCTCCCCCCTTTTCTTCTGCAATTGCGACCCTGGAGGGCTGCAACTTTCTTCCTCTTGGATTCGCAGACAATAGTAGATGAAGCCGCCGCGGGGACCCGCTCTCCACATGGACCCAGAGGAGGGGCCGGGCCAGCCTCAGTGACATGGTCACACCCAGGCTGGAGACGATGGCTGAGCACTCCCGGTTCAAGAAGAAAGTTCATTTCGGAGGTACGCTGCCGCCTCCCGAGCCTGCTCTGGGCTGGCGACGCCGAGCCTTTGTTCTTCCAAGAGCGTGGGGACTGGGGCATCGCGGGGTGCTCGGGGAGACGGGCGGCCGCCGCGTGCTTGGCGTGTCTGAGAATCGGCTGGGGTTCTGGTGTTTGCACCTCACCATAGAAGGCTATTTGCATAGCAGCGTTCTCTGCTTCCCACGGAGAGGGAAAGTCAAGGTGGCCGTCACATCCTGCAGGACCTGGGCGTGGCGGTTCTGATAGCTCCCTGTCACCTTTCTGTATTCTGAAGAGTCCCTCTGAGCGGCTGCTGGGTTTTTAAGACCAACTCGAGCACCTATTGCTAGTAAGCACCGTTGTCAAACTCGAGGTGGGGGCGGGGGAGAGCGTCGTGAGTCACTGTGGCTTAAATGTGTGGCTTGTCCAGGATTGCGGTGTCTGCAGCCTTTGCAAACTGCGGAGTCCCCCCAAACTGGAGCAGGGCAGGGTGCCTTCTAATTGGTCCAGCCTGCTGTCTCTCCTTCAAAGAAAGCATGTCCAGTTTGGTTTTTAGGTTTGGTTGTGGTGGTGGTGGTGGTGGTTTTAATCAAAGGGACCATGCACTCCCCCGGCGTTAGAACAGTTCAGACAGGAAAACGCCGTATGGATTTTCAGATCGTTTTCTTCCACTTCAGTATAGGTTGTTACCCACTGGCTCACAGAAGCTCCCTGTGGCTCACAGAAGCAGGGCAAGCCCTCGAGGGCTACCCTGCTGGGGCTCCAGGGGAGGGGCTTGGCCACCTGGTCACATAAGAGGCGTCTCCTGAATGGAGCCCCTCCCAGGTGTCACTTTGAGGAGTGCAGTGAGAAGTCAAGCCCTCTGGTCCTTACCCAGCTGCCAACCCTGGTGTCTCTGGGACAGGTGGCTTCCTTAGGGAGTGCCTGATCTCCTGCAGGTGCTGCCCAGGGCTGGTGGGCTGCAGGGAGTGAGTGCCCCAGGGGCCAGCTGCCGCGGTAAGGTCGTTGCCAGGTGGGTCCTTGTGTGACCTGTTAGCACCAGTGGATGCACCTACCTGCCCGCACCCCACCCCAGTCCTGCTAGGAGCCTCCATGGTCCTGCTCGCCTTGCCCGCCAGCTCCCATGCCGAGCGGACTCGCCACCTTCCCCCACGATCAGGGCGGCGTCCTTGAGCTCAACAAGTCTTTTCTCTCCATGTCCTATTTCCTAAGCCTCAGCTGCCAGCATCCTTAAAAAGGATTTTTACAAACTAAAAAGAATCCTGCCGCCCCCAGTCCATTCCTGGGTTTAAATCCGTCTCCCCGGCTCCCACTTGCATGCCCTGGGGCATTGCCCTTCACCACAGGGGTCACTTCTCTGGGGGGATAATAACCCCTGCCTGTCAGGCCCAGGCTCCCTGCAGGTGGACAGAGACGCTCGAGGCAGCCGCTCTGCCAACGGGCTCTGGTTCTCAGGGGTTCTGTGTGAGACGCTCTGGCCAGGAAGACAGGCCACCATGAAATAGGACCTCGGACAAGGCGTCCTTTGGGGTTAGGCCGTGGGTGCTGGTGGAGCCAGTGTGGGGTGGACGCAGCCTGCTGGGGAACTAAACTGAGGGTCTGCCCAGGTATCCTGGCACAGCAGAGAACAGGGCCCAGCTGGCGGAGTTGGTGCCAGAAAAGTCTTTTCAAGATCCTTTCGTGTTTTCAAACGCCCCGTCCCTCCTCCATCATGGTCAGTCCAGCCCTGAGCTGCCGGGGCCAGACGCGAGCCGCTTCCCCAGCCACCCAGTGTCCCCTGGATGGAGAAGGGAGAGAGGACTGTTCTGGGAGGTGGTACTGTCTTGGCATGGCTGCATCCTACCACGCTCAGCCTCAGCCTGCCATCCAGGCACGGACTCCTCCATGTGCTGTAATTTCCACTTCAACTGCCAGCCTGGCTCCCTGTATTGGTAGAAACGCTGCCACTGAACTGCCTGAGCTGATTTTTTTTTTTTTGAAAAAACATTCAAATTACTGTAGAGTAGAAACCAACTCATTGACAGCCAGCAGCTTTATTCATTTGTGCAACCAGTTTGGGAGGGTGGGGTCAGGAAACAGCGCCAGCATCCGCGCATAACTAGCTTCCTTGCAATGGTGTCTCAGCCTCGCTTGGCCCAAGAGCAGCAAGATGGGGACAGAGGGGACAGAACAGGGCTGTGGACTCCCCGCCGTGAGTGTGGGCTGCCCGGGGTGGCAGGAGAGCAGGAACAGAGAGCCAATTACAGGGAGGTGGGTCCCCGCCACCGTGTGACCTTAGACAAGTTTCCACTCATCTGGGATAGAGCTCCTTAGCCCGAAAGCCTGTATCCCAAGCTTTTCCTACCTCCCCTCGTAATTCCCAGGTGTAGCGCCGTAAAAGCGTTATCTACAGGGAACGACTCCTCTCTAAGCTCTGTCCTTTAAAAAATGCATGGGGAGCATGCAGTGGAGTGCGTGGCGTGACCTCGAGTCACAGAGCCCAGGTTTGAATCCCAGCTCTGCCACTCGCGAGCTGCGCGACCTTGGAAATCATGCAGTTGCACCTGGTTTTCTCCTGGGTAGAACGGACTTGTCTCTGGAGCTGCTGTGTGGTTACAGCAGAGGTGTTAAGGGGGACAAGCAAAAAACCACTTCCATCACGCACAGAGGGGACTTGGGAGCGTCATTTGACCTCTACGCCTCTGTTTCCTCTGGTTACGCGGTCATTATAACAGCAGTGCCCATCTCGTGGGCTGTTAGGGGCTAACCCAGGTGAGACATGGCTTTGCGTGTGGAGCCATTGCCTAAACACGCAGGGCTCCTCTTGCCCCACGGGAAGGCGGGGCCCAACCCCAGTCTCTCCTCCTGCCCGTCCTCAGCGCTCCCCAGGTGGCAGTGTGGCTTCTGAGCCAGTTCCACATTCCAGCTAGGAAAAGAGGGACATGCTCTGGGCAGCCTGTTTGGGAAGGGGAGCGCCTCCCAGCAGCTGCCTGCTCCCATCTCACTGGCCAAGACCAGGTCCCGTGGCCACGCGTGCTGGAGGCTGGGAAAATGGTTTCTCTCCGTGGGAAAGAAAGGCGGCAGCTCATGAGTGAGCCAACAGTGAGTGTCAGAAGGCAGAAAGCGCTCGGCACAGGGCCGGTGTGCGAGGCCGTACCGGGCAGGGGTTAGGACCACCAGCTCTGGAGCCGGACCTCCGGGGCTGGAATCCCAGCTTCCTCACCTGTTCCATGGAGGCCATACGACCTGTCACGTAGCATCGCCAGGAGCGCTAACAGGACTTCGTGGGTTTTGCACTTAGACTACCAGTGAGGCCAGTAACTTACCTGGGGTGCTGAGGACGGTGACGTATGTCCACGGATCATGACACGGAGGTGGCAATGCGCTAGCACCTGGGGTCACCTCTCCCCCTCCCGCCCCACTTCCGAGGTGGGCCTTCGTCTCCCTTTGGGTCCTCCTGCTTTCTGACCGTGTGCTGAGCACCCCAGCTGAGCCACAGCCAGCAGCCCACAGTGCTCGCACCGGGCGTCCCTTGGCTGCTTGATGTGAGCTCCCCCGTCCTGTGGCTGGAGCTGGAGCTGGTGCTGCTGGGCCTCGGCTGGTCAGCGCCCCAACCCTGTGGTCACGGGGGCTCCATGAGGGGGGGGACGCAGCTGCGCCTGGCCAGAAGACCGCTTCGTAAAGTCACGGTTCCAAAGGCAGCTTCCCATTAACTCAGCAGCACAACCACTGTTGTTCTTTAAGGTATTTTCTGTCATCTTACAATACCACTGGCAATTCACTGGGATGGCCGAGAAGAAAGCAAGCACGCTCGCGGGGAGAGTCCGGCTCTCTGAAGGGACTTCTGTTTATCAGGGGAACAGCTGGCATCCGCATCTTCTTCCACTGCCGTTGGTTTTTGGAGTCTGTAGACTCGGTGCCAGGGTGTTTGTGCCATACAGGGTTGGCGGTGGCTGGCACTCCCTGTGCCCAGACACACCTGTGCCAACTTTAAAGGAATCCAGAGCATGTGGTTCCTTTTGAGAACCCACTGCGGTCCCTTGCCCCTGGGCCTTAGCCAGATGTGTGGCACGGGGCTGGTTTTTCTGGCACCGGGCAAGGAGGGAGAAGAGAGCCAAAGACTCACACCCCACACGTGTCCATGCTCTGGGAGAGGGAGCTGGGAATAAATAGAAACCAGCGACTCAGGTGCACGTTGGTCCCACGGTCTGCCCTCTAGGCAGCTTCAGCAACTGGAAACCAGAAGCTTCGGGGACCAGAGTGTGGCCCCAGGGCACGTGGCCCTGCAGACCTTCCGGGGAAGGACTGTCGTTTGTGCCGGGCCAGTTCTGTTAGGGGAAGAGGGGCCATCATGCACGGGCTGCCAGACGCGGAGCAAAGCCTTGTGTCCGAGGCACGGGCCGTTTGCCTGAGGCACAGAGAACATGGAGTGTCGGAGGAGTGTGTGCCCACCTTGGGGATCCCCGCGATTCTGGCGGAGTCAGAACTGGAAGTGAGCTTTGTCTCGTCCCTGCAAATGGGGACATGCGTTTCCTGGAAAACCACTTCTCTTACTCGTGTCTCCTCTGATTTAAGGACAAGATTCTGAGTTTCGTTAACTAACACGAATTTAAATAAGTATCCGAGCAAGTTTTGCCCAACTGTGTGCTATCCTACAGGAAGGGTCTCTTTGTGGGTGTGGTGGCAGAAGAACGGCCCCCAAAGATGTCCACGCCCTACTCCCTGGAACCTGTGAATGTGTTTGGGTAGGTGGCAAAGGGCCAGTAAGGTCACAGGTGACATCAAAAGTGCTAACTGGCTCACTTAATTTCCCCTGAATGACCTGGGAGGGTCCAGTGCAATCCCAGGGGTCCTTAGGTGGAAGAGGGAGGCTCAGAGCTCTGAATCACAGAGATGGGATTTGAGGACTGACCCAGCAAAGCGGCTGGCGTCGGAGGAAGGGACCATGAGCCGAGCAATGGCTGGAAGTGGCCCAGGAACGGATTCTCCCCGGGAGCCCCCAGCAGGCAGCAGCCTGCCCACGCAGTGACCACAGCCCAGGGAGACCGTGTGAGGTTTCTAACAGGCAGACCTGCAAGGGACTACATTGCTGTTGCTTTAGGCCGTGGTGGTGATTTCATTACAGCCGCCGCAGGAAACTCAGACACCCCGTCCTGCAGTCGGTGTGGTGTGAAGCCTGTGTGTGTGTGTTAAGAACAGGGTCCTCGTCTGCTCCCGCCGCCCCTGCGAGGCCAACACGGGCGTCCAGGACAACTGGCCTGCAGCAGACGTGGCGACTGACGGGGACCCGCTCCCGTGGTGCCTGTGTGATAGCGTCTCTTCCCGGCAGAGCTCTGGGCCCCGTGTTGAGTTTCTCTGAGGGGAGGGCCTGACCTTCACCGCCGGGCAGTGGTCGGCCCAGCTGGCAGCAGAGAGGCATGGCCGTGTGGTGCAGCGGGTCCTGGGATGGACACCCCGCCCCCACCGAGCCCTGGTCTGGCACCGCGAGCCCTTCACGCTCTAGCTTGCCCCTCGTTCTGCCGCCACCTCTGCCAGCCCCACACACCAGTGTCCAGCGGCCAGCTTCTCACTGAATTCCTGTCCACACATTCCTTTGCTTTGCGGAGAACCCATCCGCGTCTTTGGTTTTAAAAAAGAAAAGTTATTTCCGTCTTCATCCCCACCGGTAATGTCTCCCCTCCCTGTGGTTCCCATCCCGCATCTGGCTCACCAGCCCGGGAGGTAGCCTGAACCGTGTCTGATTTGAAATCCACTGGAAATCACGGCAGCTTCTGTGGGAGGCCGGCGTGTGCATGCAAAGTGCTGGGGCTTTTGGAGTTGGGTGGCTCAGCCACGTCATACAGCCAGGTGGCCCGCAGCCCTGTGACATGGCAGAAGGACACCGCCACACAGGGCTGCTGGTTCACTTCTAACTCGGGGACCAGGCACAGAGGAGGCGAGGCACTCAATAACTATAACTGCCGTGATGAGGGGGTGCAGGGGGCACCCCCAACTCACACCACTGCTCGGGTGGCTGCTGCTGCGATTTTGGCCTCTGAACTTAGGAGCCAGGAATGAGGTTCAAGAAAGGGTGTGGGGACAGAGGCCCAGAGAGCAGTTTCCAGGCTCTCGGCCTCACGTGGAAAGGTGCTGGCTCGGGTAGGAGATGGCCGTCAGCTGTGACTAGTTGGCCATCAGCTGTAACCGGTTAGCCATTGGCCACTGATATAAGTGCCGTGGCTGAGCTAGTAAGTGCGGATTGCAGTTAGCAAGGGGTTGGTTGGTTGGCAGAGAAGTGGACGGCGGGTTGCGGATCGTGTGGCTCCTGCTTCCTGTGTCTCCAACCCAGCCGCCAGCGAGAATATAGTGGTGTGACTCCCCTATCTATGGCTCCGTGGGTGTTCCTTTTTGGCCTCACCATATCCTGCGTTCTTGAGCGAGGAGTGGGAGCAGAGACCCCGCCTGACAGAGGGCATGGACTCCAAGGCAGGGAGGGACACAGAGGGGAGTGGAGGGGTGTTCAGAGACTTCACTCCCCCCGTTCTCTCTCTCTGCCTCTCTCTCTCTTTGTCTTCCTTTCTATCTCTGTGTGAGTGTGTGTCTCTCTTTCCTTTTGGTGGGATTAAGCTAAATCTTCAGAGAAACAAACAGAACTCCGAAGAAACCTGTAAGCCCAGCTGTGTCCGTTTTCTGTGCTGCGTAACGAGGGACCACAAGCTCCGCAGGCCTGACACCAGCCGTCAGGAGCTCAGGTGGTGTGGGCCAGCAGCGCAGGCGGGCTCACCTGGCTCCGTGCTCAGGGACTCGTGGGGCCCACGTTGGGGCGTCAGTGGCGGGACTGCAGCTGGAGCCCCTGGGGGAGAAGCCACCCCCAGCATGCAGAGTTGTTGGTGCGGCTGCGGGACTGGGCCCTGTTTCCTGGGGGACTGTTGGCGGGGGCCACTCTCAGCGCCAGCCGCTCACCCACAGCCCTGCTTTTGTGCCCCTTCCGTCCTTAAACCAACAAGGGCACCTCGGGTCCTTCTTGGGCTTCAAATCACTCCTGCTTCCCCTTCAGAGACAAGATTTCCTGTTAGAGGGTTCGTGGGATTCAATTCATCCCACCTGGATCCTTACCTTTGGCCAGAACCTGACGTTCTCCTGGCCGTCACGTCACGCCAGGCGTGCAGGCCGTGGACTCGTCTCAGTAATGCCTGCCACGCAGGCCTCACATGCTGGCAATGTCTGCTTCCCCCAGCGCTCTCTCCAGCCCTTCTTGGGGTTTAAACCCCTGCCCTGTTCCCTGTCACGGCCGAGAGGGGGCAGGGGACACAGTGCTCTGAAAGTACTCTTCCTGGTTGAAAAGTCGCTTGGGACTGTGGCTCACCCTTCAGAGCGTGTTCAGAGCGTGTTCAGAGGGCCTTCAGAGCGTGTTCTAGAATGTCGGATGTGCTGCGGGTTCTCAAACACTGAAGGAGGAGCCAGGCCCTCCTAGGTGGTGCGAGGAGAGCTGGCACCCCGGCCCTGCTTTCCTGCAGCCGCCGAGCAGACGGCCAGGCCCAAACGGAAGTCAGGCTCCATCTCGGTGGGCATTTCCAGTGCAAAGGTGATGTGGTGGCTTCGGAGCCCCAGGAGCTGCAGGGAAGCCCGCAGCGTGAGACGGGGCGTCTGTGCTGACTTTCCCGGCAGTGCCCCCGAATCACAAAGCAGTAGGAGCCCTCGTATTCATCTTCCGCAGATTCCCTGTGGACACAGTTGTCACCCAGTCCCCATTGCTCCTTGAAAACGCAGACGCGGTCTCTGGCAGGGTCCCGGGAGCCCACCTGCCCATTGGTGTCCGCCGACTCAGTCGGGGCCCCCATCTCGTGTCTCCCCGCCTCTGCCACGTGTGTGGACTTGCCTCCCAGGGCCCCCCGCCTCTGCCCCGAGCACTGGCCTCTCCCCCCGCTGTCTGGACGCCTGTGGACATCTCCCCCAGCAGGTCCCGCCAGCCACGCAGGCTCGTCAGGCTCAGCACCGAGCGCGTGGTGAAGCCTTTGTAACCGCTCCTGCCTCAGTGTCTGTGTCTGAGCCGTGTGACAGTGACAGTGCTGCCCTCACGGGGATGCTCAGCATTAGGACGTGGGACCCCTGCTGGGCTGTGACCTCGGGAGTGCCCCATGACCTGTGACCTCAGCCCCCAGGAGGCGTCCCAGCAGGACTCACATCAGTGGTCTCACCGTCGGAGGACACAGACTGCCTAGGACCCTGGGGCCGTTTTCACATGTGTTCACGCTGTTTATGGACCTGACGCAGCTTCCCGTTAGCTCGGCCTCAGGGCTCGGCTTCAGGGCACGTGACGTGGTTTTACCGCTCTCCCATAGTTTCTGTGCTCGCTGCCAATAGCCAGTGTGGATTTGGGGTGCAACCCTGGGGGGAGGAGCACAAAGCTGAGGGTTTTATCATACACAGTTCTTCCCTCAAGGTGGGGAAACGAGGCGGCCCGGCCCGACGTGTTCCATCGTCCTGGCCGTGAGTCTCGCATCCAGTGCCCTCGTCTGGTCATTTTTACTGCTCTGTGACCCCAGGTGAACGAGGCACGGTGTGTGTGGCTAGGACCATGGTTCTCAGGGATGGGTGTCCTCCCACCTGGGGCTGTTGGAACTGTGTGACGTTGGTTGATTGTCACAATAAACACCAGTGTTTAGGGATTGGAGGCCGTGCAGTGTCCAGGAGCCAGGACGGCTCGGCCGTCTCTCCAGGGCCGCACGTGCGTCATCGCTGCCCCGGGCCTCTTGCCTCAGTCTCCCTCCCTCCCTGTTTGCCCCCCACAGAGTTTTCTGCGGTGACAGCCTCGGTGCTGAGTGGAAATGTCCCCCGTTCAGATGGGGAGCAGGGCCTGTCCATTCTGTCGCACAGTCCCAGGAGAATGTCTGATGGGTCTGGCCGTGAGGTCCCGTGTACAGGCATGACTTGGGGGGAGGGGGTTCCTCTGTCCCGGGGGAAAGAAGGATGCTTTCAATGATGGGGCTTAGATAGGAAGAACCACGATGGGCTCTTGGAGACTAACCTCCCGAGCCGGGGGCTGGGAAGGGGATTTGCTTAGAAGCGTGACTGCATTTTGTCCTCACCTCAGTGCTGTAAGGGTGATTCTGCTGCTGGTCCAATTCCACACGTCACAGGGTGGGAAAACTAAGGCTTCACAAGGTTCTTTTCTGCCCAGGGCCATGCAGCTAACAAGGGACCCCCCCAGGTTTGACTTGTCTAAATGCTGCTGTGTCCTTCCATCCTTGCCTGTCCCGTCCACAGGCGTCTCGTGAGCAAGGGGACCGTCCCCCATGGACCTTGGCTCAGGATAAGGGGGCCAGCTTGTGTCCTCCTCTCCCCACCCGTCCTTGGGAATTATTTCTGGGCCTTTCAGAGTCCTAATAAGTTTCTTTGAGTAAACGCCACTCGTCTTCTGGAAACAGCCCCACTCGAGGATCCGAGGCTGTTGGAATGTCCCCGGATGCTCCATCCTGGCTCCCTCGCCGAGCCATACGGGATCCTCTTCCCAGCGGCCCCACGTAAAGGGCTATTTTAAATGCTGACAGTCTGAAGCTTGTCACTGTAATCCGTCACTCCCTTTTACAAGTCGCAAGAGATAATATGGAGTGGAATTTCTAGCTTTTTTTTTTTTTTTCAGTGTAGATATTTCTGGGCCATCCTCAGAGAAAACCTTTCAGGGCACATCCGCTTAAACACTGCCGCTGAGGGACACCCGGAGGCCTGGCCCTGTCCTGGGAAACGGGGTCAGCCCAGGAGCAGGGGGGCGTCATGTAGAGAAGGAGAGAGCCCCGTGTTATGTCATGCAGCTGTCGGTTTTGGAGTGCAGACGGTGAGGGACCAGAGAGGCTGGGTCACACCAGGGTCCGGACTGTAACTCGAGTTTCTCAGTTTGTAGGATGGGCCACTGCCACTCCTTCAGTGCCCGCAGGAGTGACCGAGTCCAGCATTCTTTGCTGTCTCCTCAACTTGTCACAGCCAGACCCAAGGGGATGAAACTGCCAACAGTGAAAAGGAATAAAGGGCCTAAGGGCTGGTGGTTTTATCCCTTCATTAAGTTACTCTGTGATTATTTAGCACCTACTATGCTCCAGGTTGTGTTGTGGGAGCTGGGGATCTAGCCATGCGGTGAATCTTGAGCTGGAGAAGGAATGTTCCAGCAAAAGTCTGGCGAGTGCCAAAGCCCCGAGGTGCAAATGAGCGTGTCGTGTTCAAGGAACACAGAGGCTAATAGGGTGGGAGTGGAGAGACTGAGGAGGGAAGAGCAGTGGGAGCTGAGGGTGGAAGAGCCGGCCGGGCCACGTCGTGTCAGGCCGGTGTATCGGAGGGCACGTGCATGTGACTGATTCCCCTGGGGAACTTTTGGGAAATGTGAAGCAGCAAAGTGGCATCACGTGACTTGCATTTTTGGAAGCTCATTCTGGTTGCACTGTGAACAATAGGTTGCTGAGGGAGATACAGGCATGAAAGCAGGGGGACAAGAGGTTACGGTGACACTCCAGGCAAGAGATGACTGGGGTCACCCAAGCCACTCAGACTGGGGTGAGGGGGTGGCGGGCCTGCAGCTGTGTGGGGATGCAGACAGTCCTCTGTTCCTGCCGGATGAAGCTCGGGCCTGACACGGGACGGGGGTCGGGGTGGGCCTGGTGCAAACCACTTGGTTTTTGCCTGTAAGACGCGTCTAGGTGGTTCAGGAAACAGACAGCAAATACTTCCCTCTTGGTTGGTTAGTTTTATCTGCCTCCTTTATCATAAGCAGAGAGGCCTCCGCCTCTGAAACGCACAGAGGCGTGTGCTGCTGTGCGATCCACGTGTTGGGGGTTCATGCCCGTTGTCCGCCGGGTGGTTTCCCACTTTCTCCTGGAAGTGAGGGCAGTCTCCCAGGCAGGGGGCCAAACTCGGCGCTTGCGGTGGTTTCTGTCTGGTCTTTCTTTCTATACTTGACAGAACTCTTTCGGTTGTTGGTGATGGAAACCCAGCTCTGCTTGAGAACACGTGGACCGTACTGGCTCACGTGACAGAGGAGGCCATGCATGGTCTGCGTCAGTCAGCTTAGGCCAGGTGAAGCTGCGGTAACAAGCAGGCCCCTCACCTCAGTGACTTAAAACCACAAAGATTTGTTTCTCATGGAGCTGCATGTCTGTCTTGTGTCCCAGGAGCTCACGCTGATGGCACAATCACCATCTCAAACGTTGGGGTCGCCATGCCCAAGGGCAAAATAAGAAAAATGCTTTGGAGCGGGCTGGGCGCTGGTGTCGGGAATTACATGCTCCACCTACCCAGGAAGTGACCCAAGTCTCTCTCTCTCAAAACTCATCGTCTGAAACTACTTTCCAGAGTCCGTCTGACCTCCAGTCCCCCACAGCCGAGACCTTGGCATCCAGGCCTTCCGTGCTTCTGTCCCCACCCCCACCTCTCGGCCCTGTCTCCTGCCACGTTCGTAGGCTTGTTCTCTCTGTGGTGTGGTGTGATGGCCACTAGTTGGCCACAGCCCATGTCCGTGGGCCTCATGCCCCGTAACAAAGCCAAGGTCACCATCCTCAGCATTCAGCCCTCAGGAAAACCTCAGGAAAAGGCCAGCTGGTCCCTCGTGGGCCGTGCCTTCCTCAGTACTAGTGACGGGTGCCTGGGCCACAGCCGGGCACGTGGTGGGCGGGGCCAGGCCTCATGGGGGCAGCTCCTCCACACCCCCATGTGCTGAAGGGGAGCGGTCCTTTCCCGGAAGGGGAGTAGCGCACAAAATCAGTGTTTGTGTCACACCTTGGTGGCGGTTTTCTAGCCATCGGGTGCAGCGTCACCAACAGTTAAATGCATGACAGGGCCATTCTGAGCTCTTTCAGCTATCAACAGTGGAAAGCTAAGCTGTCCTAAGCCGAAAAGGAAACGTATTTGGGCGTATAACTGAAGAGTCGGGCGGCTGTGTGCGGGAGTTCCCACCACGTTGTGGGGGCGTCGGGCACTTGGTCCCTGAGGCGTTCTGCCTCCATCCCCCTGCCCCTTGCTGCACAGCTGCTCCGATATTCTTCTGTGGGTCATTCATTCTCAGGCAGCCTGTCCCTCCACAGTGGCCTCAGGAGCTGGGATCCCAGAACAGGACCTCATTGTCCCAGCTGGGGTCACGAGCCCATCTCCCGCAGGATGGTTCACCTGGCTCCCATGGCAACCACTGGAAGCCCAGGCTGGTGGTTGAAGGTGGGGAGGGACTGGGTGCCCTCACCCGACCACATGGCTGGGGCTGGGGAAGGGTAGGTCCCCCAAAGACAAGGGAGGCATGTTCCTGGAGAAAGGGAATGTCTTCTCCACATGGACCAGGAAGGGTTGTGGCGGGTCAGTCACTTTAATGCAAATGGAGGACAGAGGGTAACAGTATAGGGTTTGGAGTGGAGTCAGGATACGGGGCCCTGAGGTTTTTTAGGGGGACCTCCGACTGCACCCAGGGTCCTAAGGTGGGACATGCTGGGTGTGTGGGAGCAGGCCAGCCACCTGCGGCCTTAAATATGTATGTCCACAGCTACTTTCAGAGTGATGGACAGCTGCCGGTGGTCGCAGGGTCCGTGCCCTTGCTTCCGTAGGTCCGCTGGAGGCCCCCGGTTTCTCCAGGTCTGTGTCATGGGCGACCTTCAGGGCAAGACACTATTCCTTTTGCCCGATGTCGAGATGGGCAGCAGGAGGCCCCCAGCGTCTGCCCTGACAATGCCCTGGAACTGTGGGGTTTTTTAAGACAAACCTCACTTACCCACCATCCTGCAGGCCTGAGGCATTTCTGGAGGTTTGCAGCCAGCAGCACAGTAACCTCATTCCTGGTTTGGCAAGTGGTGTCTCCTCTTGCCCTGCTGTGGTGATGGACAAGGGCAGGGCAGACCCGGAGACGCAGAGTGAGGGCAATTGCTGCCGCAGCCTGGGGCTGAGTGCGCCTCGCCTGGACGCAACCGTCACGCACAGGCCTGCTGGGCTGGGTGCAGTGGCGTGCACCGAGGGCCCCACCAGGCCCCGTCCCCTCCCCAGTTATAGAGGGAGAGGCGCAGAGGCTGCAGGCAGACACCCAGGACCTGGGAAGTTGCCAGAACAGCAGGGCTTCCAGCTGAAGAGCCCAGTGTCCCTTCTGTCGTTGACCCGCAGGGACGCTGGGCCTGCCTCTGGCCTCCTCCTGACCTCCCTCCCCTCTGCCCAGTCCACATTGCTGTGTTTTGTAATCCACATCTGCATCAGTGAGCTCCAGTGAGCCTTGGGAAGAGCTCAGCCCCAGCAGCCAGCTGGGGGTCCCCGCACAATGGCAGCAGGTCCCAGGGAGCCAGCAGAGGCCAAGGCTGGGCGTGATGTAAGGACGGGTCCCAAGAGCCATCTCGCCCAACCCCTCTGTTCCCAGGTCAGAAACAGGCCAGGAGTGGCAAGGAGGCCAGCTGGGTTTAGGCAGGCTTCTCGGAAGGCAGGTGCCTGCCTCCTCCCAGACACGCAGGAGCTGCACTGTGGGGTGGCTCGGCCACTTCCCGGCTGGGTGAATTTAGGTAAACTCATTCAACCTCTCTGAGCCTCACCTGTAAACCAGGGGACAGTAACAGCATTGACCTCATGTAGGTAAAACACAGAGTATGTGTGGCCCTGGCGAATGTCCCGAAACACTGTAGCTGTTGGGTTGCTGTTGGTCCAGGCTGTGAAGGCCCAACATCTGGGGTCAGAGGCCCACAGTGCCACTTGTGGGTTCTGTGACCTTTGGTGATGGTGGTGATGATGGTCGTGATGATGGCGGGGTGATGGTGGTGGTGGGGTGGTGGTGGTGGTGATGATGGTGTCTGTCAGGACCTCTTCCCTGTCCCTTGGCGCCATATCCCAGAACAGAAGGACAAGGAAGGGCTGTGCAGTGGGGGTTTTTCACAGTGTGGTCAGAGACAACATCCCTTCTAAAACGTCCCCTTTCTCTTATAAAATAACTGTTGTAGCAGAGGGGAATTTATTGTTTTAATGTGCTTACTGAGCCAAATTAAAAACTTGGTAAGTCTTGTATTGATTGGTCTGCCCCCTTCCCTCCTTTAAAATTGTGTTGTTGATGAAATCTCAAAATCTGGGAGCCACTGGCTAACTGACCTGCCTGCACACAGTTCCCTTTCAGAAACATTTTTGGTCTGGTAAACATACGTGTGTACACACACACACACACACACACAAACACAAACACACACGTTCACTGAATACTCTCTACTCCAGGAGCCTGGAACTCTGACCTCAGCCTGGGACCTGCGCCAGTCGGCTCTCAGCACCCAGCAGTTCCCAAGACAACCAGCACAGAGCTGCCACATGGGGCTTAAGCAACAGAAGCAATTAAGAGTAATAATAACATTGAACAGCCAGTCCCCAGGGTCCTTCAGTGGCTTCATGAGCTACTTTGCTTAATCCCATGAAGAGATTCAAATCCCACTTATCCTCCAGGGCCTGGCACACACATGGCCTGGCACACATGTGATCTCAGGGCTGGCCTGGCCTGGCCCATGGGCTCCCTCCACACAATTATCTGACTGCTGGGGCCCTCAGCCCAGCCCACGGAAGGTCAGCGTCCTCGGGCTTCATCCTGACCCCACCCCCAGGGTTCTGAGCCCCAGAAAACAGAGCTGAGGTGTGCCCCCCTGAGTCTCCTTCTAATCCCTGTATTGGGGGCACAGGACTCGCCTCCCAGGTGGGCTGATAAGTGATTGACTAGGATTGAACATGTGCGAGATGCAGGATGCCAGGGAGAAGGGGGAGGAAGGCATGAAACGTTTGGTCCAGGTGCCACGCACAGGGAGGTGTGAGCGGCATGGCTGGACCAGTGCCCGGCCCAGTGAGGGTCCCGTGCACTCAGGCCATGCTGACATGTGCAGTGTGTTTCTCTTTGCTGATTGTACAATGCATAGATTAGGCCGGCGTGCATTTACATTGAGTGTCTGTCAGGAGGGAGATACCGAGGCTGATACAGAGAAATAAGGCCGGGCCCCACCCTTGAGCCCTGGAGAGAACACAGGGGACTCAGCCCCTCTCCAGGGGTCACACAGTGTGGTCTGGGGGGTTCCTAAGCTCGGGCGAGGGAGCCGTCTGCTAGTTGGGGTGCTCATCCTGGCCCTGCCACTTAGTGGGTGTGACTTTTGCCTTTCTTACCGTCCACTATCCATAAAATGGGTCCAGTTGTCCCACCTCCCTCGCTGGGCTGCTGAGACCAGCGAGTGGACGAGCCCAGGTGGCCGCGAATCGGGGCACAGAGGCAGGACTCAGTACATGTTGGGATGAGCACGGAGATGGTCAGCGCAGACAGCAGCGGCGTGGCCAGCTCCACGAGGTGGACGCCCAGGGTTGCTGGGCAGGACTTGAAGGGTGGCATGAAATGGAGCGGAAAGCAGAGGCATTTTCTGGCCCGGCTGCACTTGGTCAAGACTAACAGCAAGCGTGTACACCTCCCAGGCGGCCATGAGTCTTAAATGAATGGATACAGGAAGCGGTGCTTCGCACTGGGCCTGGTGCACAGTAAGTGCTGGGTTAGCGCGGTGAGGACGGTGGAGGTGGTAAAGTCTATGTTCAGGGAAGCGTATGTGTCATATTGTCTGAGCTGCAGCGGGAGCGATCGGAAAGGGGTGGAGAGGCAGGTGGGAGCCAAGTCACAGAGGACTCTGGCCTGCAGCCGGGGTAGCAGTGTATGCTGCTTGTAACAAATAAATCCCTCGAGTAACGTCATGCCATAGACATTTAATTCTTGATCACTTTAACAGTTCAGTGCACAGGGATCAGGCATCTTCCAGAAATCCTACAGGATTCCACCATTCTGTAGGGCCTGGAGTCCCAGCTTTGAGTTGGGATAAGCAGAAAAGGTAGGGAGGGCACGGTGGCTTCTGTAGAAGCCAAGCTTGGAAGGGACTCCCCCACACCCGTGCAATGGAATGTACTCATGTTCTATTGGTGGGAAACAGTCACCGTGACTTATGCCTGGTACAAGGAGAGCTTGGGAAATTGTAGTACCGAGCTGAACCTCGCCTCCTCGGCCCACCCCCAACCCCCAAAAGGCAACTCCACACTATAGAGAAAGGGAGCATGCATTCTTGCGAATTAGCCACCTCTGGGCAATTAAAGCAGCCAACGGGTATCATGCTGACCTTTCTCAGTACCATGGCTTGTGTCCACTTTTGAACTGGAAAATGGTGTGTTTTGGGGGTTGCGTAATAAATGATGTTCACCTTGGAATGTGGGATTGAGGAGACTGACGGCCAGAAAGGGTTACAGAGAGTACATGAGATTTCAAGCCTTTTCTTGAAGCCAATCAGATCATTTCTCTATATTTTTTTTCCAAGGTTCAGGAAGGGATATTGTCTGGGAGATTTTATTTTGAGGGGAAATATCTAAACAGTAAATCATGATTTCTTGGATTTGATTCATTGTGGGGGATTTTTTTCCCCATCGCCCTGAGCTACCCTACTAAATCTAATTACACCGTTTCATATCATTTTCCGTGAATTTACGTCTGAATCTGCTGAGTAAGGGAAGCAAGCAGAGAACTTAATTAGGACCGTTAATCATGGTTGTTTGGTTTTTCTTTCTTTCTTTTTTTTTTTTTAGGAGAAAGCAGCAATAATCAGGAAAATAACAGTAAACATTTTTTTCCCCAAAGGCCAGTCATCTGCAGTATTCTCAGATATTTGCTACCAGACTCGCAGCGTCATTTGAGAATATACTCGGGCGGACCCCACGTGCCGAGAGGGCTGCTGCCATTCCAGTTTGACCTTACCTGGCCTGTCTTCTTGCAAGAGTGGCTTCCTCCTGCCTCTCCCACAAGCTCCTGACTCTTCAGTAGTCAGCTTTTTGGGGTCCCTATGTGTTCCCCAAATTTTGCCAAAGTTGAACCCCCAGAACGAGGGTCTCATCTTCCTCCCAGGTTTTTTCCCCAGGAGAGCGGGTCTCTCCCGTCGTGGGTCAGATAGATGAGAGGCCAGGCCAGCCTGCGTGGTTCCAGCGTTCAGGGACCCCTGACTGTTCTAAGCCATGTTTCTCTTCCAATCTCTGTACAGAAACTCGGTGCAGACCGCAGCAAGAAGCTCTTCAGGCACTACACGGTCGGCTGTACGACAGCTTCGATGCTTCCAGGTAAGACGTGGTTCTTCCTCTGCCAGGCCCCTCTGGGGTATGTGTCACCACGGCCCTGGACCATCTTGCATGGTTGCCTCAGACCCCCCTTGGCTGGTTTCCCCTATGCCTCCCATCGTGACCCCCTGAACATGGGCTAGCATATGGGAGCCACCTGTGTTCCAGAGAACCTGCCCTAGGGGGTCGCCGTGTCGCCTGCGGTTTTGTGGGTCGGGCTGGAGCGCACCTGTGGGGTGGCAAAAGGTTTATGTTGCTGCGGCAAGGACCTGGCCTTGTGTGGGAGGAAGCAGTGCAGATGCTACAGGTTGGGCCGAGGCACCGGCCACGGGTGCGGAGGGCGGGGCCATCAGGAAGAGCCATCCCCCCCAACCCCGCCCCCACCTGGAATATTTAGGACCCCAGGCTATGGGTTCCCACCTCATCTGCATTTCCCATGTGCATTCCTGCTGCTGAGGCGAAGGTTTTGTGCATGGAAGGCTCATCCCTCTTGACAGGCGCGGGCGACACCAACAGGAAGAGCTTTGCGCGCGGCGGGTTTGCTTTCTGGCTGCTTCCCAAAGGGGGGTGTTGGGTTCCTGCAGGGAGCCGTGTCAGAGCGCGTGGGTTTGAATTTTCCCGCAGAAACCACCCTCGTGGAGGATACATCCTGGGGTCTCGGTGTGTCTCTTCCTTGGCTCTCCTCCTCTTAACTCTGGGAGGCCCTGGGCAGGCGGGGGTCCAGCTGGGCGAGGGGCGGTGCCCTATTTCAGAGCAGTGGCTCCGCGAACGGCTGGGAAGTGGGAAGAATTTCTGCCCAGTGTTCCTGTTTCCACTTCAGTGTCTCCTGCTCTACTGTCCCCAAGTGTGAAGGTGATCTTCTTCTTTCTGTCACAGCACAAGTCTCCCTCCACTAGGGGCTGGAGGGGTGTGGAGAAGGCCCCTTGACGTGGAAACCTTGTCCCCCACCCAGATGGAGGGTTCTTAGGGGACAGTGAGCTCAGTGAGGGTCGGCTTGTGGTGCAGAGAACGGAAGGACAGGCAGGCTGCATGGCCGACAGGACACAAGGGTCCTGCTCCCCACCCTGCTAGATGGGCATCTGTGGGGCCCTTTCTGAGAATCCTGCCAACCTCATCGCCCCCAGAGAAGGTCCAGGCTGGGGAAGGATCTGGATACCCTGCCCTGGGCGCCCCGGGGGGTCTGGGATGAGCACCTCAAATCTGACCTCTAAACGCCGCTCATCTGCCTGCCGAAGGGTTTCACCTGGTCTCGTTTGTTTGTTTGTTGTTTTCACTGAGTTCACACCACATAAAATTACCATCTTAAAGAGCACAGTTCAGCGGCATGGAGCACATTCACAGGGTTGTGTAACCATCATCTTTGTCTAGTTTCAAACTATTTTCATCGTCCCACAAGAAAACCCATAACTATTGGCAGTCACTACGCCCTCTCCCTGCCCCGACCCCAGCTCCTGGCAACCACCAATCTACTTTCCAGACATTTCTTATCAATGGAGTCATACAATGTGTGATCCTTTGTGTCTGGCTTCTTAGAATAATAGTTTCAAGGTTCATCCATGAGTGCTTCAGTCCTTCTTTTCTCTCTAATTTTTTTTTTTTTGTGACAAAATATGTATCACGGGAGTGCCAGAAACATGTACACACGTGACTTGTACTCATCCTTTGTTACCGGTATACATAGAGAATTACAATTTTAATACCGTTTTTTCCTTTCTTAAAACGTGTGTGCATGTTTTTGGCACCCTCTGCATATAACATCAAGTTCCCCATCGTAACCCTGTTACGTGCACGGCCAGTGGCCTTAGGTGCTTTCACACTGTTGTGTGGCCATCACCACCATCCGCCCACAGATCTTGATTTTCTCAAACTGAGACTCTGTCCTCATTGAACACCCACTTTCCTCCCCCTGCCCCAGCCTGGCACCAGCTTCTACTTCCTGTCTCTGTGAAGTGGACTCTTCTGGGTACTGCATATAAGGAAGGTCACACAGGACTTGTCCTTCTGTATCTCGCTTATTTCACTCAGCAACATGTCCTCCAGGTCCGTCCCTGTTGTAGCGGGTGTCAGAACGCCCTCCCTTTTACAGCTGAATATTACTGCATTGCGTGTGTAGACCACGTTTTGTTTCTCCGTCGTCGATGGACACTTGGGTGGCTTCCACCTCTTGGCTCTTGTGAATGGTGCAGGTATTCGTTTCAACACCTGTCTCCGTTCTTTGGGGTGTATGCCTAGGAGTGGACTTGCTGGTTATGCCTGGTTTTGGTGCTCACCTGTCCTGACTACCTTTCTCTCGCAAACAAGACGCGTTAGCAGAGGACGGGCCCCCACTCCCTGCAGCTTCACAGACTCTGCACATCTTGCTAAGAGGGTCCACTTTCTGACCTTGAAAGGCCACATGGTGACCCCTGGCCTGGCCACCAGCACAGCCCAGAAAGGGAGCTCGGACGTGAGTGGCTTCCAGGGAGCCACGCCTGACCCCGGCTGCCTGATGAGTCTTGGTCTGGGTCAGAAGCGTTCCCTGCAGCAGCACAGGCTGCCTGTCCAGTGTGCTCTGAGCACGTGGCCACAGCCAGCATGCCTCTCCTACATACCTTCCATTCTAACAAGGAGGGTGCCTGAGACAGGGTACGCCTGAGAGCTGTTGCCATGGTTACTTTGAGGGCTGTCCAGTCTGGGAGTGGGGCTTCGGGTAGAAGGAGGCTTCTGAAAGCAGGAAGGGTCCCAGCAGCAGCTCAGCTTCAGCCTGTGGCTTTTGCAGAGCCGTCCCACACACTGGGCCTGTTGTTGGCACAGAGCAGCCAACAGGCCCCCCAGGTGTGCACACACGCTCAGCATTTGAAACAGGAAGCTCCACAGTCGGGCTGCTTCCCCACAGGGGTGGGGTAGGAGGATCTGATGTGACCAAGCTGGGAAAAGAAAAGGCCAGGGGCCAGGCTGGGTCACATGTCACGTGTCATGTGGCTGGCAGCAGGACCAGAGCTAATGAGGGACACACACTGCAGCTTGGCTGACAGAAGACATGTGGAACCACGGTAGCTGTTCCATGACAGAAAAGAGCTGTCTGAGGAGGTGATGAGCTCCCCGCCCTTGGGGGGAATCAAGCAGGGTGGGCAGTCTCTTGCCAGAATGTCATGGAAGGTTGACATTCCAAGACGCTGCCAGCTCTGCAACCCTGGGTTTTGGTGCCCAGATGAGTGCTTTTGTTTGGTGTGTGTACTGACCTCAGTGCCAGGACCTGGGACCACTGAGCAGTGGGACATCTGGCCACACCCAGGCCACCTAGTAGCTTCTAAGCAAATGGTAAACGGTTTGGCCTTGACTGCAGCCCAGGAAGCAGTGCTGACTCCCACAGCGATGGAATCTCACAAGCTGTGGGCCTCATGACAAGATGTGACAGTGGAAGAAATAAGAGTAACAAGTACAGTATTTGTGACTCTCCTGCCACGTGCCAGCCACCTTGCATCGATCACAGCACCACTGATGGCCGGCCCTCCCAGCGACCTTGTAAGTCAAGGAGGAGAACACAGACAAAGGAAGGAACGTGAAGGACCTGGACCTCGGCCACACGAGTGTCTAAGCTCGAGTGAGAGGCCCGGCCAGCCGGAATTTGGGGCCCTTGCCTTCAGCACCCGCTCCCAAGATAAAGATGTTACTGCCCAATGCTGAGCAGGGGCCTGGCCTGGGATGGAGAGAAACCGGGGAGGCTGAGAATGCAGGTTTTCTGTGCGACAGTCATCATGTCCTGAAGTGTGTTGTGAGGATGGGTCAGTAGGTAACCTGGTTAGCACAGGACCGCAGAGCTTTTCCAGAAAGGTGCAGGGGGTCACCTGTGGGAGCCTCCTGCCTCCCAGAACTGACCTCATCCAGACTGCGGACTTGGCAGAGGCGATGGCAGGCGGACGGGCAGCGAGGGAGCTTGTGCATCCCGCATGTCATGGTAACCCGGGCAACTGGCACGCGTGGCTCCTGGGCGGGTACTGGCGTGAGCTGCTGACCAGGGGCTCCTTTGATTGAGCAGGCAGAAGGCGTCTGGGGCGTTGTGCTTGCTGCAGTGGGGTGCGAACCAGCCGGCCGTTCGTTAGCCCACTTCAGAATCCACGTTAGAAATGGCTGAATGAGACGCCGAGACCTGGGTGCCCTGCCCGCCCTCGGGGCCAGTTATCCACTGTAGGTGGCGAGGTCACGGTCTCGGTAGGCGGCTGTTGGCTGAGGCCACCCCCACGAAATAGAAAATATGCTCCTAGGAAGCTGGGCTCAGTGGAGACAGTTTCTGAATGAGTCCGGAGGTTTCTCCCCTTCCCACCTCCTTTATTCAGGGACTTCGCTCAGGGACTCGGGGCTGAAGAGCAGAACGGCCAGAACACACCCACTCATCATTGGCTGTGTCCCGCTGCTCCAGCTGCGCCCTCAGAATCCCCTCCATCTACCCAACTTGCACGTGACAGGAGGGTCGAGAAACATGGGCACATGGCCGAGGTCAGGAAGCAGAGAACCTGGGGCCATTTCCACATGGTCCCTTACAGATATTTCAATGTCATTTTTGAAAACACCCCTCTACACAGGGAATAGGGTCTCAAGTTCTCACTCCCCTTAAATCGGATCCCCGGCTTCATTAGCCCGGGGTGTCCAGGAAGCGTCTACCTGGCCTAGGCAGAGACCTCAGGGTCTCACCAAACGCTGGACAGACTCCATCCATCCATCCATCCATCCACCCACCCACCCCCACCCACTCGTTCATCCATTCAAGCACACACTCATCCAACTACCTAAGTATTCAGCCAGCCAGCCAGCCAGCCATCTCCTCAGCAATCTACCCACTCATCCATTCATCCATTTATGCATCCATCTATCCACCTGTCCACCCATCCAGCTATCCATATCCATCATTCACCCACTCACAGATTCTTCCCCCCACTCATCCACTCACACATCCACTTACCCACTCATCTATCATCCACCCATCCATCCATATCCATTTATCCATCCCTTCATCTGCCCACCTATCCAGCCACCTGTCCACTCGTCCGTCCATCCATCCAACTATCCATATACCCACCCACTTACCACCCATCCACCCGTCCGCTCATCCATCCATCCATCCACGTCCGCCATCTATCCATCTATTTAACCAAT
Source organism: Rhinolophus ferrumequinum (assembly GCF_004115265.2). Classification (NCBI taxonomy): domain Eukaryota; kingdom Metazoa; phylum Chordata; class Mammalia; order Chiroptera; family Rhinolophidae; genus Rhinolophus; species Rhinolophus ferrumequinum. Next base: position 2,766,470 of record NC_046294.1, read on the forward strand.
ATTCATCAAAGCCTGACTTTTCAGGTAAAACAAGACAACCACAGTCTCTGACTTCCTGTAGATTAAGGTGAATTAGCGACAGTAACACAAGGCCAACAAGTAAATAAACCAGAGACGCCCTCTTTGTGGTTCATGCCATGAAGCACACGCTAGCATCGTGCAGGGTCTTGGGCAGATTGGAGCAGGCAGATTGGAGCAGGCCAGCTTTACATCAAGAGCCAGGGAAGTTCTCTGAGGAAGGAAGTGACTCTGGGGTTGAATCCTGAAGGTTGGGGAGGAATCAGCCCTGTTCAGGAGGCCCAGCAAGTGCAAAGGCTCTGAGGTGAGAAAGAACCTGAATGCAGGGATAGCCGTGAACTAGAAGAGTCGAGAGGGTTATGTCAGAGAAAGACGCTGGGCTTTGTGCTTGGAGTCTGTGTGTTTTCATACTTGTGGTGGGGGGTACTTGATGGCCTGACGCAGAAGAGTGACATGACCTGATTCACTTTGCTGGAGGATAACTCAAAGACGAATGGAGACCGGTGATTAGACCCTTGCTGTCATCCTGGCCGGGGGGATGGTGGTTTGCGCTGGTGAGAGAGGTGAGGGTAGAGACGTGGATGGACTCCGGTGTAGAGTGCAGTTAAAACAGACAGGACCCGCCGAGGAAATATATACACATGGTTTTAAAAATGCAGAAGGTGAAGCAAGTGGTGTAGCATGAAGGACAGGTCTGCCTGTCATCCTTACCTTCCAGCCCCCGAGTTGCTCTCCCAGTGAGAACCTCAGTTCCTGGTTTCCTGAGAATCTCTCCAGAGATGGACTCTGACTACAGAAGCCTGTGTGCGTCTTGTCTGATGCCTTCTACACCCCCTGAGAAGATGGTGTCCTAAGTTTTCTATCTAACGTTCCAGCTCCGTCCCTCTGGGTCCCTGGGCAGCTGGCCGGCCCTCTCTGTGCCTCAGGCCCTGGCCTCCAGCCGTGTCTGCAAAGTAGAGGTCAAGGTTCCAACTCATGCGGGATCCCCAGTGGGGTTCGTGTAAGAATGAACGAGAAAATAGAGGCTTAGTGCTTGCGGCTCCTTGGAGGCGTGTGCTGTATGAATCCAGAGGGTGCTCAATTGTGAACACGTGTGGGTAGCTGGCTTTCCTTTGAAAGCCTAACGTGTTCTAGAAGACTGCCTCAGCGTGTAGGTAGTAAGAGCTGAATGGCAAGCACACTGATTCCCCATCCTTCCTCCTCCATTATTTTATATTTTCAGATTTTTCATTATTCCTTACACTTGAAAAAGAGGGGGTTCACAGCCTGGGATCCTAAGGAAACATACTCTGTTTTCTCCTCTCCCTTAATTGATGGCTGCACCCAGCGAGTAATAACAGCCTTCCGGGCAGCTCCCTTGGGGTAGGAGAGGAGGTGATTCCACTTTTCAGTCCGTACATACCGTGTTTCCCCGAAAATAAGACCTAGCCAGACAATCGGCTCTAATATGTCTTTTGGAGCAAAACTTACTGTAAGACCCAGTCTTATTTTACTATATTATATAAGACTGGGTCTTTAATATAATATAGTATAATATATAATATAATATAATATAATATAATATAATATATATATAATATATAACATGATACTGGGTCTTATATTAATTTTTGCTCCAAAAAACACGTTAGAGCTGATTGTCCAGCTAGGTCTTATTTTCTGGGAAACACGGCAGCTGTATTTTTAAGTTTCACAGGTACATACTACTGCTTGTGTAATTTTTTGAATCCAAGAAAGAGCGAGGTGACTCTCTGGGCTTAAGCACAGTAAGAAGTCACCCCAACTGTGTGTCCCGACGCCCGTCGTGCTCCCAGCGTTACGACGTGCCTGCGTATGGTGTCTGGGAGCCAGGTCTCCCTGTGGAAGACTCAGAGCCCCAGGAATGGGCCCCAGTCTGAACCGGTCACCGTTTCCCCCAAAACCGCTCTTCTCTTGGCCTCTCCACCATGAGAACGGCACACCCAGAGCCCACGGGGGAGACCTGGTACCCTCGTCTCCGTCTTCTACCTCCTGCTGCCTCCCCGCTCGGCTCCTTGGCTCCCAACCACATTACCCGTCCCCATGTTTTTCATCCCTTCCCCAATTTTGATGCAAGGACCCCATGCTTGTAACAAAATAAGTACGTGATTAATGGAAGCAAACCACAAGACGGGGCTAGGAATGGAAAGAAACCACTGTCTTTCCACCTGCCCAGCGTGTGCACACACTCCCGCTTGGCAGAGGAGCCGCCTGTAACTGGTTCTGCTTCACTCTCCTGGTGGCTGCCTCCCTGCCTCTGTGAGTACCGCCTTACGTCTCAATGTAAACATTGAAGCAGCGATACTTGGCTGTCAAAGACGAGGGTCTCCTCGTCAGTCAGTCCTCTGTGTCACCCCCCGATTTTGAATAGTTATTGCTGACCTGCTAAGTGATGGATGTATTTTAGACAGTACCAATTGACGCTTTGTTACATTTATATCCGTATTTAAGTCTTCTAGCCTCTGTCTATAAGTTGGAATCGGAAGTTAGCCACCAGCAGAAAGTATGACGTTATTATGATCCCGCAAATGTTGGTGTCAGCTCCGGGAACGGGGCTCAGACTCCCGATCTTTACAGACCCACGAAAGGAAAGGTCTTTCTAGCGTCACAGCCCAGTGGATTCTTTTCCCTCCCACTCCATCGGTTGTTCAAAGTAATGCCACATTTTAGCTTACTGTTAGCGTCGTGTTTTTCACATGAAGTCCGGGTCTCTCGCAGAGTTTCTGATTACCTTCATTTTGTCTGGTGGGAGAAGAATTCTTCAGCCATGCACTGAAGTGCCCTCCTTTTTCTCATGCATCACTGGGGACCAGTCCACTCCCTCCAGAGTCCTCTGGCTCTCTGCTCCAGTTTGCAGTTCCCAGGGCACAGCTGTCATTCTGCGATTGCCCTTCACTGAGCTATCGGATAAGTGTTCCTGTTCTGCTGGGACACATATTCAAGTCGCAGCCTCAACAGAAACCCCCTGGAGTGTACACAGACATATCTCTCGTTCTCAACGTGCTCAGTGTTGTCAAATTCTAGGTTCAAAGTACGTAGTTTTCCTTCTCAATAATGAAGACGTTGCTTCATGGTCACCTCGTCTCGTCTCCACGTACGGCGGGCGAGGTTACGGTGGTCGGACCCTCATTGCAGGGAACGTGATCCCTGCTTTTCCCCTCTGGGACTCTGGGAACTACGTTGCATGGACTTTTCCTTGATGTTCGGACATGTCGTGATGGTGGGTCGGCTGTGAGTCTTCCGTACTTACTGGGTTTGCTCTTCGGGAGCTTCCTTCAGACGGAAGCACCTTTGGCTGTAAAAATCTAGTCATCCTCGCTTTATCCATGGGGAGTGCGATCCAAGACCCCCAGTGGATGCCTGAAAGTGCAGCTGCCACCAAACCCAATGTGTGTGCGTGTGTGTTCCCATATAGACACACCCATGATAACGTTTAATTTACAAATTAGGCACAGGAAGAGATTAACGACAGTAACAAATAATAAAATAGAACAGCTAGAACAATATGCTGTCATAAAAGTTATGTGAATGTCACGTTATGAAGTAAGATGACGGTGACGTGAACATAAGCCTTGCAAAGCAAGACCGCCCTCTGATCACCGGGACGGCTCCTGAGTGGCTAACGGGCAGGGAGCGTGGACAGCGTGGAGACACTGGACACGGGGATGATTCACGTCCCGGGCTGGATGGAGGGGGACTGCACGAGATTTCATCACACTACACAGAACGACGCGTAATTTAAAATTTGCGAATTGTTTATTTCTAGAACTTTCCATTCAGTAGGTGTAAAAGGGTAAAAATAATTGCGAGAAACCGCAATTACTTTTGCACCAACGTAATAATATTTCCAGGCTGCTGTTGACCACAAGTCATTGAAAGCACAGAAAGCAAAACCGCATATTTGGGGGGACTACTGTATCCTTCTCTTATCCCCTTGAAAATTCCCTCACTTCCTGTCTCCGTCTTTCTGGATTTCCTGTTGGATTCCAGTTGGTTCCACTTGCCCCTTATTCTTACGTTTTCTGGCTCTTTGCCTTTTGCTCTGTATTCTGGGAAATTCCCTCAACTTCCAACCTGTCTGTGTGAGTTATTATTTTGACAATCACATTGTTAAGTTCAAGAGCTCTTCCTTTCAGTGATGGGCTGAGCATCTGAAGCCTGAGAGAGGTGGTTTCTGGATATCTGTGGGACCAGCCAGGAGTGGGCAGGTCTCTGCACGTAGCAGCTGTGAAGGCAGAGCCCAAGTTGGTGGCGTGTTCCTTGCCGCACTCCGCCCACCACCCTCCCAGCTCACAAGCAGACAGATACAGGTTCTCGTGCATGTCTGCAGAACAAGCAGTGGGACCTACATTGAAAACAGAGGGTTCTGTCTGCTGTTTTGGAGTGAGCGTGTGCAGACCACCAGGTGATGCGAAGACCGGGTCCAAGCTGAGTGGAGAAAGTGGGGCGCTCTCAGGTCAGGGAGGGGTACGCGTTGCCCAGGGCCTAGAGAGACCCGTGCTGTGTTCCTTCCAACCCTGTGACCCGGCAAGATCACGTCCTCTCTGCTCCACCTGGTGTCATCTGAAAAGCAGCACGTCAGCAGCTGCTTCTGCCCCCATCAGGGAGCGTGGAGATTCAGATTTCACAGATAATTAGGCAGGGAGCCCCGCACAGGCCTGGCGCGTCGTATATGTCCTGCATGGGCTCTAGTTCCGAGCCAGGTGAGGGCCCCTTCTTCTGCAGGACTCAGTGATTCCTCAGCGAGTGGACTCTGCCCTCGCCACAGCCAGTGCCCTCAGCAGCACCCTCGTACTGTAAAGTGCTGGTCTCTGGGGCTTGGACCCTCCCAAGTCCCCAGACCAAGGCATGGGGGGAGCATGCTCAGACCCTCTAGAACGGCAGGAATCCCCTCCTGACTGGCCTGGGGACCCAGCTCAGAAACTGCTTTGTTTAGGGGTGGGGAGCCCTTGGCCTTCTGGGTTGGGGGAAGGGCTCTTTACTGGAGCAGGTGAGCACGGCCCGCCCGTGGAGGCCCCTGAGGATCACCGGCCCAGGCCCAGGACACTCGCCCTCGTGTCAGCCTATTCGGTGGGGCCAGGCAGGAGGCCCTGGCACCTTCTGTCCGGGTGCGGTGCCCCTGCGTGGGGGCGGGGAGCCGAGTCCGTCAGCACAGGGAAGCTTCTGGCGTAAAGCATCCTCAGACCGCATTTAGCACATTCCCAGGTGGCGAGTGGGTGTGTGGGTGGGGGCAGCGCAGGGGATGGGTGTGCACGCTGAGACACAGCAGAGGAGGGGCCGGGGGAGGCTGGGTTCCGGACACGCCTCGGGCCGGGCCCCTCAGGCCGGGCCGTCAGCACACACCGCAGGCTGCCTCGGTCCCCACTGGGTGGGGCGGGTGCCAGCCGGAGTGCGCATGTGTGTCCCATCTCCCCAAATGCCCAGCCACTCGGCAGCGGGAGGGTGGGCACTGGTCTCCCTAGTGTGGTCCGGGGTGGTGTCCGCCTGAAGCAGCCTCTGGCTCTGTGGCCCAGCCCCCACCCCCGCTGTGTCTGGCCGCTCTGCACACATCTTATCTCCTCCCTGGGGTGTAGCTTTGCCGGTGTCCACAGTGTGAATGTTCCTTCCGTGGCTGATTCAAGCTGCTAGCATGAGGTCACTGAACCTGAAAAAGATGTCCACAGCTGGCCCTGTGAGCCGGCCCCAGCCCCCACCCTGGGGCCAACGTGCATGTCTCCCTCCTCCGGCCTTCTCCAACCCCGCAGCCTGGCTCAGGGCCAGACACAGGCCAGCCCTCAAAGGCTGCCTTGGCTTTACTCATCTGAGGTGCTGGGGGCCAGCTTGAAGCCTGATGAGGCCAAGGCCTGCAAATTCAGATGCCAGGGTCTTTGTCCCAGCTCTGATGCTAGCTGCCTGCATGGGCCTCAGTTTCCCTACCTGTAAAATGGCTACATCATCCCCAAGGTCTCTTCTAGTTATGCCTGAAACCTCCATAACTACCAGCTGGTGGTCACCTGTGAATGGTCACCTTTGGTAACTGCAGACCCTGAGATTCAGGGTTTAGGCACAGGCTGCAGTGGGGTTGCCAGGCCAATGGGGATAGGAGGCCAGTGTCTGGAAGTGTCCCCAACGCTGGGCCTGGTGCCCAGTAGGTTCTAGGAGATGCTCGCGCTGACGCCCCGCCTCTAGCTGAAGGCCTGCTCCCCCAGGAGGCAGGAGGGTCTCTGGTGTCCACCCGGGCGGCGCGAGCACACTTCTGCTCATGTCACCTGGGCCAGGCGGCAGCTGGGAGAATGGCCTGCTGCCTTTGCCCTCCCGCCCCTGCCACTTCCCACTCTTTCTCCCTCCAGGGTAGGATCAGGGCTGACTCTGACATGTCCCCTTTTCCCTCGCATCTGCATACGGTCTGGCAAGTGTCTCAACCCTCAGAGCATGGGGCAGGGGGGTGGGAGGTAATGGATGGGTAGGTGGATGGATGGATGGGTGGGAGAATGGGTGGATGGGTGGAAGGAAGGAGGCATGCAGGCAGGCAGGCAGGCAGGCCAGGGCTCTGGCTTCCTCATTGGGGAGCATACACATTTCCAAAGAGGACAGGACGCTGACCACTGGCTTCTCCCCGGCAGCCATTAGCCCCCAGTCCTGTCAATCCCCTCGCCTGTTTCTCCTGGTTGCACCTTCTCCCCCATCGCTGCCCGCCAGGGCTGTATTCAGATTCCCACCCACCCTCTCTCACCGGCTGGGCTTCGGCCCTCTGACTCATCTTACCAGGAGCTTTACCCACTCCCAGTCCACCCACGTGAGTGGTATTTTCTGAAATGTGAGATTCCCTCATGCTTACAACCTGCAGTGGATGCACTGCAAGTCGGTGCCCTGTGTGTTATGATTCCAGATCCCTCTGCTTCCCCACCCCCACTTTCTGGTTCCAGGTCCCCCGCTCCCCCCACCCCACCTTCTGGTTCCAGGTCCCTCGCTCCCCCACCCCCAACCCTCGGTTCCAGGACCCCCGCTCCCCCACCCCCAGCCCCCATCACCACAGTCACACCCTGTGCGTCTGCCCCCACTGGGTTTGCTTCCTGCACACCCTCTTCTGTCTCTGGCACTCACCCCTCCCCAACCCTGTCCTGGGCCATTCTCCACAGGGACCCCCTTCCCCTCCTTCCGGCAGCGAGTTTACCGTGGTGCCAGCACACTGGCTTAGGAGGACAGACATTCACAAAAGCCGTGTGTCCTGAGAGGAGCTCCTGGACACAGACTGGCCTGGCCAGGTGGCCTTGTCCATTGTCCCCGTGTAGTGTGGACAGTGGACCAAGGTGACCGAGGGCACTTCCTGGCTATGACACGTAGGCAAGCACTTCCTGCCTGGCCCTCAGGCTCCTCGTCTGTGCGATGAGCTGCTTCCTTCCATCTGTCCGCCCGCTCTCACCCTCGGTTTCCGCATCTGTACATCACGGGTTGGCGTGGGCCCTCTCTTGAGTCTTCCCACCTCTGACTGGTCCCTGTGGCACGTGGGCAGCCTCTGCCTGAGCCCCTCCCCCAACACAGGGGCCAACGCATTGAGCACCTACTACGTGCAGTGGACTTTCCACGAGCCTTCTCCTGGTCCTCACGTTGCCTGGAGGTGACGATCGTGCCCATTTCTCAGGTACAGAAGCTGAGGCTTGCTCATTCCTCCCGCGCTCGCGTATCGCATCCCGCACCCTCTGCTCAGCAGCTTTCTTCATCTCCTCTGGACCAGGGTGTGACATCTGTGTCCTCCTCACAGATGAGGGGACTGTACAGAGCATTGGAACCCAGGCCGGGCGCTGTCAGCCTCGGCGGCACTCAGGTTCAAGGGCTTTTCTAATTGGGAGCCACGTCTGCCCATCTCTGATGTCATGTTCACACAGCTTCATTCCTCCTTTGTGTCTTCAGGCTCTTTCCCCTGGGGCGCTTCCTGGCTATGACACGGGTCTCCTTTGGGAGGGATGGAAGCGCTTCGGAGCTTAATTCAGGTGGGACGGCGCCGCCTGGCGAATGCGCTCATGGCCAGTGGAGTGTGCACTCAAAACGGTTAAGTTCACGGTATGTCAATTGCACCTCAGTTCGTTAAAAAAGACAATAACCCCACCTCTTTTTAAAAGTTGCTTTAGTCTGAGGAGCAGGCAGGCCCAGGCCAGGGCAGGCAGGTGGAGCGTGGAGACGAGGAAGTGCAGATCCAGTAGCCCAGGGAGAGGAGAGGGGGTGAGCCAGGCTGCGTGCCCCCACCCCACAGGGCTGCCGCTGCCGTTTCCTCTGGGGGCACAGCACTGCCAGGCCCCGGGAGGGACCCAGCGAGCCCTGGAGCAGGTGCGGCTTAGAGAAATCTGCTGCCCTCTCCTCCCGCCTTGGGAAGGGGTCAGATGGTCAGCAGCTCCAGGACTCCTGTCCACACTGCAGGCAGCTGCCAGGCGGCCAGCAGGGCTTTGCTCCTCGGGCACATGCTGATTCAAACCTCACTCCAACCATCAAGGTCAAGGTGCAGGCTGGCACAGGGGCCGGAAGTCTGGCGTGGCAGATGGCGCTATCGTGTCCCCAGGTCCCTGGCCTGACGGCCCATGGAGCCCAGGCTGTTAGTGGATGAGCAGCAGCAAGGGAGGAACAAAGAGGAGGAGCCGGGGTGCACAGGGCTCTGCTCAGGATGGGCTGGGAGGCCGGAGAACTGAGCTCCAAGGAAGGGTGGCAGAGAGCTTCTGTAGCCAGGGTTCTGGATGGAGGTCAGCAGCTTTTTCTGTCCCGTGTTCTGAAAGTGTGACTCCTTTCTGCCCACAATTCACGTTTTTCACCAAGCCTCTGGGCTCGGAAGGAAGGTGGGGGTCCCCCAGCAGCACCCCTGGGGCATGGCCAGGATTGAGGTCAGGGTCAGAGGTGGGTGGGGGTTGGGGTTTTGGCTTCATCCGTTGGCAGCACAGTGTCACCATCTGTGAAATGCACAAATGCCCTACCTCTTCCACCAACTTCTCATCCCTGCATTTAGAGCTGCTTTTTCCTAATGGGGACAGTGAGGCAAGAGACATGTGGCCTATGGGAAGTGTCCCCACCAATCAGTCCTCCTGCACTGGGGGCTGGGGGCTGCACTGTGGGTCTGTGTCCTACCCCGGCCTTCTTGCTCTGGCGGGAGAGAGGCGGGGACAGGAAAGGTTGTCTTAGGAAACCAGCAAGTGCGTCTTTGAATGTGGCATGGTTTTAGGTTCTGGGAGCCGTTCCCATGTTTCGGGGTGACGTGATTGGGTAGGACAATGGGGCAGTGAAGACCCTGGAGAGGGGACGTGGATTCCAAGAGGGCAGAGCATGGGCAGGAACCACGTGCGTCAGTCAGAGAGTGCGGTTCGAGAGCGCAAACATGCCGTTGTAAGTGACCGGCGTGTGCGTCGGCTGGATGATGGCCCCAAAGCATGTCCATGTCAAATCCCTGGAATCAGTGACTGTCACCCGATATGCAAAAAGGGGCATCTTCACTGGTGTGATGAAGTTACGGATCTCGAGATGGGGAGATGGCCTGGGATTATCCAGGTGGACCCTAAACGCCATCACCGGTGTCCTCAGAAGAGGGAGGCACAGGGAGATTGTATAAACAGAAGAGAAGGCCGTGTGACCACGCAGGCAGAAGACAGGAGCGGTGTGGGCACAAGCCCAGAATGCCTGAAGCCACCAGAAGCTGGAAGAGGCAGGAAGGACTCGTGCTCGGGGTCCCGGAGGGATCCAGCCCTGCCAGTGCCTTGATTTGGTCCAGGGACAATTGATAATGGCCTCCGGGCGTCCAGGACTGTGGGGAAATGAACTTCCGCTGCTTCAAGCCCCCACTGTGTGGTCATTTGTTACGGCAGCCCCAGGACGGCTCTAGCCACACGCCTCACCGACTACCAGGAAAAGGTCCTCGCCCACACAGAGCACCATGTGATCCATAGATAGGTGACAAGTTCTGTGGACGGACGGAGACGTGAGGGCAGCGAGGAGGGGTGGTGCCGTTGACACGTGCGGTAGGACCCCTGAGAAGGTGGGAGATGACCGAAGAGGTGGGGAGGAAGGAATGAAGGGCTGGCTCCCAGGAGGAGAAGCAGCAGCTGTCAAACACTTGAGCCTGGCGTGACAGGGGACACCACCCTGGGGCCGCTGCCTGGAAGGACGAGACACACTTGTGCTGACCGTCTCCCCTGAATCCCGGCTTGGCCCCTCTCCTGCTGTTTCACCTAAGATGTGTCACCCTCTGTGCCTCGGTTTCCTCACCTGCAGGCGACCCCTGACCCCTAGGTCCTCGGAAGGATGCGAAGCCCCTGGCCGATCCCAGCCTCGGGAGGCGAGTGAGTGACCTTCACATCATCCCTGGGGTCACATCGGCCTGTGACTTTAGCGCTTCCCTTCTGTCTTTTCCTCCCCCTCCAACTGCTGCTTCTCCTGGGTCATGTCTGTGAGAATGTGTGTCCCCAAGGAGTCCAGGCAGCTCCCCGCCTGCAAGAACCGGGCTCTAGCTGCCTTCCTCCATGTGCGGCCCTGTGGCCTGCATCCTGCCCTCCCTCCCTCTGTCGTCATCGTCTTCCTAGAAAACAGTCGGTGCCCACTTATCCATCTCCACATGCAGATGCGGAGACACGTGAAGTAAATATCTCCCTACCCGGTGCCACTACCAGGACGTGGCTGCCGTCGGTGGCCGGCTGTGCCCTCCGGCTTCCTGCCATGCCGAGCCGTCCTTCTGTGTGCATTTCTGTAGCCACAGCAAGCTACACAAATGCCCTGCAGCTCACTTTGCACTTGCCGTGGGGTGTCCAGCTCCCACGTGGCGTGTGGGGAGATCCCCTCCTGCTCCCCCATTTAGGGGCTGGGCCCAGGGTGCCCGCTCTGCTCCTGGTGGGCCACTCAGGGTCTTCCGGTGGGATGGTTATAGGGTCGCCGTCGCTGCACACACCTCACTGTGCCCGTGGCAGTGTCTTTCATCAGATCAGTTCCTCCAACTGCAGCCGTTGGGTCACCCTCCAGCAGGTTGGGGCTCCCCAGCCTCTCCCCGAGTTTGCTCAGGTCCTGCTAACTGCCTGTCCCCTGGGGGACGGCCCTCCACATCCAGGTGTGCTCCCCGCACGTTGCAACCTTCACTCGCCCAGGTCCTGCTTTTCCCAAACCATCGTCATCATCGTCCTGCAGCCACGTGTTCCAGGCGGCGGTGGGGACTTGGGGGGCTAAAACCAAGAGTCCAGTCTAACAGACCAAGAAAGGGGGGCTTTTCTCTGTGTGGCAGTGTCCCCCCTGCTGCCTGCCCCCACCCCGGTCACTGTGTTAGGGGACTTGGCGTGGGCTACTTCAACTAAAAGGACCAGCCAGGTAGGACACCGAGTGATGTGAGAAACCCCGTGTGCTCCAAACGTCCTTTCCCTGCTTCCCCACATAAACGAGGGGTGTGTCCCCTATGGAGGCGCTGGGCACCACGGTGGGAGCCCGAGATGTGACAGCCCGGGGTTGCCCAGGCAGTGCCGCTGGCAGATTGTTTCCCCGTGTGTCGGGTGGATGTGGAGGGAAGCGGCACTCACCGCCTCTGTGGAGACAGTTCCCGGGGGGCCCGAGTTTCATCTTTATCTAATTAGTCCCTGCACTGGGAATCTGATAGACTCCTTAACCTTGCAATATAAGGTTACCGCTGGCCCGGCAGAAATTTGTCAGCATCACATGTTGGTGGGGGTTGGGCCTTACAAAGAATTTCTATATGAATCCTCCTCCATTTGTGAACCTGAAACACGGAGAAACAACGGCCTTGCAGGAGCCGTGTTATCAGTGTGTCCCATGGTCTGACTTTGCAGACAAATTGAGGTGGAGTACAGGCACCCTTCCTGGGGACCATGAGTGACAGTGGTTCCTGGAGACGGAAACCAAAATGTCCTTGAGCAGCCAATGTCCACGCTCAGTTCTCATTCCAGTCAAGGCACCTGAGAGCACAGCCGCCAGCACGTGGCAGCAGTGGCCGTTTCAGTGGGTGACTGCATGGGATCTAATTACCGATGCGGCTTTGTACCTCCAAGCCGGGCGGAATGTGACTTAAAGGAAGGAACACGTGAGGATTTGCACCGCAGTACCTGTCTGTTTGTCCCCGGTACCCACGCCAGCGTGCTCCTCCGCCTGCCCCACCGTCTCCCGGGGCCCTCCCTGGGATGTGATGAGTCAGCCCCATCATTGGCGAGGTTTCATGAAGACACCCCCAGCCTGCATGACACGCCTGGTCTGTCTCGCCGTCTCACCGGGGAGGGGACGGGCGGCTTGGATGGTGTGCTGGGCCGCATGATGCCCCCCCAGGCACCCCTTCCCAGTCCCTGGGACCTGTGAATACGTCCCGTGGCCGTGGAAGTAAGGGGCACAGATGGGACCGTGTCGGTGAATCAGTTGACCTCATCGTTGGAAGATGGTCCTAGTGTATCGGGTGGGCCCGGGGTGATCAAATGGTCCTCATCAGAGGGACGAAGGAGTGTCAGAAGCAGAGGGGGGGGGGTATGACGACAGAGCAGAGGTTAGAGTGACAGGAAGGGGGCACAAGCCAAGAAATGCAGGCGCCACTAGAAACTGGAAAAGGCAAGAGCTGGATTCTCCCGGATCCTCTCGTAGGAGCCGGTCCTCTACTCGGTGACACTAGACATCGGACCTCCAGGACTAGGAGAGAATGAATTGGTGATGGTAGTCACCACATTTGTGTTAGGAAAGTAATACAGTGTCTGTGAGCATTCGATGTGCTGAGACTGGGGCGGCGAGGACAGACCCGTGCAGGCACTTTGGGTCAGTGTCAGCCTTGAGTCTATTACTCCGGGACAAGGAGTGAGAGCCCCTTTACAGATGGAGAAACTGAGGTCACCCACGGCCAGAAAGGGCAGCGGGAGGGCTTGGGAACTAGGCTCCTCTCCCTCATGTGCCGACCGTACCCCCTTCTCCAAACCCCACCCCCCACACTGGCTTCTGACGGATCCCAAGTCATTCCCACAGGCTGCAGGATAGAAGATGAGGTCTGAGCTCGTGTGCCCACTGGGAAAATCCACCGCATGCCACGGCTGTGAAATGTGGTGGGCCGCCCAGGACAAGGGTCAGCATTTGCTACCAAGAAGGCCCCCCAGCCCAGAGTCCATCCTGGGTCTGAGAACGCAGGCACTGACGGGCATAGCTCACAGGACAGGGCTGGGCCGGCTGAGGCTAGACTCAGATGGCACCTAAGGCCAGGCCACCCTTGCCCAACACGGTGACAGGCGACACTAACCCCTGCTCCTCATTCAGGATGGTGTGCCTCTGCCCCAGGCTGGGAACTGGTTGTCCGGAGCCTCTGGAGACCTATGAGCACTCAGGCCGTGGTCTGCGGATCCTGCAGGCCCTTCCCACATGAGATGGCGAATTCTCCGTGCCCCAGGCCCCGAGGGACTCATCCAGGTGCCAGCACCACACGCTGGTTTGTGCAGACCGGGCCTGGGGCCCGTGCAGGTGTGTAAATAGGCGGTGCGGCCCGTGCAGGTGTGTAAATAGCCGGTGCGGCCCGTGCAGGTGTGTAAATAGCCGGTGCGGCCCGTGCAGGTGTGTAAATGCCTGACTCCCTCTTTCACTCTGTGTGCCAGGGTTCTGGGCTTGCCCTACAGGTGACCACAAGCTGGGCAGCTTAGAACAACCATTCATTCTCTCCCAGCTGTGGAGGCAGAAGTCCAAGACGAAGGAGTCACAGGGCCAGGCCCCCCTGGGACTCCAGGGGAGGCTCCATCCGGCTTCTCGGGCTCCAGGCATCCCTGGCTGTGGCCACATCACCCCAACCTCTGCCTCCATCTTCACATCGCTTTCTCCTTTCTCTTCAGGTCACTCTTCCTCTGTCTCTTATAAGGGCACCTATCGTTGGATTAGGGTCCCCCAAAACCAGAATGATCTCCCCTCAATCCTTAATGCCATCTGCAAAGACCTTGTTTCCAATAGGTCCCATTCAAGTTCTGGGCGGACACAGATTTGAGGGTACCCTCTCCAGCCATCACACCTCCACATGTGTGTCTTCACTCCAGCGCACGAGTGCCAGGACTGAGCCCCGCCCACGGCCACCTTCCTGTCTTCCAGCCCCTTCTCTGGGCCTCCTGGGAAAGGCCTGGGTCACCGCGGTAACACGGCTCTGGGCGGGGCCTGTGCACACCTGGGAGCAGAGCTCGCACCCCAGGCGGGCCCCACAGCTTATGGGTCGCTGTGTGTGTGGTGGCCGGCAGTGGTGGACTCCATCCACAACAGCAGAAAGGTCTGGGGGCCAGGCCTGGGCTCTAACAGGGGACTCACTGAGGCCGCAAATAGAGGCTACCTGTGCGTCAGCTCCATTCCAGCCACTGGGGAGTGTGTGGCCAGCAGGACAGAGGGACAGCATCCCACCCTCCTCAGGCTCGCGTTCCAGGGGGCCTCTGGGATGACCGGGAACAAGGGAAGACGTTGCAGACGGCGAGCGGTTGCTGTGCAATGAGCAAACAGGCCAAAAGCATCGAGCAGATGGCTGGACAGCCAGGCGGCTTTCAGGGAAGGCGACAGTAAGGCTGGACCGGCAGGGTGACCACAGGCTCCCGTCCTTCCTGACTCCCTCACTGCTCCCTCTGCAGCCCCAGGCCCAGCCCTGACCCGGTTCTCCCAGGGCACAGCGGCCTGTTTGTATTAGTCGTGGAGGGACAGCAGGTGGATCCTAGGCCTCCAAGTACTGTAGGGCATGGAGGAGCTGGCCCAGGCGTGCACGTCCCACAGGAGGGTGCTGAGGGCCAGGGGATTGCTCTGTGGCCTCCCTCCGAGGGCAGAGGACGGGCCTGCCCCGTGCTCAGGGACGGGCTGGCCCCTTGTGTGCAAAAGCGGTTATCTGCACCGAGCTTCTGATGGCATGGCCAGATCCGCCTGTGCTGGCTGTGTGACTTCCAGGTAGTCAGCGAACCTCTCTGAGCCACTGCTTCCTCATTTGTAAAGTGGGGAAGAAAATAGTACCTCCTTCCCAAGTTTGTTGTGTGAGCGACAGGATGGGAGTAGGGGCTGCACACAGCGCCGGGCATGTTGTGGACACAGGACGTTGTCAGCGCTGGTGCTTTTGTGTTATCTGCATTCACATTCATAAGTCCATGCAAGTCGCCTGTCCTGGGACTGTCATCCTGTTCTCAGTGATGTGGGAGGAAGGAGGAAGGAGGGAAATTCTAGTGAGAATAGTTAGCTGAATTTGTTGTGATAAACTTAGACATCCTAAGATCCTGTGATGAATGAGAGTTTGGAGTTTGGGCGTAGAAGAGGAATAAACAGAGACTGGAAGTCAGGCTGGTTATCTTTCTGAAGACAGGGAGGGAGGGAGAAAGGGAAATACAGATGCCACCGGGTCGTGTAGACGGGTGCCTGGAACCTGGAACCGCACAGATTGCAGATAGAAGAATATCTGTGCGGACAAGCTAGAAACAAGCAAATCACCAGTAGAGGCCTGAGGAGCCGGTCGGCTGCCCCAGCACAGCAGAGGCAAGACGGACGGCCTGGAATGGGCCGCCGTGCGGTGGGACTCCAACTTTAATAAAGAATAATGAGGAAAATAAGGGGAGAATTAGAAAATCTTAAAGAACAGGGGAAGTTGTTAAGGAAAGCAACCGGCTAGGGCGTCAGGCCCTGGAAATTCAGACCAGCTGCAGCCTGGAGACCAGGCTGACTTGCGTGTCTGCAGGGTTAACCAGCGTGCTGCCGTGACAGCTTATCCAGATACCGTGGAAGTGGCAGTGATAACTCAAGCGGAGACGTGGAAGGGAGCTGATGGGGTGGGACCTCCTGCATGAAAGAGGGGCACATGGCAGGGGACACGTGCCTCGATCGGAAGATATTGTCTATCTTAGGGACAGACAAGAAGCCGCCCTGCTTAGAGGAGACCTGTCATGGCACTTCCTCTCCAGGAGCAGCTTGAGAGAGTGTGAGCGTCTCCCCAGCTCAAAAGAGACCTGGTTTCTAAAGCCCTGTCTGTGCCTACCCCGAAGGTTGGAGGGCATGTGGGGCTTGGTTAAAGGAAGGTGAACTTCCGAAGTTGTGGGTGGCAGTCAGGTGGGAAGCACCAGCCCCAGGGTCCCGGGACACCTGAAGGAGAGAGAAGGCTTAGCTCCATGCAGAATTTTATTCAGGTGAATGGTTTGCAAACTGAGAAACACAGCCTCTGGTGGAAATTGAAAGTGCGCTCTGCGGTGACAAAGGGGAAGCAGCTTTTATAGATAAAGTTCCCACCCTGTTTCCCAGTTGGTCCATTTTTATGCAAATGAGGAATCTGAATTGCAGACTTTTGATTGGTCCAAATGACACCACTCTGATTAATCAGAATCATGCATTCCGATTGGTCGTTATGGAGCCGCTCTGATTGGTCAGTATAAATGCAAGTGAGCATATGGCTGCACAGTTGCGATTGGACTGGGAAGGTCTCAGCCCATTGGTCCAACGACGATACCAGGAAGTCCCTTGAAAGGCTTGACTCAGCCGGCAGGACCACGTGCAGGGGGCTCACAGGAGCTCAGTCCGTGGCTTTTCCCTGAAACCCAGAGTGTGTGAGAGGCGGGCATGTCTCAGCAATGGCTACTGGCCCCTGGTTATGGATTTGGGCCCAGTTAACCACAAGGAGTCCTTCTTGGCAGATGTATTTGTTCCCGAGAATCACACCATCTGTGTCTAAAATCCATCATTCTTTACTTCAGTTGGCTTGTTGGACGCTTCCTGGCTCTGGTGCGTCTGTCTGTCCCCAACCACGTAACGAGGTGCCAGTTATGGCCGCCATACTCTGGGTTCGCAGCGTGCTTCGGCAGTCTGTGCTGTGGGTAACACGGAATTAGTCTTAGCCAAGGCCGAGAAAACCCCTTTTATTTAGCTCCCAACTTTCTGAACTGGCTCACTTCGAAACGAGGGGTTATAATGAAATCCTCCTCGTAAAATTGAAGGTTGTGCAGGACCTCAAGTCTGTGTCCCCAGGGCTCCTGGGTCCCCACTGCCCGCGAGAAGTTGTCATGAGAATGTGGGTCTGGGTGAATCTTGCCCAGCCCGGACCGAACGTGGAGGCTGCTTGATTTATCAGAAAGTCGTACCATCCCGACGTCCGGTCATTCACCCACATCTTCTAATTTATGATGAACCTGTCCACGCTCCCTGCTCCAGTCTCCAAATGTCCATTAGGAAGCTTTCGTCTGCACATAATAAAACCCCACTGATGGTAGCGGAGACCCCACTGGCAAGCCCAGCAGGGGCACCTCCAGGGTTTGTTCCACGGGCCAGTGCCATCTCTACAAGCCCCTGGGCCTTTCCCTCATGGTTACAAGACGGCAGCCACAGCTCCAGGCACCACATCCTCAGAACAAATCCTGTGCAGGAATAGAGAGGGAAAAGGCACCAGGAAGCACTCCTCTGAATCTCACTGTCAAGGAAAATCTTCCGCAGAGAACCTCAAGAGACATGCCCTTGGGTTTCTTTGGCCAAAACCCTGTCCTGTGACCACCCATAATTTCAGTAGAGGCTGAGAAAGCAAACATCCAAGTTTTCCAGCCTCTGTAGTGGGAAGCAGGCCAGGCGAAGGACCAGGAGTTGGGCATGCGCGAGGGACGTGTCTCAGTGCTGTGCCTCCAAGCACCATAGGCGTAGTCTCATGAGGGACAGCCGCAAGGGCCTCCTGGAAGCAGTGGCTGTTGAAGGGAGCTTTGAAGAATGAATAGGAGTTCAACACATGGAGAGAGCGAGCACAGAGAACGTATTCCAGGTAACACTATGAGTTCAAGAACAGCACACCTTGCTGTGCCCAGGAAGACTTCATTTGGCAGATGGCCCGTTCATTAAAACGGGGACTCATAAAGCACGGCACGTGCATAACTGAACAAGGTGGATATGTACACAGATGTTCCTGCACCGATTGGTAGGTGTTGGACCTCTCTTTGCTTATGACTCGGTCACCCCACTGCGCTCTCCTTGCTTGTGCTAACCAGCCCCGCGGCGTGAGGTCCACCACCTCCGGGTCTGGTGTTTGACGTGGAGCAGGACCTACCAGCAGAATCTTCTCGGTGCATCTGGGGTACTCTCTGGGCAGCTCCAGTATTGACAGGAAATCAGCGATTCCTTCTCCAGGACGTGCTGCTGAAGCCAACACCCCCCCCCCCCTTCCACATGTCTTTTCTCTCTGTCAATCATTGTCTAGGGTGGGGACTGCTTGCCACCTGGCCAGCAACCGACAGGTGCGAGGACGCCGTGTCCAGCCCCAGATAGCCTGGCTTTGCCTCCAGCTGTGTGCTCTTGTGTCCAGTTCCCTCATCCATAAAGTGGGGGCCATCACGGTGCCTACCTCCTGGAGTCACCTTGAGGAGACACCCCAAAAGTGCCCAAAGGCTGAACGTAATAATTATCATTACACTTATTACTAGTTAAGCCAGAGTTCAGATCTATCCCCACCTTGAGCCAACCCAGCATGAAAACCTAGAATCAGTCATGGGGAAAGCGTGAGGGGCGCAGGGGGCGTTTCTTTGTCTTTCAGAAAGGGTTCTCCGTATGATCCTTCTGAATTTTTCTAGGACATCTCACAGATGACCCCATTTCTAAAATGTGTTTTCTTTGTGTCTTCTCTGAAGCTCAGGTGTAGTGTCAAGCCAGGCACCTGTATACCGCAATGTAAGTGTGACGGGAGGATTCAGACTTTCTTAGTTTTTATTAGTGTACCTCCGTGTGGTTCATCTTGGGGCACTCGCACACACATATTATCGGTGTGTCGATTCGAGTGGCTTTAAAGCATTTGGAACGTGTCTTTAGAAACTATGGGCCACAAGCCAAATCCAGCCTGCTGCCTGTTTTTATAAATAAAGTTTTATTGGAACACAGCCATGCCCATGCATTTGCATAGTGTCATGGCTGCCTTTGGGGCCCTACTGGCAGAGCGAGTAATTGCAGCAGGGACCATATGGCCCACAAAGCCTGGAGTGTTTACTCTCTGGTCCTTTACAGAAGAGTTTGTCAACCCCTGATCTAGAACCTTCACAGAGCCCCTTTCAAAGGACTTATCACGGTGCTCCACGTGGAAACGTGCCTCCTTCCTGCTCTCAGGGACTTAGAAGTGCCCCTGTGTGCGGGCAGCCTCTGATCTAAGCGTCAGCGCCTAAAACAGGAGCAAGATACAGTAGTACCTCGGTTTTTGAATGTCTCCGTTGACGAACATTTCGGTTTACGAACGCCGTAACCCAGAAGTAAGTGCTTCAGTTTGCCAACACGCCTGGGAAGTCAAACATGTCACGCGGCTTCCGCTGAGTGCAAGATCCTGAGGCCCAGCTGTCGGCTGTTTTCGAACGTTTCAGAACTCGAACGGTCTTCCGGAATGGATCACGTTCGAAAACCGAGGTACCACTGTATTCTGTGGAGGGAGGTTGGTGGTCTAGAGGTGGCCGGGCCCTTCCCTTCAGCTGGGGCCTGGTCTGACTTTCACATGACCTCTCACCTTCTAAGTCACTGCCGGCTGGGCAGGTTGGCCTGGTGGAGAACTGGGGGTTCGGGGAGCCCTGCAGCCCCTCACCCACCCCAGGCTCAGCTTCCTCTCCAAAGCATTGAGTACCGCATGACATCACGCTCAGTCTGACTCCCATGAAAGGACACGGCTTCTGGATTTATAGCTTTTATAGCTGTGGGTGACGTCCACCTCCTCACCAGAGGGACTTGGGAACTGGCTTTTGAAGACAAGCCCGGTGGCCTGTCTGAAGGCCCACTTGACGTGCTCTTTTGGGGCCAGTTTTGAGACCCACCGATGGGGCAGGCCTGGCCTGTCGTTTTAGTTACCGAAGGAAGGAAAGTCACAAACTGCCGCTTCCTGTACTCTTAGCAAAATGCCAAGCCCTTGTACAGCTCCCCTGATTTTTGTTTTGTTTTGTTTTAAAGAACATTCAGTTCAGGGTCAAAGGGTGACATTTATGCGTTGGCCCTGCCCCTGGCCGAGCCACGTGACCCTGCACAAACCCTGTCCCCACTGACTTCATGGACTCCCCATGAAAATGACCCACCAGGCTACAAGGTGGGAAGGGTGGCAGACGGAAGCAGGGTGGAGGAATGCTTTAAATAGAGCTGTGGGTGCTGGGCTCTCTCCTGCAGGCAGTGTAACGGGGGGGCCACCACCTCTTCCGGGAGCAGCCTGGTTTTAACACTGAAAGCCCACGTCCCAGGAAACCCCTCCACCCCAGGCAGCCAGGAAGTGGATCACACCAACAGCGTCCTAGACGGGACACACGAGTCCCAGCTTAGGTTTCATGCGTTGAGTCAGTAAGCATTAATTAAGCTTTTCTGGTCTTCCATTTTGCAGTCAGGAAAACCTAGGCCCAGGGTGGGTGACGCTCCTGTCCAGGGTCCCCCTGCCAGCTCTTGGCAGAGCCAGAACTCAAAACATGGGTCTTCTCGCCTGCCCTCGGAGCACTCGCATGTTACTGGGAGAGCCAGAGACAGTAAGCAAACAAACAGATCGCACTTTCAAATATGGTGATTGACGAGAGGAAAATAAAGCAAAA
Organism: Rhinolophus ferrumequinum; assembly: GCF_004115265.2. NCBI lineage: Eukaryota > Metazoa > Chordata > Mammalia > Chiroptera > Rhinolophidae > Rhinolophus > Rhinolophus ferrumequinum. Next base: position 2,786,980 of record NC_046294.1, read on the forward strand.
GGAAGTGCTGAGAACCAAGGACACGAGGGCGTGTCTGGGCAGTAGGGAAGGCACCTCTTCGGAAGTGACCTTGGAGACCTGAGCAGTGTCAGCAGTGCAAAGGCACTGAGGCAGAGATGAGGTTGGCCTGTTAGAGGAAGAGTAGACATCAGCGTAGCTGGAACAGTCAGATTTAGGAGGAGGCAGGGCTTGGGTCAGATCACAAAGGGTCTTAGCCATGGTGGAGAATTTGGATTTTTATATCCAATTCTGATGGTAAGCCATTGGAGTACTTTAAGCAGGAGAGATGTGCTCTGATTTAAGATTTTTATAATAAAGAGTGAATTCAGGCAGACACCAATTTATATTAAAAATATATTTATACTTTAAGTTTTATATTAACATATGTATAATATAATATGTAATATTTTACATTGAAATAATATGATTTTATTACAAAAGTCTGGTGTTTTGCGTGTGAGGGTATTGACACCAACCAAGGTCATGGAGCTGTTTGGGTGAAGCTGGGGTCCCCATCTGGCCTTTCCCTTCCAAGGCAGCGGGGCTCCCTTTCAGACCGCATTTCCTTCCGGTCCTATCCACGGGGAGCGGGGATCACCTCCCGTCGTCATCCTGAGCACAGTTGAGCTGTATCTTTGTCATCTCCACCAGCCGTTCTTGGCAGGTAACACGCCTGGTAGTGTTTAGGAAATGTTTTGGGGTGATTTATTACCAAATAATGAGACAATTTAATTTCAGTCGTCTTTGCACATTATGGCTCCTGTTAGGAAAACCTCGCGTTGCCGATCATGTTCGCGATGGGGAGGAAAACGGGTGTGACGAAGGCTGGGCCGGGCGTCGTCTTAACTGCCTGTCTGAGACATGGCTCCCGTAAGACCGCCTCTCTCGGCGTGGGTGTGTGGGCTCCATGGGGACGGAGCCCAGCGTCCTCGCCCATGTAGCGTGAAATGACGCTGGCCCCTGCTCGTGCAGCAAGGTGGGCTCCCAGGAGCCGCATCAGTTGTGAATGAATCGCCCACATGCGTCATCTCCCCCACACAACGCAAACAGCCTTGCACAGATGTCTCTCAGAACAGCAAGATGTCCCCGGGCAGAGGGCCGCGTTTCCCCTGGGAACTGTGGCAGCCACCTCCCCGTACCAGCCAGGCGGGCAAGAGGGCAGCACCAAGTGCTCACCTGACCGGGAACCAGGAAGCAGGACGCAGGAGTGGCGGTGTGTGTGCCCAAGGCTAAGGGCCCGCCCGGCAGCAGCACGTGACTGATGACTCGGGGAGCCCTCCTGCGCACTCTCAGCCTCCACGCCTTCCCAAGGACGAGGCTGGCCCTGTCCCCACCGCCCGTGGAGCGGCCCTCTGTGCCACTGTGCAGCCAGTGCTACCGCGGTGAGCTGGGCCGCCGGCCCACGCCTGGCATCTCTGCCCAGCTGGGACACCTGTTGAGTCCCCGACCCCCCCTTGGAATGGCTGACGGGCTCTCTGTTTAGTCGCATCCTTTCTGATTGGCAGAGCCTGGAAATTTCTAGGACAGCCACTGCCATCCCCGGTCCCTGGAGCTCCCTCTTTCTAATAGTGTCCCAGTTCCTGCCTCTATCAGGTTGTCACCGAAATGCATTTACACGAGGAGAGATTTAGATGAGGCTTCTTCTCAGGCTTCCGTTTTCCGTGCCCTGGAGAAGGCGGGGTCCCCCGCCCACAGCGGCTCTGGGAAGGAGCTTTCCGTGGCGATGAATTCCCCTGTCTCTCTTACGGGAGTCCTCCCAGGGCCTCCCCAGACACCTGAGCTCTAGCGGCGCCAGCCCAGATCCAAACAAACATATTCAGCACACTCAGTGTGCCTCTCACCATAACAAATGCTGCGCCGAGTCTGATCCTTCCTGCCTTTGAACCCATCTATCTGCCCCTAAGTAGAACTCATTGCGGTGACTCCCCCAGCGGCTTCCGCGATTTCATCACCGTCGTCTGCATCCCCAGGAATTCTTTCCAAGTGAGGACATCTGACTTGCGAGTGGTTTCCATGTGCAGTGACATGTTCACGGACACGAAACGGAGCGAGTTGTGACGTTGACCCCGCATTAGATTTTGGAGATGCAGACTGATGTCCGTGTTTCCATTTCGTCTTTGGGTTTTGGAGCCAGTGGCTTGCGGGGCCAAGTTACTGAAATCGCCTGCAGACCTGAGGAGGGTCAATGTACCTGAGTCCAGGCTCCGCATCTGGTGCCTGTGGCCCCTCCTGCTGGCCTCAGGCACATCCTCCCCGGTCCGTGCCTCGTCTGACCGCAGCTCCTGCCCTGGGACCAGGCCATCCTGACCACCTGCCCTGTCGCTCCCTGCTTCATGCTCATGGTTAGGGAGAGTCAGCATCGTCGATGGCAGACGTGTGTGTGAATCATTTAGATGGAAACATGGTGCTGGGAACCAGTTCTTGCCACGTGTGCCAGTGAACCCTGGGTCATTCCAGTGGGATGCAGGCCTGGGTGGGATAAAAGCTGGGGGAAGGAGCAAGGGGACAGTTGCTTTCCTATCATTTTGGCCTTTGCGTGGTGCTGGGGAAGCATGGGCTGTCCCGGGCCTGGCTGAAGCTGCATCCCGCTCTCTCACCACCGGGCCAGTGTGTCCCCGGTGTGCAGGGGGCCGACACCCACGGCCGTCAGCTCATCCTGCCTCTCTTGTGCGCCGAACCTCCGTCCATGTGGTTCCATCTCTGCCTGGAATGTTCTCCTCTCCCTCCCCACTTGGCCTCTCCAGCCTCCCAGCCCCATTCATTCCCGCTCACGTGTGGGTCCCTCCTCCTACAGAAGGCCTCCGCCGCACTTCCAGTTCTCACAGCACCACGTCCTGCACACTGCTGTGACTAGTGGATTAATACTTGTCTTCTATTAATACTTGGATTAATACTTGAACAAATTACCACAGACTGGTGGCTTCAAGCAATAGAAATGGGTTCTCCCCCATTTCTGGTGGCCAGAAGTCTGAGATCCACGTGTGGCAGGGCACGCTCCCTCCAAAGGCCCTGGGGGGAGTCTTTCCTGCCTCCTCCTGCTTCCGGTGTTTGCCACGTGCTCTTGGCCTGTGGCTGCATCACTTCCCTCTCTGCCTCTGTCTTCACACACAGCCTTCTCCTCCGTGTCTCCGCGTTGCAAGTCTCCCTCTCTTTTCTTCGTATAAGGACCAGTCACTGGTTTTAGGGCTCTCGTTAAATCTAAGGTGATCTCATCTGCAAAGACCCTATTTCCGAATAAGTTCACATTCACAGATACAGGGGGATTAGGACTTAAGCGTAATCTTTTGGGGGGGCCACCATACAACCCACGACACCTGGCATCTGTACAGTGTGGGGGGCACTTTAATGCACCCCAGTGTAGCCGGAGCTGTGGACGGTGGGAAGGGGGGTAAGGTGTCCAGCCCTGCCAATGAGCAGACGGGGCCCGGTACCCAGCCCCTGACCTGACGTTGAGTAGGTGTTCAGTATTAAGGAACGGCTGCCTTAATTCACTGGTTAATGTGGTCGCTTAGTCACTGGCCCCACCCCCTCCTGACCTTAAGTCCCAGACCAAAACCAAGCCCCAGTGGAGCTGCGAGGAAATGTCGCTGTTTGACTTGACAGGGTGCTGTCCCAGCGGGGTCCCGAGTGCACCAGGTAAAGCCACCTAGGCTACCCCGGCTGCCCTCGGCTTCACAAGTTCAATGTCAGCCGTGGTCCTTCCCACATGGGGCAGGGCTCCTTCCCACCCCGGGGCCCCCACGCTCATGCGTCTCGGCCGCCCGGGACTGGCTTCCTGTGGCTCCATGTTTACACCTCCTCCAGGACCAGGTCTCGCTGCCAAGAGCACATGTTCAGTGACTGACCAGTCCTAAATGCCAGCTGTCATCACTGGCCCCTGCTACCTCCTGGGCCCAGGTGACGGGCAGCATTCTTTCAAGCCCATCGAGGCCCTGCTGGGAGAAGTGAACCTCGGGCCACAGTTCAAAGCCACTCGATGCCTGGCCTCCTATGGTCGTGCAAGGCAGGCACCAGGAGACCGTGAAAGGCCGGCCAGTGGGGTGTGGACCCCAATTTCTCAGGCCGGCCAGTGGGGTGGGGACCCCCATTTCTCAGAGGCCGGCCAGTGGCGTGGAGACCCCGATTTCTCAGGCGGCCTCCATGGGGTAAGGACCCCGGTTCCCAGGCCTGCCAGTGGCCTGTATGCCACCTCTCTATGAACTAGAATGCCGTTCCTCCAAGCACTTGACTTCCATTTGTGCCAAAATCGCCATCATAAGTACATGGTTCCGTGATGGCCATGATGTAGATGGTGTCCTCTGCAGGGGACTTTCACCGCCCTGCACTGCTGTACTTGGCAGGGCTGGACACCTACCCCCTTTACCTTCCACAGCTCCTGCTACATTGGGGTACATTAAAGTGCCCCCCACACTGTTGAGAACACATTTGGAGCGGGCACGGCTGGATTACACTTTTGTGTTTTAATCAACAAACACAGGTAGAATATCAGCAAGAGTAAACATGTCTCGTCGGGAGATCTGGCCAGCAGCGGGGCATGGTGTTTGCTCCCAGGGTGCCCCCAGCTAACGGGTCAGCGGGGCACAGGGGCCGTGTCAGAGGCTTGACAAGGCTCGAATGGACCCTGGGGGAGAGAATGTGTGACGCTCCCCCACAGTGGGAGGTTTGGGCCGGATGGCTTCTGCCCGGGTCACAGGGCCTGTGAGTTGTCCAGCCCTGGGGGCGGGCGTAGCAGGCAAAGGGAACATGACACCTACAGCCGTGGCGTGTTCCGAGGACCCAGGGTGTGAGGAGTTGGGTAAGGCTGACTCAGCACATTTCAGGGGAGACTGACTGTGACCGTGGTCCGTGGTCCCAGGCAGCAAGGGGCAGGTGCAGCGGGGTGTGGCGGGCCCACTTTGGGGTGGGCTGTTGTTTCACGAGGACCCGCCCCCAGGGAGCAGGTGGCCGTGACTTCCCCAGGCTCCCCAGGTCAGCAGCAGTGCCGAGGTTGAGCCCCAGTGAAGTGGGGTCGCAGGCGTCTGGGCTGCATCTCGAGGACCCATCTGCTGGTGTGGGACAGGGTGTCTAGGGCTGAGGTCAGGGTGGCCTCGGGATCTCGGGGTTCAACACGGCCCCGCAGCCTCACACAGAAGCCACATCAGTGCCATAGCTTCCGGACATGCGTGTGTCTGTCGTCTTGAGACCATTTTTAGATTCTGAAACCAGCAGAAAGAGCGCCCTGAGAGTTCCTAATCTCCAGGAAGCTTCCTCCTGAGGCCCAGGGTGTGGGGTTCCCAGTCTGACCGGTAGGGGGGAGAGAAGGGTGCAGGCAAAACTAGATGTCAGCTCCTGTTTTAAGGGACCGACCCTTCCGTTCGCGTTTCCCGTGGTTTTTCATGGGCTGCTACAGAAAGTGTAAGTTTCTAGGCCCGGGCTGACCTTTCTGCTTCGTCTCGGGCTTCCTGGGCCGGCCTAGCCGCGTGCAGTAGTACTCCACAGAGCTGAGCTGCTCCTGCCCTGGGTACGGCTGGGAACCGGGGTGTCCCTAAGTTGAAACCTCCTTCGGTCCTTCCTTGGGCTGCCTCCCCTGCCACCCCTGTTCTCTCCTGGTTTCACACCCATTTGGTTCCATCCTACAGACATCGTGGGGTGCGTTGTGCTATGCTGGGTGCTCTGGGTGTCTGGGGGTGAGCTGCAAGATGAGGGCACTGCCTTTCAGGACTCCATGTCTCCTGGGGGTTTCGTCCCTAGAGGGCATGTGGGGGTGCTTACGGGCAGATGCCCTGTGTTCGGGGGTCGGGGGAGTCTTGTCCTACTGGTTCCTCCAAGTCTCTACGAGGCAGGTACAATGCTAGACGGTGCTGGTGGGGTCACAGGCTCTGGGAAGCGAAGCCAGCAAATGGCTGAATTGGGATTCAGACCCAGGTCTGCTATGAATGACAGACAGGTCGTGATGGGCAGGCAGCAGGGACTCAGCAAACAGGACGTGGCCAGCAGACTGCAGGGCAAGGCGGTGGCAGTCACAGGGATGAGTCAGAAAGTTCTTAGGCGGGTCAGGACTTGCTGAGAGGGGTAAGCCGGGCTCGGGAGGGGGCTCTGTGGTCAGCCCAGAAACGGTCCTTACGGGAGGAGGACAGGTGAGCACGTGTAAACACCCGCCCTGCTCTGGGTGGTTGCTGGGTGCCTGCGCTGGGATTGGTTCATTCATGGCCACAAGGCATGTCTACTGTTGTGCCCATTTTGCAGAGCGGGACCCTGAGGCTCTGAAGGTCATAGTGACCTTCGGGTCAGAGCAGAGCTAGGGTTTGAGTTGAGCTCTCTATGATGCCAGTGCCACCTTTGCCCACCAGGACAGAATGCCCCTGCCCCTGTTTGGTCAGTGGGGAGGGGGCCAATAAGTGCCCGGCCAGCTGCACTGTCCCTAGCAAGGGGGTGAGGGCACGGCTGGTAGGAAATGTGCAGGTCGTCTGCGAGGCGCGTGAAGCCCAAGGCAGGTCCGGGCAGCATTTGATCCTGTGGGCAGAGTTGGGCCACGGAAGGGCTGTGTGCTTGGCGCTGGGCAGAGGCGGGTGCTGGGGGCCACGTGTGTCCCCAGGGAGAGCAGGCTCAGGACCCTCTGAGATTTGGGGGGCTTTTTGCCAGCGGCTACTCATGCGTACAAAAGTGCAAGAGCAAAAGACTGTGCCTTGGGCAGCTGGGGCCCTTGGGGAGCCTTTCCCTGGAGGAGGGGACAGGAGCCGGTCGTGGGGTTTGTACCTGCCGGGCACCAAGTGAACCACAGGGCCAGGGTGGCCCTCCCCCTGAGAGTGTTAAAGGTGGTGGTGGGACAGCATTTTGTGCCTGCGTTCTGGCTGGGGAGGCCTGGGAGAGGATCTGATCCCCGCAGAGCCCCTGCCTTCCCCCACCTACTCCTGTGGTTCCAGGTCTGGCTAACGGCCAGGCCTGCTGCGGTTCCAGATGGCAGGTCAGGGGATGGCTCCCTGGGACTCTCGCGTTCCCCCATACCATCACGGGTATCGACACATCTAACCTCACCAGATTCCCGGGAGGCCTGCGGCTTGTTCTCACTGCCTTGTAATGTGAAGGGAAACTGAGGTTAGAGAGCCCTGGGACTCACTAAGTGTTAGGCAGGGCGGCAGCTGCGTGACCCCGCCGGCTCCTGACCTTGCTTCGGATCTTGTGTGGTGGGCTGTGCCATCATGGCCGAGTTCCCAGAACGGGGGCTCCCTGCCCGTGGCAGGCTGTCCCGAGAGTGGGAGGTAGAGCGAGCGCCCAGGGACTGACTGAACTGCCCTCCCGAGTTGTTAGACCACACTGGACCGGTCATCCTGGATGGCATGGTCTGCCAGATGTCAAGGTGTGTGTCCCCACTGTGCCGGCCCTTCTCTGGAAGACAGTCACCTGGCAAGTTCCTTTTTTCACAACCGTCTGATGCAGGGGGCAGGGGGCAGGGGTCAGGAGTGGGTCAGGATATGTGCCCCCCTCCAGCTGTGTCCCCCCGCGTCTCTGAAGCTCCTCTGCCTCATCTGCGCCATGGAAGCTGCCCACCACCTTGTCCGAGCGCCCCTGCCCCTCCTCTCCCAGGGGTCCCCAATCTGGCTTGGCCGTGCTGCTCCCAGGTGTCTGCATACTGGGGCCACGTGCTTCCTGCCGGCGGCAAATCCAGTGCTGGGAAAAGCTGACCATCAGTTGCCTGGGACTCGGAGTCCGTCAGTATGTCCCATCGCAAGCTCTCTGTGTCCCCCGGCCTACGCCTCAGACAGAAGACTGCTGGGTTCTTCCAGGCCCGCTGCAGCCTTTCCATGGGGGGTCTTCTGGGGGTGGGGGTCTTCTGCTCATGCCCAGTCCTCCCATCCAGCCCCTTAGGACCCTGGAGAAAGCCTGTCTTCCGTGCCTCCACCCCCCACACACACACAGGCCTCCAGCTCCAGCTCCTCACTTACTCCCGGGCAGCCCCCCACAGTGGGGCAGGGCCAGGGCTTGCAGCCGGCCTGGCCTGCTGGGAAGTCCACTTCGGTCCTGCACCCGGTGCTTCCGGGGTTGGATAACCATGTGGCAAAGCGCCCTTCCTGTAAGTGACAGCAGCTGATGCAAAGTTGGGCCTTTGGGTTTCTTTCCTTAAAAAAAAAAAAAAAAATGCTGTGCCAAGAGGCAGACGGTGTGGCTTTAGATCGTCTCTCAGAGGGGGAGCCCGGGCCCCCTTCTCCCCATCCCCACGTCATCATCCCCCAAGGGAGGCCGAGTCCCAGCACCACCGCTGGCCCTGGTGGAGTGACCTGCCTCCTGCTGGAAGCCCCCGCCCCTCCACCAGCCTGCAGTTTGTCTGCGCGGGTGACGCTGCTGACTGGACGGACAAGAGGGAGGGGTCGCTGTGTCTCCTGGTGCCGGCTCACGCAGGGAGCAAATAGAATCTGATTTTTTTAAAAAACCTCTTCAAGAAGAAGGAAAAAAAAAAAAAAGCAAAAGTGCTGCCTCATTTCTCCTCCGGCTGATTTCATTTGCTCCCTGGCAGATGCCTCCGGCCGGGGCTCCTTAGCGCACGGCGGGCGGGCGCTCCTCGCGGCCGCTCACTCTCCCTGCTTTCCGGTGCCTGGAGCCAGCCCGCCCAGCCAGCGCCCGGGCCTCCCCACCATGTATGACTCCTTCCTCCCGCTCACTCCGGCTCTGCCTCTGCCTGGCCCCCCCTCCGAGCCCCATTGTGCCGTGCCCGCCTATCCCGTTAGCCCCCCCCCTGGCTGCCTCGCTCCTCCTGCGCCCTGTGCTGCTTGCTCCCTCCGTGCTGCCCGGATCCCGCGAGCCGGCTGATTAATTGGCTCCGATGATGAGCGTCCCAGTCGGAGGAGCCGCCACGGTGATGATGACGGGTCACAATAATGGTCGCTATCCCCGGACTTCTCTCTGCAGTGACTGCATCATCCAAGACAAGACGGTGGTCCTGCAGAAAAGGGACAATGAGGGCTTCGGGTTTGTCCTGCGAGGGGCGAAAGGTAAGAGCCGCTGGGCCCAGCCTGGCTGCATTCACATGTCGCGTGTGCGTGTGTGTGTGTGTGTGTGTGTGTGTGTGTGCACGCCTGTAGGAAAGACGCTCCCCAGCCCCGAAAGCAGCCTTTTTCCTGGGGGCACTTGGTTGCTAGGCAACCGTGTTCCTTAACTGCTGCCTACTCAGAGAACCCCAGGGCCTCCTTTAGGAATATTTTTAATTTTCTGGACACCACATCACTCTGGACGAGCTCTCTCTCTCTCCCTCCCCCCACCCATTTTTTTTCTTTTCGATCATGGATGTAATTTACGTTTTGTGGCTTAGTTCAGTCCAACTGTGGCTGCGTTCAGAGCTCCTGGTCGCAGGCACCCAGAATTACCCGGTCCTGAGTTCCAGGATCTAGAAACCGCCCCGTCCTGGGAGTGGGCTGCTGCTCCAAGTGCAGCCGACGTCCCTGTGCCTGCCTCTGAGGTGACTTTGCCAAGGAAATGTGGCAAGATGGTCCCCTCTGCTGTGGCCTGAGCCAGCAGCACTCACCGTGGTGGGGGGCTCGGGGGACGTGTCCCCCGGCGGTGCACTCACTGCCAGCCCTTGACCTGGGGGCTCCCCTTCGGAAAGAAAACAAAATGGCATCGCCTCCCCAGCAGAGGGGACAGCTGTCCACCGCGTGTGTGGTGGGTAAGCCATGTGGAAGTTTCTACACTGGGGGCCCGGCGCCTGTGCTGGGGGCAGCCTTCTTCCCTGAGCGGCAAGCCCACCTGCCCGAGGCTCAGGCTGTCCAGAGAGAGGAAGAAAACGTGACTCTGTCTCCGTGTGTGTGTCCGTGATCCTGTGTGAGTTCTCTCCCCTCCCCCTGCCGAGGCCATCTTCATCCTCCCACCCGACTCCCACCCACCACCCCACCCCCACCTCGGCCCCTCAGCTCAACCCAGGAAAGTCCACCTCTTGCCCTAGAGTTTAGTCGGCAGCTGGGTAGGACCCGGAGCCCAGGCTCGCAGTGCTGTGCGCCGGGGACCCTGCCCTCCCGTGGACGCTGGCTGCAGGGTGGTCCCAGAGAGCCAGGCCCCCCCCCACACAATTCCTAAGCGGGTTCCAAATCTGCAGCCCCCACTGGGCCAGCGTTGTGTTCTGTCCGTGCCCCCACTTGGCTCCCCTTCATTGCGGGTCTTCGTAGCCTTAGATTTGGCAAGTAGTTCCGTGTGGTGTTTCTGTAGCTCTGTGTGGTTATGGGGGAAACTTTTCCATTTTTAGAACTGAAAATGTTTAGTCACGGACGCTTTTAAAGAAAATGACAGGCGTGTACATACAGACATGTACAGTGGGGCACGTTACTCCGTGTTTTCAGCAGAGAGGCCAAAAGATAGGCTGGCCCCAGATGCCTTTGGCTCATTACGTGGGTGCTGACCTGTGACTTGAGTGTCCATCCCTTCCCAGGGGAGTGCTGGCCTGCACGGCCCACCTCCTCCAGGAGACACACGGGTCTTTCTCCCGAGGTCCCGTGGGGGTGGGGCTGCCCACTTGGGAAGCTCTCCCAGGCTTGTAACCAGGTGTCTTTGCCTTCCCAGCGGACACACCCATTGAGGAGTTCACGCCGACGCCGGCGTTCCCGGCCCTGCAGTACTTGGAGTCCGTGGATGAAGGCGGGGTGGCATGGCAAGCCGGACTGAGGACTGGGGACTTCTTGATCGAGGTAGGGATGCAGGTGTTTGTGTCTTTCTGCTGGGGGAGAGCGCCGACTCTCTTACGGCTAGGGTCCGTGTCATGACAGACGTGGCCGAGGGGCCAGGACGCGGGTGCTTGTGGAGGCTGCGTGGACTCGTGCTTGCTTGTGTCTGCCCACTGTGGGTGCCACTTCCTGTAGACGTGCGTGTTTGGGTTGTGTTCGAGGCCTTGGGAGGGTGGGAATGAATGTGGAGTTTGGCCGTTGGTCTTGAACTCGCAGGAAGAAAAACGTGGCTGCCGTGATGTCGGGGCCACGCAGAGGTCTGCAGAAAGTTTCGCCGTGACTGTGGATAGACACCACGAGGGCCCATCGGCCACCCATGTGCCGTGGGGCCAGCTGGAAGGTGCAGGACTGTGGCTGTGGCTGACATGAGGTCTGTACTGGTGGTGGCTCAGAGTCCGTTGGTTCGTAAGTTGCGGTACCTGGCCTGTCGGGGGAAGACGGCCTTCAAACACCGAAGAGCTGTGCAGGAGAGGTGGCTGCGGTGGATGGCACTGAACGGCAACTTAAAATTCAGATGCTTTGAGAACCAGCTTCCGCTGGTAGGTAAAAGGAGGGCACATCGTCCTCACTGAAAGAATCCCACGACATGTAAGAGCCTGTGTTTCTCAGGCACCCGGAGCTGCTGCATCGCTGTGTGTGAGCTGTCCACGCTGCCCGCACACCTGAGCTCCCAGCCCTCGGTGGCCTTAGGTGTGTTACTTTCAATCTCGTACAGGAACGTGTGACTCTTTGGCAATAGTAGGGATAAGAGAGTCTGTTGCACCTGGGAATATTCTTTGTAGGAGGTTGGGTTAGGGCAAATGGCCCTCGTTGGAGATCGCGTTTCTCGGACAAGTGTCCTCGGTGCTAACCCTGAGCCCTGTGTCTTCGCATTGGAAATCCACGTGTGGCTGGAAGGAATGGACGTGTGGTGTCCCGCTGGCCACGTCGTGGTGCCTGCCATTGGGCCGGCCCAACACTTGTCCATTCGTCAAGGAGGACACCCCGGCTGTGGCGAGACGGCCACGTGAAGCCATTTCTGTCCACTATGCCGAGGTTCCCAAGGGTGCTTTTGAGCTGTGGTTTTGCTCATGGTCTCTTTAGCTCTGCTGAGGCTGTTAGAGCAGCGGGCGTCCGGAAGAAAGATGCCGTTGGAGGGGAGGGAGCCAGGTAAAATTGGGAAGGTGCCGTAACCTGTTCCAGGTACCTTGTGTTGTGTCATTTTGTCTGCTGAGCGATGTATTTAAATTACCACTGTCCCCTCAGAGCCTGGCTGGGACGGACAGTGAGCTCATTCGGAGGCTTGTCCATTTAAACTGTGGGATGTGTATCCAGAATGATGGAGACTAAAACCCACTGTGGTTTCATGGGTTAACTCGATTTGTAACCTCATGAAAATGCAGAAAGACGGGGTTGAATCATCTCCTGTAGGATGTAGTTGTGATGTAAGTCCCCTTCGTGTGCGTGTGCGCGCGTGTGCGTGCGCCTGCGTGTGTGTGCGTGCGTGTGCGTGTGTGTGTGTCTGTGTGTGTCTGTGTGTGTGTAAGAGGGGCTCCAATAGGTTGACAGAGCTGTTGTTGGTTTTAAATCATAAACGAGGGCTGCAGATGTAAGCACACCCCCTGTTGTCAGGCGCCTCAGATTGTTTCCTTAATAAACTATTCACTAACAGAAACGGGGGGACCCCCGTGGGTCCGTGGCCCAGGGAAGAAGAGCTGCATGGGGTTGGCGGATGTGGCCCCAGCACACCTGGGCTGGGTCGAGAAGGCTCGCCACCTGGTTGGGTGAACGCCTCCGTGGAATTGGGAGCATTAAGAGTTTCTGCACTTCTGTTTTCCAAGCATTTCCTTTGACATTGCTCCTAACCTCTGATATGCAAATATATTTGCCATTTTGGAACAGGTTTTATATTCTGGGTAACCTCTGCATTCCAGGATTGTAGGAGGGCCCGGTGCTGGAAGCGTTAGGCTGTGTTGGTGTTATTATGTCACAAATGACCTGAAGGAGGAGTGGGCTCTCCTTCGCCACAGCCCCTCCGAGGCCACTCACCAGTGGTCCTGCAGTGACGAGGGCGGGGGCCGGACCCTGGGAGCCCGGCTCTTCCCAGTTCATTTCCGAGGCTACGTGGTGGGGCTCAGAAATCCTCCTTTAGGCGCTTGGATTAAAAAGACTGAATCTCCATTGAATTGTTTTCCTAGCTACCAGATTCCACCACTAGAATCTTAATATCATTTATAGCTGTACGTTGTTTCCCACAGACAGTTGTTTCACGTTTTTAGGGGAAAGCTTCCACCTTGGAGGGATTGTTTTAGATGGACTCATGTGTCTCAGGTGGTCTTCGTCTGCCAGGAAGCCACCCCTGGAGTCGATGGGCTGTCTGAGCTCTTGGTGAGGTGCAGGGGCCCATGTGAAAGCTGCCCCAAGTGGGGACAAAGTGTCCTCGTCCCGACCATGCCCCCCCCCCTGCAAGCCTTCCTTTCGCTCTGCTGTTGGAAAGGAACTCAGAGCGTGTCAGATGTTTATTTGCTCTTTGAAAACTCAGGCTGCGTTTGAAGTTGGGAGCAAGGGGCCACTTTGAAGGGCATGTCTGCTCTTGGAAGCCCTTCTTGGACTTTGTCAGCGTGTCCTGGCCCTGTCCTCCAGCCGGCATCGGCTCCTGTCATGGAGGAATCCGCTGTGCGTGCTCTTTTGGGTGCTGACCCTCTAAATTTATGTCTGTCCTGCCCTGGCATTTGGGAGAAGTTTGTTCTTTTGTTGTTGCTGTCGTTTCTTTGTTGACCACCCGCCACCAAGAAGCAAAGGCTTTGAGCCAAGTTCCACGTAAAAGGCCGTCTTCAAATAGGGACTTAGGGGCAAGGCGGGTCTTAGTATGCCACTTGGGTTGTCATGAAACATTCGCTCAGTGGTGGAGAAGTGGAGGGGGCGTTTGAACATGGTGGCTCCATAGATTCTGAGGTTCACTGTTCCAGAGCAGCCCCAGGTGCCAAGTCCCCTGGAGGCTGACGACACTGGAGCTTTCCCAGAGAGGACGCAGGGCGCTGGCAGTTGAGAGCCCCTGCGGGGACCTGCAGGGGAGAGTGCTGCCTGTAGAGAAATGGGCCCAGGGACAGTGACAGCCCAGGGAGAGAAGCAAGCCGGGGACCAGGACAAGCTGTTCTCTCCTCACAGGAGAGCATGTGAGGAGGGTCCTCCCCTGGCAAGGTGCAATGAAGGCCCACGTCCCTTTTGGCTGCAACAGGAAACCCAGTTCCAACTGGTTTTACTAATGATAGGAGTTTGCCACTGAGTGTCCTCCCATTGTCTTGGTAAGTCTGTCACCCCTGCAAGAGGGGGCAGGGGAGGTCACTTACGGTGTCATAAGGAGGACATAGACGGCGCATGGGTGGCAGTTTCTCATCGAGTCATTAGGGAGACGTGGAGGTTGGGATGTCCTTTCAATGTCCTTCAGGGACTCACCGAACTGGACGGCCCGTCAGCCTCTTCAGTGAGACCTGGCAGACCTTTCAGAAACAGACCTGGTGGCCGGCCCACACCTACAGGATCAGAACCACGAGGCAGGAGCTCGGGATCGGTGTTTCTGGAACTCATGGTCCTACCAGGGTCTCCGATGGGCCGGCAGCGTGATGGCCGGCTCACCTCGTTGTGTTGGCTTTTTAACTAAAGAAGAAAAGCAAGTCGTGTGTTGATCTCCTTGGACGGTCTTTCTGCCACAGGCTCCCGTTTGGAAAGCTAAGTTCGGCGTTTGTTGTGTTACTTTCGTAAACTAAAACACCTGTTATCTCAAGAATTGTTCGTACCAATACAACTAGACAGTGAACATCAAAAGGGCAGGCAACAATGTGAAACAAATCCGACCTGTGTGCTTCTTGACAGTAATCAAGGTGTGTCTGCCAGGCACTGCACCGTGCCATCGGACCCCCACAATAGTTCTGTAAAAGAGCATCTGTTGTGATCCCGTTTTACAGATGTGGAAACTGAGGCACAGGCAGGTTAAGCAGCAGATGGGTGGAGAAGCTGGGATCCCAACCCAGGCCCTGTGACTCAATGACCCATAGCTCAGAGGTTCGTGAGAGACGCTTTGATATGCTCGATGTATAAATGGACAAAGGGTAAGAGTGAAAACGAGCGCGAAGGTGCCAATTCTTATTTTCCAATTAGCAAACGCTTTTTTTTATTACTGTACCTATCAGAAGTGACAGTGTTCACATGTTGCGATGATGTGGAAGACTAAATTGCTGTAAACTTTTTAGAAATTAGTGTGACACTGTGTAATAACCGTCAAGCTGGCGCAGGAATGTTACATTTACGAATCCATCCTAAGGGAGCGATCTCAAAAACAGGCAGAAATCACAGTGTAGCCAGAATATAAAGGGGGGGGCGGGCAATAGGGGAACGCTTAAGGGGACGTGTGTGCATCTGCCGTGGACTCACAGGAAAGCACTGAAAATCATTCTTGCAAATTCTTAGTGCCAGTGGGAAATGGTTACCTTACATTAGGTGAAAAGGGCTGAGTCAAAATTATATGCACATATCATCTAAATTATACCACCTCACCCCTTAAATAGGTCTAGAAAAAGAAAAAGGAAAGGAGATGTTAACCCCTCCGTGATGGGATCATGTGGGATGATTTTCTCTTTTTTCAGACCTTTCTCTATTTCTCCAATTTTCTGGAATGACGGTATTAATTTTTTTGACAGGTATTAATTTCGTAAATAGAAAATTATTCCTTAGAACGGCGCTGTCTCACACAGGTGAGTGGTGTCTCAGCCTCCGTGGCCAGGCTGCTACTGTCGGCTCTCCAAGGCTTTCTGGGCATTAATTATTTTCCTGGGGCCATCGCTCACCGAGCCGATGCCGCGCTGGAGGCTCCTGTGGCTTTTGTGATTGTTTTCTTAGCCCTGAAGTGGTCAGTGTCATCTGGGTGTTAATTTCCCTAAATAGGGTTTTCCCTTGCAACTCACGCGGCCGCCGTATCCTTCATCCTTGAACACTGATGCTTCAGTTGGCTAATTCCTTTCCCCCCCCGCATTAAACGCTTGCACCAGGGATGGCCTGGGACTGGTCTATCATCTCGGTTTGCACAGAAGTGAGGACGCTGAGAGGGACGGCCTGGGGTTCTCCGCAGAGACCATTTGAGGAACTTACGAAACGTTTCCTAGGCAGGTGCTTGCGGACAGGACTTGTAACCCTAGTGTGGATTCTAACGCTTGTTCACCTAAACCAGTGCTTTCGACTGAGCTGGAGCTGTGAACGAGAGTTACAACCTCATGGTAATCACCCCGCTTCCAGATTAAATATTGCACAGAGGAGAGGAAGTCCACGTTATTCCTGATCATTCTTCTGCCTGGTCTTAACCAGCACGTGTTTCCTGGGTCTCAAGTGTCCCGTCAGCAAAATGGGTGGTTGTGAGAACCAAGTCACCTGAGAGGAGCCGTGTGCCGCCCGCGCCCTGCTCTCAGCCTTGGTCTTCAGAGAAGGTGGAGGGCCAGCCGTGCTGGACACAGAGCTGGCATGCCATCAGTGTTTGTTGTTTATCCTGCATCGTCAGCAGAGGAAACCAGTGGCTGTTAGTTGAACAAGTAATAATAATGTCATAATAAGTTATAGTAATGGCCGGTGACTGCTGCCCCCATCGTTTCAAGCAGGGAGCCGTTACAGAGCACACCCGCCATGGGCCAAGCACGTACAGTCTGGCACTGCCAGCCAAGAGTGCACTGGCTTCTTGATGCCTCTCCCATGGAGGGGATCTCAGCTAACGCAGGCACCTGCCGCCCCAACCCCGAGCCTGGCAGGCCTGCCTCCGGATCTGGCTTGATCTCTGCTCCCAGGGCACTCACTGCCTTGCTCAATTCTGTGTTGGCATGGGACCAGCTTTTGGGTGCTCTTAGAATTTCTATTCATCACTCCCATTTTGTCCTCTAGCGACACATCCCAGGGCTGAGGCCAGAGGCCTCCCGGGGTTTCTGCAGTGCCAGCCTCCTTGCGGTCCAGTTGTTGGGCCGCACAGCACAGCTCACACTTGTCCTTCTCACCTTTCAGTATATCATGAAAGGCTTATCACATGTCCTGCTGGTGGTCCTCAGGGCCTCCGCCCAAAAATAATTCTTAGTATTTTGTTTACATCATTTTAACTAGGTATTTATTTAATCCAATAGCTAAGTTACAGACCAAACTCCAGCTAATGTTAGCTGGAAGCTAACACGACTGGCAAATTCTCAACCTTGAGTAATGTTGATACTTCGATTGTCAAGTTTTGTTGGTGTCACATCAAAGACAAGCAGGTCCCAGTGGCCGTCCTGGTCCCTCCCAGTGTGGACTCCTTCTGTTCTGAAGCTCTGTGGCTTTGGAGAAGGCCTGGGCCCCCGGTCAGCTCTCCACTCCAGCTCCTCTGCTTCTTGGTGCCTGTCTCTGAATCAGTGCAGGAAGAGAGGCCGTGGCCACCTTTACTTGCCCCTCTGTCCTCCCGCCCAGCCTTTACTGAGGTCAAAGCTTCCAGCCAAATTCTCTCAGCGATG
This sequence comes from Rhinolophus ferrumequinum, assembly GCF_004115265.2. Lineage (NCBI taxonomy): Eukaryota > Metazoa > Chordata > Mammalia > Chiroptera > Rhinolophidae > Rhinolophus > Rhinolophus ferrumequinum. The sequence continues at coordinate 2,804,159 of NC_046294.1, forward strand.
GTTGGAAAACATTCCTTTAATAGCAAATAAAATTCAGCACAGAGGAGCTCAGTTACTGCTGTGGTTTGCCTTCAGCCGATGCCAGTGCCCGGGGCAAAGTGCTGTCATTACAGTCCTGGCCCTCCAGGGCTCCTATCTTTGGGGGTCTTTGCTCTCTGAGGCTCTGAAGAGGCCACTGCTCTTGGGGGAGCCCCTGGCAGGCTGGCAGGCTGGACCCTTTTCCTGCTCATTGCCATGGCCCCTCCTGGGGATCCATAGGGACTGGATCACGCCGTCCTCCATGTTGACTGGGAACAGGTGGTCCAGGCTGAGGAGCAGCCCAGAATCCTGTCGAGAAGGTGGAGGCAGGCGGCTTAGCGATTGCAGATCTGGTCTTGGCTCGTTCATTTGGGGCTCCAATTTGAAGCATCAGTGATTTCAATTTTAGGCTAAAAAAAGATTCAGAATCACTTCAGGGGACCGTGGCTGCTGTGCTCAAGGTTCCATGGGACTGGCAGATGGCAGTGCACTGGGTCGGAGAGAGATGGGAAGGAACCTCCGTCAAGGGCACAGGCCATGCAGTGTGCTCTGGGTTTGAATTCAGGCTTTGCCACTTCTCAACTGTGTGAACCTGGAAAAATCCCTCGTCTCCTGGCTTCAGTTTCTTAAATTGTAAATAAAAATATGTGGGAAGCACGTAGCACAGTTCCCGGCAGAGTGAGCTCCCAACAATTGGTAGCAGTTGTACAAGTCATTTTTGCAACTTCATACATTCATTTCTGAAGCATATGAGGTGCTGGGGCTGGTGTGTGCTGTGTGGAGAAGAGACATGAACCAGACAGTTCCGTGAGGGACTCACAGTCTGGAAGGAGAACAAAAAGCAGAGGGTGAAGGCCCCAAGATAAGTCAGAAAAAGGGCTTCATGAAAGAGATGCTATTGACACCACGCTTTGATGAGGAAGTGGGGTTTCTATAGGCAGAACTGAGAAAGAAGAGAAAGAGGGAAGGCTCCAGGGAAAGCTTGTGGGGTCAGGAATGTTCCGTGTGGATTTGGGGAGTGGCCAGACGTTGTGGAGCTCGGGGTGACTGGGGCCGGTCCAGAGCCGGCCTGGAATATCTGTGTAAGTAGAAGCAACTACGTGTGTATGGCTGGTCAGTGGCAAGGAGCCAAAGGAGGGTATGCGCAGCTGGACCTCTCCTGGGTGCTGAAGCTCTTCCGGGTTCTGTCCGTGGTTCTGAATGTCGCTGTGCTGGTGGAGCTCTCCAGGGTGCTGAATCTCTGCGTGGTCCTGGATCTCTCCAGGGTGCTGAAGTTCAGAGCCAGGGCACGGGGCCTCTCTCTGGAGGAGGAGCCTGGTGGGAGGCCTCAGCACGTCCCCTCCCTGGTTGTCTTCACCTCTCCTCCCTGTGTCCTGTGTCGCTGGCCTTCCTGGGCACAGCAACTTTTTATTCAGTGAGTGTGTTTGCTTGGTGGCGAAATCTCTTCTGTGAAGAGGTGGGATGCGTCTGCGATGTCTTGTGCTCTGAGCTTCCCTTCCCTTCGTCAGTGAGGTTTGGCTCATGTCACCTGCTCAGAGAGACCTCCTCAGGCACGCTCTCTCGGACACTTGGATGTGTGCTTCCTTCATCATCAGAATCATCTCATGTGTTGGGTGGTTGACTTACTGCCCATCTTCCTCACGAGAATGCCTGCTCCCAACGTGCTGGGGAGTTTGCTGATCTGGTCCCTACTGTGTGTCCAGCGCCCAGGATAGTGCCTGATGCATAACAGTCGCCCCAAAACATGTGTTCAGTGATGGGAAGTCCTGGGGAGTAGGTGTTTCATGCCCATTTTGCAGGTGATGAAACTGGCAGATTGGGTAGCTCGCCAGGGCCCCACAGGGAGATCTGAATCTAGGCTGACCCCAAAGCTTGGGTCTGGCTGATGCTCGCAGGTAAGTCCTGATTCGTTGAGATGTAATCTTGTAATTGTCTTCGATCCAGAGGGAGGCTGTAGACCCAGCCCACTCTACACAGGGTGAGGTCTGCTGTAAGAATGGTGACCTGAGAGCCCCACATTGGAAGCTTCTGGTTCAGGGATCTCTGGTGAACCTCTGGCCTCCCCTGAAAGGACCCTCCCTGCTCCTCTCCACATGCCGCTCCCCCACTCGCCTGTCTCCCAGTGCGCTCAGCAGGCCCTCGTTAGCATTGATTTGTCTCTGTCTGCAGTGCCCTTTTGTGGGGAGTTTCATGATACAAGCAGTTAGGTTGGCAAATGAACTGAAGGAAGTCCTTGTGCTAAATGCCCTGTAGGATCTTTTAATTGATGGAGTTTGTCAGTCCTGGGAATTAGGGGGGTGGTGTGTGCCGACAACAAGTAGAGTTGAGATGAGAAGGCGTGGGGGTGGGATGTGAAGGCCACTGTACTGTCCGATGCTGTCGACTCCCGAGAATGATCTGTCCCCGTGCTTTGGTGCCATGAGACCAAACACCCACCAGCAGATTTTCTATTTCCCTTTACCCGGAACCTTTGGTGTCATTCAACGCACTTTTGGAGCCCCTCCTCTGTGGGTGGGGCTGGGCGTCATGGGGAGGAACGGAGGCCATCCCTGCCCTTGAGGGCCAAGGTTAGGTGGGGGAGGGAGGCCCACAGACCTCTGTTGGGACCTGGGGCTGGGGCACAGAGGGGGGAACTGGTGATTTGGACTGGACGGGTGGGGCAGGTGGCGCACACACTGGCCTGCAAGGAGAGCGGTGGGCCTTGACCCTGACGCTCTCTCCCTGGTCTCCCGAATGTGCCACGTGGCTCGCTCACTGGTTCTCCCTGTCCTCCTCCACTGGGGTAACTCTGGTTCACCCTCATATCTCTGCTCAGCGGCCCCTCCACAGGGAAGCCTTTCCTCCAAGCTCTGTGAGATAAGGGGCCAGCCAAAGCCGAGCACGTGACAGGCATTTGGTCAGTATCTGTTAAATGCTGCATGTTGGCACAGGTGCGCGGCACAGCCTAGGTAAAGGCAGGAATGTGCAGGAAATGCCAGGAGGCCCACTCGTCAGGGAGGACCTTGAACGCTGAGCTGAGCGGTGGGGCCTCACTCTGTCACTGGAGACCAGCTTCCTCGGGGGTTTTGGCAGGGATTTCTGTGGCCAATCACCAGGCTGGGACCTTCCTGGAGAAGGGAGGTGGACGTAGAGCCCAGATGGGGCCGCTGCCCTTGAGAAGCAGGTCAGAGCTGAGAGTATGGCTTAAAAGCACAGCCTCAGGAGGCATCTCACCTGGGTCCAAATCTACCTGCTCTACCTACATGCTGTGTGGCCTTGGGTGAGTTACACAACCCCTCTGTGTGTCCATTTCCTCGTCTGCAAGGCGGGAATAGGAATAGCTCCCATCTTTTAGTCTCGTGAGTGTGTGTGTATGACGCATGTAGGAAAAGCAGGGCAGGAGCTAAGTCGTGTATGCAGGAGGAGCCATTCCTATTGCTGTTGCTGTTGCTGTTAGCCCGTGGGAGGGGTAGAGCGCCTTCCCGACCAGGCCAGATGCCCCCTCTCCCCGAGGCAGGGTCTCACCACCCGAGGAAGCTCCCCGCTGGAACCCGCCATGGTGAGGTCAGATGTGAGCCGCCTGAGGTGGAACCGGCTGGGTCTGGCTCACCGAAGGATCCCCAGCACCCAGCACTGGCCTGAAAAGATGGGGGTGAGAGAGGAATATGGAAAAGTGCCAATCTGCCCATGAGCGACCCAGACAACAGCTGACATTCGTGGCTGCTGGGACCAGGAGGTGCTCCCTGGGCCTGAGCAGGGCCATGCCAGGACAAGCCGGTGCCCAGTGTCCTGGCTCCTGATAACTGATTTTCTGGATATGCCCCAAGCACGGTCATTAGACTGGAATCCTCGCCCACGCCATTCCTGCCATGTGTTCAGCATCACTGTCACCGAGTGTTCTGTGTGTACTCACTCGTTTAAACCTCATCAGAACCTGTAAGGTGGCTTCTACCGTTGCCCCTATTTCTTAGATGAGGACATTGAGGCACAGAGAGGCCAGAAAAGCAGGCTGAGCATCGCAAAGCTCCTGTGTGGCCCCAGCACCATGCTCTAAGCACGTCGCACTCCTGCCTCTGCGCTCACAGTCATAACAGGGTGAAAAGTCACTCCTGAGACTGGTCGCTGCCTGGGGGGCTGTCCCGGATTCCTCTCCTGCTTCCGGAGTCATTGCTTCATTCACAGCCAGGGACTGTCTCCTCGTCACACTGTCATTGCACCCGGTCCTTGCGCTGCGTGCAGGACTCCCTCCTCATCCCGGCTGATGTCTGCTGCCAGCCTTCTGTGCACCCCCTCCTTCCTCCTGGGACTCTCCCCCTTGTGCCCACATAGGCTCACTTATGTCAGCTGTTTGCTCCCCTTTTCCAGAGCCTTCCATGACCCTCTTCTCTAAACCGCGTAAACCTCCCCAAACCACACGCCTCTCTACGAAGGGGCATTTCTGTTCTCAGCATTGCCACTTGTTGAGGCTGTAGAACCCAGGGGTTTGTTGGCTGAGAATCCCCCTTCCAGAGCCCAAGTCCCGTCTGAGGGAAGGGCCCTCCTCTCGTGCCCTAGGTCGTCCCAGCACCCCGAAGGACAGAGTTTGGCACAGAGCAGGAGCCCAGGTTAGGTTTTTCAATTGAATGGATGAGTTGAGTTCCCGGGCGTGGCCCAGAGGCCAGCCGACGCCACTGAGGACATCAAGAGGCCGCGCTGGAACCTTCTGTGTTGGAGAGGCGGCTCGTCTCTCCCAGACCCCTCCCTCGCCCCCATCGCGGCCAGGAAGTTGAGAGGTTGACTGATTTATATCAACCAGCTCTTTCCTGCTGAGCTCTGGAATGCTCCCAGCCCCCACTCAGAGCTGGGGGAGGGGGTAGGGGGCATGTATGCCCCTCCCCTTGGGAAATTTTAGGGAACTAGAGTGAACTCTGCCCCAGAGGTGCCTGGTGACCGGTTTTTATGTTAGTATTATGTCTTTATGGTTGGAGTAAGTCCCGTCCCCCAGATGTCACTGGGAATAGAGAAGCCAGCGGAAAAGTCAGGTGGTGCCACCAGGAGACAGGGTCACTGCCATGATGCTCACCTTCTCGGGGTTTGTTGCCTTACGTGTATCTGGTAGAGACACATTTTGTCAGGTGTGTGTACACGTGTACGTTTTTATTGTGTGTAGCGTTTTTATCGTGGTAAAATACACATACCATAAAGTTTACCACTTGACCCTTTTAAAGTGCAATCCACTAGCATTTGGCATATTCACAAGGCTGTGGAATCAACACACCTGTCTAGTTCTAGAACATTCTCATCGCCCCAAAAAGAAATCCCTGCCCGTTAGAGGTCACTCCGTATCCCCCCCACCTTCCCTCAGCCTCAGACAACCACTAATCCACTTTCTGTCTGTATAGCTTTGCATATTCTAGGCATTTCGTTTATTAATACGTGGGACCCAATAATACGTGACCCTCTGTGTCTGGCTTCTTTCACTCAGCATCATGTTTTCGAGGCTCAATCCATGTGGTAGCGGGTGTCAGCACAGCATTTGCTTCTGTGGCCAGATAATATTCCACTGTGTGGATGGACCACATTTCGTCTGTCCATCTGTTGACGGACGCTTGGGTTGTTTCTAGCTTTGGCGATTGTGAATGTTACTGCTATGAACACGCGTGTACAGACGTCTGTTTGAGTCCCTGCATTCAGTTCTTTGGGGTCTATATAGCTGGGGGCATGGACTTGCTGGGTCACGTGGTAATTCTGTGTTTATCTAAACTGCTGACCAGCCTTGGGGTGAATCGACAGGAGTCCACTGAGCACTTTAGTAAATGACCATCTTTGTGCTCGGCCTGGCAGAAGGGCAGCAGAGCAGAGGGAAGGGAGCCAGCCCCGGGCATGGAGACAGACCGAAACCTACAGCCACCTTCACTGCCGGACACACCTGCTGCCTGCAAATAACATAAACACAGCCATGACAGTCTCCACAGAGAAGGTCACCGTCCTGTGTGCCAGACGCTGGTCTCAGGATTCCAAGTGCATGGACTCGCTCATGCTCAGTGTAGTGCAGATGTTCCCATCAGCTCCTCTTTCTGTCCAAGGAGGCCGGGGCACAGAGAGGGGGAAGGGGACTCACTTGCAGACACACAGGGAGTGAGTGGCAGAGTGGGGCTGAGCCCCAGGTAGGCGGCAATTTCAAAGCCCACACTGTGAACTTCACCATATGACCTGGAGTAAGGGCCAGAGTCAAGGGGCTGGCCAGGGAGAGACGCCTGGGCTGGATTAAAGGATCCCTGAGGGCTTCCTGGAGGAGGTGAGGGGAGCAGGGCATTTGGGCTTCAAGGGGCGTTGGTTAAGGACAGATGCAAAGCAAGAGTGCCCCATCTCCTCTGTGTTCCCCAACTGTGATCTGGACCGTTTTGTACAACTGACAGAACTCAGTACAAACTGTGCGCCTCAGCTCTGTTATTCCAGAACTTTCTGTACGCCTGATGGAACTCCGTTCAAACTAGCTCAGCATAAAGAGGGAATTTCTTGGTTTGAGTGACTGAAAATCCCAGAGCTGTATGGCTTCAGGCCCAGCTGGATCCAGGAGTTCAGTGATGTCCCCAGGACCTCGCTGCCTCTCTCACCTCTGATTTCCTCTGTGTCAGCTTTGTCCCCAAGGGGTTTCTCCCCACAAAGGTGGTGAACGCAGCCTCCACCAGCTCCAGGTTCTCATGCTGCTGATGGAGGAACCCCAGCAGAAAGAGAGCGTCTCATTGGTCTACCTTTGTCACATGTCCATCCCTGAGATGGTGACTAACTAGACTGATGGAAGATGCTGACTGGCCAGGATGGGTCACGGGCCTTCCCCAGAGACAATGGGCTGCGTCAGCCCCTTGGCCACCAGGACTGAGAGTGGGGGTGGGCTGGCTCCCACAGGAAGGCTGAGTTTCAGGTGTGGGAAAGAGGAAGACACGCTGCGGGGCAGGCATCCCAGCAGCCAGCCACTCCCTGCCTCGCCGTAAAGGGTGGCCATCCGTGTTCTCCGTGGGCCCACCAGCCCCAACCCTCCCGCTGGCCTCTGGGTTCTCTGGGGGTACACAGGTTCTCTGATTTCCCCAGGCCCAGTGGCACAGACCCTGTGACAAGCTGGGGCAAAGGGACCCTGAATTCCAAGCTCTGCATGCTGTTCAGAGCTACTCCCAAGGGCACCTTGTGAAGACACCCAGGGTCTTCCCCCCGCCTCCCAGGCCTGACTGAATGGTGTCCTGTTCAAGGCTGAGCACGCGTGTCCCTGGCCCCAGAAGCCTTTGGGCTGCAGCTGACATACAGAGTAATCAGTGAAGTCCTGGGTCACTCAGGTGCCAGGTTCCATGTGCCATGGAGTGTCTTCTCTCTGCACTTTGCAGGCTCCCTTGGAGTTTAGCGGAAAACACTGGGGTGTCTAGGTATCCAGGTGGTGGCTCTGAACCTGTACGTTGTAGCTGTCAAGAGCGTCGGCTGAAGTGCTTTCTTTTAATGACTGGTAGAAAGTAACGCTGTCATCCATGCAGCACCCTTTCATTCATTCATTCATTCATTCATTCCCTAGTCATTCCCTTGGGGTGTGATTTGGCTTCCCACCCACCCTCCCTCCAGTCACCCTTCTGTTTCACCTGCCAGAGAGGGCAAGTCTTCAGATCCGAGAAGAAAGGGAGAGAGAGTCAGGACTAGAGAAACAGGACAGGGGGCTCGGGCAGGGGCAAGGAGCAGAGGGTGGGGGGCCTGGAGACCCCAAGGGCTCGCGGGTTGTGAAACGCAGGGCTACTGAAAGACGTGGCTTGGATCCCTTTTCATAACTGGAGAAGTTGCATTACAGACTGTCTGTCTGGGTACCTGGGCTATGGTTGATTTGAAAATCAGTTTGAGCCTGGACTGGACCACGTGGGACCATGGTGTATACGTGTATGTGGGTTGTGAACTTCGTTTGAGCAGCTATGATGTAGGGCGAGGCCTTGAGCTAGTGAGTGGCTGGGGAAACAGGTGTGTCAGACCCGGTCCTTCTTCCCAGAGCGTGGAGTCAGGCTCCCCCACGGCCCCCACGGCCCCATGCTCAGGAGTGCACAAGCCCGGCCCATCACAGTGTTTGGTCCGTCCGTGTTTTCAGAGGGAGGGAAGGGGTCAAAACAGGAAGCGGGGGACAGGTGGGGACCGTGTGTGTTGGGAGAGATGAGCTGTGGTCACACCGCTGATTTTGAGGGGGCCGGCTCTGATTGGGCACCTTTGCTTGAGGGGCCCAAACTTGTGACAAGCGTGCACCTAGTTCTGCTCAGGCTGCTACAACAAATTACCGTAGGGAGGGGTGGGGGGGTTAACCATCAGATATTAATTTCTCATAGTTCTAGAGGCTGGGGGCAAGATCCAGCGGCCAGCACAGCCAGGTGCCTGGGGAGAGCCCTCCTTCTGTAGTTGGTGCCGTCTTCTCGGGCTCTCGCGTGGCAGAGAGAGACCTCTGGTCTCTTCCTCTTATAAGAACACTGACCCCATCATGGGATCTGATGATGACCCCACCGAACCCCAATCACCTCCTGGAGCCCCGCCTCCAAATACCATCACACTGGGGGTTAGGGCTTCACCGTCCTCGGAATGTGGGGGACGCACACATTCAGTGCATGAGAGAGTGCTTGGGGGACACACTCCAGGGCCTGCGACCTGCTGCGTAGGGTAAGGGCGTGTCTGAAACAGCCGGAGGGACTCACCCTTTCCTGCCTGCAGGGAACAATTTTGCCAGCCTTAGACTCAGCCACTTACACTGAATGGCGTAGGTTTTGGGGGGCAGGGCAACAAGGGAGACCAGCACTGCTACCATCTCAGTAGTTAGCCAGTGGGTGGGGTCCACACAGTGCGGGGAGTAATAACAGTAACGCTCGTGCCCACTGCTGAGCACCTACTGTGTGCTGGGACCTCCACCCTTGCCAGGCTCACAGGGGAGGCAGCAGGAGTACCCAGCTGAGGCTCGGTGAGCGTGACGACCTGAGAGGGGCTGATGGGGCAGGACTCAAACCCAAGTCTGGCTCAGGGTCCGTAGGTCTTGAACACTGTGTGTCCTCCTCTCGGGGCAGGAAGGTGACCCCGAGGGCTGGCGGAGAGCCTGGCTGCCTGGCTGGGCACGGGCCCGGCCAGCTCTACTTGGCCCAGCGCCCCAAGGGCCCTGCCCTGGCCGGAAGTGAGACTGAGCCCTGTGGGTCAGTGAGCGCAGGGTGACTCGGCCTGGGGGCCTGGTGGCAGGCGCACGTGAGGGTCACGGCCTCAGTAAGGGGGCAGTCCAGCCCCTGCACCGCCACGTGGGTCGGCGGTGGTTGGTCTCCCTTCCCATGTGGGCCCCGGCCTCAACTGTTCTGGGAAGAAATTTCATTTGTGGTCAGTTAGTTTTCCAGGAGTTCTTTTTAATGAGCCTTCTGGACGGAAGGCCTGATTTGTTTCTGTTTTCTGGGGAACAGGCTGTGTGCCTGTTCCCTGCCCTGCCCCAGCCTGCGACCTCTCCCAGATGCCCCCGGCTTCACTCACCAACTCCAGAATTGCAGTGGCCAGCAGGACGGAGCTAACCCACCCCTGCCAGGTGCTCTCGCTGAGACCTTTGGATTCACGGCATGCTTGTCCCTCATTCCTGCCAGGCTGGGTCAGCTTAAACAGCCACCCCTTTTTCATTCGTTTATTGAGGTGCAGGTGCCGGCCGTGGTACGAGGCTCAGGCTGTGGTCTGGCGGATGACCGCATGATGGTGACACACTGGCACTCGGTGACTGTGTGAGGTGTGCCGGCTCGTCTGGCCATGGATTCTGGTGCCGTCCTCCCTCCGGTTTGGCTTCGATGAAGCCTGTCTCTGGGAATTCTCCTTAGAAAGGTGTGCCGTCAGAAACCAACCTGCCTCTTTCACTCACAGCAGGAAGGAGAAGGAGCCCAGCTGGAGGAGGGGCTGGGGGCCCTGCCCTCTAAGTGGCTGGGCTGGGGAGCACAGGGAAGGGGAGGGTCAGGACCAGGGGGTGCACGGTTGGAGTAAAAGGAAAGGGACGCTGTGTGATCCCACCCACATGAGGTCCCTAGAGTCATCAAATTCATAGAGACAGAAAGTGGGATGGCATATGCCCGGAGCTCGGGAGTGAGTGTTCAGTGGACACAGTTTCTGTTTGGGAACATGGAAAAGTTCCGGAGATGGGCGGTGGGGTGGCTGCACAGCAAAGTGAATATATTTGGCTTGGCAGGCGGTAGGGGTGAGCCGGGGGTGCTGCACGCGTCCCTCTGGCTCTTCCTGCCTCCCGGGCCCAGCTCGGAAGCCCCCTGCAGCCTCCCTGCCGTCTGTCCCCCTTCCCTCCTCCATCCCAGCCCCTTTGTCAGCTCCTGTTTAGTCAGCACTCACTGGCACGTGGCATAGTTTCTATTCATTCTTCGTTGTGGGTCAGTCTTCCCCCAGGGACCGTAAGCCCTCAGGGAGCAAAGGCTGTCTTTTCTGCTCACCTACAACCAAAGGCACCTGGCACATAGCAGGCGCTCAGTAAATCCTATCACGTGAATGGAAAAGAAAGAGGAGAGGGTGTTCAAACAGACACAAAGCGATCCACAAACCTACTCCTATATGACAAACGTGAGTTTTAGAGCCTCGTGAGCCATATATAAGAGCATTTATTCTTGTTTTAAGTACGCAAAACTGCCATGTGTATTCTCCCTCCTGGATTTCCCAGGGAGCATAAATGGGTATGAAGGGTCTGGGCGGCTTGGGCCCTACGCAGCGACAGCGGGGTTACCTGGGGCGTCACAGGACGACTCAGCTCTTTTGAACGTAACTTTTTAAAGACTTGTAACACGGGATCCGCAGGCGAGGAGACAGCTGGCACCTGAGGCACTGCCCCTGCGTGATTGCTGGTCTCTCCCAGGACGTCCGTCATTCTTAGCTGCCTTCAGCGGACATTCTCCTGAGCCAGATAGAAATCTCCAGGAAATATGTGCCCCGTTTGTGTCACTTGCTATTTCCTAGCAGAGGAGGGGAGGTGTCGGGAGGTGAAGGCTAGGGCAGCCACCTCCGTTTGCAGCTGGTGTGGGTACAGGGAGCGCTTCTCGGTGTCACCTCGGTTGCAGTTGGAGGGACAGCTGCCGTCCCCACAAATCTAACGACTGCCACTGTTCACTAACGGTTCGCCTGTGACCATCCAGGGTGTCACCTTCCCATGCAGTTCCACCCAGAGCCCCTTTGTCACTCACTCGGTGCTCTGTTCATTCAGTATCTCCCCCCAGGCCTGCAGTTACTAGGGATTTAAATTCGAATCAAGTGGAAAATCACAGTTGTAAGGCTCATGGCATTTTTAACCAAGAAAATTTACCTGGAAACCAGCCCGATGGCCAGCTGCTCCCAGGATGGTTTGTGGTCGGGGTGGGGAGCAGTAAGCGTTTTCCTGGCTTATCTGGTTCCCTTTAAAGGGACCCCGAGGACAAAGCCTGTGAAAAGGCCCAGCTGGGTGCCTGTGAGACCGGCCTCCCCACGCAGCACTGGTGACCTGCTGCAGTGCCACTCCCATCCTTCTGACCCTCCCCGTCCTGGCATCCAGGCCCCCGTGACCCTCTCCCCGGCCCAGAAATCCCAAGAGTCTGAGCCTTGTTACCCAGCAGTCAGACCTGATGACAGCCGCTGGTGCCGATTTTGCTAGGAAGTCTCCTCATTGCCTATGTTGGTAATTATTCAGATGTTTTATCATCATTATACAAGAAATTCTGAGCAGATCTAACAAAGCAGAGCCATCAATAATACAAGGGAGCAGAGCCACCATCCCAGGGACACCTGGAGTCCCCAGAAGCTAGAAGAGGCAGGAAGGAGCCTCCCGTGGAGCCTCAGGAGGGAGCACAACCCTGCAACACCCGGATTTCTGACTTCTGGCCCCTCCAGACTGTGGGAGGATATATTTCTGGTGTTTTAAGCCCCAAGCTTGTGGCGATTTGTTACAGCAGCCCCAGGAAACTAACATAGAACACACGCGGCTGCATGCACACGCACATGCTAGCATGCCGTGACAGGGTGACAGCAGGGATAGCCTTCCTCAGCTGGTGGTCAAGAAAGGGCCCCCAAAGGGGAGACTTGGGCTGAATCTGAGGAAATAAGGGGAGGACTCCGGAAGGAGCCAGCCAAGCAGAGCAGGTGGTGAGTGCAAAGGCCCTGCCTGGCCCAGGAACGAGCCGTGTGTTCCAGAACCTCTGGTGGAGACAGGTGAGCTCCCCCAGGGCATTTCAGGATGCAGTATGGCCCCAGGCAGTGGGGGACGGGTTCGCTGCCAAGATGGGAGGTTTCGAAGGGTGACGGGGTCATACAGCCCTGCAAGGGGGGGGCCTGGTGTCCGGCCTTCACTGCCCCAGACGGCAAGCGTCATCAGGGCAGCAGTCCCTCATGCAGCAGAAAGTGACCAGCTTTGAGCTGACGGTCACTGTGCCCAGGTCAGGAGCAGTTGGGGTGGCACTTGGGGGGTGCTGGGGGGAAGACAGGGAAGCAGAAGGGGGCCTGCAGTTGCAGAGGACAGAGCCCCAGGGGACCCGCCTGTCACGTGTGACGCGCCTCACTCTCTTGCCAGCTCAGCCCCCTGCCGTTCTCAGCATGCGTGGCCCTCAGGGCTGGTGCCCCACAGCTGGTCAGGAAGCAAGCTTGTGGAAAGCTTGCCTAGACGCGGATTCGCCCTCCGGGCAGACTCCCGCCTCTCCCCGCGAGGCCTGCGTCCTGCCACCAAGCTCAGGGTGGAATGACAGAAGAGCGACCGAAGGGCCCAGGACATTTGCAGGACACGGTCTCTGTTCGGCCCGCAGCCCCTCTCCCTGCCCCTTTGCACCTGGTCGGTGGTGGGTAGTTTTAGTGGCTGGTGGAAGGGAAGGGGACATTCAGAGAAAATGGCTCAGTGGAAAACAGGTCCAGGACCTCCTGGTAGGGGTGAGGGGCCAGGTGGGCTTCGAATGCTAACAGGGGAGAGTCCCCAGGGGCTCACGCAGCGGCCAGGGACGCAATGCACCCCCAGGCAAGCGCGATGGGCCCCTCTCCCCGCCCGAAACCAGCCCTCTCAGAGTTGGCAGTCCCCTCCCAGGCCGGAATCTGCTCTAGGATGAAAATTAATTTCTCTTCCACTTTACAATTGTGCAGCCTCTCTCAAGTACATCCTGTCTCTGGTTGCACAAAACACACTCTGCCTTGTCCCGCGGGGGCCCAGAGCCCCAGAACCAGGGCTCTTCACCCAGCTGGAGTCTCGAGTGTTTGGGCAATGTTTCCTTATTGTTCACTGTGCCAGTCAGGTGGCTGTCCCCTGAGCCCGTCCTGGGGTGCAGGGCAGAGGTGCTGTGTGGCACCGGGTGTGAACTGAGCTCTGCCTGCGTTGGGCCGGGGAACTCTGGCAATCTCCCGACTCCCATTTCCTCGTCTGCAGAATAAGAAGCCGGACACCACCACTCGGGGCTGCCGTGAGGGCTGAATGACATTGCGGTGACCACACTCTGTATGTTGAAGCGCTCCCCCAGTATGTACAGTGCCTTGCCACACAGGGTCCTCCATCGCTGTTCGTCGGGTTTTCACCAGGCTGTGTGCAAGGCACGAATAACTGGGCCTACTTTGCAAACAGAGAAACTGAGGACCAGGAAGGTCAAGGGTATGACAGGAGGGGCCGGGGTAGGAGAGAAGAAGAGCACGTGTGTCTGCCACCCCGCCCCGCCCCCTCCGTCCCTCTCCACCTTGCCCCCTCCTGCAGCCTGAGTCCACGTGCAGCCCCTCCCTGTGCCACCTCCACCCAGGAACGCCCCTCACACCTGACCCCATCAGAATGGGGCTCCCAAGTTCCATTCTCCCAGGCCCTTCCGGTTCACCAGTGAACCCCGCCATACGGAGGTGGGCTTCCCGGAGAAGACCTTCAGTGTTAAGCAGTCTCCCTCTTGTTAGCGATGTTGGCGTTTAGAAGGGCCCGTGAGGTGTGCCACCCGCCGGCCTGTGGCAGGCAGGACAGCCTGCGTGAGGCTACAGGAGCAAACCACGCGGCAGTGACGCCCGCGGCTGGACCCGCGCTGCCCTCACATAGGAACCCAGGGGGGTGCAGCCCCACCCAGTGATCGTCACCAGTCGCTGTGGCCGTGCAGGTTGAAGGGAACCGTGGAGACTAGCGTGTTCCCTCTCTCAGCTTTGCCTGGAGGGACACGTGTCACTTCTGCTCCCATCATTGGCCACACCCAGCCTCAAGCGTGGCACGCGTATACCCAGAAGAGGGAAACTGGATTCTGGTGACCAGCCCTAACGCCGCAGAACCTAAACGCAAGAGCCTTTGGTGCTGGGGTTTCTGACCAGAGGGAGGGCTGGTGAGCGGAGCACGCCCCCTCCCTGCCACCAGTCTAACATCCAGGCATCTGTGTGACGCGCTGGCTGTGCCAGCGCCACCAGAGGGCTCCGGGGTCCCAAGAACATGTGGGTGGCTGAATAGCGGTGGCGGGCAGCTTGCTCCTTGCTGGCCCGGCTCAGTCCTCTTCCTCTTGCCCACTCTGGGCCTGTGGGGTGTCGTGACATGGCTTGGGGTGCAGTGTTTCTCCATGTCAGCAGCAGAGACCCCCTGCCTCGCTCCAGGGCACAAGCTGTCGGGCCCTCCTGCTCCTCCGTAAATGTGCTGGGCGCTGGGGTCAGTGGCGTGAAGCCGGCCACCTGGGGGTCACAGGATTTGACCCGACGAGACAAGGCCCTAGAGAGCACTGGGCCTGCCTGTGGGAAGAGGGGGTGTTGTCCTCACGGGGTCTCCTCGCCTCTTGGTCCCAGGCTTCCTGCCACATTCAGTGCAGATACAGTGGCTGTTTGTTTCGTAACCACTCCTAAATATAGTGCGTGCTAAGTGATCTCTAGAAACCAGGGGAAAGAAAGTGCTTGATTGAAATGTTTGCAGAGGCCGAGGCATTGAGTGGACAAGAAAACATGTGTCTCTAAATGGGCCTGGCAAACTGTGTTGCCGGGGGTGTGTGCCGTTGCCAGCGAGAGTTGTGACTCTCGGCAACGGTCTCCTAGCAACCGTGGGTGTGGGGTACCAAGCTCACGGGGGATGGGAGGCTGGGATGGAGGCTGCTGGGGAAGAAAACGAGGCAGGGCTGCAAGGAAGGGAGGGCAGACCCCAGAGGCCTGAAGCCCTCGGCTCCTCTCTGCGAGCAGGCTGGGGTCCACTGAGACCCCCTGCCCCACGCCGTCCCAGTGGTCTCCACGCGTGTGAATGAGTGGGGACCTGCCTTCCCCATTGCTCATTCCTCTATGTGCACATTTTACACACATACATGTCCTACTTTTCCATTTTTATACAAAGGTCTTTTATTCCACTTCCTGGTTTTGTCGGTAAGCAGCTGGGCTGGGGTGACTCCCGGCAGAGGCATGATGGACCTCTGGAAGGAGTCGGGTACGGGGCGTTGAGAGTCCTGGGGTGAAAGAACAGAGGCGCTGAGCAAGTCAGAGCCCACTTCCCCCAGACCCCGAGCAGGTTCCATGATGTCTGGGCCTCAGTTTCCTAATCTGTGAACTGGAAGTAGCACTGTGCCGTGAAGAGCTAATGGCCTAAGGAGTCTGGCCTTGCCTCCGGCTCCTGGGAGGGGACCTCTGGGCCCTGGGAATGTCCTGCCTGATAGCAGTGTCTGTTTGCCTGGGGCTTCGGCCGCCGGTCAGTCTGACAACGCGGTTTGGGCCACGCCATATCCATTTTGACCTCTGGAAGAGAGTAAACGGGTCAGCCAAACGACCAGGTGGAGCTGGAGATGGAAGGTCAGCCCAGTGGCAGAGTATGGTCGACCCCAGTAGAAACTGTGATGCCAAACTCAGGGAGCTTACCTGTTGGGGTACCACCCATGTGTATTGTCAGTCATTGCCAGGGGAACCCGTCCTGATGTCATGGAGACAGCGGGTGCTCCGTCTGGACCCCTGCAATCTGCCCCACCCGTCTCTGCCCCTGGCTGATTTTCCTCCTTATCCTTTCCTGGGATAAACTGTAACCATGAGTATAAGAGCTCTCCCTGAGCTCCGTGAGCGCTTCTTGCAAACCACTGAAACTGAGGGTGCTCTGGAGGACCCCCGAGCTTGCCACTGGTGTCAGAGGTGAGGGCTGTCTTGTGGGGACTGTGCTAAACTTGCAAGGACCCATCCCTCGGGGCTCCCCTCGTAAGCCAGCGTGTGCTGACACCTGCGGGTCCGTGGGCAGCGTCCCGTCAGCCATGCCTCCTTCTTTCCCCTCGTGTGGGCGTTAGACCAGGCGCTGACCAGTGAGGCTGGGACCCATGGGCCAACAAGCAGATACATATAGCGTTCCGGATGGTCGAGCTACCAGAACTGACCCGAGGGGTGTGAGCACGAGCGCAGGGACCAGAGGGGGTCTCTCTGGGAAGGGAGAGGGGGCAGCTCCTCCAGGCAGAGGGAACAGTCTGGGCAAGGCCTTGAGGCACAGAAAGCAGGCTCTGGACACGTTCTGGGAGCCCAGAGAGCCCCGGGATGGGGCTGACCAGTGAAGGGGTGGTAGAGGAAGCCTGGGACCCGAGTTGCATTTTGGAGGTGACAGAGGGGTCAGCAGGAGAGTCGGCCGGCTTGGGAGGCAAGCACAGGGACTTGGTGGGCAGGTGGTGGGGAGGACAGTCTGGAGGGAGGGCGCCCAGGGTTTGCCAATGGCTCTGAATTGCAGGCTGAAAAGAGAATGAGGCTGACCCCTTGGGTTTGGCCTTGAGCGGCTGGTGGATGGAGAGCTTGCTGAGGTGTGAAGGCCCGGCCAGGACAGGTCAGGGACGGACCTCAGCTCAGTTCTCAGGCTGTGTGGTCCCAGGTGCTTCCTGGGCACCAGGTGAGTTGGAGTGAAGGCGTCCAGAGGACAGCGAGTCGGGCGTCCTGGCGGCCAGGCAGCCGGGGGGTGAGCTGACTGGAGATGAGGGCAGGGTGGAGAGGTCACATCCACCGCGGGAGGCAGCAGGTGAGGGGCCCCTGGGACGACCCAAGTGTCACATGGGGCAAAAGGACAGTGGCTGGAAGTGAGAGAGGATCATGGGAGCAATGGAGAAAGCGACCTGGGAGAGGAGGGTGGAGGAATGTGGGGGGCCACTCTTCGAGCGTCTTTGTGGAAGAGACCGGACGCAGGGCTGGGCGGGAGGGGGAACTAAGGCGGCCTCTCCTGCACATGTGGAGCCGCTCATTCTCTGCTGAAGGGGAGTCTGCATGGCGTGGGGTGCTGAGCGCCACCCTGGCTGCCTCCCACCAGAAGCCAGTCGCACCTCCCGGTCGTGACCACCAGCAATGTCTCCAGACCGTGCAAACGTCCTCGGGGGCGTGTGGGGGGATCGCCCCGACTGAGGACCACCGTATTAAGGGAAAGATGGTTGGACGTTCTGCTGTGTTTAAGCCGGCTGGTGGCCATAGGCGCATGTGTTTGAAAGGCAAGAATGGATGGCTGAGGAAGAACAGGAAGTGAGCAGGTGAAGGCAGGAGGGGACGTTATTGCTCTGGGGGAAGGCGCCGTGTGTCCAGCAGACCTAGAGGAACTGCCCCTGTCACCCGGATGCAGGGGACCGAGGGGGCCGGCCACCTAGCTGGAAGCTTCTCTCCCATCTGTGCCCACCTCCCTGAGACGAGGCCTGGGAAACAAGATCACACGCGTGACATGCCATCCGTCCCCTCACACCCCACCCAACCCCTGCCACATCCATCCATCAGCTCAGTAAACGCCCCCAGCCTCAGCCCCTCCTAAAGCCTGGAAGATAGTCTCAGGACTTCTGGGCAAGCGGTGACTGTCCCCGCCTGTCGCCATCTCCACAGGACATGCCAGAGTCTCCTGCTCAAGGTCACCACAGTCAGAATCACCCCACCCCACATGCGGGTGACAGTCCTCTGCTTCCACTTCTGGGGATGTCCTGCCCATTCTTGCTGCTGGCAGGTCCTGCCTCATGCCCCGTCGGGACCAAGGCTGGGGACCGGACCCCCAGGTCCCTAGCATGGCGCAGCGGTGCCTCCCCACACCCAGCCTGGCTCCCGCCTGTCTGGGAGGAGTCGGGAGGCCGAGCAGAGGCCCAGGGCCTCTAATTCTCTCACTTGTCAGTCTGGAGCAACCCTTCCAGTAGAATTTTCAGGAAGTGTCCCATCTGCCAGATTTGGTGCCACTGGCCACACATGGCTATTGACCCCTTAAAATGCAGCCCGTGTGACGGAAGAACTGAACTTTTCATTGTATTTCATGTTAATTTAAATATAAGTAGCCAGAGGCAGCTACCATATGGGACCTTCCGTTAGTGAGGTCACCGTCCACTCAGAAAACGGAGCTGAGAAGAGTTTCCAGTTGCTTCTTCTCTTCCTTCCTTCCACCAGTCCACCTGTCACTGGCCACACCCTCGCCGGGGCTGCCCCCAGTGCGGTCGGCAGTAATAAGTCAACAAGATGACGCTCCACAAGGCAGATGCTGTGGAGAACATAAGCCAGACTGACAGGGTGCAGGCCGGCGGGGAAGGTCAGGGTCGTGTCTCCGAGGAGGTCACCCGGGAGCTCGGAGCTGAGAAGCCCGAGGCTGGGAGGCCCCCCTGGCGGAGGGAGCCGCTGCCAGGAAAACCCAGAGGTGGAGACTGGCGGGGACCTTGAGGGGCAGAAGGTCCAAGCGTGGGGACTGAGGTGGGAGGGTCGGGAGGCAGGCACAGATGCTCCCCCTCCCCCCAAGGACGTGGTGAGGAATTCAGATTTTACTTACATGGGGACAAGGCTTTGCGGCAGGCAGTGACACGTGGTGTGTGGGTGTGCATTTCAGCTTGTCTGACTCCAAAGGGAAGAATGGATTGGAGGGGGTGATGGGTTAGCTCGTATCCCCCCAGAACTCATGGCCACCAGGAAACTCTGTTGGAAATAGGGTCTTTGCAGACGTAATTAGTTAATGGACTTGAGATGAAATGATCCTGTGTTAGGGTGGGCCCTGAATCCAGTGACAGGTGTCCTTATAAGGAGAGTCAGGAAGTGGGGAGAAGGCCAAGTGCAGACACTGGAGGGACGCGTCTACACAAGGTGGACGCCACGGAACCCAGGGGTTGCCGGCAGCCCCAGAAGTGGGGGCAGAGATTGGAACAGAGCCTGCAGGCTTGATGTGGGACTTGCGGCCTCCAGAACGGTGAGAGAATAGATTTCTGTTGTTGGAAGCCACCCAGCTTGTGATCATTTGTTATGGCAGCCCCGGGACGCTCACACAAAGAGCCAGGAAGGCCCTCAAAAGGCTGTTTCCACACCCAAATGTTGGGGTGAGAGAAAGAGTCAGACTGAGGGCCCGTTCTGAGGGTAAAACTGACAGATGAGGGGAACTTCTGGTTTTCTCACACAGCGAGGCGGCCGTGGGGTCTTCGGGGACTTGGGGTGGGCAGTGGGTTTGGAGTGGGAGATGCAGCATTCCACCGTGTCCTGTCGGGTTGAGATGCCCACTAGACATCCTGCTGGTGCTGGATGGAGCCAGAAGGTGCCTTGGAGCCAGCTGCTCTCGTCAGGTCACCCACTGCCCCAGTGACACGCCTTCACCCTGTCCCGTCTGGGAACAGCCCCATAGGGTGAGCCACGGCCCCTCTTTGAAGGAACCAGGCTCAGCTCGCAAAGCTCCTGGCATGGTGTGGACAGAACCAGCTCAGAGACCCCAGAGTCCAGAAGCCGGTCCTCTCCTGTGCTGAGGGAACGGGCAGCAGGTGGCCTGAGGCGTGGTGTCCCAGCCCGCAAGTTCCTTCCGCCATCCCCAGTGGGGCCTGCAGCCTCCTTTCTGCAGAAAGGCTCAGTGTGCTCCTTAGGCCTAGGGACACACGTGACTCCCGTTGGTGGAAGCTATCAGTCACACTTTGTGGAGTTGTGCCATGAAATCCTGTGTTTCTTGGCTATTTTATGGGTGTCACCGAGGAAGAGTGGCAGCAATGGTCCTCATCCGTCTCCACCCAACCTCTTAAATCCTCCTCTTCTGCCCCAGTAAAGTCTCCTCCGTCTGCAACAGTCACCAGCCTGGGTTGTTTCAGGGACATTGCCCTCCCAGCTGGTCTAGGTCTCTGGAGCTGGAAGGTGTGGGTTTGAATCCCCGTCCTTCACTGTCACTTTGGGCAAGTTATGTGGCAGCTCCTGCCTCAGTTTCTTCCTCTGTAAAATGGGGACTAGGACAGGGGGTCGTTGTGAGGGTGTCAGTGTGAGTAAAGCATGTAGAACTCCTGTGGACACACAGAGCCCCAGAAATGGGGCCATCCTGGGAGGTCACGGGCAGACTGGGCTGCGAGTTCCCCATGGACCACTGTCATTTCTGTGAACACATAGAAGTGAAATTAGGATGTTTAATACTTCTGCAGCTTTGGGGACAGGTGCTGTTGCCATCCCCTTTTATAGATGGGGAAACAGGCCTGGTGGGTGTCACACCTGCCACCACAAATGTCTCAGTCAGCTCAGGCCACCATAACAGAATACCGGGGGCTTAAACAACAGACATTGATTTCTCACAGTTCTGGACGCCAGAAATCCAAGATGGACACTGAGTTGGCTCCTGGTGAGGCCTCTCTTCCTGGTTTGCAGACGGCTGCCTTCTCTCCGCCCTCACGTGATGCAGAGAGGAAGAGCATGCTCTGGTGTCTCTCCTTATGAGGTCCCTCACCCTCTCGGATCAGGGCCCCACCCTCATGACCTCATTTAACCCTAATCACCTCCATAAAGGTTCCGTCTCCAAATAGGCACCTTGGGGGTTGGGACTTCAACATAGGAATTTGGGGGACACAAACATTCAGTCCATAACAACAAACTTTGCACTTGGCCTGGGGCAAGACAGGTGTGAATGAAACAGCCCAGGTAGTTGTTTCCGAGCAGATGGGGAAGAAGGCCCCCGATGGAGTCTCCACGTAAGGAGGTAGGGGCGCCAGGGAGGGGCCGCACCCCTCTGTGCCCGCCGGGGGCAGCATCGCCGTA
This sequence comes from Rhinolophus ferrumequinum, assembly GCF_004115265.2. Classification (NCBI taxonomy): domain Eukaryota; kingdom Metazoa; phylum Chordata; class Mammalia; order Chiroptera; family Rhinolophidae; genus Rhinolophus; species Rhinolophus ferrumequinum. The sequence goes on from NC_046294.1 coordinate 2,825,039, forward strand.
GAAAACGCAGCTCTCCGGGTTTCTGTAAAGCCGATGGGGTTACCCGTTCTGCCTAATTAAGTGCTTCATGGACAGCCACCCAAATCTGCCTTTCTCCCAGCCCAGCAGAGGCTTCCTAGGGGCAGAGCAATTACGTTTCATTCCGATGAGGCCCCAGCAGGGTAATGAAGCTTCTGCTGTGGGAAAGCTAGGAACCGGCAAGTCTGTGGGGAGATCCTCCCCGCGTCTCAGTTAGGTTGGCTCACGTTTATTCGGGTGGCTAATATTGATTCCGGCTTCTGAGGTACCAGGCGCCGTGGGAAGAGCGTAAGTGGCGTTCTTCTCCTGAAACCCCACAACCACCCCCGTTTCACCTATGGGGAAACTGAGGCACCGAGCGGCAAGTGTGGGGTGAGTGCACCTTTGCCCTGCTCAGCTGGTAAATGCCAGAGCTGTGGCCTGCTCCCACCAAGCATGGACACCAGAGCACCAGGCGGTGAAACCACACGTACGCTCTGGAACACCCCGGGCCCAGGTGCTCAGTGGGGCAGCTGCATCCAGACCTCGGCCACACCAAGTCGAGATGTCTGCACAAGTGCCCACGGTGGTGCAGAGTCTTCGGCGTCCTTCCCCTGCCACGTAGAAGGAGGAGTGACGATGGAGGCGGGGGACACGGGCTCCCTGGGGCCCACATCCTGCATTGACTGTGATGGAAGGCCCCCAGGCCCTTGGACCCGTGGGTCCTGGCGATCTCAAGGCATCAGCCACTCCTTTCGCCCCAGCCCTGAATCCCCGCCCCCAACCCCATTTTAACTGTGGTATTACTCTCGTTTCTCACACTTAAAGATGCCCTGAGGTCATGCAGTGCCTGAGGGTGACTTTACAAGGGGTCAAACCAGACAACGCCCTGACCGTGAGGGCTTGGTGGTTTCTGAAGTCGCTGGGGCAGCCTGTGGGTTGTCCGTCCTGGTCGCTGAAGGCCCGACCCCTGGACCCGAGCAAGCCCAGCAGGCAGGCTGGACGCTATTGTGCCATCTATCACTGAGTCACTCCCACGTGAACAGCTCCCCTCATCTTTAGGGAGAGCTGCCTTCCTGGGAGAGGAAGGGCCGCTCCTCCGGGCACGCTCGCCCAGGGTGGTCCTGGCTGCCGCGGTGTCAGGGCTGTACCCAGTTTCCAGCCCGGTTAACTGAGGCCTAGGGCATCAGGAAGAGTGAGTTTTAAAGGAGCCACAAAATAGCCAGAAGCTTAAAATGAGAGTTTTGAGGGTGGCATTCAAGACTGAAGCAGAATGTCTGTGAACGATGAGGACAGAAAACGTGAATCGAGGGGCCCCAGTGGGGTCCCGGGGCTAGGTCTCCCCTTAGAGCCCTCTCTCCTGCTAAAAGAATGGCAGTGTCTCTCTGTGGTCAGCTAAAGAGTGGTCCGCAAGACATCGTCCCCCCAACCTGTGACTGTGTGACCTGCCATGGCAGAAGGCACTTTGCAGATGTGATGACATTTTGGATCTTGAGACGGGGACGTTACCTGGGATTATCCAGACGGGCCTGATGGCATCACCAGAGTCCTAAGGGGGAGCTGTGATTACAGAAGAGGGGCAGGCAGAGCTTGGGGCATGTGGCCACAAACCAAGGAACACTGGTGGCCCCCGGGAGCTGGAAGAGGCAAGGCAGGACCCTGCTCTAGCGCCTCCAGAAGGAGCCAGACTTGCCCACATCTGGTTTCAGCCCGGTGAGACCCATGTCAGACCTATGGAAACGTAAGACGAGTTTGTGTTGTTTTAAGCCACTGAATTTGTGGCAATCTGTTAAAGCCGCAGTGCGAATCTAGTACACTCCCCTCTGGGTTGTAAAGCTTAAGATTAATACACGGGAAGTGCTTAGAACAGGCCCTGGGCTGGGGGCTGGGCGCTTCCTCCTCTGAGGCATGGCCGTGGAGAAAGCTGGGGATCCTTGACGGGGTTCTCAGGCTGCAGCGGGGAGAAGGTGAAGGGTGATGGATGACGGGCAAGTGGTGAATAGCGGCCGCAATGATTCACCCCTCATCCGTCTCCTGGCTGCCTGTGGGCTGTCGCCGGCCCCCACGAAGCTCACCAGCCTGGACACACCTCTCCAGATTGGGCAATCCATTCCTCTTTACCTTGCAGGTCCTGGAAAGCCAGCCTCGGGGACACTGCCAGCCCTTTCCGAGGGTGTCCCTGCCCAGTTTTCCAGTCCTGGGTTTATTTTAACCACGCGCAATGAAAAGGGTTCTGCGTGGTGTCAGCGTCTCGATGTGGGCTGATGTCGCCCAGGGTTTGGTGTCGCCCTGCGAGTCAGTGTCCATTCCCCCGGATTCCTGTATTCATAAGCCGCAGGCCTGGTCAGTCTGCTCTGAGCAGCCGGACTTGTGTCCCGTGATCTAGTCCCTGAGTCCCAGGCCTGCACCTCACCTGCAGGGCAGGCACAGCCTGGGGTGGGGTTGCTGGCCGGGCCCCCGCTGCACGGCACCCCGGAGAGTTCGGCAGGATGCGAGTGCCAGCTCACGCGGGACCTTGGTCCTGAGGTCCGAGAACGTTTCTCCCTCCCAGTGGGTTCATTCTTGCCTGTGCAGTGGCCTCCTCCATGCATCATGCAGGTAACACTGAGCTAAAATCACCCCGTCATCTACCAAATCACACTTAAACCTGCCTGACCTGGTAGGCGTTCATATTCTGTGAAGCCTCTTTGAAGCTTTGGCCACGTGAGCTAGCGGTGGAGCCCACCTTGCCAGTGAAACCTTCCCTCTTCACTCCTGCGCCGCCACCTCCCAGCATTCGTTCTGAGCCGCCCCAGGGTCCGTGGGTCCTGGAAAGCTGTGAGGGCTACTGTTGCCTCTGGTTCTAGCTGCAGCCCTCACCTTGCCCCCGGGAAGCCCAGAGCCAAATCTGCGTCTTCACCAGAGTGGCTGTGTCATTTGTTCTGACATCCCCTCGTTTTGGCAGTCGCTCTGACTTAGGGTCTCCTTGCTCCAGCTTTTTAACATTCTTGTCTTTCACAGCAGCAGGGTTTGGCAGACGATGGCTAGTGCGCCAAATTCAACCCCACTAACTGTTTTGGTGCGTCCTGCAAGCTAAGGAAGGATTGTACAGTTGTACAGGATTATAAAGAGAGAAAGAGGGAGAGAGAATATGTGGCTCTAAACTCTGGCCCTGCAGGTCACATTTGCCACCCCCTCTTTCCTGAGGGCACCAGTGATACCGACTTTCCCTGCAGGTGGGCGCTCAGGAGGCCAGCTGCTCACCTGTGGGCCACGTTAGGGGGCCGGCTTGGCAGAGGCTCACCTGGGACGCAGCTGGGCCCTGGGCCTCCCCAGGCCTGGAAATGCGTCCCAACATACATTGCAAAGCCCTAGCCCCACCCCCTCCTCGGGTCTAAACTCTTTACCTGGAAGGACTTGTCCAGGACCCAGAGCTGGGCACTGGGTCCCCGTCCTGGGCACTCACCACCCCCATGGCCTGGTCCTGCTGCCGCCCCTTCTCCCGGCACCTCTGCTCCCGCCCCCCCCCGCCAGCCTCTTACCTTGGACACACTGGTATTTGAATATTAACCCTCTGCTTCGCTCCCCACCCCCTGGCCTGGGGAGGGCCTCCTCTCAGGGACCCCCAGGCTGGTGGCCCCAAGTCTCTGAGGGCGCTGGCCCCATTTGGGGTCACCAAGGGCCTGCCTGCCACTGTGGATGGGGTGGGGCCTCAATAAATATTTGTTGGAGCAGAAACGATTGATCAAAGGGTCTGCTAAGTTGAACCTTATCAGACTGCCAATATTTCGTCGTTTCTGACCTGGAAAAATGGCACTTTCCATGGCTGCACCCAGAGAGAGGCTGAAGGGCCGGAGTCCGGTGAGGGGGCCCTAGGGGACAATGGCAGGGGGCGGGAAGCTGCACAGCTCGGGTCTGGCGCTTTCCACACTGCCCTTCATTCCTCAGCGTACTCTGAGGAGCGTGTTGCGGGGACAGGGGGTGGGGAGGGCACAGTAAACACCCTCACCTCACCACCAAGCAGCAGGAGAGGCAGAGGGCGGCCAGGTCCCCTGCCGTGTCGGGCCAGGTAGCTTAGCTCTGTGGGTGGGCGGCTGCCTTCTGGTCCTGAGCCCCAGAACTGGACTAATGGGGAGAACAGCTGTGACCCCCAGAGTCAGTCCCCACAGTGGAGCCTACGGGAAGGAGCAGGCAGGGCTGCCACAGGCAGTGAAGCTGGGCTCAGTTTCCCTTCCAGCCCCACCCGGTCTGAGCCATTGCTCCCCCGGCCGGCTCCAGAGACAGGCCGGAGAGGTCAAGCGTGAAGCTCCCAGGTTCACGCGCTCTCTGAAGGCCTCCACGCAGCACTGCGGGTGGCATGTCGTTATGGGGTCCTCGCATGGAGTGACTCAAATGAACCAGGTTGCTTTGCTTCCCTCCCTAGCACCTCGCCAAGCCTCTGAGGGCACAGCCAGGGGCAGAGCAGCTGCCCGTTTCCTCTCCCCTCTCGGAAGCCTCCCACACAGGACGGCCATGCCATCCTCCCTGCCGGTCAGGTTAGGTGAGTGGGGGTGGCCGGCTGGCAGCGCCGTGTTGAGAAGGGTTCTGATGCCCACCCGCAACCGGGGGCTGTGCAGGAGTGTGGCTGTGCTTGCTCTCACGGCGACAGAGCGAAGGCCCATCTGGTTGGTCACCAAGACAAAGGCGGGGCCAGGGAAGGACGGACAGTGCTGCTTGTGTGCGTTTCTTAGGGCTACTTTCACCAAGGGCCACAAACTGGGGGCTTAAGACCACAGAAAGGTGTCGTCGTCGTCTGGATGCTGGAAATCCGAGACCAAGGTGTCATGGGGGCCGCACTCCCACTGAGGCTCGTGGGGAGGGTCCCTCCTGCCTCCTCCAGCTTCTGGGGGCCACTGGCGCGCCACGACACCCTTTGTTTACAGGTGCATCTCTCCAGTCCCTGCCTCTGCTGTCACACGGTGTCACATGGTGTCGGTGTCCCAATGTCCCCCCCAAGCCAGTACGACCTCATCTTAACTTACATCGTAATCACATCTGCAAAGATCCTATTTCCAAATACGGCTGCATTCACAGACGCCAGGGCTCGGGACTTCTTCATCAGCCTCCTGGGGGACACATCGCAACCCTTGCACGGCCGCACATTGCCAGACCTTTCACCACCCTTTCAGGTTGATACGCTTTGTTTCAAAAAAGAAAACTACAGGGAAAAGACCCCACCTGCAACCTCTTGGAGAACAGGTGTCATTGTCCACTGCGATGGCAGCTACATGTACTGTGAGCGCCAGCAGGCCACTGTGTGGCACACACACCACTGACACGTCTCACACGTGTGCCCGGTGACACACGCGAGAAGATCCCTAGTGTTCACGGCATCAAGCGAGACTCCATTCACATGCAGCGGCCAGGAAACGGGGGTGTGTTCATGCAGCCATCGTGTCAGCGGTGGACCAGTCCGTGCGCGTCAGCCACACACTTCCACGCGGCTCCGTGCAGTGACAATGGACACCGGAGAGGCCTTAGGCCAGGGAACCGGGTGTGGGATTCTGCAGAGGGCACCCCAGAAGCAAGCATGGGAGTGACCTAAGGGGCGAGGGGAGCACACCTCAGGATGTCCTGAGGGCAGGAGAGGGGGGAGGGCGCACAAGGCTGTGGCAGCCCCAGGACCGGATGCCCTGGCTGCCCTCAGTTGCACCCTGCAGCCTACCGGCCTCCGCTGCTCTGGGCTTAGCCAGTTCTCGGTGAGAAGGCAACCTTCCAAACCCTTGGTACTCGCGCCTGAAGCCCGACCTGGACACAGATCCGTGCACGGCTTACTGGGTGCCTGGCCTGCTGCTCCTACGGCAGTCTTGACTTGTGCCACCAATCAGAGCTGGAGCTATGGGTGGCTTCCTTTGTTCTGTGTGTTGTCCTCGTCAGCCTGACCTTGCATGTTCTTGCACTCAGAGCCCGTGAGCTCCGGCGGCCAGCAGTGGAGCACCTTCGCAGCCCTTATTAAAATACACACCTTTACAGGTGACACTCGGGGCTCCTCCCATGCCAGCACCGAGCCCTGTGGTCCCAGGCGGGAGTGACAAAGGGCTCCGCCATCACCCCACCTCTCCACCCTGGCACCCGTGTCACACCCCGCTGCCACCTCCTGCTCAGGTTACGAGCAGGACGCTCTCCCTCTGAGGTACAGCCGCAGTATTCACGCCCCCCGCCCCCCAATGAGCTTCCGTCGTTAGCAGCGTGTAGGTAAATTTGGAACGAGGCTTTTGCTTCCCTTTACAACAGCAGCCTAGTTTCATGTGCCTTAGTGCCTTGGGAGAAGAACTGAAAATGGCCCTTTTTCTCTCCAGTCTCAGTAGAAGTGAAGACAGTTTTCTAAATTCCCCATTCATCCTGGAAAGCCCATCCTGAGTGCCCAGTTACTAGAAATTCTGCCTTCAAAAGCCAAAGGAATGCAGGAGTCCCAGCTGCCACCTCCCCTAGAACACCCTCCTGCTTGCCCCTGGCCAGTGGGTCCCCTCTCTCTGTGTGTTTTTAACTTTTCCAAAACTAGGGCTGACATAAAGTACGGGAAGATAAACAAATGCAGAAATGGCCTTCAGGCTGGCAACCCTGTCCCTCTCCTATGTCACTCTGCCCTAGACCACAGCCCAGGGGCCAGGGGATCCGTGAAGGATGGACCCGGGTGGTGGGGTGGTAACCAAGTGCCCGCGGCTGCTGGGGGCCAATGCAGGGAAGATAGGCGCACAGGCGGGAGGCAGTGAGGGATTCCGGTTGGACCTGTTGAGTGGGAGGATGACGATGCCGGTCTGGACCGCCCTGGCCTGCCTCCCTGTCCCCTGGGAGAGCAGGACCAAAGCCAAGCAGTGCCTGTGAACTTGCCCTTTGCAACATGAGTCAGTTTTCCATCGAGCCCTCTCTGCGCTGTTTTAGCACCCGCCTGGGAAACGGCACTTCCCACTTAATTCGGGAACCTCGAGCTCTCTTCTAAAGGACGCCGCTCCCATCAAATTCTAAAGCCTCGCGTTTGTGCACAAGCAGATTTGGGGTTGTAAAAATTTGGAAACCCTCAGTTTGCCTACTAATCACCATGGCAACGGGCTCAGCTGCCTCCCCAGGGTGCCCAGAGGTTCCTTCAGAAGTAGCGCTCCTCCTAAAGGACCGCATGCGTTTCTCAGAGTCGGGAATTGTAAGTTGGGAAAGACTTGAGTAATTCTCGGCCTGAGTCCTGTGGATCCCATGGGTCCTCAGGTCCTCGCACGCTGTCCCTGGGATCTGGGCACTGCTCCAAATCGGACAGCCTCAGGAAGCTGGAAGGGTGGCCGTGGAACCCCGTGCAGGCCAGCATGTTTTCGGCTCCAGGTAGAAATTTTCCAGACCTGTTCCATCCACTGCTGCCATTCAGCAGCTCTGGCTGGCAGTGACATTTACCTCTAATTACTCTAAAGTGGGGAATTACGCTTCACAAATGCAGCCTGCTTGGAAAGCCATCCTCCTTGGGGTGGGAGATGGGAACAGAGGGGTCCGCCCGGGGGGGGGGGGGGGGGGGGCCTGTCTGAAGCCGCTGCGTTTGCACTTGAGCAGCCTGAGGCTGTGAGAGCTGCAGGGACCCGCCTGAGGTCACAGCACATGACTTGTGCCACCAACAGACCCCTGGCCATGTGCAGAGAGCCTCATAATAATGGGCTCAGGCGTGAATTCACGCTTCGTGCAGCAGGAAGCGTCTTGCACGGCCATCTGTATAAGAGGCGACCGCATTCACCGTCCACATCTCAGAAGGGGCCTGCTGACCAAATTGCAAGGCCACCGAAGCTCCCCTCTCAGGCCCCTGTTGGCCCCATAACTGTTTATTTTTGTAATTGTGGCAAAATACATATCACATAAAATTTACTATTTGAGTCATTTAAAGGTGAACAGTTCAGTTCAGTGCGTGGAAAGTGCTGTGCAGCCATCCCCCCACCTTTTAGCTGCAGAGAGTTTTGATCACCCCAAAAGGAAACCCTGTCCCCACTGGCAGTCACCCTTTATCCCCCTCCCCGCCTCCTGGCAACCACCAGTCTACTTCCCGTCTCTGTGGATTTACCTGTTCTGGACGTTCTTACACATGGACTCATACGGTTTGTGTCCTTTTGTGTCTGGCTTCCCTCGCTCAGCAGAATGTTGTCACGGGTCATCCATATTGTAAGCGGTGTCTGTGCTCCGTCCTTTTTGAGGGCCAAGTAATAGTCTACTGTGTGGGGAGACCACGTTTGGTTTATCCGTTCAGCCACTGATGGGCACTTGGGCCGTTTCCCACTTTGGGCCACTGTGAATGGTGCAGCTACGAACCTGTGTGAACAAGTAATTAGACACCTGTTTTCAGTTCTTTAGGGGCTTATGCCCTGGGAGTGGCACTACGGCTTCGTCGTCATCGTGCAGTAACTGTGATTAACTTACTGAGAAGTGCCACAGTGTTTCCGTGGCCCGTGGCTGGGTTTCCACACCCGCGGTGGCACCTTTCGTAGGGTCTCTGGCCTGAATAGATGAAGCTGCCTTCTGGAACTCTCGTCCCCTCTGAAGCAGAGTCCTCCAGGTTTCTCTTCTTTCATTCTGCAAATACCTGCCTTTCAAGGTGGTCTGAGTATCCTTCCATTTTGTTTTCTTTTGTTTGGCAAACACTCTGAGTCTCACCTCTGCCTGGGGCATCAGAGGATTGAGAAGTGAGCAGACAGCCGCCCTGCTCAGGAGGCGAGGTGAGCAAACAGAAGCAGCCTCCTGGCGTTCCCTCAGCGGGGCCAGGTCCTCACGTGACCTGACCGTGTTTGCCTGGATGAGCCTCCCGTGTCCTCTCAGGGTTTTCTCGATTGCGTCCCACTGATCACAGCATTCTCTCTGAGCAGTGGCGTTAATTAGCACCCGTTTGTGTTTCCAGTCTCTCGTCATCCCAAACCACACAGCATCCTTCCAGAGAATTACTGGGGACTGCTTTGGGAGGGCTATTTGTAGCCATGGGAGTGAGCTTGCACGGAACAGTCTGTTAGCTGAGAGGTTTGTCATGGGAGACCAAGCTCTATGCACTGCTGTAAACAGACGAGATTAAACGGGATCAACTCAATTGTGAACAGGTCTCTGCGGGCCCCTGGCGTGCGTCCCCAGCCCAGGTGGGTGTGCAGGGAGCAGAGTCCTGCAGAGAGAGGGCGGGGCAGAGTGATGCCCCGTCGCTGACCTAGGGCAGACATGGCCACCAGGAAGAGAGAGGGCGGCCACACGGGCTCTGCTGCCGAGCTCAGGGGGGGAGTGCGCCTGGCCCATCCTGCGAGGCCCTTACATCACCCCATTCTACAGATGAAGAAACTGAGGCTAAAAGAAAGGTTGGGGACTCGCCCGAGCTCCCAGTACTCAGAGAAACAGAGCTGTGATTGAAGAGCTGCCTCCCAGGTCCGTGGATTCCTCTCCAGGAGCTGAGGTTTTCAGAGAGAATTTGTCACTGTCCCCAGATGGCCTCGAGAGGTCCCCCTCTCAAGACCTGTCCGAGTAAGCAGGTGCTGGTGCAGCTGTCAGCGGCTGCAAAACTAGCTCTTTTCACAAAGAGAAGCAAGCAAAAGACCCTCGCACATTAGGGTAAGATTTCCAGCAAAAGTGTCTGGGAAATTTACTTTGTTTCTGTGGACAGTGCGGTGGGAAGTGGTCAGGAGACCTGGTGCTGCCTGCGCTGTGTGACTCTGGGCGAGTCACTCGGCCTCTCTGATCAGAATCAAGCAGAGAACAAGGAGCTGCTCACCCTGCCCCATGAGGACAGAACTGGAATAGATTCTTCTTTCTAAGGGGGCAGGTGGAAGGGGCAAAACTACTGTCCGACAGAAGGAACCCTCCATGACTTCCTCCTGGCCTCTCACCCTTGATCCTGACCCTCGCTCTCCAGAGTGACATGTGGACTTTCATACTGGACTGGCCAAACCAGAATCAGGCAGAGCTGCTGTTTCCCAACAAAGTAGACTGGCCAGCGCCTGGTCACAGGTGGCGGCGGCAGGCCTGAGTGACAGGGAGTCCATAGTTGCCATTTTCCCCTTGGACAGGCCAGGTACAGGGACACCAGCCCTTCTCCAGGCCAAGCCATTCGGTCCCCTGGTGTCTGTAGGCTTTTTCTGAGAAGTCTTTGGACCAGTGGGCCCACGGAGCGACTGCTGGCCAGCAGGTCCCAGAGCTGTGGGGGGAGGACACAAATGGGAGCACCAGAAGGGGGTCCTATGGTGATCAGGTCCTCGGGTCCTGAGCATCTGCCATGTGGTTCCCTCTGACCTTCCCGGGAGGCCTGGCCCAGAGGTGAGCCCAGAAACCACCTTATCCAAGAAAGCACCCCAGGGCCCTTGGTGTGTGACCTGGGTTACTTGTGTTCAGGTTGGAGGAAGACACATGTCCCGTTGGTGCCAGGAGCTGAGGCTGGAGGGTCCCAGCAGAAGGTCTCCCTTTGCCAGGCCTCAGATCCTAGTGTGGGTTTGGAGTCCCCACTGACTCCGGCTCCTCGCTAGCCCAGCCCCGCCCACTCCACCCAGGCACCTCGTCCACGAGCTCAGTGTGGGCATCGTGCATCGTGGCTTCATGGCGTGGACAAGAGGTTGTGAGCAGAGGCTGAGCCACACCCTCACCAGGAATGAGAACATTCCAAGAACAAAGCCCTCCGAGATGCTGTCCAGCCTCCTCCCTCCAAGCATGTTCCTGCTGCTGCCTGACCCAGTAATGGGGATCAGGCTGCCGGTGGGGGGGGAGAGGGGGGAGGCCGAGGCGCTAGGAACAGATGTCTGCTCCACTTGACTCTGCACTCGGGCACCTCGTAGCCCTGGGCTGGGTCCTCGGGCCTGGGCCCTCAAGGACATGGCAGTCCTGGGGGAGACCCAGGGTATCGTGGGCGGTCGGGGTGCAGTGTGGTCAGCATGAGCATGTTTGCAGACAGGTCAGGGGAAGAATGGAGCAGCCAGGGCTCTAGAAGCTCCAGCTCCAAGCAGGGCCCCCCACCGGCTGCCTCAGCATCTCCTGGGAGCCTGTTAGAAATGCAGGGCTCGGCTCCACCCAGCTCCTGCTCGCTCCGACTGCATTCTAACAAGGTCCCAGGCGATTTGCCTGCATGTTAAGGTTGTAAATGCAAGCTAGGATTTTCAGAGTGGGTAGGAGTGAGTGTCTTAGATGGAAAAGGTATGGGGGAAGGGTGTTCAGGGGAGTCAGTATAGCATGTGCAAAGGCCCTGAAGCGGGAAGTAGCTAGACTCTCTAAAGCCCAGCTACTTCCTGGCAGTGGAGCTCTGAGAAGTGGTCCCAGTTCATTGTGGACTGTTTGGGGACCCTCCAGCCCTCTGTTGGTTTTTTTCTCAGAATTCCTGAATGATGATGTTCACAGCATCTTTTCATCCCAGGGAGAGAGAAAACAATCGATTATTTCCAAGGCCTTGTCTAAATCTTGCATTTCCTCCTGATGGCTTTATGCTTCCTGCAGAGGAAGTCGGGGGAGGCGAAGTCACTGAAGCAATGGCTACGTTTCTCCTAAATCCAGCTCCAAGCAGGAATGTGGCTTTGGTGCCAGGCTTACAGCGCGACTGCCGCGGTGGCCGTGGGCCAGAGCCTGCCTGCCTGCTGTCGTGGGGCTGACCGCCATCAAATCACCCCAGGTTCCCTTTGCTCTGGCTCCAGGAGAAAAACGTCAAGAAATGGGTGGGAAGTTTGCATCTGTAGCTCAGTGTTTGTGCATTGAATCCAGGGGACCGACCGTTGGGGCCCGTTTTGTATCCCTCGCCACCATCCGCCTCTTTGGGAGCAAGTATGATATGGAAAAGTTCCCGATATGTCTATGCTTTCACTGAGCAGTAATTGGAGTGGAAATTGCTAAAAATAAGATCAGTGTAGGCCGAGGGCCATTAAGAACTCCGCAGGAGTTCTCGCTAGGCCTGGCTCTTTGGTCCCAACGTGCTAATAACCGAGGGTGAGAGACGAGATGCATTAGGAAAACTCAAGTGTTCAGTGTTTGACCTAAAAAGGAGCGCTTGTCCGGGGGCCCCTTCAGGGCTCTGTGGCAGGCACACAGACGCGCCCCCCCCCCCCCCCCCCCCCCCCCGGGGCTGTGCGAGCTCTGCTGCTGCCTGCCCTTGTGGCTTGGCTTCTCACCGCGGGTGTCCCCACCCCCAAGATGCGCGACCATGTGACCGGGCCACCCTGAGCAAGAATCTTCCCAAAGAATCGTTCTTATATAAGACTTGGAGTGACCGGGAGGGCATTTTTATATACAAAGAAAAGTGGCTCGGTTGGCAAGTGCTTAATGAAATGAATTCTTGAGTGTCAGTTCCTTGGAGAGCTGCTGCAGGCCTTGCCCCTGGCTGCCCGGCCCACCCCTGGATGCCCCGCCGCGCCCCTGGATGCCCCGCCCTTCCCCTGGATGCCCCGCCTACCCTGGATGCCTCGCCCCGCCCTGCCCCACGGCCCATCTGGACTCCTGCTGAGTCAAGGGTTTGCCGCTGCAGGGTTTGCGTGCAGCTCATCCCGGAAACCACGGAGCCTGCTCTGAAGCCCCACGGCCTCCCGCTCTTGTATACACACGCACTTCCCTAGGCCCGCCACCCTCGGTGTCACGCTGTGGACAGGGGTTAGGCAAGGGGCCCGAGCCAGACCGCCTGGTTTGAATCCCACCTGTACCTGTGCCAGCACGTCCCTTAGACTCTCTGGACTCACTTTGTCATCTGTACAGTGGGGACGATGATGGCGTGCCCCACCCCAGGGGCTGTTGTGAGGACTCAGGGGTCAGTCTATAAGGCACGTGGACCTGCTTTGTTCCTGTGTTAATATTGCTCTACTTTGCATCTGTGTGTGTGTCCGTGTGTAATAGCTAATATGTCATATACAAGGCAGCATCATCTTCCTCACATGGTGCCCGCTCCTCTACCGTCCCAGGCTGAGGGTCCCTGTCCACACGTCGGGCGCACTCATGGTGCCCGCCCCCCCCAGCCCAGGCCGCCCCATGGGCCCAGGGCACTCCTGGACTTACTGTGCAAACCATCCAGAGGGCAGAGGGGCCCGCGGTGCCCGAGCATCTGTGTGCAGACAGGACAGAGGAGCTGGGAGGGTGCAGGGGCCAAGGGACTGGCGGGTGGTGGCACCACCTGGTGGACCATGTGCTCGAGCCCCTGGCCCTGTCCCCGGAATGGGCCCCTTCCCTGAGCCTCGTGAGGTCCTGTGCACCTTTCAGTAGCAGCCCCATTGCTCCGTCCTGGGGAAGTGACCGCTGTCCTCAGGCCAGGCTGGACGTGCTCTGGGCGCCCCACCCATCCCCATGGGCCTTAGGTCAGCCAAGGTCACAGTTGCGTGTCTGTTAGAGTCACTCTTGTCTGGCTGCAGTTGAGCCCTCCCCCCCATCATGAGTGGGAGAGCTGTAGGGTGACCTTTATGCAGGAGGGGGCAGAAGGGAGTCCGTACGTGAGAGCAGGGACACTGCAGAGAGGTCCCTCGGGCTGGGGGATCGGGCGCCGCGCTCCTTCACTCTGGCTCCGCCTCCTCCTGGGCACCTGCACTGCCCGTGCCCTTAGGTTTTATTTGTGTATCGCACGGTACCACAGTTAAATTATTTGCATAAGTAAGTTAACTGGGTCCTTCTGCTTCCCTGCCCCTCTCTGCTGGGCGCTGACCACCATCGTCTCAGCATCGCTGCAGCCTCCAGCGTCCGGGTGGGTCACTGGGTGTCCCCTGGGAGGATAGGCTCCCTGTGAGCAGAGGACATCCCCTGACCTGCCAGTCAGGCTGCAAAGGGGGTGATGAAGGGTGCAGCCGGCACCCACCCTGAGCTGCCCTGTGTTCTTCCAGTGAAAGCACCAACGCTGAAAGGGGGAGGGCAGGACTGGCGTAGCATGGGCAAGGCACCTCCCATGGATCTCCGCTCTGCCTTACTAGCTGTGTGGCCTTAAGGAAGTTTCTCAACCTCTCTGTTCCCTGGTGTCATTATCATCATTATTAATGACTCATCTGCTCAAGAACGATTTGTGCTCCCACTGAGTAAAGCTCTGCTGGACTCTGGGTTTACAGCAGTGACAAAAATAGAAATATTTCCCATCGCTAATGAGCTTATCGTTTAAGGAGAGAAAATAAATAAGGAGGGAACACTGTTTACAAATTGTGAGAATGCCACACACCGGCAGCCGGCGGGAAGGGGGCTCCCTGTACAGAACAGTGAAGGGCATGGCTATGTGGGTCAGTGGTGAGCGCGGGGCGACGCCAACAGCCCCCCTTTCCTCTCCTCCCCTCCCCCCAGCCTGTGCGGCCTGAGCTTGGGCTCATTTGTCCAGGCCTGGACTCATCTGATGGACGTTGCCCATCAGTGACAGGGTCTGTCCCACGCTCCTGTGTCCTGGAGACATCAGGGAGGTGCTGGCCTGAGCCAGGGGACACTTTGAGGGGACAGCAGGGTCCTTGGGAGTCACTGACTGTCCCATCTCCCAGATGTTTCACTACCTGTGTTCGCATCACTAAGCAGGGCTCACTTTGCCGGCTTCCCAGCTTGACATGAAGGAAACACTCCCACGTAGGTTGTTTGATGGCCCACTTCTTTGGCTCATCACTATGCTTTTGAGGTTTATCTTGATAGATATGTTTCCCCGTCTGTAGAGGGTCCATCGTTGGACCGGACAGGTCCTTAGTCCCTCATCCAGAGCCCATGGGGCCAGGTGCATTTCAGAACAAAGGTGACACATCGTGCATGTATTTATTTTATATTATACTATAAACTAAATCTTGTAAAACATTAAATTCTGTGTATTTTGTGTGATCCCTACCGAGTGGCACCATGTAATCTTGCAGTGATTTTTCTGCATCCGATGTCAGGATAGTCACGCGAAATGAGACAAAACAGATGCCCAATGCCCTTGTGTCTGCTCAGGCCAGGTTTTGCCACCAGTCAAATTACCCCCAAAAAAGGGAGAAACGCATTTTGCTTTTAGAGCCTCTGTGATTTGGGGCTTTGGGGCATGGCATCGTCCTGCTGACGGACGGTGACGGCCTCCTGGGGTTTGCAGCTGTCAGCAGCACACGTCTGAGTGCTCGTGCACGTGTCTGCCGACCTCCGTCGAGGGACGGAGAGCACAGGTGCTAGATCACGGCATGTCTGAATTTTCAGCTTTCTCAGGTGGTGGCAGAAAGCTTCCCGCAGTGACCCTCCTACCACACTAGCAATCAGCATGGCACCTGCAGTTTTGCCAGTCTCGGGGCACTGAGTGACTTTGCACTGCCGTGTCCACTTACGTGGCCTGACTGCTAAGGACTCGAGCGTCTTTCGTATGTTTACAGACGGTGTGGCGCTCCTTTTCTGTGAAAGGCTTGTTTTCATCTTTTGCCCAGTTTCCTGTGGGGTTATCTTTTATTTACTGATTTGCGGTCCTTACGTAGTCTGTGGACTAACCTTTAGCTTGCTTTCTCAAATCTTTTCATGACAAGCAATTCTTGATGTCATTGTAGATAAATTTGATCAAACTTTCCCTTTAGGATTTATGCCCTTTTTGTGTCTTATTTAAGACATTCTCTTCTACCAAGAGGTCCTAAAGGTATTTTCCAGGGTTACTTTCCAGGAATTTAATAAGTTTGGCTTTCGTGTGTAAGGCTTTAACCCAGGAAATCATTTTATTTTGTATGTGTGTGGTGTGAGGTAGGGATCCAGGTTCATTTTCCCCCCACGTGGATAGCCCACGCTTCCAGCACTGCTGTCTGGAGAAAATAATTTTCCCCAGGTGCCACGGCACTGACTTGGTCATCAGCCAAGCCAACACGTGGGTGCAGGCCGTTGTCTGCTGCCTCTGTCTCTCTCAGCATCGTCTTAACTGTTTCTGAGCAAGGTTCCCCTCCCCCATGCCACTCACCTTGCCCACCTTCAGGGTTATTTTAGCTATTCTTAGCTCTTTACTTTTCCATATACATTTTTTTAAATTAGCTTCAGGTGTAGAAAACAATGTACTAGTTAGACATTTCACCCCTCACAAAGTGGTAACCCCCTGCCCCCAATCTACTGCCCATCTGACACCGTATATGGCTGTTACAATTCCATTGACTCTATTCCCTCTGCTGTATCCATGTCTCATGACTACATGTGTATGTATTTATGGTTGACATTCAATATTGTTCAGCTTCAGGTGTGCAGCGCAGTGGTGAGACATCTACACAAGTCCATGAAGTGGTCTCCTTAGTAAGACGAGTCCATAGATATTTTTAAATCAGCTTATCAAACTACACACACACACATACACACACACACACACTCACACTCACACTCACACACACACGTCCCTGTTGATTAGACTTGCACTGACCCATTTGGGGAGAATTAACACAACTGCATATTGTTTTCCCACCCAAAAACATGATCTATTTCTCTGTTTATTTAGGTCATCTGTAACGTCTTTGAAACAGATTTTATAATTGTCACCATCAAAAGCTTCTGCGTTTTTTAGATTTATTCCTAGGTAGCTTAAATTTTGTTATTTCATAGTGTTTCTTTCAAAATGTCTTTTGCTGATTGTTGCTGGAATATAGAAATCAGCTGACTTAGATATATTGATTTTTTTTAAAAAAATGAGCCACCTTGCTAAACTCTCTCACGAATTGTCATCTTTTGTTTGTTGGTTATGTCTTGTATTCTTTTTGTTCTCTACTAGCAAGGACTTGCCCTCAATAAAATGTTGAATAAAAGTGGTAATAATGGGCATACTTGTCTTGTTCCTGATCTTATAGAAATGCTTTCCAAATTTCTCTTGATTCTAGTATTTTTTTCAACATGCAGTCTCTCAGGTTAAATAAAGCATTCCATTCTCTTCCTAGTGTGCCGAGGGGTTTTGACTTAATTGCAAATAGATATCCAAGTTTATCAAGGGCTTTTGTACATCACTTGGGAAAATCCTGTGGCTTTTCTCTTTTGCTAATTAATTACATTGATTTTCTAGTAGAGTCGTCCTGGGTGCCTAGCATTACGTGACTTATAATGTAGTAATCTTTTTAACATGTTGCTAAATTCCATTTGCTAATATTTCATTTAGGATTTTTGCATCTAAGTTCATGAATGAGATTTGCCTGTAATTCTCCTTTCTTCTACTATTCTTTTCTGATCTGAGAACTGACCTTATGCCAGTCTCACAAAGCAAACTGGGGAGCGTTCTCTCTTTTTCTTCTGGAAGACATTTTTGGGGTTAGAATTATTTGTTCCTTCCATGACAGGTCGACCCTGCTCAGAAAGCATCTGGGCCTCATGTGTTCCTTGTGGAAGGATTTGTATCTCCTGGTGCAGTTTCTTTCATGCTTACAGGGCTACTCGGGTTTTAATTTCTTCTTCAGTCACTTGTGCAAGCTGTGGTTCCATTCTGAACTCCTTCCCAGTTATTCAGGGCCCCCAAGCCTGTATTTCCAGCCTGTTCCTCTGCCTTCTCTGCCTGAAACACCCTGCAGTCTACCTAACAAATCTGCCTAGTTCTTCACATCATTCATCCAACACACGTTAAATGTGTGATGTACCCTTTCTACCCATCACCCACAGCTGGAAGTGGGCTCTGCCGGCCCTCCCTGGGACCCTGGCCACAGTGCATCTCCCTGCTGGCTTTGGACTCCACGGGGTGGGGGCTGGGGGGGCTGGATCACTGCTGGGTTCCGGGCAGGCCCTGCCTGTGCCCAGCACGTGGCAGGAGTTCTGAAGGGTATCCAGAGGGTCAGCTGATCAGCATGGAGCAGTGTGCTGTGCAGTGGGGACGCGTGGGCTTCTGGGACAGCTGCCCTCGGGCCCTCCTGGATGGGCTGCCAGGAGGTGACATTTCCTGCAGGACCTACAGGGGGAGTGAGGACTTTGCCAGATGAAGGAGACTCTCTCATCCCCACTCGTGCCGCACAGGCTGCCACTCACGTGGCTCTTCCAACAAGCCCCGAGCCCACAGCGCGGTCAGGAGAAAACTTTCTCTCAAGCTCCTTCCAGCTTCCGGTGTTGACTAAGGATGTGCAGCCCTCCCGTTTCCCAGGCTCGCGTCCCTGGAGTCGTGGGGACCTGGGCCCCTGCACTGTGCTGTGGAAGGAACAAGCTCAGAGGAGGCGGAGGGCCAGAGTGGAGAGCGAACAGGAGACTGGGCAGGGGCCAGAGTCTTTGTGCCTATTATATGCCCCGGCCCGTCCACCCCTCCTGAGCCTGGAGGGAGGGAATGTCACACGTGGGCACCATGTGTGTTTCGGGCTCAGCTCTCTTCAGAGGGCCTGGGGATGTCAGTCTGGCCTTCTGAATGGATAGGAAATAAAGATGCAGACACACCTCAGTCATGGGGATACAAGCAGCTTGGATCAATACACGGCCATAGAAAGACTGAAATGAAGTAAACAACATCCAAACAGGCTGCAGTGGCTGGATGGTGGCCCCTCAATTTCATGTCCACCCAGAACGTGTGATGTGACCTCATTTAGAGAAAAGGTCTTGGCGGGTGTCCTTAAGTGGAGGACCCCGAGACAAAAGCATCCTGGGTTACCCAGGAGGGTCCTATGTCCAGTCAGTGATTGGCGTCCTTAGAAGAGACGGGAGAGGGACATAGAGATGGCAATGCGACCACCAAGGCAGAGACTGGGGTGATGGGGCCACACGCCCAGGGGCGCCTGGAGCCCCCCAAAGCCAGAAGGGGCAGGAAGGAGCCTCTCCTGGGGCCTCTGGAGGGAGCACGGCCCTGTGACACCTGGATTTCTGACTTCTGGTCTCCAGAACTTCATGGAAATAAATACCTGTTGTTTTAAGCCTCCAGTTAGAGGCAATTTGTCACGGCCGCCCCAGACACCGATGTACAGGGCTGTCTCTGGCGGTGGCATTCTGTGACTTGGCTTCATATCAGTGACATGTCCTGAGGCGAGCCTCACCCCTCCGCGGCCCAGGATCCCTCCTCTCCCCAACACCGCTGGTCATTCCCTCTCGACTCATGACCAGCTTTGAGAGTAGGCATGGCTTCCCATTTTACAGGTGGGGAAACTGAGGCTCAGAGTGCATTTCGGTGGCCAGAATTGCAGTAAATGAGTGGCAGGGCCAGGATTTGAACCCAAGACAGTCGGTTGGATAGTGGTGGCTCCTGGGACAGCTGAGATGGTAGATCCTGGGGTCACGACAACCTCTGAGCCCCCTCCCCCACCCCACCCCATCCCAGTAGGTCCTCATAAAGCTATTTTCACTTGTCCCTTCACAGATGAGTCTGGTCTCCCCCAGAAAGACCCTCAGTGAAAGGGCCATGCCCTCCCCCGGGTGCACCGTCCAGTTAGTGTCCCATGTAGGCTGCACGGCGGGGAGAGGATAGACACCGCTGTCCACTGCCCCCAGAATGAACCCCGGTGCCCGCGGTGGCCCCACGTCTCCTCTCCAGTCTTCTCTCAGCTGCACCAAGCGCACCCCAGGCCCTCACCTGCAGGCCTCTGCCCATGCCGTGCCCTCTGCCCGACACACCATCCCTTCCGGTTACAGCTTGGACACCAATCCCTCTGAGAAGCTTCCGTGATTTTCTGAGTGTGGGTGAGGGCCCAGCTCCAGATGCCCCCCCGCCCCCCAGGGCCCTGGGCGTGCTATCAGAGGACCCATAACCCCAGGCCAAGACGAACTGCCTGGGGGTCCAGGCGGTACCTTGCAGGAGGTGCAGAGGGAATGCGGGAGTGGAGAAGCAGCAGGGGTGCGGGGGTGGGGGACGCCTGGCCCCTGTGACACAGCGGCCCAGCTGGCCTGGGCAGTGCCTGCCAGACCCCCGCACCCACATGTGATTCTGCTCTGGGCATTTCTCGTTTCAGCCCTGCGGTCCTTTGGGCATAGCGAGGCCGGGGTCGCATACCAGGACCCAGGCTGTGTCTGTGGACTGTGGGGCTTCCCTTGGGCCCAGAACCTTAAAACGTCTGGGGGGCAGGGACCTGGGAGGCCCTCCCCGTCGCCCTGCCCGACGGCAGCCCATCCCTCAGAAGCACCTGACAGTGCCCCCCACCCACCCACGTGGCCTGTGGTTTCTTCTGAAACCACCTGGCAGACACACCACTTCCTTTTGGTTCCCAGGTACCAGGTCGGCTGGAGGGAAATGCAGTGGGTCCAAGGCCTGCGGGCACCCCTCAGGCCTCGACAGATGTGTGGCGAGCACCTGCTATGTGCCAGGTGCTTCTCAGAGCTCGCTGGGAAGCACACTCACCTGGGGGTGAATGGCATGGGGTGGCCGTAACTAAAAACCACACATCAGCTTAAAGCAACACAAATGTATCCTCTCCATCTGGAGACCAGAATTCCCAACTTGAGGTGTCGGGAGGGTCGGTTGTCTCGGAGGCTGCAGGCAATGGTCCTTCCTGCCTCTTCCGGCTTCTGGGGCTCCAGGAGTCCCTGGGTTTGTGGCCACATCCCCACAACCTCTGCCTCCGTCATCACACAGCCTTCTCCCCTTCGTGTCTGTGCGTTCTCCCTTCTTACAGGGGCACCACTCATTAGATTGGGGGCCCACCCTACTCCAGCGTGACCTCAGCTTCGCAGATCACATCTGCAGAGACGCTATGTCCAAATAAGGTCGCATTCTGAGGATCAGGGTGCACATGTCTCACGGGGGACACCACTTAACCCAGTACAGGGAGGCCCCTTGGCCCAGGAAAGGCCTATGGTTTCCATCTTTTCCTCACCTCTCCCTCACTAGGGGGTGTACGCTGGGTGCCTTCCCGGAGCTGTGGTTCGGGGGCTGCTGTGCTGCAGAGCAAGTGGCCCCGGGCGGAGGGAGGGCACCGAGCCAGGCTGGGTGCTTCCCTAGGTGAGTGTGGCTCCCTTTGGGCCACGGAAGCCCCATCTCCCAGATAAAAGCTCATCTTTAAAACAAGCCTCAGTCACATTATAAATAAATGTATGGAATTCCACGTTGCTGCAGATGGCACTATGTATTTTTAACAAGCGCAAGCAGACTCAGGAGGCCGGGAAGGAGCCTGGGGAGGGTGGAGCTGGCACCGGGGCTTCAGGGGTGGCCAGGCTGCAGCCCTCCACCCGCCCGCAGGGGCCGGGAAGGATCCCTGCTCAGAACCCTGGGCCAGAGTGACGACGGCCTGCAGTTTTGGCACAGAGCAAGCGTCTGGGCGCCCTGGCCGTGGGAGGGTGGAGGGGCCCCCGGAGGCTGCAGAAACCATGGCTGTGGCAGCCAGGCGCTTCCTGAGCCCCGCCTCTCGCTGCTGCTGAGCGTTCAGCCCATGGAGGGGCCCGCCCGCCCGCCCGCCCGCCCGCGTCCCCCAGCCGCACAGGAAGCAAGAAGTGTCAGATGAGTGTGGCCACGTGCGGCCTCCGTAAGGAAATGGGCTCCGGGAAGAGAACCCACCTCCCCAGGCTTGAAGCCCTTCTTGCTCTTCATGTGTTCAAGTTCACGTTTTTAAATTCTCACTGAAAGAGAAGTGAACCATCGTAAAGTGTGTGATGCAGCGGCCTTTTGAGTCCACGGTCATGTGCAGTCACCCCCTCTGACAAGTCCCCAGGCATTTTCATGGCCCCACACTATAACCCTGTACTTACCCGTCGGCACTGCCCAGCTCCTCCCCCACAGCCTGGCAACCGCTCGTGGATTTTCCGTCTCTGTGGCTTTGCCTGTCCTGGGCGTTTTGTGCCCATGGAATCAATGTGACGTGTGGCCTTTTGCGTGGGCACTTTCACTGAGCAGGTTGTACAGGGTCACCCACATCTGTAGCGTGTGTCGGGACTTCACGCCTCTTTATGGCTGAGTAATGTCCTGCTGCGTGGATGGACGTTCGTGTTTTGTTTGTCTGTCCATCCATCGAGGGACCTTTGATGGGTGTGGAGCTCACCTGTAAAAGGGACCTATTTTCTATTGGCACAAACCACCCGTGGCCCTGAATGTTCTCGCTGTCTTCGTGGACAGGGAGGCGGGGCCCATGAGGACGAGGGCATTCAGGTGGGATGGTGGCCATGGCCAGGGCAGTCTGGTGGCCCTGGGCTAGGTGGCTACAGGGCAGCCCTTGGTCACTGTCCCCACAAGCGGGTCCACGCCACGCCTGACACCACAGACCCTGTGTCTTTTTCGCTCATCATTGTGTCAGAGAGGCCCAGAATGGTGTCTGGGGTGTCCTTGCTGAATGAGTGAATGAATGAATGAACAAATGAACCGATGCGTGAACGAGCGATAATAGCTACACAGACCCCTCAGCCGCCGCCTGCCCAACTGACACCCACAGCACGCCAGCTCTTGGTCCGGGCCCCTCTCCCTTCTTACATGGGCAGTGGCCTTGGGCTTTGAGGCCCTGGGGGCCCGCCCACGACCAGGAGGTGGACGGGCCATCCTGCAGACGCTTGTCATGGGCACAGGTGGGGCCCATGTGCACTTTGGTCATCCCGTTCTTTTCTTCTTGCAGCAGGAGCCGGGAGAACGCACACTCCCGTCTGTCACACAAAGATGTAGGCTCTTGGCCTGTCAGGCATCTCGTGAAAGAAGTTCACATTCAAACGGCCCTTTTGTCCATGGAGGATTGGAGAGGGGACCCCAGTGGCCCCCCACCATCTCCACCTGTCTCCTGGGGTCCAGTCCCAGCTAATGTCCTGTTGAGCCACCTGGGCACCTCCCAACAGCCAGGGGGCACCAGCCAGCACACTCAAGGGACAAGATTTTCCTTTTGTCACTCAAGAAGGTGGTATATTTTACACGGCCACGAAGACCCCCACGCCAGGCTTCCTGGCACTTACTGTCCATCACTCATTCATGCATTCATTCGTTCACTGAGCTAGTTGTGGACGACGGCCACGTGGGATATTGGAGGAAGTGCTTTCTGAGCACTTTGGTGTTTGCCAGCTTTCGTCCTTGGAAATTCCGTGAGGCAGGTGAGCAGGCAGGACAGCCACCTGCCCAGCAGAGGAAACAGAAGCTCAGGTTGGTGAAACGGCAACGGTGAACCTCCAGGACCCCTGTGGGGTTCATTAGCTTTCCGAGAACCAAAGAGATCTAGAAAAGACATTCTAAGGCTCTAGAATTCTCTAAAACGGTAATGGGGTCATTTACATTACTAAATATTTAGTAACGGGACACAAACGTCATTCGCGGTTAAATCGAATTTTCATTGTAAACTAATTCAGAGGTTAGATGGTCTCGCACTTGGGCCAGAGGTTCAGGGAGGCACGTGACCTCTGAGCGTCTGGCCCACCCTAAGTCCAGGCCACCCCAGGCCAGGCACCTGCAGGAGGAGAAGTACATAGGTGTCTTCCAAACGTTTTCCAGCCAAAGAATTGCACTGGCTGGGAGTATATGCACCGTGTTTGAAATGGCATCTAGAGATCATCTGAGCAGCAGACGGGGCCGCGGGCCTGCCCTGAGCAGTCAGGCTCCACACATGGTCCTGAGCAAGAGCCGTGTGCAGTGTGGGGTGAGGCCCCCACCCCCTCATGGCGCCGCCCCAGAGAGCTGCTGGCTTCTGGCGGGAGTCTTGCTTCCTTTTAGTGGTGAGTGTTCACCGAACGACTTCTGCGTGGCAGCCTTGGTGGCAAGCTTGGGGGCGAATGGCCTGAAGCCTCCCCGGCCACCCCATGTGAGGCTGGAGGTGCCTGGGCTTCACGGTGTGGGAGGCTGCAGCCCCGAAGGGCGGGGGTGGGCAGCAGGACTGGCCGACCACGTGTGTGACTCGTGTGTGGCACCTGCAGGCACATAGGGAGTGCTGGCAGTTGGATACTGGGGGACATGTGGGGCCAGGGACAGGGCGTGAGGCTGTCCGGGAGCCTCGGCCTGGGTGCAGATACCTTGCGGCTGAAGAGGGTCTATGCCCAGCTGCGGGGCTGTCCCCACCTGCTGGAGAACGCGGGCTGTGCCCACATGCGCACATGCGGCACACACGCTGTTCACCCTCCACCAGGCACAGCGCTCTGCTCTGTCACCGGCCCAGGCCTGGTCCACGTTGAGGCAGCAGAGGCCAGTGCCCCACGGTCCCACTTTTCACGAGGCAGCTGAATAGCAGGATGCCCTGCGGACAACGGGAGCGGCCGCCCACCCACATCCCAGCAGGCTTGCGCTGGTGTCCCATGGCCTGTGCGCAGGGCCGAGGTGGAGGGTAAAGCCCACCCCTCACGGGGGGGGCAGAGGGACAAGCCATGAGCACAGGACAGTGTCTTAGGGAGAGAACATGTGATGGGACCGAAGGAAGGTGAGCTCTGATGAGGTCTGTGGTGGACTGAATGGCGTCCCCCTAACTTCCTGCGTTGCAGCCCTAACCCCGATGGGAGGACATTTGGAGGTGGGGCCTTTGGGTGGTGGTGGGGGCCCCTGTCTCTGCCCTGTGAGGTCCCGGGGGAAACCGCTGTCTCCGGGAAGAGAGCTCTGACAGGGGACCTGGCCGCGCGGACACCAGACCTTGGCCTCCCAGCCTCCGGACTGCGAGGCAATAAATTCCGTGTTTTAAGTCCCCGGTCCGTGGTGTCGTGTTGTGGCCTCAGGCTGGACATCTGAGAGAACTGCCTTCGGAGACCCCAGCACAGCTCCCCTCAGAATACTGTGTGGCCGTGAGTAACGATGCCAGAACTCGGGGTGTCCTGGCCAAGACAGCCATGCCGTGTCCTACGTGATAAGAGCAAGACCCAGACTCGAGAGTGACCGCATTTTACGAAAAAGAACACCTACGTGTTTCAGTGTTCATGCAAGTGCCAGATATGCATAGGGAAATTCTGAATAATACCCGTTTGCCGTCGCCCCTGGGAACCGGGCTGAGACTGGGGGAGGCGAAAGGTGGCACTTCTGCTTCTCTGCATTACTTATGTAGTCAGCAGCAGTGCATTCTGGGACAACGTTTTGAAGCACCGCCCACTCTGGAAGGTGGGGCTCTCACCTGTCCCAGGCATTGGTCCCCTGCAGGGCACCCTCCCACGATCACCACTGGCTGCACGCTGTGCTTCCCTCCCCGTTCTCCCAGGAGAAGCAGTCCAGAGAAAGAAAGGAGAGGAAGGACATTCCTTTTTCAAAGTTTCAGCTGTCTTGTGACCAGTCTTGCCAGTTGGTTTCCATGGAGATGTTGCTCCAGCCCAGGGACCGACGCTGACGGTACACGCATGTTCCCCCCACGTGCCACTTGGTTGGCCACATAGGTGCCGCCACCAGATCCCCATGGTGAGCCCACGCGGCCCGCGTGAGCAACCAGCAAGCCTCAGGGCCACCTGTGCGCTGGTTCCGGCTCTGCCTTAAGAGAAGCAAAACCAATACATGAACGCAGCGGCGTCCTGCCAGCATTCCCACCCCCGGCACTTCCCTCATGTCCACTTGCCACACCTGCCTGCAGGGGTCTCCCTACAATGCAGAGCTCATTATGCCCCCGTTTCCAAATACGCCCCAGATGCTCCCCGTGGGGTGAGCTCTCTTGCCTCTGGGGTTCGGCCTTTCCTGGCCGACCTGGGCACCGGCCAGGCCTGATGGTCACATGCTCAGAGAAGCCTTCCTTGACCGCCCTCCATTAGAATGGCCCCCACTGGGGTACACACCCGCAGGGCAGCACCTGTGGCCTCCAAGAACATGCACCACACTGGGGTTACTTGTTCATTCGTTGTTGCCGGAGGCTGGGAGCTCCACAGGGCAAGGGTCAAATCTTGTCTCCCTCTGGGAGGTGCTCGTAGTTCAAATAGCTGTTGGATGGATGATGGATGCATGGATGGATGGATGAAGAAATGGATAGATAGGTGGGTGGATGGATGGATGAATGGATGGATAGAATCTGTCGCTGTTCTTAGAATCAAAGAACAGAGACAGATTCTGGCTGATTTTTTAAAATGACAGTTGGGGGTTATTGTAAGGCAGTGTGGCCTGGGATTCAAAGCCGTGGGGACCCCGGGCAGCTTGGCAGAATGGCTGCTTTCCCGGCCCCTCCCCCATGCTATCCCAGCTTCTCTCTGCTAGTCGTTTCCATTGCCACTGGCCCTGAAATCTCTGATTCCAAAAGCAGCCAGGCCATCTGGCTCTACCAGTCATCTCTGCCCCTTCGGCAGTGCCCTTTGCACCAGATCCTGGCACCGGCCCGTGGCCAGCCCCTGGATGAGCCCCTCCCACCCCCGGGCCAGGAACCTCTCTTGGGTCAGTCATGCTGCCCGTGCACAACGCATGGTGCTGTTTCTCTGAGCTGGGGGGAGGGTGGCTGTGGCCTGAGCGGTTTCATCTGTCACATACAACATCCACTGCCACCTCTATGGAACCCAGATCAAGCCTAGGCACCGATGCTGCCGGGGTCATTGCAGTGGAGCCTGGAGCCGGCTCTGTCCCCTGTGCTGCCCCTCAGGCCAGGTACCAGCTCTCGCAGGGAGGCTGCTGGGCAGAGCCATGGAGTGACTGGTCTCAGATGTGACCAGGTGACGAGCACTTCAGGAAATGACAGGCAGGTGAGGGGTGGTGGTAGTATTAGCACTAGGTGCCGTGCGGACCTGGGGAGCACGTCGGGCCAGCCCCCGGGCAGCCTTGCCTTGAAGCTGGAGGACAGCAGGGAGGCCCGAGGGTGACTGAGTGAGCAGGGAGAGCAGAGTGGCTGGTGCTGAGGGAAGAGGTGTGGCCACGACCTCCCAGGCCTGCGTGTGGGGTGGGCTTTTACTCCCAGTGGAATGGTTCGTAACGTGGGCGGGAAAACCTTCGGCCGCTGGGTTGCGAATAGACTACAGAGGGGCGAAGGCAGCCATGGGGAACCGGTTAGGAGGTCCCTGCCTGGACCCGAGCGTGCGGGGCCTGGCAGTGGACGTGGGTGGGCAGACTCAGGGGACTTTGAAGGCGGCACCCAGCTGGTTTGCTCATGGCTCGGGGGTGGGGGAGTGAGAGGAGAGGACTCCAGCCTTCTTCCTGAGCAGCTCAGAAGAGAGGGAGCTAGGCCTGGGGACCTGGGGATTCAGTTGCCAGAGCATCTAGCCCCTGCACCGTCTGGTGTGGTCTCCTGGCACTGCCCTGTCTGTAGCTCAGAAGTTAGCCGGCCCTTGCAATCGCATGAGCTAATGAAAGTGAAGCCTGCTGGTATTTGCCAAGCACTCACTAGGTTGTCAGCACTGGATGTGACTTAAGTGGTTCCGCCCACACAGCTACCCGGGCGCTCTGCGTACTGACGTCCAGCTGGCCCTTGTCCCTCGCGGCCTGCCAGCCCCCAGCACTCCGGTGTTCCTGCCTGCAAGTCTTCCTCCCACCCCTGCGTCAGTCAGGGAGACACTTCTGGACCACCCAGAGTCCACTTGGGGTCCCCTGTATATGGAGCACCACGCACCCCTCCCCCAGGACCAGGCCGACTCCCCCCGCATCTCCCCACTGTCCCCGTCAGCCCGCCACCTGGGTTCACGCCCAGCACCAGCCCCGGCTGTCAGGTCACTTCCTGGCACCAGGCTTCACCCTGTCCATACAGTGGCCGCTTGGGCAGAGCGAGGTCCTGCGTGTGCGAGCTCTGTAAATGGTTCCCCAAGTGTCCCGTTTGTTCAACACAGAAACCCCACTCACAGACCCAGGGATTCAGACTGTGAGGGGACCGGGGCCAGGGTTCCCCACTTTCCCAGACTCCCCCAGCTGGTTCTGCAGATTGCCAGATTCCTGCCTGGCATCACGGCAGCGCCTCCGAGCGTCCGTCCTTTGACTGTGATGCTGGGTGACGCCCCCCAGAGACCCACGCTGCGTCAGAAGCCACTTGCAACACCCGGCCTCAGACTGGGTGCCCTGAGAGCCATGTCATTTGGGAGCCCCATTTGACTAACCAAGAATTCAGGGGCACGTTTGCCCAGCCCCCAGACAGCCCTGCCTGCACGGCCTCGTCAGGCCAAAGCGGGCTCCTCTCTGTATTGTCACATGTTGTCTGCTGCGTGTACACAGAGCCCATGGGGCTCCCAGATGAGAAGGAAAAGCAAACGGGTCCCCTCTGATAAGCATCTGAGCAGACAGAATTTCGCCCCGGCGCCCCTTGTGCTGCTCAGACCCATGTTACTAAGCTGATTGGATCTGGGGCCGGGCTTCGCTTCTCCACACGCATTCGGTCAGCACTAATGGAATTAGGGGGCTTGGAGGGGCAGCTTGCTGGCAGGGGGAATTTAGGCGGTCCTCTCCGCTGACTTCTTCCCCCGGCCCACCCGTCGTCACACAGACACTTGGCCCCTCAGAAGGGTGGTGTTTCCTTCTGTGCTCGGCTCGAGTCTCTGGACGTCTCATGAAGCAGGCACAGGCCCCCCTTGATGGCGCCCATCTCCATCTGCTCTCTCCTTGGGCTAAGGCCTCCCCAACTCCCCCCTCTGGCTGGGAGGGGAGGCTGGAGCCGGCCAAGGATCTGTCCCCACTCAGCAACGAGAGAGTCGCAGGGCCTCTGTGGGCCTGTGGGGCCGGCCAGACCTGGGGCAGACATTGCGGCCTCGCCCACGGCACCAGGTGCTTCTCTGGACTCGAGGTGAAACGGAAGCCCAGAGAGGTCGAGCAGCTTCCCAGGGGTCACACAGCTCAGAGCAAGAATGGAGACAGGCTCCTTCCATGAAAGTGCAGGCTCATTATGCCCCCACGTGCTGGCCTGGGCGCCAGTCTCCAAATTTGTCCTTTCTTCTCAATTAGCTTAAAAGATACAGTGAAGATATGGTGTCGGTTAGAATTGAAACAATCAAATAAGATAAAATACATAAAAACAAAGTCCCAAACGCCCCTAAAGTGAAGCAGAATATGTTCTCCACGTGGAAAGACTGCCTCTTTGGAGAACACTTTCCTAGTTTGGTGGAATGGCTGACCACACTTGTGCTTTATGTCCGTGACCACAAACGCTTTTCCTGCCTGACTCCCCCAGTCCCTGCCCACCCCCCGAATCCTCACGGATGTCCCTGCTACGGCAAATGGAGCCTTTTTATCTCTAATCCAGGCACTTCCTGTCTCCATCCAGCGTCTTCCGTCCCCAGTTACAACACTGAGGCTATCTAACCAGGACACTATGTCCTGATGGCAGAAGGACCGGAGCTTTGAGGGTCCCCTGGCCATGCTGGGCTCCGTGACAAGCAGAGCAGTGGAAGGGGAGGGCCCTGGGGTCACATGGAGGACAGGGGAGCCAGCACACCCGCCCCCACAGCCCTGCCGGCCTCCAGTGGCTCAAGCCCCACAGGCCTAGGGGTCTCGCTGTTTCTGCCTGTCCCAGCCCTGGCCCTGGCGGAGTCCAGGTTCTCTATGGCTTTCTCCATCAGGAAAGCCAGGCCGGGCGGCCACTGGTGGGGACAGAGGCTGGAAGCAAACTCGGAAGAATAGGGAAGAGGCTTTGTGCGTCCACGTGAGCCTCCGCCAAGGAGCTGTCCGGGTCCTGACAGAGACCGGCTCCCTCGTCTTCCCTCGCGAGCCCCATGGGCGCGTCCAGCTGCCTGGCGTCTTCCAGCTGGTGACACTGAGCAGACCCCAGATTGCCCAGGGTGAGGCTGTGTCACCAGCAGCACATCAGTGACTCGATTCCATTGTGAAAGTGGGCGATGAATGCGGTTGAGTGTTCTGGAGGCCGGCGGGGTCTGTGATAATGGGGGCGTTCGGAGACGGCCTGCGGTGGGCGCGTGGGCGCCTGGGCCGCTGTAGGGTGCAGGGCTGAGCGCTGCGGCCTTGTGCCTGTGGAGGGGGGTCCTCAAGCACAGAAGGGAGCCAGCCATCTCACACCTCGGCCCCCACCCCTGTTAGCAACCGAAAGGGGAGGAGCTGCTCTGTGAAGACCCCTTCTGTCTGCCCTCAGCCGTGACCTCCACAGCTTACTCTTGGCTTTTGTGGACGTCGCTGTGCCACTGTCTGAGGTTCCCTGGCGGTGGTAATAGGTGACCCCACACTTGGTGGCCTACACATCGCACATTTATTATCTTGCAGTTCTCGAGATGGGGAGAACGGGGCTTTAAAAATCAAGGCATCGCAGGGCTGTGTATTCCTTCTAGAAGCTTGAGGGGAGAATCCATCCTTTGCCTCTTCTGCCCACCTTCCAGAGGCCCCCGCACTCCTTGGCTCGTGGCCCCGTGTCACCCCAGCCTCTGCGTCATTGTCACATCTCCCTCTCTGACTCTGACCTTCCTGCCTCCCTCTCACAAGGACCCTTGTGGCTTAAGCGCCCGGAGCACCCAGGACGACCTTGCATCTCCAGATCCTTAACTCAGATCCTGTGTCACATCCACACTGTCCCTTTTGTCCTGTAAGGTCACGTAGCCTCAAGTCCTGGGGATGAGGACACGGGCATCTTGGGGTGGGGGAGGGGGGACATTATAACTGATGCTGGCCTGCAGAGGACAGGACCGGGGCTACCCATGGCCCTGGCATCCAGCCCTGGAGACGCTACCAGGGCCCAGGGAGCCCCGCTCCTCCCCGGCCTGCTCAGATCTGTGCTGCTGTCCAGGCCGGGGCTTTGCAGCACGCGGGGCTGGCCAGCCCCCTTTCCCAGAGAGAATGGAGGGGAGGGACGCGCTGGGACCTCAGGCTTTCCCGGCTGCACTTGCCTTCCCACAGCTCAGGCTCAGTGCCTCTGAGTCGTTCGGTTCTGCCCTGCCAAGCCCGGCCAGGCCATCCTCCCCAGGGACACCTTCTAAGTTCCCTCTGTTTCACCTCCTGTCAGGCTTCTTGAGAAGTAAGGGACCCCCCCACAGTTCCCCACGTGGCCGCCTTCCCCTCTGCCCACCCCCTCTGCTCTCCCAGCCCTGCCAGCTCTATCCAGGGGCTGGGCTCTCCCAGCAGCCGGGTCAGACCTCCACGAGGTTCACGTCTCTGGGCTCCAGCGTCCAGGGAAACCCTCTTGTCAGGGTCACTGTGTTTTAGGGGAGGAGATTGTGGGGGAGCCGTCGGCACAGATGGTGCCCAGTGGGTCTCAGCCAGTGCTTGCTCTCCCGCCCCCAAATTCCACCCACACCCCGGAATCCCCGGTGCCCCTCCTTCCCCAGTGCTGGGGCCCTTTCCCCCTGACCCTTACTCATATTACAAAGTGCGTGTGACTGTCCTTCCTGCCAGAGATGACAGTGTCTGTATCGTTCTCCGCCGTGTCCCCACAGGCACACAGCTGGTGCCGACGGACTCAAGGAAAAGTGTGACGGTGACATCGGACGATCCTGGCCCAGGGGGCAGGCTGGGTAGAGTGCTGTCACCTTGCACTCGAAGCCTCTGGGTCTTTTTAGGCAGGTCTCCTCTGCCTGGCACAGTCTGGGGCTGGTTGTAAGGTTTAGCCGAGAGAGCTGTGGTGCCCCAGTGTAAGCTTCCCCTGGGGCACCAGGTGTCGCCTGGACCTTCTACACAGCACCATGGATTGACTCAGTGGCAGATCCTTGTCACCACCACACAGCACTGGTGAAGTGCCAGCCCGGGCTACCCTGCAGCTCAGCTACCACACGAAGATGGAAGGTCTTTGTGACAGGTGGCCAATGCCACTCAAGCACCGTGCCACGAGCAGGGTGATGGCGTTTGAGTTTTCAGCCCTGGGCTGGGCCCTGAGCCTGCAGAGACCAGCTCCTTCCCTCCAGGCCTCTGCAAATTTCCTGTCATGCAAACATGGGCCTGGGTCCCCAGGGGCCCCTGTTGAGGAAGACGTGTTTAAATCCCTGCCCCAACCTTGAGCACAGGGGAGACAGGACCCACCCCCCAACCCCCAGTCCTCTCTAGGCCACCCCAGCAGCCACAGACACTCATGGGGGTTACCCTGGAGCCAGGTCCCACCGCCTGCCCGTCACGGGACCCCCGCCAGGGCCCTCCCTCTGGTTTGTCAGGAAGTCGCACCCTCGTTTTTGATTTAGCTGCTCGGTCATGGCTAGCAGGCTCACTGGCTTGAAACGCAGCTCTTGAAAAGTATGACGGCTCCGGCACAGCCGGCAGAGTGAGCCGGGCTGGGGTGGCGTCCACGCCCTCAGCGTCCTCACATACCAGGCCCAGCTGGGGTGCAGGTTGAAGAAGGCCTGCTTTCTGTAAGTCAGAGTCAGGCCAAGGATGCTTAGGCTTACCTGTAGGCGGCAAAGGGCTCACACTCACCTGTATTCACACTCACCTGTATTCACACTCACCTGCACTCACACTCACCTGTCTTTTGGCCCCCGTTTATGATGCACCTTAGACTCTGGGAGATTGGGTGACCTTCCTGAGCCCAGAAGGCTGCCGGGGGGGTGGTGATCTGCGCCTGTCGGACCCCCAGCCCACGGGCGGGTGGCTGTCCCCAGGGACCGGCACAGAGCTGCTCCTGCAATGGGGCCCCCCTTCACCCACAGCCTGTTTCAGTCACTCCCCTGATCCTGGGTCTGCTGAGACTATCACCACCCAGCCCAGAGCTCAGGTGTCTGAGATATTGACAGCACCGTCATTGTGCCTTAAAATGTCAGTGTCACCAAAGGCATGGCTTTGAGTCACTCTTCCTTCTTCTAACTGGTGGGGATTACGAGTCCCCTGGGGAGCTCTGGGTTCTGCGGTGTCATGTCTGTGTCACAGTTTCCAGACTGAGGGCAGAGGGTGGCGCCAGGCCCCCGGGGTTCTCGGTGATGTGGGAAATGGGGCCGGGGGTGGGCGTGGAGGACGTCACTGCTCACACTCGTCCCTGGGAAGGCAGGAGGGCGGCGGGGCCGTGTGTCTGAGGCCTTGTGGGCGTGGCAGTTGTCTAGTAGTGTTTTCAGGCACCCGCCACGTCCCGCAGGGTGTCTTGGGACCTGTATATAATGAGCAGCCATTGTTTCCATGGCTGCATGACTGTTGTCATTTCCAGGAGGCTGACCCTCACTGGGTGCTCACCTGCTGTAGGCTCTGTCTCCAGTGTGACTCAGTGATCACACCCGTGCGTCTGGGATGGCGGCTCCGCTCCCCTCCCCCAAGGGGAGGACAGAGAGGCCTAAGGGGTCGACGGCTCACAGGGGTGTCCTCAGGGACCTCTGCTGGGCCTCACAGTGTCTTAGGCATCCCCACCTTATAAACGGGGAGACTGAGGCTCTGGGAAGGCCCCTCGTTCAAGCCTCTGCTAAGGTCAGAGTTAGGACTGGGGGTGGGTTTCTTGACTCCGAGGTGCGGGGCCGACTCGGCTGCCCTCTTTCCCCGGCAGCCAGGGCTCAGCACCACTCCATTGCCTGAAGCTGCCCTGTTCCCTAGCCCCCAGCCAGCCACCCCTCAGAGTGGGGCTCCCCTCCTGTCCTGAGCTGGGTCGCAGCACCCGGAAGGACGAAGGGCACCTGAGAAGTACTGAGTCACAGGCGCACTTGCGGTGGGCACAGCCAGCTCGCTGATCACAGATGCCATTAGTCTGCTTCCCAGAGCGCACGCCCCAGGGGACACAGTGCCGCTCGCTCTCCAGGGCTCGACCTCAGTGCATGAGGTCAGCAATGACTGAGCACTGACACGTGTCAGGCTGCGTGTCCAGAGCCCTGGGGACAATGCCCAGAAAGGAACTCAGGGCCCAGCTCTGAGGAGCCGAGCCCCTGGGAACTCCCTTCCCAGCCCCGAAACCTCTCCACCTGTCACCCAGCCACGGGTCAGGGCTTCTCAGAACACACGTGAGGAAGTGCTCTGCAGCCCCACGTGTGTATATTTGCACGCTGTGAAGCGTGCACGCCTTATAACACGTGAGTGGAGTCACTGTGGCAGTTGTCACACTTCTGGGTTCCCACCCTAGTGGGTTGTCCTGTGTCTCTGCTTTGGGGCTGACCCTGTGTCTGGGGCCGTGTTTGCACTGTGACGGGGCTTCTGGTGATGGACGCCCACCTGCCCACCAGGGGGGCCTTGGCCTCAGGGTCTCTGTCCCTCCCCCATTGGCTACGCAGTCCTGGCTCCCAGCCAGCAGGGACGGGGCGGGGGCGGGGCGTGGGGGCCGGCTCTGCGGTGGGGTCCTGGGGAGACTTGTTCTGCCTGGGGGTACAGCTGGGGCAGTGTCGGGCCCACGAAGGTCAGGATTTGCTGAGATGAGGGTTTTGAAACTGAAAGTGCCCTTCGTGTTTGCTACTTCCCATCATCAAAAGGGGTGTGGCCTGCGCCCCCACATCTCAGGATGTCGTGGCAAAAGGAAAAGAAGGGAACGGAAAAGGCGGGGAGGGAATTCACTGACTAGTGAGGTGTCAGGGTCAGTGTGCTCTCAGGCTGCCAGCCACACGAGCTGGAGAGTGGCTATCGTTTCTCCCGCGCACCAGGCATTATGGTAGCTTCGTAGTGTAAGTGTCCTGGGGATACAACCACCCAATTCAGACCCGTGAACTGAGACCCTGAGACGAAGCTCGTGTCTACAGAATGTCCGTGTCCTCAGCACTTGCTGACGCGCAGGCAGGACACGGGATGGATACCTCAGATCCAGCCCCCTTGCACCGCCCCCAGGCTGGGGCCCAGGACTGGGTGCCGAGTGGGGGCAGGGATGGTGACCTTCAGGCCAAGCCCTCCTTGTGGGCAGAGGGACAGTCAAGGCATCAGAAAGCCCCTGTCAGAGAGCAAAAGTGGGAACATGGGAGGAGCCACGGGCCAGGAGTCAAATGTTAGATGGATGGGAGACGTTAGGTGACCAGTCAACAGTTGCAGTGTCAGGAACGGGACAGAGGTGGGCATCAAGCCGTCCTGTTCTCCTTCCTCCAAAGAACCCACACCCTGTGGCGTTAGCCCCCAGCAGGATGTGTATGGAACACCCAGCCGTGTGCACCAACACCTTCCCAAGAGGCCGGACAGCCTGGGATGGGTGACAATGTCCCAGCAGAAAGGCCCCAAACAAAGCTCGTGCTGGAGATTGATGAGCTGGGGTAAACTGAGGCAGGACCTTGCAGGATTGGGCAGGGGGCCGCTGTGAGTGCCGTGGGCCGTGAGGTCACAGACAGGAGGGCCTGGCTGAGTTCTCCGACAGCGCCAAGCTGGGGGCTGAGGTGTGAGACAGGGCAGAGCCTAGGGAGGGCTGGTAGCTGGGAAGAGCCCGGCAGGATGGAGTCAGCCGCGGGGAGGGTGCAGAGACCAAGGCTCTGCCGAGAGCCCTACAATGCTGGCCCAGGCGCTGCAGCAGGATGGGGAGTGCTGTCAGCAGCCCCCCGCTGTCACCAGGGTGGGTGTATGTCCCCAAGTTCTGGGACTGAGAAGGACTTTACAGACACTAAGACAAAATGCAAAAACAAATGGTCCTTCCTGAACTGATGTGAGTAGTTAAGGACAGAAGTGTCAGACCCCTCTTTCCTGTCCTCAAGGCACATGCGGCAGGGCTGGCACGGGACAGGGGCTCAGCCCTGAGTCCCAGAATTTTGAGACTGGATTCGGTGAACGTTGGAGGGGCCCTGAGGAGGTCATGTTCATGTCTCGGTGCCGCTCTCATGTGTTTTCTCCGCACGGAGGGCCTCTTGCCCCGAACCGACGCGGGGCGGCCCATCCGGTGGTCTCCTGGGGAAACCTCTTGTACAAAGAGCTTTGTGAGGTACGACTGACGTACAGTAAATTTCACATATTTAAAGTGTCCAGTTTTCCACATTTGGACGTGTGTGTACGCCCTCGTGAGACCATCACCAAGTTCAACACAATCAATTCATCCATTGCCCCAAAGGCTCCAGTGCTCCTGGGGGGGCCCCACCTCCTGCTCCCCCATCCCCACAGCACCTGTCGCTCGGCTTTCGGCTGCTACAGAACAGTCCGCATTTCCTAGAATTTCCCACAAATGAACTCACACGCTGCTCTTTTTTGGTCCGGTTTCTTCCACTCTGTGGCGTTATTTCACAGTGTGTGTAAATCGACCCTGCGTTCCTTTGTGTTTGAGAGCTGCCGGCTGTGGGTTGCAGCGATGTGGTTGACCCCGCCCCTGTTCCACGCGAAGGTGCTGCGAACACTCTCACAGGTGTGCAGTGGTGTCCTCTTGCGGTTTGAATTTGCGTTTCTCTTATGACTGATGGCGCTAAGTGTCTTTTGGTGTCCTTATGGGCCATCGGTATGTCTTCTTCTGTGAAACCGGCACTAGAAAGCAGCGGGGAACACTTGTGTGGTCTCCTTCTCTCTCTCTCTCTCTCTCTCTCTCTCTCTCTCTCTCTCTCTCTCTCTCTCTCTCTCTCTGTCTCCCCCCCCCTTCTCTGGCTTGGGGTCCAGTCATAGGACCTATGTCTTCCATTGTGTGACAAGCAAGGTCTTTATTCCTGGAATCACACTGATAGCTCCAAAAAGGGAACTGCATTTCAGGCCCTGGTGGGTGTGGCGCCCTGCGGGTTAGTGTCACTGGTTTCTGGGCCATCTCGGCAGCCTGCTCCCCACTCCGGGACTCCCCATGTCCTTTGGCTGAGGGAGCCCCTTCGGCACTCCCTCTCAAGAAGCCAGCCCTGCCAAAGTGATGGGGGAAGGTGGGCACTGCCTGAAGCTGCATCAGGCTTCCAGCGGAGCAGGAGCCAGCCCTGCCCACAGAGAAACGCAGGGAGCAGGCTGTTCAGAGCCCCTTCCAGGACGAAGCCCCCACGGGAGCCTGGTGATGGGACAGGGTCCTGGTCCCCAGAAGCACACGGGGTGTGCCCTCGACCATGACTTCTAATGAGAGTCACGACCACCTAGAGAGCCTTCCCCAGGGAGGCGCTGGGACCTGAGGCTCTGCCATTAGGAATTTGAAATGCAGGTTTTAAAAATGTCATCATCTAGGACAGGAGCACTGGGCTCCTCGTGAACCTAAGATCTAAAAGAGTGAAGGGCTTCAGAGGGCAGGGGCACGGGGCTCTGGATCCATTCTTACTCAGGGCTCTTTCAGCTGCGAGAGCTAGAAACCCCCTCGCACCCTCCAGGGAGCCATACGAAGCTGTCATTTTTATAGGTCACAAAACAGTCAGATAGCGGCTGCTTGTGAGATCCAAACGAGAGCTAAAGTGTAACAGGGAACTAACGTGCAGGTGACTAAACAGTGTGGGTGTCGGTCCCCCAGGTCCACAGTGGTGCTTCTCCCCACCCCCCAACCCCCCGCCCCCGTCTGGCTCCCTGTCTCTTTTGTCTCCTCTCTTTCTCTCTGTTTCTCTCTCTCCTTCTCTCTGTCTTTCTGTCTCTCTGTGTGTCTCCGTGTCTTGATCTCTCTGTCTCTGTCTCTCCCCTCATTGACTTGCCGCCCGTCCTGGTGCTGGCCTGTCTTTCCCACGGCTGAGAAGCTCCCTCCCTGCTCAGTATTCCAGCCCAGGAAAGACAGGAGACTGTCTTCCCCGGGAGATCTGGCAGAAAAACCCAGGCAGGATTCTGATTGGCCTGACTTGGGTCACATGACCATCCCTAACTCACTCACTGTGGCCTGCGAAAATGGGAAGCTCTGATTGGCTACGATTGGGTCATGTGGGTGCTCCCATGACTAGAGAGGGTGGGTCTTCCCATTGACAGTATCCAGGGACCACATGGGGAGCCCGCAGAAAGAAAAGGTCTGTAGTTACCAGCAGAAGAGAGATGGGAGCTGCTGGACAAACAGAACCCAGGCCCCTGTCACCACCATCACCACCACCTGGACCTCTTCTCCCTCCCGGGGTCTCATCTCTGTGTCAAGCCATCATCCACCTCTGCCAAAGGCAGGGACCCAGGCGTTTCGTCCTGTGCCCTCACACACATCCACCCTCTGTAGCTCTGGGACCAGTCAGACCAAATTCGCTGCCACGCTGTGTCTGGAAATCAGGGCAGGGGACGTTCCAACCAGGGGACAAGCAGAGGAAAACCCAGATGCAGCCTCTGAGCGCCACCACCCAGGAGCCCCACAGCCGTCCATCACGGAGGCTGCATCGCTTGGCCCTGGTGTCTGCTCAGAGGACAGGGATGCTAAGTCTGGCCTTGTTTCCTCGGGTGCCGTCACTCTAAGTTGAAAGGAGGGAATGGGGAGCCCGGGCGCTGTGTGCTCCAAGCTGGTGAAAGGGCCAGTCGGTGGCTTCAAACATCCTCGGAATGGGAGCCACTGCTGGCCATGGCTTTCGGTCACTCGTCATCCAGCTCTGCTCTGGACACACAGCTAGGCTCCCCAGATGGCTCGTAAGCAGCTGCCGTGTGGTGTCAGGGGCGGGAGTCCCCAGGAAGGAAGGCAGGAGGGGCCTCTCCAGAGAGGGTGCATAAGAACGAAAGCCTGGGAGGCCACACCTGCAAACTGGCTCACTCTGCTTAGTTTAATTAAGAACCAGCACACCCAGGTGGCCCACACCTAGCCTGCTCGGTACCCACTGCCCGGTACCCACTGCTTCCCCGAAAAGAACAAACCCCTCTCCACTGGGAGAAGTGGGCAGGCTGGCAGCAACCTGCTGCCCACACCGGGAGGAGGTGCTGAGTGGGTTCGTCCTCCAGGAGGAACAATGGCTGTCTTCACAGCCACCCGGCATTGGGGAAATTCAAGTGCTCGCTCCAGCAGAAGGTTCTACCCAGGATAAGAAGTCCCCCAGTTCCGCGGAGCTCTGCGGGTTTCAGCCGCCTCCAAGAACCCATTACATGCGTTCTTTGGAATCATTTTGAGTATTTTTTTCTAGGTTAGTAAACTGAGAGCTCCCAGTGAGGAGCTTTAGGGAGCCAAGGGGGAGGGCAGGGCGGCATAGCAGTCCGTGCCTCTTTCTTGGCATGCCTTTTTCCTGAAGCTCAGGGCCAGGGGATTTTTAAAGAGGGAGTCAGGACCCAGCCTGTGCTGAAGACAGCTCTTCCCATAGGACGCCTACCTCCCTCCTCAGGACGCATGTGCCGTGGAAATAGAAGCAGCTGCAGTGCCCATGGAAACTGATTTCTAGGTGCCACTTGTTGGCAGGTCTCCTCTGTCCCCTTAGCAGAAACCGTCCCAGCTGGGAAGGATGGGGTGTCCCTGCCCCCTCTCCCTGGAATGCACCCCCAGCCTGCAGTTCTCACTCTTGTCTCATTGTTCACTCTTTTGTGGCCTTCTCCTCCCTGAGTTTCAGTTTGAATAGCCTGTCCATGTTGAGCTGCTTGGGTTGGAAAATACATGCTCCGCGTCTGCAGGCTCCCTGCCAAGCAGAGCTTGGTACCCGAGCCTACGCGGGCTGACCTAGCAAACACCACAGAATCTCTAAAAACAGTCATGTCCTGAGGTTCTGGGGGTCAAGACCTAACATAAGAATTGGGGTGGGGGGCACAATCAGCCCACAGGAGTACCCAGCTTGGCTTTCTATCAGTTGTAGCCAAGTATGGTTGACATAGGGGCTGGGGGAAGGACAGCACCCCTTGCTGAGGGAAGTGGCACTCAGCAGCGCCTCAGAACGTTCTAGCAGCGTTCTGCCATCAATGATGGGAAGTAGTACCTCTGGCTCACCAAGGAACCCACCGACGCCAGGCAGGTTCTTCGATCATGTTTAGCAGACATGTGGCCGAGTAGAGCTTTCTGTCCAGGTTCTTAAGGAGGGACTTCCAAGGCTTGCGGCTTTCCTGCGCAAATCAGTTATTCAGATGGACGCACCCAAAGGTCTCCAGAGAGACAGTAGAGAGAAGGATTGCCAAGCGGTTGTGATGGAGACTAAGTGGATTACTTGTTACCAGCCCCCGTCTGATCTCACAGCGTCTGTAGAAGCTGGGATAGCGGCTAGGTGTGTGCTACTCACAAACGCTGTCTGGGAAGTGGGGCCAGGGTGAGGACGACCTCTCAGTACACCAGCCAGCTCTCCCTTTTCCAAGACCCGTGATCACCTGTGTCTGTCACTTGTGATTTCGGACCTCAGAATGAGTCTAAGTGGATAGTCTTGGCGTTCATTCTGGCACTGGGGCTGTGGGAGCCACCTCCCACCCAGTGAGCCCGGGGGGTGGGGCTGTGAGTCTTCTCAGCCTTGGGCTGGGAGTAGGGGGTGACCAGTCCCTAACATGGGACAGCTGGCCATGCCGCTTTTGCACTCCCACTCGGGGTCAGCTCTAACAGCACCATGAGAAACAAGGTCGCGTGGAGTGAAGGCAGGGAGCATGATTTTGTCTGAGTAAGAGGAGTGCTACGAAATGGAAGACTGTGGACGTCTCAGGAAGGGTTGTGGGGTTCGTTGTGGTACTGCTCTTTACTTGTGTTGGTGTCTGCAATTTGTCATAAAAAAAGGAAACCTAGACATTTCTTTTTTAAAACGCCTGCTTCTGCTACTTCTATTTGTGGCCATTGATAGCGAAACAAAGACTGGATTTACCTTCCATAGGCAACAACCGAAACTCAGACAAAATATACGAAACAATAGATTTCGAAGCCTGGGTACCGGGCCACAACTGACAGTGATTGCTGAAAGGTGGGAAACACATGAGCTGAGCCCTGCAGCTGCCCCGGCAGCCTGCAGCGAGCGTTTCCAGGCTCAGCACAGGGAGACAGAACCCAAGAAGAGTCTGGAAAGACCCTAGAGTAGAAGAAGTGGAATTGAGGGTCTGGGGACACCACGGCAGCTACAGTTTGCAGGATGACGTGCCAGAGAGGAAACAGCTGCACAAAGGGTCCCCCATGAGTACTCTGCGTACTGATCCGTGCATGTATGTGAGGAAACCACCGAAGCTGGAGAAAGCATCACCAGAGGATTAGAGAACGGTGCCTGGAACTCAGAGTGGGGAGCTAGTGTCTCTTCCCACCCACCAGGCTGAACAAAAAACAGAACAGAACAAAGAACCCTCGTAACTCTTGGAGCCTGGGGAAGGGCACTCAGAAGAGTCTTGCCTCCATGCTGGAGAAGCGGTAGCCTCAGGCTAATCATGGCCCAGTCTCACCTAACGAATCTGAAAACCAAGACCTGAAAGAGTCAGACTCTTCCCAGGTAACTTAGCTGCACCCAGAATAAAGCTCAGGAATATTTATAAGAATACAAAAGTATCCAGCAGCCAACAAAGTGAAATTTGCAACGTCTAGTATTCAGAGACTCCCAGGCATGCAATGAAACAGGAAAATACAACTCACAAGGAGGAGAAAAATCTGTTACTCAAGACTGATGAGGGATTGACATGTTAGCATTAGCAGTGTCAGATATTAAAGAATATTAATATTGGATATTAAAGAATGTTAAAATCGGATATTAAAGAATCATTATAGCTGTATTCCATAGCTCAGAAAGTTATTAGAAACATGGAAGATATTTTTTAGCTCACTGAATAAATGGTTAAGATGTCAAATTTTATGTTATATGTTTGACCACGATTAAAAATTTTTAAAAACTTTAACTCAAATCAAACCTCCAGGGATGAAAACTGCAATGTCTGAGATGAAAAGTACACAGGATGGGATTAATGGAGAATCAGACGTTGCAGAAGAAAAGAGTGGTGACCTTGAAGAAGCAGCATTAGAAGTTATCCCAAAGGAAACAGAGAGAAAAAGGAATCAGTTTTGGTTTTTTTTAAGATTTTATTGGGGAAGGGGAACAGGATTTTATTGGGGAACAGTGTGCACTTCCAGGATTTTTTCCAAGTCAAGTTGTTGTCCTTTCAGTCTTAGGTGTGGAGGGCGCAGCTCAGCTCCAGGCCCAGTTGCCATCTCTAGTTGCAGGGGGCGCAGCCCACCATCCCTTGCAGGAGTCAAACCGGCAACCTTGTGGTTGAGAGGACGCGCTCCAACCAACTGAGCCATCCGGGAGCTCAGCGGCAGCTCAGCTCAAGGTGCCGTGTTCAATCTTAGTTGCAGGGGGCGGAGCCCACCATCCCTTGAGGGAGTCGAGGAGTTGAACTGGCAACCTTGTGGTTGAGAGCCCACTGGCCCATGTGGGAATCGAACCGGCAGCCTTCGGAGTTAGGAGCACGGAGCTCCAACCGTCTGAGCCACCGGGCCGGCCTGAAATTACTTTTTTTTTTTTTTTTTTTTTTTTTTAATAAAAAGAGAGCAGAGCATCCGTTGGACAATTTCCAGACCACCGTGTCAGTGTGAGTCCCTGAAGTGAAGGTGGTTGTGCTGGGGAGAGAGGCAAACAAAAAATCTCTTAAAGAAATAATGACGGAAACTTTTGTAAAGTTAAACTATGAAGTCACAGGTCCAAGAAACTCAATGAATCCCAAGCATGAGACACACTGGGGAAAAATGATACGCCAAGGCACATGGTTTTCAGATTATTCAAAACCAGAGATAAAGATAAAAATCTTAAAAGCCAACCACAGGGGAAAACGATGCATCACGTGTGAAGAACAGAGACGAGTGTGACAGCAGATGCATAGTCAGAAACAATGCCAACGAGAAGATGGGGGGGTCTTTAAAGTTCTAAAAGGAAAGAAAAAACAGACTAGTTAAAAAAAAAAATGAAGGTAAGGGGTGGCGGATGGCTCAGGTGGTTAGAGCGCGAGCTCTCAACAACAAGGTCGCTGGTTCAATTCCCGCATGGGATGGTGGGCTGCGCCCCCTGCAACTAAGATTGAAAACGGCGACTGGACTTGGAGCTGAGCTGCGCCCTCCACAACTAGCTTGAAGGACAACGACTTTGAGCTGATGGGCCCTGGAGAAACACACTGTTCCTAATATTCCCCAATAAAAAAATTTTAAAAAAGAAAAACAAAGGTAAAATAGAGATTTCTTCAACATACAAAGGCTGTAGTACTTCGTCACTGGCAGGCCACACTGTAAGAAATGTTAAAGGATGTTTCCGGGAAAAGGAGAGTGACACGAGATGGAAATACTCAAAGGAATGAAGGGCACCAGAAATGGTAACTGTGGACGTATATTAAGACATTTCCTTACTAATTCAATCCCTTTAAAAGTCCTTGGTTTTAAACAGAAAGAACAATGTAGTTTGGGGTTATAACATGGGAAGGTAATACGTGTGCTAAATGTATCACAAAGGCTGGAAGGAAAGGAACGTAAGTGTAGTGTTGAAGGTTCTCTCCACGTGGTACAGTATCACTTGGTTACAAGGTAAGGGTGTGTGCCATAAACCCTGTGGCTACAATAACAAAACAAAGAACTGCAGCTAATAAGCTGACAGAGGAGATTAAGGGAATCATAAAAATGCTCAATCAAAAGAAGAAAAAAAGGAAACGGAGGACAAAATACACATAGGACAAATGGAAGAAAAACAGTTAAATCTAGCCAATCAATAATCACATTAAATATAAATGGTATTAAACATCCCCCATTAAACACAGAATTCTCAAGTTGGATGAAAAGGCAAGCTCCTTGCCTCCAGGAACACAATTATAACCACACAAATACACATATGTTAAGAAGATGGAAAGGATATACCACCCTAACGCTAACCAAGGAAAACTGGAATGCCTGTGTTAGTATCAAAGTCGATTTCTGGACAAAGTTTGTTACCAGAATGAAAGAATGTTATTTCATAGTGGTGAAAGGGTCTGTTCTGTACAAGGATGTAAGAACCCTCACAGTTATGCACCTAATAACAGAGTTTCAAAATACAGGAACGAAACCTGACAAAGTCACAAATCACATTCAGACACTTCAACATCCCTCTTTCAGTAACTGTCAGAACAAATAGAAAATCATAAGAAAACTGCAAATTTGAGAACCACCACCAACCAGCTTGGCTTAATTGGCATTTATAGAACTCTCTGTGCTTTCTTTTCAAATGCGCTTGGAACCGTCATCAAGATAAACCCTATTCTGGTTCATAAAACAAGTCTCAATAAACTCAAAATTATTCAAGTCATACAAATGTGTTCTCTAACCACAGTGGACTCATATTATGAGCCAATGAGAGAAAGATCTCTGGAAAATCCCCAACTACTTGGAAACTAAATAATATTGTTCTAAATACTGGTCAAAGTAGAACTCAAATGGAGAATTAGAAAGTATTTGAGCAAAACAAAAATACAAGCGCAACATATCAAAATGTGTAACGTAAAGCACAAAATGCCTCCGTGAGAAAAGAAAGCACTCAAATCAGTGCCCTCAGCTTCCACTCTCAGAAGCAAACAGAAGCAGAGTACATTAAAGCCCAGGTGAGCAGGAGAAAGGAAAGGAAGATCGCAGCCATCAAGGAAATCGAGAATGGAAAAATAATAGGGGAAATGATGACACCAAATGGTCTTTGAGAACATAAATAAAATTGGTGTCAATAAGCTCTAGCCAGGCTTATCCAGGAAAAAGGGAGCATTGTCTACCAGTAGCAGAAATGAGAGTGGGGACATCACTACACATCCTTTCTCCACTGAGTGGCCTTTGCACGTGGTCAAAACCCAGCAGCTCCCAGGGCACGGGGCCGGGTTCTGAGCCCTCTCTTCTGTCCATTACCGATGTGGCCAGCTCGGCAGTGGTGTCGTGTTGCTGCATCTCCGTAGTGAGTCTTGACTTGAGTCATTTCTCCAACTTTGTTCTTCTTTCTCCAAGTGTTTTTGGCTGTTCCAGATGTTTTGCCTTTCCATCTGAACTTAACCCTCAGCTGTCTCCTCTGAATTCCTGCTAGGACGTGGGCTGGGAGTGACTCCACAGACCAGGTCAAGGAGAACTGGCGTCTCCAAAGACGG
Organism: Rhinolophus ferrumequinum; assembly: GCF_004115265.2. Taxonomy (NCBI): domain Eukaryota; kingdom Metazoa; phylum Chordata; class Mammalia; order Chiroptera; family Rhinolophidae; genus Rhinolophus; species Rhinolophus ferrumequinum. The sequence continues at coordinate 2,869,224 of NC_046294.1, forward strand.
TGTCGCGTCTTCCACGTGAGTGTGGAAGTCTCTGCACTGGGTCAGGTCTCACTGCTCTCGGCAGCGTTTTTCCTGTCCAGGTCTTGCCCATCTTTGGCCACGTTTACCCCTAACCATTTTGTATTTTTTGAAGGTATTACACAGGTATTCTTTTAAGTGTCTCTTTGTGGTGGTTTGTCGCTATACAGAATTACAACTGCTGCGGGACCGGTGGTCTCTGCAGGATCCCATATGTCAGTCCACTGGGGGTGCAGCCCTGTGCACTGCGGCCGAGGTGGGGAGCAACAGGGCTCTTCTGTCTCCTGACTTATTACATCAGATTATCTGCCCCTTGGGCAGGGGTGGGGCAGGCGAGGGGCGCTATCTTACTTTTAGGGGAGACGTGATGTGGGCAGGTGCACCCAGGAGGGTGTTAGATAACCCACGGAGCCCCCAGACAGGGGCGCGGTGTCCTGCTGGGGTGGTTTCCGGAGTAAATGATTTGAAGTGAGAGAAGCAAGGAGCCGAGGGTGTCCACGTGTCGCTCTCACTGTAGGGAAAGGGGTGTGCTGCCTGGGACTCGCTGTACTTTGTGCGGTACTTTTCTGTAAACTTGAAACTGATCTAGGAAATAGTCCATTGTATTTAAGAAAAAAGTACTCACCCATCCGTACTGAGAGGCACAGAGTCGGGGGCCGCGTCCGAGGGGAAGCTGTGTGCCTGTGTAACTGTTCGCCTTCACACCCCCCGGAAACCAGGGCCCTCCGTGTTCTCATCACGTCTGTCTGCCCATCTCCCACTCAGGACAGCAGCGGCCAATCCGTGTCTCGTTCTGCTCACTCACCCACGCCTAGCTAGCACGTAGCTCGCTGCGGAACTGCAGGGGTCTCCAGGAGGGAGGTCGTGACCCAGGCACACACCCAGAGCCCAGCCCTGGGCTAAGTACTTTCCAGAAGGTTCTCATGACCTATCTCATATCCCGGGGAGGGGCAGAGGGGGCACGGATATTGTTCACCAAGGCACAGAATGTAAGTCACTTGTCTCAGGTTGCCCAGCTGAGGGTGGCAGAGCTGGGATTTAAACCAGGCAGGCTGCTCAAGCCCGAGCTCTGAACCCCTGCACAGGCAGCACCTTTCCGACAGTGACACGAGTCCACCGTGCTGTGCTGGGCACGTGTGCAGAGCGAGGCCGATGCTGGCTCAGAGGGGACCCGTGCCGCACCTGCCCGCCAGGAGACCCCGTGCCGTTGTCCAGAAGGCAGGAATGAACGTCCCCCCGACACTGAGCTAGCAAGGCCGGGTGTGAGGACCTACCCTTGGGAGCCGCTGCACGGCGGGCTTTGGATGGAAACGCCCCTCCAGGTACCCCAGAAAGACCCAGGCCCTCTTGGCGCCGGCCACGCCCGCGCAGTGTGAGTGCCAGAGGGAGTGGACGCCGGCTCCCGCCCCACGTGGTTTTGCCTCATTTCCCAGCTCTGTGTGACATTTCTTTGCTTAAAAGATGAAGGATGATCAGAGTCCCTGGTGGCATTTATTCTCAATTGGTATTTAATATATTTGCCAAGACTGTCACTTTGAAGGGGGAACATGTTCAAATAGTAGCAGTGACTCAGACCCCAGCTCGGCGCCCTCATCAGCCGGCCTGCACCCCTCGGCTGTGGGTGAGGGCCACCAGGACCTCCTTGCCCCACCCTGGGGGCGCCCGCAGCAGGGAGCCCAGCGCCGGGTCCAGGCTGGGCTCTGCTTTCTGGGAACCACTGTTCAGTGGGGTGACCCCAGAAAACTGCTCGCCTATCAGGGAATTTCCAGGCCTGGGTCTCTCAGTCTCTAGGGATCCCAGGCCAGGGGGGGTCGGGGGAGGGACAAGTGGGGCTTTCCACGTGTTTTTCAGACCTATAATGAGTGGTGGGCATGGCCAAGCACGTGGGACCCAGAGTGGGGCATGGCCGTGAAAGCAGGGGCTCCCCATCACACCCTGCCCTCCCTCACCAGCTCCCCACACCTTGCCACTCGGCGCTGCCCGCCTGGCCTCTCCCCCAGACGTGCTTGTCAGCACCGAGCCTCCTGGGGCCACCTTGGGCCCCAAAGCCAGGGCCAATGCCTCAGTCCAGGGTGCTCTCACCCACTGCTCCTCCAGAACAGGCTTCCAGAAGCTTCTACGCACAGCCCCTGCCATGTCAGTCCCTCTTTTCAGGGTTAGAAGCAGGAACTTGAGGGTGAGCGGGCCTGGGTTCAGCCCTTGCTCGGGAACTCACTGTATGATAACGTGTTTGTTTGCTCGCGTGCTTTTTGTTTGTAATTCATGAGAGCATGAGACCAGCTGGCGGCTCTGCCCCCAGCCCCTCGCACAGACCTGCATGCAGGAGGCAAACAGTAACTGTGGGGTGAAGGAAGAACGCTTTCAGTGCAGTGCTTGGTGTGCAGTGGGCACTGGAAACGTGGAAGCTGGGAGTTACAGCCCTGCTGCCAAGCCATTTACGGCCTTGGCTTTGTGAAAATAGCAGCAGGTGCCACACGAGTGCTTATGGCAGCTTTCTTCGTGATTGTCAAAACCTGGAGGCAACCAAGATGTCCTCCAGGAGGGGAATGGGTACCCGATGATAAAAAGATACGAGCGATCCAGCCATAAAAAGACGTGGAGGAAATGTAACTGCACGTTACCAAGTGAGAGAAGCCAGTCTGAAAAGGCCACATAGTGTGTGATTCCCACTCTCTGACATTCTGGAAAAGGCAAAACTATGGAGACAGTAAAAGGATCAGGGGTTGCCAGGGGTGGGTGGGATGATGGGTGAATAGACGGAGCACAGAGGATTCTTGGAGCTGTGAAACTGTTCTGTGTCGTACAAGGATAGAGACGCGTCCTTATACAGCTGTCCAAACCCCCAGAATGTGTAGCACCAAGAGTGGACCCTCACGTAAACTGTGGACTTGAGTTAATAATAATGTTGCAGTGTTGATTCATCAATTGTAACAAATGTCGCTCACGGGCTCAAGTGTGATGGGGGAGGGGCATGTGGGAACTCTGCTTGATTTTCCTATATACCTAAACATGTGCCAACATGTAAAATTGTAATTAAAATAAAAAGTAATCAGGCACATCCGCTCAAGCTCTTACTCCTGGGAGAGTGTCGGATTCTTAGGGAACCCATCACCCAGAGGGAAAAAAAGAGCGGTTCCAGAACTTTCCGCAGAACTTCACAGGGAGTAATTACCAGTGTGTCCCTGACCTTTGCTTCTGTCTGAGGAGGATTCCCTTTGGATCCTCTCAGAGCCGAGGTCCCAGGAGGAAAGTGGGGTGTTTTAGAAGTGCTGGTGGGTCAGGGAGGTGCCTGTAATTTCTAATGAGGATTGCGGGCAGTGGGGGTTACAGATTTGGTGTTTCCTCTCCCCGGGCAGCTCGGGGGAGGGGCCCGTGGACCCAGGAGTTCCTGGCATGCTAGCACAGGCTGCTAATGCCATCTGCTTCTCTCCCAAGGAGAAATCATTCTGAGGCTGTCGCCCACGCTGGGGACTTCCTGCAGCCAGCGGTCCCCGTCCTCTCAGTGGCCCCCATCCTCTCAGTGGCCCCACCCTGTTTCAGGTTCTCTTTCACAACTTTATTCACGTTGCAATTTCCCTGCCCACACTGGCTTGCTGTCCCCCCGGCCCACCACCTCTTCCTCTGTGGCACACGGCTCGACACTGATGCCCAGAGGCCTGTGCCCTGCAGTGAGGTGCCCCAGCTCTGGCCCCAGAATGGGAATGTGGCCTGTTCTAAACCTCCGTGAGCCACCTCCACCTCTCCTTCCATCCATCCCGTGGATGCGGACAGGTCCCAAACTCAGAAGCTCTGTGTTGAAAGTGGCAACTCAGTGGAGCCCTGAGTCACCTCTTGGAAGCGAGCTGCCACTTCTTGGGGCCTCACCTGGATGAGAACTAACTGCCAATGTGACTGAGCTCTTATTCGCTGGGGGCTCTGGGTTTAGCAGTCGGTGTTAACTAATACAAGGACTCATAGTCCTTCTGACTGTGAACCCTATGTCACCCGGATAATCGCCCGACACCAGGAGTGTAGTGGCAAAGGGACCTTTCACATCGCCCAGTTCAGCCCATTCGTCTCCCCCGGGGAGGGGACATGTCTTGCCAAAGATCACAAAGCCGTTTGTAAAAGGCCCCAGTTCACTGCCCTTTCCCACACATCACATGGGCTTGACGTCCAGCGACAAAAGAGTCAGGAGAGGGGCTTGGATGAGCGGTCAGGATGAGAAAGAGAATGGTAGGAGATTGTCGTGGCTGAATTGTATCCCCCCAAAATTCATGTACTGAAGCCACACCCCCAGTTCCTCAGAACGTGACCGTATTTGGAGATGGGGCCTTTACAGAGGTGATGAAGGTGAAATGAGGTCACTAGGGTGGGGCCCTAACCCGTGAGACCTGTGTCCTTGTAAGAGGAGACCAGGACCCAGACACGCACAGAGGGACGACCATGTGGGGACACAGGGAGAAGACGGCTGTCTACACGCCGAGGAGAGAGGCCTCAGAACCAGCCCTGCCGACACCTGGCTCTCGGACTCCAGCCTCCAGGACTGCGGACAGTGAGTGGCTGTGATTTAAGCCGCCCGGCTGTGTGTCATTGTGAGAGTAGCCCAGGCAGAGACAGGGGGACCCCAGATCACCCAGGTGGACTTGGCTGGCCCGTCCTGCTTGTCTTGCATTGCGAGTGGTGTAGCCCATCCAGTGGAGATGCTTTGGGCCACAGGTCTAACTGATGCCCAGCGAGCAGCCATGGTTGCTGCCCAAGGTGACCCACCCTTTGCCCAGCGGCAGTCTCCACCCTCACCGGCCCAGGTGGAAAGTGACAAATTGGCTGTAGGGCCACGCGCCTGGAGATCGGTGGCTCAGAAATGAGGCATCCCATCCCCTCGGAGAGGTAATCATTTGCTTTGGGGATTAATTTTTCAGTTGTTGCCTTTGAGTTGAAGCACTTGATAAATTACTTGTCATAATGTGGGACATGCAGGAGCTAAATTGAGCTATAAATCTCCCCAAGCTTGGTGTTAAAAGCCGAGCCTCAGCCCACGTTCACTCCGGGGGGGCTCACACGCTCCTGGCGGGGAGACCAGCAGATCAATGAGGGCTCTCGGGGCCCCAGAGGGCCGGAACCCAGGCTGTCCTAAGGCCTGGCCTGGCCTGGCGGCCCTGCCAGTGGGTTTGAGTACATTCTGTCGTGCAGGAAAGGCCAGCCCACTGCTCACTTGTCTGTGCGTCTGTCCCCAGTCAGAACTCTGCTCTCTGGACACGCCCTTCTCCCCTCCCAGCCGTCTGCTCATCCAGGACCTGTTACCGTCCAAAGCTGAAGGCGAGGCCGCTCTCTCTATAACCACCCTGTCCTCGGGCTTCTTTCCCCACAAAATGTGACCTCAAGTGCTGCCCCGAATTATTCATTTCACCTGTGTTTGTCTGCGGCGTCCAGTAGCTGTGCAGACCCCACGAGGGAAAGCGCGTGCACCGTCGGCTCCTTGTGCTGGGAAAGTTCCCAGCACAGGTGTGGTGAGTGGAGGGACCCCCAGGGTCGCTCGGCCATCTGGCCGCCTCCATGCAGCCCTGACTGGGGTCCCAAGACCCGGCTCCCATCTGGTCACGTTCTCAGTAGGAGAACTTGGAGTCCAGTGCCTGACCCCCACGCCTGGCACTTAGCATCCTGCTGCCAAGAGCCAGGTGGATGAGCACGGTGACGTGTCCCCAGGGCATCCACGTGCCCCTGTGGTTCTCAGGTGACCCTGGGAGGTCAGGGCCCACTGAGGGCACGTGCTCATTTTACAGTGAACCACAGACACGCCACCAGTGGTCGTCATAGCACCAGGCTCTGTTTATGCTACTGCTTAGGGGACGCGAGGTTATTCGCGTTCAACCCGGAATCAATCGGAAGAAATAATAACATATATGGAACCCAGGCAGGGGCCCAAAAGCATGATGGTGGTACCCAAATGCTCAAGTTTGGCGGAAATTGCTTTGTGGACGGACACATGATTACTACCAAAACTGGGACTAAATCAGGGACAGCATCCTAGATGGAGTATTTTCTGAGCATTCTGTCCACAAATAAGAGGTGGTGCTCTGTTAAAATAAGAGGTGGTGCTCCCCTTGCCCATCTGCTTTCCTCGGGGTCGGACTGGCCATGGTGGGCTCAAGGCTGGGCGTGAAGCAGCCCTGGGGTGACGGTGCCGGCTGGGGGGGTGGGGGCTGTGGCAGCCTCAGGATTTCCTCCCCAGGCCGCAGGACAGGACCTGCAATGCCTTGGGGCTTGAAAGAGCCAGTTGTAGACAAAGGAAAGGGGAGGTTTCTTTGTTGTTCCCCAACAAGAACACTTGATACCCGCAAACACTGGAGTGAGTACAAGTCAGAAATGCCAACCCAGCAGCTTTACCGGCTGAAGCCCCCGGGAATGAGGCTGAGGACACAGCTGGGTCCTTGGAGGCTGAGGTCTGGGAGGGTGGTGGCAGGAGGAAGGGCTGGCGCTTCGACCCTCTCCCCTGAACGCCCAGGCCGTCCAGGACCCTCCCCGGCAGCTGCTGGTCTTCTGAATGGTGTGGGTTTGTGTCCACACGTCTTCACGTAGGACTGAGTGAGTGGCCCCTTCTTCATTCTCCTGTCCAGCCTCAGATATTCCCTGGTGCCTCTGGCCTGCCCACAGCGGCCCTGAATGGTTAGGGCCCGGGCACTGGGGGCGCTGACTGCAGGACCCCCCTTTCCACCCACTCCGGGCCCTCCTGGAGCTCCCTCTGCCCTGAGGCCAGGAAAGGCTTGGAGCCGAGGCGGATCCCAGGGCTGGGAGGTCCTCCAGGCCCTGCTGAGGGCCCTGTCACCTTTGTTCAATTCTCAGGCCTCCCGTCCCCGCCCCTCACCTGTCAGGGCCTACGCACGCGCTCAGCCCTGTCCCACAGCCACTGCAGGCCCCTGGATCCACTGCTCAGGGATCCCCATGCTGTCCTTGCGTCCCTCTCAGGGATGGAGGGGGCGGAGCTCTGAGCACCCAGTGCAGCCCCCACCGCCCTGCAGCCCAGCTGGCTCTGTGGGAGCCACTTGCAGCAGTGCCTCTGGGAGGGGACAGAACCCTGCTACCAACACCACTTCGGCCCCTCCTAGAACCTCTCCCCCATGGCATTTAGGCACAAGGAGTTTCTGGAGAAGCGGTGGGGCCTGAGCGCCTCTTGTCCTGGGACGGTGGGCTAGCGCAGGTGTCTGTGCACAGCTGGCCTCCGAGCGGGTGCCCCCTTCCCACCCGTGGGCCGGCCGGGGTGGGGGCAGTCTTCAGCCTTTGGTGAATACTGTGTTTCCCGTCATGGACCCCCACTTCACACTTTACCGGGGTCCTGCTAAAGACAGCAGGTATTCTCCACTGCTGGGGCTGCAAGTCTGCGTGGACCTCAGGGCACAGCGGCCAGGGGGCAGAGACCGGGTGAAGGGGGCGGGGCCCAGGTCCTGGAAGAGAGCCCCCCACCTGGGATGAGGGGTGGTCCCGGGGAGGGAGCTGTAGCAGTGGATGGCTGGGGAAGGTCGCTGTCTGAGTCTAAGGCTTTTTCCAGGAAGACCGCAGCTCGCCCTGGACTGGGTCCACTCACGGCACGGAGCTCAGGCGTCTGCTTTCAGGGCCTTAAATTCTCCATTTTCATTGTGATTGTCTGTTAAACCATTACGGGACTAAGCGTCCCTTTCACAGAGATCGTTTGTGCTTGGAAGACTGTCATCTGGAACAAGCACTGTCTTTCCAGTCCGTCATGCGAGCTGGAATCACTGAGTTGTTTTTCTTTTCCAAGTGGCCCGTTTCTTCCTCAAGGCTGAGAGATGGTGGTAGTGGGACGTGGCCTTAGGCCCGATGTGGGAACTGCTGTGGCGGGATTCCACCAGAAGGTTCCATAGCTGGAGGGAGTTCAGGGCCTGCTCCGCTGGGGCCACAGGAGACGTGGGCACTGGTTGCTTCACCAACCAGGGGGGTGCCGCGGAGGCCAGCAGAGCAGCGGGCACGCAACCTGCACGGGGACCAACCAGCCCGGCCCAAGGAGCGGCTCGGGCAGGGTCGGGCAGAGTGAGAACCCCAACGTGGGCTGCAGGGAGGGGCTGTTCCCAAGGATGGTGCAGGAGGAGGCAGGGCACCTGGGTAGATGACAGCTGGGGCATGACAGGAAATAAATGTTTGGTCTTTGTGCTCAGTCCCTGGCACAGAGCTCCCCAAACCCTGATATTTACTGTCTTTTGGGTGCTAATGAGATGACTCAGGGGGGACCTAGATAGCTTCAGGATGGGGGCTGGTCACCAGAAAAACCAACTTTCAGCCCCACCCCCACCTCCCTCTGGGTCCGATGGGGGAGGGGAGCTGGAGGTCCAGTCCAATCCCATTGGCCAGTCGGCCAGTCATTCACTCGATCGGTCTTAGGTGCGTGCAGAATGAAACTCTCTTTGAAACTCGGTAGTAGCAAGGCTGGGGAGACTTGGGGGCTGGGGTGCTCACCCTCCACACCTTGCCCTGTGCATCTCTTTTACTTGGCTCTTCCTGTGTCCTTTACAATAAACTGATAATTGTAAGTGAAGCTCTTTGTTGAATTCTGTGAACTATCCTAGCAAATTATCAAACCCAGGACGTAGGTCTTGGGAACCCCATTCCTGGCCGGTTGGTCAGAAGTACGGTGGCTTGGACCTGCGAGGTCAGAAGTGGGGCAGCCTTGTGGGACGGAACCGTTCACCTGAGGGGTCTGCGCTGATGCCAGCATTGAAGTGTAGCCCCCCCCCCGAGCTGGTGTGGGACAGATCGGTGTTGGAATGACGGATCTGGTGTGTCCTGGGCTTTGAGCGCTGTGTGTGGACTGCAGGCGTCACCCCGTCTAATCACCTCGCAGCCTTGAGACGAAGGTCACGCAGCCACTCAGAGGAGGAAACTGAGACCCAGAGGTTAGGACTCACTTCTGTGGTGGGCTTCCAGGCAGATGCTGTCACAGGGGAGCGGGCAGGGGCTTCCCAGGTGCGTCCCTGCGGGCCACCTGCGTGTGCCCACCTCCTGGCCGGTAAAGGCTACAGGTGAGCAGAGGCCGGCCTGGGTCTCGGCAGAAGTGGAGGCCGGGTGGCGGGAGTGGCCAGCTCCTTAGATGGTGAGACGCACAGAAAAAAGCTGACTAACCCCGTGGGGCGACACTAGACAGCCAGGTGAGTCGTTCAGACACAAGGAGACGTGGCCCAGGGCGGGGCTGTGGTCTCTGACCAGGAGGCAAAGCGCCGTCAGTCAGGCGGGTATGTGGACAGGTGGTGTGGGTCACCCCCAGGATCTCCTCGCCCTCCACCGTCCTGGGCCGCGATCTGCGATTGGCCTTTTCTGCGCTTGAACTGGAGTGTGCTGGACACGCTTCCGCAGGCCGCGGGGCCGCCCCCATCGGGACGGAGACCCGGCAGCTGCACAGCATCTGCCGGCCGGCCGCACGGCCCGGAATGCCTGTGACTGCTCTCCCTGGTCTGCGCTCTCAGAAGGACCCAGTCCCAGCGGGGCTCCTGGCAGGGACACGGGCAACGGCAGTGCCAGGGCTGTAGCTGGGGCCCTGCCCGTGGTGGCCCCACAGGCTTCCCCCCCTGCCCCGCCCTCGCCACCTCACAGCTCAACGGTTTCCCTTCTAGACTTGGAAGCCGGTGGGGGTTCGTGTTCCAGGGAGCATCCGGGGACTCCGCTTAGAGTGGACGTGTGGGGAGGATTGTCACAGACACTGCTAAGGGGGGGCTGGAGGCTCAGGAGTCCTGCCGGTCTGGGGCTCGCTGGAGGCCGCCCGTGAGTCTGTATGAGTGTCCGGGGCGGCTGTAACAAAGGGCCACCACCTGGTGGCTTCAGACCACGGAAATCCATTCTCTCGTAGTCTGGAGGCCGAGAGCTCTGAAATCAAAGTGCCCACAGGCCACACTCCCCCCAAGAGGCTGGGGAGGGGCCTGCCCGCCTCTTCTGATCTCCGGGGGCCCGGGCCTCCTGTCTTCTGGCCACGTCTCTGCCTTAGCACAGCCTCCTCTGTCTGTGTCTCCTCTAAGGACGCTGTCGCTAGATTCAGGGCCCCATGCAAATCACCTAGGGTCATCTCAGCTCCGGAGCTTTCACTTAATCACATCTGCAAAGACCCTATTTCCAGATAAGGTCACCTTCACAGGTTCCAGGCTTAATGTCCTATAAGGGAGCAATTAGGAGTGGTGTCACCCTTCCCACCCCAACTTCACAGAAGACAGTGGGGCCCACAGTCCGAGCACAGCAGGGCTGGCCTCGGTGTCTCTGGTGCCAGAGCCCGGCCGTGCCCTTCTGCCACCCAGCAGAGCCATTCCCCAAGGCCAAGGTGGCCTCCTGGCCAGTCTCAGTCTCGTTCTTGCCAAAATGGACGAGACCAGCCCTGCCCTTGGGAGGAGGGGTATAAGACAAGCATGTCCCCAACTCACTGCTGTGGAATGAATTGTGTCCCCCCAAATTCATATTGCAGAGTCCTAACCCCCCAGATACAGCCTTGTTTGGATGTGATTTCAGACATGCTTAGTTAAGGTGAGGTCGTGGCGTGAGAACGCCACACGGATACGAGGGCAGAAGCGCAGGCACCAAGGAATGGCCAGGGTCACCACCAGGGAAGAGGCAGGGGGACAGGCAGCCACGCTGTTAGAACCGTGTGTAAAGTAAGAGCACAGACGCCAAGGGAGACATGGCTCGGTCGCTCTGCAAGCAAAGCGTGGCCACGTGGGCTTGTGACACTGGCTGGACCCTCAGGAGTTCCCTTGGCTGATGGCAGAGGAACTCATTGTGGGGGGCGGGGGGCCCTGAAACGGCATCCAGGAGGGTCCCCACACTCAGGTGGATGGTTATCACCACGTGAGGTCTGCCTCTCTGCGCCGGAGCCAGGCATCGCCCTGGAGGCTGGCTCTGCCCGTGGGACTGTTCTGATGAGGTGCTGTCAGATCTCGTCCCCACGGGTCCCCTCCATTGCTGGAATGGAAGTGACTTGTTTTCCTGCTCCTTCTTTGTTTCCTGCTTTGGAAACGTCAGCCTCGATCCCTCCTTCTGTCCTGGCTCCATACTGACCGGGGCCAGGACGCTGATCGGATTGTTTCACGGGGACGGCAGGGGACCACCTCCCGAGCATCCACTCAGGGACGGGCCAGCTCCTCCAGAACCCCGTGTGAGCCGTCCGCTGTGACCGTGCCCCATCCTGGGCCTGGCTCGGATCACAGCTGAGCAGTCTCTGGGGAGGACCTGGCGAGGCCATTTGGAGGATGGACGTTCCCAGGGTCCCTGTGGGCTCCGTTGGCTGTGTGTGCTGGCAGAGTTGCCAAATCTCATGGCGTGGGGGTGACACCAGACCCCAGCCCGTGTGCAGGCCTCAACCCCGTGGAGCTGACAGTGACACCTGACCCCACTCTTCCCCCACCTCCATGCTCCCTGCACTCCCAGCCGTGGGTGTGTTGGACCCGGGGCCAGATGGCTGAATGAGAGCAGGGCTAAAGCTCCAAGCCAGCGTGAGTCAGCCACGTTGAACCCTTTCCGGAATCTGTGGAGCCGCTGGCTTGCCCTCTAAATTTAAGTCCTAACCTGAGAATGACATGGGGCAAGTGCCCATCCAGTGGCCCTGGACGCAGGCTGTCGGCTATACCAGTCCTGCCCCCCCCGCACCCTATCCCTGCTGCCAAGGGTGCCACCAGGGTCCCCCGGAGCTGCCCGTGGCCTCTGCAGGACCAGGCAGTAACAGTACATGGGTGTCCTGGGGCGGCCACGATAAATGACCACAAACTGGGCAACTTAAAACAACAGGAGTTTATTGTCTCACAGTCCTGGAGACCAGATGTCCAGATCAGTTTCCCTGGGCTGAAATCAAGGGGTCACAGGACCACACTGTCTCCAGAGGCCCCAGGGGAAGAAGGTGCTTCCTGCCTCCCAGCTTCTGGGGCTCCAGGTGGTCGTGGACTGTGGCCACACCCTCCAGCCTCCGCCTCCATCTTCACACGGCCTCCTCCCCCTGTGTCTCCTAGAAGGACACCTGTCATTGGATTTAGGTGCTGCCGTCAATTCAGGGTCACCTTAAGATCCTTACCTTAGGTAGTTACCTCTGCAAAGACTCATCTTCCAAGTATAGTCTCATTCACAGGTTCCGGAGTTAGGGTGTGGACATGTGCTGGGGGGCACCAAGCCTTCCTCGCCCCATCAGGCCTGCATTCTGGCTGTTGTTGGGGAGACCCCTGCAGGGGTTCCAGAGGAGGGATGCTTGAGACAACAGGGGCAGACTCTCCCGCCGCTGAGGCTGTGGAGATTTGGACGGGCAGGAAACCCAGGAAGCCCGCTGCTTCCTCTGCTGGACTACTGCAACCGTCCTAGCTTCATTCTCCCTCCTCAGGTCCCACCACTTACTCGTTCTGCTGTCGCCCTGTCTGCTCTGCAGATCCTCCCCCTCTGCCCACCACCCACAGGACGAGGTCCAGGCTCCTCACCCATCAGCCTCCTGAGTCCTTGCTGTCCTGGTCCCACCGTTTCGGCCTGGCTCAGGCTGTCCCCTTCACTCAGAATGCTTCCCCACCCTCCCCAGCACGGCCCCTCTTTCCTGCCAGGCGCCCCTCTGCCCTCTGTGTCTGCATCACCTTCCCCTGGCATCCGGGCATCCGGCCATTTGGGCAGATCTCTCGTCTGTGTGCTCCCTATACCAGGCTGAAAGCAGGTCTTTCCTGGACCAGCTGGCACTCACTTAGAAAATGTATTCCGTGGGGCGTGCCCAAGCCCAGCTGTGCCGGCCTACTCCTGGGGGCTGGAGAGAAGGGAACCGCGTCCACACAGGGCCGTCGCTTGGCTCGCCCAGTGGGAAAGACTGGCCCCGGCTTAGACTTCATCTTCCCCACGTGTCCTAGAAGGCTGGATTTCTTCTCCTGGCAGAGGAGAGGATTTGGACCCAGCCTTCCAGAAGAGCGAGGGTTTGTTAGGAGTTCTGACTCCTTATCAGGGGTGTGGGCCTAATGGCGTGAGAGAGCAAGCCCCAGGGGCGTGGGCACGTGCCCCCTCGGAGTGGGGCAGCACCTTACCGCGTGTAGCAGTGAGGCCTGACTTCCACGTCAGAGGTGACTGCAGGAAACAGCAGCGTTAGAACAGACGGGCGGGATTTGCTGTTTAACGCAGGATCTCAGTAGGTGCAGGCATTGATTCAGCAGGTCAGGGAGCCACACTTAAGTTCTCCCGGCCATCACCCCAATGTCACAAGATGGCTGCTGAAGGTCCAGCCTTAGTGTCCACATTCCAGGCAAGAAGGCCAAAGGAAGTGACAGACGGGCACCCATGTTAGAAAAGCTAAACTTTCCTAGAAATTCCCAGGAGAGTCCCACCTGCATCAGGTCCACGGGAGGCCAGGAAATTGTTTACTTTAGAATCTGGGGCTGCTGCCCCAAATGGCATCAGGATGGTAGCAGGATGGAAGCAGCGGAGGGTAGCTGTTGGTTGGACGCCTGGCAGGGCCTGCCCCACCGGGCTCCTGGCGACATTTTCCAACTGTGTCCCTCAGCACCCCAGTGCCTGGGTGCCCCAGAGGGAAGGAGAAGAGACTGACACTCCAGCGCCCACCTTAGCCTCCTCCGGGGAGCTCCTCTTCTGTTAATAGCTGGGGTGCAGCACAGAGCCCGGCACATGAAGGGGCCCAGGGGATGATGCCATGTTGGTCTCCTTGGAGGAGGAGGTGTCCTCCGCTTTGTTGTGCCCATGGCTCCCTGGCAGCAGAAGTCAGAGTGGGATCGGGGTGCCTGGCCCCCAAGCCACCCTGAGACGCATCAGCGAGCCTCAACCCCAAACAGTCATGGGGGACGCTGGGTACGGGTCGTGGGTCCTTTGTCCACCGTCAGACACAGCCTGTGGGCTTGAGACCGGCTTCTTGGCCCTCAGGCTCCCAGGAGGTGGCAGTTGGGCTCCTGGGGACAGCTCGGGGCCTGGGAGGTGACAGCCCCGGCCGTACGGCAGCACCTCGCCCCCAGGCCTGCCGCCGTGGAGCCGGCCTCCAGCCTGCAGAAGCAGCCCACACGCTGACGCAGCTCGGTTTTATTTTAGACCAAGCCTCATGCTCAGCACCGTCCAACAGACTGAACTTTAACAGAAAAAGAAACAGCAGGACGAGCCCAGCCGCACCCTGCCACTTACAGCTGGCCCAGCCCCCCGCCCCCCGCTTCCGGCCACGTGGGGCTGGCTCAGCGCCAAGCTGGGCAGAGGCAGCGGGGGCCCAGGAGGGGTGGTGATGTCTGCTGGCCTGGACCTGGGGTTGCCGTGTGTGTCCTCACGGCCCGGGAGGGTGTGTGTCTGCAGTCGGGCCCAGCCTTTGCCCAGCCCACCTCGGTCATGTGACCCTTTCCTGGGGTCCCCAGCCGGTATCTGTGTCCTCCCCTGGCTGTGCAGGGGCCCTGAGCTGCCCATCTGCACCTCCTGACAGAGCACAGGGAACTCCCACAGCCCTGCTGTGCGGACAACCCAGCTGCAGCTGGCCCAGGCTCCCCCCAGTTGGCCATCCTCCTGCTCAACTACGTGCCCTTGAGAAACAGGGCATTATACCCGTACATTACGTCTTTCCCAGTGTCTAGCTCAGTGCACTGACAGAGGTGGCCTAACAGACACCAGAGGGACCAGTGAACGGAAGGATGGGTGGGTGGGTGGATGGATGGACGGACGGACGGATGGATGGACAGATGGAAGGATAATTGGTGGGAGGGAGACAGGAATTGTATCTACAGGAACTTTCTGTGGCTGTGAGCACAGCTCTGTGCCCTGAAGCTGGCCTGCCCTCCTGTGCCAGCCTGCCCCACTCAGCGTGGATGGGACAGGTGTCTGTACCATCTGGGGACCACCCTGCTGAGGGCACTGGAATTACGACCCCTCTGTCAGTGTGTTTTCAGCCAGGGACACTTATCCGCACGCCGTCCTCTCCCTGGCCCCGTGCGTGGGTACCCGGCACCCCTTTCTGTAGGTGTGCCACCTGGCGGTGCCGGCCCGGGTTAGTCTGAGGCCCGAGAGCAGCAGCCCCCACCCCCATCTTCTCCTCTCGACTCAGCCTGAGCGTCAGCTGATCCAGCTGCACGTGCTGTACCTGACAGGAGGAAATGACACTCGAGAGTGATCGTCCCAATGTCAGGCCCTCCCAGCAGTCTGAGGACGAGGTTCTCGCTCGTCCAGCTGACATTGGTCGGAAGCCAGTCTGGTGACAGCACGGACCGCAGAGCCAGACACTGGGTCGCATCCTGGCCTGGCCCCTCCACATCGGCTTCCAGCCAGGAACAGGGACAGTGACAGGACCTGCCTCCCCAATGCAGCGAGGATCCAGTCCTGCCCTCGTGGGTAACGCCCGGCACTCTTATCCCTCCTTCCCAGGGAGACAGAACCGGGCAGGAGCCCGGGAGGCGGGCAGGCCATGCACTGGGGCTCCCACAGACAGTTCATGGGGTCCGATGCAGTGGAATATTACTCAGCTGTAAAGAGGGACAGAGCAATGACACACACTGCAGTGGGGAACGAACCTCCAAACATTAGGCCAAGTAAAAGAAGACAGATACAAAGGCCCGCGTGTGTGTTTCATTGGTATGAAATGTTCTAGAATCGGCAAATGCATAGAGACAGGATGCAGAGTGGTGGTTGGCAGGGGCCGGAGAGGAGCAGGGAGTGACGGCTAGTGGCTGCAGAGTTTCCTTTTGGAGTGATGGAAAGTTCCGGAACCGAAAAGGTGACGGTTGCCCCGCATTGTGAACGCACCAAACGCCCCTGAATTGTATGCTTTAAAAGGGTGAATTTTACGTTATGTGAATTTCACCTCAGTGTTTTAAAAATATCCATATACAGGCCTACCTCATTTTATTGTGTTTTCTACAAATTGAAGGTAAGGCCTTCCACCAGCAAAATGATTATGACTCACTAAAGGCTTGGACGACAGTTAGCATTTTTTAGCAAATAACTTGTTTTGTAATTAAGGTATGTACAAGGTATGATCAAAGATATGGTGAATGTTTAAATAAAAAAAAATTATTACAGTAAAAGACACATTGCCATTAATCCCCTTCAAAATACTCTCCCTCGCTTCGAACACACTTATCCCATCGTTCTTGCCACTTTCTGAAGCAGTTCTGGAAGTCCTCTTTCCTGAGTGTCTTTACTTTATGCTCCATCGTGACAACGCTCCATGTCACACACCACCTCTGGTACGGCAATTTCTGTCCAATAAAAACATTATAGTCTTGTCCTCATCCATCTCATTCACTGGACCTGGCACCGTGAGACTTCTGGCTCTTCCCCAAAGTCAAAATGACCATGAAAGGAAAACGTTTTGAAACGATTCAGGACATCGAGGCAGCCACGACAGCACAAATAAAGACACTCAGGAAAGAGGACTTCTAGAACAGCTTCAGAAAGTGGCAAAAAACGTGTTTCAAGCGAGTGGGGTATTTTGAGGGGGATTAATGGCAATATGCCTTTTACTGTAATAATTTTTTAAAATTTAAACATTCACTGTATTTTTTTAATCACACCTCGTACATTGGGTTTTTTTAGACTTAATGTTACTGCACACTTAGCAGACTGTAGTATAGGGTAAACATAACTTTTAGGTGTAGTGGGAAACCAGATATTTCACGTGACTTGCTGTATTGCCCTGGTCTGGGCCAAACCTGCAGTCCCTCATTGAACACTCACACACGCCCCCTCCCCCAGCCCTGGCACCACCATCTACTTCCTGTCTCTGAATCTGACTCCTCTAGGGACCTCGTGTGAGTGGGCTCACACGGGATTTGTCCTTTTGTGACGGGCTCATTTCACCCAGCACAATGTCCCCCGGGTCCATCCACACTGTAGCTAGTGTCCGGATGGTCTCCTTTTTAAGATTGGCTGGTGGGTGGTACAGGTCGGGACCCGGTGTCCTTGGCCCTCTCCTGTCCTGACCTGAGGTCTGCTGGCTGGCCTTGCCCTCACAGCCTTCGCTTTTCCCTCACCCTGGCACAGACATTGTCCCCGTGGGTGGCCGGCCAGAGAGGCTGCTTCCCCAGGCAGCCCTGGCCTCTAGCTGGAGGGCTGGGCACGTCCGCTGTGCAGGGTGCTCACCGCCTTTGTAATCCACGCGTCCGACTCACTCAGGTGAGGTGGTCCGAATGGCAGTGGGGGCCCAGCCACCGCGGGGGCTCCTGTGAGGAAGTGCCCCCTCGCCCGCCCACGCTGACTTAATCACTTGAATTGGTGCTGTCAGGCGAGGCTGCTGGAGAGCCTTTCTCATGATTGCCCTTCTGAGTTAAGAGCAAAATGATTATTTCAAACACACCGGGAGGCCACTTTAGGATTCCCCGACCTGATCCAGGCTCACCTGTGCCCACACTGTTCCCCCGGGCCCACGGGGGCTGGTCCAGAACGAGCTCCAGGCAGCTGCAGGCTCAGCCCCAGAGGGAGGAAGCAGATGGGTGCTCACACCTGGCACCCACACCCTCTCTGGGGGGGCTTAAGTCGAGGGGTCCTGAGGGCAGTAGTGGAACTTTCTGAAGAGTCTGGTCTCTGAAGCAAAGTGCTGTATCAAGCACGTGGTCTCCGTGCCCCGCCCCCTCACCCCCCCCCCCCCCCCCCCCCCCCCCCCCCGCCCTGCACAGGGTCTGCCCAAGGCCATGCTGGAGGGAGAGGAAGCCAGGCCAGGCTGAGGAGGGGTCGGGCGCATCACACGGAGAAGCCTTGGAGGACCTGGGGCGTCTGGTCTGCATCCCAGGAGACTGGGCGACTGGCACCCCCCTCTGAGGGGAACAGGGTGCTGCTGGAGTGGGGGCAGCATGGGGTGGGACAGGGAGGTGAGCTGGGGCCCACATGGGCTCACATGGGAGGAAGGGAATGCCCACCACCACGGCTGATCTGAAGGTGGGGTCCTCTTGTCCCTGGGGGCCGGCCTCCCCGGGAGACCACAGCCAGCCTCTGGGGCAACAGCTTGTCCTTGGACCAGATACCCTCACTCCCTCCTCCCTCCAGTGTCATCCCTCCCTCCACCCCCCGCTGCCCCCCACACCCGGGCTGCCACTCACCAAGGCTGGGTGTGGACATGTATTTCTTGATGTTCTCGAGCTGGGCCGAGACAGAGACCCCTTCCACACAGGAACGCGGCTGGGGTTCAAGGGGAGGCAGCCAAGGACCCTTCCTGAGAGGGACCAGTGGGCCAGCTGTCTGCGCCCAGGCCATGGAGATACGGTGGGGACTTCATCAGAAGAACAGGGAGCCCCTGAGGGCAGAGGAGAGGCTTCCGGAAGCAGCGCTTCCCCACCTTTGTGCCGACAAAACCAAAGGACCTCACCCCTGGGGTCTGGGGCACGGAGCCCGGGCCCCACATCCTGGCAGGTGGCTGCTGGTCCTGCCCTGGGCTGGGTGTGTGCTTCCCCGGCAGCAGTGAAGCCCAGCCGCCCTTCCTGGCGTGCCCCGTCCTGGGGACCTGTGTGCTTTCGCTCCATCTCCACCAACTCCTTCATTTCGCCAAATGCTGTTTCCTCTGGCCCTTATCTCAGTATGTCTGATGCTCGGGCAGAAGGATGAGAAGGGGGAACAGCTCTCCTGCCCTGCAGACCTGCTGGCTGGGCGCCCAGATGGGGGCGAGCGGGCCTGGGTGCTGGGTGGTGCTGTGCCAGTCGGGGGGCGGAGGGAGCGTGTGTGGGGTCAGTGGCTTTGCTGAGTTTGGGGCTGGTGGGCAGAGCTAACCACAGCAGTGTGAGGAAGTGGCTGGATGTCGGCAGGACACGCCAGCTCTCTGGCCTCAACCCCTCAAGGCCATAGCCAAGCAGGAGGCGTTTCTCACAGGCAGGGGTTGTCTGCAGAGGGCCCAGGTCTGTATCCTGGAGCCCTGCGCTGAGATGGTGCTGCTGGGCGTGCCAAAGGCTCCAGGCAGCATCCCTTTGCCATGGAAACTTCTAGCGTCGTGGGGTCTGCTGGATGACGAGGCCGAGGGGCAGGGCGGCCGGCACTGCAGCCTGGAACTTGCTGGAGACCATCCGCACTCCCGCCGTGGCCCCCACTCAATGTGGCAACCTCACAGAGGGCTCTGGATGGGCTGGGGACACGTGCTCAAATGGGGCGCGTCTTAACCTCTGCGTCCCAGAAGGGCTACGGTAAACCATGCTGGGCGTGCGTGCATGCGTGCGAGCGACAGCAGTCACGGCCCCTTGGAGGGCAGATTCTGCCACGTCCCAGACCCCTGAGCCCCCAGAAGCATCGCTGTCTGCCAGGCCCCTGCGTTTCGTGGGATTTATCTCAGCGACTTGAGGGTCTCTGCGGCTGCTGCTGGCACAGCGTTCCCAGGACTTCATGACATAAACATGGAAAGGCCGCAGCACAGGACACATGCTGGCTGCTCACTTAACAGTCTCTCTCGCTGTTACTTTGCGAGTCAACTCTGCGCATGGGCCAGGCCTCCTCCATCACCCCAGGGATTAAGCTTGGGCCCTGACGCCTCCCCTGGGGCTTTGACGCTGGTCCCCCCCTGGCTGTGCTGAGCAGGGACAGTGAGGAAGGGGCCAGCTCTGGGAAAGGCGGGGATAGAGGCTGCTGTCACGTAAAGCCACCCTGGCTTGTCATTCCGGCCTCCGTGTAACACTTTTCCGCTGCTTTGAACAGAAATGATGGCTGTTCACCTGGAGAATGACAGCATCAGGGGCTGAGAGCTCCCCCAAAGCCCCCGTGCGTGCCCAGTTCAGCCCCAGATGGAGGGCTTTACCACCGACATAGGAAGTGGTGAACGCCTGCCCAGGGCGGGCTGCTGGCAGAGGGGGACGTTGCTGGAACAGCGAGAGGGCGGAGGAGCTGGAGACGAGCCTGCTCAGATTAGAAAGGCCAGCTTGCAAGCCCACATCAGCTGAGAAGAGCTTTGGGGCGTGTGGGGTGCGGGGGCCCCTCCTTAGCACAGCGGAGCCTACGCTGATGTCACACTGTCCTCACTGCATTGTCCCCGTGCTGTGGTGGAGCTGCCGGGTATCAAAGCCCCCGCCCAAGGTCACTCACTTGGAAAGTGGGGAGCTGGGACTTGAACCCAGGCAGCCCAAGCCCTGGCGTTTTTCCACAGTTCCAGAGAGAACCACTGGACCAGCATGCATTGAGCACCTGCCTGCTTTTGTGCAGGAAAGACCAGGGACCCACGTGTGTGACCCTTGATGCACGCTGATGAGTGAGGCCAGCGCCTGACCTCAGCACGGGACACGCCCTCTGTGTCCCCACGGCCACACAGCCAGCCCGGTGACCGTCAGGTGCCTCACTGCTGGGGGTGGGAGGTGCGCAGGAAGAAAGCCACCACCCCTCTGTGCCCCCACCAGGGTGGGGGGCTCGCGGGTTTGCTGGTGCAGGGAAGCCCTTGGCTTGTGACCTGCTGGCGTAAGCACCTTTGAGGGGGGTGCAGAGTGGAGCTGCGGGACCAGAGGGAGCCCCCAAGGAAGGCGGCCCACCCACTGCTCATGTTGCCAGGAGCAACCGCGGCTGTGAGCCAGAAGCTGCAGCATTTGGGGGCCAAAACGCCTGGCAGGAGCCTCGGGAGTGAGGCCGCCTGTTGGGCTTAAGCTGGGGGCTAATTTGGAGGTGGGGATGGTGGCTTTTTCTCTGCTCTCTGCTCCTCTGACGCCTTGTAGCTGTGGGAACAACCACGCTCGTTGGTGACAAGGGCAGACTAAGGGCATCCATGAAAGAACTTGGTGTGAGCAGGTGGTCGGCCAACCTGTGCAAGGAGCTGGAGCTGGCTGAGGGGCCTGCTGTCACCGACCCAGGTCTCCATGGACTCATGTCCCGGGAAGGGTGTGAGTTGGTGCAGGCACACTATCCGAGAGCTTTCTAATGAGCAGAGACAAGATGGGGTGTCACTGAGCCGTGGCTGGAGAAGAGCTAAGAATTAATTGGGACCCATGCTTCAGCTGTGTGCACACAGCTCCCAGGGCCACATTGTGGCTGCCTGCGGGGGCCAGCAGCACCTGGGTCACAGTGGCGGGAATCTTCCCCTTTGGTCCCGTTTGAGTCGTGTCCCGTGTGTATTTTTTCCGTAGTAAATGAGCTTTTGGAGGTTTGATTAGCCATCTGTAAGACAGCAGCGTGATGCCATGCATTTGGACTGGCTTTGTCCTGGAGCCCACCAAGCCCAGGAGAGCCGTCGTCAAGGGGCAGAAACCATGGGTGACGATGACAACAGCAACAGAAGACAGTAGAGGAGCCTGGGGCGCGTGGAGTTAGAGACCTCAGGAAGCTGGATCCGAGCTTGCAGTGGGGAACGCAGGAAGAGACAGCGACCTCATAGGACCCCCCCCAGGCTGTGACCTCGCAGCTCCTGCTTCCTCCGGAGGTGGAGGTAACCTGGGGCCAGGCCGGGGCTCCTGGGGAATCCTGGGGAAGGAGCGAGAGAGCCCGTACCCTAGTCGTGGGAGGGTGGCCTGAAGACACACGGAGAAACCTGGGGAAGGGGCGCGTGGCCGCTCGCTGCTGCTCTGTCTGTGACGGTGGAAGAGGGGAAGTTCCACCAGGCCCCAGGCGGACACGGCTGAGCACACCTGGGGCGGCCCCCACTCAGGACCAGGGCTGTGGCCGGACAGAGGGACATCTCTGTGCCCCCACGGCGCCATCTCCAGGTGCATTGTTCAGTAAAAAAGACCGGGGTGAGAAAAGTCATCAGTACACGCCCATCTGTGCTACGAAGCTGGGGAGTGGGCACACACACATTCACACAGGTTTGCACATGCATACGTGCACATATACTCACACAGGCTTAACACACACATACGTGCACATATACTCACACAGGCTTAACACACACATACGTGCACATATACTCACACAGGCTTAACACACACATACGTGCACATATACTCACACAGGCGTGCACACGCACGGGCTTACACACGCAGGCACACACATACACACTTGCACATAAACAAGCACACACACACAGGTATTTGCTCATCTCTTCTTTTTAATGGAAGGATAATCCACACACAAAAATTTTCTTTACTGTTGCCTTGGGACTAGGGTACAGTAAGAGAAAGGCTTTCCTGAATATAAATTTTATAGGTTAGATTTTTGAAATTGGGTAAATAATTCACATGATTACAAAACAATTAAATCACCATTTTTCTTAAATCTCTAAAAATCAAAAACAAAATAATTTAAATGAACATAGTACAAATTAAAATAATGACATTAACAGGGGCTACCGGATGGCTCAGTAGGTTAGAACATGAGCTTTTAGCGGCACGGTTGCCGGTTCAATTCCCTCATGGGATGGTGGGCTGTGCCCCCAACAACTTGATGGAAAACAGCAACTGGACGTGGAGCTGAGCTGCGCCCTCCAGAACTAGACTGAAGGACAACAACTTGACTTGGAGCTGATGGGCCCTGGAAAAACACACTGTTCCCCAATTTTTAAAAAAAATTTTTTTTAAATAAATAAATAGCATTAGCAGAGAAATTATTTCAAAGAGAATAATGAGAATCTGTGTATCGCTACAAACCAAAAAGAAATCTTAAGTTCTTTTCAGTAATTTATTATTAGAAATGCTATTGGTGTTCTAAGCCTGAAAGTATCCAATGATGGTAACGACAGGTGATTGATTAACAGATGATGGATAAACAGGATGAGCAAATGAGACATTACGTTAATGTCAGTCATTAGAAACCCAGATTTTTAGCAAAAAGAAGAAGATACAACTATAAAATCAAAGAAGTAAAAACCCTGCTATTCTCTAAGTTTCAGCAGAAATTATCAGTATAGACTCACGAGGAGCCCACATCTCGTCTCCCCAGCAAGCAGGACAAGCATTGAAGACACGCAGTCCCGTGAGAAGGGCTCAGGAGAGAGCATAAGGGGGCGCCCCTGAGCAAACATGGACCCCGGGAATCCTGCGGAGAGCAGCCCAGGCTTCCGGTGGTGCCAGGGAGTCAGGAAGTGGTGACAAAACAAAAGAGCGGGGCCAGCGCCCAGTGGCTGAAGCTGGCACATTTGAGTGACAAAATAAACACAATCATATTGGGTTACAGTGTGAAGTATACATACAGCACATGTCTATGAGTTCTACCAATAGAAACAACTGAGTAAATAAGAGAGGAGGAGAGACAGATCTTCCCCACGGAGTTCCTAAAATTTATGTCGCTGCCCCGCCCTCAGAAAAAGGGTCATAGCTGCCCAGCCCTGGGTGTGCCTGTGTGAAGTGACTTCCTTCCAAAGAGGACAGTTGGGATCCAGAGGACAGAGGGACATGATACACAAAACCGAGGGGGTGTGGTGACTTTGTCTCTTCAGCAAATGAATGAATTGCAAGTGGACAAAAGAGGAACGAGGAAACCTGTAATTTAAAAGACGGACGGCACAAGCCAACCAGATGGAACGCCTAGATCTCGCTCAGCTCATGGTTCCAAGAAGCCAGCTGTGCGCTTGGGGACAGTGAGGAGACAGTGGGGGAAATCTCAGCCATGATGGGTGTTTGATATGATATGAGGACGTAGTTGCCTTTTCGGTGTCCTCATGGGGTGGTGGTTATGTTTTTAGTGTGAGGCTTGTCTTTTAATAAAAGCCACGCTGAGCTGCTTTGGTGCAGGGTAATAGGAAGCTGGAATCTGCTTCACGGAATGGGGAGCAGGGGGTGGCTTGGGGGCATGAAGACTCCCTGAGTTAGCCATTGGTGGTGCTGGCTTCCCAGACCGCAGGGCTCCAGTACAGTCGTCGCGCTGCTTTTGTATGCTTATGGGACATTTTTCCCTAATAAAAAATTGTAGAAATGAGCTTTTTTAATGAATGGATTTCATTTTTTAGCCACTTTAATTTACTGAAGCAAATGGAAGGCAAAGTACAGAGAGTTCCCATACAATCCCTCACCCTCCCCACCCTCCCATTTCCCGTTTCTTAACACCTTGCTCTTGGGTCCTACATTTGTCAGAATTGATAATCCAACATTGCTACATTCTGGTTAACTCCAGTCCACAGTTGATATGAGGGCTCCCGCTTGGCGGTGTACATTCTGTGGGTTTAGACACGTGTCTAAGTATACGTACCCACCATGACAGTATCACACAGAATAGTCTCACTGCTTAAAAATCTGGTGACCCACCTGTTCATCCCGCCCTTCCCCCAATCCTGGCAACCACTGATCTTTCTATTGTCTCCATAATTTTGCCTTTTGCAGAATAACGTAGTTGGCATCATACAGTATGTGGCCTTTTCAGACTGGCTTCATTCACAGAGCAAGATGCATTTAAGGTGCCTCCGTGTCTTTCTGTGGCTTGATAAGCTTGTTTCTTTTCATCACTGAATAGTATTTCTTCGTTTGGATGGATCACTTGCCTATTAAAAACATCTGGGTGTGTCCGAGTTTTGTCAATTCTGGACATCCATCTGCAGGTTTTTGTCTGACATAGGTTTTCAGCTTATTTAGCTAAATACCAAGGAGCGTGATTGCTGCATTGTGGGTGAATCTGTTTGGCTTTGTGAGAAACTGCCAGAGTGTCTCCCAAACTGCACCGTTGTGCATTCCCACCAGCTGTGTATGAGAATTCCTGTTGCTCCACATCCTCGCCGGCATTTGACGATGTCAGTGTTTTGGATTTTGGCCATTCTAAGAGGTGTGTGTAGAGGTATGTTATTGTGCTTTTAGTTTGTAATTCCCAAATCTGTTATGATGTGGTGCACATTTTTATATGCTTATGTGACATCTGTAAGTCTTCTTTGGTGAGGTGTCTTTTCATATATTTTGCCCATTGTTTAATTGGGTTTTTTTTTTCCTTATTGTTGAGTTTTAACAGTTCTTTATGTATTGTGGGTGCCAGTTTATCTGATAAGTGTTTTCTGAAGATTTTCCCCCAGTCCATGATTTGTCCTAGTCTCTTGACACAGTACATTTTGCAGAGCAGTGTTTAATTTTCATGAAGTCTACTTATCAAGTTTTTTCTTTTATGGGTTGTGGTTTTGCTATTGTATCTAAGAAGTCACTGCCAAACTCAAGGTCACCTAGATTTTCTCTTACATTATCTTTTAGGAGTTTTATAGTGTCACATTTTACATTTAGGTCCATGATCCATTTTGGGTTAATTTTTGTGAAAGGTATAAGGTCTGTGTCTAGATTTTTTTTTTTTTTGCATGTGGGTGTCCTGTTTTTCCAGCACCATCTGTTGAAAAGACTATCTTTTCTCCACTGAATTGCCTTTGCTCCTTTGTCAAAGAGCAGTTGACTGTATTTGTGTGGTTCTATTTCTGGGCTCTCTGTTCTGTCCCGTTGATCTATTTGTCTATTCTTCCTCCACTACTTGATTACTGTAGCTTTCCAGGAAGTCCTAAAGTTGGATAACGTCAGTCATCTGACTTTGTTCTCCTTCAATAATATGTTGGCTATTTTGGGTCTTCTACCTGTCCATATAAAGTTTAGTAAAGTATTGTAAAGTTTATAAAGTATTCATAAAATAACTGGCTGAGATAGAATTCAGCTTGCTTGGGGTCACTCTTAAATACGAGCAGCCTGCCATGAAGCACCAGGCGTTGGAAGAATCAGTGTCAGAGCAGGAGCCCAAAACAAAGGTACTGTGAAAAAATCGAGGAAACAATTTAAAAAAAAAAAAATAGTGTCCATATACACAGTGAGACAAAAGAAGAGAGGACATCCTTGAGGTAAGAACAGAAATGCTCTTTTTTAAAGCAGAGAACAAAATAAGAGCACTTGAATTTAAAAACATTGTAGCAGATGTCAAGATTTTGATAAATGCATTGAAAGATAAATTTGAAAAGAATCTCCCAGAAAGATAAAGATGTGAAAATTTGAAGATGAAAGGTAATGAAATTAGAGGACCAGTCCAGAAGGTCCACCATGTGCCAAATAAGGATGCCTCAAAGAGAAAATGAAAGAAAGGATATGTTCAAGACATAATTGAAGGAAACTTTCTAGAACTAGGACATGAGTTTCCTGATGGAAAAGAATTCACAAGTACCCAGTATAAGAGATGAAAACAGAGCCACACCAACACACAACAACAAATTTCAGAAAACTCGAATGAAAAGATCATCTCCAAGTTCTCCAGTTTGGAGGACAGAGGGCAGCGGAGAGGGGGTGGGGGTGTCTGTACAAAGTATTGAAACATGAATGATACGAGATCGCTCAATAACAAACCCAGAAACTAAAGTAAATTAAGCACAACATTCAAATTTTGAGAGGAAAGTTATGTCCAACCTAGCATTTTGTGGCCTGGCATGTCATCTGTCTTGGTGGAAGTCCCATATGCACTTGGAGAGAACATACATTCTGTAGTTGCTGGGTATAGTGTTCTGTACGTATCAATTAGGACAAGGTGTTTGCTCAGACCATCTGTCTTTATTCCATTTTTTGTCCAGCTGTCCTATCGGTTCCTGCTATGTTTGCAGAGCTGTCTATTTCTTTAATTCTGTCGAATTTTGCTTTATTATGTTGAGGCTCAGTTATTAGGTGCATAAATATTTATGACTGTTATGTCCTCCTTATAAATTACCTCTTGTATAATTATGAAACGTCCCTCTTTATTTCTGGTAATGCCCTTTTCCTGAAGTCTTTTTTTAATGACTTTATTGAGATATAATTCACATACCATAAAACTCAACCTTTCAGAGTATACAGTCCAGAGGGTTTTAGTGTATTCACAGTTGTGCAACCATGGGCACAGTGTAATTTTAGAACATTTTGTCACTCCAAAAAGAAATCTCGTACCCATTACAATCAAGCCCATTCCGCCCACCCCACGTTTTTGCCATTATGAATAATGCCGCTATGAACTTTTGTGTACAGGGATTTCTGTGAACACATGTTTTCACTTCTCTTGAATATACCCAGGAGTGGAGTTCTGGGTCATGTCATAATTCTATGTTTAACATTTTGAGGAAATGCCAAACTGTTTTCCAAAGTGATTGAAGTTTCTTTTGTCAGACATTAATATAGCCATTCTACCCATGGAATATCTTTCCCCATTTATCTACTTCCAACTTCTCTGCATCTTTGTATTTAAAATACAAAGAGAACATCGTTAGGTCTTTCTTTTTAATCCACTTTTATAATATCTGCTCTTTAACTGGAGTGTTATCCCATTAACTCTTAATATAATTATCGGTGCTGTTTAATGTAGGTCTACCAGGTTATTTGTTTTCTGTTTATCTCTTCTGTTTTCCTCTCCTCCCCTTTTCTGCTTTATTTTGGATTATTCGACTATTTTTAGAACTTCATTTTAATTTATCGGCTTTTAGCTGTACTTCCTTACATTCTTTGTACTGGCGGCTCTGGGATTATACATCCTTAACTACTCACAGTCAGAATTCTTATTGCACACTTCACATGAGCTATAAAAACTTTGCAACTCTATGGATATATCTACCTCACTCCTGCCTTCCTTTATGCAGCAATTGTCGTAGGTATTACATCTCCTTACACTGTAAACCCCACAAAACAGTATTATTTTACCTCAAACAGTCATATCTAATTTTTAATACGAGAGAAAATAATCTTTTATATTTTATCTAAGGTTTTTTTTTTTTTTTTTGCCATTTCTGATATCCATTGTGTCTTCTGAAGACTTAGTATCAGTCCCCTCCAGCTTGAGGAACTTCCTTTCTCATTTGTTCTCATTTGTTATAGTGCAGGTCTGCTGGCGATATATTCTCTTGGTTTTCGTTTATCTATCAATGTCTATTTTGCCTTCATTCTTTAAAGATATTTTCACTGGATGTAGAATTCTAGGTTGTTGTTTTTAAGATGTTCTTCCACACGCTTCTTATCTCCATAGTTTCTAATGTGAAGTCCACAGTCATTCAAATATTTTTTCTGACCCATTTTCTCTCTCTATTCTGGGACTCTAATGTTCTCACTTTGAGGGATTCTAAGTATCCTTATGTTAGACTGTTTGACATTGTCCCACAAATCCTTAAGTCTTGGTTCACTTTTGAAAATCTTTTCTCTCTGTTTTTCATACTGAATAAGCTCTACTGATGCGTCTTCAAGTTCACTCTTTACTCATTTATATCCATTCAGCTATTTAGCCCATCCAGTGTGTTTTAAAATGTTACATATTGTATTTTAGTTCTAAAATTTCCGCTTAATTCTTTTTACATTTTTCTTTTGTTTTTTTTTTTTGCTGAGATTTCCTATCTTTTATGCATTGTGAGTATATTTTCCTTAATTGAATATTGTTGTAATAGCTGCTTAGAAGTCCTTGTCTGAGAATTTCATCATTGAGGTCATCTCTGGGTTCATCAAGTAAGTTTGTGTTGTAGTCTGAATATTGTGACTGTTGTATGGTGGCCACTCTGGAGTCTGTTACATTTCTTGGATGAGTGTCAATGTTTTCGCTGATAATTACCTTGGTTAGACTCAAATTGCAAACTGTCTGGCTTGTAGTAGCAACAGCTCAAATTTCAGTTCAGGTATTTTAGCCTTATTAGCAAGTTGTTTTGAGTCAGCCCTGTGCTTGTACAGTTCAGATATCCACCAGAGATTTGGGGAAAGTTTGCACACAGAACATGACACTACTCTTCTCTGATTCTCTTTTCTGGGATTCTTCCCCACTTTGGCAGCTGTGGCCACCTTCAGCTCTGTCCTCTGATTTCTCAAGCCCAGAAAAGTTGGAGTTTTCTATCATCGTGACCTACACCACCCTCTGTCCATGGCCCAAAGCTTCCAATTTCCCCTCCTGTCCAAAATCTGCCTTCCTTTGTTCATTCTCCAGAGCTTTCAGGGACCTGTGTTTGTTTGGGTTTAGGGGTGCAGGGGTATATTTTGTCCAGACTTTATAGTTGTTTCCTGTAGAAGAGTCAGTCCTAAGAGCTTACTTTACCTTACCCTCCAACCTCGAATTTTATACCCAGCCAAACTACCATTTAAGTATGTAAATAAAGCTGTTTTCAAATAGGCACGGTCTCTAACAATAATAATAATAATGATATCCCAAACTCCTTTTATTGGGAAGCTAGTGGAGAATGTCCTCTACCAATATAATGAGGTTTTGAACCAAATATATATATACACAGAGTCTGGAGATCCAACACAAGAGAAAATCAGAAGGAATCCTGAGGGTGACAGTAATGGGGACACAGGCCTAGAGAACACAGAGAGAGTCTTCAGGAGCAATTTCTTCAAGAAGACAGACAAAGTACCCGATGTATTTGAAGATTTTTAGAAGAGACTTACATAATTAGGAAGTGTTTGGATTTGAATTACTGTTAAGTACATAGAAAATTAAACCAATAAACAAGCAACAGGAAATTATTTCACTCCAGGGAACGCAAAACGTATGGGGAAAAGAGAGAGTAACCATAGTATGCTATGTCGTTTAGCTATGAATAGATATTGCATAGTAATGATGTAAATCTAGAATGTGGAGCTAGTTAAAATTATGATGGAACTGTAACTGGGGGATGGAAGCCGTGGGAAAATGGTTGGGGGGGGCGGGGAGGATGAAAGAAAAGACAAAATTAGTGGCTCGCAACTGAGGGTGACTTTGGACTCCCAGAGGACATTTGGGGCAATGCCTGGAAACACTCTTCGTTGTCACATTTAGGAGGAAGGGAATGTTGAAAATGGGTGGAACCCAAGGACACTGCTGAGCATCCTATACGCACACCCACAGCCGTGCCTTCATTGTTCCAAATTTGCAATAGAGCCACTGTTGAGAAACCCTGAGCTGAGTCACCATTTCCCATAGTGCTGTGTCAGTAGATTGTATCTAAAGTGTAAGCAAACATCAAGGAGCAACAGTATAAGCAGGTTTAGGGACGCAGTGATAAGGACCGAAAGAACGGGCTGAAGGCTTTGGGAATGACAAGTGGGGCGAGGTGGTGGGTCCTGTTGGTTTTGTCCCAAGCTTGTAGAAGAACTCTTTAAACCACGGGCACATACAAGTTTGATGTTTTAAATAACAAGTGGAAGGAGAGAATTATTTAGAAAGGTACGAAAGTGTGCAGAGGACAGCCTGTGCCCCCACTGCTCACAGAAGTTCCCTGAATCGTGGTGGGGGCCGGGCTTGGGTTCTTGCCTTCTGTCAGCACATGGCCCATGGTTTCCTCCCTCCGTAACCACTCCACATCTGTATGGAAGGGCGGTGCACGGAGAGGTATGGTACCCTTTCGTACAGAGAACTGGATCTGTGCCTGTGGACAGTTTCTCTCTGTGCAGGGCTGTAACCCCAGGCGCCCCAGCTCTTGGCTCAGCCTTCCGTACATGTGGCAGGTGATTGAGGCACACACACCTCCTCCTGGTGGCAGCATGCCAGAATTGCAGGTCCAGGTGTTTTGAGGGACACCGGAACCCCGGGAATGTTGAAGATGCCAACGTGGGCAGCTGAGGAAACAGCAAGCATTTCATCTAGTCAATCTCTGAGGTTTCCCGCGCCACACGAGCAGTTTCCAGCATCAGTTTTAAGGACAGTGGCTGGTCCCCAAGCCCCATTGCAGGCTAAATAAACTGAATTTTCAGTTTGTTTAAAGGCTGGGCAATTCACAGCACAGCTCTGCTCTCTGCTGCGATGTCCCGCCTACACTGGGAAGAAGAAGGTAGCGGAGTGTTCCCATCCCGCCTCAGTCAGTCCTGGTCTTGTCTCCTCAAGGTTGCGGTGTGTCACCTTGTGCCTTTGCCTGCTCTTCCCGTGGAAGGATATTTATAGGTATCGCAGCACACGCCAGTTGGCACCTCTGTGCCCACCTGCACACCGGCAGCTGATCCGCGAAAGCCTACACTGCCTGCGGCCCTGACCTTGGCATGGTTTTTGCTTTTGGGGAAAGACTCCATTCAAAGCGTATTTACTTTGCAAAGCAGGATGAGAATTTCAGGTGGGCATCCTGAGGGGAGAGCAGGGGGGTGAGGCCCGTGGTCAGCGCGGGCTCTGTGGGGGGGCTGTCGCCACTGTGTGGGCTGGAGAGGATGGTCCTCTGTCCAGGAATCAGCACCACCCTGTCTTCACGGGAAGGGGAGGCAGCGGGGGTGTGGCTCCCAGCAGTGCGTGCCCCGCCCAGGGACACATGACCCTCCGGAGGCAGGTGCTCCCCTGCAGGTGAGGAAGGGGGGAACTTGGACCCTGCCCCGGCACCCCATCGTGGAGGGTACCCCTCTTCCTGCAGAGGGGCTCCCTCAGGACAGAGAACAGAGGAGGAGGAAGACAGGACCTGAGTCCAGTGGTGGCAATGGGGGAGCCTAGAAAGACAGCGTCTTCTTAGTGAGCTCAGCGAGCACGTTCCGGATGCAGTGAGGGCCCCACTGAAAGGGGACGGTTTCTGATAGGACCTCTGTGGGGTGGGGGAGGGGAGGTGTTCTGTACAAACACATCCTTGGGCCAAAGGGCTCCTGCCAGTACAGCCTGTCCCCACCCGGGCTCCTGCTTTCATTTTCCCTCGGCATTCCCTCTCCCTGCTGCCAGAATCCCACCCGTGACACTCACCCTGGCATTGGTGCTGGATCTGCGGCAGCAGCGTCGGGCTGTGGCTCCCGCCAGCTGGAGCACGTGCCCCACCTCTGTAGGTCTGGGGGGACCAGAGCCCCAGGATCTGCGCCTTCAGCCCCTCTAACCAAAAGCAGTCATTCCCGAGTCACCTGTTGGCTCCATCCCACCTGCCTGGGGGCAAGAGATGTCACTGCACAGGCTGGAGGATAGTGGGCTGCTCTGCAGAGTCTCCAGGGAGGGGCTGGGGCAGGTTCCTGGCAAGTGGGTTTGTCACATGAGGTCTCAGCTTCAGGGAGTGGCCTCCTGTCTGGCCGGGAAAATGGCCTGGGTTTGAAGGAGAGGGAGGCAGAATGAGCCCAGATACCCGGCTGCGTGAGAAAGGAGTCGCGTCACCGTCACCAGGTCACGGAGGCCCCAGCCCTGCAGGGTCTGGGAGTGGGTGGTTTCCAAGAAGGAGGGACCCTGCTGCTGAGGCCACACGTGTCAAGGCCGCCCGCTCGAGCAAGGCAAGGATGTTGTAGCAAAGCACCGGACGGGCGGCTTACACAACAGACGCTCACTCCCTCCCAGTCCTGGGGGCCGGAAGTCAGGCACGGGGGTGGCAGGGCTGGGTCCCCCAGGCGAGGCCGTGAGGCAGCGTCTGGTCCGGGCGCTCCCCAGCTCCTCGGGCTGTAGAGACATCAGCCCATCTCTGCTTCATCCTCTCGCGGCGTTTCCGTGGGCGTGTCCTTTATAAGGACATAGTCATTTAGGGTCAGGGCCCAGCCTAGCGACGTCTCCTTGACTTGGTCATCTGCAAGGACCCCATTTCTAACCACAGTCGCATCCTAAGGTGATGTCAACACATGAATCTGGGGGGACGCAGCACGGCCCCTAGCAGGTGTGTCTGGGGACGTGAGGAGACACCCCAGGGCAGGTCGGGGGGCAGGATCCAGCCAGCCCTGGGCTTAGTCCTGAGGACCGACCCTCGAGGGCGGTTGGAGTGGAGGTTACGGGGCATTGGCGGGGGTGGGGGTAATCAGAGGAAAGGGCTGTGGGCAGTGGGTCGGGATGGATCCTCTGTGCCCGGCCAGGCAGGCGGAGCTGGGTCATCCGGCACCTTCGCTCCTGAGACCAGGACCCTGGCACCCCACGAACCCCAACCCCGGTGTCCTGGGCGGCACAGGCGGTGCAGTGCAGTCAGGTTCTGTCAGGGGCGCTCTCAGCATCTGTGTTGGCAGATCTCAGGGATCCAAGGGGAGCCCGATGCCCAAGAACTCCTGACCCCAGCTCAGCACCAGGCGGCCTGAGCCAGTCCAGCCCCTTTGCCATCAGGTTTTCCGAGAAGGCCAAGCAGTGTTTCCGGGGACAGTCAAGCATTTTCCCTCGAGCTCTCACCAGCCGTTCCTGCCACTGCCGGGGTCACGCCCACAGGGCGGGTACTGAGACATCACTTCCCCTGGTCGGTCATCAGGAGCTCAGTGGGGGACAGCGGCTTCTCAGAAACGGTGGGCCAGGGCCCCTCAGATATGGAGGTGCCAGGCTTGGGACAAGGAAGCTGCACGGGGTCAGCCCTGGGATGAGGTGACCCAGGAGGCAGGACCTGCATCATCCACATTTCGTGGACCAGGCAGCTGGAGCACAGAGAGGTTGTGTGGGCCACTCCAGGTCACCCAGGACGTAGGGGATGCCATCACGGGAGCTGGGGCCTGAAGGACGGGGATGGTGCTGGAGTCACTGAGGTCCTGAGAATCCACCATTAGCAACTCTTTCCTTTGGGAGAACCTTTCACAAAACAGTCCCTACGTCGCCGTGTCTGACACTTCAGAGAAAAGGGATTCTCCAGCCGCTTGTGGCCCAGGCCCGCCCCAGTGTGGCCCAGGCCCGCCCTGGCCAGGGGCATTGGAGGGCAGCATCCAGCTGCCAAAAACACGAAGACACAGAAGGTTCCGGAGGACCCGGCTTCTAGGGAGTGAGGCCCAAGGCTGCGGGGTCAGCGGGCCGCAGTGGGGCTGGCTGCACAATGGCCGGACTGAGGTCAGAGGCCAGAGGTCGGGTCCCCAGTGGGCCTCCCTGCTGAGTGCCCTCCTGCCCCCCAGCCACAAGAGCCTGACTCCCCCATTTACCAGCGACTCGGCCTCGTGTCTCCCCGAGCGTCGGAATGCTGTGTGGCAGGATTAAATAAGGTGACACGGGCTTTCTTGGAGCCCCGCCCTGCACTTGAGACCATCCTGAGCCTGGCAGCTGGTCCCCACCTGACTACAGCAAGGTCACGTCCTCGCCTGTGCCCACAGCCTCGCACGGGCCTGACCAGGAAGGTTCTGCAGATGGGCCGCTGGAGGCTGTCTTTGCTGCCGGGTCATCTCCCCAGAGCCTCAGGCCGCTCCCTGGGCTGTGCTCCCCATGTCTGCGTGGTACCCCACACTCACAGCTACTGGGGAAGGGGGGGAACCTGGCGGTGCCTTGTCCCAGCATTCCCTCTTCCCCCCGTGGAGCCATCGGTGGTTCCAGCCCTGATCCTGGTCTCCCCAACTCTCCGGCCCCCCTCGCCCTACTGCCCACCGTGCCCAGCACAGTCTGCCCTCCGGCTGCAGGGCCTGACTGTGCCCCACGCGAGTCCTCCCGCCGGGCACCGAGCCTGGAAAAGCCATCAGAACAGACCTGCTCACCTGTGGGGAGCCGCCACCTTGTGCTTCTCACTGGGGTTTGTGGAAGTGCACCGAGCCTTGTGAAGTTGTTTGTGGGTACACTGGACTTGAAAGGTTTTTACGGAATTCATAGCCGGAGAAAGAAGTGCAACAAAAGAGGGACTGGTACGGCTTCATCTTCGTTCCTTACAATCGGGGTGGTTTCCTTTCTTCAAAGACGGTGCCTGGAGTGTCATGAACTGGGAGCTGTGGGGGTGGCAGGTCCAGAGCCCCCTGGAGATGGTCTGTCCTGTGGGCCCAAACACCTGTAACCGAGGGAGGCTCGGCTCAGGGTGAAGCTCTCTTCTCCTCAGTCTCTGTGCCCCCGCCGCCCACTCCATCGTCGTTGCTCTGATTTAATGGTGGGGGTGGGGGTGAGATGGGGGACAGAGCAGGTCTGCAGCTGGACGAGCTTTGTGCGCTGCAAAGGGTCTGAGGCATTGGGCTTCGAGGACCAGCCCTGCCTCTACCTGCAGGATGTCACCTTGGGTCCATTTCTGCTTCTGTACCATGTGTATTCGTCACAGTGGGGACGAATGGAGGTAAAGGGGAGGTAACGGGATCTGAAAGGTGCTAAGAACTCCCAAACGCCACTGTGGAGGCAGCATGGGGGGTTCCCTGGAGCACAGTGCACTCCCCGACACCCCCCCACCATGAGCAGGGCAGAGGACTCACTGCTCTTGGCGCCTTGTTAGCCATGTTTCATGCCTTCTCTGGGGTCCACGGTGGGAGAGGGGGAGGGTGGGTGCACCCAGAGGAAATAGGCCGTGTCAGTGTGATACGCGGCCCGAAATATGTGAGAAGCAATTAAGTGTGTGTTTCCTCCTGACTATGAAAAGAGAAAGCGTAGCGCTGCGGACCGGACCCTGCAAACTTCCATCCCGCTTTTCACACGTAGCTGGTGGCCAGGACAATGCCCCTGGGTCTGCCCAAGTGAGCACCTAAGAGCGCATGGGTGCCCACGCGGCTGCCACAGAGCGCAAGCTGGCTCAGTGGGACAGTGCCCTGTGCCAGGGGAGTGGCCCGGGCCCCTCCCAGTCTCCCCAGCCGCCTAACCATGGTGACACTGCCAGCAGTTTCCTTCCAATTTCTTGCCAGTTTCCCTGAGAGCACCTTTGGTTCCAAAACCACGCGAGTCTCAGATGGCAGCCTGCCCTTGCCCCTTGGAGGGCGCTGTGTCTCCTGTGTCACGTGTGCACTTTAGGGGGCACTGCGTCTCCTGTCTGGGCTGATGACCCTTGGGGGGCGCTGCGTCTGGTCTCATGGGTGCACTTCAGGGGGCGCTGAGTGTCCTGTCTCATGGCCGCCCGTCTTCCTGCAGGTGAACAGTGAGAACGTCGTGAAGGTGGGCCACCGGCAGGTGGTGAACATGATCCGTCAGGGAGGGAATCACCTCGTCCTCAAGGTGGTCACAGTGACCAGGAATCTCGACCCAGATGACACCGCCAGGAAGAAAGGTGCCTGCTCCATGCTGCCTCACCCCTGCCCCACTGGCCCAGCCACGAGCCCTGGCTGTGGGAGGGATGGCTGGGGGTGGGTTTGGGCACTTTCAGGTGTGTCCCCCATCTTCTCCATTCGGGGATCCGGGCCCCCTGAAAGCAGGGAAAGAAGCCAGAAGGGAGGTTAGGAGATGACTCTGGAGCTTGCCCATGGAGCAGTGGTGGCCTCAGGCAAGGGCTGTGCTCAGCAGAGGGGGACCTGGGGGGCTCCTGCTCCAACCTGACTGCATCGGTCACTGGCGATGGGTCTCGGCCGCACTCAGCCTGTACCCGTGGAAGGGCGAGGTCCATCCGTCCCCTTTACAGAGCTTGCTGAACCCCTGCGGTGACTCTGGCCCACCCTCCTTCCTGAGGGGTCGTAGCTGGGGGACACTGGGGCTGAGTGAGGCCTATACAGGAGCAGGGAGCAGGCACCCCCAGGTCCCCTTGGCAGGGAAGAGACTGGAGTAGCCCTTAGTTCTTCCAGCATCGCCGCGTTTGTTTAACATGAGCAAGGGTGGCCCCTCCCACCCAGCCCATCAGGAGCCCTCAGCCTGAGCTTGGGAGAGAGAGCCGGTGGCACAGCCAGGGAGGCCTGCCTGGAGGAGGGGCTGTGAGCTGTGGACAGGGGAGCCAGTAGGTGAAGGAGTGAGGAGAGCTGCTTGCGGGGCTGCAGGAGGGCAGCTCCCAGGCTTTGCTCAAAAGGAGCGAGGGACACCAGCACATGTGAGAGGGCTGTGTCCTTGCCGTGATGAGGGGGTGGGGGGACAAACACAAATCCCCTCCCTCTTGAGACGCTCCTCGGCGGCCTGGGCTGCGCAGGCTGCCGGATCCATCAGTCCCCACTTGTCATTGGCACTGGACCAGCCCCTCTGCAGGGCCCACACCAAGAGGGCAGGGACCCCGGGTGCCTGGTGTGGCCGGGGGCCTGTCCAGGTCCATCTGAGCTCCCTGCTTGGTCCCAAGCCATCACGGCCCGAGTGGAAGCAGCAGACACTGCCAGCTTCCCCACATCTGTCCGCCTTCCAGGCAGAACCCCACCGGCCCCGGGGCCGCCCGCCGCCCAGGTGGTCCTGGGAGGTGGGTTGGGGTGGGCGGCCTTGCAGCCAGGGTCGGCCTCAGGCTCGTCTCTCCTGTCTGCCCACAGCTCCTCCTCCCCCTAAGCGTGCCCCGACCACGGCGCTCACGCTGCGCTCCAAGTCCATGACGTCGGAGCTGGAGGAGCTCGGTAAGAGTCCCGGCCGGGAAGGCTCCCCCAACCTGCATGGCCCTCTGCACGCTCGCCTGCCCCCTCCCAGGCCCCACTGCTCTCTCCATGGGCACCTGCCAGCTTCGGGTGGGGCTACTAGTTTTGCCTCTTTCTCTTCTTGGTTCATCTAACATTGTTTTATTTTCAATTTTTGGGCCTCTCACTAGTGGATAAAGGTAAGCTGCCCCATGGTGTCCCCCAGACAGCTCCCCGCACTGACGAGGGCACCCCCTTGAAGCCCACCTCACCAGCCCTCCCTGTGCCCAGCTCAGACCAGCTAGCAAGGCCCAGGGGGCTTGACACCAGTAGCAGTGGCATTGGCGGGCCTGGTGGGCCGCTCACCAAGCTTCGGGAGCTCCTGGCACCTTCTCAAAAGGTTTGCAAGGAGTAGCAGGACTCTGGCCATCGGACCCCATCGTGTGGGTGGGGACATGATCAGAGCAGCGTGGCCCTGGGTCCAGTGGCCCGTGTGTTTGTTAAAGAGGGATGATGGCCCCGGAGCTGGTCAAATGTCATATTGGGGGGTCGTCATGGAGCCCAGGGACACTTTGGAAAGGATGATGACTGACCCACACACAGGTTGAAATGCTTGCTCCACTGAGAGCACGAGAGTGCTGGTTAGGCCGGGGGTTGGGCGCCAATGAGCTCCGTGCCGGGCAGGTCACCTGGCACTCATCCTGAGCCCAACACCCACGGTCAGGCCCAGCCGGCCCCTGGGGTGGGAATCTGGGCGCTCCTAACGGGTGTTTGCCGAGCCATAGTTCCCACCTGGTCCCACCTTCACTGGGAGGTTTGGCCCTCCCCTCCTCCACCCCCCAAAAAAGGTACGGGGTGGCCTTTCTTCCTGCAGCTCCTCTGGGAGGGTTCTCATACCCTCCGTCCACCGTGGACACGGTGGAGCGGGCAGCCTGCCCTCCCCCGCAGGCTGCCTCCTGGCGAGCACCCCTCACCGTCACTATTCTGGGGCTGAATCTGCGGGTAGGCGCCCAGGCCCAGGGCTTCTAGGAAAGAGCACCCCTGCTGCGGTGCAGCCCAACCGCCAGAGCCAGCGCTCCCCGCCAGTCCCTCTCCTGCTGGCCCTGTCCTTGACAAGACTCACCAGGAAAACGCCACTGTCCCCTGCGCCTGGCGTGGTACCTGATGGGGTGACAGTGTGAATTGCTGCACGTCCTCTTCTAAAATGAGACAGCTGGGGCCGCGCTAACTCCCTGAAGGGCCGCGGCGAGCATCCCCGAGGGGAACTGGTGGGCAGCTCACCTTTAAAGGGGGGCTCCGGGGGGGTCTGCTTGGACAAACAGGTGCTGCAGGTTGGTCCCCAGAGTCCTCAGCCTCCATCAGGCCCTCTCGCCGTGTGGGGCCTTCTTAGTTGGAAATCACCTTTCAGTTCGCACTTGCCCTGGTGGGACCCACTTCCCACTCGGTGGGGTGCTGGGAGGGGCAGGGGCCGAGAGGGAAGAAAAGCCCAGGGGAGCAGAATTAACTAGCCAAGCCTGTGGGAAACGGAAGGTCCCTGGGAGGTGGCTTCCCGGGAAAGCATAGATGGTACATCCTGCTCCCAGACGCCCCACTTACCTGTCACACTGAGGGCCGGGCTGGTCCAGCCCCAGGACGTACATGGGTGAGCGCTGCCAGCATGGGACTCACGCTCCCCTTTCTGTTTGCAAGCCTCCGTCCGGAAGAAGAAGGGTAAGGGGACAGCCCCGTGTCTGTTTCCTGCCCCTGCCCACACACACCCTGTGGAAGAGACACCCTCTGTGGCCGTCAGCGTGGCGTCTCGAATGTGCCGTGACCATGTATTGTCTCTCCCTGTGCCGGCTCCTGCGAAGGGGCCCCAGCGCCAGACACGTCCCTTTTCAGTCTGTTCCGTCTGCTTCATTTCTCCCGTCTGTGGTCCCCACAACATGTTCTGCGTTTCCCACCCAGGCGTGTCCTCATCATCATGACTGAAGCCCGCGGGCTGGCCAGGGTACAGGCAGGCGGAGCCCCTGGCAGGTGGATGGGGGCCTGGCCGCTGGCCCCCTCTGCCGTGGGCGGGGCGGTCCCTGGAACCCCCAGAAAGCCCCTCACTCTCCAGGAGGCCTGCAGGAGCCCTGTCCTTGAGCTCCAGCAAGGAGGGAGCTGTCAGGCCACGCCTGTCCCTGCCCCTCCCGGGGTGGTTGGGGTGGGAAGGCCGTTGTCACTGCGCTGTGAGCAGCAAAGGCAAGCCCCACATGTGCCCCCGACAGACTCGGGCTCCTCCTTCAGCAGCACCCACATTTTGGGGTGTTTCTTACCTGGCTGCTCGAGACAACTATCCCAACAGTGAAAAGAAACACTTTCGAGTCAAAACTGCTTTTCCAGTGGGGGGCGGTGGGAGCGGTCCTGTCCCCGATCCTGGGCACTGACGCTAAGGCACAGCACAGTGTCCAAAACACCGACACTGGGGTCCAGTGCGGCGACATCTGGGGCCAGGCCGTGGGTCCGTGAGCACCGAGGCGGGAGCGCCTCCTGTTGCCCCCGATGGTGTCCCCAGGTGCAGGCTGGTCCTGGTGGCCTTTCCTCTCAGTGGTCCTGGGCCCCCAAATCCCCAGGGGCTGCCAGGGCACTCCCAGCGTCAGCCATGTGGTGGGTACCCAGGACCCAGAAAATGCCCTAAGATTCGGCTTCTCTCTGAGCTCCCCTTCAGTCCAAGCCAACCCCCAGGTGGCGGGAATGGCCCCTCTGTCCACTCCACCGTGGGCTCCCAGGACTCATTCCTGTAACAGAGCTGGCCCAGAAAGCCCGTTGGCAAGGAGAGCCTCAGGGGCCTGTGGCCTGCCCTCGGCCACTCGCCCCCACCTCCCCCGGGGATGCCTCCAGCAGCCAGATACCCCAAACTGGGTCCAGGACACGACCCACACAGCAGACAGGCAGAGTCCTGAGAGGCCCATATTCCCTGACCCCAGCTGGAATTGGAGGCGGGTGCGTGGGCAAGGAGACCCCAAAGGGCCCAGCAGCCGTGGCCCACCCAGTTCCAGCAGGGGCACGCGGCAGGGCCCAGGGGCTGTGGGGTCCAGTGCCCCGCAGCACACAGTAGGTGTGCAGTAACTCTCCAGGCCCTGTTATGTTGCCTCCATCAGCATCTCCCAGAGGATTGGCCTAACATCCTAAGAAGCGTCCGTCACACTCCAGAAAAGCCGTGTGGAATTGGAGAAAATTGGCCTTTATAGATGTACTGGTTGAAGAGTATCCTCCAAAGTTCATGTCCACCCAGAACTTGTGAAAGAGACCTTATTTGGAAATAGGGTCTTTGCAGATGTCATCAGGACGAGATCATACTGGAGTGGGGTGGGCGCTGACCCGGTAATGGGTGTCCTCGCAGGAGGAGAGGAAATCATAGACACAAAGGAGAGGCACGCCGAGGCCACGTGCAGACAGACAGAGGCCGGAGGGATGCGCCCAGAGCCCCCAGAAGCCGGAGAGGCAGGAAGCACCCTCCCCGGGAGCCTCCTGACCCCTGGGTTTCAGAATCCCAGCCTCCGGACTACGTGAGAATGAACTTGTCTCTAAACCACGCAGTTAGTCATGACACTCGGCAGGTCCGTCAACAGGTGCGGCCGTACAACGGCCTCAGATCCCGGCTGGGAGCTGCCTCTTGCTTCCCGACAGCAGGCAAATGACAAAGTCCGTGAGTTTTCATTTCCTCGTCTCAAACCCCTCCGCTGAGTCTGGGAGTGCCCTGAGGACCTTCCCGAGTCCCCAGACCAGTGCTCTCGGGCCTGAGGGGGAACAGGACACGACGGCCACACGCCCAGGGCGGCTCGGGGCGGACCAGCATCATCGTGGCCCCCGGGCCGCCAGCACCTCTGGCTGCAGCCCCAGGCCCGTCCCTGGGAGGACGTGAGGCTTCTCAGAGCCCGAGGGCCGGGGACTGCTGGGCTCCCAGCACCACTCCCCACCGCGTGGCCGCCTCCTGGGAAGATGAGCCGGGGGACCGGCCGCCCACGTGCTGCTTCCGCGGTGTGGCCTGTCGTGACATCTGCTGCTGTTGACGCCGTGTTTTCCTCTGGGAAGCTGTGTTTCGGGGGGACTCCCGCTCCAAGCCCTCTCACCCCGACGTCGGCCTGCGGGGGAGGGTGAACCACGAGCTGGGGGACTCGGGTGATGGACAAGACACTGCCCTGCTCTGGGTCCCGAGGGACCTGGCCGCATGCGACCCAGCCGTGCTGGACAGACCCCCACCTCCCCCAGAGGGCGTTCGTCCCCATGTCAGGCCGTTTGCAGCTCAGGGACAGTGGGCATCACGCCTGTCTTCCAGATGCTGGTAACTTCTAGAGTGTTTTCATCAACTCACTACCAGATTTGGCAGATTTGGCAGTTCTCACGTGTGTCTGCAGGGTTGTTTTCAGTCACTGCGTCCCTCGTTTGAAGACTGCAGGGGGCTGGATCCCTAATGCTCTCCACCCAGAGTCCCTGAACAGAGACCCAACTCCGGGCTTTTATAAATGAGTCATAATGATCCCCACAAGCCTAGAATGAGAAGCAGGAAGTCACAGTGCAATGCTTTTCTTAAAAGCCAGTAAACACTCTCGGGGCAGGGCCGAGCAGAGCCTCAGTCCGGCCACCAGGCTCCCTTTGAGCCAAGAGTGGGACAGGACCTCCCCACCCCCGTGGGGAAGCGATGCGGGGTGTCCCTCTTTTCATTTGAATCACACAGACCACACTCACTGAAAAGGGAACGAGAGCGACATTACTCCCCCCACAGACACGAGTGCCCTCGTGTGCTTTGCTTCACAAGAACATTTGGGTGGGTGGAGGCAGGAGGGCCAGGGCCTAAACCAAGGAGACAGGCTACCCACGTCCAAGATGGCCCCGGCTGACGGCACACACCCTCAGCTACACCCCAGACCTGCCCCTCCACGCAGTGTGACTGGTGCAGACACTGCCCTGCTTTATGCACCCGCCCCCTGCTTTCCAATCAGCTGCACCTGGCAGACCACTCCGACAGTAACTGCCGCCCAGGACTCAGCATCCTGGCCCGAGGTGGGGGTGCAGAGACTGGGGAACCCAGCTCTCACCCACACTCCCACCTGGTCCCAGACCTCAAGCATCTCTGAGCCCCAGCTGTTCTCTCCGCAAAATGGGACTCGCCCCCGCCCGCCCCCATAGTCGGGTTCTTGTCAGGGTGAGCTGTGGGACAAAGGCCTTACGATGTCCACCAGGGCCGGGACCCTTGGATTACCCAGCACGCCTGTGCCTCGCCTGGCATGCCCACCTTGTGAGCCGTTTTCAGGGCGCCTGCCACGTGCCCGAGGGCCCCGGGTCACAGTCTGCTCCCTGCTCATTGCAGGCATGAGAAGGTTCCAGGGGGCAGTCTGGGATGCCGCCCAAGTGGCCCTCGGCGTGCTGGGGGTGGGGTGAATCACCCCATCTGCTCGGGGAGGTTTAGCACCAAAGACACGGACTCTGAGCGCCCAGCTGGAAACGAGCCTCTGGAAGATCCCCCAGTTGAACACCGTCACAGGGGAGCGTCCCATCGGGGCCCCTCGCCGACTGGAAGGCCCAGACGTGGCCAGCCACACAGCTGTCCATCTGCAGTGCCTCCCCAAGGTATCTTCCCGGGCTCCAGTCACTCTGTTCCCTCCAGGTGGGTCCAAGTTCCCGGACGCCCCAGGGGAGCCAGGCTGAGCTGCGCCTGGGGACAAACTCCCAGAACCCAGGAGACCCCACTCCCTGCCCTGCGCTCGGCTGAAGCAAGGCCAGCAGCCACTTCAAGGGGCTCATCTTCCAGGGACGGGCCACGGGGACCCTTGGGTCCCCCTCACCTTACCAAGCAGGTCAACAGAGTGCCACCTGAGCCACTGCCGTGAGAAGACCCCAAGCCATGCAGCGATCAAGGGGAGCGAGGCCTGGCTGATGGGGTGGGGCGGGGAGCTGGGGTAGTGACCACAGCTGGAGGTGTCCCCACTGCACGTGACAGCAGAGAGGTGGGTGTTTCTAACCAATTCCCTGAGGGGCGGAAAGAGCCAGGAGAGCTGTGATCCCAGCAGCACAGGGAGGAAGCCGGCGTGGGGGGTCTGCTCATCTTTCACCCGGAAGGATCTGACCGTAACGCGTGTGTCACGGGAGCGCCTTCTGGATGCGTCTGTCTGAGCAACAGCGTTTCCCGGGCAGCTGAACTGGGACTTTGGCGTTCCAGACTTTGCGGGTCACACGCGCTCTGTTGCACATTCTCCTTCCTGTCCTTTCGATATCCCTTAAAAATGCAAACACTGTCCTCAGGCTGAGGACCAAACAAGAACAGGTGTGGCCCGCGGGCCGTAGTTTGCCGACCCCGGGAGCAGGACGGGACTGGAGGCAGCTCTCGTTAGGGATTCGGCAGGAAATCGCCTCCACGGATGTCAGTCCTCCCTGTGGGTGCCCCGTGAGGTTGGGGTGGCCCTGGAGGGCTCCTGCCTGGTCCCCAGCCCGGCTCACCCCCTCCCCATCCCGAGTCCCTCTTGTTGGTACCTCTGGTCTTGATGACTCAGAGGCTGCTGTGGCTCTGGGGGCTCCTCGGGGGGTTACAAATGGCCGTCACGGTTCTTGGAACACCTTTCGGCCTGGAGCTCTTGGGCGCTGATGGCCTCTCCTGCCAGCCTTGCAGCGGGGCGTCTGGGCGAGACCCCAGAGGCCTGGCCCTTTATGGCAACGTGAGCTTCACAGGGAGTCACCAGACCGTGGAATGGGTCAGGGCTGCCTGGAAGTAGTCCTCACGCTTGAGGACAGAACGTTCTAGATGACCCGGAGGGCAAGGGGGAGCACTGTGCTTACAAGGTCCTAAATGGATATTCCTGGCAAAACCTGGTGGCACCTCAGCGGAGGGGTCGGGGGTGGACACGTGGCCAGCCCACTGAGGACTCGTTCTGTGGGTCTCCGTTTCAGCGGCTCCCATGGGCCCTCCAGTAC
This sequence comes from Rhinolophus ferrumequinum, assembly GCF_004115265.2. Taxonomy (NCBI): domain Eukaryota; kingdom Metazoa; phylum Chordata; class Mammalia; order Chiroptera; family Rhinolophidae; genus Rhinolophus; species Rhinolophus ferrumequinum. Next base: position 2,912,894 of record NC_046294.1, read on the forward strand.
CTGGACGTGGGCTTCCTACAGACACAGCCAGGGCGCCGGGTGGCTCGAGGCACGGCTTCCATTTTCACATTCTCAAACGAATGTAATGTTTCCGATTTCAACTTTTAAAACAAATTTTCTCAATTTGTAGGGATCACTAATAACTAACCCTTGGCTTTCTTTGTCACAAAGAAACGAGAATATTCTACTACTGGGGGAACGGTGGGGACTTGGCCACACAGCCCAGGCTCGGATGTCCGCCAGGCTCCTTCACACCCACGCCGCCTAGTGGCCTCCAGCCTTGGGTGCTGGGCCGTTAGGCCCTGGCACCTGCATCTGGTCACAAAGGGACCACACCTCTGAGCTCTTAAGTCCAGGCGTTGGCTTAGTGGACACTTAGTTGAGTGCCATCAGTATGAATGCAATGACTCCATGGGCGACACAACTTTTAGGGCGTTCCAGGCCTCGGTGGCTGAGGGCCATCCTGTCCACGTATCTCCTCCTGGGCTGAGGGTTTGGGGAACGGGATCGTGTCGCTGTGAATGCATGTGACACAGAAGCATGCGTGCTCCACCCACGGTGCCCAGCACCCGTCTGCACGATTTTGGAGGCTGGGCTGTTAACTGCCAGGTTAACACACAGGAGGCCCTTTGGCGTTTTCTGACTGACTGTGTTCCGGGGACTTTGGTCACTGATGCCTGTTTCTGTCATCATGTTCACGCTGCAGATAAGCCCGAGGAGATCGTCCCCGCCCCCAAGCCATCCCGCACAGCAGAGAACATGGCCATGGAGTCCAGGGTGGCCACCATCAAGCAGCGGCCCACCAGCCGGTGCTTTCCACCCGTCTCGGACATGAACGTGAGTGGCTGTGCCCTGGGGACCGGGGAAGTAGGCAGGCCTCCCAGCTCAGCGTGCACTGAGATGGCCGTCCTTGTAGTTTGGGGTCACAAACCCCATGCTGTGCAGACGTGGAGACCAAATCCGGGCCCCGCAAGAGGAGGGTGCATCTTTCCAGGGTCTCAGGCCACAGCTGTTCCTTGGGGCTGGGAGCACAGGCACAGCTCAGGCCCCAGTGGGACACCTGGGTGCTCTGGGAACACGTGACAGGTGCCCACTGCCCGTCCAGTGCTTCTGGGCCCGGTCGCTGTGGGTGGGGCTGGTCCAGGCACATCTCACCCCAGCCCTCCGGTTTGCAGTCCGTGTATGAACGCCAGGGGATCGCTGTGATGACGCCCACCGTTCCCGGGAGCCCGAAAGGCCCATTTCTGGGCCTCCCTCGAGGTACGATGCGAAGGCAGAAATCAATAGGTAAGAAGCGTGGCCGCCCCGCAGAGGTTGCCCTTGGCTCTCAGAGCCCACCCTAACCAGCCCCCAGGCCCGCCCACTAGACGGCGGGCACCCTGCCAGCCTCCCCCACCAGGGAGCCCTCTGTATGTCTCGGTGGTCTGAAAGGTTTCTTCCCCCGGACACAACCTCCAGGGCGGCTTCTCCAGCCTTGCAAGCCAAGCCGCCCGAGAGAAGCCAGAGGGGGAGGGGCCACATGGCGGGAGGGAGCCGGTGGGACGGGCGGTCCGGGAAGCCCCCTCCTTGCGCTTCCGGTCAGAGTGGCAGGTGGAGTGAGTCCTATGTCACTGTGTCCGCCACCCACTGCATTGCCAGCCACCACCTTTTGTAGGATGAGCTCAGTGGACACACTTCTGAGGGTGGTTGGGTCAGGTTGTCGAATTCTAATAGAGTCGTCCTTACCGTGTGTCGCAGAAAACTCGTTACCTCTCCTGTTAATGTCACCGATCCCTACTGACTGTTAAGGCAGGGTAACCGTGACCCTCACGCAGTGCCCTCGTGAGATTACCCAGCACTGTCTTTACCATGGACACTCTGAGAGGTCAAGACCACTGCCGGCCACCAGTGGACCCCGGCCATGTAGACAGAGGAGTGTGAGTGGCCGCCGCCCCGGGAGCCTGTCTGCCCTGGAACATTACTCTGTGTTGTGGAAACGCCTCCTGGCACTGCGCTTGGAGGCGTGGCTTCCTGGTCACTAGTTTGAGGCGGTAGCTGAACAATTCCGTGATTGCGGGGCTGCGTCTGCTGTTCCTAAGACCCTCCCTTCCTGGTGCTCGGCCACGCAGAGTAGCGCAGACGCCGTGTTGTGTCACTGGCTCTTTAACTGCTTAATAACAATCGATTTCCTCCTGTCAGACAGCAGAATCTTTCTATCAGGTTAGTGAACCTTATGGTTTGGAGTCTGTAATTGGAATGTAACCCAGTTTACTCTATAAGGTGTATTCTTAAATCATTACTCCTTGGGAACATAGCTGTCAGGCCACCAACAAGTGAAACGGTCAGGGAAGGCCTGTCGGCAGCCCGTCTTTGCAATGCCGCGATGCCCTCCTCCCACAAGGAGTAGCTGGATTTGGAATACCCTTATCGAACGGGAATTCTCATTGGAATAAGTTGTAGTTGCCTCTAGGAGTCTTTTTGATTCAAAGTGATTCCTTTGTCACCTCCCTGAAGTACCTGCATGCTTCCGACGGGACACACGTGACTTCACGTCTGTCGGCGTCCGTGTCTGAGTGTGTCGCTCCCCGTCTCCTGGAGTGCGTTCTGTTGATGTTTTTATATCTTGGACTATTGGAAACAGTCTAAAAAGCTCACCTACTCAACACACACACACACAGAACTGCTGGGGCCGACGTGGCTGGGACGCCCGCCTGGGACACCCACTGTCACCACCACAGGCCCTCGGCGCCTTCTCTCGTCTGGCATCCATGGGTTGCACTGGCTCATGTCCTGGGACACGACTTGACTTCATGCCACACCAGCCGGGCTCCGGCCCTGGTTCACGATGGCTGTGGTAATGGCCACAGCCCTCAGCCCAGCCCGCAGGCTCTTAGCTCCCTCCCCCAATAATTCCGGCATCCTCCCGAGGGCCGGGGGGGCTCCAGAACCCTCAAGCCCTCAGGTGGCCTGCAGAAGTCAGGCCACAAAATGGGTTCCCGCCACCTGGGCGAGACCACCCCAGGGTGACGGGTGGCAGGCCTCCCTGCACACCTGGGCAGGACGACGGCACTCTGATGCTCCTTGCACTGCACACAGTGGCACCTGTCATGTCACATCCGCCAACGCAGCAGTGCCCTCAACCCGTGCGCCCTTTGCCTTGTTTACATGGGCAGCGTGGCAGCCTCAGCCCCAGACCCTAAACACCCCCAGGGGCCCTGACAACCCTAAAAGGACAGATGCCTCCTGATTCCTCCCAGCTCCCGCCCCGACACGTGCACACACACATGGACACACGCACGCACACATGTGGCTCAAGGAGGTGGGGTGCCCGGCGCTCTGGGCAGCACAAACGGAGCACATCAGCAGCACGCACTCCACGTCCTGTGCTTTTCCCTTTCGTTTTCCCCTTTTCCCTTCTCCTTTCTCCCTTTTCCGGCTCGGAACCTCCTGGCATTGTGCATTGCGGCTTATGCTGCGTCCTGTGAGCAAGCGTGCATTGTGACCGTCACTGAGTGTGCACAACCCGAGGCGCAGAGTGGGGTGCTCGTCACGGTTGTGATTCCAGACTGACGTGTCTTGTACTTGCAGGAATCACGGAGGAAGAGCGGCAGTTCCTGGCCCCTCCGATGCTGAAGTTCACCAGAAGCCTGTCCATGCCGGACACCTCCGAGGACATCCCGCCCCCCCCGCAGTCTGTGCCCCCGTCCCCACCACCGCCCTCCCCCACTGCCTACAACTGCCCCAAGTCCCCGACTCCGCGAGTCTACGGGACGATTAAGCCCACGTTCACTCAGAACCCCGCCGCCAAGGTGTCCGCCGCGGCTCGCTCTGACACGGTGGCCACTATGATGAGAGAGAAGGGGATGTACTACCGCAGGGAGCTGGACCGCTACTCGCTGGATTCCGACGACCTGTACAGCCGCGCCCCCACGGCCCCGGCCAACGTCCGCAGCAGGCGGGGCCAGATGCCCGAAAACCCGTACTCGGAGGTGGGCAAGATCGCGAGCAAGGCCGTGTATGTGCCCGCCAAGCCCGCGCGGCGGAAGGGCGTGCTGGTGAAGCAGTCCAACGTGGAGGACAGCCCCGAGAAGACGTGCTCCATCGCCATCCCCACCATCATCGTCAAGGAGCCCTCCACCAGCAGCAGCGGCAAGAGCAGCCAGGGCAGCAGCGTGGAGACCGACCCGCAGGCCCCGGAGCCGCCGGGCCAGCTGCGGCCCGACGACGGCCTCACCGTCAGCAGCCCCTTCGCCGCCGCCATCGCCGGGGCCGTGCGCGACCGAGAGAAGCGGCTTGAAGCCAGGAGGAACTCGCCGGCCTTCCTCTCCACAGACCTGGGCGACGAGGACGTGGGTCTGGGGCCGCCTGCCCCCCGAATGCGGCCCTCCAAGTTCACCGAGGAGGGCGGCTTCGGCGAGGAGGAGGGCACCGAGCAGCTGTCGTCGCCCACGACACCCGGGGCGCCGCCCAGGGAGCCCGAGAGCCATTTTGTGGGTGGTGGCGATGCCGGAGCTCAGGGTGATGCCGGCAGGCCACCAAATTCCACGTCCAAAGCCAAGGGGCCCGAGAGCAGCCCTGCAGTGCCCCCAAAGAGCGGCGGCGTGGCTGGCCCCGAGAACTACGTCCACCCACTCACAGGGAGGCCGCTGGACCCCAGCTCCCCGCTGGCCCTGGCACTTTCCGCGAGGGACCGAGCCATGAAGGAGTCCCAGCAGGGCCCCAAGGGGGAGGCCCCCAAGGCCGACCTCAACAAACCTCTGTACATCGATACCAAAATGCGGCCCAGCGTGGAGGCCGGCTTCCTTACGGGCACGAGGCAGAACACACGGGGGCCCCTGAGGCGGCAAGAGACCGAGAACAAGTACGAGAGCGACCTGGGCAAGGACCGGAAGGGCGATGACAAGAAGAACATGTTGATCAACATCGTGGACACGTCCCAGCAGAAGTCGGCCGGTCTGCTGATGGTTCACACTGTGGACGCCGCCAAGCCGGAAGACTTCCTGGAGGAAGAGGATGAGAAAGCAGATGTGGAAATGAAGCCGGACAACTCGCCGCCTGAGGTGCCAGAAAGTGTTCCCAAAACCGAAGGTGCTTTACAGATCTCCGCCGGCCCCGAGCCCGCCACCACCGCCGCCGGCAGGACCATGGTGACGGCGGGCTCCATGGAGGAGGCGGTGATCTTGCCATTCCGCATCCCTCCCCCACCTCTGGCCTCCGTGGACCTGGATGAGGATTTTGTTTTTACAGAGCCATTGCCTCCTCCCCTGGAGTTCGCAAACAGTTTTGATATCCCTGACGACCGCCTTGCTTCCGTCCCTGCTCTCACAGACTTGGTCAAGCAGAAAAAAAATGATGCCTCCCCGTCCCCTTCGTTGAACTCCAGCCAACCCACCAACTCTGCAGACAGCAAGAAGCCGGCTGGCCTTTCCAACTGTCTGCCCGCCTCATTCCTGCCACCGCCCGAAAGCTTTGACACCGTCACGGACTCCGGGATCGAGGAGGTGGACAGCCGGAGCAGCAGCGACCACCACCTGGAGACCACCAGCACCATCTCCACGGTGTCCAGCATCTCCACGCTGTCCTCCGAAGGCGGGGAGACTGTGGATACCTGCACCGTCTATGCAGATGGACAGGCCCTGCTGGCTGACAAGCCCCCTGTCCCTCCCAAGCCGAAGGTGAAGCCTCTCATCCCCAAGAGCGATGCACTTCACCAGGACGCGCTCGTGGAGGAGGACGTGGATAGCTTTGTCATCCCCCCACCCGCACCCCCACCGCCGCCTGGCAGTGCCCAGCCCCTGACCGTGAAGGGGATCCAGCCAAGGACCTCCAAGTTGTGGGGTGACGTCCCAGAGGTCAAGAGCCCCATTCTCTCAGGCCCAAAAGCAAACGTGATCAGCGAATTGAACTCGATCCTGCAGCAAATGAACCGAGAGAAATCGGCCAAGCCGGGGGAAGGACTAGACTCGCCGACGGGGACCAGGCCGGCTGGCCTCGCTCCAAGGTAAGTCCTGCACTTGGTCAGACGCAGCTTCTCCACGCCGGGCATCCCTCTGCCCCGTCCGGGCAGTGTGACCAGGAAATGCCCCGGGGAGCAGCCACAGCGGCCGTGAAGAGGGGGTTCATGGAGCCTCTTGCGCCGCGCTTCTTTCTCGTTCTCCTGGACTCTGGTGCGGCTGAGCACAGACCCCAGCCCTCCTGGCAGGACGGGCACTCCCAAGTGCAGACTCGTGGTCAAGTGCAGCTGTGCAAGCCAGCCCCACGTTGGCTTCCAGAGTGTGGCTCTGATGTCTCCCGTCCCGTGTCCTCCAGATCTCAGCCAGGATCCCCCGAAGGGCCTCTGGAGGCCGGCAGGAGCCAAAACCGAGTCCCGAGCCCCGCCGCGGTGGTCCGGGAGGGCAGCCATGCCGGCCGGGCTGTGAGCGGGTGGTGGCGTGGCGCGGGGGTGAACGTGTGCGTGGGCCTTCGTCCCCTCCCCTCGCTCACGGGCTGAGGGCGGAGGTGCTGGCTTCTGGCTTCACCAGTGAATTCCGGGCAAACGTCATGGGAGGAACGCTTCCATGTCCGCGGGTCGGCCAACCAGTAACCCCGTTTAGGTTACTGCTCTTGGAACCGAGGGTAGACTGGGGGGGTCATTTCTAAACCCGACCAGCAGGCTCTGCCGAGGTGGCCACACTCCAGACAGGCCCCTCGACAGTCTGCTGCAGCTTCTGGGGAATTCTCACCAGAGCTTTTCCGCTCCCTTGATTCTTCCTGGTTGTCGGTTCTCTTCCCCGTGACACGCACCACTTGGCTGGTCCCCAGACAGCGGTGTTCGTCAGTGTCTCCCATGCTGTTTACGCTCCGGTGTCACCGCCCTGACTAATGACGTCCAGGCTCCGCTCAAACGCCCAAGTCCATTAATCAGCGACATCCCTCTACGGTCGGGTCTTGAGACGTGGCCGGGCACCAGTGTTCCCAGTGAGCCTTCAGGGCAGATGTAAATCAGTGACGTGTACGGCTCCCACGACTCCTCAGGGAAATGCCGACTGGCCAGCCCCAGTGGAGAGCAGCATGTTGAGATGCCGGGTTCTGATAGGTCACCCACCACTAAGTGTGACGTTCAGACAGTAACTCCACTTGCAGGGCAGGTCCTTAAAGGGCCCATTTCCGGTGGACGTGTGTACGCACACACCCACCCAGATCACGTACTCACACGTCTCACGGAAATCTTAACGTGCTGGATTAGCCCTTTCTCCTTATGTAATAATACAGTTCTTTGGTTGTAGTTCAGGTACAACAATTAAGATGCTTTATGTCAAGTGTTTCATGTTTTACAAAATGCTTCCACGCGCTGACTCATCTTCACGACAGCTGGGGAGCAGGGGAGCGGGTACTGAGTATCCCCATTTTTCAGGGATATGGAGAGAGGCCAAATGGCTTGTCCCTGGGCCCTGCCAGCAGGAGACCCGGCCAGGACACAGGCAGTTTTCTGACTGGCGCGTCCCCTCCTTAGCAATGCCCGAACATGAATCTTGCTGACGGGGGTGATTCTAGGGCTGTTGCGGCCTGAGGGGCAGCTGGCACCGAGCTGTGCTCCCCTGAGAAACCCCATCAGCAGGAGCGCACCCCGGGGCCTCTCTGAACAGCGTCTGGATGTCTCTCCGTCTCTACTCCTCCCGACTGGATGAGCTCCCGGGGGCTCTAGAAGAGTGGGTTTCCGAGGCACACGTCCCTCTCGGGCCTCCCTGCCCTCATCCCCAAGGTGGGCGGGACCTCAGAGCCCACATCGCCTGGCAGTGTCTGTGGGATCCTTCAGAGCAGCTGCAGAACCACCTCCAACTCATGCACGGTTGCTGCGAACAGCCACGTGGTCCGTTCTGTTACTTAAACCCCAGTCCAGCCGACATCTGTTAAGCACTCACTAAGCGCTGGGCAGCGTGCTCCACGGGCACCACTGAGGCAGGGCCTGTAGCTGTTCACACTGCGCAGAGGAGCGAGCTGGGAGCCAGCGGTCAGGCCCTTGGCCAGGGAGCTCAGCCGGAGGACACAGGCCAGCCCTCCACCCAGGAGCTGTCAGGCTTCTGCTGCCGGCCTCTGGCTACACCAGGGACGAACCTGGAGGGGCAGCTCCCTGGCTTAACAGCCACAGGCCTGAGCTCACCGGGGGCAGGGCTGATAGCAGGCCAGGTCAGTCACCAGGCGGTCATGGCCAACAGGAATAGGATGGCCCTGAAGCCCCAGGACAGAGGAAGGCCGCTGGCCACAGGAAGTTACTGCCGTGGCTTTTCTGACCTCTCAGCCTCACCAGGCTAAGCCCTGTATGGACATGGGCTGCAGCCACGTGGCGTACTGGAGAAGCCAGGGTGGAACCCACTGGGCAGAGCTACCCAGGGTGTGACACAGCTCGTCCTCATGTGAGCAGGCAGCAACCTGCGTGTTCCCTCTCCCACAGACACACCCCCAGGACGAGCCTCTCCATCGCCCTGATCCGCTGGCTATTTACCCATTTGCAGAGCAGATTAAGCCCAGAACACTCTCAGCCTGGGCCCCCTGCCTGGGCGGCTCCCTGCCATTTTTAAATGCATCAAAATTAAGAGCTGTGCCTGGCCCTGGGCAAAACAAAGCACAAAATTGGATGAAGAGAATTCCTACTGAGGGAAGAGAAATGAGGTTTTCTAGGGAAAACTGAAAAGTGGCCCTGCTCTTTGAAGATACACAAGCAACCCACTGCCGAAATCCCACTGCCCTGGAAAGACGTTTTGGTCGCCTAAGAAAGGGACAGTTTCCAGAGCTGCCCACAGTTGTTCGATCACTAAATGGGTAGGAGCACCACTGAAACTGCCCCTTGTAAAGTAGATTTCTCTCTCGGGTTCTCGCTTAACACGACTGGGTGAGACCACGCCCACTCCTTGCCGGAACTGGGTCTGATGGGAAGAAGAGAGAGACCAGACCACTGCTTACCTGGCGACCTTTGATTAACTTGGCCGTGACTGAGCTTCTGCTGCTAATGGCTGTTCCCGGAAATTGGAACGACATGAGATGTGGAGGTGATGACAAATACAGTGACAAAAAGACGACAGAGCCGTGCTCTTTCCACATAGTGTTAGAGGCATCTCCTCAGGCCTGGTCTGGAAACACCCGCTAAGATGGGAGCCGCCGGGCACTCCTGGGCACAGCACTCCCAGGAAGCTATCTCACCTTTGAGGAGAGTGTCAGACTAGAGCCACGTGAAGGAAGCTATGGTCTGAGGGGAGCACAAGTCTCTGTGATGAGCTGGCTGGTTCTCCCATTTGGTGGAACCCCAAAGCGAACCCATAGGGTTCCCCACCGCATCTGTGCCCCAGCCCAGGACCGGGCACTCTGCAGGCCCTGGCCCTTTGAAGCTCGGAGCCAGGAGGAGGACTGTCGGTGTCGGGACAGCACACTAGACGTGTGCACAGGCGTTACCGGCGATTACAAGGATTTCCTTTCAAAGCCCTTTGGTCAGGAACATACACCACCTGTGGTTTTCACAGCGTCGGAGGTGTCAGTCCCGGCGGCATTCTCATTTTAGAGCACTTGATGTCTTCCTCAAAGGTGCAGTGCTGGGAAGCCAGCTAGACACTCAGTCCTTGGGCCTGGAACCAGCCCAGCCCGTGGCCTGAGTTCATAGGTCCAACCTGGGGTGGACAACGACAGGCGGGGTGCCCAACAGTTGGGCAGATTTTACTCAGCAGAGAGTTACTGGTCTGACAATTAACTTCACGAACTCACCCTAGGAAAAAGTGCTACATACCTCACTGCTCAATATCACTACGGTCACCTTTGAAGTACTCCCCTTGGGAAGCTGTGCACCAAGGCCAGCACCTAGTCCACCCTTCAAAGCAATTTTGAACTTCTTTTAGAATGGCCATCAGAGCTGTTGTCATATTACCCTTGATGTCCTGAATGTCATCAAAATGTCTTCTTTCAATATTTCCTTTATCTTCAAGTAAAGAAAGAAGTCAATTGGGGCCCAGATCAGGTGAGTAGGGAGGGTGTTCCAACACAGTTATTTGTTTACAGGCTAAAAACTCCCTCACAGACAGTGCCCTGTGAGCTGGTGCATTGTCGTGATGCGAGAGCCATGAATTGTTGGGGAAAAGTTCAGGTCGTCTAACTTTTTCAAACAGCCTTTTCAGCACTTCCAAGTAGTAAACTTGGTTAACTGTTTGTCCAGTTGGTACAAATTCATAATGAAGAATCCCTCGGACATCAAAAAAGGTTAGCAACATCGTTTTGACTCTTGATTTGGACTGATGGAACATTTTTGGTCATGGAGAAGTGGCTGACTTCCATCGTGCACTTTGATGCTTTGTTTCAGGGTCATATTGATACACCCATGTTTTATCGTTGGTGATAACATGGCCCAAAACATCGTCTTGCCTCTCCAAAAGATCTTGGCAAACTTCAACTCTCCTTTGCTTTTGTTCATCAGTGAGCTCCTTTGGGACCATTTTTGCACACAACTTTCTCATGCTAAGATTTTCCTGTTTTTCTATCGATGTTTACTTGCTCTGCTATGCTTCTCACAGTCAGCCAACGATTTTGATGCACAACTTGATGAATTTTTGCAATGTTTTCATCAATTCTGCTCGTTAGTGGCTGCCCTGACCTCTCTTCATCAGTGACGCATTCTCTCCCCTCAGAAAAACGTTTAATCCACTTGTACACTGCCGTTTTCTTCATGGCATTATCCCCATAAACTTGGACTAACATGTCCCTGATTTCATTTCCACTCTTGTCAAGTTTAACAAGAAATGTAATGTTTGTTCGTTACTCTAATTCAAGCTCAGACATTCTCGCGACAGCACACAAAAACACGCAACAACAATGAGCGCCACTCAGCAAGACACCACCACACGTCAACACAAACACAGCTGTGAGACACTGATATACCAAGGTTATGAAACCTCACCGAGCTGTTTGTACAGTGCTGCCAATGTAAGCGCATGGTGGCAAGTTTGTGAACTTAATTGTCAGCCTCGTATGTGCCAGGCCCCCTTGCCAGCCCCAGGATTCATTGCTGAACAAGAATATATGCAAGGTCTGTCCTCCCATACGGCGCTGCATTCTTGAGGGAGGAAATGGACAACAAATGACAAACGAGACGAACACGAAGCGTGCCGAGAGCTGCAGAGGAACAAGGACAAGTCAGGCTGACCATGTGCCAGGAAGGAGAAGATACTCAAGGAAGTGACATCTGAACAGCCCTGAAACACAAGAACCCAGCTTTGCAGAAAACCAGACCCAGGGCTCATTGAGCACAAAGCCCAGAGGCCAGAAAGTGCTTCCATGCTGCAGAGATTGTGGCCGGATGGGAGCCGGGCTGCCGCGGGTCCAGGCACAAGACCAGGGCCTGCGCTCCGTGGACAAGCCAGGAGCCCACCGAAACATGGCAGCGTGCCTGACTCACACATTTGGCACAAAGCAAAGGGGCCATGACCCAGGACACTAGGCAGTATTTTCACAGCACGATAAAACTGTTCTTGTCACGTGTGTGGGAGTGGAAAGGCACCATCACGTTCACTCTGGGGGCACAGAGCAGAGACACTGTAAGCATGTGGTGTCGTCCTTTGGCTTCCGTCCAGAGAGCATGGCTGGGTCCCCCAGGAGCCCCTCTAGGTCACCTCTGAGTCCACAGGTGACTGGCCTGCACCTCTCGGAGGCACAGATGGGCTAAGGGGGAGCGTCATCCCATGGACCCCCATGTCCCAGAGGCCCCTGAGGGGTCCGGGCTGCCTGGAGGTGTGAGCACGGTCAGTTCTCAGGAAAGTCACTCTCCGACCTCTGGCTGCCCTCCCGAGGCCCCCTCACCTTGCTGGTACCTCCAGCTCTCCACCCCGTCTCTGCAGTATAATCCTGAGGGCCTCTTGATTGTGATGTAAATCATTTGGGGTTGTTAGAGATCATCTCTGCCCAGCTGCTCCCAGAGCAGACTTCACAGAGTACATACAAGTGGCATTCTGTGACCTCAAGCCTAGCAGTGGCTTTATCATTTCAAGCCCCGATGGAAATGTTACGGTAGTGTCAGTGAAGACAGACAATTAGAGGGATCGCGGAACTCACTTTCAGTGTGTTTTCTTTTCTTTTTTTTTTTTTTTAAATGAGATGTGATTTTTTTTTTTTTAAGATTTTATTGGGGAAGGGGAACAGGACTTTATTGGGGAACTGTGTACTTCCAGGACTTTTTTCCAAGTCAAGTTGTTGTCCTGTCAATCTTAGTTGTGGAGGGTGCCATTCAGCTTCAAGTTGTTCTTTCCGTCTTAGTTGTGGAGGGCGCAGCTTAGCTCCAGGTCCAGTTGCTGTTTTCTAATTGCAGGGGGCACAGCCCACCGGCAACCTTATGGTTGAGAGGACGCGCTCCAACCAACTGAGCCATCCGGGAGCTCAGCGGCAGCTCAGCTCAAGGTGCCGTGTTCAATCTTAGTTGCAGGGGGCGGAGCCCACCATCTCTTGGGGGAGGAGTTGAACTGGCAACCTTGTGGTTGAGAGCCCACTGGCCCATGTGGGAATCGAACCGGCAGCCTTCGGAGTTAGGAGCACGGAGCTCTAACCACCTGAGCCACCGGGCCGGCCCTCAGTGTGTTTTCTCATGGGCTGGTACTCCAAGGGGTCGTTCTAGTCCGGCCTCAGCGTTTTATCATTGCTCATCAAACAGCCAATGTCAGGTCCAATTCTTACAGTCTCACTTCCCAGTCTGGACTGTAGGGCCACTCAGCAAAAGCGCTTCCGGGGGGAACACTTCTCCCTGAGAACTGGGCAGCTTCTGGATCTGCTCGGATGTGAACATTCCAGCGGGAGGACCTGTGTGCACCGCACTCGCAGGTCTGGCGGTAACCTCGGGCAGGCCGGGAAACGAGCTTAATAATATCCACCCTCCACCCATTCGATGGTTCCTGATGGAGAGCGTTGTGGGCCCGGCCCTGGGGGCTGCAGACAGAGCAGGGTCCCTCACAGCCCGTAGGCCACTGTGAGGATTCAGTGGGTAGACGCCCCGCATCGAACAAGTGCCTCCACGGGCCCCGGGCGACTTGTTGACGACAGTGCCCCTCCCCCTTCTGTCTCTTAACGCCCCACCTATGGAGATGCTGTAAAGACAGAATAACTGAAGAGGGCCGTTTGGACATAAGTGCCATTGTACGTGCAAGATCGGGGTTCATCACAAAGACTACAGTAACGAAAACGCAGAGGTCCGACGGGGCAGGCTGAGGAGACTCGTGCTGTCGGGGTTCGGATCCCTGGCCTCAGCTCATGAGGGACAGAATGAACAGCGCGGCCTCTGGCCCAAACCCGGTCAGCCTTCAAGAGCCAAACTGAGTTTGTAAACATGATGGCAAGGCCACTTGAAAATTACCCCACCCGATAACTTGTGCTGACTGAGGAATAATGCGTCTCTGAGTGTCAATAACTGATTTTTGTTCTAATTCCGTGCTGCCACATGGATTGGATTTAAAAGGCAGGAGAGAGTGATCATCCAAGAGAGGGTGTGCGTGTGCGTGCGCGAGTGTGTATGCGTCTGTTCTAAATCAGGACAGCAGATTCCGAGTGTTCCACCCAGGAACCCAGTGGTTGCCTAGCAACGTTAACGATCTCAGCAGCCAGGAGGACCCGTGAAGAATATGAGAGTGATTAACCCGGAGTAAATCAAGCGACCGACCGAGGAGGAGGGCAGGACAGGCCGGCCCAGGGCAGGCCTCCCTCTGCTTTGCAAACTCTGCTGCTTTTGCACAGCGACATCCAGCGGGAATGTGGGCAGGCCCCAAGCTCGGGCCAGTTTGGACGGCCCCCATTAGCAGCTGCTGGGCTCTGTCTGGCGGTGTAGGCTCGAAGCCCAGTATGCACAGGTGGGGACCCTCCCCAAGCAGGAACGCTGGCTCACCCTTCCAAAGCTGCAGAAGGTAAAGGCGACTCCGCCAGGGCCAGGGTACCAGCTGGTGGTCAGAGAGCTTTGAGCAGCGGCCATCATCACTCCAATGATGCTGTTTTTTCTTAACAACTTTTTCCTGGATACTTTTCTTCGCTATATTCACAGTATCCCCGACCGGAAAGGGCATGGTCTTGACGTTCCCGTTCTAAATAGGAAAGGGATGCCCGTATTGGTTTTCCATCTGGGCAGTTCGGGGACTGCCCGCTGTCCCTCCCTCCTTGGCCAGGAGGGGACCAGCATGGATAGCGTCTCAGCCGGTGTCCGTAGGTACCACCGCTCGTATTCCATCCATCGAAATATGCGTCTTTTTAAATTAATTTTTCAGTGTTGTCTCAAGCCATTCCGTTTTGTCCTTTTCATTTGCTCCCATGATGGGTGTTAACAGAAGAGGGTCGTGCTGAACAGACGTAAGTGCCGCCTGCAGGAGTGCTCTTCACCTCTAGTGTGCTGTCCCCCCTTCCCGCTGCCCACCGATGTGTTTGGAGAGCCTTCTCTCGGCTTCTGACAGCAAACACAGCCTGCAGAGCCTTCCTTTGAACCATCCCAGCAACCCAGGAATGGTTGGGGTTTTTCCAAAGGAGGGTGGCGCTGACACCGTTCTGGGGCTCAAAGGTGCCCACTGTTAAGTGCTGCCCAGTCTAAAGCAGCCGCTGTCCCCGCTGTGCCCCAGGGCCACCGGCACAGTCAGCATGCAAGGTAGAGAAAGCACACGGGACTGTGAGTGCGAGGCGGGACTCGGCTGAGCAGACGTGCTCTCGCAGGCTGCGTAACCACTGTGCAGAAGGCCTCTGTCCCCAAAGGGCCTCGGCCCTCATTAACAACTCAGGACATCTCTGAGTGGAGTGGCTTTACACTTAGGATTTTATTTCAACCATCTCAGCTTAACTGTACCAAAGGGGAACAAATGAGCCTTCCCCGAAACAGATGTTGCGCACAGCTGTGCGGCAGACGGGGCTTGGAGGACACTGCACTGCAGACCCTATATTTTAGCTTCTCCCCAGTCGGCCCTGGGGTGGGTCTTCTGGTCCTTCCTGCGCACCAGTGTGCAGGTTTCTTGCCCTGGCTGTGTCCACAGCCCACCTCTCTCGCACCTGATACTAGAGGAGCGGCCCCTGCCTGAGCAGCCCCGGAGCCGGAGCCCAGCCGGGTGCCTTCTGAGTCTCAAAAACTGAGCCCATCAGCTGTGGAATTGTTCCTCAATTTCACCTGGGGCTGCCTCTGGGCCTTTACCTGGTGGTGTAACCAGGACAACCACGAGCCGATACCCCACCCCCATTCTGGACGGGGCTCTCATGTAACAAATGCCACCCTGGCTCCCTAGCCCCCCAGAAAACTGTATATGAACGCGCTGTGGGTGGATGGGTGTCCCCGGCCCAGTGTGCAGCCACCTGGCCGTGTGGCAGTGCTGCTCCTTATGACAGGATCAAAGCGTGAATCCCTGCACAGGTCCCTCTGCAGATCTGCTGCTTCCCCACGTGGCATATTGCATACATGAAGGGACAATGTCCACCATCAAGTGGGGCTGTGTCACAAGGCTTAGGGGCACCCAGGTAACCAACTGGTGGTTTCACCCCACTGCGTATCAGTGGCAGAGAAAACTAACAGCCACAAAAGACAGGACAGACCAGGAGCAGGCGGACGGGGCCGTCTCCAGCTCACTCCTCTCCTGACTGTGTCCCTCAGACTCTGCAGCTGACACAGCCACCCCACGGTCTCTCCACTGGGGTGGGGGAAGAGCCCATCTTGGACATGGAGACATGGAGATCCACAGGCTAAAACGTGCCACGCTGCTAGTTGGCGGATGCAGGATTCCAACACAGCCCTCAAGTCCAGACTCTGAGGAAGGACCCCTGGCAGGATGGATCCTTCCAGAAGGGGGCAGGTCTGTCCACATTCATGTGGATGAGCCCCAAAGGCCAGACACACCCCCTACTTTTGCCCCCTCCCCAGTGGCTGTGGCTTTGTCAGGTGGTAGATGGCCACACCTTCAGTCTGGGGACAGCAGAGATGAGCACGTGCCAGGGCCCAAAGGAGCGGGTGTCGTCCTCTGAGTGTGGCTGGAAAGCCTGCCGTGGGCCCTGGCCAAAAGCTGTGAGGGTGCTGGATATAAAAGGCCATCTCCGCGCAACTGAGCACGAAGAGCAGAGATTTGTCTGGCACTGAGGCGACCTCCTGCCTCAGAGCCATCCAGCTGTCTCACTGCGGCCAGGAGGGGTCGAACCTAGAGCTGAATCTGTCCCCCCTCCAGCCCCAAGAGCAGGAGGGACACCAGGACTCCCGTGGCCACCACTGGCAGAGTGGGCTTGCTGTCAGGTTTTCGGTAAGGATTATGCATCCCGAGCCCCTGACACAGCCTTCGGTGGGGCTCCAGAAAGCTGTGTGACCCAGTTCATTCTGGACCACAATGGCCCAGCCGACGCTGGACAGCGTCACCGAGGAGCCGGCCCTCCTTTTGCGCTGGGTCAGTACAGGCTGGACTTGGGCGAATTACTCCTTGTTCTCTGGGGGTGTGGGTTTCTTCAAACCCTGAGTGCCCCAAGTAGCTGTGGGGCTTCCACGTCCTGAAACAGGGCCAGCCCTTGCGGCGCCCCGCCCTGGACGGTCCTTTTCAGCCGCAAAGCCGAGGCCTGACAGGCAGTTAAGAGGGCCAGCTCTCCTCCTATGTGCTGACTCGGAGGCCAGAGGTGTCCTTTCCTCCAGCATATTGCTGATGTCACCAGACATGCCACCGGGAGCAGGACTCCCTTCTGGCCCCGTCTTCGAGTGAGCCCTAAAGCACCTCTCCGGCCACGCTCACTGCCCCTCGTGCTCTGCCAGCACAGGCCAACCCGTCCAGCGCCCCAGCCCGGGGTCAGGTGGGTGGGCTGCCGTGTGATTTGGTGTCTCCTCACACTCTGCCTGCCTCCTGCCCGTCTCCCTGTCCCAGTCCTGGCATGGCAGATCACATGCTCACTGCCAGCGCAGCTGTCACTGGACGCTCGCTCTTGTGTGCTCTGGGTGTCTGCCTCCTGCTGACCTGCTCTGTCACCTGACTTGTGACAGTTTTCTCTCTTGTTGCCGTTTCAGAAGCCCAGAGGTCCTGAGCACCGTCTCAGGTACACGGAGCACGACGGTTACCTTCACCGTTCGCCCTGGGACCTCCCAGCCCATCACCCTGCAGAGCCGGCCCCCTGACTATGACAGTAGGACCTCAGGAACAAGACATGCCCCAAGCCCTGTGGTCTCGCCAACAGAGATGAGCAAAGAGATTCTGCCTGGGCCCCTGTGTGCTGCCGTCGCATCTCCTGCCCCCTCTCTCTCCGATGTCTTCAGCCTTCCGAGCCAGCCCCCTTCCGGGGACCTGTTTGGCTTGAACCCAGCGGGACGCAGCAGGTCACCATCTCCCTCGATACTGCAACAGCCAATCTCAAATAAGCCTTTTACAACTAAACCTGTCCACCTGTGGACTAAACCAGACGTGGCGGATTGGCTGGAAAGTCTAAACTTGGGTGAACATAAGGAGACCTTCATGGACAATGAGATCGATGGCAGTCACTTACCAAACCTGCAGAAGGAAGACCTAATAGATCTCGGGGTGACTCGAGTTGGACACAGAATGAACATAGAAAGGGCTTTGAAACAGCTGCTGGACAGATAAGGGTGGCTGCTCTTGACCTTCACAGACTTCTTGTTATAAGTAGAGATGGGCTTACACTGAAATGTTTGGAAGGCCAAGCAAGGTCTGGGAGCTCCACCCCCATTCCATGGGTGTCTCCTGGGACCCAAAGAAATGCTGGGTGTGCCCATGACGTGGCTGAACGAAGGCCCTGAAACTCCCCTACTCTCTCTCTGGGGGCGGGTTTCTTGGGCTGTTCTGTCCACCGGGACAAGGGGGGGAGTTTTTCTAACTTGGGAAGAAATTCACAGCTTGCCTCCCAGCATGCAGGTGACCTCACGTTGGCAGGCCCCGGAGACTCCCGTCCAGGAGCTCGGGGCCCTGGCTCTTGCAGGCAGACACCATGTACTCCAGATACCTCCTGAGACCTCCCTCCTCTGCTCTCGGGGCAGCTGCGGCTCCCCAGGCCCCGCACAGGCCCGCCTCAGGCTGGGGCCACTCGGATGGCACTCAGCACTCTTTCTTCCCTGTCCTTTGCTGTGCAGTGAGACACCCCCACGCGTTTGTCCAGTGCCCTTTCCGGGCCTGAATCGCAGAGGAACTGTTTCCCCGTAGGAACTGTTGGGCCGCCCCCCCCCCACCGCGATGTGCATACACGGTTCTTGGCCACGAGGGTCTTGGCAGTGGCGGGAGTTTGAATGGGATCGTGCCAGCTTTGCTAAGCTTTCTTTCTTTATTTCTGCAAATCTCTTAGCATAATTCCAAAGTGGCCAAACAGATGTCACGTGGAGTTAGTCAAAGCACAAAGTCACGATTCCAAGCAGGAGAGGAGACCTGGCCATGGGAACCAACCAGCATGCAGCTACTTGGGTCCTAAGTCTCCTCGAGGACGAGAGCAATTGTCTGCCAGGAGTGTCCTTCCAGGACTGAGGACGGGGCTCCCCACCATTCCGAATCGGTTTAAAATCGAAAGTGTGTTCAATTCTGCGCAGATCAGGGCAGGCGAGCTCCTGTTCTGACATGAAGGACGAGACACCAGGTTGGTGGGGGCCTGTGCCGCTGCCGGCTGGCTGCTGTCTCTGGCGGGAGCTGGGTGGGCACAGTGACCTCGGTTCCAAGCCCGGCCAAGGGTAAGTCAGCACCTCAGCCTCTCTGAGCAGCCCTTTTGTTCCGAGGCCAGGGAAGGTGGTACTTCGGGGGTCTTCCCCTTTCTCTCTGAGCATCCAGGAGCCCCCCAGCTTGTCTTACTAGTACAGCAGGTTTTTGGAGAACCCAGCGGGTATGGCAGGACCCAGGCTTGAGAAGAAAAGGTGGGCCGCAGAGCAGATAAATGGAGACAAAGTAGGGAGGTCTCTTGTACGGCTAGTCGGGCCTCTCTAGCCAGGCTTTCTGGAGCCCTGCCCCATTCTTTTCCCTGGAGTGCCCCGTCTCCTGTACCAATACCTCTGATTTCCCAGGGAGGTCACCAATTGCACATGGGCCGCAAAACATCCAGTCACGCTTCCAGCACATTCTGTCACATTTGGAAGAAACTCGAATGTCAGATTTTTGGCTTTTATTATGATTTCAGAACTAGCCTAGCCCATCTCTAATTATAAAAACATGATTTTTTTCCCCTTTTTTTCTTTATGCTCACAATCAAGTGTCTGATTAGGTCTGGAACAGCTCTAGAATGAACACGTAAAATTTAGTAATTTAAAATCTCTCTTTCCTGCAAGTTTAAATAGTTGTACAGATAGTTTATAAGCACAATATTTTAAGGAAAAAAAAGTGGCTGGTCTACTAGGCAGCCTTTGTGCCACTTCAGTGCTAGAAAGTTAAAGAAAAACAACTTTTGTGATTTAATAATACTATTTCTGTGGAATAATTCTAAAAGTATGACCTTTTTAAATCAACCTTATTTGGACGCATCTGAACCAGCAGAGCTGTGTTATATTTTATATCTTTGCTAGAACTTCATCACTGAAGGACAGTTATTTCCTCAAAAGTGGTTACAACTCACAATGCAGCAGTTTCTCCAAAACACACACACACACACACACACACACACACACACACACACACACACACACACACACACACGTCCCGGCCACATGCCCCTGAATTGGAAACTGGGTTTTGGACCTTTCTCTCTGTCCCAAAACCTTTTGCACATCAATCTTTGTCTTTGATCCAATCCAGCCTGAAATCAATTGAATATTAAGGCGCAGTACTTCCATGTCCTTTCAATTTTTGCATCACAAGATGAATATTACTGTAAAGAAACTTCAAGCCAAGATGCAGTGGGTGGCCTGCCGAGGCTGCCCGGTAGTTCGAAACACGTCAAGATGGTGGTTTGGCCATTATTCGTCTTCCATTTGGTAACAGGCAAAAGCTCGTCAGTTCACCACTGCACCCTGGTGGCGCTCTCCTCCTTTCCCTCCCGTTGGCGTTACCTCTATGCTCAGTGTCAGGCGAACGGCTAAGGAGAATGGGAGTCAAGGAAACCACTGGGAGATCGTAACGGATTGCAATGGTGGCGTTAGGCTTCCTGAGCTTTGGCAGCCAGTCGGTGCGAGCTGGCTGGTAACTCCCTTTCCTGACTCTTCAAGTCCCCTGCGGCCAACCAGGCTCCCGCAGGCTGAAAGACCACAGGGCTGATGATGAAGTCGTTTATTTTTACATTGTCTCATAGCACCGTAACAGAACCCATCAGACCCTGCACTGACCAACAAAATACACACACATGGCCAAAATGGGCCAGTCCGCTCCATCTGTGGGTTTCATTACACAAAGCAATAGTTCCCCATTTGAACCGCCACCCAGTCACTGTTCTCCTCCTCGGGACACGTTAGGACAAGGCCCTAGTCCACGACCCTCTTTAATGGTGGAACAAATGTTAAACTGCTCACATAAAGACCATGTTAATACTACTCCAGGTTTTCAGATCAACTTTTGTTATATACTGTAATTTAAATAAATTGCATTTTCATTCCTACTTTCTGTAATATTGTGTATACAAACCAAAATCTCTCGAGATGTAAATTATGTATACCGGCCAAGATACCTTCTCCAGGGTATCTGTGCATTTTAAGGTAACACATAATATAAAACTGACTCAATGTGACTGTTGATTTGCCGAACTTTACATGTCACAAAGTGAATTATTTGTGGTACTTTAGTTAATAAAATGGTGATTTTTTTTTTTCCCTGAGTTATTGAGCAAGCAAGCATTACCCAGTTGATCTGGCAATGACTTTTTTTGTGTGGGCCACAAATAACTGATTTTTTCCCATTAGCAAATTTTTTTTTGTTGTTTTTCAGAAACTAATGTTTCACACTATAGTTTTTGTAATGTGTTCGCATTATCTGTTTCTGTTACTTTTGTGCTTTTATTTTTTGACTTTATTAAAGACAGAAAACAAGCGCCTGTAATTTGCACTTTTCCCAATCCTTAAATCTCTTGTATGGCAACCAAAATTACTGTAAAAAAAATAAATATACTATTGCACTAAGGTTGTGGTTCTGATTGCAAACAGTGATAACTGAATTAAACAAACAAAAAGTTGCCAAACTTGCAATCTAATGTAGGTTATTTGAACATCATAGCCTCTTTACCTCTGTCAAATTGACCAGGTGATCTTTCCTCAAGGAGTAAAAATTCCCCTTTCATTGAGCTGATTTGCATTGGTTCCATTTTCCTTCATGGATTCCCAATGTGTGGGGTGGAAACAGGCGGATTAGCGCAGAACGTGGCCGTCTGTGAATACTGCTGTCAGAGGGTAGCTGAAGCTGGGTTTGCCTTTGGTTGGGGATGGAGGCATGGGAGTCATGGAGGGTGAGCCAAGTTGGCTCTTTCTCCGGGGAGTACAGGTCTCCCACACACCCACAACTTCTCTTCTTGCTGTCAGGCCATGAGGGTTCAGAACCGGGCAGCCTGCCTGGCCGAGGTAAAGCTAACAGTGTCTTGATAAGCAAGTGCGCACTGAAGCTAGGGGCAAGAGAACACGTGTCTTTTGGAAAAGAGCTGAGTCGGGAAGACATGGGCTCCCCTCCCGCTGCAGGAAGGCGTATTTTAAACTTCAAATTGAACCCCTTTTTTGGCCTCTTCAGTGAAAACTTGTCATTAGTTGCCAACAGTCTCTTCTATTTGGGTACATTCTCCATTTAAACAGCAGCCACTATGTTTCAATGTTCATGAAAAATTCCAATCCTCGTACCTTTTGTAGTTCCCCGTCAGGTGCCTCCCCCACCATCCAGTGGGTTCTCCCACATCTTCACCCTCCCCACCCCAGCTTCACCTCCCAGTGATTTCCCTCTAGAGCTCTTTTCCTAGACAAATGCATTCAGTTTGTCTTGTTAAGATACAAATATTGTTGGAGACTTTTTTCTTTTACTTGTACTTTGAGGCGTTTTGATAACCGGGGAACTGGAATGTCATTCCGTATTTGTAGACATCCACGTACACATGCAAGTGGGTGGAAATCCCACAGTGGCTGGGTGAGCACAGCCGCTGCGTGGACACAGGACCGCCTGCACGTGCTTTGTGGGGAAGCGGGTAATTTCCAACCTTGTTTCTCAGACTTCAGCAGCTCTGATCACTTCGGTTTTTTAATCCACGCTGTATCAGTGATTTTGTTTATTGTTCCTGTAAATGTTTCTACGTTTCACAGTCTTTACCGTTTTATGTTTAAAATTACAACAATCACTGTCCACTGCTTCTACTCTGGAACTCTTTGTCTATAGCAATTCTGGAACTTTAATATGAGCCTTCAAATAAATACAGAAACAAAAAAAAAAACAGAAAAAAATAAAGTGTGTGCCTTGGGTGTTTTGAACCTGATCTGCATAAAACCATATTGTATTCAAATGCTGTATATTTAATGAAAGGATAAATATATCTTCAATGTATTAATGTAGCTGATAAAATAGTTATAGTGCCTTGTTTTCTGAACTGAGAAGCCCATATCAATGCACAACGTAAAGTCAAAAACGATTCGAGAAATGAAATGTTGAGAAGACTTAGACATGGTTCTGGAGCCTTTCTCATCATAAGACTGTGGAATATACACAGTCATTTAAGTTAAAAAATAAAAAGAAAATTGAAATAAGATTGTGTTATCAGTTACTTTTCCGTTAAAAGTGCTCTCTATTATATCATTTTCAGTATTTTCATTTAGTTAAAATACAAAACGTGTTTGAGATCTCCACGGAAAAGCGAAAGGGCGTTTTGGCCCGGCGTCCTGGGCTTTCAGATCGGCCTCGCCTTGTGTTGTCTCGCCCCCTGGTGGTACTTGTTGGTAATGCTGACTCAAGTCCACAGTACTGATCATTTTCACCTTTTGTTAAAAATCAAATATTTATTTTTAGTGATTGAGGCCACTCATCCCAGAACAATTTCCATTTTTCGTAAGTTAAAGGAGTGGCAATACAGTCTGTTTTTCTTTTAAGAAAGAAGATGTAAGAAGAATATCAGTCTACTTCTCTTCTCCACGCTGTCACGCTCCGTTTACTAGAAGTTAAGTGTCAGTCTTCCCTGAGCAGCCTGTGGCATCGTACATGCGTGTGGAGTGCAGTAAGTGTGTCAGGAACTGCCGCTCTGCCTGTGGGACTAGAAGTGTCACAGCGGTGGTGCAGGTCTAGGATGGCTCGGCCAGCTCAGGGCAGTGGCTGCCCCATCTGGGGACCCCTCCGCCAGCAGGCCACTGACCTACCCAGATGGCAGACGCCACGTGCCATTTTATCAGCATGTCTTTGGGCTCCTTTGCTAAACACACATCTCGGGGAGCAGGAGCTACACCCTGTGCCTGCTGGCCTCACAGACAATCACCAGGGCTCCGTTTGCCAGTCCAAAGCCAACTGCATATCCAACTTGTTCACTTCAGGCAACAAGTGCTGCTAATAATCTGAGAATCAAAAGCGGTGTTTTGGGAGAGACTGGGGTTTCTTGAGGGCCCCCATTCCAATGCTTCTGCCTCTGCTGGGAATACGTACGTGTCCAGGAGTCACGGGTGAGCCAGACTACTGACCGTGGCCATGAGGTAAGACAGACGGGCGGCCAAGCCCTGGGCCCGTGCGGGATGCAGACCAGGGAGCTGGCTGGCGGGTCTCCAGTGCAGCCAGGTTGGCAGGACAGAGTGGGGCCGGCTGATCCCTTGCCTGTGCTGGTGCTCTGACATGCCAAGCCCTCCTGCCACCGCCCACTCCTCGTCTTCCTTACCAGGTGACTTCAATGTGTTCTATGAACCCCAGAATCCAGAGCAGCAGGAGAACATAGCCCCCAAAGATCCAGGCAGGTCTCATTTCTGTGTGTGGTCCCAGGAGCTAGTAGTACAGGCTGGAAATAACAGTAAATGTATGGGGTGCTCTTCTGCCAGGCGCCACTCAGAGCGCTGCACCCACTAGTGTTGCACAGTCCCGTGCAGTAGAAATGAATAGCCCCCATTTTACAGATGAGGAAACCAAGTCTTGCCAAGGTCCACAGTGAGTGTAGAGCCAGAATTTACTGTAGAACGTCCGTGGCCAAGTCCATCTGTCAGAAAGAAAAGCCCCAGCAGATGCCCCGCAAATACTGCTGGTGTCAGGATGTACCAGGTGACAAGGACACATCCCTCTCTGCTCCCCTCCAGTCATTTGTCCCCTCCAGGCCAGAGCCTAGGAGGCCAGGCAAGGCAGCAGCTCCTCCCAGCAGAACCACCTCAGGTGGTGACAAATGGAGGCAAGCCAGTCGCCACACTTCCCCCGACCAGAGTGAGCCAGGACCTCGGGATCCCAGGGTGTCAGAGCAGACTTGATACTTGTAAAAGGCCCCCGGCTTAGAAATGTGTGACACGTGGCACCTGCTTTAAATGTCCCACAAATCCCGCAAGGTAAGTATCACAGGTGATCATCCCCTTTACTGATGAGGAAACAAGCTCAGAGAAACCAGCTGCCGCCTCCCGCGGTCCACGGGCAGCTGCAGACAGTCCTCACTGAGGGAGCACAGCTGCCGCGGGCGCATCCTCCCCAGTCCTCCCAACGCACCCCCTGTGGTCTATCAGCCAGAGCCGTGGCCGCTGCAGCAGGATTCCTCGGTGCCCGCTCCTGAGCCCACCAGTGGGTTTCCTCCTACACCCTAACTGCCCTCTGTCGCTAGAATTGGGGGGTCCCTTCCTCTCCCCTCACTATCACCGTCAGTGGCCGAGGAGAAAGGCCACACGAGTGAGAGAGGAGGTAAGGAGTCACGTGGCAGCAGGATGAGTTTGAAAATGATTCCCACAGCCCCACGGGTTTGAGACTTTCCATAGAGCCAAAGGCAGGGAGAGCGGCAGCTTCCTGCCTCGGCCTTGGAGCCCGCCATCTGGGCAAGCTGAGAGTCCAAGCTCCACTTTCAAGCAAGTCTGTAAATGTGATCCCAAAGGCCTGGATAAAGGGGCCTGGGAACAGGCCTGGCAACCGCACGGCCAGAAGCCGTTAGCAGCCGCAGGCTTGCCAGGACGGCCCAGCGCCCCTCGCCCACAGGCACTGGGAGCCAGCCTTTCCTGGCAGCAGCCAAGAGGACTAGGTGGAGTATGGTGGCTCCTTCTGGGAGGCGGGAAGGAGACCGTAAAGAGACAGCTGGGTGTACGTACATGAAGCGCAGGCCGTGCTGTCGTCAGCAGCGACCCAGAAACAGCCCCCCCCCCGCTGATCCCAGTCGGGGTCCACAGCGTCCTGAGCACTTCGACCCCCACCCACCCGTCCAAGCTTTTCGTCCTTGCTCACCTTGCTCCAGCCACACTCCCACCTTGGGGCCTCCTCTCCCTTCTTCTCCTGGTATCTGGAATGTTCTTCCCTTGTGTCTGCACGGCTTCCTGGACCACTGGATTTAGAGCCGAGCTCGCCCCAATCAGACGCTCACATCTCCCGTGTGTGTGTGTGTGTGTGTGTGTGTGTGTGTGTCACTTACTACCACCTCATACTGGCTTATTAATGTGCTTACTGCTTACCCACACACACACCTCTGGAAGATGAGCCCCACGAGGACCAGAGCTCTGCCCACATCACACACCGCTGCCCCCGCACAGACGGCCTCCAGGGCAGCCCCTCCTTCATCGAGGGGCCCCATGGCCACCCCTTAGCCTCAGCCCCACTGCAGCTCCTGCAGCTTCCACCTGGTCCTAGAGGGACAGAGATGTCCTTAGAGCCTCCAGGGACTCCTCCTGGGCACAGCCTGCCCTGTACTGACCTCCTTGGCCCCTGGCCTGGAAAGTTCCTGGGAATCCTCCCCTTGTCCCATCCATTCCTCGGCAGCTCTTGCCCTAACCGTCTGTGGCCACTGCTCCCTCCCCCATGGAACCAGGCACCTCTGCTATGGAGAGCTACACACCTCACAGGTTC
The DNA here is from genome assembly GCF_004115265.2 of Rhinolophus ferrumequinum. Lineage (NCBI taxonomy): Eukaryota > Metazoa > Chordata > Mammalia > Chiroptera > Rhinolophidae > Rhinolophus > Rhinolophus ferrumequinum. The sequence continues at coordinate 2,938,732 of NC_046294.1, forward strand.
TGCCCCAGGAGGTGCTGCTGGAGCAGGAAGTGGAGGGGGGAGGGGGCGGCAGCTCCCCAGGGAGCCGTGGTTCCCCAGGTGGGGAAGGAAACACTTCCCAAATTCCTCACCAGCGGCCGTGGCCTGAGCAAGCTGTGTCCGGGCAGGGCCTGGGCTCAGCCTCTCCTGGCCTCTCCCTCGCCCGCCCGCCCGCCCGCTGCCACAGGACCGTGGGGTGCTCAGGGCACTGCTGCGGGGATGGGGGCTGCGGCCCATGGAGACCTCCACAGGGCCGGGCTGGGACTGCGGCGATTCTCCCAGGACTGGTGTTTGGGGTAACTTAGCTCAATCCCCAGCTGCTGGGCCAGGGCAGTCCGGCCTCTGCGGGCAGCTGTATGGACAACAAGGGTGCGCTCGCGAGGGCGAGGCCTTCCCCCTCCTTGTGGGCGCCAGCTAGCCCCCCGGCGCCTTTGCCAGGCCCCTGAAGGCACAAGGGCCAGAAAACAGGGCGCAACGCGACACAGGGACCCGCGGGGCGTGGAGGGGCCTGGCGCTCCCAGCCTCTGTGCCATCTTGGCCGTGGCCCCCACCCCTCTGGCCCTGGGCACTGCCAATGCCAGGACTGCCGCCGGCCAGAGACCCCTGGCCATTTCCGACTCGGTCACCACCCAAAGGCACGGCTGGCGTGGCCGTTCCAACAACCCAGCACCAGGCGGAACCCGCACCTGGGCTCACCTCCACCCGCGCTCCCACTCAGCGCGGGAGCATGCACGGCACGCTGGGCCCGCTGGTCACGTGCCCCACATAGACCAATCACGAATGGCAAAGGAGCCTGGTCGTCACGCGACCCACGTGGACCAATCCCGACCGGGATAGGAGTGCAAATCCATGACTGGCCCGGATGGAGTAGACCGGGCAGATTTTGGCCAATCCCTGGGGCCAGGAGGCGGTCCATAGGCCAGGCACCCGCCCACCTGGAACTGTGGCTCACCGGTGGGCGTCGCGGGTTTCACTGGGCCACGGGTGTTCCCAGGAAGCTGGCCATCGAGGAAACGGTGAGAACTCCGCCCTGGGGCCCTTTGCTTGCAGAAGCCATGGTCTCAGCTGGGACCCGGCCGTGTGGACCGTGGGAAGCAGGGGCCATAAGGCCATGTCCGCCTCCGACCTGTTGCCACGCCCGTTCCTCAGTTGTCCCACCGGGGGTGGGGGCTCCTTGGGCCCGAGGTCTCTCGCTAATGCTAACTCAGACCCCTCTGTCGTGGGGCCCCGCAGCGAAGCGATTTCGCTTTCCCACTGGGGAGTACACGCTTGAGGCGCATTGTCCTGGTAGAGTTGTTATGCGGCGTTTTGTAGCCTCCCAAGCGCGCTAAGTGCACACTGAGCAACAGGGAATCACCCGTGGTCCTGCCAGCGACCTGTTTTAGCATCCAGGCCTACAGAACGCTTTCCTCTTTTAACACCCACCTTCTCGTACCGTGATTGGAATCGTAATGCATTTGCTCTGTCTCCAGCGAGCTTTGCTTTCCTTTATGCCCTAAGTCTTCGTTGCGGTGACCCCAGCTCTTCCTGGGAATGGGGGTGTGACATCCCATGGAGCGGGATTTCTTGACGGGCCTCTTTTAGTTGGACATTCAGGGTAATTTCCAACTTCCCTGTGACAGCTTTGCCTTACATCCAGCTCTCTGAGGGCGTGGTCTCAGTCACCACGGTGCGGCTGGCACGTGCCTCAGCCCTGGGGATAGACAGACACGGGGCAGCTTCTGTGCAGACAGGTGGGGAGGATATCAGTAAGACTGTGAGAAATAGAGTCTGGGGTCCAGGCTCAGGCAACTCATGCCACATCCCAGCTCAGCGGCTTGTTAGCTATATGGCCGGGGCAGCTTAATGCCGCTGGGAATATCACTCGTCTCCCTGAGCGCAGACCAATTTAAATTGTAGTTAGATGCTGTCTTTGGCTGCAAATAACACAAACCCCACTTAAGAGCAGCTTAAACACATGGTGCTTTATTCCTTTCATGTGATACAAAAATGTAAGCTCCAGCAGTGCAGGAATTGTGTCTGTCCTGCCCCAGCACCTAGAACAGAATGTTCTCAAATAAGTATATGGTGGAGAAGTGGATGGAAGACAGGACGCTGGGGGGGGGGGGGTCCCTGGCTGTGGTCTGACAGCTCAACATTGTCAAACCTGAGATTCTCCAGCCCTGCCCTCCAACTCATCAGCCTCACGGCAACAAAAGGCTACTGCCACTCCACACATCACATTCTCTTCCAAGGCAGGAAGGAGCGCGAAGACCATGTCAGCCGTGTCTGTCCCCCTTTACCAGGGAAGCCAACACTTTCCCAGAAACGTCTACCAACATATCATCAACCATAATGGTGTCTATAGCCATCCCTAGAAACAAGGCAGGCTAGGAAGAGGCACAGTTAGCCTGGCACAGTGCTGCCAGGAACAAAATTGGGGCTGTGTTAAAAGGCAGAAGGTAAGTGGAGAATGGGTGGGTGACAGATGCAGTCACAAGGGTCTGGGTAGTGTCCTCACTGAGCATTTTCAAGTGTGCAATCCAGTGGCATTAAACTCACTCCCAACGTTGTACAAGCATCACCCCAAACAGAAACCCTGTCCCCATTAGCACTCACTCCCATTTCCCCGCTGTGCCCAGCCCCGGGCAACCACTAACCTACTTTCTGTCTGTATGGATTGGCCTATTCTGGGCATTTCATATAGAGTCCTCCAATAGGTGGCCTTTTGAGTCTGGTTTCTTTCACTTGGCAGAATGTTTTCAAGTGTCCTCCATGTTGTAGCTGCAACCCTTTGATGGCTGAATAATATTCTATGATATGGCTAGATCACACTTTGTTTATCCATTTGTCACTCGATGGACATGGGGTTGTCGCCACCTTCTGGTGATTGTGAGTAGTGCTGCTGTATGCACGCGGGCAGACCAGTATTTTTGAGTCCCAGTCTTGTTCTTTTGGGCATATACCCTATGAGAGGAATTGCTGGGTCACATGGTAGCTCTCTGTTGAACTTGTGGAGGAAGCACCAGACCGATTCCATGATGCCTGTGCCATTTTACATTCCCAGTAGCGGTACGTGAGGTCTCCCTGGAGACTTTTGCGGGCTCCCATTTCTGTAGGCTGCACCTCTCTGGGGGACAGGTGTGAACCTGGAAGGAGCTAATCTGTATCTCACACTTCCACGTAGGGCCCAGGCCCCTGGGGACAGGGGAGGGGTTCAAAGACTGCATATCCAACCAGCCCCGGTGCCGCTGGTGACACAGGTCTGCAGGCTGCCTCTCACCCTGCTGAGGCCAGCTGGGAGTGTCTGTGAGCAGGCAGGGTACCAGGCTTCCTCTGGGGCTTCCGGGTTCAGCAGGACGTATCAAAACTCAGACAGCTTTATTCATCTGAGTACTTTGTGAAAGAGAAACAAACTGTTCTGGAACATGGAGATTGCCAACCTGAGAGGGCTACACAGCTCAGGGTCATGCATGTTGTTACAGGACGGCTTAGAAAGAGAACGCTTGGTTCTTCCGGTGGGGGTTTCCAGATGCCAGGGGACCGGCTCAAATGGTTACCTTAGACCATTTCGAGAAGACAGCTTCGGCTTCATTAAAGGTTATCAGAGGCCCTCACAATAAATAAGCCAAGTTTCGCTTCCTTTCACGAAATAAGCTAGATTAGGTTTTGCTTACACGGCTGAACCGGCTGTGTCTGGCCGGAATCTTCAAACCAGATCTGCATTTTAACAGAAGGAAGCCTGGGAATCCAATCTGTGTGGCTAACACACTCCCAGCTGGGTCTTGAGGGAAGTTTGAGAAACTGCCTCATGCAACTGTTATCCACAGTCGGCCAGCGCGCGCGAGGGGTGGGTGACAGCCAGCCATGTTATGGCCACCACTGTCCAGAAGGCAGCCGGTGCACAGGTGGCTTCCACCGCAGGGGCAGTTTGTGTATCTGCTGTCTGGAATCACGGGTCAGGATGGTCCCCTGCAGCTCCTTCAGTCCCCAGTTTATAGAAGGGGACACTCTAAGGCAGTGGTTCCCAGAGACCAGCAGCATCAGGCTCACCTGGGACCCGCTTAGAGATGCAAGCTCTTGCCCCTCTCCCACCCCTTATCAGCAGCTCTGGGGCGGGGCCCAGGGGCCCAGCCACCTCTGGGCCAACAAGCCTTCCAGATGACCCCCACTCCTGCTGAAGTCTGAGAGCCCCTCCTCTTAAGCAACCCCCAACCCTCCAGCTGTAGAGCATTTGGGGACAGCTAAAGTGCCACCCTGTCCCATGTGGCGCTGCATGCATGCCCCACTCTCCTAGAGGCCGTGGTCCTGCAGGTCACCATGCTGTACGTGTGGACACCTCTGACGGCAGCTCCCGTGGCCATGCTGAATGCCGAGAGGGAGGGCACGGTGGCCTGAGGCCACTTCCGTCCTGTGCCCAGGAGCCGGTGGCTTTGCCCTGGGTGACCCACCTGCTGAGCCTCACTGTCCAGGGCGGGACAGACACATCTGGGACGCAGCCGCCCAGTTCTGCCTGCACCAACGACCAGTCAACAAACCCAGCAACGGCTGGGCTCCTCCGTGTTCTCATCTGAAATATGAGTTGGCTGCTGCTGGTCCCCAAGACCTTTGTGGGGATAAACGGGGGCCTGCGTGGGAAATTGCCTGGCAGCACAAAGGGAAGGCACAAATACAGGTTGGATTATGTTTTTAATCAAGAGGTGAAAATACATGTAGTACAGAATTCAGAAATTATCAGGAAACAGCGGGTCTCCCGCCCTCCCCTGTCCCCCCCTGTGGCTCCCCAGACCCCGGGCCTCTCGTAAAGCTCATGCCTATTTCGGATTCCTTGTGACTCTTTCCTGGCCTTTGCAGACATCTACAAGCATATGTGCAGGAATCATTTAAAAACCCAAATACAGCTCACACAGTGCTCAGTATTAGACAAGCTCTTTTAAAAGTTGTTACGAAATCAACCGGGCACACCTCAAGTCCAGGGAACAAGGAACACCCATGGCCACAACCCAGCTTAAGACGTCCAACGTTACAGGTGCACTGAAATCCCGCCCACCCCTCCTGACTCCAGAGGTCACCGCGGCCCTGAACTGGGCGTTTATCATTTCTATGCGTGTTTTTATACATTTGCTGCTGCTGTGTGCCCGTGAACAGTATGTAGTAGTATTGCGCCCATTTTAAAACCTTATATAATGCGTGACAAATTAACACTCCTCGTGAAGAGAACAGCGCCCAGCACTCAGTCCCCACTCAGTTAAGCGTTGGCTGTCGTCATCGTGGATGGTGCTGTAATACTGGCGCGCGTGAATTCTGCGGCTGGCTTGTTTTACTCAGCATCACCCGTGAGGTTCATCGAAGGTGACAGATGGGGCTCTGAATCATTCGTGTTCACAGCTGAATCGTATTTCATTCTATGAATGTATCAAATGTATTTATCCAATGTATTCAGCTGTTGATTGATCTTCAGATTATTTCCAGTTTTGGGTGTGTTTTTTTTTTTTTTTGCTCTAAAAACAATGCTTTTCAACATAAGCATTCACTTGTGACTGGCTAAGTGCAAGGAGCCGGTCATAAATTACCACACAGTGTAGGATTCCATTTATATGAAATGTCCAGAAGAGACCAACCCATAGACACAGAAAGTAGACTAGTGAGTGGTCGCCTGCGGCTGAGGGAGGGGAGGCCAGGGCGTGACTGCTAACAGGTAGGGGGTTTCTTTTCGGGGTGATGAGAATGTTCTGGAATTAGGCAGTGGGGATGTTTGCATAACTCTGAATGCACTAAGAGCCACTGAACCGTACACTCTTAACAGGTGAATTATATGGTGGGCAAATTAGATTTCAGTATATCCAGCTTTTTTTGTTTTGGTTTTTTTTAGAAAAAAAACACTTTCTAAATGTAATGAGGGCTTCCAGATTGGATCCTGAGACAGAAAAAGGACATTTGTGGGAAATTTTATGAAATCCAAATAGCCTGTCATTTAGGTATAGTGTGGTGCCAATGTTAATTTTTTAGTTTTAATAAATGGACTCTGGTTGAGTCAGGTTACTCTTAGGGGAAACCGGTTAGAGGTATACAAGAATTCTCTGTATTAAACTCACAACTTTCCTATAAATCTAAAATAATTTGAAAATTAAAAGTTTCTTGGGGAAAAAAAAAGCAGTGCACTGTGAATGCCACTTGTGTGAGGGCCCCAGGGGGCCTGGGACTGCTGAGTGGTAGGGCCTGTACGTGGTCTCCCCTACCGCTGGCTCCCACGCAGCCGCCGCAGCTGCTTCCAGGGGGCGCCCGTTCTCTGCAAGCTGCCCGTTCCTTTGCGCCGATGCGGTCACGGTATCTAACAGCCCCAGGGATGGACATTCGGGTTGTGTCCTCGATCACACATCCAGGCTCGATCCTTACACGTATTTAAGGATTGTCTATGTTAAAGGGTATTTTGTACATTTTGATAAATGTTTGCAGGGGCACGCCGGACAGCGTAGCAACGTTTTTCCTAAGAGGGAGCCCATGCCTATGCTTTGCTGGATTCAAATAAGATATTAAATTGTCTCCAATGGTTACATTTTGCTGCCTTAAAAATTCCCCCAAACTCAGTGGCCTAAAGTAGCAATAAACACTGATTATCTCACACTGTTTCTGGGGTCAGGAATTTGGAGCAGCTCGGCTGAGCGGTCTGGTTCAGTCTCTCGTGAAATTTCAGTAGAGGTGTTGGCTGGTATTTGCTGGGGATGGAGGGTTCGTTTCCAGGGTGACACATCCACAAGGCTGTTGGCAGGAGGCCTCCACTCGTGCTACCCTGACCTCTCCATAAGGCTATTGGAGCTTCCTTATGACAGGCTGCTGGCTTCTCTCAGAGCAAATGATCTAAGAGAGCAAGACAGAAACTGCAGTGTCTCTCAGGATCCACGTTGGGAAGTGCCACGGCTCTTTTCACAGTATCGTGTGGTTGTGGAGGTTGGCCCTATTCCATGTGGGAGGGAGCTCACAGGTTGCTCCCTGTGAGGAGGCAAGGACCACCGGAAGCCATCTTTAGGCGGGCTGTGACAACGTCACAGTTTAACGATGGAGGTGGGAGCAGAGGAAATCTTTAAGTCGATACTAATATATAGGGGGAGGGTGACGGTCTGTAAGAGGCTACAGGAGGGCTGACCTCCAAAGCTTAATAAAGAGCATATACACAAAACCTACAGGTAACACTCTCCTTAATGGTGCAGGACTGAATGCTTTCCTCCTAAGACTGGGAACAACGGTGTCTGTGAGCTGTCCTAGCCAATGCAATACAGCAAGAAAAGGAGATAAAAGGCTCACAGATTAGAATGGAAGAAATAGAACTGTCCCATTTTGAAGATGATCCGATTGTCTATGTAGAAAATACCAAGAAATCTCCCCGGAGAAAGCTTTCTAAAACTTACAAGGGAGCTCAGCAAGGTTTCAGGACGCAAGCTAAACGTACGACAGTCAGCTGCACTTCTGCAGACTAGTAATGAATATGTTACACTGAAATGACAATGCGGCTTACAATTGCTAAAATATACGAACTACTTAGATGTAGATCTAACAAAACACACAAAGACTGGGAGCCTGAAAACTACAACATGCCGATGAAATAAATGAAAGAACATCTAAATAAATGGAGAGAAATACCATGTTTATGTATGGAAGTCTCTACATAGTGCAAATGTCAGCCATCCTCAAATTGCTATACAGGTTTAACGTGTTTCTTATTGAAATCCCAGCAAGATTTTCTGCAGATACAAACAAGGTTATTCTAAAATTTATCAGGGAAAGCAAAGGAACTGTAATAGCTAAAACAATTTTGAAAAAGAAGAAAAGAGTGGGAGAAGTCAGTCGGCCCAATTTCAACCCTTACACAGCCACAGTAATCAAGACTGTGTGGTACTGGTGGAAAAATAGATACATAGATGACTGGAAGAAAGGAGAGAACCCAGAAACAGACCACACAAATATGCCCAACTGACTTTTGATGAAGGTGCAAAACCAGTGCGACAGAGGAACGACTGCCTTTCCAACCAATGGTGCCGGAGCAAGTGGACATCAACAGACTAAAAATGAACTTTGACCTCAGTCTGACACCTTATGCAAAGATTAACTCAAAATGGATGACAGGCTTAAATGTAAAATGCAAAACTATAAAATCTAAACAAAAAATAGAGGAGTAAAGTCTTTAGGATCGAGGGCTAGCCAGAGTTCTTAAACTTGACACCAAAATCGCAATCTGAAAAAAGGAAAAACTGGTAAATTGGCCTTGACCACAATTTAAAACATTTGCTCTCTAGTAGCTCCGGTCAAGGATGAAAACACAAGCTACAGACCGGGGGAGAATATTTACAAATCAAGGATGCGCCAAAGGACTACTATTACAGCATGTAAGGAAATCTCAACACTCAACAGTAAAACAAATGATTCAACCAGAAGTGAGCAAGAGACGTGGACGTGTCACGGAAGAGGACACACAGCTGACAATGTCAGGCCCTCGGTGGAGTCACTAACCACCAGGGAAAGGCAAATCCAAACCTCAGTGAGATGCCCCTGAGCCCCAGAACTGGTGGGGAAGTTCCCGCTGTGCCATCAGCAGGACACTTCCTTTCTCTGCACCAAAGTCCTTAAAGACCAACCTCATCAAATGAAACGAGTTTTGGAACTTAACCCTTTATGTTCCAAGGGTCATTACCTTCCCCCGTGTGCTCTCTCACAGGGAGAAAAGCCTCACTTCGTTTACTGAAAGCGGGGAAAAAAAAAAAAAAACCCACATTACTATTTATGTTTCTTTTAAAAACCCATTTCCACTGGTGGGGATGAGGCTGGAGTTGATACCGGTGGAGTCTCAGCCAAGCTCCGACCATTTATACCCCTCAGAACGCGAAGGAAAGTCTGGACTGCCACAGCTGGCCACACGCAAAGCAACTCCCGGGGCTCATGCAAACGTGAAACTATAACCAAACACGACTGTCCCACACAATGGAGAGGACCTCCGGTCTCTGCCTGCCCATCGCACGTCCCCCTCCTGCTAAGGCCACCTCGGTTTTTCTTGTCAGGAGCCCCTCCACCTCCACACTCAGGCCCCCGTTTTATGGGTGGCCCACACACCAGGCCTGGTCAGTCAGTGTATTCCATCCCCGGCTAGAGATTCATTTGCGAATGGGCACACGACCAAAGTCAAATCGATAAGGCCACATTCTGAGACGTGTGCTGGGACCGTTGGGCTGATAGGTACTCTTGCCAGTGGGGCTGCCGTGCCAGGAGGACATGAGCCGGGCCACTAGAAACTGCTTGTCCCTGTCTTAGAATACAGCAGCACAGAGCAAAGCAGACCTATGAGAGAGAGAGACACCAAGGCCTGAGAACACCAGAGAGATCCTGGGTCCAGCCCTACCTGACACCGCAGTCTACCTCTGGCTTTCCAGTTCATGAGCCAATACATTCCCTTCTTTGCTTCAGCCCATTTCCCTGGAATTCTGTGACTTGCCTTCTGTCTGGTGCAGGAGGTTGAGCCTCCCGGAGTGTACGTCAGCCTGAGGCTGCAGCGATGCTCGCAGGAGAGGCGCAGTGAATGTGATGACGGTCAGATGCCCGGCTGGCCCCGCTCCACCGGGGCCACTGAGCACCAGCTTAGCTACCACTTGTTAGGTGACACGGATGGCCATTTTTAGGGTCTCCCCACAGCACCCATCTTGGTTATGCCACTGAGTAAGCGTATCCTAGCTGACATCTGGGCTACACGTCACCCCCTACTCTCCCACCCAGCTACATCCTGAGTCCCAGTGACATGAGAAACATGACACAACCGTACACTCGTGGCATTATAAATGTACGAAATGGAACAAATAAGCGATTATAGCAAAGTTGCAAGATACGAGGTTGACGTACAAACGTCAGCAGTGAACAGGTAGAGTATGAGATTATTTATAAAATAAAACCCCCACAGTATCTTGGCCACCACGTGCCCCATACGACACCCCCCGGGTCCTCCCAATAGGACTGTTCCGTCTGTGGGCTTTGCAAACCTTCCACATCAGTGCCCGAAGGATCCTTCCAGAAAACAGGTCGGATCACGTCGGGGCTGAAAAGTCTCAAGAACGCCTCGCCACACTTGGACTACAACACACCTTCTTCGTTGGCCTAAAGCGCTTTCGGATCTGGCCCTGCCTGTATCTAGCTCAGCGGTTCCCATCCTCGCCCTGCCCCTGAGGTTTCCGGGACACCCAATTCCTGGTCCACACCGTCTCTGCCCTGCTGGTCCTGCTCAGAACACCCTGCTTCTCCCGGTTTCCTTGGACTTGTCCTCCGAGACTCAGCTCAAGCCTGACGTCACCCCGGAACCTTCCTGGCTCTGCCCACCCACCTGTCCTCCTCTGGCTGCCCATGGCACCTGTGTCTTTCACACGGTACCAAGGTCGCCTGTTCCTACACCCACAAACCTCGGGATTGAGACTCCCTCTTTTTTTAAACCATTCACTCTCAGTGTACAATTCAACGGCAGTGCGTTCAGTGTTGTGCAGCCACCACCTCTAGGTCTACAACATTCACATCGCCCCGTAGCCATGAGCACTCACTCCACCCCCCAAACCCCAGCTGCTGGCACCCACTAGTGTGCTGCCTGGGGTAACGGAGACTCTTTTATGCCAGCATCGCTGGTTCTTAAGCAGAGAGGCAAGGATGTAGTAGGAAATGATTTTGCTGAGAGGGCAACCAAGCTGTGCTGTGTTGATGGCACCACCTAGGAGCTCATCGGGGGAATGTCTCGCTTCCCCTCTCGCGCTTCTCATTCTCTCCAAGCCCTTTAGGGGGTCCTTGCAAGCCTGCCATCTCTACTTCCTTTCACTGCTGTCAATCTCCTTTAGGCAAAACCTTGACCAGATATCACACGTCATGGTTTTCCCACCCACATCTAAGGACTGGACACACGCGTCAGTATATCTCTTTGCCAAAAGGCAGATGTCATCTCCCACCCGAGGCAATGTCCTGCTCCGGCCTCAGCCTTCATCGGTCCTGTTCCAGCTGTTCCAGCTGTGCACTGTGCTGGGCCTAAGCCTCATGTCCTGGGCCCGTGTGCCCAGCAACCCCAGGGCTCCAGGTCCCAGGTCCTGCAAACGGAGGGCGTCATGGCAATGAGGACTTGGGGTGTCTGCCTGCCTGCCTCTTCTGTTCTGGCCCCTGAACGTGCTCTTTACCTCCCAACAAGCCAAACTTGACACTTACAAGATGTTGGTTACAGTTTATCTAACATTTGTGGTGCTTTCTAGCAAGAGGGTTTTCATAATGTCTAGTCCCAAATACAGTGGTACCTCGGTTTTCGAACGTGATCCATTCCGGAAGACCGTTCGAGTTCTGAAACGTTGGAAAACGGCCGACAGCTGGGCCTCAGGATCTTGCACTCAGTGGAAGCCGCATGACATGTTCGACTTCCGAGATGTGTTTGAAAACCGAAGCGTTTACTTCTGGCTTACGGCGTTCGTAAACCGAAATGTTCATCAACAGAGACGTTCGAAAACTGAGGCACTGTATGTCCACAATTGAAAGTCCTCGTCTGAGTTTTCACCGTGAGCATATAGGATGCCACTCATGCATTTGTAAGACAGGAAACAAACAGATGACAAAAAGGAGAGAAGAGAGGACAGCAGGGGCCAATCACTGGAGCTAAAATTAAACATAAACAACAAAAATATGCATTTTCACTTATTAGATTGTCCGATTTAAGACTTTTAAAATATTCGAACTCGGCAAGTGTGAGAAGAAACACGCTCTCCTGTATAAGCTATGGCAGACCTTTTGAGAGGGAAATTTCTTACTCAGTGACCCAGGGAGTCCGTCCCCAGCCTTTCCCAGCTTCTAGAGGCTCCCACGTTCCGTGGCGCGTGGCCCCTCCCTCCACTTGCAGGACCAGCCAGGATGGGTCGGTCCTGCCACTCCATCACTTGGATCCCTTCTCCGGCCTCCCTTCCACTTTGAAGGCCTCGTGGGATGACACTGGGCCCTTGGGGAATCCCAAATAGTCTCCCTGGTTGGTGACCTGATACCCCCTGCCATGTAGGGTGACATGGGACCTTTGGGAGGTAGCTGTTCTGCCCACCGAGGGTTACCAGCCCACTCAGAAGGCAGTGTTCCAGTATTTCCCAGGAAGTTTAAGTAACACCAAGTACGGACAGATGTTAAATCTGGAGGGGGCGTCCATTAGGGGGAAATCCCCTCACAGCTCACCAACGACAATCCCCCCACGTGGCATTAAACATTAACTGAATAAGCAGTATTACAGCGCTGGTAGTGGGTAGGAAAGAAACTTACCGCGCTTCCCCGAAAATAAGACCTAGCCGGACCATCAGCTCTAATGCGTCTTTTGGAGGAAAAATCAACATAAGACCCGGTATTGGATTTGTATTTGTATTGTATTGTATTTATTATAGACCTAGTCTTATAGTAAAATAAGACCGGGTCTTATATTAATTTTTGCTCCAAAAGACGCATTAGAGCTGATGGTCTGGCTAGGTCTTATTTTCACAGAAACATGGTAGCATTCAGCCTATCTTTATTTGTCCACATTCCTTTCCATGTGTCATTTTCACAGTCTTCCCAGGGGAGAACAAACAGGTCAGAAGAAATACCCAAAAGGATAATGGGAAAAGAACAAAAGCAGAATTTAAAACACGGGACTGAGATTGTAAGATTAGGACAGCCTAGTGTTTTCGAGGAAAACAAGTATGAATTCCTAAAATGCACTGTTGAAACACAGTTTATTCCGTCAGCTCACTAAGGTGCATCCAGGCAAAACATTTCCAAAAACTCAAGTGGGAACGACTGCTGCAAGTACCTAACCAGGAAGGGGAGGTTAGTTAGTTTTATTCTTTCTCAGAGGGACACACCGAGCCGAACGTCAGCCAAGCAGTGCCGGTACCAAAACGTGCGCCCCACGCAGCGTGTCCGACGGGCCTCTGGAGAAGCGGAACGGGGCTCCTTCTGAGCTGGGCTCCCTGATGTGCCCGTGCCCACCCGTCTCCGGGGTCACACCTGTCGGTCATATCCTCGGCTGTGGCACCACTCCCCCGTGGGAATAAGACACAATGACACGCTCATTCCCTGCATCCAGGCGCAGGTAGCACTGGCCCTTCCAGAAGCAAATGCACTTGCCCGACCAGGCTCACCCCACTGCAGGGGCACATGCAAGCTGCCCAGAGGCTGCCCTCTGTGGGCCACAGTCACCTCTCCACCTGGAGCGTCAGCAGAGAAGCTGTCCCCTGGATCGCCCTCACGCCAGAGGGGCCCAGGGATGATGGTGACCTCCACACAGGAGGTGGTGGGTTGAGTTTAAAACCACCCATCTGAAAGGAAAGTGGGTAAGATTAAGAGGGGGTGACTGCAGGTGACAGGCCGCCCGGCCGTGCTTGGTCAGTAGCCACACACAGATGTGGCCAAAATGTGTCCGTCCCTGTTGAGCTTCTGGCACGCCCTCTTCCCACCGTGGTCACAGGCAGGGCCCGAGCAGGCACTGAGCCAGCAGGGGCTTCCTGCCACATCCTGTACCCCACCCCATCATGGGGAACTTCCTGGCCCCAGTTCCTCAGGACCAGCGTCCCCCACAGGAGGCTGCAATCACCTGCTGGGCAGCACCTGCTCCCACCCCAGTAACTGCAGGACACACCCGACTTGCGGCACGGGGCCTCCTGTTGGGCCCCCACAGCTCGAGCATGGAGCGTGTGCCATTGTCATGGGAGGAGAGCAGGGCACAGGGACGTATAGGGAGGGTGCAGTGTCCGGGGGACACCTGGGGTCTGTTGTCCCCAGGCTTGAAAGGGCCCTGGGGTGGGGCACAAGTCAGCACAGCCAGAAGGCTCGTGGGGGTTCCTGGCAGGCAGGGGATGATCCCAGGAAACCCAGGCCCCCTGCCCTGATCCCAGCTGCTGTAGACAAGCCCAGGTGGCCCACGGAGCCACCGGTCAGCTCCCACCAGCGTGGGGAGCAGGCCTGAAGAGGCAGATGGGCCATAGCCAGTGCCGACTTGATTCCTGAATTTGAAGAGGACAATGCCACTGTCACCCTGGCTGATCCCTGCCTGAGTCACTGTGGACACTCCCTCCGCTTTACCTTGAAAGGGATGCAGCCACGCCTACCTGAGCGTGTAGGCCGCCCCCAGGCAAGAGCCAAAGCCAGGCCCAGGAGGGGGCCCAGCTCACCTGGGAGGGTCGGTGCGGCCCTGGGAGCTGCGAGACCACCCACAGGACACAGCTAGCAGGGTGTCGAGAAGAACCCCACAAGATCAGGAAGAGGAGTGGCCGCAGCCAGGACTCGGGGTGTGGCCCTGTCCCTACAATTACCTGTGGTGGCCGTGGGTGACCCCCGGCTCCTGTAAAGGGAAGGGCGCTCATTTGGAGTGTCTGTGATCTGCACCATCCCATACCTTCTGGGGACGGTGAGAGCAGCTTTTCCAGAAGCCTCCACATCCTCGCTCTGCCACACGAGCGGCCCATGAGAAGCCTGCCCTTCGCCATGGAAACTGGGACAACACCTGGCCCCTCCGGCGTCCGGGGGGCTCCAAAGCAGGAACTGCCATGACCAGGAGCGAGGACCACTCAGCCCGTGGTGTCCCGCATCTGCCTCCTGCTCCTTGTCTAACCAGCCAGCGGTGGTCCGCCCAGGGCAGGTCCAGGAGCCGGGGTGCAGGCCTCCGAGCTCGCCAAAGCCCCTGCTCAGAGCTGCTGTTTCCCCCCACGTTCTTCCTGCATCCCAAGGAAAACACTGCTTTTGGCCACAGTGAAACCAGCTGGGGATTTAGTCTGAGAATGGGACTTCAGAAATGATTTTAATACTGTTTTCCCCCCTTTCTTCCTCTCTCCTCCCCCTCCAGTTCGAGCCGTTGTCTCTCAGTCCAGTTGTGTAGGACGCAGCTCCCTGGCCACGCTGGTGTTAGGAGCCTTGTGCTCCCCGCCTCTCCCCCCGGCTGAGGCAGTCGGTCGCCGGTCATTGGTCGGCCACTCACAGCATCTCACGGCAGCTCTCGCCTGCCGGCCGCTCACGATGGCTGCCGGCCGTTCACCGTGTCACACGGCAGCCCACGCCGACCTCCGACCCACAGCAACACACCAGCTCCAGGGAGAGCTGTGGTTCACAGTCTTAGCTGTAGAGGGCGCAGCTCACTGGCCCATGTGGGAATCGAACCGGTGACCTCGGCGTTAGGAGCACGGCGCTCCAACCACCTGAGCCACCGGGCCGGCCCTCAGAAATCATTTTTAAATAGAGCATTTCCTATTCTGCGTGGAACCCTTATCCAAAAAACTGACGATGTGCGAGAGTAATACATTCCGCCTCATAAAGATCGCCCTTTTGGGAGCACGCCGTTAGTGGGCTCCGTTAGTTGGTCGGAGCTGACAGAGGGGAGATGCTGCTACCACTGGGCTCGGGGGCCAGCGAGCGGCGTGGGGCTGCCAGTAAAGCCGCATTCTTCCTCGTCAACCAAAGGCCAGAGCGGGTCAGCAGCCAGTGGATCAAAAAGAGTTTATTTTCAATATTTAATTTAAAAAAATCATACCTATGATGTGTGCTACAGAAATTTACATACGGTGATTGCATATAAACCCGACCGAATTGTGGGAAAGCGAGGATGACACACAACTGCCCCTCGGGGAAGAAAACGCCCGCCAGTCACTGTCCCAGACGCCGGGAGCACCGCTCCTGCTCGCTTCCTGTTTTCAGCAAGTCAGTCACATTTTACTGTCACTCAACATGATGCTTTGGCAAAACAGCATGGCTCCCTCCCTGGGAAGGCGTTCCTGGCAGTTTACGAGAAGGAAGGCACCTGTGTCCGGCAGCAAAGTGGCCTGTTTTCCGTCCAACAGACACATGTCCCAGTGACATGAGCCACGTGCAGGCCCCCAAATCCCGGAGATGGAGAAAGCGGCGGGGGCAGTCTTGAAGGGACTGGGTGACACTGCACTGCGGGGGCAGAGACAGGGGCTCAACAGCCCCGGGTGGCTGGGGCGTCCAGGGGAGCTGAGGGACCGACAAGAAGGGACACGCGGGACAAAGCGCGGGGTTGCTGCTGAACTCGTCTGTGGGATTTCAGAGAATGAAAGGCTTTCCACCTGGAGTTAAAGCTCGCCTACTTTCTAGCAATTTCCTCGATTCAGACTGTCGTGCCCTTCCCTCTTCCTCCCAACACTGAGACTCGAGGACTTCCTTCCAGGGACAGTGATCCGGGCCTAACAGCCACACGGCCATTGTCGGAGCGGCAGGCGATGAAGTGAAAGACGGCGAGTTTGTCACGGGCGCCCCCGCTGAACACGGGGACAAGGCCAGCGTGCACTCAGGAGAACTAAGGGTCCCTGAAGTGGCTCCACGTGACACTCAATTTGGCAACAAAAGAAAACACCTTAAATGCATAAAAACAATTCCCAAAGTCCTCCTAAGGAACACGATTACAATATATTAGCAAATTCTGTGGCATAAACATTTTCAAAAGCATCGGCGAGAGTATTAAATATAAAAGCAGTACGTACACTCCCCTCCCTGCCCTGAAGGGCCGACAGGCGGGCAGGACTGGTCGCGGCGGGCGGCTGCCTACTGCCGCAGCTCCACGTAGTTGGCCGGGAAGAGCCCGTACCTGCCCTTGCACAGGCCACGCCACCAGCCGTCATCGATCATCTCGATGTTGGTGATGACATCATCGGGGTCGAAGGAGATTTCATCATCGCCCGCTAAGGAAGAGGCACAGAGTGACGGTGACATTCAGCATGCCCTGCCCTGCCCTGCCAGGAGGAGGCCCACCAGCCCCAGGAGCCAGCGGCATCCCCCTGGGAGTTGGTCTGCGCTGGGGCAAGGGCTGTGGTCTGCCACACAGCCAGCGGCACGACCAAGATGCCGCAGAGCCCTTCCCACGCGTCGAGCACTGAGCCCACCCACTCTCAGGCCTGAAACGGTGTGCGGGGCAGGGACGTGAATGTGCCCACTCCCGACAGCCAGGCTTCTCGCTGCAGCGGGGCACTGAGGAAGAAGCTGAGGCTGGCATGGGAGGAGCGGGACAACTGGCGATGTTTGAAAAATGACGTCGACCCCTAAGTCTCCCAGAATCCACACACGTATAAATAAACGTACGTGTACGTGCATACATGGGGTAGGCGGTGCCAGCCACCAAGACAGGAGGCCGGACGGGAGTGGAGAAGCGCCCCAGCAGGGCTGGGGCTGCAAGTCTGAGGTGAAAGGACGCAGGGGGGCCACCAGGCTCATCAGCTGCACAGGGAGAAACGGGGACTGTGCGGTGGCATTTGGCCGACACCCACGGACCAGGGGACAGTGCACAGCACTATGTGGGACGGAAGGAGGGGTGACAGGTGTCGTGGGCCCGGGTGCTGCAGGGTGCAGAGGGCAAAGCATGTCTGGGGCCTCCGTGCCAGGAGGGCAGGGCCTCAGCTGGGCCGTGGGTCACCCCAGAGTGAAAGGTGCCAAGGACCTGAAGGGCAGGCAGAGGCTACGGGCTACTGCAGGTGGAGGGGACCAGAGGTGACAGGGAAATGCAGGGAACTCGCCCAAACGGGACAAGAGGTGATGTTAGGACGGCCAATAAAATGTGACCAGTCTGTAGACGTGTTTCAATGGTGACTTTCTCACCTGGAGGCTCGAGTGTCCTTTTATGGGGCACAGTGTCCTTGGTTTGGGGGAATTCACACCAGGGTTTTAGGGGGCATTGGGCATCCCTACAACTGTAGCTGCAGATGGTTCAGAAAATGACCAAAGGTAACGGGTGTGTGTACGTGCATGTATGCGTGTGCGTGCATGCGTCTACAGACAGAGAGACGGGACTTCTGTAACTGAAATTATTTCAAAATAAATTTTTTTTTTTAATTTTAAGTTATTTAAAACCCTGTACTAACACTTTAAGTCAGATTCGTACACGACGAGCTCCTGGGAAATGGTGCTGAGCCCCCCCCCCCCCCCCCGTGCCGCTGTGGGTCCCTCACCTGCTTGGTAGTCATAGAGCGCGATGGCTGTGATCCCAAGGTCGTTTTCATACTCGTCATAGGCGTTTTCCTCTAAAGAGAAACGGTTTTCACTGCTAGAGCCCTTCCCAAGGGCGGGGTCAGGAAGCGTCAGGAGACACGTGGCTGGAAGCGCTGGGAGCTACTGGGGACAGTGGGCTGTGGGGCGTCAGGCACCTTCTAGCCACAGGACTCCAGGTGTAAGGAGCGCACCCCAGTTCCCAGCGCTGACACCCCCGGTGACACCGTTATCTTGACAGGTATCGAGACAGCTTTCAGGGTGTGGTGTTTAAATTTTTAAGGTTTAGCACTTTCAGGAAGGGCGTAACATGGGAAGTAAATGGCCAGCGGGAGGCAGAGCTGATCAGACACCTCCCGCCACCCTCGGGGAACAGGTCCCGGCTCTGCTGATCCCAGTTCTCCTGTTACTCCCAGTGGGTGAGGGGCCTGGTTAAGTCTGGCCGAACACATTACAGGAAAGCTTGCCTTTGAAAATAGAGGCCGGGTGTACTGCTCACCCACCTAGACTACCTGTGAGGATTCAGAGGGCACGGAACCCATCTTTGAGGACCCCCGGACCCTCGGGCCGCCTAGGGCTGGGCTCTCCGCTCTGGAACACGCTCAACAGCAGAAGTCCCTTCCTCCTTCACGCCCATGTCTACCCAGCACCCCCAACACAAGCAGGGAGCTTCCTGGAACCCCCACAGGAGGCCGTACCAAGCCCCCTGAGGTCTAGGGGGGCAGGTTAGTCAACGGGGACGTGAGACCATGTTCACAGAGGAACTTAACGGGCACCCCTCCCCCGGGATCAGTGCAGGAGACCCCCGTACCTCCTTGGTAGTGGCCCGGGGCCTCCGTGGTTTCGTAGACGGCCTCGGGGGCGTAGGCCAAGCCCTGCTGGCTGCTGGCCTCTCGATAGTCGGTGGGCCCCTGGCTGTACTCAGGCTCAGGCTGGCCCACGGGGCCTCTGCTGCTCGGCTGCTCGGCCTTGAACGGGACCGCGTCCTGGGGGAAGAGTCAGGGAGACATTTCACGTGACCTGTGCTGGGTCTCTGACACACGGACCACTAAGTCCCAGGCGGGACTGAGAAAACAGGCTAAGGAGCCATTATCAGCTGACGTTTGGAGAAGGCTCGGATTCTAATCGTGGTACAGTACTGTCGGGAAGACCACGTGCCACTTCCTCCTGAAAAACCCCTCCTCATACCCCAACACCCTGAAGTCCTGCAGTAACTAGGCCCACACGCCTGCCAGGAACCGATGCCTGCGTCCCAGCGGCCATTTCCAGGCCCCCCAAAGCAGCGGAGGGCCGGCCAGCCAGCCCTCCTTCCTCTCACAGCGGCTTCACAGCGTCACTCATCGCGCTGCCCAGAGCAGCCCAGCCTGCAGACGGCGGGACTGTCCTAACCGAACCCTCAAGTGGAGGGTGTGACCAATGGGCCACCTGCAAGTGCAGACGAAATGCACAGCACTGACCCCTCACCGTGACTCCTGAGCCCCAACCAAAGTTCCGAGTTATTTCCCATCAACAGTGGCTTTACGCAGCCTTTCTGACCAGAGTCCATCTGAAGGAACCCTCGTGGCTCAGAAAAGCAAGGCCTACACGGAGAGGCCCCAGTAAGAGCCAGTGTCAGGCACGGGCTTCTCACGGAGGCCAGAGAGAGAGGGGACGCCACCTCCGGGCCACTGAACGGTTCAACTGCTAGGAAGTGACAGGCCCTGAGTCTCCTCTGGGCGAAGGGAAGACTGGACGTTAGAAGCCAGGCATGGTGTGGGGCTATCACGAGAAGGTAGTGGTGGGGACATCACAAGGACCATGGCGTGGGACATCGCCCTCCTCTACCTTCTGGCGACAGCCCCGCCCTCTGCACATCACGTGACCCGCCAGGGCTGCCGATCGCAGGACGCACTTCCCTCCACGCTAAGGACAGCATGTCAACCGGACTTCTCAAAGGAACAGCTTCTCAGTGACTGGCCCAGCAGTGGAACGTGACAAGGGCGGACGGCTCGAGGCCCCCCTTTCCACTGGATTAGAGCTACAACGCCACGTCCACACCTGCCCAGGAGTCTGGAGGACACAGCTGCCATACAGAGGAAGCAGCAGCTCAAGGAGAAGACCCTAGTGGTGATGAGACCGCGGTCCCCCCTCCCAGGACCCCCCAGGCCCACTGCCCCAGCCCAGAGCTCTCCACGGTCCTCGTCCCCTTTATGCCTCAGGTGAGCTGAGTTAGTTTTCATCCCTTGTGACTCAATGACCTCTGAGTGATGACATCCAGGTGAAAGAAGACAGGTGTGTGAACCAGGACAGTGGCTGCGGGGACAGAGAGGGGACGGGATTCAGGTCTCGACTGGGCGTGGTCCTGGACGGTGGTGCAGAGGGGCACCTGGGAGAGGCAGGTGCACGTACAGCTCGTGCAGGAGGCTGGAGACTGAGGTGCAGGGAAGGAGGGAGGGAGGCCGCTGGTCAGAGATGAGGGGAGCACACGGGGATCGTGTCGGCGGGTCTTTGGGACAGAGGCCATTGGTCACAAGGCTCTGATGACAGGAGAGGAGAAAGGGCCGAGGACAGTCTCCGGGCTGAAGGAGACGAGGGAGCTGGAGGGGCGGCCAGTGAAGGGAGGTCTCGTGGGAGAGAAGCAGCTCGGTGCTGGGGATGTGGGTTCTAGAAGGGAGTGTGGTCAGCGTGACAACAGCAGAGGAAGTGAGACCAGAAATCGTGACCCCGTGGCATCAGGAGACCTCACTGGGGGATAGCAGCTGGGGGAGGTAGGGGGGCCCAGCTGGGGTCCGCGGGGGGTAAGAGGCGTGCCGTGCGCTCCAGGCTGCCCTGTCAGGACAGGCAAAGCAGAGCGGTGGAGGGGATGCCTCTGTCCACGTGGCACGAGCTGGGAAGGGTGTCTGCGGAGTCGGAATGGTGACACCAACCTCATAGATGGGGCTCGAAGGCGGCCTCTCCTGGACGGGCTGTGGAGTGGGGGACGCGGGCGGGGTTTGCTTCTGGGCTCTGGCTTGCTCCTGCAACAGAAAGACAAGCAGCCGTCAGAACACTGCCGGGTCCCCCTGGATCACTGACAGTGGCCAGGAGATGGGCGCACCCAGATCAGGGCACACTCAGTGCCAGAGGAAAGAGCAGACCCCCGCATGGAGCTGAAGCACCCGGGGGTGTAAGTGTAACTCTGCTTTGAATGAAGGTCATGCTGTCAGCCAAGCACTGCCAACAGAGCCTCAGGGGCCCACAGGCCTCCTGCCACCACCATATAAACAGGTTTATGTGGCTCAGTCAGAAGGCAAGCGTGCTGTCAGAGCTGTGACTGTGTCCCCCCATTCCTGACTCAGCTGATTTAGACGAGGAGATCTGGGGCTTTGAGCTGATGCTATAATGCACCGAGGCTTTGGGGACCTTTCAAGTGGGGTGAATGTATTTTGCACGTAGGACGGACAGACATGAACCTTTGGGGTCCAGAGGCAGACTGCGGTGGACAGAATACTGGCCCCTCAAAGATGTCGACGTCCCACTCCCAGATCCTGAGTACGTAACCTCACGTGGCAAAAGGGAATGCAGACGAGAAGAAGTGATCAGGAAAAGTGCTGATGAACGGAGAGGCAAGAAGGGGCCACAGCCAGGACTGGGGGCGCCTCTAGCGGCTGGGAAGGCAGGGAACGGACTATCCCTGGAGCCTCCCCAGGAACGCGACACCTGTCAGAACCGCGTGTCGTTTTAACCAAGTTGTGGTCATGAGATGCAGCAGCCACAGGATACGGAGCTGGCGGCCAGGGGGTTGGCTTCTTCTCCATGTCACAGTTGAGGACACTGAGGTGCAAGACCAGTGAGTGGCACGCCCGGGACACCCACCAGGGAGCAGCAGCAGGCCCTCGAGCAAGCCGCCTCGGGAACGGGGACTACGGAAGTGCTGTCTCGTACAGAACTTCATCCGGCACAGCTCTCCACCCGGGGGACCCTGACCGATGGCGCCACCAGCAGTCACAAATCTGACATCACTCGGAACCATCAAACACGGGAGGCAGGAGAGTTTTCCTGAAGGGGCTGCGCCAGCAAGGGGCGGGGGGGTGGGCTTCCAGAGAGGCCGCTGGTTTCCATCTGAGTCCCCTGGACAAGGGTCTGTGACAGCCCCGGCTGGTACAGAGACACACCTTCTCGGGGGCAGGCTACCGAGCCTGAGTCACGCCCATGGGGCCCATGTTGGTGTCCCGCATGCCAGGGTACTGAGACGTGTGCCATTGGCAATCCTACTTGTGGGGCGTCTTCCCACAAACCACGAGGGTCCTGAGTGAGCAGTGCTGTGCTGGGAGGGGAGGGGAGACACCGGTGACAAGGGTGACAGGCTGGAAACAGGACAACACAGCGGAAGGGACAGCAAGGGAAGCGCGAAAGGAAAGAGGCTGGATAATGACCGAGCGAGGATTCTTCTCCAGCAGCCGATCCTGGGCACCGTTTGGATGCTGAAGGGACTCAGGGACAAGGGATCAAACACCAAGGTATAAAACGAGGAACGCATTAATTATTTGAAAACACGACCAGGATTTCGGGAAAAGGTGACTTATAGTGTCGATCTGTGTGTTAAACAACAAAGAAAAACCAACAAACATCTTACTAAACACCATGAAGGAGAGAGATCTTTAAAAGTTTCTAGCAATTTAAGGACTGATAAATGGTAACAAATTCATTATTCCAACTTCTGTGCGCGTAACGAGTCACGAGCCCGCCCAGACGACGGGTGTGCCACGCAGCCCGGGGCGCGGTGTGGCTACCCACCCCGGTGCGCGCACGTGCCCTCTGCGACGCCCGCACCCCAACATCGCCACGACACGCTTCTGAGAGCGCGTCGCTGTGGTGAAGCGGCACGTGCGTGCACATCCGGGCTTAGTCCATTCACTTCCTGCCTGCTGCATCTTAGTTTTCTCACCCTCCACCCTCCCTCAATGGCGTTTCCAGAGGCTCAGCCACTGACTGATGGGGGAGAAAATGCCCCCGGGGTAAGTAGGGCTTTCCAGTTTACCAAACAACTGCGTGTGCATTATTTCAGATTCTATGTCCTAACTACCCCAGCAAGAGTTGTGCAAGTGTTTCCACCCGCATTTTACAGATCAGTGAGCTGACCTGCCACCGTTAGTGGCTGCCCAGTGAGCAGGAGAGCATGAGAACCAGAGCCGTCAGCCATCCGGACCATCGGGAAAGCTCCAGGAAGGCCAAAGCCCACGCCGTCCTGCGTACTTCCTCCTCTCCCACCCCACTTTCTCTAGTGGACGAACAGTACGGAGCCCCACGAAGCAGCAGCTGACTAGGTGACAGGAGTAAGGGCTACAAAGGAGACCACCCTGCTTCTCACGGGGACCCCTCTTCTGTCCCCAACTTCCTCCCGGAAAGAGCGCGGGCTGCAAGGCGACGGGGGAGGACGGGGGCTGCTGGGGAAACCGGGACAGGAGCTCAGTGCAGGGAGAGGGCAACAGCGAGATGCAGACACGAAGGCCGACAGCTGGGAAAGACTCGCGGGCCACCGTGCACAGAACAGCAAGCTCAGCTGTCTACTAGTACCTGGTGGTCCACAGACTCGATACGTGCGGCTACAAGTTCAAGTTTCTAAGAGCGCAGACTTAATTTAAGCGGGAGTTCCAAGTGCTTCCTAGCGAAGCGCTCTGGACCAGAGGGAGCAGCCCAAGCCGAGGCCCAGGGCCCGCGCACGTGCACTCGCCGGAGCCCGGCGGCGCGGCCTCTCACTCACCTCCAGCTGCCGACGGGCCTCCTCCTGCTCCCGTCGCTCCTTCGCCATCCTCTGCGCCCTCTCCGCTTCCGCCTTCCGCCTGTCTTCTTGCTCTTTCTCCTTCGCGAGGTTTTCAAAGTTAGCTCTGATGTTGCTGGTTTTGCTGTTCACTAGAGGGGAGGGGAGGAGAGGTTTCCATCTGACGACAACACCCCCGTCTCCCCGACCAGCGCCACTCATGGGGTGACCACCCGTGGGAACGACCGCGAAGGGAGACGTCCCCGGATGCCGACCCAGCCCGGCCACCACGAACCAGCCCTGTGCCTTTCTGTCCACTGCAGTCGGGGGGATGGACGAATAGCACGAGCCTGGTATTTGGGGCACTTTTATATTCCAAACGGCGCTGTATGCTTCACCACCACACACTCAAGGAAAACAAACCCAACTTCCCGTAGTGATGCCCTTGATAAGACAGCAGAAAGTACTGATGTTGACCGAATCTCAGCCCTGGAGCACACAGCTCTGGATCTTTACAGTGACAAATGGGAGGGTACACACACTACTGCTGCTGAGCAGGGACGCTCGGCGCTCGTCACAAGGGAAACCGTGTGGACTGTCCGAGCAGCAAGTTGAACTCATGGACTCATGTCCGCTTGTGTCTGTGGCAGACATTTTTTCCAAAACAAACAAACAGAAAAGCCACTGCGGTAACTGCTGTCAATGGGACAATTCAGCTTTCAAGCCCCATCTGGAAAACGTGGACCTGCCACCATGAGCACGGCAATCTCCCAATTTTACTTAAAGACTTTCTGATACGATTGATGGTAACCTTAATGAAGGTAGTTTTTTGGATACTGTATAATGAACTGAAATTCACCATTGGGAGATCACAGAAGTCAGTGATGCAGTATTTTCCAAATGACCAGTATGAGTTACAAACCACGCTATGAGAGAACCACTCAGGCACTGCCTGGGTGGCCTCAAAGGAGAGCGCCCACAGGACCCGAGGAGGCTATGGTGACACCCTTCTCTTTCGCGGCGGCAGATCTGGATGAGTCCCTATTTTCTTCCTGAACATCCTGATTTGTCACAGCAGCAAAAGCTGTCAGAATCCAACTGTCTCATATGAAGGACATTTACAGAAATGCAAAACAGTGCCATCCTCCTACGTTTTGTTTTGAAAATGTACTTTTCTCATAAACAGTATTAACATGTGATGGTTTTATCATTTTGAATTAATAAAACTTCAGCATCTTCTGTTTATATCCTAACCCAGTAAAGATGAGCAGACATAACCCACGTCCACAGCTTCTCTCTGGGGTCCTCTATGACCTCACGCAAGCCCGTGTCCTGACCACCAAGTCTGAGCACCGCTGCCCTGGGCACCCAGTTGACAAAGGTGCCTTTCTTCCTACTTTCGGTTTATCACCACTTTCAATCATGGGTAAGGTTTTCTCCAGCTAACCGTACCGTGGAGGGCAGGGCCCCGGGACGGGACCGCGTGCCCCACAGGCGCTTTCACACGCAGCCGTCCCCTCAAGGTCAGACCACAAGCAGCCTGGTGCTGGGCCCATGAGTGGGGACAGGAGAGCTCGTCCCCGTCAGCGCGGGCGTCAGGGCACAGGCCTCCGGTCCTGGCCGCGGCTGACAGGCACACTGGCTGGCGGGGGCTGCAGGGGCTGCAGGGCCTCGCAGAACCTGGTCCCCGGCAGTGAGGAGGCGCCTGCGGACGTGCCAGTGACCAGCTCTGCTTCGGGAAGCACCCCCCAGAACAGACCCTACTGCCAGGGAGTTGCCACACACTGTGTCTGAAAGGCGCACTGACCCTCCGCGACACCTTCCATCAAAAGGGTCACCAAGGCTTTCCCGAAGACACGCTCCCATCAACGCTCCATCTCTCCCGCTCCCATCTGCCAATGACCCTCTGTCCTCGGCGTTTTCCCGGGAACAACCCCCAGCATGGAATTTCCTCCTGGGAAAACCGTAGTGCTGCTGGGGGTCTGCTAGGACTTACCTGCTTCCACGGGGACCGTCTTCTGGTAAGTGGAGGCTACCTTGGTGACATCCTCAAAGGTGGAAGCATTCTACCAAGACAGAAAAGGCGGATCAGGGGGCGCTTTCTCTCCTCCTCACACACCGTGACCCCTACCTCCCGCCCACAGATAGGTGGTTCCCTCTATCACGGTTAACAGGAGCCACACTCACTGCCACGCACAGGCCTCTCAACCTCCTGCCCGAGGCCACCTCCCAGGGACCCCACGTTCCTCGTGTCCCCCCCGGGGTCTCCCTACACATCCCCAAGATGCTCTGGTCTCTTCCATCTTAAAACAGCACCCCCCGTTTGGGCGACCACTGCGCAGCTTACCTGGACCACGGGGTGAAGGAGGCCGGAAGCGGCTGACTCCGTGGCTCCCCTCCCCACACAGCCCAGACCCCTCCAAACTCCCCCTCCAGACCCCGAAAAAAGCCCTCTCCAGGACTCGAAGGGCCACCACATCACTCAGACGTGGTCACCCAAACGTGACCACACCCGCAGAACCACTGCAGGGTGACCCCTCAGACCAGCACCGCCGGACCCGTGGGTGCCCCCATCTCACTGGGCGCCCTTCCCAGTCTCCTGCCACCAGCCTGACCACTGCCACCTGCAGGTGCAGCCCTGGGCCCGTCACCACTCTGCAGGCTCCTCCCCTGGTGTCCCACCAGCCCCCACTCCACACCTGCACGCACACCTGTCTGGCTGCACTGTCCTCACCTACGTGCGCCCGTCCCCCAGCCACCCGCCCTCGCCACGCCCACAGCTGCTCCTCCATCGCCCCCCGCGGTGGCCCTGCCTTTCTCCCCTTCACCCATGAAGCCCCGGCCACACCACCCACGCTGCTGAGGGCAGGGCTTCATTCCCACGCCCCCAACCCCGGCCTGAGCCGTCACCGCACCCCACTCACACCACAGAAGCCACCTTCCAACTGGGGCCACGGCCTCACAGCGCTGGCCCCCCAACGCCACGCCACGGCCCGGAGCTTCTAAGTCGGGTCCCGTTCATGCCACTCGCCCACCAAACCTTTCCGGGCCACTCAGAGCTCATCCATGAAGTGGAAACCTCACAGGGTCTGGTCTGCAGGCTCCGTGCAGGGGCCCCTAGCAGCGCCTCACCCCTGCCGCCCTCTGCAGTGCACCCCAACAAGCTTCTCTTAGACCCTCGGATCTGCAATGCCCCCGTCCCACAGGTGCCTCTGCTCCCACCTCCCAGCCCCGCTTCTCCGGCAATCTCCCCACGCCCCCCACAACTGAACTCGCACTCACTTCCTGAGGACCTTCCCAGACCGAGCCGGAGCCCTGTGCCCTGCCACACGCTCCCGGGGCCCACACGGTCAAGTGGGGGTGTCCCTGAATGACAGTTGCCTGTGTGGGCAGCTCCGAACACAATGGGAGCGGAACTCCATGAGGCCCAGCTCTGCCGTCCATGACCTTGGGCCCGGCAGAGGACTGGGCAGGGGGGCCTGCGTCTCTGTTCAGCTGAAATGACAGGAGACGGAAGCCACACCCACTCCCAAGTCTGATACTCGGACATGGCTGCACTGGAGTCTAGAACAATCATCTGACTTGCTGAAGACCAACCAATTGGGATACTGGGACCAGTCGGAAGTGACAAGCCCAGCAGAGGAGCCCCTGGTGAAGGAAACAAACAAGTGTTTCCATGGAGCAGCTGCAAGAGGCAGCCGAAGGGTTAGGACCCGGCTTCTCGGTGGACGCTATCCAAGGACGCAGATGTTCTGGGTCTGCGCGCGTCCATCGCGTGTGGTACTGAGCTCTCCGGACATGGCCAGTGTGACCAGGAACTTCCTCTCCAACATGGTTTACGGCTTACGACTTTGAATTCAAATAGCCACGGGTCCTAGAGGCTCTTGAGCCAAAGTGCCTGGGTTGCAATGGCGGTCCAGCCCCTCACCACTGGGCCTGCCTGGCGGGGACTCCTGACTGAAATGGGACAGGGACAGGACCTGCCTCACAGGAGGCCAGCCACACGTGGTAGCTACCTCACCACCACGGTGATGACACAGGCCTGATGTCAATGTCTGCACTTCTGAAAACCCGAGCCAGGCGTCCCCCTGGGAGCAGCCACACAACAGCGCGGCGACACCCAGAGCGGGACACTTCCCACACATGGGCAGAAGGCAGCAGGCCCAGGGTCGGCATGCCTACCTTGTCCATGCGATCCTTCTGTACCCCGTACTTCCCGCCGAATCCTCTGGCGTAGTCTGGAAGGTGGCACAACACAACACTTACGTCTCAGGCTGAGGCAAGCATGGTGCCGACGGCACACGCATGCACACAGGTCGACACAGCCCTGAAGACGCCCCCCGAGCCAGAAGAAACGACAAGCCCCAAACACTGCGCGAGTGTGTGCTCGCAGGTCTCACAGGGCATTTCGTTTCTCCTGGCAGCCCTCAGGCGGTGAGGCAGGGGAGGCGTGAGCATGCTTTCCGCGTCCTTCGGGGGGTTTGGGGGGGGGTGGGCAGCATGAGCCGAGGGGACGCGCGGGCCCCGCAGCGAGCCACTTCCCAGCACAGTCTTCCCCCAGCCCCGGCCTCAGCCCGCCCCCCCCCCACTCTGCCTCTGGGCAGCGCTAAAAAGGAGGCTCAACCCAGGCTTTCTCTTGCTTTTTCAAAAAACAATTCCACAGGAAATTCTACCAGCCAAATACTTATGTGGTAGCCACACAGATCTATCTACGTGACAGTCACCGTCACGCAGAGTTAACGCCACGTGGGGCCGAGGCCATCGCCACGCGGTCTCCTTCCCCCCCACACCCCCCCGAACGCTGTTGCGTGTCTCTGACACTGCGACCAAAAGCCTGAATTCTGCCCTGTACTCGTTTTCCCATCACGTGTCCAGGTTCTAAAACCCAAGTCCGAATTTTGACAATAATTGTAATAAATAGTTGCTCTAAGGAAAAATGCGTTTGCCATTTGGACAACCAATATATACACCCTAAAACGTCTGTCTCTTTCTAGCTTGTGTACATACTATTTGGCTCTGTGTGAACGTATACATAGACGGTATCATCGAAAAACAAAACAAACAAAAAACAAAAACACCCCTCATTCTGAGCCAAAAAAAAAGAAAAAAACCACCACAAATCACACACAGAAACCACACGGAACACGCCTGCCACCGAGCCTGTGGTGGGAGCCCATGGTCTGGGTGAACCGAACACATTCTCCTTGTCTCGGAGACAATAAGGCGACTTCCTCAATTACTCACAGAAGTCACGGTCACAGCAAGAGCTCCTGCAGGAGGCTGCTAGGAGACGAGACACCCCACGCCAGAAACTAGTCACGTTATGAGGTTGGGATGCCATAACCTGGAAACTACGATCACGTTTTACCAAACACAGATCCCAAAGGTTACAGGGAGAATGGGGGCAGAAGTATCGCTCCAATGTAAAACTGGGCCTAAAATGCCCATGTGCCCCAACAAGGGACAGTGGGTGGCTCGGAGGGCTGAGCCCTGAAGTCTGTGCTGGAAGTGGCTGCACTGCAGGGCGGGACGCGGGGGCGGGGGTGGGGGGCTGATGAGCACTGTGCCTTGCTGGGACTCGTGCTTGGCCAGTCTCTCCTTGTAATCAAACCCCACAGCACTGGAGTCCTGCCTCTCGGACTGAACACCAAATCTGCCTCCGAAACCAGTCTTATAATCTGAAAATCCGCAAGTGACAGTGGAGAAAACACCGAGAGAGGAAACACAGTTTGGTTAAAATCGCATGAGCTGCTTTAGAGAAAGCAGGAGCTCTCCCGAGGTCGGTGCTAAGAGCCAGCTCCCAGGGCCATGGTCCAAAGTGGCTTCAAAAGCTTACGGAATAAACTTAACATCTGAACACTTCAGCCCAGATCTGTATTTGAAATGATTCAGTACAGCCACTCCACGTGCGAGGTCTTTCTAGGGCCCTACCACGCTGCAGACAAGAGAATGCGTCTCTGTGCACGTGACGAGACACATTACACGCAGTCTTACAGAGCAGTGTCCCCGAGCCCACTCCTGACTGTGCTGGGTGAAGGCTGGGGTGGGGATGTCTGGGTCCCACGCGCCCTCTTCCCCCCAGGGACCAGGTTCCGTTATGGTGAGCAAGTACTTCCGGGTAGAGAGAAGGTCTCCTTTCACCAACTGCTGCACTTGGTCAACAAGAGTTCACGGGCTGGGGACACCGTCGCCCCTTCGGCTGAACAAGGGCAGGAAATAGCACTCCCAGAACGCACCGGCGGGACCGGCTTCCTAAGGAGGTGACCACCCCGCCTTTCCCCCAGCAGCTCTCCCGCTCGGGAGGGGACGGTGAATCCTACACTGGCTGAAGGGTTTTCTCAAAACTGTGGGAGGCCCAGGACACCCCCAAACAGTGAGGACAAAACAACAGTGCACAGAAATACAGCGAGAACACAGCATGTCAACGGACTGGTGACTGACAACCAGCCAACCTCCGAAAGGGCCCCAAGAACGAGTGTGAACATGGACGTACCTTTCTGGGAGTCGTGCAGCTGCAGCTTCTCCTGGTGATCCCAGCCCAGGGCACACTTGTCTTGTCTGTCTGTCTGCACACCAAACTTTCCTCCGAACCCTTTCACATAGTCTACACGGACGAGACAAGACCACGACCCAGGATTAGTGGGCAGCGTGGGTAACAGGCAGAAAGCAGGTTATGGATGCAGTGAATACGAACAACTGGCTAACTGTGTCCTTTCTCTCTCCGATCTTTGCTAAAACTCTGGATGACGTTACAAGGACCTCCTATAGGATGTCCGGGAGAAAACCTAATCTCTAATCTGTTTTGTGAGGAAACACAGGTGGGGCCCCACCTCAGAAGCTCCAAGGCACGCGGCCTCCACCAGCACTAATGGGCCACCGCGGCGTCACCATTTACAAACAGACGTGCGACCCACGGCTGTCACCACAAGCGACACTCCTGGGCTGTTGGATGCCCCCAAACGTGCGAGGATTTGTCTCTTATTTAACAGCTGTGTTTTGGGATTTGCTGTTTGAAACTGAATTATTTAATTAGAGAGAGACAGCCTCTCTGGGGTTGCTGGCGAGTTCCGGCTTCCGTGTCTGCTCTGGTTACCACCTCGCTCACTAAAGCTGCCAGCCGGGGAGTAACAGCGAAGCACCTTTCTGGGACTCGTGCTTCTCCGTTTTGCCTTGATACTCGAAGCCGACGGCGCTTTTGTCCACTTTGTCTTTGTCAACACCGTACTTGCCCCCGAAGCCTCTGGAATAATCTACAAACAAGAACAGCATGTTCACACGGCAGCCACGGAACCCGGGACACACGTGGTCTCAGCAGTCCCCGGGACGTCTAGCACTCAGCTGAGCAAAACGGAACAGAACTCTCTTAGGCTCACGATACGGTCACTGAGGAACACGGAAACCCTCAGGTACGACCTCTGAGTAACACCAGAAACACGAAGAGCAGCAGCCATGGCACATTAACAACTGAGCGCCCTTTGCTCCTGAAGATGGCACCAAATACTGGGTCATTACGAAGCCTGAGGTCAGGAGGAGCCATCAGTGCGGCTCTCAAAGGTCACGGTGCCTCGGGAACGAAAGCAAGCAGAAGCGCGCCCGCCCAGGAGCGCCTTCAAAGAAACAGGAGACATGGAGCATCTTCCAGAAACATCAGTGCTGCTCAGAGGTAAGTCATTTAAACAGTTCCTGTGACACTGAAGCACAGACACATTCATGGAACAGGATGCGAAGATCAAGTCCCTTCCCAGAGGGCCCGGGGCTGAGGAGGGGACTGAGGCGCCCAGGGCACACTGGCCGGGCTCCGGGCTTCCCAGAGGCAGCACTCACTCTTCTTCCAGGGTCACGGGGACAGGGATGGGCAGCGGGTCCTGACACGCGGTGTGCGTACTGGGCAAAGGAGTACAGGTTCCAGTAAAGCAGGTGAAGCCAGCGAACAGAGAGCAATCAGGGTTTAAAGTAACCCCGCAAGGCAGGCAGAGGCTGCAAACCAAGTGCCAAGAAAGGGGCCGTGTGGCCCGCAGGCCGGTGTGCTGGCAAGTGACAGCAAGTGACATCCGCGGCAAATCAGGCTGAGCGGCCCCTCGGGCCCACCGGCCTTTCCAGGGGAAATGCCAAGGCAGTGGTGTTTCCAGAGTTGGTTTTGTTTTTTTAAAAGAAATCTGGGTTTTTCCAATATGCAAGCTATTTTTCAATGTTGGCTATTATTTTTTAAAATTGTGCAGGCCGATGAAACAAACACTGCAAAGAACCAACGTGACCTGTGTAGTGGGTGGCGAATCTTGCAGACATCCTCCACGACACCCCTGCCGGGGCCAAATGGGCCAAGGCTCAAAACTGACTGCCCAGAGGGCCGGGGCCGTGAAGGGAAGCGTCAGCAGGCTCGAGGGACAGTTGGCCCATCGACATTTTAAATTTGGTGTCTTTGAACTCAGCAATGCCGTTTCTAGGAACGCATCAGTGGAATATTTGCTTATGTACGTGAGACACAGGTACAAAAACATTTTCTGCACTTGAAACACTAAAGAACTGGAAATAACCTAAATTCTACATTCAAAAGAGGAATGGTTAAATGGATTACAGAATCGTCACACAATGGAGACCAAGTCATCATTACAAATGACAAACCCGCCACACTGACCCGAAAAGAACACGGGCGTCCAAACATCTTAAGTTCAAAATACTTCAGATTAAGTGTAAGTGGAAAGTAACCCTATCTGTACCACGGGAGAAATCCCCAGGTGTTTACGTGGGAATGAGCGACACAACGGGAAGGGGCACCCACGGGTGAGCGCGGGAGCCGTGTGGACTGGACTGACCTCTCTGTGACTCGTGCTTCTCGGTCTTGCCCTGGTAGTCGAAGCCCACGGCGCTCTTGTCCACCCGGTCGGCCTGCACGCCGTACTTGCCGCCGAAGCCACTCGAGTAGTCTGCGGGGACAGGGCGGCAGGCAGTGAGGGAGCCCCATGACTGACACGCCGTGGCTTTGGTGAAACTAAGTCGGCGTGCGTCTCACCAAGACACCAAGCACACACGTTAAGACACACGAGAAGCCCCCCACTGTCACACAGGAGTGACACAGGACACCAGGCCGTCAGGGGGCACCTCTGTCACGACAGCAGGATGAAGCTGCACTCCCACTTGGGAAACTAACCATTCGAATGAAGGTCAGTGGGTAAAGAAAGCTACGCAGCGAGACCCTTTCCAGAAAAGGCCTCACCCCTCCCACACGCCCATGCAGGGCTGACGGGGCCGTAGTGCTCACAGACTGAGCGCTTGTCCCTGGGTCACGCGAGGACACACGGAGTCAGGAGTAAAGGAGCTTGCAAAACCAACAAACAAAAATACCTCAAGTGCTTTGAGGAAGGGATATGCTTGCATTTTCAAAAATGGATTTCTGAGACCAACGTGACCTAACAAAGGCTAGCCAACATCATGTAAACACGGGGGGGGGGACATCTCGGCCCCGCTTTCTAACCCGGGGGAATGTTAGCTCTTCACCAACAAAGTCAGAGCATGAGCTTTGCAGGGCGATAGGGCTCGGAGGGAGGGAAGGCGGCTTCTGCAGCCAGGTCGGAGGCATCACGACGACAGCAGAGGCCAGAGCTTCACGAGCTGGTGACGGGGATGCACTGTCACACCACCAGGTGACCCAGACACTTAAGGAGGGGCAGAGTCCTCCGTGACACCCGTCAGCCCGTCCCTGTCTGCCTGCTCCGCATCTTACCTTTCTGGGAGGCATGCTTCTCGGTTTTCCCCTGGTATTCGAAGCCCACAGCAGACTGCAGGGACGAGACAAGTGAAGAGCATTCTTAAACGCCTCCACGACACGGACGCAATTCTTAAAGACACAGACCACATTATCTTTCTAACTTTGGTTTCCCGAGCCAGGTGCAGGGTCTAACGAACGCCAAGAGCGCTGGCCTTTGGAAGCTGCAGGCCACACCCCATCTAACACAGCCCGGGGCTGCCCAGGGAAGGCCGCGTCCCAGCCAGCCTGTGCCAGTTATGCTCGTGGGTCTCAGCCACCTCCATCCTCCAGGTCGATCCCCTACGACCAAACAGTCACTCGCTTTTCAGATGACATTAGCGGACCCAACACTGTGGGGTGTCCTCAAACACAACCCCAGGGGATGGGTCCTGTCACCCCACTTCACAGACAGGGAAGTGTGCAGCACGGCTGGCCAGCAGGTAGCCAGGCCAGAAGGTGGACTGAGGTCTGACTCCAAACCCAGGCTCTCGACTGAGTCAGGCCGAGGCCCAACCGCCGCACAGCATGTGGGTGTAAGTGCAGCGCCGGAAACGGCGTGTGCGCCACACTCTGCCGTATGGGCTTTGAACCTCGCTCCACCACGGTGACAGCCCTGCGGGGAGGGAGGGCAGAAATGGCCTCCGCTGGCACACTCCTGGGCACATCTAAGCTGTCCCTGGTCCGTCTGATGAGCAGATACCAACACGGCGCCTCTGCAGCCAACACGGAGAAGGCCGTCCCGCTCTCCCGTCCTCGTGTCTTAGCACAGTCACCTTGGAGCAGCTCAGAGGCACGGCCACCTTTGCGCCCCCTCCAGAGGCCCAGAGGACACGCCGGGCAGCACATCGAGGCTGGCAGCCGGCTCTGAGCTACAGGGAGTGGTCCCCTGCTGGTCCCCAGGGCGCATCACTCACCTGGTCAACTCTGTCCAGCTGGACCCCGAACTTGCCCCCGAAGCCGCGGACGGAGTCAACCTGCGAGCAGTGCTTGGAAAGGCTGGCCTGGTACTCGTGGCCGACGGCGGACTGTACAGGACAGACAGGCAGTCAGGTGCCCGCCGTGGTGCAGGGCCTGTGGGGTGCTCCTTCAACACCCGCACTGTGAAGTCGGTGCAGGGCTTCTGATTCCCGGGGGACCTCCCACCCCGGCCTGTGCAGGCGGTCACTGCGCTCCCTCGGCCTTGGGCCCCAGGAAGCCGCCCGTGAACCCCGGCCACGTGGGGCTTCTGACACGACTGGGTGTGAACAAAGGACCAGGAGGCCAATCCCCGCCCAGAAACCACAGAGCCAGCAGCCGGCAACACAGCGCCAAAGGTCCGTTCACAGGATGACAGTTGGCAATCTGGCTATTCGGCCAAAGTGAGACATGTTCATCCCATGTGACCCAGGAATCGGGACCAAGAATACTTTGCTAATAAACTGAAATAGACACATGTGCTTTCGTTACAATATGTATTCAGAGTCAACACCTACTGAGCACACGCCCCACGCAGGAGTGGAGCGGGCCTGTCACCCCATGGGCTCATCCAATGTCACAAACTGTCATCCCCACTGGCAGACGGAAGCAGGTCAGCCACCTTCTGCTCGAGGTGTCATGTCTACCGGACAGTAAGTCGGCGTGCGACTTTCCACACACTTCCCGCCACAGACGGAGTGAGCACACCATGGCCTGCGGGCCACCTGCACCTCAGCCCTTTGTGAGTCAAGCTTTTGGGAACCCAGCCACATGTGTCATTCACACAATGTCTACGGCCGCGTCGGTGATTCGACCATCCGGGTCAGTAGTCGCGTCAGAGACCCGAGGGCCCACAAGCTGAACATATTCCTACCCGAACTCTGGGGCCCCCAGCCCTGCTGGCTCCCGGGTCAGAGTGGACAGTGGTCACGGACCCCTTCAGGGCAGCAAGGACAGGCTGACACGCGACCCAGTGCGGGGCATGGAGAAGGCACACGCAAACCTTTGCTCTTACTCAGCAAGTCACCACCGCCTGGGAAGTGCCCCCGGACCCCCACCACAGCTGCTCCTCCAGTCAGGGGCCTGTCAGGCCCCACCACAAACATGCTCCCGGTCTGTTCATCTCCAACTTCACCGCCTGGGTTTGGGGTCAGACTAAAGCAGGGTCAACACGCAACTCAGTGTCCATTCTTCCCGTGTCCCGGGGAAAAAAGCAGGTTTTACTTGGAACTTCGGAGCTGTGTTCCTTTCTTTTCTTCCCGGGTTCCAACGTCTGTAGCCAACTGCCGATGCGTGGGGCCCCACGGCCTCTGAAAACCTCTGTGGCGGACACTGCCCACCATGGCCTCCAGGGTCACATGTGAAAACCATCAACAAAGCAACACCCACAGGCGGTGTGCCAAGGGGTTCCCAGCATGACTATTCCGAAAGAACTTGGAAGAAAATGGTTCCAAAACGATGGCCAGAGTGACAGCTTGGCAATTCTTCCAGCTTTTTGACTGACACGGATTACCCCCAAATTGCCTGCGACCTTATACTGACGACACTCCGCCTGTTACTAGACAGCACGGGGCAGGGCGCTGAATGGACGCTGGGTCTCGGATGTGGCGGACACGAGGGATGGCGCCCACGCCACGCAGCACGGCCACCTCTGGTCCTGGCGGCTGCAAGTGCCCAGACTGCAGTGTAGACAGCACCCGACAGCTGCTGCGCCTCCTGTCCACACGCCCCTCACAAACATGCGTTTGCCGAGGTGGGTTTGTTCTGGAAGTCTCCATCACACTGTCCTCAATTCTCAATAGATCTCAGGGTTTTTGCAATTTCTGGACAGGACAGTTACAGATAACTTAAGCCACTTATGTTTGGGTTTAAATCTTAGTTATTTCTGACAACAGGTTGGTCCAACCGTGTTCACAGAGTTGACAGCTAACCTTCCTTCGTGCGCTGAGGCACAGAGGGGGAACCGAATGACTAACCTTTGGGGAGGACAGCCCAGCTCGTCCACTGGGAAGGACAGAGCACGTCTCTGAGCTGTCCAAGTACCAACGATGCATCGCCCAGAGACAGCGGTTCTGGGCATCCAAGAGACGTCCATTCAGAGCTGTCACGGTGCTAGACTGGGGACGACGAGTCTCGGCCCCTAAGAGCCTCCATGGAGAGAACAGTACGATGTGGCAGCACGGATGACACAGAGAAGCCGAGGGTGGCAGGAGAGGGCACAGGGAGAGGCAGCCGCAGGCTTGTGGGAGGGCGGGGGGGGGTGGGTAAGAGGGCCCCTTCAGAGAAGCTCGGGACTAGACAGGCCCAAGGCGAGGTGCTACGAGTGACATGGTCCCAGCAGCAATAGAGAAGCAGGAAGTCACAGTGCTGTGGCTGCTGTTCTCCAGCTCTTCCTTGATAGATTTTCCCCAACATGCCATCTTTCCAACCCAGAGTTGGGGGTGCAAACTTCTACTGAATTTCTCTTTAACTCCCCACAATCCCGCGAGCACAAGCTTCACTGGGGTGGGAAAGGTTTCCACTTACTTAGTTCTCTCACCGCCCTAAACACAGGGAGTTTTGTCTGTTTGCACCACTAAAAGCTACCATGTTTTTTTTTAGAATCCAAAGATGACTCTATCCACTTTCCGTTTCAGTGTTAAAGACGTCTCCACGAGTGACAGCCACACTGTGAAAAGTCCCTGTCTCTTTCCTGCAGCTCGCTTTTTATCTGATTCCAGCTCCGGGCTAATTCTGGACACGGTCTGTGGTGCCCACAGGCCCCCACGTATCTCCTCTGCGGTGACAGTGTGGCGCAGTGCTCTGTGACGCAGACGTGACACAGCTCAGACACTGAATCCGATCCATGTGCGAGGGGCCAGGTGTGGAATTACAGACCAGAACCCGACACCTGCGGATACTTGCACACAGAAGGCAGGCAGACCTCTGCTGGGTCAGAACCTCCCTGCGCGGCTCAGGGACGGTCACAATGCAAAGATCAGCCTGACTGGGAAGCAAACCCACAACAGTCCACTGTCTTCGCTCCAGGACAGGGGGCAGGAAGAGGGATTCGTGCCTGTACGTCAAAGGCTGACGCATTCAGCCAGCACTTCCACTGTGTTGTACTTGGACTTGGCTGGGGGGCAGTGATGTTGTGCCGAGTA
This sequence comes from Rhinolophus ferrumequinum, assembly GCF_004115265.2. Lineage (NCBI taxonomy): Eukaryota > Metazoa > Chordata > Mammalia > Chiroptera > Rhinolophidae > Rhinolophus > Rhinolophus ferrumequinum. The sequence continues at coordinate 2,976,284 of NC_046294.1, forward strand.
CCGGGCTGCTCTCTGAAGGTCAGTAAATACGTGAAGGCTGCATGTTCACCCGTGACGTGGAACGTGGGGCCCACAGACCTGGTTCTGGTCTGGACGGGCACGCACATGTCAGGCAGTGGTGACACCGACACTGCAGTCCACGTGCTTCTGGACTCCCGTCCTGACCCCAGCGCTGGCCTCGGGGGCTGACCTCCCGCTCTGGGCCTCCCTACGCATCAGCCGCGCCCCAGCACCTGAGAATCTTAAAAGGGCGTCTATACAGCGGGAGTACTTTACGAGCGCAGCCAATCAACAGGGGACCAGTTTGGGCAAATCTCATCCTCAACCAATCAACTCAAAGCTGAACCTGAGGAACAGCTGGAGTGGCTACTTTGCTGACCGTGGGAGAGCGCAAAGCACACCGGGAACCTGCAGCGAAGTCCACTTACTTTGTCCATTCTGTCCTGTTCCACGCCAAACTTCCCTCCGTAACCATGAGAGGCTTTTGGTCCTGTTTCAAGTTCCTTCTCCTTGAGGGTCTGGTGTTCTTGAAAAACATTCTCTCTCAGCTTGTGTATGCTGGAAGGGAAGAAATGAAACAGGAGCAAAGCAGTCAAACAGATGTGCCTCCTTTCCTTCTGGTTCAGGGAAGGACAGGAAACAGCATCTTGGTACATGTACAGGTGTCGCCATCTGGGGTCCCCCAAACTCTGCCTTCCCTGCACTTTCTCATGGTCCTGCCAGCTGGCCCACCTGTTCCTGCAGTTCTCAGAGGCAAATGCAAGTCCATTTAGGGGACACACATCTGAATCCGCACAGTGAGTCCCCCAGGTCACCCTAAGGTAGCTGCCTTGACATGTGAACTCCCCATATTTACTTCACATGGAGAAAAGTGTCTCCATCTTATTATATAACCGAGTTAGGAGAGCTAGCTCTGTCAATGTCACCCCTGAGGCAGAGGGGGAAACAGAGTCAGACGTCCCTTCCCCACGTATAGCTAGGACACCGGTCGAAACATTTGATCAGCTTCTCCTTACCTGGAGTGCTCCAGCTTTTTATATACTCAAAGGCTTTCAGGATCTACAACCTAAAAGCCATGTTTTGCTTTAAACACCTGGGATAGTGAAAGAGATCCCAAATGTGGACCAACGCTGGCAGGCCAGGAAGCCTCTGCAGCCGTCACCACCAGGAGACCCTGGGGAGCCCAAGGGACACCTTTAGTATCTGCACAACAATCCCAGAAGTGCTGCCACGAAGCAAGACCAACCTGGAGACCGCCCAACCCCGACGAGCAGCGGACACCACTCCCCAAATCCTGGAGGGCCCACAGGTCCCAGGAACGGTCCCATTCCCCTTGTGGTCTCTGAATTCCAGCCAACCCAGAGGCCGCCTGCTTGTACCAGAGAGTTATTTTGTTCTCCAATCTGCTCTCTCCTGCATGTGTCCAGGCCATGGGGACAGAAATGACAAAGGGAACTGGTGATTGAACCAGTTTGGGAGTTAGCCCAACACCACAGCCAATAGCCCAGGCAGCGCCAGATCCCTGGCGGCCCCTAGGCCCAGCTCCTCTCTGCAGACCCAGGGACCTTTACAGCCTCCAGTGGCTTCTGTGCCGTGTGGGGGCGCAAGGGGTCGGGGGCTCAAACACTTGTGTCTGAAATGGCCACACACAGACTCCCCTTCTCTGGATGACTTCCTGTAACAGCTCCCGGGGCCCAGCAGGTCCCCTGGTCAGTAACGGCGCCCTCACGATTGGGGAATGGGAGGGGACGCCCGAATCCAGGTGGCTGAAAAAAAGTCTGAGCACATTTTCTAAGTCCCTCTTATCTACACTTCCTGACAAGAAGACAAACTACCCCAGAAATGGCAGTTTACGACACTGCCAAGGCAGGGACAATGCCACGCTTCTCAGTTCTCCTATTCAGGGCTTTTTGTGAGGACACAATGCTGGGGATTCAGCTCACAGTACCCAACGGACAGTGATAACATCACAAAACTGTAATAAAATAATAAAACTTAAGGAGGGGTGTTTAAAGTCGAAGGTAGTCAAACACATCCCCTATGTCAGAAACGGCCACATGGAGGGAAGAGCTTAGGTATGTCCTTGATAAAAACCGCAACATTGAAGAGCAGACGCTCCAGAATTCTAAGTCCACATACACCTGTGCGTACACACACACGCACGTGTTATGCTCACCTGTGAGACTGTTAGGACACAGACACGTATGCACACACACCATGTACACATCGTGTCCTGTCTTCACCTACTGCACAACTGTATCAGGCCAGCAGAGAAAACAAAAGCAATTCCAACATGCCAGGGCATCCCAGGGTTAGCCAGAGATATAAACGCATTCCTTCGTCTTTCGGAACGCCCTTTCCGTACCGACGCCGGGGCGGCCGCTTACTTGATGTGCTCCTGGTGCCCCGAGCCTTGCACGGTCTTGGCCCCCCATCTCTGCTCCTTCTCACTCACGTCATTCTGGAAGGAAGAGCAAATGGTGAGACAGTTCCACAGCCCGCCCGTAACACCAACGATGAGTCCCCCACCAAGAAACCTGGAAGGTCCCCGTCAGGAACACCAGCACCGAGGAGGGTGGTGGCTCGTACCACAAAGTCTGGGTCGGTCTCCCAGTCATCAGCGCCCCCGACGTCCTGCGTGACGGTCACGGCGTGGCCTGCCGACGCTTTCCACATCTGAAAGAGCAGCCAGAGGGTTACGGAGACCTGGGGGAGCAGTCCTCAGAGGCCAGCAGATGTGCCCTTTGGCCCAAAGTACCCAAACCCTGAGACAACACAGGGAGAGCTGGGGAGCTTACGATTCAACGGTCATCAAAACGCCGGGGCTTGAATGACACGGCAGGAACAAAAGAAACGTACTGTTCGAGTTATAACACTGCTGGCATCAGTACACACCAGAAATACTCTGGCTTCAACTCAAGAAAATGTTCTGGAAAATAACTGATGTGTGCACTTACTTCATTTACTAGAAATACATCCCTATTCCACTAAGTCTTACGACAAAAGTGTGGTCCATGCAAAAAGCATCCATTCTGGGCTGTCCAACACTACGAACATAGGAAATGTCACCAAAGGTAAAACTTTCCGTTACATGTACTTCATCAATTTTTTTTTTTAAAAGCACCCATTTTGACTTCAAATACTTACTGGAAATGTAACAGAGACTTTTTTAACTCAGACTGACAATTCAGTAAGTATTTCAAAGAATTAACTAAAGGGCTGCTTTACCATCTGTGTGGGGAAACACAGTATGTAACATGCCAACTTTTCCTGTGTCAGACAATTCTCCACATGGGCCACCACCTCGCTTCCTCAGCGCCTGAGCTCTGCAAGGTTTTATCTGGTACACAGAACAGCGATGCCGCCCGACGCCTGAACAAGGTCATTCTGCTCGTAACCGCAAGGGTAAAATCCAACCTTTAAGGGTTTCAAAAGGAAACTACGTACGAGAAGAATGGGTTCAGCTTCCACAGAAGTACTAATCAATTTTCACACGGGTCGGGAAGCAACTGAAAGATCTGTTTAATTCCATCAACCAGAAGCTCCAGCCAGGTGTCTGAAAGGAGGACGTCTCACCCGGGGCAGCGCCACACTGGTGCTTTTGTGCTTCAGTTAAGACAGGACAAAAGCGCCTCACAGCTTGAGAATCTCCCATCTAGATACGGCCCCTCCAGCTCTGCTGGGTCTCAAGTCCAAATTCAAGGTGGTATCGAACGTGAATCAGGGCACAGCGCTCTCAGATTTCCAGATCCGACTCCTACCACAGTCACCTGGGTGGACCGTCTGTGGCTGGGTGGAGCAGGGCCAGCAATGTCCCTTCCGGGCCACCTCGAACCTCACTGCCTCTGTCTAGGTGTCCCAAAGCAAAAACGTCCCAGATGTGATCTGCTACTGACACAATTTGAGAGAGCCAACAGACTTCCAATCTCAACCTGGGAAGCACCGCCAGCCAGTCTTGCCCCAGTGAGCCCAAACGAGCGCCGCCAACAAAGCAACAGCTGCCCGAAAGTGAACTGACTGCCCACAGCCCATGCCTCCCCAAGCCACATCTGCCCCAGATAGGCTCACGTCCCCCACGGCAAAGGCGAAAGCAGATGTCTTTGCCTGATACTTTTTCAGATTCATCAGGAAGACAGGAGCAGAGCTCAAGCTTCCCCGATCTTTCTGGATGCCTGCCTCCCCGGTGGGCGGGGTGAGCAGACTGGCAGGCCTCGTGGCTCCTCCCGCCTTCCACAGAGCAGGTGGAAGAGGCCAGGCCGCTCCTCTGAGAGGACAGAGGTGCTTTCTGTTCCTCCACCCGAGTTTTCTGGAACCCCCTCATTTTTCTAAAGCATGGGCAGAAATTTCTTCCCAGAAAATGACTGCACCTATCTCCGCCAACCCAGTGGGAGAACACTCCCTCCCTGCCCTCGAATACAGAGGGGTTCACCCTGACCATCCAAAGGGAGAGAACAAACCTTTCTTTCCGGCTGAAGATGAAACGCTGTTCACAAAAGTCTGTTTAAAAAACGGCAATCCAATGAGGGATTTCCAGGCATCTGGGAATGATTCCGTCTGTAAAAAGATTAAGGGTGAACAGCTCAGAGGATGTGTGGACAGGTGCTCTGGGCAAATCCTTATGTGTGGAGATCCCTTTAGAATACCTCTGAAATCTTCCCAAACAACCAGGTTTTATAAAGAAGTCTGAGAGGAGGATGAGCAATTGGCATTTTACTCACCAAAAAGCTCAACCGCTTTTCAGACACATTGAGAGACTACAGAAAATCAGAAGTTTCAAAGTTTTACAACCGTATGAAGTGTCTTCTTAACGCAAACAGAAATTATTCCCTGAATTGGTGGCACAGACATTTCCTGTTTGCTATCATCCCGGTAAGTTTCCATTTTTAGTTCATTCTAATTCATGACATTGCTAAAAATAATAAAATTCTATTACTGTGAGTTTTAAAAAAAAAACAATGTAAGGAAAAGACTCCATGAAGGGGTCATAATGTGTGTGTGTGGGGGGGGTTAGGGGCGGAGGCGATTACCGCATGAGATCAAGACGCCAGCGCCCTACGCCACAAGCTCCCCAAGCCACTAACGCACGGCCTCTCCCATAGGCCTACACCCCGGCCTCGCCTGGAGGCCGTACTGGTAGACAGTGCACAGCAGACGATTCAAATCCCCTTGTTCCTGGGACACGCCAGTCACAGGCTGGAGCCCCTTAGGTCAGCAGCAGCTTGTCAGGAATTCGGAACTGGAGGGAGGGAGCTCTGTTGGCCCTTCCTGTGCGCCCCTCAGAAGCTCTCACTTGTGCAGGTTGCTCAGTACAGTCTGGGTACGGTCGTCCGCACTGTAATCAGCATCTATAAAACTACCCAAGAGCCACTAGTGATAGGCTCAAACCTAAAATCACTTATTACCCTCTCAATACTTTAAATGAAAAAAAGATAAGACCCCTAGCTGCCATTAATAGTGCACTGGCAGTAAACCTTCCTTGCAAACGTCACCCGTACAAATCAAGCTGCCCAAGTGGGAAGTGATCTTGCACTTCCACATAAACAGAGTGAAAAAGGCCTCCAACCAGCAGTGCGTTAAGTGCAGAACTGGCTTTCCATTGAGCCCACTATCTGGTGTAGCAGAAAACCAACAGCCACAGAGCACGAGGCCATTCCCTACGCCAGTCACTCAGAGGAAACCCCTCCCTGCGCCCCGCTCAGTTCACTCCAAGTACCTGCCTGCACCCTGACAACTGAGAGGCAGGGCCTCTGACAGGCACTTCCCAGCTCCAGACCGGCCCAGGACAAGGCTGTCGCAACACCAGGCAGGCAGTCCCAGCGCTCAGCTCAGTGACTCACGCAGCCGTGCACTCTGAGCACCTACCGTGTTTCCCCGAAAGTAAGCCCTAGCCAGACAACCAGCTCTAATGGAGCAAAACTTAATTTAAGACCCGGTCTTACAAAGACGCATTAGAGCTGGTTGTCTGGCTAGGTCTTATTTTCAGGGAAACAGGGTACTGCACACAGCCTGGACCAAAGGTCTGACTCACCAATTCCCCTGACTTCAAAGTGATTTAAAGGTAAGTTCAGCAAAATGCTTCAACTAAGTCAGCTTTCGTGGGGGGTAAACTTCAGTTACTGGGGGAGAGCATCAAAAAACCACTCTGCGCGACCCTGGCTCTTTCTGCTGGGGTCTGAAAGTCGCCTTTGGGGCGCTTCCTTGCTCCCAGAGTGTGTGGGGGCAGGTTCCTCCCCAGGACTGCCTCAGTGCGCGGTGACTCACCGCGGTCTAACACAGGAATGGGGGTAGGAGCGGGACCCACAGCCCTTCCAGCCCTAGGCGAGCCTGGCTACTACGCTGGATCACGAGCTCTGGATCCAGCTGGATCTAGCCCCCTGACAAAGCCGGAGGGCGGGGAGGGAGCAAGTGAACTCACAGCCCAAATGCGTCACCCAGGAGCCAGCAATCATTCCCAGCAGCTCCAGAGCTGTGACCAGAGGAAGACGGAGTTCCCCCGTGAGGCCGACAGGCCCTCAGATTCCACTGGGAGGAAGCCTGTCCCCTCTTCACCTGAGACGCTCCAGCAGGAGAGCAAGCTCCCATTGGAATATTCAGGCGACAGAAACACAACAGAAACACCAAAAGCACCTTTCTGGTGACTTCCAACACACCCAGTGCAGGGGCTGTTCCAAATTTAGAGCCGCACAACGCGCTGCAGCTCCGCGTGTCCATGCATTTCCATTGACCTGATTGCAAAACCTGCCTGTAGGTGTGGCCCCTCCCAGGCGGACAGCGACCCCTCCGTCGCCAGTCCCACTGGATCCGAAACCGACCCTTAGGAGCCCCAGCACCTTCCCCCTCGGCTTTCCACACCTTTCCCCTAACCCCGGGTGCTGGGCCGCGTCCCCCGCCCCGTGGGCCCGGCCCCTACCTCCACCCTCTCAGACCTCCGGCCTCTTCCCCCTTGGACACTAAACCTCTTCCCATCTGACCCCTCTCCTCCCCGCTTCCTCCAGCAGACCCGCCCCCTTCCTTCGGACCCCGGCCCCCTCCCTCCGACCCCGGCCCCTTCCCTCGGAACCCCGCTCCTTCCCTCCGACCCCAGCCCCCTTCCCTGAGCCCCCCGGCCCCTTTCGAGCCCCCAGCCCCCTTCTCTGAGCCCCCAGCCCTTTTCCCCAGCCCCCAGCGCCCTTCCCCGAGCCCCCAGCCCCCAGCCCCCTTCTCTGAGCCCCCCGCCCCCTTCCCCAGCCCCCAGCCCGGTTCCCCAGCCCCCCGTCTCCTTCCGAGCCCCCCGCCCCCCTCCCCGAGCCCCCAGCCCCGTTCCCACAGTCCCCGCCCGCGGCTCGGGGAAGCCTCGCCCGCGCTCCCCCCGCGCCCGAAACCGCGAGCGGAAGAGCGGCGAGACCGCGGCGGCCGCCGCTTCCTTCCCGTTTCGGGGCCTGGCGGCGCCCGGGACCACAATAAAGGAACCGGCCCTCCTCGCCCGGCGGAAGCCGCACTCGCTTACCGCCACCTGGGGTCGGTCCGGCCCGGCTCGGCCCTGGCTTCGCTACGCCCGCCGCTCCCCAGCTCGGGCTGCACTTCCGGTTCCGCGGGCGGGGGCGGGGCCGCGGCCGCATCCGGGTCCCGGCGAGGCTCCGCCCCCGCCCGGCACGCCCCTCCCGGCCTCGGGTCCGCAGCCGCGGGAGCCCTGGTGACTGCGCGGCAGCCGCCGCAGCTGTCGGGCCCGAGCTTCCTGGCGGCGCGGCTCCCTGCCGCCTCCCTGGGCCACGTGGCACGGCCACCGCTAGCGCAAGCGCGAACCCGCCTGGTGCGAGCCTGCAAAGCATGCTTTAAAACAAAGTGCTCATTTCTGCAGGGTAAATGTACAGAGCTCCCGTCGCGTGCAGACAATCGAGGTGGTATTCCAGCACTGCCCTGGGTGAAAAAGGGAAAGTGAGCCAAGCGTAGGGTCAACGCAAGTGCCTAGAGCCCTGCGGACTCCCTCACAGGTGACTTCATCCTCCTCCACACGTCCTTCCATCCGTCACCCACACATCCATCCATCCATCCATCCCCCCTCCATCCATCACCCACACATGCATCCATTAATCATCCATGCATCCGTCCATCCAAAAAAGGCCAGGTATGTGTTAGGGATAGAAGGTCAGCAGAACAAAATGGGCCTTTTCCTCACGGCCCTTGCAGCCTAGAAGAGAACTAAGGCATTAATCGCATAGATGTATAATTAGGAAACAAGATAAATGCTATGAAGAAGTCTAGGATGTCATGAAATTATACTGAAGAGAAGGTAGGACCTGAACTCCTCCTGGAGATCAGAGAAGGTTTCTTTGAGCAATTAAATGAACATTTGCGTCAACATCTAAAGGCCAAATGGGAATGAACGTAGTAAGAAGAGAAGAATTTTCCAGGCAGGAAACGTCTTGCCGCAGAGGAACTGAAGGAAGGTCGGTGTAATGGAACTGTGGAGACGAAGCAGGGCAGTGCAGCGCGACGGGGCCGGGTCATGTAGGGGTTGGCAGGGCACAGCAAACTCCCTCACAGACAGTGCCATGTGAGCACTGGCTTTTGTTTTTAAAGACATAGGAAGTCCTTGGAGGAAGTTAAGTAGAGGAGAGAGATCATCAAGTGTGTATTGTAATAAGATTCCTCTGGCTGCTGAGCCGGGAATGGTTGGGAAGAGGGCCAGGTAGGAGGAGCCTAGTACAACCACTTCAGGCAAACTTTTGGGAGAAGGTAAGATGGAGAGAAGGGAGTAGACACAGGAGACATTTAAAAAGTTAATAAATAAATTAATTAACTAAATAAAATAAATAAAGGTCACTGCTTAAAAATGAAAAGCAAAAAAATAAAAAGTAAAAAAATAAAATAAAAAGTTAAATTGTTACACTTGAGAATGGATTGGGGGTTTGGAGTGGGGAAGGAGCTGTCAGGTGTCAAAGGATAATTTTTTTTTTAAATATAAAGTCACAATTTTCATACACATATAAAATGAACACGTCAAAGATTTATGAGGTCTGACAAGTTCGCAAACTTGTTGCAATGATGTTGCTAACCTCTTTTATATCAGAGAGATTATTCATTATTAATTTAACTAGACAGTTAACCAAGTTTCCTATTTGGAAGTGCTGAAAAGGCTGCATGAAAAAGTTAGACGACCTGAACTTTTCACCAACAATTCATGGCTCTTGCATCACGACAATGCACCAGCTCACATGGCACTGTCTGTGAGGGAGTTTTTAGCCAGTAAACAAATGACTGTATTGGAACACCCTCCCTACTCACCTGATATGATGACTTCTTTCTTTATGCAAAGATAATGGAAATATTGAAAGGAATACAGTTTGATGACATTCAGGGCATCAAGGGTAATACAACAGCTCTGATGGCCATTGCAGAAAAAGAGTTCCAAAATTGCTTTGAAGGATGGACTAGTTGCTGGCGTTGGTGCATAGCTTCCCAAGGGGAGTCCTTCGAAGGTGACCACAGTGATATTCAGCAATGAGGTATGTAACAGTTTTTCTAGGATGAGTTCACGAACTTCATTAGCAGACCTCGTAATAATGAGTGAAGCAATAAGGTGTTACAACTTTTTCAAAGGAAGTCAAAGAAATGCTGAAAAGAATTTGCAAAAACTGGTCTACCCATACGGCAATAGTCCATTGTATTTCACTAGACCCGGCTAATTTGCATGTCTGTGGACAAGAATTATTTGCATTGCTGTCTGTTTTCTACAGGTTGACTGTTTCCTCTACAGAGGTATGAGATCGTCTAGACTGAAAAAAAAGGCAGGCATTCTATAGAATCAGCTGGTTGTCAGAGGCTCCAGCATTTTCGAAGGAATGTCCAAAAATCACTTTTACCATTGTAAAGTCTGAAATTTTTCCTTACGCAAGGATGACTCCTAGCATCTGAGTCAATTCTCAGACAAGGAAAATTAGGGGCAGGGGGCGACGCAATAAGATTGAGGGGAGAGAGTGAGAATACAGTTTTGGACTCGGTACGTTGATGGGCCTGTGACACATCAAGGTGTGGTCCTCGAAGTGATGCTGGAGAGAAAGCTTTTCAGCTGGGGCGTTAAGAGTAAGTAGGGTTAGGACATAAAAGGTAGGACGGGGCTCCCAGGGGGAGGGAGAAATTCAAGCAAAGGCACAGAGGTGGCAAAGAATGGGGTGTGCACGGGGGCACAAGGTCAGACAGAAAGAACTTAAGCATTTTCACATCCATCATTATTACCGGCAGTGCAGTGGTGTGTGCAGCCAAGCAAAAGGCAAGACTCGCTTTCAGTGACAACTTTCATGGAGCGCTTTAGTCACTGCCTGAAGACAGGAACAGGTGCTGTGCACAAAGGCTCTGGAGGCTGAGCACCTGCCTGAAAACCCCAGCTCCACCGCCTACTAGCTGTGCGACAGTGGACAGTCTCACTGCCTTTCCCTGCTTCAGTTTCGCTATTTGTGCAGCTAGCACCTGCATCCTGGAGTTGTAATATGAAGACCACATGTCGTTTGGTTAGCACAGGGCCTGGCATGCAGAAATGCCCAGTGAGTGTTGGCCTTTAGCTGGCAATAATAGGAAGAGAAAGCCCTGGCAAGCCTGGCAAGATATGTCCATTTTACTTGAGACGATGGAGATCAGAGAGGCTGGATGCCCTACTTGAAGCCACACAGCACGCGGGTGAGACCTGTTGTGACCCACACCTGTGGCCTGGGATCAATTATTCAGAACACCCTCTTTCACTTGGGAAATTGTGGATACCTCAGTTCGGCCCCCAGGGTCCCCTACCTCCAGGTACAACTTGTGGAGGGAGCCTCCTCTAGTCTCCAAGGTGCTGCCCACGACCCAGGCCTCAACCAATCAGCACATTGTACTCCTCTAGCGTTGATTGGCTCAGGGATGGGCACGTGCTCCAACTTGGTCCAATGGGAGATCATTGAGGCTTCCTGGAGACAGGAGACAGGGCCCATCACACACCCAGAGGGAAGAAGAGAAAACGCAAAACAGAATACTTTCCACTTAAAATGAGCCTACAATATAAATTCCAAAGCAAATTCTAAGAACTAACATTAAACGAGAAAACCAATACAATGAACAATGAGAATGTGAATTATTAAAGTTGAATTTCATGTTGTAGCACAATATGGGTATGATTTAAAAATATCAATGTTTTGACAAGGAACATTTACAAAATAGTCAAAACTAATAAACAAAAACAGGCAGTTACGAAAACTTATGTAAAATCTCACTCAGGTGCTACAGACTCGATTGTGTCCCCCACTCAGATTCATATGTGGAAGCGCTAGTCTTCAGTGTGATGGTATTTGGAAGTGGGGCCGTTGGGAGGTAACTAGGTTTAGATGAGGTCATGAGGGTGTGGCCTCCATGCTGAGATTTGTACCCTTGTAAGAGACACCGAGAACTTGCTTCCTGTCTCCATGTGAAGTCACCGCAGGAAAGTGGCCGTCTGCAAGCCTGGAATGGAGCCCCTCACGAGGGAACCTAATCGGCCGGCACCTTCGAGTTAGCCTCCAGAATCGTGGGAAATAAATTCCCATTGTTTCAGCCACCCAGCCTGTGGCATTTTGTTACAGCAGCCTGAGCCGACTAATACAATGTGGGAAATATGGTTATTGAAATGAAAAACTCGATAGAGTATGTTAACTCTAGATTTACATGGTTAAGGAGAAAATTGGTGATTTGGAAGCTATTACCAAGGGATAGCACAGAATAAAAAACAGATTCAAAGCAATAAAAAAAAATAATAAGACACAGCATGTACTTCACATGGAAGATTGAGAGACTATAATCTGTATTGAACAGAGTTCCAAGAGCAGAGAATGATAGAATGGAGAAGTGATAGCTGGGGAAATGATAGGTGAGAAATTTCTGTAATCCAAGAAAGATGAGAGCATTCACACCAAAAATGCTCTCCAATTCAAAGGGTGATATTTATAATAAACATGAAAATACACCTAGAAACGTGATAGTAAAACTGCAAACTCTCCAGGAAAGTCATAAAAGCTACCAGAATGTAAAGACAGATGGTTTGCAAAAGAATAACGATTAATCAGCCGCACTACAGACTTGCCCTATGCCCACTGGGTATCAGAAGACCACGGACTAATAATGTCCAAGAGAAAATAACTGTCCACCTGAAATGTGAGAAACAGTGTTTCCAACAGTGCGTCATAGATTGCCACGATAATGGCCCTGGTTATGTACTGAACTGTGTCCCTGACCCCCAGGACCTCAGAATGTGACCGTGTTGGGAGACAGGGGCCTTTTCAGAGGTGATGAAGGTTAAATTAGGGGCCAAGAGTGGGGCCGTGATCCAATGTGACCAGTGTCCTTATTAAGAAGAGGAAGAGTTACCAGGGATGTGTATTCATAGAGGAAATTCCGTGTGAAGACACAGGGAGGAGACGGCTGCCTGCAAGCCAGGAAAAGAGGCCTCAGGAGAAACCAGCCCTGCCGACGCTTTGACCTTGGAATTTCCAGGCTCCAGGACTGTGAGGACGTAAATACCAGTTTTTTTAAGTCACCCAGTCTGTGGTATTTGTTGCGGTAGAACGAGCTGACTGCTACAGCCCTCAGTGGACCGTTCTCCCGCGTCCACGCCTCTTTGATATGCGACCGTCCTAGTCAGCTCAGCCTCCTCTAATACTATAGACTAGATGGCTTATAAACAACAGAAATGTATTTTCACAGGTCTAGAGACGGGAAGTCCAAGATCAAGGTGTCAGCAGATTCAGTGTCTGGCCTTCTGGTTCAGATGGCCAACTTCTCATCGTGTCCTCACGTGGTGCAGGGGGTCTTTTCTACAAGAACATGAATCCCATCCATGAGGTCCCCACCCTCAGGACCTAAGCACGCCCAACGGCCCCACGTCTCGAGCAGTAGGTTTCAGCGTATGAATATGGACACACTGAGTCCGTAGCAGTGAACAGCTGTTCCTCCCATAATGAGATGAGTAGGGTCTATTTCTCCATCCTCTTGCACCTGGGCCGGCCCTGTGAGCTACTCTGGTCAATAGGATGCAGCAGACATGACACTGGGGTCTGTCTGTTAAGATCCATCTCACAGCTTCTGATTCTGCTCTCTCGGAAGCTGAAGCTGAGGCACGACACTGTGAGGAAGGCCGTGTAGAGAGTGGAGAGGCCCCAGGAAGGAGAACTGAGGCCCCCCAGCCAACAGCCAGCACTAGTGGCAGGCACTTGACTGCAGCCACCTCGGACCTTCCAGCCCCCGTGGAGCCATCACAGGAGCGATTCCAAGAAAGACCAGGAGGAGAACCACCCAGGTTGCTAATTCACCACACGAAGAGAAAAAAAAAATCAGCAAATCATGGTTGTTTTTTACCACTAAGTCTTGGGGTGCATTTTTACACAGCAGCAGATAAGCCAGGGCAGATGGTGATCTTTTAGTGGATTGTGAAATCAATTTGCTGGGGGGAAAACAGCCTAAAAAACAAGAAGAAGACAGAATAGAAAATGTAAGAGTACATTTCCTACTTAAGAGTTCCCATTATCTATTGTTGTGTAATAAACGGCCCCCAACGTCGGTGGTAAAAACCCCCGCCATTTCATCATGCTGACAGTTTCGTGGGTCAGAAGTCTGGACAGGGCACAGCAGGCATGGCTCATGTTTGTTTTCAACGGAGCCTCATTGGTGGTATCTCAAATGGTGGCCCACGGCTGGGGCAAGGTGACTGCGCCTGGTTCTGCCTGTTGGGTCAGCATCTTGCTTCTCCCCACCACGTTCTGGGACTGGAACGTCCAAATTGGCTTCTTCACTTACATGTCCGGCACCTACAGTTGGATGGCAGGAGCCTGTGGGACCTCCCGCTCCACAGCCTTTCCATGTGGGGAGCTTGGGGTTCCTCAGGACTTCTTACTTGGGGGCTGGTTTCTTTCAGAGCAAGAGTGCCACAAAGTCCAGGCGGAAGCTGCATGATTTCTGATGACCTTGTTTCAGAGGTCCCCAAACATGACATCTGTCACATTCATTTGGTCCACCGAGTCACGGAGGCCGGCCCAGGCTTATGGGTGAGGGTTAGAGCCCAGCCCTCAATGGGAGGGGCAGCAAAGAGTCTGCAGCTCATGTGATGTTTTGTCATGTGCTGTGTTTCGCCAAGTCTAAGATCTCGTTGCTTGGAAGACGCATCCCGACGCCACAGATACCAAAATGTGAAACAGTGTTCAGGACAGAATTGAGGAAATGCAGCGTGTACATGCTGGGTGGTGGTAATCAAATATGGTTCTGCTGTGGATTGCAGTTCAAGTTCGAAACGGCTAGCTGACATTCCAAAGTGAGGGCCAAGTTGCAATATTTCCAGATAGCTAAAGACGAAGTTTATCACACACATGGTCTCCCTAAAATAAGTATTAACGTTTATAATAGAAAATTTCACACAAGTGCAAAAGTAGGTAATATAATAAACCCTCACAAAGCCTGCCGTCTTCAGCAATTGTCAACCCACGCAGTCAAGTTTGTTTGAGCCACCTCCTGACCTAGCCTGCCCCGGACACTGCGTCACTTCATCTGTAAATCCTGCGGAACTGTTTTACTAGGGGTCCTTTTTATTGTAATTGTAGTAATCCACTTGGCTCAGCAATACTTAATATTTATAGTCTTGCTCATGAAAACAGTGGACATTGATTGAATTCTGTTGGGAGATTGGGAGAGGGAAAGAGGAGGTACAGAAATGTTACGATTCCCGTCTCCACAGAGACGCCAGAAGGCAACCTCTAAAATGGATGAGCCGAGACACGCGGAGTGGGAGGGAAGGAAGCAGGCAGAGGACGGTTAAAGCAGGTCCACCTGGACTTGGGAGGGGGCAGAGAGTGAGGACCTGCTGCTGGTGTCTTCTGTGATGTGCATGTTGCTACTCTGACTAAAATAAAAAATTACAAAGGAAGTAGGTATTGGAGAATTGACGATTGAAGTCTTCTGCAATAGTACAATTCCTGTTACATTGCTTTTATTTAAAAGCATTCGTAAAAATTTATTTACCTGGCTTTTATAATTAAAATTTGTCCGGAGGTTAGAGCGCAGTGCTCTTAACACCAAGGTTGCCGGTTTGATCCCCAAATGGGCCACTGTGAGCTGCACCCTCCACAACTAGATGGAACAACTACTTGACGTAGAGCTGATGGGTCCTGAAAAAAACACTTAAATAAAAGTTAAAAAAAATTTGTTTTGAAATTGCTTTAAATTTATGAGAGCATTTTGTGCCTCCTGAAGACTGTATAATTGACACCAGGAAGTCATGGTTGTCAACTGTCTGCCATCAAGAGTAAAGAGCTGTATCTGGTTGGCTTCGCAAGATGACCATCAAGACCTACGAGATGTGATAAAAAAAAAAAAATATGGTGAATGTTTAAATAAAAAAATTATTACAGTGAAAGACCCATTGCCATTAATCCCCCTCAAAATACTTCCCCTCGCTTCAAACACACTTATTCTACCGTTCTTGCCACTTTCTGAAGCAGTTCTGGAAGTCCTCTTTCCTGAGTGTCTTTAGTTGTGCTGTCGTGGCTGCCTCAATGTCCTGAATCAATTCAGACATTTACCTTTCATGGTCATTTTGACTTTGGGGAA
The DNA here is from genome assembly GCF_004115265.2 of Rhinolophus ferrumequinum. Classification (NCBI taxonomy): domain Eukaryota; kingdom Metazoa; phylum Chordata; class Mammalia; order Chiroptera; family Rhinolophidae; genus Rhinolophus; species Rhinolophus ferrumequinum. The sequence continues at coordinate 2,991,860 of NC_046294.1, forward strand.
GAGCCAGCAGTTGCATGGTGCCGGATCCGGTGAATAAGGTGGATGAGGACACACCGTAATGTTTTTATTTGATAGAAATTGCCATGTACCAGAAGTGATGTGTGACATGGAGGCTTTCCGTTGTGATCACAAACTATGGTGAATGCTGCTGCCAAGTGCCATCCAATGGAAAGACAGGGACCTTCAATATGGGGAGTGGTGCATTGAACCTTAGTAACAGTGTGTGACAAGTTTCAACTTGTTCGGTGGCAGTCAGTCGGGTGTGAGCTACAGTTGAGAGAAGGTGTTTTAAAGTGTGTGGTAAACCATCCCCCGTCATGACAACGCCCCGTGTCACACATCGCTTCTGGAGTATGGCAATTTCTGTCAAATAAAAGCATTACAGTGTGTCCTCATCCACCTTATTCACTGGATCTGGCACCGTGCGACTTCTGGCTCTGACCCAAAGTCAAAATGACCATGAGGGGAAAACGTTTTGAATCGATTCAGGACATCAGGGCAGCCACGACAGCACAAATAAAGACACTCGCAAAAGAGGACTTCAGAACTGCTTCAGAAAGTGGCACAAACGATGGGATGCAAAGTGAGGGGGAGTATTTTGAGGGGGATTAATGGCAATGTGTCTTTCACTGCAATACATTTTTTAAATTTAAACATGCACAGTATTGTTTGCTCACCCTCATACTTAAACTGCTCGGGAGTCCATCACAGGAGTGACTGCACAGAGTAGCCACGTGGAGAGTGAGGGCAGCATCTAACAGGCTGATTTGCACTGCTGTCCCGTGAAATCGTCTGGGCGCAGGACACGTGTACTCTTCATAGTAGGTGGGGTGTATGTCGTGTGAGCAGGGACAAAATCCTCAGGCATCCCTCACTGCACTGCAGCCCCCCAGGTGGGCAGTTACAAGTGTCCTTACCAGAAGGGTGGGGTCATTGGTCTTATCTGTGTGCCCAGCACCTCCCATGCCTGGGGCTTCAGGAGGCGATGGTCACATCCCTTCCCAATAGAGCAGCCCCTCACCCCCATCTGCGAGGTGGTGCTCTGTACACTCACGTGCATGACGTCCTAGAAGTCAAACCCGTTTGCACGCCAAGGGGCGTCTTACTGATTTTAAAATGTCTTCCACTGTCTCCTTGGTCAGCCTCTGCCCCCACCCCACGGTGTCACTGCGAATGGGTCTGGAACACCCCTCTTCCCCAGGATCCCAGCACAGGCACGTGATCTCGGCTCAGTGCTCTTTATGACATTGGGAGTCTTGTTCCTACAGGCTGGGTCCCTCGGGGGTAGGGCCCATTGTACCCGTCATCTCCAGGGCGGGGCAGGTCTTCTCCAGAAGCAGAGTGGTGTTGTGGGGTGAGTGGTGGCCCCAAAAGGTGTAGCTATGTCCAAATCTGTGGGACCAGTGAATGGGGCTCTATTTGGAAAAGGGGTCTTTGTAGATGTAATTAAGTGAAGCAGCTTGAGATGACGTCATCTTGGGTTAGCTGGGTGGGCCGATGACCAGTGTTCTTATGAGACAGAAGATAACACACAGAGAGGAGAGGCCACATGCACATGGAGGCAGAGATTGGAGGGACGGGCCACAGCCAAAGAAGCCAGCAACCGCCAAAAGTTGGACAGGCACATGGCTCCTCAAAGAGAAGGAACCCCACCTTCTCCCCACCATGTTACTGCTCTGCCCGGGAGCCAGGCACGAAGAGCTGGCCTCCAACAGCAGGACCTGCAAAGGTGCAGCAGAAGCTGGGTCACGAAATAGCAGAATCACTGGCCAGTCGGCCTCACCCAGGGATGAGGCTAAGGAAACACAAGAAACACAAGTACCTGAGGTATTTAGAAGTGCACCCACCGGTGTTTGGGGAGATGGTAGCAGCTGGATGTCCACCTACCTGTCTGCCAAAGAACAGGAAGACGGGACTTGGGTAGAAAAAGCAAAGAACACAACCCAAACCCCACAATTACCTTAAAATGCATAATGTGAAACGTGACAAGAGGAAGGTAAGGGCCGCAGTTCTGAGGCTACAGTAGCCTTAACCAAGTTTTTAGTGAAGGGAGGAGCCAAGATAGTCTTGATCATGACACCTGTCCCCCCTCCTTCGGGCAAGCCCTGGGACATTCAATGTGAGCCAAACAGACCTAAGAGGGACAGCTAACGGGATTTCTTAGAAAAGCTACACTACGAAACATCTCACCACTTCCTTTGGGTATTTCTCCACTGACTTTTTCAAAAGGCATAGACCAAGTTTTAAGAAAACACCTGCAAGTTAACGAATCAGTGCTAACTTGGTTTGTTTCTGGAAGCTTTAAGGTACCCAAAGCTTGACTGGGTTTGGTCAGGCACAAGAAAGCCAGGACGCACTAGTGTTTTAAATCTCACACTTAAGTTAACCCCCCAAACTAGGAAATGCAGAAAATAAGGCTACCCCTACATCAAATTGGAAGACCCGCGAGCACAGGTCCTAAACAGGAAAACGGTTACCTGGGAGCTAAGCCCTCACAGAAATGAGCTGGAATGTGTTAATCCACGTACAGAGAACACGCGCCATTCAGGAGTCCATCAGCCCTGGAGGGACACACAGAAAAATGAAAATGCAGTCACACACAGGTGACTGCAGCAATGCCACCCAACATGGCCTTGGTGGGGGGTGGAGATGTGTGTCAGCCACGGGCCTCGTGCGCCCCCAGACCTGATGACACTGTGTGGAGGGAGGGAAACACTACCCAGCAGGCTGAGGTCGGAGCTGCCTCCCACGTGCGCAGGCTCCCCGGCCATGTCTGGGTGTGGCCCTGCCCACCTGCCTGAGCCACTTGGCAGGTTTCCTCCCCTGTGCCAGCTGGGCTGCTACGTGACTCAGGATTTGGTTTGAGCTACCGGAGAAGTAGAATCCCTGGTTCCCAGGGGCCATGAAAATGGGAGGACACATCTCGGGGTGCCGCCTTGTGATCACGTGGCGAGGACAGCAAGGAAGCTGAGAAACAGCACGTGCACACAGCGCATGTGCACGCTGACACACACACTCTGTCACTCCTACTCCCCACCCTCCTACTCCCTACACCATTTAAGCCCCAGGTCAAGGGCCCCGTTTACACGAGCCTACAGTTCCACTTCTGCTTGACGGTCAGTTGCCTCCCGGGCATCTGGTTCTCTCAGGGCCCGGGTCCCCGTAGGTATTGATGAGGCAGAGTGTCTGGGCCTCCAGAACCAAGGGCAGGAACCACCTGGGCCTCCTTTGAATGGCACCCAACCCTACACTTCCATCCTCCAGCTTCTTTTTTGTCTCAGTTGACTTCTAGGACTGAATTTCCACCTTATGACACTGCTGCCACCGAGCGCCTAGAGCCCGACGCAGAGCAGCGGCAGGAAACTTGCAATGGGGCTACAGCTTATTTTCGGGTTCATTGTTGGCAGTGGGAAATGCTTCAGCACTTTATTGAGAGAAAGCAATAAATAACACTGTGATAAAAAGAGTTCAAAAGTAGACTGTACATACTTTGTTACATAATCAGGAAATTCACAAAAGATTAATAGAAAAACAGAACGGAAACAGTGACTCACACAAATCCAAAGCAGAAACCAAATGTAAGGACACGCCATCCACCTGTGCACCGGCTGCGTAATAAATAACGCTCCTTGATCTGAACACATTTCCTGCTGGCTTTTTAATATGCCATTTACAAAGGAAAAGTTACGGCGGCTACTCAGACAATCCCAAATGGCTACATCATCAAAATCTAAAAATGTAAGACTAGGTCCATTGTTTAAACATGTTTACAAACAAATGTAAAAAGATGATTTACCTAAGAAAAATAAGGCCTTTGTTAGAGTCGCACTGTATTATTTTCAGGATCCCTCGCGGCCGTCCCCTCTGCACCACCGGCTTTGCGATGAGAGCACGGCGCCCGTGATTGGTCCTCTGAGTGGTTGTGTGGGCGCCCTGCCACCCTGCTTCCCAGGGGAGAGCGCGGGAAGCCGGCCCCAGGCCCCCCACCCGAGTCTTTCTCTTCCGGCTGAGAATGGTCCCAGCTCATGGCTTCTGCCAGTCACTGAAGACAAGCGAAGCCCGCAGAGACGAGGCTATGAAAGTGTAACAGGTCCTAAGACATTGTCAGTGTTCTGCTAATCCTTTCAGTCCAAGTTTTATTAGAAGCTCATAGCTAACACCAGGTACTTTTAATCTGTTCACATCGCAGAACAAAGCATTTCTTGCTAGAAAAAGTACTGTAAGGTTAGTCATTAAAATACAACAATAATTGCCTGACATCAGGTCTGCTTATTTCAAAGTGATTGTAGTGAGCTCGGGAACGTTTGTCAAGGATGATCGCTGTGTCACGACGATTTCACAAACGCAGTAAAATCCTTTACTCTGTCGTGGTTTATTATTACAAAATTAAACAATGATAATTACAATAAATGCATAATTTACAAAAGCCCTATATCTGTTCATAAGATTTATACATACAAGCATTACAGTACATTCATTTCAAAGACTAAAATTAGATATAAGAACATAAATTGATTTGAAAGGATATTTATAGCCTGGATATACATGAAAAAGTAAGTAACTATATAAATGAAGGCATAAGTTTACATAAATATAAGAAACATTAAATTCTAAAATATTTTCTCTATGGTATTCATGAATTTTTCACTAATTAAAAACTCTGTAATAAAATATCTTAGGGTCCATATAACAAGTATTAACAGATTAAGGATTCCATTGAATTCTAAAATGCAGTCTTTGCTGGATTCAAAACGCTGCAGAATCACCGGTAGAAGTAGTGTGGGTAAACTGGAAAATAAAAACAGACAAAAAAGCAGGTTTGAGCCTCGCCACACCAGGACGGGCTGCCTGCTCCGGTGCCCCCCCACCCCATCGTGGGCACCCACGCCTCCCTGACACCTCGGTTCAGCCTCTTTTGAGAATTTAGAATAAACATCAAGGACTTTAGAATATACATATCGAGGAAAGAATTCCTTCACTGACTTCCATTTGGCCTACGTCTAAAAGTCAATTAAAAAAAAGACAAAACCAATCAGATTCCAGCTGAGGTCTGAGAACAGAACAGAGCAGAACAGTGCCCCTCCCGCAGGGCCCCCACACCACTACCTCCACGGCGGGGCGGGGTCCCTCAGGCACTGATCCAGGGATGGCAATGCAGTTTTGTTTTGAAAAGCCAATCTCTAAATTGAAAGGTTATTAGTGTCACATGACGGTACAGTCTCATGGAACTCCATACTGGGGGGCTTCTCTCACTCCAGAATGTGTGTTTACACAAAGCTAGCTAGCACCGCCCACTCGGCAATCACACAGATGGCCATCCAGGTGTCAGAGCAGAGGGGCTTGCCAGGTGCTCTTAACTCCAGGGGCAGCTGGCTCAGGGCTGAGTTCATGTTCTTTTCTGCCCAGTTCTCCTTTCCTGCCTCCCCACCCCCAAAAGAACACTGACAGACACTTCAAATAAGGCGGCAGTTTTGGGTTTAAGGACAAAGTGGAAATCCATGTTTTCTCCTTAAATACGAGGACACCCTAACCTCTGTAGGACAAATTGGAAGCATCCAGCATGCCAAAATCCTCCTAACAGGTGAGGAAAGGCTGGTGTGTCTGCACTTTTCAAGCCCCTGAACTAGCTGCAGCGGGCTCCCGGCCCGAAGCCTACAGCGTATGCCCGTCGCCCGAGCACATGTGCACACACCAGGGATCGCCATCAGCCTACTCACCACAGGAGGCCTCAGCAGGAGTAAGTCCTGACTGTAGCAGAATCCAACCTCTGCGTTCCTGACACGTTGCCTGTTCCGACAACCAGGAGAGGCGTGCAAACACAGCATGCAGTTAGTCTTGGAAGTCACACCAGGGCACAGGCACACACACACATTTTCACACCTACAACAGCTCCTACTGAGGGCTCCAAGGGAAACTTCTACAGTGGGAGTGGATGAGCCGGACAGAGAATCGAAGTGGCACCAAGTGGGGTTTCACCCAGTGTCTCTTCATCTCCCAACAGCCCTGGGAGTCGTGGGAAGTTCATTCCAAAACAGCAGCGACACATCAGACGGTATAAAATCAATGTCATGACGTACATGTACATACACGACGCCTGCTTAACGTGATCAACTCTAGCTGAACGGAGCAACTGGATTTCCCTTTCAGCCCGAAATATTGTACCTGTAGGAACGGTCTCATGGGAGACCCAGCAGTAATGTGAGCCGGCACCGGCCCACTGAGGGCGAGGGCGGGAGGCCAGCAGGCATGTGGCTTGAGGGAAGGGAGGTCACCTCACAGCAGGTAAGAGACCCAGGCACGGTTTCAGGGGTGGCAAGAGGACGATTTGTCGAAGAAAACCAAAGCCCAACCTCAGTTTCTCCCGGGAACAATGTGCACCACTGATTTTCTTTGGTTAAGAAATACACCGCATGGCCCAACAGATAAGCCCCAATTCCTCGCTGCGAACTGGACTAAGACACTTAAGAAAATCTGTAGCAGATATTCGCTGTTCCCAGTTACACATTTTCTGGTTTCCACCAGGAACACATTTTATTAATATTCTGCCGTGGTTCCAGAAAGGATGTTACGACAGCTGGTGCTGCCGGAGAGAAAGGGGAAGCTTTATAAATCTTTCTGATACTGAGAACCCAGGAAACCTGATGCAAGTGACCTCACACTCCCTTATTCAAAAAGCCATTAAAATCATCAATTTTTACCAGGTTTAGGCCTTAGCTATCATACAGGGGAGAGTGACCTTCTATGTAACATGCTCCCTGTGCCCTTCTCTAGCATTAGTTTTAATTTATCCAAATTCTAATCTCAATATTCTGTTAACATTTAACAGGAAAATGTGATTTGTAATGACGAAAATAGGAATGAAGCTATGAGGAAATAAGAAAGCACTCCGATTATTTAATAATTCAAAGGCCAAATTACAGTTAAAATTTCTAAGCAATTACCTGCATGCTTCTTAAAAGAAAAATGCTACTTTTAAAAAGTTACTGGTTTTTCCTCCCATTAGGCATATTATTAAACTCTGGCAGGCAGATGTGGCTTTTTAATAGAAGTGCTGCCTTGTACGCCATTCTCATTAGGTATCCAGCTTAGCAAAGGCTTTGTATAAATGCCTGACTCTGATTTTTACACAGACAAGTGAGAGCTAAACTTATAAACCTGCTTATGGGGAGGGCTAATAACTGGAAAGCTAGTAAAAACCCCAACAGTACAATTTGAAAACCGCTCCCTTTCCTATAGCGTACCCGACTATGTCAGAGGAGAAGGAAGTCATTTGTAACCGGAGTACGACTCGAGTGGGCCGTCCCAGCGAACACGCACGAGGACGCACGGCAAGCCGATACTTTCTAAGTCAGCTTGTGGGAATGAGTCCTGGACCATCACCAGCAGCCGATGAGGAGAACGGGGGACGGTGTAACAGGCAGGAACTGAGGTGCAGCGCTCAAGGTCAGCACCTCCTAAGTGGGGACGCGCACAGCCAGGAGGTCTGCCAGCAACGCACGGCAGACTCTAATTAGAATGTACGTAAAGCACCGTGGTTGTCAAGGGAGGGTCCCAGGCGCACTGTGAAACCGCCAGGCAGAGTTGGCAGAGCCAACAGGACCGGCGGCCCTGCAGTGAGGACTCCCAGCATTGTCTCCTTGCTTCTCTCCATCCCTTTGTGACACAGAGAGACAAGGACAAATCACAGCAGGGACAGAGGGAAGAAAGGAAAGGCAGAGCTCACAGAAGTGGCAATCATGTCATTTAAAATGGACTGAGTCACCTTTCCAGTGTGGAGAGTGGTCCTGGGACTAAGTACGCAGTGTGAATGCTACTGCACTGATGGAAGCTTCTCATGCCACCTGGCGCGCGCGCACTCACACACACCACACATACACACCACACCCCCACACACACCACAGCCCCACACACACCTGGCACACGCACACACACCACACATACACACCACACACACACACACACACACACCCACACCACACATACACACCACACCCCCACACACACCACACTCACACACACACCTGGCACACGCACGCACACACACACCACACTCACACATACCACACCCACATGCACACACACACGCACACCACACACATACACCCACACCACACACACATACACCACACATACACACACACCACACACACACCACACACATATACACGCACACACCACACACATACACCACACATACACACACCACACACACACACAACACACACACACAACACACACATACACGCACACACACATACAAGTCGGAGGTCAATCCAACACTCTGAGAACGCACAGTGCTTACCTTCACTAGCTGGAAGAATAGGAATATTCAACCCGACAAGAACTTAAAAAAAAAAAAATCTGTATTATCGTTAATCTTTTATCAACAGATGTTAGGACTGATTTTAAAACACGGAAACCTGGGCATGCGCAGTACTCAGCTGCCTCGTAACCTATTAAACCGGCCATTCTAGACGAGCACCAACGTGCCAGCCAAACGCTGCTCGTGCTGCCTGTAGGCTGCGGGCTGGCCTGGCCATCACGTACCGTCCAGCTGCATCTTCTTTGGCTGCATAGAGGGTGAGGACAGAGAGGAGGTGACCCGGAAGTTTGCGGGGAGAGTCTCTGCTGACCCGGCAGCTAAACCACGAACGTCCTTTGGTCTAAATTTTTTTCTCCAAGAAGGTGCTCTCCTAAAGCTTTTATCATCATCCTGGTAAGTTAAAGGGCAGAAAACAAAACTGATTTTAAAATAAAGGACAAAAACATCAAATTACCAGCCCTTCAACATTTCTCTTGAACTTCTCACTGCATTTCTGTTCACCTGTATCCAGCCCTGTTCTTGATAACTGTGTGATTTATGACCAAACTGGGAGCTTCTGAGAGTGAAGGGAGGCCTGGTAACACTTATGCTGGGATGTATCTGGGCAAACGGGGTGGTCCTGGGCCACGTGGGGTGTGCTCCTCCTCTCACCGTGCTCCACTTCTTATCTTGCAAAAACCACCTTCTTACTATATAATATTTTTTATTTGTATTAAAAATCGTTTTCAAGCTGTCAATAATTCCATCTTATGCTGAGAGAAAGCCAGCAAGTGCCTCTGTAAGGTATCCTATTCTTTGTCAAACTCAACTTTTCTTAAGATCCAATCAAGAGAATGAATGAATGACAGTGTGGGAATAAATATGTCGTGGTTTTGTACAAGAGGACGTAACATTTTGTCCTTTTCAATATGCTTCTGAAACATTCCCCCAAAGCACAGGGCTCTGGGTGGGGAAAGACACCCAGGTGTCCCCAAAACAACTGACAGACAGACTCCATTCCTAGGCTGCAACCAGTGTTTCGTGATGTGGAAAACACTTCTGAGGGGTATTAAAAATGACAACGGCAACAACAAAAACCCTTATCTTATTGAAAACATTAGTTTCTTAATAGATCACTTGCTAATAAAATGTAAGAGCAATGCGTAACTTGTAAGGTAAAATTATCGCCACATTTAGAAGAGTTACCTGACTAAACAGTTCATACAAGTGTGACAAAGTAATTCACATTTAATGGAAATTTCACAATCGTTAGGCTGAAAGCTTACTTCATCGAACCGTCTGTCAGTTCCCATGACCAAAAGGTTGTTAAACTCTCTTTCCAAGACAGCACGAGCCTGAAATCAGAACAGAACAACACTCTGACATTTTCATCAATCTAGTCTGAAGGCTGTCAGCACATCACAACTGTTCTTCAAACCAAGACTTTTAAAAACCTGTTTGAAAGGCGTTGAACCGCGACTGTTCTAAATCCAGGTTTTAAAGTGGAGTCTGTGGATGCGCTTCTGCAAACAGGGATCCACGGTCTCTTGGAAATTAAACTCTGTGCTGTGTGGGCTGGTGCAGGTGGGAAGGTCAGGGGTATTGGCAAAAGATACACACTCTTCTGTCACACAGAACATTTCCTGATCCTCTAATGAGCCCATGAATCAAAAAGAGGTACCCAGGGCAATTACCCACTGATACACCATTAACAGCCTCCCCCTGGCATACCTACGAGCATTTCTCTTTCCACGTAAGAACTAAGTATGTCACTCGTATGAGCATACGCACTTGAAGTTCCCCCTTATTCTGTTTATTGAAGACTCTCAGGCTTGCGATAGAAAATGGAAAGAGGATAGGCCAAAGTACTGAAGAATGAAGTGCTGCTGATTTGAACTGTGACTGCGGACTCGGTACGGCGACAGACTGCTAGTTGTCTGAGCTGCTGTACGCCTGGCCTCCATACGGACACTGGCGCAGTGTCTCATCAGGAGAACCGCCTGAGCGCCGGTGGAGAAGGCCCGGCCTGCTCGGTGTTACCTGTGTGTTCTGCGTGGGGATCTGTAACAGCAGTGCCAGCGCGTTGAAGTCGAAGGTCTCATCTAAGGCCACAAGCGCGCCATGCACGCCGCTCTCCAGCAGGTTGTTTGCGTACTCTTTAAGGCCAATCGACAGAATCCAGCGAATCACTCGATCGTTGCTCCAAACAAGCACATCTGCAGGTGAGTAAAAACAATGATAAACATGGCTCTGGAAAACTGCCTTCATCACGCACGTGCTGTGACACAGGCCAAGGGTCCCACACAGTCCTGGCCCTTCAGTTCCCGACAAGACAGGCTCCACGAGAGCTGGGGCTCAGTGCTGCGTTTAGACATGGACGCCTTGGCCCTTGTCTGGTCTTGGAAACCTTCCACAGGGACTCAATCTTCTAGGGAACCCGGAAGGAATGGAGTTGTGTCCATTGGGCGTCTGGAGAGCAGGCGATGAGGAGGATGCGGGGTCGGCCAGCAGCAGCAGGGACAGGGATGGGAATACGTGCCAGGTGCCCACACGCCCACATAGACTCCAGAGCACTGGGAACACCTGCTGCCCACCACGGGGTGGGCACCAACGCCAACACTTGCTGCATTCAACGCAAACCTCTCCCTTGGAGTCCTGACGCCTCTGTTGTCGTCTCATTGTAAACAGAGAGACGCTTAAAGATACTCTCAGCATACCAGAGACTTTGGGGGAAGAGCTTGTATTATGCAAAGCAGTGAACGATTACGTTTGCTCTAGAAGAGATCTGAAAATAGTCTCTCTGTAAAATACGGACAGATTATCACCAATTACTTTCAAAGACAGTTTTTGTCAACTGTAAAGATTTAAAATGGACGCAGAAAACAAATGAGAGTTTTACAAATTTCATTTCCAATATCCTTTTCTGGATAAAGGGTGTGCACGCACACACACACGCACGCACAGTAAGCGCTGGCCATCGGTTTTCCTCGTGACTCACAGTAACTCAAGTCTGACTAGACTATCCTTCCAATGGGCCATCGCCCCAACCACATTTTCATATTCCATTCCTTTCTTAGTAAGAAGTGGGGGTGAAAGCGGCACTTACAGGCCTCTGGTAAGATTTAAATGAATCCACCTATGAAAGTTCTTGGAGTTGCTCAGTAAGTCCTTTCTCTTATTATCACAGTTAGTAGTGGTATCTTATCACTACTGTTAGTGATTTCTGTATATTCTGAGCATTCTGAGAGATCTGACGTCGAGCTCGATCGCCAGCACCTCACTTCAAAGCACACTGCTGTCTCCGATCACTCAGAGGCGCTGCGAGAGGCTCCCCATCGGAGAAGAGCAGCTTTGTCTGGGGCTGACCACCCAGGCCCTCTGACACGCCCGCCCGCTTTCTAACTGGAAGGTCTCTGCCTTCCTCCTGCTGCAAGGAGCTCCCACTCCATCTTCACGGCCCAGCTGACACATAAACCCCGGGAGCAGAAGCACCATTGTCAGTCTGTGCTTCTGAAATCCTTGCACGAACGGCCAGAGCCACCCTCCTCACACTTCAACTGAGTAGCCACAGCAGGGCCTTGTTCATCTGTGTGCGTGGCAGCACTTGTCAGGGACAGGCCCATGTCCTCACAACAGGAAATCACTGACGTTGTCAGGAAATGCTCACCTGGACACAGTCAGCCTACACACTGATGGGAACATGAGAACAGGCAGTAGCTCTGGCCACACGGGAGGAGCTGAGCAGCACTCATTCTACCCGGGATCCCCCCTCCGTGATAACGGCAGACTCGTCTTCTCCACTTACAGCCTTTTCTCGTTTTTTAAAACTAGGAAATCACTGACGCTGTGAATATACTGGGCAGCAGACCTATGTTGAATTAACAAACATCGTGTACTAGCCTTTTATTTCATTCTGGCTTTCTTCTCTTCTTCTTTCCAGTTCTTTTCGATCATAATTTAACCTTCTCAGGCACATAATTCCGCACTGGAAACTGTTTCTATTTCCAAAAAAAATAAATAAATAAATAAAAAATAAGAGATGGCAACAGGCACAGGTCTCTCTGCCGACGAGTAAGGAGTGTTCGCAGTGCTTTACCTATGAAAACTGTCCACCATCTTCAGCTGCCCTCGCAGGTCTTTCTTCGTCAGGTGGTCCAGCATGCGGGCATCCACCAGACACTCCATGAAGTAGCTGCGGTACTGCGGGAGGCCCAGGCTGGGCAGCCACTCGTTGCCGATCCACTCGTGGTTCATGTCCCCGTAGGCCAGCGTCTGCTTGCAGTAACGAAGCATCATCAGTACAGAGAACACTCCGTGGAACAGGTCACAAGAGCAGTTTAAATAATCTCTAACTGGAATTCAAATCTATTACATATTCTCAAAGGCTAAACTAACTAATGGCAACACTGTTCACTACAATTTCAAAATAACCTGCTCTTATTAACTACCTTTTAAATGTGCTAGTAAAATTGCATGCAAAAGGAATTATACTCTTAAAAACCTGTGACTGGTTGTTTATAAATTTAACCTATTAACCAAATCACAATAAAACTGACTACGTATTATCTTTCTGAAATAGTTTTATGTATGATAACATAACACCAAAGAATGACCACGGCTCATGAACAAGTTTGAAGGATCAATGTAATGCTACTTATTAAAATGTATCTGGCTGGTTTTAACTTTACTTTTAATACTTCATTTTCCAAATTTCCTTAACAAAACGTGTTAATTCCAAAATCAGTGAAAGTGAATTAAAAAATAGTTTTAAAAGAAGAGATAAACAACAACTGATGGGACTGAAAGGAGAAGCAGAGAGACGCACAACTGGTCAGAAGACCTCAACCCTCCTTTCTCAGTAAGTCAACCATGGACGGAAAAAGGAAGCCCAAATAAACAACCTCAGAAGGGGTGGGAGCCCTAAACAACACTGTCAACCAATCTGACTTGACATTTTATAGAACACTCTACTCCATAATAGCAGAATACATTCTTTTCAAGTATGCATGGAACATTCTCCACAATAGACAAATCTCAACATACATCGAGAGACTGAAATCGTACAAATTATGTTCTTTTATCTCAAAGAATTAAATTAGAAATCAATAATAAAAAGATATCTGGAAAACTGCTAAATATTTGGAAATCAGCATACTTCTAATAACCCATGTGTCAAAGAAGAAATTACAAGGGAAATGAGAAAATATTTCTAATTGAGTAAGTGAAACACAATATATTCAAAAATTGTGGGATGCAGCTAAAGTACTGTCTTGAGTGAAATTTATAGTATTATAATATTAGATGCTTATGTTATAAATGGAGAAAGGTTACAAATCAAGACTTTATCACTCTATGTTAAAAAACTTGAAAAAGAAGAGCAAATGAAATCTACAGCAAGGAGAAGAAAAAAATAAAAGAGCAGAAACCAATGAAACAGAAACCAGAAAAACCACAGAAAATAAAATAATGAAACTAAAACCTGGTTCATCAATAAAATTGACTAACCCTTCACCAGAGTAATCCAGAAAAAAAAGACGTTACCAATATCAAGAATGAAAGAGGGGGCATAAGTACCGATCCTACAGACACTGAAAGGCTAATAAGGGACAACTGTGGACAACTGCTAAGCAACTTAGATAAAATGCGCATATTTCTTGAAAGACACTGTCTACAAAAGCCACTCAGTAAGAAACTGATAACCTGTATCTACTAGAATTCTACTTTATACTTATAAAACTTCTCACACATAAAATCATACTAAATGGCTTTACTGGTGAATCCTACCAAACATTTATGAAAAAAATAGCAATTCTACACAAACTATTCCAAAACAGTGAAGAAGAAATGCCTAAATCATTCTATAAGGCCAGCATCAGTCTGATAACAAACTAGACAAACGTGTTACAAGAAAACTACAGACCAATATCCCTCATAGACACAGATGCAAAATTCCTTACAAAACATGAGCAAATCAAATCAGTAATATATTAAAGGGATAAGATGTCACGACAACTGGCGTTTCTCTCAGGAACGAACGTAAAGTTGGGTCAACGTTTGAGAAAAAAATCCATGAAATTCACCATATCAATGGAATGAAAAGAAAAACCACGATACCATCTCAAAATATGAGGAAAAGGCATTTGACAAAATTCATCATTCATTTATGGAAATCTCAGCATTTCTGGAATGGAAGAAAACTGCCTCCATCTGATCAAGGGCATCTACAAACAACGGCATGCTGCCTCCATCTGTAATGGCGAAAGACGAGACATTTCTCCCTAAGATCAGGAGCAAAGTAAGGATGTCTGCTCTCACCTCTTCTACTCAACAACACTGGAACTCCTGACCACTGTAGTACTAAAGCAAGAAAAATAAATCAAAAGCATATGAATTGGTAAAGAAAAAAACTGTCCTTATTTGCGGAGGACCGGATGATCAATGTAGAAAGTGAATCTACAAAACAGCTATCAGAACTAAAACGAATGTAGTCAAGGTGCAGGGTATAAGGTCAATATATTAATAGGAACTGTATTTCCAAATACTAGAAATGAACTGGAAATTGAAATTTTAAAAATACTCTTTATAATGTCATCAAAGACTCTGAAATCCTTAGGGTTAAATCTTGCAGAATACATGCAAGCTGTGTACAATGAAACAGAAATAAGCACATTATATGTATAAACATACATATCAAAGAAAGGAAAAAAGACGAAGCCACGTTCACAGGAATTCTGTACATTATGGAGTCCTTGGAAACAGGAACTCTCAACTACCACCATATTGTCTTGAAAATACGGCCTCTAATCTAATTTAGTATTTATACCAACCAAGCTGGAAGGAATGACTCAAACACCAACAAGAGTGCTCAGATTCTAATGGGGGAAAAAAAAGTTTCACTATTTGCTCTAAACAACCATGACTGAGAAAAACAGCAAACGTTTTTGGGGGCTTCATGACAATAGAGTTTTTTCACTCTTTCAAACCTTACTCTCATCTCGTAGGCCTGACACCTACAGCATGACTATCTGCTATTGTCTAAACACAGATTTCCAGGGAAGCAGAACCCTCCTCATTTTTGTTTCCTCACTGTCTGCTCTACTCACGCTTCTTCAATGGTCAGTAACGTGAGCTGCTGGGAGGGCCGGGCTCCCCAATCCCAGGGAGAACCACGTCTCCTGGGCTGCCATGACAGCCTTCTGACAACAGCACGTGACAGGGCTCTTGTGGGCTACAAGAGGCAGCCACAGCACAGGCTCTATTTTTCCACTGCTGAAACGACGACAAGTACAACTCCGTGTTCTGAACTCTACAGTGTGATACTGGCTGCTCTGTTCAGCCCTGTGTTTCTGGCAAGCGACAGTCTTGCACAGAGAGCGAGCGCTCTGACGCTACTTGCTCAATGAAGCCCCCATGGCCTTGAACACACTTGATGTGTTCTTCCCCTGAGCACCCAAGGGCATCTCACACCTCCCCTGGGCTTACAAGCGGGCCACCGCGCGACAGCATGGAAAGGCGCAGGTCTGCCTCCTGCGTGTGGCCGCACCTGGCAGTTACAGACACCGGGAAGCCTCGTCGTCCTTGCTTCTGCCAAAGATCGAACACAGGCTAATGCTAGCACCATCGGCACGGCTCGTCCTTGTTTCTATTTCCATTGCAAAGAGCAAATGTTCAGTTGATTTCATTTACACTTCATGGCCCAGTGAAGGGAATTTCATAATAAAGTGCTGACAACGCTCTGCTTCTCAGTGTAAAATATACTGACATTTAAGTAATTATGAAATGTACCCTTTTAATTCACTAATGGTCCTTACTGGCCCTGGAAAGAGATATTTGACTAGGTTAAGTAATTAATGGGGACATTTATCTGGAACAGCGGCACATAAATGGGGGAGCTCAGAGAATCATATTATAGCTCCTGTCTACTTCCATTAAAAAAAAAAAACACAGTACAACTGGCTTTGCTTTAGAAGCACAGAGAGAGGCAAACAGGTGTTTCAACTAGCAACTTGTAATCAGGAAAACTCTGAAAATTGTGGTTTTCTTCAGGTACACAATTAATCTCCAGTCCTATACACAATGCCACTAATGAGAGCCTTAGGGGACGTTGCCTGTCCACACCTTGTAGCCTTCGGTCTGTCGCTGAAACGGACAGCATGGCACACGGCGGTGCTGGTGGAATCACAGGTAGGAGCGCCACTGTTTGGAGGTGGGCTGTCTGACAGTAAGGCTGCAGAACAGTCATGACAAAGCCTTTTGTGAGTTGCGGAACTGGGAAGCTGAAAACTCAGAAGGACATCAGCAAGAAGAGGCTTCATTTCTGAGAATTCCATTAGGAGGAAAGTCTTTAGTTCACATTTAGGACAGTTCTTAGTAAAATACTGACACGAGGACCTACTGATATATTGAAAACGTGTGAGAACACAGTTTTCCCATCCGCAGATCTCATAACTAAAGTTTACCACTAGGGACTGACATATAATCTCAGGCAGGAGCTGCCGAAGCCACAGGACTTGATATAAAAGACCGTACGTTAAACAAAGCGATCCACGTTAGTTAGAACGAGCTACCATGGCTCCGCACGAGAAACGCTGACGAGTCTTCAAAATTGTCCATGAGACGCACTCTTTGTAGTCTTTGCTCCTATGCTTTGCTCTGACTAACGCTTTCACGTCATTAACAATATTCTGAATATAGTTAAGATATTAAAAATGTCAAGAAAAGTAAATTACAAGGTTTCATACTCCAATTCTTTTTGTTGCTGTACATATAGTGAAGAATATATTATAGAGAGTCTCCAACCTGAGCCCAGCTTCCCTCCTCATCTTCCTGATGTTACGTGGTTAGGGATGCAAAAGAACACAACTATTAGTATTGGTGAGCTTAGTCACGCACACAAATTCACTTGGGAGGGAGGGTGCAGCTGAACTGAGTGAAAAGTTCAAAAAATCAAAAGCATCATGCAAAACTCATGCAAAACCAACAATTCCAAAGTCTCATGCAAGGAGCCGACGCCCCACGACAAGCACATCCATGAAAGGAGAGAGCTAGGGTCAGACCGCCCAAGTGGGGGCTGTTCTGAGGGCTCTCCTGAAGGGGACGGGAGCTCAATCTACTCTGCGCGGGGCCCGCCTACCATCTTTAAGCTCCTGAACAAAACCGGAAGTAAGATCAAATGCGAATTCTATTTTACACATTTCACTAGGGCCTAAGGGAAGTACTTATCCGGAACAATTTAATGTGATAACGAGATTTTGTTTCCGCCGCACGGCTCCTAAGTGGGCGCGCACGGAGGGGAAGATGAGCCTGGGCCGTGACTGACCGTTTGTGGCGTGGCTGTGAGCGTCTCCATCTCCTCGTGCGTTAGCCAGACATTTCCTGTGGTCTAGGGTGACCCCAGTGACCAAGCACATCCAGGGCAAGGGAAGCAGTGACAAAGAGGAAAGGTGGCAGACACGTAAGCCGTGGGCACGTAGAGGAGCAGTGCAGGCAAAGCTTCCTTTCGATGCCCACAGAGAACACGACAGAGCGTTATTAGCACAAGCGCGTCCCCTTTAAAGAGTAACCACATCTTATTAACGCCACGTTGTCAGTACAAGGAGAACACGACTTCTAGAGCTCTGTCAGGCTTACCACCTGAGGTATGTGACACACAGAGAAGAGAAAACATTTCTTACTTCTGCAAATTGTGCTTCTCAGGTAGCTCTTCATTCGATGTGTTTTATACAGTCTTACCCAAACAAAGCCTCGCTCTGGCTGGGCTATCAGAACATGGTTCCTGGGAGGCCCCGTCACTCGCGGCCCGCGGGAAATGAAAGGGCAGGGAGCCGGAGGGCTAAGTGTGTCCAAAAGAATGCCGAACACGTTCAGTGTGCCCAATAACGGCACGACCGACCATCACACCCGACGGAGACAGGCTGAGTGGCCAGGCCTCCGAGCAAGGTGCACCCTGTGCCCTAAATGTAAGGTGCGCTCTCCATCACTGCCCGTCAAGAACTGCCTTTATCAGGACAGGGTACAAAACCTTTGGGAAAACCACCCCAGCACCTTCATTTCTAGAAAGGCCACGCTGATGGGCAACTATGGGGAACACGGACCAGTCAACACTGCGATACTGCGGCCGAACCTGCCACTGGGCCAAGAGCTACCGGTGCAGTCGGTGAGAGCACAGCATCACTGCCCATCACCACAGGCCGTTCACCAAGAAACAAAATAAAACACAGAAATGCTCGTAACACTTACTGTGCGGAGTAACTGAGCCCGGAATCGGGCCCTGACCTGCTACGCAGAGAAGTGAGTCTGTGAGGCTCTGGGTTTCTCAGCCAGAGTTCTTCTCTCCAGAATAGACCAAAAGCAGAAGTGGAAGAGCCTGCCCTGTCTCCCAATTACCATTAATGTGTTCCTTAGTTTCGTTTTTAACTTTTTCAACGAGGAGGACCCTTTATAAGGACTTTCCAGGTCTTCCCATGGGAAGCAGACTGTCTGAGCACAGATGTACACAGATGTGACGCTTGGTATACATGTGCAGGTTTGCAGACTGCTTAAAACCCTGAGCTCCCCAAATGGAAAGCACCAGTAGGCCACACAAATCAACAGAGCAAAACACTGGCTACAGTGCAACTGGGGATCTAAGCCTTTCCCCTTCACTTTTCATACATTTATATTTAAATGTGATCATTTCTTTTCCACATTTTCAAAAACTCCTAGTTCTATATTACAGTGCCACTGTAGTCAAGCTGTTATAAAAGCATTGAATGAAGTATATTTTAAGCACCCAATTGTCACAGATTAAAAGTTGTAACATTTTGGGGCGGC
Source organism: Rhinolophus ferrumequinum (assembly GCF_004115265.2). Classification (NCBI taxonomy): domain Eukaryota; kingdom Metazoa; phylum Chordata; class Mammalia; order Chiroptera; family Rhinolophidae; genus Rhinolophus; species Rhinolophus ferrumequinum. The sequence goes on from NC_046294.1 coordinate 3,010,974, forward strand.
CGGGTGGCTCAGTTGGTTAGAGCGCGAGCTTTCAACAACAGGGTTGCCGGTTCAATTCCCACCTGGGATGGTGGGCTGTGCCCCCTGCAATTAAGACTGAAAATGGCAACTGGACTTGGAGCTGAGCTGCGCCCTCCACAACTAGACTGAAGGACAACGACTTGGAGCTGATGGGCCCTGGAGAAACACACTGTTCCCCAAAACTCCCCAATAAAAATTTAAAGAAAAGAAAAGTTGTAATGTTTTGAATGCTACGATTTTAATTTGGACACTGGATGTGTTGAGAAGCAACATAACATAAAGAGACAACGCTTCCTGTAAAGGCATTTTCCTTCTTCCAAAGAACCGCCTCTTGGGACGGACACGTACCGTTCTGGACGTGGGAGGGGCCGACGGGCTGGTCAGAGACATGATTTCCTGAATGGCCAGCCTCAGCTTCAGCCTGTGCAGGGGGTTGCTGATGCCAATCTCCCGCTGGATTTCCGTGTCTGACAGGGCCGACATGATGGCCCCACTCTTCACATTGGCTCGGCAGGCGGCCACGTACCAGGCTGGCATCCCAACCCAGAGCTAGAGACAGGAAGCGTCAAGGTCAGAGGTTAGGCTCAGGGCATGAAATGGACTATTCCGTCACGTAGGTAACCCACTCAACCCAGGATTCAAAGGCGGTACCTCCAGCCAGACGACAACAGTGGGCCCATCCCATTGTGCAAAAGGTAAACCTTGCCTCCGGGCTTCCTCAAGCAACTCATGCCTGCAAACAACAAGATACTCAAAATTAAAGAATCCCTATTATGTGCACATGTAAAGCAACACTCATTGTACATTTCACAAGTGTTAAGAGTATCTCATCATTTCCTTTTCATCTTCTACACTGTCCGCTGAAAGCTGCTTTGGTACATAGTACAAGGAATGCCTGAAGGATGGAATCTGACGGACTCCACCATTCTCTATACAATCATCTGCTTGCAGAATTAAACAGTTATTACCAATTTTTAAAAAACCCAGCAGTCTTCAGATCCAAGGTAGGATGCCCAAGGGAAAACATAATCACTCCCCTTTTCTAAACAATGAGGAGAAATATGGAGGAAGAGGAAACTAGACCTGGGTTTGCCTCTGAGAGCTTCAAAAATCTTCAGTTTTTACACCACAAAGAACAATGTAGGTTTTTAACACTTAAGAATGGTCCAATGGAGCAAGCAAGTGATCGACTGGATTTCGGCTGTTTCTTCTATTCTCTACTATTTAGCTAACTGGGTATTTGCTAAATTACATCATCCCGTGGTTTAACCCACAGGCTTCATATCCAGAAATCCCAACCACTTCTACCATGCACACAGGGCGGGTCATGAACGTAAGAGACTGACGCACCACAGGGGCTAAGGGTCCTCGGCCCCTTGTGGGGTCAGAAATATTCTGTAGGCCTGATTTTACAACAGCCAAACCACAATTTTACCATATTAACATCTTGAAACATGACTCTACTGCTAACATAGTTATGTAAGAGATAACACAATAAGCTTTATGAAGCTTATCGCACATTACCGGTGTTGTCTACTTACAAGGCTTCCTAAAAGACACTAACTCTTTTTAAAAATGAAAAGCCTAGAAGAGGAGATGGGATCAGCAGAAGACAGGTCCGTTTAGCTCACATGCCTGGAGATCACTGAGACATTTTTAAATTCCTCCGTCAGTTTTAATCAGTTATTTTCTGTAATCATTCCTGCAGAACATACCACTAAATTTTTTTATTTCTAAACATACATATCAGATCTTCAATATATTTAAACAGTATCCCACTTTTCTAAAGACTGTGAGGTCTATGTACAATTAAAGCTCAAAGTGTTCACATAAAATTGCAAATGAGTGTTCCTTAAGGCAACCTTAGGTTTCCTGGGAGTAATAAATATTGTCACTATCTAGGAATAAATATACTGAGATTGTAACACACATCTTAACAGATCGAGAATAAAAAAAGGGCAAACTTTTCCAATTAAAATAAGTAAAGCTATTCCAATTAAAATAAATAAAGAAGACACTGAGCCCACCCAGAATCGAGCTCCTGGGACAACAATGCTGGAGGGAGGGAGGGAGGGAGGGCAGAACGGCCTGGCTGAGTGAAGGAACCATCCTTGCGCTGAATTAAATGCCCCTTTGTTTCCTAAGGACAAATTCCCCTCAGATAAGGCTCTGTCGGTGCCAGCACTCACAGAAAGAAGCCTTCTGAGCCACAGGAGCAGTACCAGTGAGTCCCTGGCAGGTGGACCAGGACTGACAGCATGATCACATGCTACGTCCCGAACCACCCAGCCCGCCCACCCAGACGGTTTCCAGACCCCCTGACTCTGAAATGCACTGCGCCAGAGACTTCATTTTTCATCTGAAACAAGGGATATCGCGTTTGAATCAGTCTAATTCCAGCAGTGGAGACCGGCGCACCTCCCCCGACCACCTGCAGTGGGCGCTCCGTCTCACAGAAAGCCTTTTCTAGTAGGGACGGACTTCGGGGTCCTGACGAAACCGGGCTGAGGCACTGGAAGCAGGACGACGCAGCGATGAGATGAGACGTGGGAAGTCAGCGAGGAGGTCGCGGAGACGCCGCTGGGCGGCTGGCCGGCCTGTGGGCTGCCTGCCCCCTCCCCCCCCGCCACACTCGGGACCTCACCCCTGGGCTATCACCCCAGGTGGGAACACTAGCACCCCTTTCTTCTCTGGGGGTGACTGCTCCCAATCATGTGAAGAGGTCCCTGCGCCCTAGGAGAGAGTGAGACGGGCCCCCTGGGAGCTGTGGGGAGGGGCGGCTGAGACCAGACCTGGAGATGCGAGGCCGGCTCCACTCCGGCCCTTTCTGTCACTTGGTTTCATGAACAAATACGTTCCTTTCTCACTTGATCTAGGAACTGCGTTTCTTTTACTTGCTACTAAGAAAGGCCTAACGCAGACAGCTCATTTCCGTCATCTGTGATTGGTGCAAATGAAACGGCGACGTACACCTCACCCACTCACCCACTGATCCCGTGCTAATGATCTACATTAGGACTACCCACTTCCCTAGTTTACTAAAACTCCAGAAACACATGTGACAGCATTTACTTAATCCTCAGCAACAGTTAACCGGAAGGGAACGAGGTGTTCTTTTACAGGTCAATTTTCCAGCAAACAAGAACTATCCTGGCCATTAGCTCCAAAGCCGAACAGGCGAGAACGAAGGTGACGGAGTCCAGGAGCCCAGCATGCCTGCAGCCTGAATCTCCCCGGAGCAGCCAACACTGTCCTGCAGAAGCGGAGTGACAAGCCCACATCCCGGGGCACGAGGCATACACCGTTTCCCCGATGCCACAGCTCCAAAAGCAAACGGAGGCCTCGTTTGCTTTTGCTGTCATTTCCTCCCTCTGCTGGAAGAGGCCGCACTCTCCCTGCTGTCACTTTGCCCCACTGTTAGGAACGGTGACCTAGCTTTCAGCCTCCTCGTGGAGTAGAGTGGATGAGCGCTGTGACCGCCACGGTCAGGACTCGAGCTTCTCCCTCGAGGATCAATTCTAGACCCCAGGGCTGACTGTTAAAATACCTGCTCTGACAGGAAACCGAGGCACACGCTTCGCAGCCTTAACATCAGAGTTGGAGGACGAAGACAGTTAGAAATGCGCTCACTTCTCTGCGGAGCAGCACACGTATGAGGAAGGTGGCGTCAGCTGTGAGCAGTGAGGGCCCCGGGTAAAGCTCCTCCTAAGGAGAAGCCCGTGTGAGCTTTTGGGGTCATGCACTGGGTAGGTGCTGCCGTCCCCAGGACAGCCCTGGGCCCCTTTCTCTGAGGCGGGCACTCTCAACACTGGCGACCTGTCCGAAGATGTACCGGCTCAACTCCACAAGCACGGCTCTGCGGGCAGCAAAGCACGACCCAGCCCCACGGCCACGGCCCACTGGGAAAGCACGGGCGAGCGGACTGAGGCACGATCTCCGGTCTAAGTCTGTGAGGTGGCGGGGGGCGGGGGCTGTTTGGCGCCCACAGGGCGCCACAGGTTTCCGAGCAAACCAGGGACCCACCGCAGGAAGGGACCCCGCACGCACTAGCCATCCTTGGGGAGAGAGCATTTAAAACACAGGTTAAAGAGACTGCGCTCAAACAGGAGGGGGACTCTGCAGACATCACAGAAACACCATCAAGTGTGACAACAGTTAGTGACAGCGCGTTCACCACAGCTGTGCCCTCCAGGCTTTCACTAAGCGTGTCAAGCACCAAGCGTGCCCACCACACCATTGTAAGTAGTTTCAGAAAATCTCAACATCTCCACCAAACTCACCAAGTTCTAGAAAATGCTCTAAAAGTGAATGCATTTATTAACCCCTGCTTTACCTCGAAGTGTGCCTTACACTAAAGTTACTGTAACTTAGCAGTGTAAGGCACTTTGAGGTAAAGCAGGGGTTAATAAAAAGACTATTTCTGAGAAAAGTATTTTGATTCTTACATCTATCACGCCATAAAGGTTAAACTGTATTCAAACAAAGCTTGTTTTGGATAACTGAAACATTTTCCACATTTATAAATAAAGCATTTTCCTGAAGTCAATTTTATCTCTGGTTAACTGACACAACTAAAATTACCCACTGTAGTCAGACAAATAACCTTCGTACTTAAAATTTCCCCCTATTAACTTACTAGCACATTCTAGAACTTGCCGTGCATGACCACAGAGTTCAGCCAACAATCCACTCTTAAGACACTCACAGCTATGGTAACACAGAGCTACAAGTTCAGAGCCAATGCCACCAATTTGAACATCAGAGCCACACAGAAACCTACCTACCACCAACACTCACACAAACGCACATGCACACACCCCCAGTGTGAAATGTAATCACACTTTGGGGCAACTGACTCAATACAGGGTGTCCTCACACAGCCAAGTAAGTAGTCAAGCATGCATACTTCCCGAGAATTTTAAAAAGAGACATTTTTGCCACTTGGCATAGTTTGTGATCCCACTTGAAACAAACTTCCGGGAGCAGGGGGTGGGAGGACCACGGTGCCGCCACAAATCTTACTGTTTTTATTACAGTAAGAATGAGGATGTAACATGAAATACAGCAGCAAAATCTAAGCGACAAAGATTTCCTAGCACGGTTCCAGGAGGCAAAGGCCTGGCTGTGCCATTAAGCTTCACAGAGCCAATGGCAGTCACCCAAGTTCTATCACGTTTTTATACAGTCCCCAGACAGCAACTTCAAATCAGCATTGCCATTACGTGGTTTCTACACATTTCCACTTACGCTTCCTGTGGTATTGTGAGCAACGATAGAGACAACAGCACTTCACCTGAAGTTGTATCAATAGTGTGCCAGTCAAGACAATTATAATGATTTCTGAAAAGAGAGCTACAACGGGGCGTATTTCACAAAAGAAAAAGCAACCGGCAACTCCAGGGGCTGACGGCAGAGGGGCCTCAAGTGGAGAGGGTCCCCATGGGCTCAAGTGCGACGGGGGCCATGCCCTGAGGCCTGGGTTCCTGACCAGCCTGGGTTCCTCAGGGTACTCGAGGGTGGACCGTGACCTTGCCCCCATCACAGAACACACCAGGTTTCAGACCGGCTCTAGCACTGTCTCACCACCAGCCCTCACGCCTTCCGGTTCCCAAGGCCAGCGCTGACCTCTCGGGCTACAAACCGCCTCTTATCGTAGATGAGGACTTGGTTTTATTTTTCAGTTGTCAGTTCACTGGGCTATTGTTTCAACACCTCTAGCTCATCTGCTAACCTTTGGTTCTGGATATGGTGCACCCACCAACACGTGACCTGTTCCGGGTCGGGAAAGACCCAGAGGACTGTGCTCCTACAACTGCCTCGTGCCCCCTCCTGGGGCGACACAGGGCCTGGGCTCTCTGTAGAAAACTAGTCCCACCGTGGGGCGGCCGGTTGGCTCACTTGGTTAGAGCGTGGTGCTGATAACATCAAGGTTGCCGGTTCAATCCCTGCATGGGCCACTGTGAGCTGCGCCCTCCTTAAAAAATTAAAATAAAACAAAAATAAAATAAAATAAAATGGAGAATGTTTAAATAAAAAGAAAACTAGTCCCACTGTTATTACTTATTTTCAGAAGCAAAGGCAATTCAGAATGAAAATTTAGTAATAAACAGATTACAAAATAGAGAGTCTATTTAAGGTAAAAACCAACATCTAGTGGAGGAGGGAAGAAGGGCAAAGCCATGGCTACCTCCTGACAGGTCACTGTATGAACAGCCCATTCTGAATGCTGGTGAGCAAGTGTCCGAAGTGGCTGCAGTTGTGCGTGCAGGTACACACACCTCCCGCCGTGTCGGCACCGTCTGAAGGGCTTCCTGTGTACTTGTGCAGATGTGCACGCCCTGCTACGACTCAAAAGCCACGAGGGACGGACTGCGACTACGCCCGTTTCACAGAAGACAACACGGAAGCACCGGAATGCCAAGGAACTTTCCTAATGCCTCAGAGCTCTGTGTGCGGGGCCAGGATTCACATTCAAGTGCTCTGAGGCCTCTCGACCACCTTCTGTCCTCACGTCCTCGTGAGACAACTTTCCAAGGTGGGCCGGGAGCCCGTGCATGAGCCCTTTCAGAATTTCATAAATGCCATCAGTCCTCCAGGAAACAGAGTTTAATAAAGGCTCCAGGTTAATCACTTCAGAAGATAATACACACACAGCTAGATAGGACATTTAATAAATAAACGTTAGGTAAAAATCAGGCACAACTGAAAACGGTCCAGTGAGCTGGACACATAGAAAGCTTACTTTTTTTGAAGTTTACGATTTTTTTCAGCCTGTCCTCCCAATTTGCTGAGTCCCAAGGCATCTTGAGATGAGTTTTCTGTCTCTGACACACCAGCTAGGAGGAAGCAGGAAGAAAACACTGAGCAAGTTCACCACGCCAGGTTAAGTGTTTCCATAAAGAGGTGGCAGAGCGTTTGCAGGGAGAGTGAAAAACCCTACAGGCTGAGCTGCTGACTGGACCAGCACCACGTGAGGACGCTCGAGGCGGCCAGCCCGTATGCACCAGGCTGTTCCTGAGGGCAGACGACTGCTAACCATGGCTCTTGGGTTCGTATGTGCGCCCACTGACAAACGTGGCCCTCCGTGGCTTCTGCCCAACAACACCCAGGGGTATGACAGGCCCAGCGGGAAGGCCTGGGGGCACACAGCAGGCACGCACACGGCCATTCCCCCTCCCCAACCACCCCCACCAACCTTGTCCCAGCGCCTCCTTGCCGCCAAGCCCAGGGCGGCCCTTTTCTTTCTTGCCAAACAAGCGGCCGATGGAGGACTTGATGCCCTTCTTCTTGGGGGCTTTGTGCAGCGAGTCCTGGCTGCTGTTACTGCTGCTGGGGTTGCTCACCGGGCCGTCCTGGGAGCCTGTTGAGCTTCGGGACAAAAAAGGACCTTTAACACGCGCCTGCATCACAACAAAACATTTCATTCCAATGAACTAGAAATCTGCACATTTTTAACACCCGCTCTTCAAACTTCACAACAAACGTTGCAAGTCTCCTGTATGGCACCTTCCTCACCAAACGTGCTCTGCGTGAGCAACGTGGGTTCCCAGTGACACCACTGGAGCAGTGCTCGTGGGAGGCTGGGGTTCTGTCTGATCTGGAGTCTCCCTCCGAGGAAGGCCCTGACTCCAAATCCTGCTGCAGAGGGCACTACTGACCGCGCCTCAGGGTTCCCTCTCAGCTAGTGAAGACGCGCCCACAAAACCGGAGCTCCCCCCCATCTCAGCAGCTCCGACAACCTCCTGCCCCAAGGCTGACTGTTGTCGGCCTGCAATGAGAGCACGGGTAGCTCGCTGCAGGGTGGCTGTCAAGGTGAACACGATGCCCTCCAGACCACTGCCTGGTAAAAACGCAAAAGGTGGCAGGTCTGGAAAAGGATGGCATTAGGCACAGCAGAGCTGGCGGGCTTCCTGGAGGAGGCACTCTGAGAGCCAAGGATGTGGACAGCTCAGCAGCGGAAAGGCACAAGGGCACCCACGCGGCACTGACTGGCCCACTGGGACGCAACCATCGGAAACATGCCTGGTGTTCGGCAAATGCTCCATCAAGAACAGAAACAAAGTTCTCAAATAGTCAACCTGTGGAATCTCAAGAAATGCTAAAGAAATGATGGTTTTTCTAAAACTGCTGATACCATTTCACTCCTTTCTTTCCAAACTAACTTTCCTCAGATACACATCTTTTGCTGGATTTTGCTGCGGCTCAAGGTCAGTGGCCAGCATCCCAAGAATGTCATTTAAATAAATGCAAATGAATTAACTGTATTTCTTTAAAATCATTGTTTTGACTTTCTTTTTCAAGAAAACATTATTGGGTTTCTTTTTTTTTGTTTTTTAATTTTACTGGGGAAGAGGAACAGGACTTTATTGGGGGAACAGTGTGCACTTCCAGGACTTTTTTCCAAGTCAAGTTGTTGTCCTTTCAGTCTTAGTTGTGGAGGGCACAGCTCAGCTCCAGGTCCAGTTGCCATTTCTAGTTGCAGGGGGCGCAGCCCACCATCCCTTGCGGGAGTTGAACCGGCAACCCTGTGGTTGAGAGGACGCGCTCCAACCAACTGAGCCATCCGGGAGCTCAGCGGCAGCTCAGCTCAAGGTGCCGTGTTCAATCTTAGTTGCAGGGGGCGCTGCCCACCATCCCTTGCTGGACTCGAGGAATCGAACCGGCAACCTTGTGGTTGAGAGCCCACTGACCCACGTGGGAATCGAACTGGCAGGCTTCGGAGTTAGGAGCACGGAGCTCTAACCGCCTGCGCCACCGGGCCAGCCCTACTGGGTTTCTTAAGGCTGAAAATCAAAAGACAAGCATGTTTCTAAGTGGGGCTACAGGCCGCCCAGCCGCGTCCTTACTTTCTGACGTCCCTGACGTCCTCGTGGCTGACCGTGTGCAGAGCCCCTTTGTGCAGCCTATCCAATCGAAGAGACCTCGGGGAGGGCGGGGGAGAGGTTTCACATTTGATCGTTGTCTTGTCATCTCGTACCTCTTCTCGGGAAGCTGGCAACTGAGTGGTCGAGATAGCGTAAAATTAGTTAACAATAAACTTGATAAAAACAACAGAAATCACACAGGCTTTCAACTACAACCACAAACGTGTGTAAAATCTATCAGTTATGCTTTGCCGAGTACACCACGTGTTTGGTCCCATGCGCTTTCCCAGGGTGGCTTGTTTAGGACATGCAGGACCATGGGGCAGGGCAGGGACAGCGCAGAGCCCGCTCCTAGGCTGCCTGGGCAGGACCCAGGGACGCTCCTCTTCCGGGGTGTCCTCGCAGCCGAGGGGTCACCCTCCCTGGAGTCCTAGGACCCTGTGACGACAGTCACTGAGGGGGCAGCAGACATCTGCACGTGGCACTAAAGGCCGCAGGCTGCACGCGCGTTCCTGACGACGGGCAGGGGAGGACGGTGTGGATGTCCTGCTGCCGTTCAAAACCAACAGCAGCGAGAACAGACCCCTCCTGGCACACGTGTCCAGGCCTTTCGGTGTGGGGGAGGGGAGACACAGCTTGTACCTCAACCCAAGTCGTCTGTAACAACGATGCAAATTACTGGGATCTGTAACAACAGTGACAGGGGAAAAGGCGGCTGACCCGCCACCCCGAACCCGCACGTCTGGCTTGTGTCTCTCGATCACGCTTAGTTAGACGGGGTGTTTGAAACTGAAGTCTCAGTTGCGGTTTAAAAACATCGTGCTCACTACACTTAGATAGGTAATCCCAGGCTTTCGTGAAAGAGGATCTATCTCTTCAGGTCCCCAGCTTGTCTGCAAGGATGAGAGGATGGGGAACAGATGCACTCCTTCAGCACTTATTTACAAGCTGGGTTGTGCCGTCAGGGTAGGGCTGGATTCCATGAACCATGCACGGCCAGCGTGTGTGGGAATCACGAGACTGAGCAGCCAACTTGTGCTTTTTTCAGCGGGATGGCGTAAGGAGGACCGAGCCACTGTGGGGCCACAGTGATTCGTGCAAAAATGGAGCCAAACTCATTCAAGACACAACCTCAACAACAGCTGGATACCCGCATCGTCTCCTGATTTCTACTTACAATCGTCAGGCAACTAAAGGCTGTCACAGCCAGAAATTATCAATGTGAAACTTAGGGACAGATTTCAAATTCAGGTTGAAACAATGATTTATAAAAAAAAACCCGAACCAAATCAAAAAGGACAGCATGGGGAGTGACAGCCGTGCCTGAAGTGACTAACAAACAGTGGAGACGAGCAGCTCCCCGAGCAGAGACCCGCTCCCCTTCAAAGCCCCCAGCTGCCCACCAGCCCCCTCGCTCTCCTCCAGGAAGGCGCACCCCACCCAGACGTGTGCCTACATGCCATTCCAGACTCAACTAGACGGGGAGCTGCTGCATGAGGCTGAAAGTCGTCTGGGCGCACGGCCATGACACTGAGGGCAAGAGGGTGACCGCGCACGCGCACGCTGGTCGTGTCTGCACGGACGCCCGGTTCCATCCTCAAGCCGCCCTGAGCAAGGCCAGTCAGGGAGCTTGGGTTCCCGCCAACAACAGAACCAGCCTATCCTGTGGGTATAAAGCAACACACTACTTCCTTCACTGAGGAAGTCTTGCAACAGGAAAATGCAAACACAAGCCCCCGCAGGACAGACGGGGAGGGCAGGGCGCTGTGCCATGGCAGTGCAGGCCCCTCATCCCCTTGAGGACCGTGCAGACAGGCACCGCCCATGGTCCCCTGAGGAATGGGATTCTATTGGTGTTTTCACCTCCCCGGAGGGCAAGCCAGGGCTCAAAGAGGGTGAGTAGCACACACAGGTCACAATCTGACAGCGCTGGGACCCCAGCCCGAGTTTGGCTAGCTGGCCATACTGCTCTGGGCCGTGGAGGGACCCACACGGTCGTGGCCCAGCTCACATGCCCCCTGACCAATGCACACCAGGCAGGTGTGGGGTGGGGGCACAGCCTGGGCCGGGCCGTGAAAGTTCTGAGGAAGGCATCTGGGTCAACAGCTCTGTTCCCTAATGCACTGTACTTCCTCTGAGACACGGGGCCCGGCTCCTGGTCATCTCTAAGGAGAAGAGGCCCTGATCGCCTCCTTCTGTCGGGGAAGCTGGAAAGGCGCTAAGAGCATCTGAAGAAAAGGCAGACGGGGTAGGGATGTGGCTACGTGTCCGGGCTTGGAAACTAGACAGATCCGTACTGCACTGTTTACTGGCTGCAACCTTGCGCAGAGTGTGGCTCTCTAAGCCTCAGTTTCCACATCTGTAAAATGCGGTAACAGTACACTGTAAGGGTGTTTGAGGGTCAGACAACAGATTCATAAAGCACTCGGTACAGTGCCTGGCATATGGCCAGAGCTTACTAAAGGCTGCCAGCTTTGATTCTTAAAATCGGTGTTTTCCAAAGTTACAAACTATGGCTCTGCTTCAATAAGTCCACATTTTTCAAGTTGCTATGTCTATTGTAATAAGAATGCAATGACTAGAAGGCAAACATGTAGGAGAAAGGCAAATTCTTCTGCTTGTCCCAATGTTCTGTGCAAACCACCAATGGCCTATTTCCAGCAGAACAATCGGTATTGACATGCCGCATGCGTTCTAACACTTCCATTCAAAACTTCAGTTACTCGTTATCACACAGCTTCATAGTATCCGTCTATATAAAATGGTTAAGTACTCTTCAATACTTCACAGAGAAACAGAGGTACATTAAATTACTAAATAGTTTACCTTTCTGCGATGTTTCCTTAAATCACTAGGCTGATAGATGCATGCAAAGAAATGAAGAGAAACCAGATTTACTGCACACTTGGAAGGCAAAAATCCAACAATCCGTACAGGCAAATATGTTAAACAGAGAATGACAGGACACATAGAAGTGAGGCAAGATTTAGGGAAAACGTCACCGGAAATAAAATTTTTTCACCACAAAATTTAAACATAGATTTACTAGAGAAACACTACAAAATTATTACTCAGGGAGATCAAATTCTATTACAACATATGCAATATATGTTGTAGGCATTCTACATAACAAAGAGCCCTAATAGTTGTCTATTCTAAGCCAAAGCTCTCTATCACTTAGTTTTCCTTAGTGGAAATCATGTTATACTTTAAAATATCAATCTAATTGATGAGGACTTTACTGCAATACCTATTATAAAACAGGAACAAACCCACTTTTGGTTAATCACCTACTGTACATTAACATAAAATCCTTACTTAGAATTTGATTTAAATCTTCTCAAAAATTAATTTATTGATTAAAGCAAGATACCCTGTGAAAATATGTAAGAATTAAAGCTAGCAGTACACCTGAAACTAATATAAAATAATGCTGGATGTCAACTGTAATTGAAAATTGTTTTAAATAAATAAATAAAAGCCCGCACGATAGCAGGTGGAATCTTTACATTCTATAACTCACATGATATTTTAATTAAAATAGTCTATTAAAGGCATTAATTACGCATGCTCAGTAAGTTGATGAGATTTATGGTTTTGAATATAAACATCAAAACTAGAAGGTATATTGTCTGTGTCAAGATGCCATTAATTCTACACTGAGCGGATTACTTCTTTATGCAAGAAACGCTTCATTAGGAATTACACACATCCTACATTGTTTTGAGTAAAACCACTCTGATCCATCTATAGCATGCCCGTACCCACATCTATGATACAGTGATAGCTAAAATGTATCGCTATTCGATGAGAAATGAAGCTAAAGCAGAAACCCCACTGAGCGGTGATGGCACGTGCGCGCGTGCACACACACACACACACACACACACACACACCACCACCACCACCACTACCCCCGCCCCCCAGCAGACAGCACTGATGCTGTTACCTGAGCATGCTACGGAGGGGTGTGAAATGTAGGTGGGGAGGGGAGCTGGACGGATAAACTACAGACTGGGGGAGCTGAGGTCTGGAGTAACAGTAACTAAACAAACAAAAGGATGACACAGGAAATCAAAACCAAATGAGGAAGCAGCATGCAGCCAGCAGGCAGAATTACAAAAACAAGGGAAAAATATACAAAACTGTTTTTCACAAATCCTCTGAAAGGAAATAAGCATGACACCACAAATGAAATAGTTCAAAATACTAGGTATTAGCTAATGATGTGCATTATAAAAAGAGTACATCAAATACTTCAAAATGGACCAGTTACCACTTACAAATGGACCATATGCCACTAAGATGATTCACGGTTGATTTAATTATATGCTGGCTAACGATGTAAGTAAAAATGAAAATGGATGGTAACAGGAAAAGTTATAACAGAGTACAGTTAAAAAGCAGAATGTTTTCAGTGTGTGTGAAGCAATGCTCTCCTAAAACCTAAACTAAATCCGTGAGCAAGCTATAAAACATTCTTCAGAGCTGCACACTGTGGCACTGCATTTCCAGATGCTTCCCTAGGAAGCCACAAAGAACTTCGCTTTTAAGCGACGTAATCCTGGTTTCACACGCAGAGCTGTGCTGAGCAGGCCACGGAGTGTGAGACGAGGTGGCCCGGGCTAGCTTTCGTTGTTTCACTTTTTGCACAGGCCCTAACTACTCCAGTTAGGCATCATCCACAATGCAAAGGACAATGGCACGAACTGCACATTTTTCAACGTGCTAGGAAGGCGACCTACACTTCCTTTTGCTAAACCGTCTATTCCTAGGAAACAAAAATATTTCCCCTGCTAGCTGTCCGTGCCCAAAGTTACACAAGCAAAAGCTTCTGATGAATTCATGATGACATGCTAAACTGGTCCTCCAAATATTAAAATTAATTTGCCACTGGGCTATTGTTGAATGATTAAATACTCGTTGGTTTTCAAAATCTTGAACCTCTAAGCTGAACAAATGCAAAGCAAAGTCCCTGATTTCTTCGGGGTAAAAGAACAAAACACACATTCGTCCAGTTCGGGACTTAACTCGGGTGTGACGGGGGCGGGGGATGGCAGGGAGCAAAGGCCAGTACTTACTAGAGTCATGATACCTAGTCTGTCCACTTCCCGGGCTGGGCTGTGTGGGATCCTTCGTGGGGTGGACCGCCCGCTGTTAGGAGGGGAGGAGCCAGCGAGCGAGGAGGCGGGGTACGGGGGAATGGAGCTCATTGATCTAAAACGACCAAGATTGTCTAAGCTTCCGCTGCCGACACGACTCTCAATCTCCTCGGCCCGCTGCTCGGTGCTCTCCTTTTCTTCTTGTATCAACCTGAAATAAACAAGGCCCCCTGCCTTTACCAGCAGACACGTGACCGTTTTTGGATAGAAAGTCTGTGCGGCATTCTGTATTACAATAAGTAAACTCCAGCAACGCTTGCTCCAACAATGAACACTTCGGCAAAAATGTTTTGTTTTTTAGCTTTTCAATCTGCTCAATTTTAGAGCAACATGAAGGAAATCTTCCACTGAGTCTTACAGAGTTGCTTCTGATAGCTCGTGTTTGATTTTCCTTATTGGCACTGTAATTCCGAGGGGCTTTCTCAGCCCTCATGCCCCCCATTCTTACAGCAAAGCTGCACATTTCTCTGTCACTTTTTTCAACTGGAAACCGGGAACTTGGACACAAGGAAGCAATCCACAAAGCAATTAGGAGCCCCTGAACATTTGGGTCTCTAGGCTAGATGAGAATGTTGAGCTGATTTTTTTTAAGGATGAATTTGAACGGAAGTTATCAGTTGATGGAATCCTCTACCAGCCTCACCTGAAGTCCTGGCTTCGTGTCGATTGGAAGGCAAGATTAATGCCATTCTCCCTTAAGGAGCAGTTTTAGTGTGTGACTCTGCAAATCATTATTCTAACGTTCAAATACAGGATCCTTGTAGTAACCTTTCTAATTAAAGTTCCACTTACATATCCTGAAAGTATTTCTTTGTCATTGATTCAGTGGACAGAATGTACCATCTGTATCAGGTCGACTTGTCGCATGAAGAAAAACCACCTGTACCTAACAATACACTGCGAGGGAGAAAAGCTGATGGATGGAATCCGTCCTCATCTCCCACGATGAGGGGGATAGACAGTGTTTCGGAGCTCTTCCGTGATTAAACGCGGCTCGTGAGGAGTCAGTTTATAAAGTCAAAAAGGTGGGCAGCACAACTTCCTCTTTACTTCAAAGCCTAAGCTCTTTTCGATGTAGATTCTAACCTTTCTTTCCCTCCTGCCTGTGTTACCTTTACAAGCATAAGATTTAGGCATCAGCTCTACCCGGACCCACGGGGGACCCACGGGGGTCACTGGCACGTGGGTGGCCTTCAGTGGCACAGAGAGGGCCTCGGGCACCCCGCTAATCACCATCTGGGCAATTCTTTGGATTCCATCCTACAGCTGGCCCATCGTTTTGTAAATTTACTACCATAGTTGATAAGGTGTCTAAAGAAAACACCTTGAAAATGCTGATGAGGCAAAAAAGATTCCAACACACATCCTTTACCCACTCATGGTCCTACAATGAACCAACTTCCACCCGTGGGATAATTTAATTCAGCAAAATACAAGCGTGACCAGTTGTTGTCCAGCCATAAAACCTCAGCTTTTCCGTCCAGGCGGCCGTGTGACACACCTGAAAACCTGAGGCTCCCAAGGCCACACACTGGTTCTCTTCAGGGCTGGGGGATGCCCACCCTGGGGCTCAGGGCTGCGGGACACTCCGGCTGGCAGGGGGTTGACAAGGGGCCCGCCCTCAACTTCCCACTGACACTCACCCTTGCTTGCCCACGGGCTAAGCTGACACCTGGCCTAGTAAGTCACTGGACTCCTGGGCTTCTTACTCCCGAGTGCGTGGCCAGGAGAGGGGGGATGCTGGTGGATCTCTCCCTGCCTGTCAGGGTGCCAGCCCACGCACACCTCCCCTCTGCACCCCGGATTAGGGAGGCGCACTCCAATGCATTCTCAGCTCTCTGCAGCCCAGCCGCTTTGCTGCTGGAAGCCCCGTCTGCTCCAGGCAGTGACACAGGTGGGCACAGTCGAGCTGCCAGCAGAGCTCTCCAGCTGTGTCCTCTGCTCTCTGGGGAGGGGATGGAACGCCTGTCACCCTTTCACAGTACCCTCCACCAACGTGCCGAGACCACAGTTGTGGAGCGAATGTCCTGGCTGACCCAATATTATAACCAAGGCCAACTGCAGAGCTTCAAATTCTTAAAGTAAGTTACTATTGTGGAACATTTAGGAAACATTCGTCATATGTGTTCCAGATGTTTCTGAGGGGCATGCAGTTCCCCAGAGACACTCCCGTCCCCGGTGCGTGTATCGTCACGCGTACCTGATCTCTTTGTTGATGGCGTCCAGCTGCTCCTGAAGCATCATGGCCAGCGTCTGGGCATCGGCCTGCCCACTCGGGGACAACAGGGCAGCTGAGCTGAAGAGAGTGTCCCCGTCATCCTCGCCATCAGACACGTCGACGTCACTCTCAAAGGCTTGTGCCACGTTTGCCAGGACACTGGCCTGCTGGGCCCGTTCCCAATCCTGCTCATTAAGAGTCTGTACCTATAAACAAGAAAACCGCGTCTCAGCAGAGCCGGAAAAGAACAGCCCTCGTTAAAGCGACGTAAAAGAAACCTATCGGAAGCTAACAGAAATGTTAAGTGGAAGACCAAAGAATTTGGAAAAAGGGGTCCTGCATGTAAGCTGCTGGCATCTATTAAGCGAGCAGCATTTAAGAAGTGGAAGGAGACACATCTGTCAGACGGCCCTGTGACAGCCATGTCTCAACGTGATGGAGGCATTTCTATGACGTCACGCACGATGGGGACACGGCCGAGTCAGAGACGCAAACGGAAAATTAAGGAACTACAGTCACACCACAACCAGCCACGCTGATGAGGAGAGAAGAACCCTCCCTCGGTTCAGAGCAGCTGGGCTCACCTGAGGGGCCACGACACTTCCTGGTGTTCTAAGCAACACACCACCCGAGTTACTGGACGGCCCAAGCTCCCGTCTCCACAGCTGATGCCAACAAGACACACAGAAGCAAGACGGGGCAGCAGAGCCAAAGGCGGCGGGCAGGTCCTTCTGACGGGTCCCCCTCAGTGCCAGGGAGTAACCACGTTTTCTGGGGAGTGCTGCTCATGGAGAAAGGTGCCTTCACGCTGAGCCAAAGCCTTCTGGGAACGCGGGGAGCACACCATTTGTAACTGTGTGCGTGTTGGGGGTTTGGGGGTCCCTCCTGTGTGCTCATTTCACGTCCCACCCCCACCCCAGCGAGGGTCCTGCCTGC
Source organism: Rhinolophus ferrumequinum (assembly GCF_004115265.2). NCBI lineage: Eukaryota > Metazoa > Chordata > Mammalia > Chiroptera > Rhinolophidae > Rhinolophus > Rhinolophus ferrumequinum. Next base: position 3,028,175 of record NC_046294.1, read on the forward strand.
CCGCTCACTGACGCACCAGAGGAGCCAGGAGGGAGCCCTTCTGGACGCCGGAGCACCTGTGTCCCCGCCAGCCGCACCTAAGGCTCGCCCCTGCGGCTCCCCCCAGGATCGCCTCCCATCCCTCCCTCTTGGGATAACCCACTTTCTACTGCTTCACTCCCATCACCTAAGAACGCTTTCTCCCGTCTCCCGCCTTGAAACACTACAAGAGCACCCACAAAACTTGACTCCACGTCTCCTTCCAGCTACCACTGCATTTCTGTTCCCAATTAGAGTCCAAGTTCTCCAAGGAGCTGCCTCTATTGTTTCCACGTCCCTTCTTCACAGTCTGTCAAACGTGCTGCCAGCAGGCTCTGCACAGTCGTCCCTCCAGCAGAACCAGTCTGGGCGCAGCACCGTCCTTCACATTCACCTTGTCTGGCCCACTGACCGGCTCACTTGGCTCCACGCCCCACCCTCCAGGTCCCCTCCGACCTCACTCCTCGGGCTCCTGCTGTCCCTTGTCAATCTCCACCCTTGGAAAACTGCAGTGCCCCACGGCTCTATTGTCACCTCTATCAACAGGCACCCACTTGGTGACTTTGTCTTGTCCCCTGCCTTACATACCACCTGTATGCTCACGACCTCAAGTCTTTCTCTGTAGCTGACACTTCTGTCTTCGTTCCAAGCTGCAATATCCAGCGTCTACCTGCCACGCGCCCTTGGCCGTCTGACGGGCCTGCCAACCTGAGCACCACCAGGGCCCAGCCCCGCCCCCCTGCCGCAGTGTCCCCACCTCAGGACAGACCCCATCCTTCAGCTGCCCCAGCAGAACTCTCTGTCCTCACTCGTCTCTCACACTCTATCCACTGGAGCAACCTGCTGACATGACCATGCGTCTCCAAGCGGCTACTTCTCTTCCCTCCTTCAGGTGTTTGCTCAAATGTCACCTCCTGGTGATACCTCACTGGTCACCCTATTTAAAATTATTATTCCCCTTGTCATGCTCCAACGCAGGGTACCCCAGGTTTCCTTTCCCTGCTTATTACCACCTGACATACTGTGCTGGTTTAAAATACGTCCATGAATTCTCCGCTACTCCTCCCTTCGAGAGGTGGAGGCTAATTCCTTCCCACCTGCCGTGGGTGGGGCACAAGTTAATGATTCACCCTAAGAAGTAGCACACGTGGATGTGAAGGGGTGCAGTGTCCAAGACTAGGGGCTCTCTCCTTGCTCTCTCAGAATGAGTTCTGAGGGTCGCTGCCCCCGTGTTGTGAAAATACTCACACGGAAGGAACTGAGCCCTCCAGCCCACGGCCCGGTGAGTGAGCCGGCCGCATGCCCTCCGGCCAGCTGAGCCGTCCGAGGGCTGCAGCCCAGGAGGCCCCAAGGCGGAATCACCCTGCCGACAGGCTCCTGGCTCCTGCGGCCACACAACTGTGAAGTAGTCATGTTCGTCATTAAGTCATTAAGCTCGATAGGAACGTGTTGCCATGGCAATAGATAATTAACACACATACCATGTTTTCCTTTTTACTCACTGCAGTGTGTGCACCGGGGGTACGGGCATTCTGTCTGCTTTTTATTTACTGCTGTAACCCCGAGGGTTTAATGACGCCTGGCCCAAACTAGTTGTTCAATGAATACAGGGGCTCACGATATAGCAGTGTACATAAAAACACACGCTGTTAAATAGACAAAAGTCTGATGGTAACTTAAACTTCCAAGTGTGAATTCTTGTCACTGAAAGATGAACACTGCTGATCCTTAACAACATGGGCGTTAGGGAGTCTGAGAAGTCGAACATCGACATACGACTTTTGACTTAACTACCAGTACTCTACTGTTGACCAGAAGCCTTACTGTAACACAAACTGTCGATTCGCACATACCCTGTATGTTGTAAGTAGGCTAGAGAAAAGAAAATGTAAGAAAATCAGAGGGAAGAGGAAATCCATTTACGGCCCTGTGCGTATTCATCGCTACCCTAAGTTCACGTCGTCTGTCCACAAGCTGAAAACTCCCATGTATACACGGACCTGCACAGTTCACACCTGTATTCACTTACCCCCCCCCCCTTTCTTTTGCCTCCCCTTCCCCCACACTCCAGTACAAGCCGTTGTTTCTCAGCCTAGTTGTGTAGGACACAGCTCCCTGGCCCATGCTGGTGTTATGAGCCTTGCGCTGCCCGGGCTGAGGCAGTCTGTCGCTGGTCATCGGTCAGCCACTCACAGCAACTCATGGCAGCTCTCGCCAGCTGCCGGCCACTCACAATGGCTGCCGGCCATTCACGCTGGCCACCGGCCGCTCATGGCGGCACACAGCAACCCGCGGCAGCACATGGCAGCTCACGTCAACCTCCGGCTGCTCACAGCAGCCCAGCTCCAGGGAGAGCTGTTGTTTACAATCTTAGCTGTAGAGGGCGCAGCTCACTGGTCCAAGTGGGAATCGAACCAGCGACCTCAGCATTAAGAGCACGGCGCTCCAATCGCCTGAGCCACCCGGCCGGCCCTCACTTACTCTTAATTACTACTTCAAAGCTGTACTCATTAGCACTGAACTGTGTTTAAGAGGTCACATTTTATCAGAATTTCCATTCTTTAAAATCTTTAAAAAAAAGTACACTCTAAAAGTAAACGCTTAGCCAGAGGAAGGAAAATGGGAGGGGGACAGCGAGAGAGAGAGTGAACTATCAGCACTTTCTTTCCAAACCAGTGGCACAGTCCTACAGCACACAGGAGTGGTGGGGCACGTGCCGGCCAGGGAGGCCGAGGAGGCAGGGAGGTCAGGGAGGCCGGGGGATCAGAGAGGCTGGGGGGTCAGGGAGGCCGAGGAGGCAGGGAGGTCAGGGAGGCCGGGGGATCAGAGAGGCTGGGGGTCAGGGAGGCTGAGGAGGCAGGGAGGCCCTTGCCTTGGAAGGCTCATCTCGCAGCGCTGCCAGGCGGCCTTTCTGGGGGCGTCGTAACACGGCACTGCTGCTGTAGGAATCTGTGGGACCATCGGCCACGGGGAACCTGAAATCCGGGACACTGCCCAAGTGGGGTCGGCTAAAAAATGAAAAAAAAAAAAAAAGGTCGTTATTAGAAGAAAAGTGAACTAACTTTGTTAGTCAAGCCAGAACGAATCCACTTGGGAAATAAATCATTTCACAGACAAAGGTCACCACGGAGGGCACGTCTTCCACTCCCTGCCAACATTTACTGCTCCAGCCCCACCAGGAGGAAAACCAACGCGGACGTTACAGACATGAAGAGATGGAGTCCAGCCGCCTGGGACCATCTCAGGTGGAGTCCTCCTTGGCTGACTGGGAAGCACACCGACATGTCACTTCCGGCCTTCACCTGCTGTGATTTCCCCGTGTGCCTGGTCCCCACGCCCCTCCATCCGAGGTTGCAGGAGCCCTTGAACCTCAGCTGGAGCTTATAGAAACTGATCTGGCAGCTTGCTTTCATGTTTCTGAACAGCAAACATGCAGATCTGCGTGCACGCAAACTGACAGACAGATGCCCTGGCTGAAGAAGTCTACAGAACACGTGGTCAGGGCCTGAGCACCCACGACGGAGACGCTGCAGTGAGCCGTTAGCAGTTCACCTCAGAAAAGGCCCTGCGGGGGACCCACCTTAGCTGTGGGCACAGCCCACAACGTAATCTAACAGGTCCCTGCTCTCTGGGAAACAAGGATGGCTGCCTTCATTTTCAGAAGTCCTTAAGATCTGGGGCAATAAAACCCACGCATCTGGTAACAGTTAAAGAGGGTCCCCTGCTTGTCCACACCATCTGCAGACAGGGCCAGTGTGACACGCCGACTCACCTACTTCTGGTTCACACACCTCTACACTCTATAGAGAAATGGCGTTTTGAAGCGCTACATATGATTTTATTCTCGTTTATAAAATATCCCAGTCCGGAATTTCCCTCTGACCACAACTATCATTGTACTTCCTCTATTCCCTTATTCCTGATGAAACTGCTCAGTCTGTGTCAGCAGGTCGTGTAGCAGTGGCTTTGGGGCTATGACGCATTTCAAAATCAGATGAAAGCTACACATACCGCAACTCCTGCACGTAATTTTGGAGCTTCATGGATTCTCTGAAGTCCACAAATGCCTCCTAATTCTGATACCTTTCCAGGATTACTTTCCTCCCAACCCTGCTGCCACTCTGCAGCCAGTCATTTCCAGACCCACGGTGTTTTTCTGTACTATATGCCCAATCTATTTATGGAAGCCCGTCCATCAGCTTGGTTTCCACTCCTCCAGCTGGGCTATCTTTTTTGCTGGAGAAGAGCAGAAAACCAAGCTGACTGACTGCACTGTGAAGTCATGCCAAGTAAACTGAGCTCACTCGGCCGGCTGCTTTTCACGCCTCCCCACCCAACGCCTCAGCCCACGCCCACTCCGACTCCTCACAACTGCTCTTCTAGGCCCCCTGACAGGAGACCTCTAGATCTCATTGCTCCTTGAAGCAAACCCCTTCCTCTGTGCCCTGCCTCTCCTGCCCACTGTCTCCGGACCACACAGCCATGTGTGACCTTGGCCATGACTGGGTCCCGCACCGGCTCGGCTCCCTTCCTTCCTCCCACTCCCCAGAGAGTAATACACACTGTGTCCACTGCTCCTTCCTCCATTTACCGGCAAATCAAACGCACATCTTGTCTTCTTTAATCCCTTCGCAGGGGGCCTGTCTCTGCCACACTGATTACCCTGGCCTTTCACCTTCGATGACCTTAATGGGCAAATCAATGATCTTTGTCCTGATTTGCCTCCCGTGTCCCTCTCTGGAAGCATAATACGCTCTTCCGTGAAGTCCTACCCCAGTGGTTCCAAAGACAGGGAAAGTCCTGGCTCTGCATCACTGTGCCCGTCTTCGCTGATCTCTCGTTTTCTAGAAGTAGGTTCAGTAGGGACAGCCCTAAGATCCCCCAGACCTCCCTGGTGCCCTAAGTTCGCAAATGCACAGGCTCCGAGCTTCCTCCTAAATGCTATTTCCAGCAGGAGTCTGCTTCCTGCAGCCTCACGAATGTCAGCATCGCCAGTTAACCAGGAAATAACTTTTGCTGAAGTTTAACTCCCACTTGATGACCAGTTGCCAAAAAGAATCAAAAGAAGATTTTAAACGCCTTAACGGGAATGACTGCTCTATAACGATGAGTAAGAAGAAAACCCGGACGCGGGCAGTCATTCAAAGCCAGGTGGTTCACCCCCGCAGCACAGCTCAGTCATGTTTCAATAGATTTTAAAATGACTCCATGTTATTAAGCTTCAGAGTCTCTTAAGAAATATAAAAAAGGGTAAGTATTGCACTGAACACACGGATTTTAGGGATTCCCTCCCATCCCAGCGGTGTAGTCGCCCCCTTGGTGACCCCAGTGCCCTGTGGATATGACTGTCACTCCCAGGTACACAGTGCGTCACCCGGTGCCTTGGGCTCTGTCCTTCTCCCCACACGGCCAATCCCTCAGTGAACACACCCAGCCACGACCTGACCAGCCCACCTTCCAAACATCCTCCTGTGTTTTGGGTTCTGTCACTGACATGACTCCCACTGTCGGAAGTACCAAACCTGACCTCTGGAGTGACATCCTCTGCCTCTCGCTTGCTAGTAAGCTCCAAGCCCCCTGGGGCCGGACCATGAGCTCTGTCCAGTGACACTGCCCACAGGCCAAGGATATGCCCTGTGCACACACGCCAGGTGCCAAGACGGATCGGTCATTGGTGAATATCGTACCCGTGGTGAAGGGAAGCACCTCTTAGCCTCATCTGGTCCAGCTCAGCCCTCAAAGCTTCGATGTTTAGTACGAGCTGATCCTACAAAACAGCAAATGACATACAGTGCAGCTATCTCAGGATTTAGAATTATTTGCATCAAGTGTGCTCAAGTGTTGAACCTCACCACAGTGGGTTAAATTAGCAGTTATATATACAAAACATTTCAATTCTGAGAGAGTTTTCTCCAGGAGTCCTAAACAGAAACACTCAGAGCTGCAAACTAACTTTAGAAGCCCTAATCATAAAGACACATCTCAGTCACAGAAGCTTTCAGAGGAGAAACACCAAGCCACTAACTGGTAAGTGTAAAGGGAAGCAGAGCTTTTTTGGGGGGGGTGCTGTGTGTGAACGACGCTCCCTTTCTACTGCACAGCTCTCCTCCCTGTTTGTCTCACATGGAGCACACACACGCTCGCATGTCGTCCGCATGCTCCATCTCACTCTGTCCAGAGCACATCAATAGTAAGACTGACAAGCGCTTTTAAAGTCACCCAGAAAGCTGGGGGTCCACGCTGTCCCACACAGGAGCCGCTGGCCACATGCGGCTCCAGAGCACCCCAAAGGGGGCTGCTCCACAGTGGGATGTGCTGAGACTGGAGAACTCACAGTGGATTTCAAAGACAGTACGAGAAAAAGACTGTAAAGTAGCTCATTAATTTTTATATCAATTACATGACAAAGTAACATTCTGACTGCATTGGGTTAAATAAAGTTAATTGCACCTGTTTCTTTTTACTGTTTAAAATGTGGCTACTAGAAAATTTTAGATTGCCTCCATGGCTCATATTCTCTTTCTGTTGGACAGAACTGTACTACATGAAAGGTTTGTCGGTGTTTCAGATTTCAAACGAACCCAGAAAGGAATCACAACTCTGAACCATACACACCGCCACGCTCCAAATCCACAGGAGCGCTAGAAATCTTACAGCCGCGGCGTCGGCGTAAGGCAAGGCTAACTCAGCTTCTGCCCTGCGTCTCTAGTGATTACAGTAACGATGAACTCCACTCGACTCAGCTCAGAATGGGTTTCCAAATGATTCAGAGGTATAAATACCTTATCATGCTGAGTTTCTTCTAACTGCTTTTTTGCATTTTCAACTTCTCGTAATAGAGAATTCTGAAAAAGACACAGATAGTCCTTTAGTGTTGACTCTTGAAAACATCCCACGTAACATCATATGGCTACATTTCTGTTTAAAATAAACAGTACACCTCAGAAAAGGAATGGACCATAGAATGTACTAATGGGTAGTACCACAGTCCCAGAGGGAAATGGTGACAATGTGGCCAGAAAAACTTGTAATAATAATTTGTACATACTTAATTTTCTTCTCTGATCGATTTTCAAAATGTTCGGTTATGTCAAGTTCATGGTGTAAGTTCGTTTTAATTAGTTAAACTGGTTTGTACTAGCTCTTGAAACTCATTGGTCACTGGGAAACCTGACACAAGTTTCAAATGCATAATTCAAATCTCAGATAAAAATATTCCTTCCTACCTTAGGTTGGTCCACTGATCCCGGATGACGTGAGCTCACTGAGCTATGTGGTTGGTCTCTTAATAATGCATCTCACAATGGGCATTGTGGAAACGTGTCACATAAATCATAGCGACAACTGGTCTCCCTCAACGAGCATGACCCCGGTTAACACCTTAGGGCAGGCTCTGGGCCTCCGCTCGCGGCACCCTGGTGCCGTGAGGCCAGGTCTTATCGAATCTGAACCCCACTGGCCCCATTTGAGCTTCTCTGATACAGATTCTAGGCCACCTCTGCTCTCTGGTTACACCTAGAATATTCCATGATGACAGGAGCACAAGTCTGGGCAGAGACGTTTTCCAAACCAAAGGAAAAGAGAGAAGGCAGGAGATGGAATGTGAAGCTGTTTGTTTTCAGTTGATTACATCCTCTCTATTGCACCAGACTCCTATGATGTTATGTTTATAAATGAGACAGAAATTAACTTCCAACGCAAGACCAACAAAGGGGTGATGAGGGTTGGCCCCCAAAAGGATTCTAGTGCAGGGACTGGCAAATGAGGGCCTGTGGGCCAAACCTGGCCCACGGCCTCTTGCAGCAAATAAAATTTTACTGAACGCAGCCACACCAATTCATTTATATATTGTCTACAGCTGCTTTGTGTTCATTATTGATTAGCATGAAATTATTTCAGTCATCAACATTCACTACCTGCTCCTTTAGAGAACAGTTTACTGACTCCTGTTCTAGAGAATAAGAAGGATAAATAATTTTCTGTGTACATGAACTGTGCAGGGCATGGCAAACGGTAAGGCAATTCAGTGAGTGGCTGACAGCTGTATTCTCCCACTTTGAAGGACACTTCCTGTTCTCTGTAATGGTTGCTAAGTACTGCCGTACACTGGTCCCCACGTGTCTGTCAGCGGAGGGGAAGCTTCAGTGACGTCGGGACCCCCACCTTATCTTCTAGGGCAGCCATCCTCTCCTTAAGGTGAAGCTGAAGCCTCTCGTTAGATTCTGAAAGAAGCTTGTCAACAGTGTCTGACAACCGTTTATTGTGTTCTTCATTCATTTTTTCTCTCTGCCTTGCCTAAAATAAGAGAAACAAAACCTTAGCAGCTTCAAGCAAAGGCATGACAATCACTTCCAAAGTGCCAAGGGCGAGTGCTGGGAGTGGCACATGCTGGCATTCCCTAGGTCGTTCCTCCCACTGCCGTCACAGTGGACTCTGCACGGTTACCAGGATGGACATGGGTGCAGGGAAACGCTGGGACACGTCTCCAAGAGCTCGCTAATGAGAAAGTCCCACTGCTTCTGTTCAGAGGAACACTGATGGGGCCTCAGGAACATCGCCCATCAGTAACAGGCAGGCGGACACAGGAGGCAGCCTTACATGCAGAAACGAGCGTATTTTTATGGGGATCAGCTTATCTACATGCTGGTGGAGGAATTTCCCCACGTGTAAATAGAAGCTTGGGTCTGGATTCGGGGAATGGGAGGAAGAATTTAATCTACAAAGCAAAAGGTAAAAAAGTTCACTTCGGGAAAAACATCAGTGGAAACAAAGACTTTCGCCTGTTTTTCTTTATACTCCTACATCCCTTGAATTTTTTGTAATGAAAACTTGTATTAAAAAGTTACAAATAATTACCTCAAGTCATTTTAAAATGTAGAAACAAAGTTGGTAAGTCTATGTTTTACAAAACTACCATTAATTTCATGGATTAAAAAGCTTGTTTTCGTCCCCAATCCTGCAGGAACACAGAAAACAAGTGGAGGGGACAGGCAGGGCTATCAGGCAGGCACACCCGTCAGGGTGGGTGACCTGAACGCAGCCGGCGATGGTGGGCATGGTGGCCAGTGCTCAGGGGCTCCTCCTGGGTGGAGGGCAGCGTGGCCAGGGGCCGAGACGCGTGCTGGAGCCCAGGCAGGAGGAGCGAGCACACAAGGATTCGCCATGGGACTGAGCACTGTAGTCATCACTGCACTTCGGTTTCCTCACCTGTAAAGTGTGGGTGCCAGAGCCCCCCTTTTCTCATGGCGTTGTAAGGATTAAATAGAGAGCACTCAGAATCGTGCCCAACACACCCCAACTACCATCTGGAGGAGACCCCACACACCAGACAATAAGGTGTTAGCATGTGAGAATTTTTAAAGCAAAACTTAAAAGTTTACTTTGAACTGCCTCAGTTATAAACAGAATCCTTCTCAACACTTGTCCTTCAAAACTGTAAGCCAGTTCTGGAAGTAACAGTGCGTCCTAAAGAGGCCAAAATCTGATTCTCTAAGAGGTGAGCGTGGACGTGATGCGTGCGTTGGCAGGCAGGGGACTTCACTTCCGGGAAGCTCACGTTCGATGCTTAGTAGTCCATGGCCAAGAATATAGGTTTCTGGTGAAAACAAAATCCGATGGCCTTGAACAAACATTCAAGGGTGGTGCCAGCTGGACCTGGACTGCAGCTCGCAGATTCCTGGATGTGCTACACTGACATCTGACCGACCCTTCAGGGAAACTCAGGTCTCACCTGACACGACCCTCCCCCGCCACGCTGTCAACGCTGCTTCTACCACAGCTCAATGGCGCTTGTCCCCTTGCTCGGGAATATCCAACTATCCCCACAAATACCTTCATGTCCGGAGTAATAATGTGGTGTTTTGGGACCGAGGGCAGGCCTGCGACCTGGATTGGGGACTTGAGTGTCATATCCTAAGCAAGCAGACTCAACATCTCGGACCATGTGCCTTACTCTGGTTTCAGGGAGACCCCAGGCCAGCACCTCAGGTTTGTCTGAAGGGCGCCGGTAAGGTCCGCCCTGCACCTGGTGCAGCTCCCCTGACAGGCCAGTCAGGGCAGGAAGCAGCCTCCTTGGAGGTGGGCACCCAGGTGCCCCTGCAGCACTGCCCACAGACACCAACTTCTCCCCCTCCCATCGACGGTGACACGAGACTGTGAGTGTGGTGGGTGCACCTACCGGCAGTAAATAAAGCTTTATTGGAACACAACCAGATTCGGCCATACACTAAGCACTCACGTGGTGGGGGGAATGGGGGAACCAGCCGGCACAAGTGCAGAAATGAAGGCGGCGCCCCCCGGCCCCGCCCCCGGCCCCGCCCCCGAGCCCCAGCTCGAGGTCACATACCCGCTGCAGTTCCTGATTCTTTTCCTCCAGCTGCGCCTCCATTTGGCGTAGCCTCTCCTCAATGTTGCCGTGTCTCTCCTCCGCCTGTCAGCAAACACAGTGTAAGTTCCGCCGCCGATGCCCGCCCGCGGAGCGCAAGCGCACTGCCGGGTAGGACATGCACAACATGCTCGCGGGGCCGCTTCGGGCCACGCTGGTCCCACGGCCAACGTCCTCTGTGGCCTCGGGCGGACGTGGCCTGGGGGGCACGCCCTCTCGTGTGGGTGGCCTGGGGCATGGCTGGTGCGGGTGATGAGCTTGGTGCGAGTGTGCTTGCCCCGCCCCGTGCCCCGTGACCGTGTCTTCCCAGGTCCCCCATCCTCAGTCCACAGAGCGCGGGAAGCGGCAAGCGCACAACAGCCATGGGCGCGGTCTACCTTCCTAAGCTGGGAAGTGAGCTCGCACAGTTTAGCTTCCTTAGCAGCAGAGCTTCCAGAAGACAAAAGGTCAGACTACAAGGCCAACCAGGGACAGGAGAGATGCCAGGGAGAAAAGAAACCGAGACTTTAAACGCAGATCACGACGGAAGACGAGAGGCTCTGTCACTGCTGTCAGCAACGAGCTAGCTCTATGGAAGGTCGGGGCAGCTGTACCATCTGACCGACCAACGTCAGCCTGCACCAGAGCGGCCTGTCCCTACTCTAGGCTCCCTGATCTGAGCCAGGTCAAGTGGCAGAGGTGCCCCCAGGGGCTCCCCGGCCTGGGGCACGCTCCGTTGTCCGGCTGGCGCCAACTGGCACTGCAGGGCTGCCGCGGCTAAGCCCAGGAAGGCTGGCTGTCTGTGGCTGTGTGCCACCTCCCGTGCAGGCCAGCCAATCCCAATCATTCTGAAACACCTGCTCACCTGTACGCCGCCGCCTGCACAGAGGGCACAGGGAGGCCGGCACTGTGTCTTGCACATGTCCAACTGATATTTTTTTTAAACAAGTGAATGAATAAATTACTTTAAAATCTGTTTATTACGAATTTACTTCGATTGTCTTGAGAAGAAAATGGTCTTTTCCTATTTCTGAGAAAAACTCTATCCTTTTACACAAAGCTTCTAGTTTTTGCTTTGAGTTGCTGACTTAACTCTACCGTGTTTCCCCGAAAATACGACCTAACCAGAAAATTAGCCCTAGCATGATTTTTCAGGATGACAGCCCCTGAACATAAGCCCTAACGTGTCTTTTGGAGCAAAAATTAATGCAAGATCTGGTCTTATTTTTGGGGAAACACAGTAAGAAGCAGTGACTCTTAGATCAAGCACACTGGGGACAAACAGAACAGATCTGACATACTGGAAGGAAATTAATTTAGGTACAACAAAAGGGGCAATACCTGACATTTAAAAAGTGCACCAATCTCAAACAGAATGACACTAAAAAGAAGGCTGAGCTATTTCATGGACTTAGGCGAGCAGACACAAGTACAAGGACCAACATGGTCCACAAATCACCATCACCACCACCACCACCACCACCACCACCAAAACCCCATGCGTTGCCCGAGGGGACCCCGGGCAGCACCTTGGAGAGCGCCGCCACCCTCTGGGCCAGCTCAGCCTCCACCTCAGGGAGTGTCTCCGCTTTCCGCAGCGTCTGCTGCAACTTCTGCTCCGCCAGCTCCAGCCGTTCTTGTAGCTGCCGGTTTTTATCCTCAGTCTGTGAAGAGAGCACAGCATCAACTGTAGCAAATCCAGCTCTTTCTGTTTTTAATAAATTAGAACAAAAAATCTTCATGCAGACACTGAAATTAGTTCCGCGGGAAGCAGTGCTGTTCGGGTGGCAGCTCCCAGCGACACTTTTCTCCCTGTGAGGACAACACCCAATTTCTTGGGCCTTGATGTCAGTGTGCAAAACACCTCCTGCCAAAGTGTTTGCTTTTCCTAAATATCTTTAAAGAAGTCTTCCAAAGAAAAGTTCCTATACATTAGAGAAAATCCATTTTCTGTAGGAGTTGACTCATTCTTATTGACAAGTTCAGGAAAGAAGGGCTCAGCACTAACCCTCCTTAAAGGTAATGAGACCCGTCCTCACAGAAGGGGGCCAAACCACGGCTCCCATCTCCTCTGAAAAACTGACCTTCCAAGAGTGCGCCTCATCAAATGCCACTCCAGTTATTTTTGTAAACGTGTGATTATTCTTTTAAAAAAATCCTTACTCTAAAAAAACTTCAATGTAGAAAATGTAGCCAAAAGATTTTTTTTAAAGAAAATTTAGAAATCATCTGTAAGTTCAGGGCTCCTGAGAGGTTAGCATCTGTTTAAGTGCAGCTGTCTCCTTGCTCCTGTGTGCACATAACTGTCTGTAAGTGTCACACAACATGCTGTGCCTTAAACCCCTCAGAAAACGTGCGTAATAGTTTGTGATCTGCCTTTTAACGTCATTACTGTGCGCGTCTTACCTGCTCTTAAACATCCTTCCACAACATAATTTATAATAGCTTCCTAGTATTTTATTTTTCATTTTTCTTTTGGGCCTAACGATACACTCTATAACCTCACAGACAAACTCACTGCATTTTCAAGAAGCCGGATTTGGTTTTCCCACTTAACTCGGGATTAGCTGAGACGGCAGAGAAAGAGCAGCAGCGATGGCTTACCATAGACCGTGTTTCTGCGTTTTCCTCTAATTACACTGAGCCCAGCTATTAACAAGTAGCCAACCAACTGCCTTGAAGTTCTCTGCTACTCTCTGCTCACTTGGTAAAAAAGTTGACAAGCAACAAATTAACGTTCCGTTAAAACAAAACAAAACACAAGAAAGAATCAAGGAGTGTAGCTCCATAAAACGGTTATAGGAAATCCTACATGATTAAAACTTGTCCATTGAAGTAACCCACACTTTCAAACATAACCATTTAACATCATAAAAACTTTACATTTGGACTTGATTTCCACCATGAAAATCACAGGAAAAAGGTCTTTAACTATATTAGTAAAAGCCTGACAAAGTTCCAAAAGAACCACTACCTGTCGATGCATGGAGTCTTTATTAGCAATTTCATTTTCAAGTTTATCATTAAGGTCGTGCACAGAGGTGGCTTCACGCTGTGCTGCGAGGTAGCGTTTCTCAAGGGTAGTGATTCTCTCCTCCATGTCTTCCTTCTGGGCCATGGCCTATGTTAGGTATTTCAGAGGGAAAAAAGGTAAATAATACAGAACACTTTAGTATACTTAAGAAAGAAAAAAACTGGACTAAATCCTAATTTTCAAATCCAATATAAAATTAGTGTTCCCAAAACCACGTGGAGAGAGATGCCAATGTTCTCCAATGTGAATGAAACACGCCTGCCTCGCATATAAATATGCACCTAAATACATCAGCAAAGACTCATCTGTCTTCATACTATGTCTGGCCATAGTTAACCGGGCTTAGCCTTTTCTACATAGTACAGCGGTACGTCGGTTTTCGAACGTGATCCATTCCAGAAGACCGTTCGAGTTCTGAAACATTCGAAAACAGCCGACAGCTGGGCCTCAGGATCTTGCACTCAGTGGAAGCTGCGTGACGTGTTTGACTTCCGAGGCGTGTTTGAAAACTGAAGCACTTACTTCCGGGTTTACGGCGTTCTCGTACACCGAAATGTTCGTCAACAGAGACGTTCGAAAACCGAGGTACAACTGTATTTCAAAAACTGTGTATAATAAAATATCCCAGCGCTGCTAGAATTCCAGGTGAAGGTCTTTACAACGAAGATGCCACTGTTGGCCTCACGATACAAGCAGATTCATACAGCACAGGGCGTGCCCCCTCAAGGGACACAAGAGTGGAACCCCAGAAGTCTTTTTCTTGGATAACAGTTGGATAAAATCTTATCCAATTACCACAAAATTAAAGTGACAATACTAACAATGGAAATAGACGTCAAAGTTTGATTTAACGACCTCTGACCTCCTAAAGCCTAATTCCGTAACAAAGTTATATCACATAGTATCAAACACTGAAACCAGGGCACGTGCACCTCCTGTCCCCACCTGAGAAGTTCATTTAGGTACCTCCCTGTTTACTAAGTAACTAATGCTAGTGAAGTCTTAATATTAAAAGTGATGGGTCCTTTATCACTTTGTGAGGGGTATAAATAGCTAACTAGTACATTATTTTGTACACCTGAAACTAATTAAAAACTATAAAAAAATAAAAATAAAACCTGCGTAGTTACGGTTGCATTTCAGATAAACAACAAGTAATTCTGTAGTGTATCTCATGCAATATTTGGGACATAATTGTACTAAAAAAAAAAAATCTGTTGTTTCCCTGAAATTCAAGTTTAACTGGGTGCTTTGTGCTCTGATGCCAAAAAATAAAAAAGTGATGGGTCTTAAAATAAGAATTTGAAAATTCTCTGCATATTAAACTTTGCCATATAAATAATCTCCTCTTGCCAAAGACTCATGTAACTAAACAGGTTTTACTATATATGCAAATATTGTGCTTTGTTTTGAATTCTTACACAAATCAGCCCCACTGAGCTACTAAACAGAAAGCACACCTGGTCCACGTACACGCTCAAGGTCTGAAAGGGTCTTCCTGAGAGGTTCTGTCTGACATGGTCTCATGGGGGAGGGCGTTGGGGGGTGTTTTGTTTTGTTTACAGTGGACAGGTTAAAGCAACAGGAGGAGGCGCCACAGAAAAGTATCAGCTGTCATTGGTTTTTATGACAGTTACAGAGTTGCTCATCCATCCTTATACATATACATCGTGTGCCAGAAATGAGTGTATTTCTACATTTTTTTTTCAGCGTGATCCTGAAGACCCAAGAGTGAGCAAACTCCATTCCACTGTTAGAGTGACCACCAATATTCAATATCATTATTAATTCCTGCAAGGAGTAGGACGTCAGAAGACTAGACGACCGTCAATGACGCTCGCTCCCTGAATGTTCAAAGGACGGTGGTTACACCACTTTAATTGAACTAGCAGATAACAGATGTCAACACTGCCTCATGTAAGTGTGCAGGAGACAGAACTCTGAGCATACGAAGGGTAAACTCAGACAGCCGAGAACTCGGAGGAACGAGGAATCCACAAAGCAGGGAGGGCACGACAGTCACACAGCAGCTTAGCCGGAAAGGTGGTCGCATGTCCATTCTGTGGCCGCCAGTCCGAGGGACCAGCAGGACCAGGTCGCCACCTTTAAAGACCTCGGGGAAGGGAGAATGCGCCACAAAATGGGAGGTGGCCTGTCAGTCTCACGGCACTCTTCCATTTTGCTGTTACTCACACGATCACGCAAAGGTTGAAAGCAACTGAGGGAGTCAGGGACAAAATGAGCAAAACCATCAGACCAAAGCACCCCAAACATTCAACTCAGCGACAGCACTGCAGCTGCTCTTCTCACTCACTTCACGAACATCTCGCTGCAGTTTTGTGTTCACTTCCTCCGATTTGATGAGGTCTTTCCTCGCGGTGTCCAGGTCTTCTTCCAGCTCGGTCACACGAGCGGAGAGGGCAGCCAAACGTTCTTTCATCTGGCTCTGCTCCCGTGACTGCTTATCGATGACCTCCTGCAGCTCGATGACTTTGGCGAGGTCTTCCTCGTGGCTTAACGAGCCATCCGAAGATCTCTGATGGGGAAACACATTCTTAAACAGCTGTTTGGGGGGCTAGGAAAGAAGGCACTTCTGGGAAACAGGGAGAATCAAAATTAATTGGTGCAATCTGTGGGATGACACACAGTCACGACCACTCGAGGTCCAAACAGGCTGTGGCAAGTTTCCCAAACAGTCGTGCCCGTGAACTGCGGACACAGGAATTAGAAAAAGATGAAGAGAGAGCCGCAGGACTTGCCTTTCCATTCGTGCTCGGCGTGTTTTCTTGTTCATGGTTTATGTCCAGCACCCCATCTGTCAGTGTTTTTTTCTGATTATTCTGTTCTTTAAGAATCATTAGCTAAAATCAAAAAGTCGAGTGTGAGAGTCAAGAAATAAGACAGCAAAACTCCTTTTGGAAAAACACAACTGTAAACATAGCATAAGAAGACTCTATATAGTGATGTTATCCATCCTGAATATAACCAGGTTATAAAATCACAATTTATTATCTATGGGACAAATGGGGACTTAAGAGATTCTGCGACTTGCAAATGAAAGTCTAGTTTACTAGTCATTAAAATGACCCAGCGGAGTGGGTCCTACATCAGAAAGACAAATCACAGCTGATAATCCACTACTACAGCCTTCATAATTTTTTTTAAATTAATGGATAAAATTAAAAACCCTCAATTCAAACTATATGATGATTTATTGAGCTTACTTACCTCTTTGTGTGTGGCACCTAATTCTTCTTCTAACAAACTACACCTTTCAAGTGCTACTCGTAACCGCTCTCTCACCTGAAAATAAAAGGGCTGAGTCTGTATATGTATTTATTTAATTCTCACCGTACAGCTATCCTAATATACTACCAGTGTAATAAAATAGAATACCTCAATGTCTTTCATTGATGTTAATGTCAAGAAAACGTGCTTGTTCATAGCTTTAAATCTTAAGTTTGAGAACAATCTTTCCCCTAAATGAATTATATCACCCAATGCTTAATGACAAATCAACTTACAGAATATAATAAATTTTAAGACATTTATGCCAACTACTCCTTTTACCTATACAGAACTCTGTCTTCTTAGAGGAAAAATTTCTTTATAAGAATTCACAAAGCTACTAAAAGTAAACTAAAGCTGCACCAACAAACTTGACGCCCGCCTAACAACACGGCACGTGTTCCAATCCCGAGTGACTGTGGCGCCGGCACCTTTTCATCCAGAGCTTTGTGGTGCTCGAATAATGACTTGAGAGCTTTCAGTACTTCCACCTCACTGGACACGCCCGCTGGGGACTGCGCCTGCCTCTTCACCACTGTCATCCTGAGAGACCGCTCGTGCCTGGACACGAGGCATTCCAAATGTTCTAGCAGCAGCTGCAAGGAAAGGGAGAACACGGTTACGGGACAGTTTCCCTTGCACATGTGAATCTGGGCAAACAACTTCCTTCCATCTCACACTGAACGCAGTCTGACTCCCTTTCAGTCTAAAGTTTGAGAAGCCACCCCTAACTTAAAATATCATTCATTCTCACCATGGATTTCAAGCAAGATATGAGAACGCTTAACTGATCAGCCCCAGTCGAGCCAGTGGGAAAACGCTGCAAATGTGTTTAAAACCAGAGTGGATGGTCTCTTGAGTTTAAAGACAGCCGGCAACACTGAGCCCAACAGTGACCCCGAGGAAACGTCAAACGACGAGAATGCACCAACTAACCCTGGTGTTGTTTCTTTCTGCTTTCAGTTCAGCAATTTCTTCTTCCCTTTCAAGGAGCTGTTCCCGGCATACATTGAGTTCTTTAGTAAGTGCTGCAAACTCCTAGAAAACAGAACAGAGAAAGATCCCTTAGGACAGATTCTCATCAGGCCTCTTCCGCCCTGACACAAAGGCAACTGCGGCTGTAGGGGCCTCTGACCCTGCAGAGAAAGGAGGGCGAGCCACCAGCCTAAGACCACATGCTACCTTAACTCAGACCACCTGCCCCCCGCCACCTGAGCCCTGACACATGGCCGGCCCGCCCGCCTTCTCAGGATCCAGGGAAGTTCTAGGCATTCTTCTGAACGTGGATCCTGACACCAAGTGGATAAAGACATTTTTAACTGACTAGCAGACATGTGACCTAGAACCACTGGAGAGAGTAAATTACGAGTCCTAGAAGGCCACAGCCCCTGTACCCAGCCTCCTTTTCTGACTAAGCTGATTCTCCTTGGGGGAGGACCACAAGGCTATGGGGCACCCCCGGGAAAAGGCTGCTGCTACCCCAAGGCCAATCTGTTATCCTGAGTAATTGGTTCAAAGTCAACTACATAAAATGGGCTTTTCACAAATGCTGGTAAGTCTTCTGTAGAAAGGGGAAGCTTGAGAAGACCTATTTCTTTAGCCAAGTGGGAAAGCCTCCAGAGGACATCACTGAGAAGAGTGATGCCAGGCACCCCCTCAGCCCCACGCTGGGTTAGTTCTCCCTGCAGTGTGACTGCCCGCACGTGAACATGACCATGAGCTGCGTCACAGGAAATGGACTTGTTCTCCTGCCTCCTGTCAGGTTTTCAATGGCACAAAACCTTTCTGAAATGATTAAAATTATCTGCCACTGTTTCACTATATTTTAAGTTTTTCTCTTCAAAGGACAAAGGAAGGGATAAAGGTACACTTCATAAGTAACCAATCTGACATTCAAAATAAGAACAGTGGCTGATGTAGGTAATTGTAGAAAATCAATTTATAAACAGGTGGTGTATTCAAGTTCATTCGTAAATTCATGCTTTGCAAGCCCAAGTTAACTTCACCACAGAAATTACAGCACTTATCAGAGTCTGACTTTCCAAGGCTAGCCCAAAAAGCCCGTCCGAGCCATTACAGAATCGGGATACTTAGCCGTGGTGATCAAAAGCAGCAGTGGAAAAGAGTAAAATCCAAATATGTATCTTTCCTTGAATGTTCTCATTTTGGGGGAAGCAGATAATTTACAGAGATCTTAAAGGACACTTGAAAACACTGTCACGGATAGAGGAAGCTAACGGTCACTTCGTCAAATTTCTCTTCTAAACTAATATTTCCTCCTCAAGAATCCCCGATGTGGGTGATCAACTTCCAGCTGACAGCACGAGGAGCTCAGCTAACCCCAGTGAAACTGGTGAAAACTACATTTTAAAAAACTCACAACTATTCAAAGCCTCTGACGATCCTAAGAGCAAACAACAAATGAAGAAACACCTCTTCAAGAAAATCTGTGAAGGCTGATAAGAAAGGGTAAAAGTCTGTGATATTTGCCCCAAGACTGCTCGCTCCCCACCCACCCACCCGCACTCCAGCCCAGGCAGGTGTGGTTCTACTGCAGAGGCGAAGGCTGCAGCCAAGAACAGGTTCCCCTCACCTCCCCCCCCAACAAGAACACAGGGCCCCCTGGGGACCCCCCAGAACCCAGCCAGAGGGTCTCTTCCTGGGAGGAGCAGGACAGCAGCAGGTGTCATCTTGGTCCCCTGGTGCAGGTGGGGGCTCGCTGGGTAGCCCAACTCCCATCAAGAAACGGAAGCTCCGGGGTGCGGACCGTCCCGCCCCTGCTCCCTAAGGCAGTGGTTCCCGGGCTGCAGAGGACCCCCAGCTGCTGCTGCCCACCCCCACCCCCACCCCCACCCTGACCGATGGCTCTGCTCCTACAGCAGGGGTGTCACTCAGAGGAGCTGGCCCTAGTCCCTAGCCCAGCTCCAGAGCCCTGGTTCAGAGAAGCGCCTGATCTCTTCCCAAAGGAACCGACTTCAGGGCCAAGTGGACGCTAAGGACGTGCTCTCAGGAACAGTGGAGACTGCGGGGAAGGGCAGCTGGGAGGAGACTCACTGATGGAAAGAGGACGCGGTCTACACTGCTCCGTGGACCCTCCCAGGATCAGAACAAATATCCAGCATGCACCTCGGCTACAACTCCTGAACAGGATTCTTTGTACAGAAATGTGTACCCCAGGGCATTGTTGAAGACAGTTGAGCACTTGGCTGGCAACCAGTGGGGTTTAACAGCGGGTGTGGTCAGGAAATGAGTGGGAGAGCCCTACCAGTGCAGTGTCACTGTCACCCAGGGTAACTGGGCATGCCCAGAGCTGCACCTCCCTGGGGAGCCGCGTCACAGGCTGATGGGGTCACGTAGCCACTCAATACACTATTTTAAAGGGTAACTGTTACGTTATGGATACAGCTGACCTGACCGCAAACAACATGGTTTGAACTGTGCAGGTCCACTCACATGTGGACTATTTCACCTGACCCGTCCCGTTCAAACCTTGTTGTTCAAGGGCCGACTGTAGTCACCTGTACATTGAACTGTGAGGGTGGTCGGCACCCCAACTCCTGTGTTGTTCAGGGATCAACTGCATTTTACCACAATTTACACACACACACACACACACACACAGCTCTTTGGAGACAAGGCTGCTCCCGAGAGCATAAGATTAGCTCAAGAATAAGGACAACTCTTTGCTCCAGGATTTCAATGAGACCTGCAAACACAAATAGATTCCAACAACACTAACAGAAATAATCCAAGTGTGTCTAAAACCTGACAAAGATTCTGTCAGGTGTGAAATATCCTCAGAGCCCAAGCAGGCAGCATTCAGAAATGGGCTTCCCGGTTGGGAAGCTGCGGGGCGACGTCTCCTTTCCGTGTTCTCCCCTCCAATTCATTTTCTTTCCTAACTTGCAGAGATTTCCTTTCTGTGTGACAACATTAACCACACTGAACTCTCTGACTCGCGTCTCCTCTGGTCAATGACTTGCGTTGACGCTCGCTCACCTAACACCTGACACTAACAACAGACTGGCGGCTCGTTATGGAGATCTCGTATCAGAAAACATTGTCTGTTGCAGGTAAAAGAAGACTGACTCCAAGCAGCCTAAGTGGAAAGGCGGTTATTGTGCGCGTGTCAGGGGTGCCAGGGGAGCTGGCCCCAGGCTTGCCGGCGTTCAGGGCCTGCGTCATCGGATCACTCTGTCCCCCTTGTGCTGCCACCTGAGGCAGTTTTATGACGAAACTGCCAATTCACTGATTATGTCCAGGCCCAAGTGTACCACTCTGGCCAGTCTCCTTCTCATTCACCAGACTTCAGATTGTTCCTGTCAAGCCTCCCTGCTCATCTCCTTCCTGTCTGTCCTGCTTTACGAAGCCTTGGTCGTTTGAACGCTTACACTGACAGCTGCCCCAGACTACACACAAGGAGCAGACCGACCGGTAAACGTCCTGTGAGGTGAGGACTGCGCCCTGGGGGACGGCTCCGCGTGACCAATCTCCAGATGGTGGGGCCAGGCTCCCGGCTCTTCCTGACTAGGTTTTGTGGTTGGCACTCCCCCCTCCTAGTGTCCCACAGTCGCCCCCCCAAGGCCTCGGGCCAGAACTAGGTTCCCACGGGGACTCAGGGCTCCTGCTGCCTGGTTCCACGGCAGATCCTGTTAAGAGAGCCACCTCGGCGGTGTGTCCTGGCCTCCCCAGGCCCCCACTTCCCAGAAAGCCCCAATGTATGGGGGACAGTGGCCTTGGGCGAGGGACACTCCTCCAACCCCAGCTTCAAAGAGGGAGTTCTAACTGCACTGAACACGTTAGGCCCTACCCGCGGACCTATGGAGCCTCACCGACGCCCGCTTACCACGGTCCTCTCGTTTCTGTCCTGAAGGGTTTTGTTTTCCTTCTCTTTCCAGGGCCTGGCTCTGTTTTGGTGTATTTGCTTCTCTTAAATTTTACCTTCCACTGCTGTGTGTGGAAAAGAGATACGGCAAAGCATCAGTTTATGCTGCCGTCCTGACTGAAGTCAATTCATTCGAGCAACGGCTGCACAAGCGGTCCAGCTGATGCCGAGGCGAGCCTGGCCTCCCTCGGGGCGCTCCCACAGGGCAGCCAGACACGCCGGCGATGACCCCGGGATGGTCAGGGCGCTGGGGAGGTGCTGCCAGGGGAGCGGAGGTGGGTGCGCTGACCCAGATTCACCCAAGGAGATGGCCCCTGGGGTGAATTCCGAAGAGGAACCGGCCATCTGCACAAAAGCCTGAAGGCGTGTGCTCAGGGAAACGGTGCGAGCGGCGGGACCATGCTGCCCGTGTGCACCAGTGGGGAGCCCGACAGCATCCTGAAGGCTCTGGGGGTTTCTATCTACAGAGTCTGAGAGGCCTGACCAGGGAGCGCACAGAACTGCAAGTCCCAGGCAGTGCCTGGCACAAACGTGCGCTCGAAATGGGTCCACGGGACACACGAAAGGCCCTGGAGCACCGCTGAAGCTGGGCTGGAGAGGGGAGCAAGAGAGCCAGCGACGAGTCTACAGCGATAACCCCAGGGAGTGGGGTCTGAATTAAGACCCGTACTAGGGAGATGGAGACCAAGAAAGAGTTCTCAAAACCCAAGCGCCCACTACGTGCCACACGCCCGGGCTGAGAGCGTCATCAGTCTCAGAAGGCCGCCCTGCACACTGTGCTCAGGAGAGCCTGTCCGAGGGTGAGGCCCGAAGCGGGAGGCCAGCCAGGTGCTGCATGAAGCCGGCAAGCCCAGGGCAGCTTCTGCACGTGTGTGACAGCAAGTGGGGCCAACAGGATCTGCTGACAGGCTGAGCAGATCCGACACAAGGCCAGGACGACGCTGGGGATTCTGGCAGGAAGGAGCGAGTGAAGGACGAAGTCACCGTTTTCTGAGAAGGGCGCGACAGCGGGAAGAACACATTTTGAAGGGAGATCCAAAAGCCCAGTTTTGAACACACTTAATTGAGATGTTATTAGACATTCAAGCCGCAGTATCAAGTAGACAACTGCAGTGCCCAGTCTGGAGTTCTTGGGAATGCTGGCGGAAGTGGGGTATCAGCTTTACTCCACGCCAGGCAACGAGGCCCTGATGCAGAGAAGAAGACGCGAGGTAACGCCGGGCGGCTGGGCGACGAGGGCACAGGACAGGAGCCTGGGGTGGGCGGCAGGCAGGAGCACATCGTGGGAGGACGACCCAGCACATCACATGGTGCTAGGAGATGAAGTCCCCTGACTGAGCATTGGTGGATCTGCTGACATGGTGGTCAGCGGGGACCGTGACAACCCCAGGAGCAGTGCTGGGGACAAAGGCTGACTACGCAGTTCAGTAGAGAGTGGGGCGGGGGAGAGAGAATGGGAGGAGAAGGTGTAGAGCAGTGATTCCACAGAAATTCTTTCGGGACACTGTGCAGTAAAAGGGAGAAGAGAAACAGGGCAGCGGCTACAGCAGACATGGGGTCAAGAAGGGCCGTCTGTAGGAGGAGACACGTCTGCACGCTGAGGGCGAGAATCCAGGGCAGAGGTGGGACCCGACAGTCACCGCTGTGAGTGGCTGAGAGCGCCTGCGTAAGGGGGTCCGTGCAGAGGGGCCTTTCCCGGAAGCACACGGCTCGCCCACAGGGGAGAAAAGGCAGCCGAGAGCAGGCAGGGATACAGACAAACAAGCGTAGGCAGACGTGCGGTGGGAATTTATGGAAGTCCGCTCCCGGTTCCTTCTAAAGTCACTGAGAAAACAAAGGACTCTGCATTCGGTTGGGATGGGCGAGGAACACTGGGGAGGGGGAGGAGAAGGAATGAAAAAGCCATCCGGAGAGAGGGGTGGTGGTAGGCCAGCCAGTCACGCCACCGTGCCAGCGTGCGGTCCACTTCAGGTCACTCGGTCACGAACGTGGACGGAGAATGGACTCACTGGGTACTGGTTTCCGCCAATACGTCTGATGGTGGAAAGAGGCGAGAAACCGAAAGGCTTGCAAGGCTGTGGTGATCACGGACCAGGGGACTTCAGGGGGTGAGGAGGTAGGGGAGACATGAGAAGGGCGAGGGACACGACAAGGTCGCAGGGTCGCAGGACGAAGGTCCTGGGAGGTTGAGTATCAGTGTTTTGTTTTTACAAGCGTTACTACCTGCCGGGAACACATTTCACTGCGTTTACTTGAAGTACCGGCCAGAGCATAACGAGGTGAACACTTGGGGGAGGGGGCGCCGTGCATCCTCTCTCTCTCTCTCTCTCTCTCTCTCTCTCTCTCTCTCTCTCTCTCTCTCACACACACACACACACACACACACACACACACACACACACACACACACGCTAGCAGCAAGGAGTTAGTTACTACACTCACATCTTGGAAACAAAGGATCCAACGGAGCCCCATTTTCACTTATAAGCCCCTTATCCCATATTCCCATCACCTTGATTTCCTTTAACCCTTTCATCACCAGAAGCAAGCCTATGTCTTTCTCAACAGTTCCCTTAAGTTTTTCTAAACAGTCCAAACCGTCTTCATATACCAATGAAAAAAGTATATTTCATTCCCATCATTTTGGTCAACTCTAAGTGTTTCTGACAATAAATTTAACAGCCCAAAACATTCTGATACCCTACACTGGCTTTGGTAGAAAACAAATTTATAGAACTTGACAATTATTTTTACTCCTTAAAGAAAAACCTCTCTTTGCTCAAAAGAATTCAACAACTGAAAAGTATCAAAGTAAATTTAAACTGAGGAGTTTAGATAAACATTAGACAGGAAATTCCAAAGTTTAAGATTCCAAAAGCATGTTCGAATGTGTACTGTGTTTGTATTATTATTGCAAAAAAACCCAGTACAGCCCGAACAACACCCAAATATGTACAATGATCTACTCTATCACCATCACAGGAATCTAAGTGTCAGCATCTAAATTTTCTCCTCCTTAGGAAAAAATGTTTGTTTAAAAGATACTGTAAGCTAAATATACTACTTGTGTAAAGTGACATTCTATTTACTATAATTAAACTTTGAAGTACTTTTTGAAAATGAATAGCTACAATCATCATTGGAATATTTTCATTTTAAAGTATAAGTCCGAGCAATACAGGTTTGTGTTTCTGTTTGACATTTTCTAGGACTGAGAAGAGGGAAAATAACATTTAACCATTAAAATCAGTTCAAGAACTTAGTTTCACATAATGCTTAAAAATGTCAATATTTACCATTTCTGGACAAAAGCTTAAAAATGTCAATATTTACCATTTCTGGACAAAAGCTTCCGATCTGGATAATAGGTTCTGATTATACAAAGCAGACACTATGGATCAAAACCCACCATCAGGCCAATTTTAAATTAATCCCTGTGGTTCCATCCGCTCCTCGCAGCACCCCAGCAGGTCCCACCCTCGCGTGGCTCCTGACCTGTCCCTTCTCCTGCCTCTTCCTCTCTCCTTTCCTTAGTCATCCCACGTTACATTTCTACGTCTTTTATTCCTTATAATCTCCATCAGTAGTTCTGTTTTATTTTTAAATTACTTTTCATTATCTTCACTAACCTGCTGCTGAAACAGGAATAAAGCTTCACTGGAGGCAAAAAGCCTGTGCTCTTGGTGTAGGGACATGGAGTGTGACCGAGCAATGGAAACGGTCCAATTTTTAGCAAACCAAAGTGTCCTTCAGCAGGTGAGTGGAAGGACACCTGCTGTGGTCCATCCAGAGAGTGGAAATTATTAAGCGCTAAAAAGAGCTCCCAAGCCATGGAAGGACATGGAGGCAATGTAAACGCATGTGACTCAGTGAGAGAAGCCAGTCTGAAAAGGCCACATACGTGTGACTAACTCAGAGACATGCTGGAAAAGGTGAAACTGTGGAGACAGTGAAAAGCTCAGTGGTTGCTAAGGGTTGGGGGAGGGGGTGAACAGGTGGGGCGCAGAGAATTTCTGGGGCCATGAGATACATGGTGTAGGACACTGTCATAGTGGATACGTGTCCTCAGACAATTGTCCAAACACACAGAATGTCCAACACCAAGATGCGCCCTCGTGTCAACTGTGGGCTCCGGGTGACAATGACGTGTCAGTGCGGGCCATCAACTGCAACACATGTCCCAGCTGGGGAGGGGCGGGGTACCTGGGAAATCTCAGCACCTTCCCCTCAATTTTGCTGTGAAACCAAAACTGCTCTAAAAAATAAACTCTATTTAAAAAGAAACAAACAAAGACCCTGTGCGTCTTTGTGAAGTTTTGGCCTAGCAACTAAGGAGCGTGCACTGTGCGTGTGTCCAGTTCCAAACCAGCGTCATTTAAGGCTGAACCTGCACACCTTACTGTAGGATGTGGTCTGCTCACCAGGCACAAGGGCACTGCCAGCTGGTAGTAACAGAAACACAACTGACAATTAACCTGGCCTGCCCACTCTGAGATTTGGTCATTTTGACAATTTAACTTTTTTTTATTCTTGAGAGAACTGCATTACTTCAGAATAACTGAAATACTCATGTGAATAGTTCACAAAGCTATTTTAAATTAACGTCATTCAAATTCATAAAACACGTGACCACCCTGCTTTTCTTTCATTTTTAAAATACTTACCGAGATGAGTCGCTAGCGTAACATGCACCATCTTACGCACTTGCAAGTGTACAGTTCAGCGGTCTGTGGTGTAGTCACAGCGTTGTGTTTCCATCACCACTGTCTAATTTCAGGACATTTTGGACACCCCCTCCCAAAAGAAACCCTGACCCATTAGCAGCCACTCCCCGTTACCCCGGCCCCCGCCCCTGGCAGGCATCCATCTGCTCTGTCTCTATGATTTGCTTATTCTGGACATTTCATATAAATGATATCATGCAACCTTTGTCCTTCTGTGCCTGGATTCTTTCCCTCAGCATGATGTTTACAAGGTTCATCCCTGTTGCAGCACGTGCCAGAGCTTCATTCCTTTTCACAGCTGAGTAATATTCCACTCCACAGATGGCCCACATTTTGTCTATCTGTTCATCAGTGATGGACACTTCGGCAGCTTCCCCTTTCCAGCCATGGGGTATAACGCTGCTGTCAACATTCCTGCACAAGTTTCTTATGTGCATTTAGGCTTTCTTTCCTTTTGGGCATACCCAGGATAGCTTCACAACGTACACGAGCGAAGCGTTCCGTTCCTGTTGCTAACTCCAATCTAAGTGTCCGGCTCTGAGCTTCTTGGGAAGGATTTTCCTTTAGGGAAAAACTGGGATTTCCTCCCGGGCAGTATGTTTAAGTTTTGCTTCACATATTTTTATCTTTCTGCTAAACAGCAAACTAAATTGGTTCTGGTTGTCGTTAGAATTTCAGTAAACACAAATTCTTACAATTAGTCAAGACAATCTAAAATATGAATGCACATGTATATTTCAAAACAACTTAAAATTTTAGTATGAATGTATAGTTCATATATATCATAAGTAAGTGTATATATAATTATTAGTGAAATATTTGCAGGCAACAACATTCTAATTAAACATTTTAAACAGAGCCTGGGGTGGGGGAGAATCAAACCAATGAAATAAAAAAATCAAAGGAAATCCTTCATTCAAATAGGAATGATGCATTCTAAAATCTTCTAGGTAGGTTTTTTTTTAACATTACAATATTAGCTTAAAAGAGTTTCAGATAAATTAAAAATGTTAAATAATAATAAAATGAAAACAATACGAAGTACATTAATGTCCAGTTTATATTTATATTATGTTTCAAACTTCCCAATAAAGTATGTGATTTCTGGCATGACTCATTCTTGATGGAGTAAAAATTATTTTCGTTTTCCAGTATTTCATTTCCGAGATGCATACATGTGACAAGAAATTACTGAATCATGAAGAAACTGTCCCTAAAGTATGAGACCAGAAACCGCCTGTCTGATGCTGATAGTCCAAAGCCATCATCAGGAATAGGGTAGAATCTGTACTTCCAAGGAGATGTTTTAGCCATAACAAACTTTTAAAAAACAGTAAGGGTGGCAGCAATGGAAAGGGGCTTAGGACAGAGCTTTCCCCCCAAACCTTTTAAAGACTGTTTTTAAAAAACGGTAATAAAGGTACACATAGACAATTCTCCCGTGCTTTCACACAACAGGTAACTAAGTTACGGGTTTCCTGTTCACCCAGCCTTTTTTATGCATATGGGGGGGGGGCGGGGGCAAAAAAGTGTATCCAAGTGGACACTTTTTGGTCAAGGTTGCTCAAGCAGTAGTTTGCTGTCATCAGAAGTGTCTGGACGTTGGTGGGAACCACTTTGAGCACCCCTTGTAAACGCAGAAGTCAAACGTGACTTGAATTCATCTTTTGTTATCGGTATATATTATTACAATTTTGATAGTTTTCCTTTCTTAAAATGTGTATATATTTTTTGGCACCCTCTGTATAAACCCATAAATAAATTCATTTACACTTGCTTTTCCTCAGTTAAGGATATAACCTGAAGACATTTCTGTATCAGTTCATAATGTCCTCTCCCTTTTTTAATAGTAGCTGCATTGAGTGCATACGTAACACAAAAGCCTTCATTTCTTTATCATTCACTTATGACGGACATTTACGTTTGTGCTTCCAATCTTTTGCTGTAACAACTTGGCAACAAATAACCTTGTACGTGCGTGTACCTGCAGGATAAACATCTTAGAATTTCTGAGGCAAAGGATAGCTGTAATTTTAATAGATAGTGCTAAGTCATCCCTCAGGGGCCAGCAATCCATGGAAACGCCTGTCTCCTTGTACTGAGCCCTGCCCTCCTGGTGTGCTACTAAACTTTGGTGTTGATTTTTCTTTTTAGGATCCATCCTCCATTCCCTTATCATACGTGTGCCTCCAAAATCTTTTTATATGCCAAAGACGGAATGCACGCCTGGGTACTTGGTGAGAGTTCAAGAGGCAGTCTGTTCTCGGCAACACGCTGTCACTGCCCCAGCCCTCTCCGACCAAGGGAATTAAATTATTTCGACCTGCGAAGCAGGCTCAGTTCATTTGTGAAAATATGCTTCCTCATTTCTCCACTTGACAATCTGTATTAGGAATGGCGTGCTAGCCTTCTTTTGGTTACAGTTACTTCTTTTTCTCTCACCAAGTACCAATGAGACTGGTCTGTTTTCACTTATCCTAACACATTTTTATACAGTGGCCACCTCTTCTTCTATGTTCCTGTATTTTTCCATAGAATGGCTTCTGACCAGCTACTCTTAAACTCACTCACTCACCAGCAGAAGGTACAACATCTGCTTAGGTCTTCTAGTGTAGTCATGCCCAAATATTTACATAACAAAATATTTTACTGTAAACTAACTTTTCATTTTTATTTTATAATGAGGGTACTGTATTGGTTTTCTCAAATCATGTGTTTAGGTAGTTTTTAATGAATATCATTTTATGATATCAAAGACTGTAATTTAAAATATGACAAAAAGGATGTACTGGATTGCTCTAAGATGTACACCTAGAAACGGGACCTGCTGGGTCAAAGGGTTATGTGATTTAATTCTCAGTGCGCCTGATGTTATACATTACAGTGTACTGAATAAATATTAGCTTTACTGTTTTTGTCATTTCCTCCTACATTTATAATTTATAGTAAGAGAGTTTTTAATGTCCTGACCAACAAAAATGCAAAGCTCACAGCCAACTGTAATTATCTCCACTGATGAAAAAATGCTTGGCACCACCTCATTTGCACGGTCATTTTCACAGATCTGTATCAACTGAGAGCTGCTTTACCACTTTTTAAACATAAAATGTTACTTGTAAAAAAAAATTTTTAAAAAAAGTATTTCTTTTGTTCAAATATCACCACAATTTTTCCCTTTAGAATCTTTGTCTTCTTAACCTACCCACAGCAATAAGGGACAAGTTAAAATATTATCCTATTTTGCACGTATATAACGGTAAAAATAATTGTAAACCTGTAATTACTTACCTTGATAGCCAAATTATTAATTTTATGCAAACATTACATATATACTGTATATGCCCAAATAAAAGGCCATTTTAAGTAAAAATCAATTCCCCCACTTTCCTATTGAGGCAACTGCCAAAAGCTTTTTGGCCACTTTAATACACACTTTTAGGAATGTGCTTAAACAGTAACTCTGACTCGGACTTAGCTCGACATATTCATTAAAAATAAACAGACAGATGGAACTTTATTCTCGCTGCATGCTAAGGCCCTGTACACACACGCGCTTATTTCCCACCCAGTTACGTCACATGGCTTTAAAACATCCCGAGCGCGTTCCGCTGCTTTCGCTCACCCTTTCACCAGCCACTGGGACTCGTGTGACACCAGCCGCCACGTGGGCATCCCCATCTGCCTACGTTAAAAAACCAAACCAGTGTCCTTAGCTGCGGGACCGCAGTGGATCACTGCTCCGCCACTCACTGCCACGTTCCAGAACTGGTGGCCTTAGGATGTGATGGCATCACTCCTGGCAACAATGGCTCCCCGAGAGTGGGAACAGACAATGTATGGAAGTGAGGGGAGGGGGCCGGTGCTGGAGGCACCCTGACTTTGAGAGGGAGCCCATGCCACACTGAGGGAAGGGCAGGAAACCTGGGCAGCGTCCCACTGCTCTAGTAAAATCAGCGAGTCTTCTGGAAAGGCTTCTCTGATTTAGTTACAACTTCAGCATTATTCAGACTTGTCATTAGTTCATGTTAGCACTTCAATCTGCATAGAAAGCCACAATCAACTGTGACAACGTGATTTGGGGCTCTGTGAAACTATGCCGTGACCCTGACTAAATCAGAACGAGCGTTCCGACATCACCTTTCGGGCCCTCGGAGCTATGGCCAGGCACAACTGGACAGAAAAGGCCGCACCGGCGACGGGAACAGAAGTTTCAAACCAGACCCCTGCAGGTCCCACTGAGAGCAGCACTAGCCCGACTGGGGTCTGGAGCCCGGTGCAGCGCGGAAGGAACTCAGGAAGCCGCGCTGGGGAGCCCTGGCCAGCACCCGTCCTCACACCGACGGGGACCCACCGGCCCGCTCCGCCTCAGCACCCAGCAGGCTGAGGACAGCGGCACAGGCTGCTCTCCTTTCAGTCTCCTGAACACACCAGCCTGAAGGCGGACATGTCGGAAAGCATCAAAGGTCTACGAGGTGGGAAACTGCAACTGGAAATGCTTCTTAGGGCTTTCCTCTCGGGGCTCTGTGGTGCCTGGGCAACGGAAACACGAGTTTAAGAATGAGTGCTCCAGGGGTACCTCTGGCTCCATTTACAGCACCTGTGACACTGCAGACAAGCCCAAGCCACAGAAACGGCCGTGCTTCAGGCCACACAGCTATGGCCGAAAGAACAACGGAATCGGAAAAAGCCTCTGTTCTCTCTCGGGCATTTTTCATCACAAGAATGACACCGCCTCTACGGAGCAGACTGGTGGAAATGATAAAGAAAAGGGTTTACTGTCAACAAAGGCAGCGTCTCTGCCGGCCGCAGCGCCCGCCACGTTGCCCGTCCAGGCGCCACCCGTCGATCCCCATCCTGCACAAGCAGCGCTGGCAGAGCCCTGACTGCGGCCCCTGGGAACCACTTTCCTGGGAGCTCACACCCTCCGTGCCCACACTGTCTCTCTGTCAACCCTTCTCCTCCCACCCCACTTCCTGGAGAAACACCAGCCTCCCATGGACCAACCAGCTGACGCTGGCGAGTCCGCCAGCGGCTTCCCAGCCGCACACCTGTGCTTCCCCACCTGCTGGCCCAGCCCCACGACCGGCTGACGCTGAACACGGCCGGTGAGTGCAGCCCTGGCACCTCTCCGTGAAGCCTCTCCAGCGTCCAGGGGAGACGTGACGTGCCTTCCATTCTCCCCCACTCGGTTTCTGCCAACACGTCACTACACGTGTCCGAGTCTATTCAGGGGACAGACCTGCTTCCCCACTGTGAAAACCCCAAGTGCTGGCCAAGAACCTAGCAAAGTGTAAGTGTTCATACAACAGGTCTGTATGAAAGCAAACCAGCCTCCCACTCCCTCAGACAGTGACTATTCCTGCTCTGTGATCTTCTCCAACTTTCCTGGTTCTGTGTACTCATGTCTGACGGGAGCCCTCTGGTACAGTGTCACCCTCTCATTTAACAGAAGCTACCTCAGAATGAGCCAAAGGTCTAGGTACAAAGCCGTACCTGAATGTGCTTTATCAGGGATTTCCTCTCGTGGCTCCATGAAGTTTCGCAGACAGAAACACAAGCTTGAGAACGAGTACCCTACTGATTCAGACGAGTCATTTACTGAACCAACAACTTCTGAGGCACTACGCTAAGTACTCACAAGATATAAATATTAATTGCAGTAACTGGATATTTGTCTAATACTTTATGGTTTTCAAAGTATTTTCATATGTTTGATCCCAGTTCATTCCCAGCCACCCAGAAAGGCACACATAATTACCTCACTGTATAAATTAGAACACAGGCCCAGGCAGGTTAGTGGTGTGCAAAGGTCACTCGGTTAATAAGTGGCTTGGGACTCAGAGCTCAATACAGACGTTACCTTCAGGGGCCGATACCACGGAAAGCACCAAGGCCCAGTGCCCGCGTGGGCCGAGTTAGCCCAGCCCAGCCAAGTGTGTTGGGGAGTGGTGGTAAAGGCTTCGAGCACGGCTGCCTCGTGCCTAATGAACACCTGCCTTGTGCAGGTACTGTGCTAGGTGTTTAGTCCTCACTAAATCTGCCCAGAACATTGGGAAATACATAGGGTCTCTGTTTTAGATAATAAAAGTGTCAGAGGTGAAATATCTTGGCCAGTATCAGAAAGTTAGTAAGCAGAGGATCCAAGACTTGACACAGGTGTGGGGGGGAGGGAGAGGAGGAGACTGTGTGGGACGGAACAGAAAACCACTCAGCAGTTAGTGGGAAAGAAGGGGCCGTTCCACAGGCAGCCAATAGCCCAACCCACCGTCACCGCCACACGGGAGGAAAGAGGCTGGTCACACGCCCCCTCCCTCGGCGATAGCTTTCTGTGATTCTTTTTGCCCCTCGAGGATGACTCTGACCTATGCTTGATCCTCCTGTCCCATCTGTGTTTTTCTGAAAGCTGGTGGTAGTTTTTAAACTGGAGAAAAGACAAAAGGAATAAAAAGGAAAGCAGCCGCAGGCATCAGACCCCGACTCTGCGTAGGAACTGGAGGAGACCCGGGCCGACCTCACAGGGCTGAGCCACGTCAGCCTGCAGACACCGGACGGGCTTGTAAACGGCAGTGGACAGGCATTTCAGGAGAAGGGAATCGTGCAGGCCACGGTGGAAGGGAAGGGAGCCAAGTGGACAGACTGGTTTGGCCAGAACAAGGGGTATGTACAGAGGGAACCGGTGTGGGAAACCTGAATACAGCCGGAGTATGGAGCGGTGAATGCCAAACCAAGAGAGCGTTAGCTCCTGCCCCTGCTACCACGGAGAGGCACTGCAGCAAACCTCCCACAGCAACGGGGCAGGTCTGGGAAGACGAGGTGCGGCAAAGCCTCCTCGTGTAGGCACGAGGCGTGAAGGGCCACACGAGGACGCAGGAATACAGGAGAGCATGAAAATGACGTCAGGAAAGAGAAATGGACAGAAACTGTGCTGAGCCGTCCTGGGGCAGAGGAAGGCAAGAGGACGCTGGATAAAGCCCGGAGGGGACGCTGGGGACACAGAGGCTGACTGAGGAGGGACAAGCACAGGTCAGGACGTGAGATGTAGCAGGATATCTATCCACAGGCCGCGTCAGAACAAAACTCGGGGCTGGTGCCGAAAGGAGCACCACAAACACAGGCTGAGCACACACACATTGCGATCGTCTTCCAAGACGTCCCCGTGGAAGTGAACGAATTCCTAAGACGATGACTACTGACGAGAGCACAGGCCTAGGGCTTGAATGTACTTCCGAGTTGCGGCGCAATACTTCTGCTCAAGTGAAAACACTCACCCAAACATCTTTGCATGACACATGCTTCCCGCCCACGGAGGTTTCCCAACGCGAGGAAAACCTCCCCCGCCGGTGAGCACAGCAAATCCACAAAGACGTGAGGAGGAGCGCTGCGCCCTCTCCATGCCTGACAATTCCCACGTCACCTTCCCTCAGTATTACGGGTGTCAGGATCTTTACGTGCTAGTTCTGCGAAGCTTCCCATGAGGCTCTTAAGACGAGCAGTGTTTCAAAGCACAGGAAAACCTGCCCTGGAAGTCAAGACACTAAGTGGGTTCTTCACTGAGGGCCACGAGCCCGGGCACACTGCCGTTTGCAGGCCGGCGCCAGGGGATGTGCCAGCCTGCAGGTCACTTAATGCACGGCTACTATGCGAACACTTTCAGGTCCTCTAGAGGACGCCCCACTGCCGGGCAGCACCTGGCCCTTCTAACAACCATCCATGATACTGAAAACTCAGTTGGGAAACACGAAGAGGAAAGCCCTGGACATCTAAAGGTTTGTGCACAGCACGGAGACTCCGTCAACAGGAATGTGCTTTCAAGCCGTCTCTTAATTCACTGTTCAACTTTTCTGAGAAGTATTTCTACGGTTTGCGTAAGAAAACTGTGGAATGTACATTCTCTCCAACTTAACCCCTTTGCTCTAACCACGCACTCCTTCCTCCTGCCCGGGCCTTTGTGCCACGCAGGGGGGCAGGCATCAGAAAGGCACTGCTCCTGGTCTGGGAAAGCTTCCTGGACCTCCTCCTGGAAATGGAGTCGAGCACCAGGAACAGGAATAAAAATACCACAGGGCAGTGACGGAACAGAGCGGTCGACGGGGGGAAGCTTATCCAAACACCTACTTTAAATCTTCATTTCATGTGTGTTCTTTTTTCTTTCCAGGGAGAAGTCGGGCAATTGTTCCCGAAAATCCCAGCCAGATGTGGCACTGCCATCTGCCAAATAAATGCTAAACTGCTTTCTTCAGTTTCACAGGCACAACTGTCACTGATTTTAGTCACGTTGTTGCCATATGTCATCGACTTTGACCACCCAGCCTCTGCACCCCCTCCCACGGCGGGCGACGGTCCAGCGGCCCAGAGGGGCTGAGAGACGCGCACCAGCCACTTGCTCTCCCGGCCTCTCCCGTCGCTGGGCTCAGCGCAGGATGGGCCGAGGCTCGCTTGGAGCCCAGCCTTGGAGTGGGAAGAACCGAGCAGCGCCCGGAAGTGGTCAGCTCACCTGCAGCGCCCGGGCTGGTGACATGGGCAAGGCAGGTGCGGTTTCCGGGCCGAGCGGCTTCACCTCCTGGAGCAGGACCGGGCTCGGGGGCTCCAGCTCCAGGCCTGGTTCTCCCACCTTCGCAGAGACAGTGGGAACTACTCAGAGTCCCTGCGACAGGTTATTTTCCGCATGGCTCACTCAGGCAGCTTGCGCCTCAGCCCGAGGCAGAACGCTTATCTGACGCACTCCTTAGATTCTCACAACGTAGAACTGCATCCATTTTTCTCACCATAAAGTACGAGCCCGCGCTGAACACCACTGCCCTCCAGAGGAGACCCACCTGGACATACCGGGTGGCGCTGTGCAGAGACTGTGTGCATTACTCATCTCCATATTGGTAGCACGTTTTTGTTCATTTTCCTCCCTTTCTCCCCTACGGGTCACGGTTCACTTCGGGAACCATCCTCTGCCATAACCAAACGTCCTTATGCCATGCAGTAACGACCGACGGAACACACAGCGTCTCCCGAGGGCTTCGTGGAGCTCCCGTCCTTCTCCCCCCGCTGGCGAGGCAGCTCTCAGCGTGCACCCGGCCCCCGCCCGCTCTTAGGCACGACCTCCAAGTCATGCTGCATGAAAATGCACCATTCCCCCCACAAATCGCAAAAAACAAATGCAATTTAGAAAATCCTTGCAATTTCCTTTATATCATTTGACTTCTTGCCCTTCTCACAAAACCTCCATTCTTACACTCAGGGTGGGCATTAGATCCCCATTCAAATACACCACGAGCCTGTTTCCTGTCGAGTGGTGGAGGACAGGGAGGTGGCCCGACAACAGAAACGCGCCAGGAGCGGGCGGACCGTGGTGCTGAGCCCTGGGCTCACTTCCGGTACCCCACCCAGCCAGCAGCATCTCACTTCTCCGGCCACTCGCGCCGGTCTTCTGCAGGTGAATACCGGAATCAAATGTTTCCCTTTCCCACCACTTGCAGAAAAGAATTGTGCAGGGACCACAGAAGTTTATGGAATCCCCGCGCTGAAAGGGATGTTCAAAACCATCTAGTTCCCAGGACTTTCCAACCGTCCTCCTAAGGCCCCTTCAAGGCCCAGGGGTCCCAGCACATGTAGGCCCCAGGCAGCTCTGCACCCGCTGGTGAGCTGGCCCCTCACAGACCGGAGGGGCCTCTGAACCACAGGGGCTAGTCCCCCCTTTATTCTACAGAGAAGTGACCTGAGGCTCCTAGAGGCTCCCAGGCGACAGCCCCAAACAACCCCCTCCCCCCCGGGGCTGAGCCCCACGGCCACACTCTGCCACGCTGTCACCCTGTGCATGCGTGTCAGAGGCAGGGGACTGAGGCCCGGCCTCACCCTCCGCGACATGCAAACTGCAAACTGACTTGTTACATTCCAAAGCCACAGCCTTTTCTTTATTTACTGTTCCAGTAATTTGTCTAGTTATCTTAAAAATACGGATGCAATCGCAGGTTAGTGAATTTTAATTTTACGATGCGTCAAGAGCTGACTGTTGGGAAAGAAAAATAATAGTGTGACACACATTTGCTATCAAGCACACTTAAACCCCCTTGTGATATGGGCGGGGGGAGTTTCTAGGAAAAGCAACAAAGACAGGAGAGAAATTCTAAATGTCCTGCATGAATCAGGTAGAAGAGCTGAAAGAAGAGCTAAAAACAGAATTTGACATCTTTAAAAGAGTCTGGGCAGCAGAGAAACCAGCTGAAGATGTTAGGAAATCATTTAATTGGTCCCGTGACGCTGTACGGGGTGCCAGGCTCTCGGCTCCGCACCAGGGCCCGAGCAGCAGGCCGGCACTGTGGGGACACAGTGTGGGGACATGTGTGGGGACTTCACTCAGACTCAGGATCCCAAACCAAGTGCAGCTGCCCTGACACAAGAAGAACCTGCTCAGAGGGGGCGCTCAGTGGGACAGAGCGGGGACGCCACCCCGCACGTCCAGGACCCCAGGGCCCAAGGGCAAAGTGCTGTGCCCCATCCTTCCCTGCGGGGGGACTCTGGGGTCCCACCCTGATCTACCACTTATCTGCGGGACTCTGGGGGAGCTCCCAAACCTCTCTGTGCCTCAGTTTCTTCATCTACAAAACAGGGTACACACAGGAGCCCGCTTTCTAGTACCGTCTGTAGTATACGGTGTACTTTATAGGACTGTTACGAGCTTTCCATGAGGTAATTCATGTCAGGAGGCACCGAGGCAGTAACACACGTTGGCTGTAATCTCGGTCAATCCCCCAAACATCCGTCTACGCAGCCCTTGGGCAGTGCCTAACCCCCGGCAGATGCTTAACAAACATTTGCTAAATAAAATGAATGCTGTAGTTACTGTCCCCCCAGTAGTTATTGACTGGTGAGAGCACTGAAGGCTCAGAGATGAGGGGTGGGATGGGGTGCGAGTCCCCCAACTGCCTGAACAGGCTGCTTTCCTTGAAAACTGACCCTCCTTGACCTGAGGAGCTGGGGGCGGCAGAAGGTTCGGGGGCATCTACCTGCAGCCGACAGGCCGGAACATAAGATACGGGGTGCTCACCTGTGTGCCTGCTTGCAAACTATTCCTTTAAGTCAATCTGCTTGCTCGAGGAGGGAGAGGCACTTATTATTTTTGTAAAATGCCTTTGACAGCACAAGGAAGAAATGCCACTTTGTTGAGTCTCCCTTCCGAGCTGGCTGGAGGTAAATGAGCTGCCACAGAACCGCAAAGTAAATCTATACAGAATTTCTTTAACCCTGTGTATCAAGGGGGTTTCACATTTGGTCACGAATGAAGCCCTTTATATTTTAATTTGCACAAAAATAATTACCACTATCCAAATTAATACTCAGACTGTTCAAAATAATCTTCTCTTACCACATCTGTTTCTATTTTAGGGTACACAGGGTACCATGCCCTCACCCGCCTGTCATCCACGGTTTCCCAATTATTTTGAGGGTGGCAGGAAGAGCGTGCCCTAGCTTCTTCACAGCACCCCCAGATTTCAAGCGCTCAATGCTCAGAAGTATCAATTAGCGTCAAGCGGAACTTGAACCTTTACGTACATGACTCAACAACTCCGGCATGCCGCTGCACGGAACCCATTTTTATTTCGCTACTGGCAAAGGTTTAAAACTACACAGGCAGCAGGGAGAATGGGCCCATTTGCAAAGCAGAAAAACTTGGATGTGCAAGATATGCTCCAAGCTCCCAGATTTATTTTCAGAGCGAAATGAAATTTCCTCCTCGGAATAAGAATGAGCCTCTGAGAGCCAGGAGAGCCCTCCACGGCGGGCCCTTCCCTGCCAAGTCTGCGGAATTCAGCCAAGAGCTTACTTCTAGCTACAGGGAAAAGCCTACAAAGTGGAAACATTTTGTCCACCTCCCTGAATTAGCGTCAGCAAGTGCCAACAAAGCCTTCCTGTGCTCCATTTCGGAGTGCGAGGGGCCGACTCCGGACTGCTTCAGGGTACGGGCACACACCAGGCCTGGCGCGTGCAAAGCGGGACAGGCGGTCGCCCCGCCCATGGGCGGGCACGGGAGCAGCAACACTTCTGAGGACGCCGGATTCTTGAACCTTATAAATGATTTACGTATTTGAAAAAATAATGAATTAAAAAAGATACAAACCCTACAATTAATTAAGAATAAACAAAAACAAGTGGACGTAATTGTATATCAAATTTTACGTGATTATGTTACTTACTTCACATTGCTTTAAAACCCATTACTCTAAGTACTCTTGACCCTGGAACAATAAGAACCTTAGGGGCGTTGACAGCCCCAGTCGAAAATCTGCATGTAACTTGTGACTCCCCCCAAACTTAACTACTAATAGCCTTCTGCTACCTGGAAGCCTTACCGGTAACATAAACAGCAGAGTAACACATATTTTGTATGTTATATTACATACGTAACGTATTCTTGCAATAAAGTAAGCTAGAGAAAAAAATGTTAAGAAAATCATAAAGAGGAGAAAATACATTTATAGGACTGCATGTATTTATTGAAAGAAATCCATGTATAAGTGGACCCATGCAGTACAAACCCGTGTTGTTCAAGGGCCAACTCGCCTATATTCTTAAGATATATTTATTCTGACACCCAAAAGGATCGCAAAAAAAATCTAAAATTTCTCTCAGTAGGAAGATTATAACAATATGGTACAAAAACTTTGAAACTATTTTATGAATATCATAGGATTAAAAAAAAAGCTAGTATCATTAGCCAGCAAAACTGTCCATGTAAGACAAGCAATATAAAATAAATTAAGGGGTAAAACTGAGTTTTAATTTGTGAAGGAAACATCGACGTGCGATCAGGTTTTTCCTGTTAGGAACATGTCTTTGTAGCTCTGTCCCCCGAAAGGGCCTAAAAGAAGCCAGCCCCCAGATAATGATTCCTAAATGTCATCCGCCACCAAAAGAAACCAGGGCTCCTCAGAGGAATGATTTCAGATCTGAGGCAGGAAAAACACCAAGTGGGCCTAGGACAAATTTTTGTGCCAGAAAACAATGGCGCATTCAGACAACTAGGGCCTTGGCCAAAGGACACAGGAGCCAGTCTGAGGGGGACAATATGAGCATCCAAGGGATGACGATGATAATTGATTGCGATACACTGAATACATGCAGATCCCAGAGTCTGCAGTGGTTGAGAGAGAGAAAGCACAGCAGGGGATGCTCTCTACAGAGGGGCAGCACCAGTGAGCACGTGAAGGAGGACTGAAAGGTGGGACAGTCACCGCTTGGCACCCCCCTATGTCAGCACAACCAGGGCAGGAACCGTGAGGGATGCTGGCCTGAGTAGAAGTGCCCTAGTGACAAGGAAGGTCCCGCGGACTTAGGCTCCCTATGGCCCTCCGCAGATTCCTGTGGAAGTGCAGAGAGGCTCACAGAAAGGTCTGCAGTCATAGCCTCACCCAGTGACCCCATCTCCTACCACGAGGAGGGGACCACTGGAAATCATGTCCCTCCCGAAGTGACGCCAAGAACAGGGGAAATGAGGTAAGGCTGGGAGGCAGAGGTGTTAAACCCGTGACATGGGAAATACACATTATTTGTATTTTAACCCGCCATGTATTACTCTTACACCTTTCTAACTAATAAAAAGTGTCAATATAGCAAGCAGCTACAGTGACCATTGTTACGCATAAAATTCCCTCCAGATAAGAACCATTTCCTGAGCAGAAGTAAAACCGCTGGGTCAGAATGTGAGCAGTTCTGAGGATCTTTACACACTGGTTCTCCAAAAGTCAGCAGATTACTCAGTGGTAGCTAGTCCAGACGGGTAACTCAGAAAGGCCTTCTCTGAGAACAGCTCTTCACAGAGAAGTGGAGGGACCACCCACAACTCAGCACCGGTGGGGCAGACGGACAGACTGAAGGACAAAAAGGGCCCAGATCTCACCAGCAGACCTGGGAGGTGGCATCTCGGACAGGAAAGGTCCTCTCCACAGGACCTGGAGACTAGCAGGATGAGGCAGGTGCAGAAGAGATGCCAAGCTGTCTCTGGATTCTACCACCTGACTAAGTAGAACACTGAACCGCTCACAGCAGGAGGGGCTGCGGTGGGGAAAAGATGGTTTGGGCCCAGGCTGAATTTAAGGAGCCCAAAGTGCACCCACATGGAGGGATGTAACATGGGGCTCAGGCAAGGTGGCTGCAGAAAGAACAGTGAGAGTGAAGGAGCTGAGTGGGCAGCTGAGCTGAAACTAGCAATGACCCCCCACCCGCCCCGCCCGGCCCACACACATGAAAAAACGGCCCCTGCTCTGCAGCTGCACCGTCCATGCATTTAGTTTGCTAAAACTGAACCACGCAGTCTTTCATGCTTGTTTCTCTTTGCACAACTACAGGCATATTTGGGCTTCCTAACTCTGACTACACAGTGAACATTCAGCACCGAGAACAGTGCCTGGCCCAGAGCAGGCTCTCCTACACACTTGGCTACATTAATGCACACACGATGTGTATACACATAAACATTATGCACACGGCATTAAATATCTCTTATTTCTGTATATAACGTAACAAGTGCGGACTGTTCTGTGCTTTATGGGATGGGTCAGGTTAAGGTTTTCACTTTTGCCTAAAGCACTAACTTGATAGCTCACCTGTGCAGAAATGACTACTCTAACCCCCAGTTTCTACCCTGCGGCCATTCTTGCCCCACCCCCACCCCATTCTCCAAGCAGCATCAGTAGGATCTCGTAAAAAATTCAACCAAATCACGTCAGTCCCTCCCCACTGAGGCCACAATGCCTGCGGGCCCTCAACCGTACTTACAACAAAAAAAACCCCCTCCGCCAGTAAGGCTCCATCTGACCCGGCCCTGCCCACGTGGCCACCTTGTTCCACTCTTCCCTTCCTCCAGGAACAATGGCCCCACTTCCAGGGCTGGAACCAAGGCCAAGTTCTTCCTCGCCTCTGGCCTTAGCCCCTGCAGCCACAGCGCTGGGAAAGCTGTCTCACAGGTGGCTCCTTGCCTCACTCTTCTCATCTTAGCTCCAACGTAAGGCCTTTCCTGGATCTGGGCTGGCCAGCAGGCAGCCGCCCCACACAACCTGGGCCCTGCTTTTCCGTTTAACTCCTCATTCGTCAGGCTGCATCTCACGAGCTATACAGGCTGAGAAGGGGTATGTGAGTTACGTCAGCTCTGAGGACAGGGACCCTGCCTGCCTTCCCCACTGTGCCGAGGAGCATGGAACCCGGAACTTGAAACCTGGAACAGTATAAAGTCCTAGAGGGGCTCAGTTACGAGTGGAAGACTCTGTCCCGCGCAGACAATTAAAGGGGCAGAGAGTGGAAGACAAGAAGGCAGGGCTGCTTTGAGAAAGATGGCAAGTTGAGTACGTACGAAAGAGAGAAGATGCAAATGGGCCAGTGCTACTTTGAAAGGACACGGTTAATTGTCCGTGAGGCACAGACAAAGGCAACAAGCACAGTCTTCTAAGAGGGGTTCTGCCAACTCCTGCTAAAAAGGCAGTCGGTAGGCTCACTGCAGGGGCACCACGTCAAGTCCACGCTCTCATCAGAGCCGACCCTCAGCAGCGTCCGCTGACTAATTTCAGCTCACGCTGACTATGAGTGACGTCGCCCTGATCTCACTAACGTCAGCGCAGCAAGGAAGCGCGTGACAGAAGCCCACTCAGAGCACTAACACTGCACTACGACGGCAGCGTACGTACGCGGCACTCTGGATCACACTCCTGAGAAAGGCTTGTGCTGCTTCCCCCCAGGCCGCCTCCACCTGGGCCCCGGCGGCAGGTAATTCCTTGCCTGTAGAATGCTCCGGAGCATCCCTGCCCCCACTCCTCTGTCTCCCCAGCATCCGAGCTCCCCCCCACCCCCCCGCTCTCTCATCCACCTTCTTGCCTTTCCAATGCACCCAGCACGCTTTACACTGCTATCAGCTCACCTAAACTTCTGCTGTGACAATCCACACACTTGACCCCAGGTAGACTTATTTTTCACTAAGTTGGAATTTTCAGACCTTATTCCCTAGAGTGTTCCGGGTCCTATATAATCCTGACCCAGCGATTAGCAGACTCTGGGAAAGACATGGACAAAGTCTGGGGTCCCACCCACAATTCAACCTGAACAGATTCTATTTTCTTGGTTTCATATACTGGAGTTCTTTGCGTGTGATATCTTTAAAAAATCTCGTTTGTTGCTTTCAAACAGACTTAATCTAATTGATATACAGAAAACACTGTATTCCCATCAATGACATTCTTTTCAAGTGCCCGAAAAATATTTCACAAAAAATGAATATATCCTGGGCCATTAGGAAAGCTGAACACATCTCTAACAAATGAAATAATGCAGAGTATATTTAGGGATTGCTGTAGATTGATAGTTTATGTCCCCCCCAAATTCATTACCCCCAAGGTGATGGTATTAAGAGGTAGGGACTTTGACAGGTGATTAGTGGAGTGGAGAGAGCTGAGTGGAGAAAGCTCGTTCACCCCTGCCATCAATGTGAGGACAGTGAGGAGCTGGCTGGCTATGAACCAGGAAACCAACATGGAATCTGCTGACACCTTGACCTTGGACTTCCCAGCCCCCGGAAATGTGAGAAATAAATATCTGTAGTTTATAAGACAGCTCGTCTATAGCATTTTGTTATAGCATCCCAAAAGAGGTATCTTCATGAAATTAAACTAGAAATCAACAAAAAGATAACTAGAAAATCCGCCCAAACACTGGGAAGTTAAGTGATACACTTTTTAAAAAACTTTATGAATAAAAAAAGATACAACAGAAAATTTTAAATACTTTTATCTAAAAGAAGAAAAATTTGGCTTATCAAAACTTAAGGAATGCAACTAAAGCTGTGCTTAGAGGGAAATTTATAGCCTTAAATGCATATACTGGAAAAGAAGGCTAAAAATGAAGCATCTATCTCAAGAAACTAGAAACAAGCACAGCAAACAGAACACAAAGTGGATGAAAGAAAAAAAGAGCAAAAATTAATGAAATCGAAAACAAGTATTAACTAGAAAACAAAAATCAATAAAGCCAAAAGTTGGTTCTTTGGAAGGACTAATAAAAGTGATAAACCTCTAGCAAGAATGATAAGAAAGAGATGAAGCACAAGTTACCAATATAAAAAAAAAATTTAAAGGGGACATTACAACAGAGCTTTCAGATAACAAGGATATTGTGAACCACCTCACATGCATTAACTGGAAAAGTCTGGGCGGCCTGAACTAATTCCTAGAGGGAAAAAAATGCCTTACCCAAACAGATATAAGATTAAATAGAAAATCAAAAAAAACCCTATCTCCACATAAAAATGTGTATCTGAATTTAAAGCATCTTACAAAGAAAACCCTACACCAGCTGGCTTTGCCAATCAATTCTTCCAAAAATCTAAGGAAGAAAACACCAATCTCACAAGAATGTTCCGGGAATAAACAAGGAACACTTTCCACCTTGTTTTATGAGACCAGAATAACCTTGATACCAAACCCAACAAAGACAATATAAGAAAGTAAAATTACAGACCCACCTCTCTCATGAAGGCAGATTTAAGAATCCTCAACAAAATAGTAACCAAAGAGTTCAATGAAAGAAGACTATACTGAAATCAGGTTGGGATTTTTCTAGAATTGCAAATTAAAAAAAAAAAGTAAAATCACCACATAAAAGAAAAATCAGGGCTGGCCCGGTGGCTCAGGTGGTTGGAGCGCCGTGCTCCTAACGCGGAGGTCACCGGTTCGATTCCCACATGGGCCAGTGAGCTGCGCCCTCTACCGCTAAGATTGTGAACAACAGCTCTCCCTGGAGCTGGGCTGCCATGAGCAGCCAAAGGTCAGCGTGAGCTGTTGTGTGCTGCTACCGGCTGCTGTGTGCTGCCAGGAGTGGCCGGTGGCCAGCGTGAGTGGCCAGTGGCCGGTGACCAGAGTGAGTGGCCGGCAGTCAGCATGAGTGGCCGGCAGCCAGTGTGAGCAGCCAGCAGCCATTGTGAGTGGTCAGCAGCCAGCGAGAGCTGCTGTGAGTGGCCGACCAATGACCAGGACTGATTGGGGGTTGGGGAGTGGAGCGCAAGGCTCATAATACCAGCATGGGCCAGGGAGCTGTGTCCCACACAACTAGACCAGAAACAATGGCTTGAACAGGAGTGGGGGAGCAGGCGGCAGAAGGGGGAGGGAAAAAAAGAAAAATCAATTGGTTGTCTCTGAAGATGCAGAAAACATATATAAGAACATATACAGAGAACAAATCGATGGTCGTCAGATGGGAGAGGGGTTGGGGGATGGGTGAAAAAGGTGAAGGGATTAAGAAGTACAAGCTGACAGTTACAAAACAGTCACTCAGGAGGATGTAAAGTACAGCATAGAAAATAGAGTCGATAATATTGTAATAACTATGCATGGTGCTAGGCGGGTTCTAGTCTTATGAGGGTATCACTTTGTAAGTTATACAAATGTCTTACCACTAGTCTGTACACCTGAAATTAATATAATAGTGAACGTCAACTGTAATTGAAAAAGAAAAAGAAAAAATTTTAAAGGGAAATTAATACAATAATTTAACTCGTTTTTAAAAAAACTCTTAGCAAACTAAGAGTATAGTTATATTTTGATAAAAATATCTACAAAGAAGCTACATCAAATATATGTGAAATACTGAAAGCTTTCCCTCTGATATTGG
Organism: Rhinolophus ferrumequinum; assembly: GCF_004115265.2. Taxonomy (NCBI): domain Eukaryota; kingdom Metazoa; phylum Chordata; class Mammalia; order Chiroptera; family Rhinolophidae; genus Rhinolophus; species Rhinolophus ferrumequinum. The sequence goes on from NC_046294.1 coordinate 3,073,126, forward strand.
GAACAACACAAGGATTCCTATTTTCACCACTTCTATTCAACACTGTATTAGAGATCCTAGCCTGTACAATAAGGTTAAAAAAAAGAAAAATGGTTATAGCACTGGGAAAGAAAAAAAAAAGAAACTGTCATTTGCAGACATAATTGTACACATAGAAAATACAAGAATTATTATTAGAAATAAATGGATTTAGCAAGTGAATACACAAAAATCAATTTTATCTCTATATACTAGTAATACACAATTTACAAAGATATAATTTTTAATGACATCAAAACATCAAATACTCACGAATAAATTAAACATGTATAAGATATATATGTATATATTAAAAAAACTGCAAAACATTAAGAAAAATTAAAGATCTAAATAAATAGAAGGCTGTACTGTGTTCATGGATTATAAAGCCAGTATTAAAAAGATGTCACTTCTCCCACACTGGTCTACAGATTAAATGCAATCTCAATTGAAATCCCACCATAGTTTCTGGGGAGAAATTGCCAAGCAAATCCTAAAATTTATCTGAAAATACAAAGAGTCAAGATTAGCCAGGTAATCGTGAATAAGAGCAAAGCTGGAGGACTTAAATCACCAGATACCAAGACGGACTTAACCTACAGTAATTCAGACACTGTGGCATTTGTGCAAAGATAACAGAAAGATCAACGGAACAGAGGGGAATGCAGAAACAGATGCATACATTTACAGTTGCGTGATTTATGACAGAGATGACATTGCAGTGCACTGGGGAAAGGACGGTCTTTTTAATAAATTACTGTATTTTGCCGTGTATGACGTGCACTTTTTTTGCCCAGATTTGTGAGGGGGAAATAAGGATGCGCATTATACATGGGTAGTACTAAGTCTGTATCTATATAATGTTTTTAATTCTCTTAGTTATGCTTATGAGTTAAAAGTGTAACTAGAAATCAATAGCGATATCCATATGCAAAATAATATCCTGGAATATGATAATCGATTTTGGACTCACGACAAACTTGCAATGATGAAGAGTTCTTGGCCTTCTATGATGCGTAAGTTTGTTACTGTACATAAAATTTCTTGTACCTCTATCTGTTCTTCTGATTTGTAATTATTTGTTACATAAAATTTCTTGTACCATAATATGCTTAAAAATAAATGTTAAAATTCCTTTATAATACAAAAAACAAGTACCTACATGTAAACAGATAAAAATTTGAATTAAAATATTAAAACGAAAGATTTTTTCCCTGAAAGTTTGTGCCAAAAACGTGGGTGCTCATTATACATGGGAACACATTAACACAGCAAAACACGGTGTGTGAGGTCAACTGGATATCCACATATTTAAGAGGAAAAAAGGAGTACTGGCCCCTATCTTACACCATAAACAAAAATCAATTTCAGATAGATTACAGATCTAAGTGCGACAGATAAAAAAATAAAGCTTTTACAGGATAATATCTTGATGAACCTCATGATAATGAACAAAGAGTATCAAGTGGGCTACATGTACTAAAATTAAAACTTCTGTTTATCAAGACACCAGTGAAAAAGTGAAAAGGCAAACACACAAGAATGCAAAAAAAACACCTGCCATACATATATGTACTCAATATATATAAAAAGAACTCCTTCAAATCAGTAAGAAACAAAACAAACAACCCAATCCAAAAATGAGCAAAAGACAATCACCTCCCAGGAGGAGACGCCCAATGGCCAACAAACAAAAGCCGGGCAAGTCTGCCTCCTCATGTCGCCTGGTCGGTCATCGAGAGCTGCAAGTTCCCACCTTACGGAGGTCTTTCCACTCAACACAGACAGCAAGAGGGAAAGAACTGACAAAACCAAGTCCTAGAGAATTGACTGCTCACACACTGCTGGTGCTGGTACAAACTGGCATCACCACCACCACTGTGGGCAGTGTCTACTGAGGCTGACCACGTGCACACTCCATCACTCCGCAATGCCACTCCTTTGAACACACCTCATAAAAATGGTTACATATCTGCACCAAAACAGAAAAAAACAAAAACCAAAAAAACAAGCAAGGATATTCAGGGCAGCACTTGCAAAAACTAGAAACAACCCAAGTACCCCCAAACAGTAGAAAGAATTATGGTACACCCATGCATACACTGGCCTCCTAGACAACAGATGACAATGAACAAGCGACATGAGACAACATGGATGGAGCTCACAAACATACCACTGAATCAAAGAATCAAGAAACAAAATACACGTGTTACTTTATTTCATTTATATAAAGTTGAGAGCACGCCAAAATAATCAGTGACAAAAGTCAAGAGCGTGGTTAGTGTTGAGGGACAAATACTGGGAGTGGAGAGGAGGGGCTTCTGGGAAGCTTGGTAAAGTTCTAGTCCTTGTTCTAGGTGGTGGTTACGAGCGTGTGTTCACTTTGGGAAGCATTCAGAGATGAACATTTATGATTTGTGAATTTTTCTGATGTATATTATAGTTACAGTTTTTAAAGTATATTATTACTTGGCTACATAATGTGCCAGAAGTACAAATGCACTTACTTTACTCATGTGTCTGTCTGGTTACACTACTGGCCACCGAACATGAGACAAAGAAAAGGGAAGGGTCCAAAACACGTTTACCTAATGGTTCCTGTTTCTGCAATGTTGGACTCAGGTGCTTAGGCCGTGACGTGAACAGGTGACATCACCGCATTCTCTACTCAATGAGGCATTTCCAGGTTACCACACTGAGCAGTAGCTAGAAACAAATCATTGAGCAACTGTCTCACGCCACTGGTGTGACACCCTGAACCGCGAGACTGTAGTGTAAAAAACGTCTGTCCCTTTCTTGTTATGTCCTGTGCTCCTTCTTTCAAAAAACTACCTTATCAAATGCCTATTTGATTATACTTGACTATATGTTCCTTGAATTATGTTAAAACAAATATAATCACACACACACACACACACACACACACAAAAACTGAAAAGATTTACGAACACAATAAAATCCAGGTAAAACACAATTTGGCCAATCCTTTTAAGCTTCTTGTAATAAAATGTGACCTAAACAAACTTGGTAATTTAGAAAATAAGAATGAGAAAACTCTTAATGATTCTCTAATCCAAAAAAGGGAACATTATTGCACTGACATCAAATTATTGTTGCTAAAAAGGAAATCCAAATGCTTGGCTTATCAATCTTTCACGAGGACTGACTAAAGCCAAGAAACGCATCAAGGCTAGTAATTATTCATTTACTAATCTGCCACTGCAGCCCCATCAGGAGACTATAAATGTATGCTTCTTCAGGTCTACCTGGAAGCAAAAGGCACCTCTTATGAATAAGTAAAACGGCACCTAGACAGCTCATAAACACCCAAGTACCCTTCCTGTCTCCCACTATGCTCTGCGCCATTAACCTTACATTTCAGTTGACACTTTCTCCCTTCACCTATCATTAAATCCTCGCTCAGCTCCATAAGAAAAGGCTTTGAAACACTGGGCCAGACGTAATATACTTACATTAACAACTCCAGTGTGATTCTAAGCTTTATAATTCTCATCTGCCAAGGAGAAGGCTACAAAGGAATCCATCTCCAGTATTCTAGTCCCTAAACCAAATTTGATTTACAAAACACAGGTGTTCTGACGAAGGTAGGCTGTAAAAATATTTTTCCTGTGAAACCAATCCTATTTGTCCATTGAATGTCATTAGGAAACTGGAAATACAAGATACAATCCATGGGACATACACGTTTAGCACAAAATGCCTTAAGACAACAATCGAAAGGTACCACATAGCTGCTTCATGGCCCATTTTCAAAAACTTTGGAGAACTATCCCAAATCTAGGCAGTTCCTTCTGCTGCCTCGAAGAAAGGAACGCGAGTCATGAGGTGTTTTCACACAACTTTAGAGGACCACAGAGTTTGTTCTCCCTAAGGGTAATCCTCAGGACCTTCATGTATACGTGACTGACGTACAAATGCCAGAGCCATTTCACAAATGATTGTGCAAAATACTCATCTAAAATATCAACACCAAAGAAAACGACACCATAAAAAAAAATTAGTGGAAAAAAAAGTGTAAAGCTGCCCGTGAAAAGCATCCATACCTGTGGAAGTGCAGTGTTGAGCTGCCTCTGCAAGGAATCTCTTTCATGACCAACCTCGTGTAATTTCCCCTGGGTTAATGCCAGCGTTTCTTGAGTCTCTCTCAGCGTGTCAAGAAGACGGTCCCTCTCCTCCAGCATGGAGACCATCAACTGTTCAAAATGTGAATCTGCGTCTGGCTGCGAAGGGGAGCCGGACCCATGGCCCCCACTTCCTCCTGGGGGGCCTTCTGCTTCACTGATGGTCGGCATCACCTCGCACATCATCTTGAAACGAAAGACCCAGACTACAGTTATTAAGTGCCTCTCCCACAACTCTGCAAATTTACAGCCATCTGTAGCTAAAAAAAATGAAAGGCTGACGACCTCTTTATTCTCTTTATTCTCTGATGCCCTGAACATCAACAAGCTGGGAAAACATACACACGCAAATCCTAGGTGATGGAACATACAAGATAAAGGAAGACACAGACAGACAATAATTCAAGGAAGGGATAAAGACCAAAGACTACCCCTCGCATAAAGAACAAACCCTTGGTATTTTGTTTGCAGGGCTGTACTTCTAGTTGTTGAAAACAAGTGTGCTTCTGTAACCTATTTTTTTTTCCTATTTCCCGGTGGGGGAGAGAAAGTCAAAACACGTGCCACCCAATCACTTTTCAGGCAAAGCACAGAAGGCGCATACAGCCAGTAAAACTGACAAGTACAAAATCCATCAGGCATCTTACAGGAATGTGTGCAGTCAGCCCCTGGGAGGAACTGACGGCTCCCTGAAGGCTCGGGCTGGGTCTGGGGAGCCCTAAAAGGACTGGATTCGTTAAGGGTTGGGAGAGGAGTTTTTCAACGGCTGTAGTGGTTGGTCAGACAACCTAACTTATGTAAGTTAACAGAGCAAAAAAAAAAAAAAATTCCACAATGGAAACAGAGACGGTCGATACAGCCGTGGACGGCGAGGAAGGAAGGAAAAGTGAAAGATGAGATTTTGAGAGGCGACTAAGTGTCTCATCTATAACGATGGGGCGAGGAGCAAGGGAGCCGGTTCCTGAGGCTGCCGGCGGTATCCCGGGCTTGGCGGACCCCCGAGAGGGAGATGCCCGACACCGCGCACCGGATGGCGGTAACCTCCACCCACTCCCACCGCCCCTGGCGCTGCAGAGACCCCAGACCCCCGCCAGGATGGTGAGAACCACCTACAACAGCAGCGCTGCCTCGCTTGGGGCTTCCAGCGGCCACAGGTGCTTGTCCCCGGCGCCGGGGTCACCCGGGCGCCAGGGTCAGGGTTGGGGGCAGCGGGCGGTCCCAACAGCCCGTCCCTGAGGGCAGGGGCGCGTCGTCCGGGAGTCCCGGGCACTCGCAGAGCTCTCCCACCGGGCCCGGCGCCGCGGGCCTCGTCGCCAGCCCCCGCCCTCCACCCCCGGGGTGCACCCTTCACCCCGCGCTGACAGGAATCGGCCGCGCAGCCGCCGCGGGACGGGCCGGCGCCTGGGGCTCCGCTCCGCCCCGAGCCTGCCTCAGTGTCCCGCTGCCTTACCTTGCTCGCCGGCGGGAGCGGGCGAGAAGGCTCCGCGGCGGCTCGCGGGCGGCCGCTCGCTCCGGGCGAGCTTGGAGCCCGACGAAGGCAGCCCGCGCCCGCGCCCGCCGCCCGCCCCGCGCCCGCGGCCCCGGGCCCGCTGCCCCCAGTCACTAAGGCCGGCCCGCGGCCGGACACTGGCGGAGTGCAGGAGGAGCGGGCCCGGCTGCGCGACGCCGGCGTCAACGTGCCCGACGTCGGGCGCGACGGCACAGCGTCAGCGCCGAGCGCCGCCGACCCGCCCCGCCCCCCAGGAGGGGCGACGGGGAAAGGGCCGCGGCTGCCGACTGCGCAAGCGCCGCCTCCACAGGTGGGTGGGCTGCGCCTCCCGGGCGCCGATTGGATGGGCGCGGCCGGAGCCCCGCCCCTCCAGGCCCCACCTGTGTGCGGTCGCCTCGGCCCAGCAGTGGCTTCGGGCTCTGGTCCTCGTGCGCCGTCCGCATCTTCCACCTCTGGGCTTCCCCAAATTCTCCACCCACGGCGCGGGGACGCCAAAGCCGTTACTGAGCGTCTACTGTGCATCAGGTTCTGAGCCAGACACCTGCCCGACGTCACGTCTACACACCTTACGGGGGCGCGCGCCCGGGGGGAAGCCACCGGCTAGCGACAGGTCGGAGCCCGCGGTGTCACCTCCAGAGCCTCCTGGGAGCTGAGCCATGAGGACTCGGAAGGACGCGGTTTCTACGAAGACCCATTGGCCGAGCTCTACCTGCTGGGTTGGCAGAGACGGGCAGCGTTTGATGCTGGGGCTTCGGGGGCAGGGTCGAGAGGGCAGGCTTTGGAGCCAGGCACACCTGGTTCAACTGCCAGCAGATGCTTCTCCCTGCGATGTGTGCCTGGGCAACCGAGGGGAATTCGTCTGGGATTCACCTCATTTCTAGGGTGGGAAAATGATACAGACCTACCCCAGGGCTGGTAGCAAAAACAGAACATATGCAAAGAGCAGCTAGTCGAGAACCTGGCTGGGGAGGCGCTGTGTAGAATGGTAGTCGTTTTCATCCGACTCAAACATTTTTACGCATATTCACACTTAGGCAAGCTTTTGAAAACATCAGCTGTGTGCCACGTCCTGTGCTAGATGCCGCAGATACAGAGATTAACAAATACAGCTTTAATAAATAAAAACAGGTGCTCCGCCCTCCGGATTTGACTCCTGGAGCACAAACCTGTCACAAACCAGTCAGGGCACTGTTGCCAGGCACCAGTGGGCACTGTCCGGCGGTCCGTGGTGAGGCAGCCAGGAGCCCCTGAACTAATCGAGTTTAAGGAAAGGCTGCGTGGAAGGCTGGGTGAACCCTTTGGATTCCTTGATTCTCCACTGTGAGCCCAGCAAGTCCAGGTGCTACCTCTGATTGGCTTTCTCGCCTCCCGGAGTCCAGGACCACACCTTTTTCATTCATGTATTCATTCACTCTCGATTTATTGAGTGACTACACATCAATACGAATTTGCACCCCTGACCCAAGGTCTGAAATAGAGGAAAGTTTCCGGCTCTCCAAATATGTACCCGCTGAATTCATCCAGCTCGTATTTGCACCATGCTCCTAAAGTACCTGTCTCCTAAGAAATCGACAAAATACCAACATTTAGTTCAACAGGGTAGAATGTTCGTTTACATCTGAATGTCTGGAGGGCACTCTGAGCCAGGCATGGCCGAGGTTTGGGGAGCACAGAGTTAAGGCATCGCTTCCCACCAGTTCACAGCCTGGAAGAGAGAAGAGAAACAGACTATTGCAATGTTTGTCCTATGAACCCTGTGTGACTGGTGTTGTGGGACCCTAGAATAAGGAGGAACAAACTCTCCAGCTGGCATCACCGGGGCTTCGCAAAGGAGAAAACATCTTTCTGGTTTTCAAAGGATGAGCAGTTTCCCCAGCAGGGAAGGGAGAAGCCCGTGTGGTGTAGCTCCAGGGAAATGAGATCCCAGATTTCACTTATTTTCATTCATTCATTTATTCCTCCTCCCCTCCCCCAATCGCAAAATCACTAAGAGGAAAATGGTAAACCACCTAAATGGCCAACAATAAGAGATTGGTTAAATCATTGCACTTCCAAATGACAGAAAGCTTGGTGACGTTCACAATTATATTTTAGATAACCAGCTAATAATGACAGGCAAAATTCTGTATCTCGATTGTGGTGGTGGTTACAAGACATATGCATTTATGGAAACCACAGAATTCTACCTTACCATGTAAAGTGTGTCCTATTTTTTAGAAATGGGAAAAAAACTTTCTTAAAAACAGCAAGTTACAAACAAGTATACAAGATGTGATCAGACAACACAGTGAATGTTTAAATTTTAAAAATTATGACAGTAAAAGACACATTGCCATTAATCCCACTCAAAATACTCCCCCTCGTTTCAAACACACTTATCCCATCCTTCGTGGCACTTTCTGAAGCCGTTCTGGAAGTCCTCTTTCCTGAGTGTCTTTAGTTGCGCTGTCATGGCTGCCCGGATGTCCTGAATCGATTCAGACATTTTCCTTTCATGGTCATTTTGACTTTGGGAAGAGCCAGATGCCACATGGTGCCAGATCCAGTGAATAAGGTGGATGAGGACACACTATGATGTTTTTATTTGACAGAAATTGTCATATTCCAGAAGCGATGTGTGACAGAACGTTGTCATGATGGAGGATGATTTATGGCACACTTTAAAACACAACTTCTCTCAACCGTAGCTCACATCTGACTGATTACACCGAACAAGTTGAAACTTGCCACACACTGTTTCTAAGTTTCAATGTGCCATTTCCCGTATTTCTGGCTCTGCCCCAAAGTCAAAATGATTCAGGACATCAAGGCAGCCATGACAGCACAACTAAAGACACTCACTAAAGAGGACTTCCAGAAATGCTTCAGCAAGTGGCAAGAATGATGGGATAAGTGTGTTTGAAGCGAGGGGGAGTATTTTGAAGGGGATTAATGGCAATATGTCTTTTACTATAATAATTTCTTTTATTTAGACAGTCACCATATTGTTTGATCACACCTTGTATACAATGAGCCCAAATTCAAAAAAGCAAGCAGTCTGTGTTTAGATGAAGCATGTATTATGTAAAATTCACTTTGTACATTAAAAACTCTAGAATGTTATTAATCAAAATAATAGAATTTTCAGAAAATGAGTTTTACATGAAATGAAATATTCTTGAAAGTGAAATTAAATTTTAAGTCTCAAATTTGTAAAAGAAAAACATACACATCTATATGTGAAGATATTGTTCACATCTATATGTGAAGATATTAGTGTTTTATATTTCTCTATACAAACATATACATATATATTCTTGGAAAGAGATACATCAGGATGTTGGCACTGGTTGTCTTTGGGTGGGATCGTGGGTAGTTTTCATGTCCTTCTTTGTGCTGCTCTGTACTTTCTAGATACTTTATGGCGAATGTGCATTGTTTTTATTATTAGGGGGGAAAAAGCCCACAAGTGGTACTTTAATAAAAACTAGGCAAGAATGAACCATGGAGAATTGCTCAGGAAGCTAAAATGACTTTTAGGTGTCGTTATGTATACCACCCAGTTAAACTATCTCTGAACAACACTGCAGAGATTGGGAGGCTTCCTTATAAGCTTCAGTCGGGAAGACAATGAACGTGGAAAAAAAACAGAAGAGAATCTAATTCTTCTGTTAAAGTTTCGGTACAGAAAATAAGGTAATATGGGTGGTGAGGGGTAGAGTTTATTACTATGCCCAGGGTTGTGTCTTCACAAATGTGCTTCCAGCCTCGGCTCTGGATGATGTAGTCAGTTGTCAACTTTGGGTATGACCCGGCCACCTCTCCTTTCTAGAGAGGTAGGCAACCCACAGAGGAGGGTTCCTGTGAGATCAGAGTGTGTCATAGAGATGCGGATGTGTCTCGAGTTTATCTAGATTATGTAAGCAACCTAATGATGGTGGCGTGACAATGACACTGGGGGAAGTTCTGAGCTGGGAGAGCAGTGTGGGGGTGGATGGTGGGAGATGTGGCCCTCCCTTTAGGAGGAAGAGACCGAAGCCAGAGAGGCAAAAGGGCCTTGCCCAGAGGCACTGTCTTGGGGTAGAGATGGGACTGGAGCCTGGAGTGAACTGAGGGTGCCTAGTTCCTGAGTCCACCCCGCTTGGGTTTGCCGTGTACCCCTGCTAAGGTGGGGGGTCGGGAAATGAGGGGAAAGGGAAAGAAAGAGAGCTACCATTTTACTTATTCATCTCATTTAATTCTCAAACTAATTCCCCACGTGGCTTCCTGTATCTTTCCATTTTGCAGACGAGGAAACAGGTCAGAGTGGCCACTAAGCAGGGGGGTCATCAGCCTGAGTATCCCAGTTTCCAAGGCAGTTCTATGTCTCATGGTCAATCAGGTAACTGAAAGTTTGGACCACCGATGAGCCTGCTGGGAGTGAGCGTGGTGTGTGTCAATCCCCGAGAACATGGATGAGAAAACACATTTGCAGAGCATTTTACAGAAAAGCCCTCATTCGATCCCACCTCCTTTTGTGGAGAACACTGAGACTTGCAGAGAGGAGATAACCCGCCCAACACCCCACAGCCTATGATTTGGTAGAAGCTGGGCCTTGAACCCAAGACGGGCTCCAGAGCCAGGGTTCGTGATGCTACATCCAAAGGTGTCCCCAGACCCCCAAGGCTGGGGACCAAACCCCTGGACCTGCGCTGGGCCCCCAAGGGACCGGCCCCCGATGCCCACTGAGGGTCTGTGCTGCCTTCGGCCGCCCCATCGTCCCAGCACAGTACCCGTAACCAGTTCCGAGAGCGTCTCACAGCCTCCCATACACGGGGGACAATTTCTGTCCCTTCCATTTATGTAATTATGTTCCAAAAGCAAGTCATGAGCTTCCTGAAACTTGCTTCTCTGGACGATTTCATTGCGTTCATCAGATGGGACAGTCTGATAAAAATGCCCAGCTGTTGTGGGGAGAAGCGCCCAGAGGCGGTTCAAATTTCCCGAGGGCTGAGCCGAGCCCCAGCTCTTCCCTTAACCTTGACTCAGGCAAGGTATGTAAACCATAGTAAGACGCAATCTCCTCATCTCTCAGGTGGGGCTAATAAACACTAACTACCACTCTGGGACATTAAAATGAAAGGGGACAGCCCTGGCACCCCACCCCTGTGGTCCGTCACCATGGCCCTCTTTGAAAGTCACTTTCACACAGTAGTTATAAAGGTAGACTCTGGAGCTGGGGGCCTGCTTCACATCTTGGCTCTGCTTCTTTTGGCCGTGGCTGTGTACTCTTAGGTAAGTTGGTTGACCTCTCTGTGCCTCAGTTTCCTCATTCCTAAAGTGTGGATGACAGTACTCATACACTGGCCGTGAGGGCTCAGTGTCTGCAGAATGGCTGTACAGTATGACAGACGGCTATTGTCACCCACAGAAATCCCTTTTATTTGGGCCGTGCCCATCCCCCCTGGAGAGAATTGGGATTGGTCTGCGTCTGCTGGCATCTCGTACACCTGTGTCCCGATAGGCTAAGAGAGGGCTGGGGCCGAGTTCCCATTAATGCCACACAAGGGACAGTGTGCAGGGTCTTCTGGGGTTATCCTCTGATAAAAGAGAGAGTGGTATGGGAGAAAGCCCTGTGGCCCCCATCCTTTCTGTCCTATTTGCAGCCTGCGCTCGAGGATGTGTGGCTGGGAGCTGTGACAATTGTCTTGAGGCCACAAGGAGAGGCACTGCCCATCGTGTTTCTAGGCCAGAATTCCTTCCCACCATGTTTCAGAAAATTTACGTTTTTCCCAATTCCAAAGAGCGAAAAAAATCGGTCAAGAAATCGAGAAAAAGAGAGAAGCATTATGCGTAATTCTCTTTGGAGATTTAAACTTAGCAATCAACAGAAGTGGTTACTGGTTGGAAGGAATCCATTGATCAAGTCCAAAGCAAGGGCAGGAAACGCTGTCACGTGCAGCTGAAGGATGAGGTTGACATTTCGGGAATGGGACAGAAGCACGTGGGACACAACCGCCGCCAAGGGACCAGTCAGTCTTGCGTGTGGCTGCATGCGGCTGGTTGTAAGTGCTTGCTCTTGGCCTTGCCCTGCCAATGGTGAGTCATCCTTGCAAGTCAAATAAATATTAATGAGCGTATACACACAATGTACTTCATACAGACCCTACCAGTGGTGTTTTAAGGAACAAGCAAAGGAAGCACTTAAACTGGCCACTTCAATGTGTGATTCTGTGCAGAGCTATTAAGGTTGCTAAGAGATCTAAATGTTACACTATTTGAATCCCACTCAATAAGACTTGCCGGCATTTTCCGGTGTTTGAATATTCACTGGAGGCTATGGTTTCTGGGGAAGCAGATAAAACAGTTTCATCATGGAAAAAGTAACCCCGTGGATAAAGCTTGAGGACATTATGCTCAGTGAAATAAGCCTGCCACAACATTCCACGCATAGGAGGTCCCTACAGTAGTTCAATGCACAGAGACCGGAAGTAGGATGGGGGCGGGGGTGGGGTGGGCTGGGGAGGGACTGAGTGTTTCATGGGGTCCGAATTTCAGTTTGGGAAGATGAAAAAGTTCTGGAGGTGACGGTGGTGACTACTGCGAACGTGCTCGATGCCACTGAGCTGTGCACTTACAATGGTTAAGACGGGAAATTTCATGTTATATATATAAATACACACACACACACACACACACACACACACACACACACATATTCCCACGATGAAAAACAACCTGTTGCCAACTCAGAGATGCTTTGGACAGACTCCTAAAAATGTGACCAACATCAATGCCAAATGAAAGACATTTTTCTACGTCTGGAATATTTGTCACGAAACAAAGTACGTATAAGATTATTGGTAGGGGCAATGAATGTTTTAAATATGAGATATTTGTGGAATTGTCTTTACATTTTTTAAATGATTTTTATTTGGCATTTAGTTTTGTTAATCCCTTCTTTTGATGTTTTCTATTCTCATGTGTCTATGTCAGACAGAGGCCATTTTCACGTTATTAAAATATGGAATATTATCAAAATATATTGATTTATAATAAGAAGCCATGCGTTTACATTACTTTTTACTGAAAACCTCTGAACCTGCTTCTTGTGGTCACCCATTATTTAAAAACATGTAAACATGGTGTTTTGAAAAACACTGAATAATAAGGGTTTGGGGGTATTCCGATTTCTCGTTCCCACGTCTCGAAGATAAATACCTGTTAGAAACGTGGAAAACATGGTTGCTGACATACTGCGGAAAGAAGGTCATGCTGAGAGGCTGTGCCAACGAGCACCCCCCGCCCCCGACCAGGTTGGTTAAGCAGAACAGTCAATGAGTGTGTTGTTTGAGTGTGTTTAGCTCAATGACCTTTGGCACACGGGTAATGGCAGTACAACTTGGAAAGACTTTGTCTTTCCTCCTGACTCGTCCTTAAAATCACTTTAACTTTTCCAGATGATACGACCACTGTTAGGTGTTGCAATTTTTAGACATTTATACAATGAACATTACCTGTTTTCGTTCATTTATTCAGCAGACACTAGAGGTTTGAGCCACTTTCTGCCCGGCACTGGAAATCCGTCAGTAAATCAAGACGTCAGAATCCATTGTCTAAGCAGAGAAATAGACACATACATAAAAAAAATGGCACGTGCTTTGGAGCAAGTATATGTTGCTGCGGCCAGTGATGGCTCTTCTGATGGGCTCATGTCACCTGGACCCCCTAAATCAAGAGGTAGAGGTGAGGCCACCCATGGCCACAAGGTCCTCTCAGCCCTTCTGCTCTCCCGTTTCATGGGAAAGGAACTGAGCTTCTCCGGGAGAAGCCAGAGAGAGGCGGACAGACGTGCACTCGCAATGGATTAACTGGTGAATCCATTTGTCAAGCTCTTGCATGCATTTTGGATCTTTGTGTAGGAGTCTGGTTGTCAGCCTTCACTGCCAACACCGAGTTAACGTGGAATCAAAGTTTTAGCATTTCATGTAAAAAAACTGAAAACGCTGAAAACCGTTTTGTTTGAGATTGGCATGTGTACTAATCTGCTAGGGTGGCTGTCACACAGTCCCCCAGACGGAGGGGCTTAAGCCATAGACACTCACTGTCCCCGGTCCTGGAGGCTGGAGCCCGAGAGCCAGGTGTCAACAGGGCTGGTTGTCTGAGGCCTCTCTCCTCGGCGTGTAGACGGCCGTCTTCTCCCCTTGTCCCTACACGGTGGCCCCTCTGTGTGTGTCTGTCCTGATCTCCTCTTCTTAAAGGACCCCAGTCACAGTGGATGAGGGCCCACCCTAGTGACCTCATTTCACCTTAACCAGCCCTTTAAAGACCCAGCTCCACACATAGCCCCATTCTGAGGTCCTGGGGGTCAGGACTCCAACCTATGAATTTGGGGGATGCAGTACAGCCCTTCGCAGGCTCCCCGGGCAGTGTGCTTGGCTGACTGGGTGCAAATACAGTCTTAGCTGCTTATCTGACACGTCTATTTCCAAGGTGTGACAGCTGACCGACCTAAGCTGGAATGGCCGGGCGCACTCAAGGATCCCAGAATGCAGCTTACTTCACTGAGAGACTTGTTTTAGAAACGAACCTGAAAACACTCGAGCTGGGAGTCGCCTCTTCCATCTCCGTGTTAAAGTATATTTTCACCACCATGCCCATTTCTTCACGCCACATCAGGGGAGCTGTGAGTTGTCAGGGACAGGGGGCCTTTTTGTGTGACTGGCAGCACAGATCCCTTTACCCTGGCCCTTGGCTTTCTCTAATTGTGTGTATGCGTACCGTGTTCAGGGAGGAACCTGTGGGTTCTCGTGCTTTATAGGTTTTCACACATCGATGCTTAGGACAAGTTCCTTCTTGATGTAGCGTGTGAGTGTAGGTCAGAATAGTTGGGTGGGTCAGAGAGAATGTGAAAAGAAAAATGTTCCCACGCATGAGGGGAGCTTATGTCCCAAGCATGGAGCGTTGGCCTGCTCTAGCCAAGCCACGTCGGCACCCTCCGCCCTCTTCACCTGCCCCGGGTGCCTGCTGCCTGCTGGCCAGATGCCCACTCTTGCTGTACCTTCTCCTGGCCCTGGGATGATGAATGGCATCTCACCGCGTGGCCGGGACTGGATGAGAACGTTGTCACTGGCCCCTCCAGCCCAGCCTTCTCAGAGCCCGCTGGTTGTGTCTCAGAGCAAAGGAGGGGAAACGAGGCCTATTTCTTGGGCAGTGGGGGTGGGGCAGTGGGGTTTTTTAAATTTGAATTGAAATATTTAGCTCTGAGTAATGCTATCCTTGAAGCAGGCCAGGTGGCAGCAGCCTCTGAGGATCCTGATGAAGCCGAGAAGGCCTGAGGCAGGGCGTGGGGCGCAGCTCGGAGAAGCAGGGCAGTAAAGGAGTTTCCGTCTCCTGGGAGAAGCAAGGGTCCCGTCCTGTCAAGCGACCAGCCCACACCAATCCAGAGACAGTTCCGACTGCAACACAAAAGAACCGCAATTGTGCTGGAAGTGCTGCCACGAGGGGTTCCCAGGAACCGACTCACACAGAAGGGCCAGGGGTCTGGGAGCCCAGGGTCACAGCCTGTTCACGTTAGCTCACGGTGCTTGGGAGTTTGGCCTTTTCACAGCAGGCAGCATGAGAACGTGTGTAATCTCTTTACGGGGATCCCCCACAGGTGTCCCGTGGGAAGTTGAAGAGCAGATCCTTCCCACTGCAGACCAGAACAGGCCCTTCCCCAAGTCTGAGCACAGACAGGGTTCCAGCAGGTGTGGGGGCGGGCGGGGCCGGGAGGCAGGACCCTTCCCTCGGCTATGGGCGCGGCCGGGGAGCAGTCTGTCCTACTGTGCTCAGGCATCATTTGTGGGGCACTTACTGCCAACGGAGCCTTCTAGCTGCCCAGTCAAGGTGGCAAGGCTGGAGACAGTGACAGCGCTGCCACTCTCAACTGCTGTAAGAAGTGAGCAAGGTCTCCATGAGACCATTTGGAGTAATTCCTTCTTCCTAGCCTGGTTGGGAGCCTCCCTGTGACCCAGCCTGCCCTGCGGGCTCCTTTGGAGCAGGGCAAGAAGGGGCTATAGCACCCTTGCAGGACCTCATTCTTTCAGCCCACAATCTCTGGAGGGCCAACAGGAAAGAAGGAACAGGACAGGCAGGTCTTGGGGAGGCGATAAGCCAAGTAATTACCCGCCATTTCTTTAATTGCAAGGTGAGACATGCCCCAGAGGAAAGGACAGGGTGCCAGGAGTACTGACAGCAGTGGCAAACCACACTGGACCAGAGCTAGTCTGATGGGGGAGGGTGGCGGGCCACAGTGGGGTGCTGTGGGTGGCAGGTGGGCTGGGTGGGGGTGAGGACTGACTGCCCCTCCAGCTCAGCTGCATCTTAACAGACCTGCAGAGGCTCCTGAGGAAGCTTCCAGAAGGCTGGATAAGACCCCTTCTCCTCCATCACATTGAGCAGCAGGGAGAGGCAACGCCAGAAGCACCCCCACTCTTAGGGGGCCCCAAACTTTGGATCGAGCACCCCGATCTCTAAGTAACTTTTGAGCACCTTCCTCTACGTGGTGGGGGAATAGTGGCCCCCAAAAGACACGTCCATGTCCTAACCTCTGGGGCCTGGGGCTGCCATCTTTTTTAGATAAGGGTCTTTGCAGATGTGACCAAGGAAGGCACGGATGTCAAGAGCTGGGTTCAGAGCGGGCCCTTCACAGAATGACTGTGTCCTTAGAAAGAGGAGACACACAGACACGGGGAGAGGGCCGTGTGAGACAGAGGCAGACACTGTAGTGACGCAGCCATGGGCCCAGGGACACCCATGCTTTGGGCAACCACAAGAAGCTGGGAGAGGGGACATGGGACACATTCTCCCTCGGAGCCTCTGGAAGGAACCAGCCCTGCCCACACCTTGATTTCGGACTTCTGGCCTCACGGAAATGTGAGAGAATGCATTTTGGGTGTTTTAAGAGATCAGTTTGTTTGTTACAGGAAAGCAACACACTCTAATACACTCATGTATTTATATATTTATCCATTAAACATAACAACTCATGCTAATACCCTCTGTACACTCTAAAATCATAAAGCAGCTGGCACGAAGCAAGCGGTGCACAGGAAGAGGGAGCATGAAGACAAAACCTGGGGTCCTAGTCCCCTGCGGGTGGGGTGGCAGGAGGGGCAATTAGTCCTGACGTGATACATACATGAGGTCAGACAATGAAGTTCGTGAACTAATCCTAGAAAATGATGAGCTCTACACACCTCATTGCTGAATATCACTATGGTCACCTTCGAAGGACTCCCCTTGGGAAGCTGTGCACCGACGCCAGCGCCTAGTCCACCCTTCAAAGCCATTTTGGAACTCTTTTTCTGGAATGGCCCTCACAGCTGTCATCGTGTTATCCTTGATGTCCTGAATGTCATCAAAGTGTCTTCCTTTCACTATTTCCTTTCTCTTCCAGTAAAGAACAAAATCATTGGGGGCGAGATCAGGTGAGTAGGGAGGGTGTTCCAATACAGTCATTTGTTTACTGGCTAAAACCTCCCTCACAGACAGTGCCGTGTGAGCTGGTGCATTGTCGTGATGCAAGAGCCGTGAATTGTTGGCAAAAAGTTCGGATCATTTTTGTTAACTTTTTCCACGCAGCCTTTTCAGCACTTCCAAATAGTAAACTTGGTTCACTGTTTATCCAGTTGGTACAAATTCATAACAAATCATCCCTCTGACATCAAAAAAGGTCAGCCACATCGCTGCAGCAAGTTCGCGACCTCAATTGTCAGACCTGGTATGTCCCCAGTGGGCGGTGGTATGTGGAAGTCCATTTAGTAATATCTTATTATTTTCACCTCTGTTCTTTTGTGTGAATGAACTAGTTCATAAAAAGTGATTTTTTTTTAAGCGCACAGGCCTTGGGGCCATAGTCTGCACGTCCTGGCCTGTGGCTTGGGGGGGTCTCCCAAGCTCTCTGAGCCTTAGTTTGCTCACATGGTTGTGCAGGGGAGGTGATGGCGCCACCTTACAGAGGTGGAGAGATGGGAGTGCCTGGCGCAGGTGGGTATGACATGTTGGTCACCCAGGGCCAGGGCTGGGACCCCAGCCGGGAGGGTGGCATCCAGACATGCAGCTGGTCCCTACGGCAGTTCAGGTCTTTTCCAATAAGATAGAAAAAGAACGGTCCTTTTGGTCACATAACTTGAGACCGTTTTACAATATAACTTACACCTTTGTGTACGCGTAAACCCAGCCACACTGCTTTGGCTTAAAGTTGAGAATGCCAATTGCGCCACTGTCTCCATCCCTGTGGGTGGCTGAGAAGCAGGTTTTCTCCAGCCCCCGACCTGTTTCACACCAGGTGGCATTAACTGTAGGAACCGGAAGGTGAGTCGAGCCCTGTGTCCCCGCCCACAGGACGCTTTCTTCCTCACTGTGCTTTCTGTGACTGTCTGCAGGTTACGGCCACCGTCTGCAGGATGGCGAAGGCGGCTGGGGCCAGAGAGGCCTCGCAACCACCGTGACCCCCTTCCCCAGCCCTGTCCGTCAGCCTGCCCTGCGTCAGGAAAGCCTGCCCACAGCCATGCCGGCTGAGTCAGGTTGTGTTGTTCCCCGGCTTTCAACACACCTGGAATAAAACGTACAGCTCACTCAGCTCCACTCCTACTGGCCTTCAAACCTGCCAAGCTGGTTCCTGCCTCAGGGCCTTTGCACTGGTTGCTCCTCCTTGCCCAGAACACGGACCTGGCTCTTTACCTGGCTGACGTCTCCCAGTCACTGAGTTCTCACGCCATAAAGTCACCTCTTCCGGAGGCCACCCTGCCAGGGAGCTCCATCGGTCCAGCTTGCCTCTTCTGCTCCCTCTGCACAGGAGCGGTGTGCCCTGCTCCTGGCTGGCCTTGGTCCCAGTGGGCAAGGGAGAAGCCAGAAGCCTCAGGCAGTGAAGCTAGGTCCTGGCAGAGGAAGGAGGGAGACAGAACCAGCCCATATCCCGTTCCAGCTACTGCAAGACTCTGGTGTTCTGTGAGGTCAGGTGCGAGCACACGGAGTGGGAAGAAGGCACCATCCCGAGCCCGGGGAAAGCAGGGCGGCTTCCTGGAAGAAGCAACATTAAAAGTAGGACAGAAAGAATGAGCAGGACTCAGTCACGTGAGGAGACTGAGGGAAGAAGGTCCAGGCAGAGGGACAAGCCAGGACAAAGGCTTAGGAGGACATGCAGCCCTTCGACCCGAAGATCCAGGGAACTCAGATTTGCTCTGCCTGAGGGAAGGGGAGCTCTGCAGAAGGAAGAAGGGGGCTCTTCCCTACCAGCCCCTCCTCTGCAGAGGGGCCTCTCCTGCCCCCTTTCCCACGCCCAATGGTGCCATGGCAGCCCCAGGGGAGAGTGGGAGAGGGCCAGATGCTGCGGCTGCCACCCACCAGCCAAGCAGCAACCTGCCTGGAGATAACAAGCTTCAGTCACTCGTGAGAAAGGTAATGAAGACCGCTAATAAAAACTGAAAAAACCAAATCAAACCAGACCAGAACACCTCACTGCTGGCACAGGTGAGCCAGGAAGAGCTGGCAATGGTTTCTCCTGGGCTTTCGGCTGAACAAAGGCAGTCTGAGACACCAGGTGGAGAGAGAAGAGCTGGGCAGGCTGATCACAGGGCCCAAGTCCCAGGTCTGGGGGACACTGCTGGGAGAACACAGAACCATCGCAGCCGCACTGAGGTCTGGAAGCACCTGTTCTTCTGAGCCCGGAGCGCAGGCTCCTGTCTTGTACTCTCAGGCGCCCAGGGAGCCCCGGGGCCAGATCCACAGGCCCAGCCAAGACAGCTTCCACAGTCCCCCTGAAATCAGCTGGTGACATCCCAGCCCCTTCAGAGACAAGTGGTCGCGGTCAGTCCAAAGCTCTGGGACGCACTGACTCTCTAGAGCCGGACCAGCCAGGTCCGGGACCTGGCTCTCCAACTTCCTGTGTGACCTTGGCGAGGCGACTTCACCTCTCTGTGCTTGGTCTCTTTTGCAGGGTAGGGGTGACAACAGTACTCCTGCAGTACTATTACTGCTCCAGTACTCCAGTACTCCTACAGGTGGCCATACGATTCAATGAGCGGGTCCACAGGGGTGAAATGTGCAGGGTAGCGCCTGGCACGCAGTAAGGGGTCACTCGTCACCAGCAGCAATAGGCGCCTTCCGCCCTTTCTGGGCACAGGTGGTGGCCGTTGGGGATAGATGCTCTAAGGCTGCCAGGGCCATGCGTGCCGCCGCCCACGGGGGCTGAGTGCCCTGCAGGCCCAGCCTGGGATTTTCAGAAGGGGCCCCGCTAATGTGGCTGAGAATCAGAAGAGACCTTGGGGACCAGGTGTCTTGCCAAGTGAAAACGGAAGTGAAGGAACAGAAATGAAAGCCGCAGATGGGAGCAGGCGGCCATTGTCCCCCACGTGGTGTCACTCAGCTGCCTCTGCTCTGTGCATGGGTCCCTGAGCTGCGGGCTCCCTCCTGGAGGTGTCATTAGTACTGTTCTTAGTATTGTTCTTATTCTTGCTTAGTCTTCCTCAGGCAATAGGAAAGAGCAAAGGAGGAGCAGGTAGAGGGAGGAACAGGTTTTGCCCCCCAATGGCTCCAAATGCTCCCTCGTCATAGGGATGGCAAATGAGGGGGACTAGTATCGGGGTGAACAGCGAGAAGGGGTGCCCCTTTTCCAACACTCGGGACCTTGGACACATCCCACGCCCGCCCTGGCCAGAAGGCCAGACCCCAGTCATCGTTCCCTTCACATTCACGCACCAAATGTCCGCTACCTGCCAGACACTGTCCTGGGGGTGGCAGGTGTCACGGAGAACAAACTCAGGGGAGTGTCCCAAACCTGGAGGGGCTTCCAGTCCTATGGGAAGAGCTGACAGCCTCAGCAAAACTAATACATAAAATCCATGACTTACTCCACTTCCCTGAAAGATGTCGCCGAGGTCAGTGTGTGAAATTTACAAACGAAATTCCGTGCGGTCTAGGTTTTCCCCCAGCTCAGCACCCCTCTTACTTGACGTCCCACAGCACTGACCCTGCCCTCCTGCCCTCCCAGCTGTGACCAAACCCCCTGGCTCCGTTTTAGGGCTCCTCGCCCTGTGGAGACCCCGTAGGCACTAGGACTCCTTAGGGCTCTGTCCGAGGCCTCGTCTCCTCTCCATCTGTACCCCCTGTGCACGCTCATCCTTTCCTGGGGTGTCACTTACCATCTAGAAGCTGATGGCCCCCGAACTAGGTTGCACTGTGTTGTCCCAAATTCATGACCACATGGAACCTCCGGACGTGAGCACATTTGGAAGTGGGGGTCTCTGCAGATGGAATTAGGCAAAATGAAGTCACACTGGAGGAGAGTGGGGCCTAAAGCCAATGACCGGTGTCCTTATAAGAGGACCGTGTGAAGACACCAGGGGGGAGGCCACGGCCCCAAAGAGGCAGGGGGCGAATGACGCAGCTGCAAGCTACAGACCACCAGGATTGCTGGAAACTGCCAAAGCTGGAAGCGGCAGGCGCGACTCTTTCCTTGCACTTGTCCGACTTCTGGTCTCCAGAACTGGGGGAGAGTAACTTTCCGTTGTTTAAGACACCCAGTTTGTGGTCACTTGTTATGGCAGCCCCAGGACAATGTCTCCCATCGTGACCTGTCTCCTGAACTTCACACCTGTATTCTCACCTGCCTGCCCGGCAGCTCCTCTCTCGTGAGATCTGTTCCCACTCTGGGACCCCTCAGCTGGGGGACTGCACCCCTGGCTGCCCAAGTCAGAGCCCAGCGGTCACCTGGGATCCTCCCCGACCCCACCCTGCCACCCAATTGACTCAGCCATCTTGGAGCATTCCACCTTCTCACTTGTTTCTGGACACTGAACAGATGCAACCGAGGGAGGCCCTGCAAACTTGATGGGACCTTGGCTGCCCGCACAAACAAAACCCAGCTATGAAAGGCATTCCTGGAATAACGGGGGAAACCTGAACGCAGATGGCGCAGCCGACGCCGAGGCTGCTGAACTTGTGCTTAAGGAGGGAACTGTCTTTATTCAGGGAGCTGCAGTGGAAGGGCTCGGGGACAAAGCGTCTCCGTGTCTGCAACTTACTTTCAAATGGTTCAGAAAAGGGAAACCTGTCTGTCTTACTGTCGTGCGGGGGACCCTGCTCGCTGCGCCATGTGTCACGCAGGGCAGCCTGCGGGGTCTCTGGTTCCGCTCCCCACATAAGAATGCAGGACATGGTGAGGCCAAAAAGGAACCCCCATGGAGCCATAGGTAGGGGAGTCACACCACTATACTCTCGCTGGTGGCTGGGTTGGAGACACAGGAACCAGGAGCAACACAATTCTCAACCCTCACTGCGCCGCTTGCAGACTTAGCCACCATCTTCTTGCCAGCTCCCCCCTTTTTTTGCTAGCCTAGCCACGGCAGTTATATTCATGGCTAATGGCTCACTGGTTACAGCTGACGGCCAACTAGCCACAGCTGATGGCCATTTGATCACAGTCGATGGCCATTTACTACCTGAGCCAGCACCTTTCTATTTGAGGCCGAGAGCCTGGAAACTGCTTTTTGGGGCTCTGTCCCCACACTTACTGTCCATCTAATGAGAGAAAACAAAAGGGGAAATACTTAATGACTGTTGAACCAAGGTGGACTCAGTGTTCACCAGCCATTCCTTCAACTTTTGGGCAGGGTGGAGAGCTTTCTAATGAAAAGTTGGGGGTGGAATCTTCTGATCCACTCATCCTCCTGGGCCCACTGCCCGCGTACGGCCCGACTCCACCACCCTCTCCCGCCTAGGTCCTCTCTGCTCCAGCTTTCCAGCTGGCTTCCTTGCACCATTCCTGCTCACCCTCACCTCCCACCCACTCCAAGCCATCGTCCACACTGCAGCCAGACTGATCTCTCCAAAACCAGAAACTTACCATGGCCAGCCTGTTCTTGGGACAAAGTTCAAATTCCTTCAGTGGCCTGCGAGGTGCTTTGTTAGCCCTTCAGGCCGCTTTTCTCTCCACATCACGGTTAACGCTCCATCTGCATTCCATCCACTTCCCTTCCCACCTCTTCTCCTTTACAGGGAACGTCCTTCCCACCTTCACCTGCGTCTTCGGCCTTCAGGTCTCAACTTAAGACGCCTCTTTTCTGCAAGTCACATGCCCGCACCATGAGCTCTGGGGTGCACATTTCTTCTGTACATGATCCACCAAAGCTCGGATGCTGTAGTCAGTCCTTTCTGATGGCATCTGTCCCCCACCTGCCAGTTGTCTCCACGACAGGAAGGACTGGGACGGTATCGTCATTACCTCCTACCCACCTGGCAGAGGAGCTGGCACATTGTGGGTGTGCGAGAAAGAACTGGTGAGTGGATGTCTGTATTGGGGCTGGATATGTGGATGGATGGGTCGATGGTGGTGGATGCATGGATGATGGCTGGCTGGCTGGATGACAGATGGACAGACGGATGGTGGGTGGATAGATGGATAGATGAATGGATAGATGGGTGGGTGGATAAGTGGAAGGGTAGAGGTGTGGATGTGTGGATGACTGGATGACTGGATGGATGGATGATGGATGATGATGGATGGACAGCTGGGTGGCTGGATGAAATAGTACAAGCAAGTGCCATGAGGAGGTGGGGGTCAGGTTTAACTGAAGGAGGCTTATTTGAGCAGCTGAGGGGGTAGCATTTCGGTGATAGCTGCAATTTAACGAGCGCTTCCTCCTTGCTGGGCCCCAGACCTGGCATTCTCCATTTGTTACCTCCCTTCAGCCTCCTGGCAGCCCTTGGACTGAGATATCTTCCCCTTTTCTAAGTCTCGGTTCATTGGTTAGTATTATTTTAACAACAACAAAATTAAATAAGCAACACTTGCATTTGATACAGCATTTAAAAGGGTACAAAAGTGTAGACAGTAAAAAAAAAAAAAAAATAATATGCTTTCCCCACTGCTGAAACCCCAGACTATTGTAGACATAGCAGGAGCTCAGAAAAACGTACTGAACTATTTTACCCGTGAAGAAACTGAAGCTCAGAGTTTAGGAACACGCCCAACGTCTCGCAGTCAGGGCGTCAGCGTGCGTAGTCAGGCTCCTTCCACCACAACCTGCCCTGTCAACCACGGAGCAGGAGTGGGGTGAGGAGGGCAGGCATGGGTGGGCCGGAGGGGGATGGCCCACGAGGTTCAGGGACAGGAAAGTCACGGCATGTTCTGGGGACGGGATGAATCTGGCCAGTGTGGAGGACTGTGTCAGAGAGCGTGGGAGCTGATGTTGGCATCCAGGCCTGGACGCCAGGCTGAGGAGCAGGCACTGGCCAGCCGGGCAGAGGAGAAGGGCCGCTGTGGTCTTCTCAGAGCTGGGAAGGCAGGAGGCCAGGGCAAGGCAGGAAGCTGATGTTGAAGCCGGGGAGACTGGGTGCTGCAGAGGCAGAGCCACGGCCTCGAAGCCTCAGCTGGGATGTGTGCGGCTGGCTCCACCTGGCCTTCCTCACCGACTGCTCCTTTGTCACCTCCAGGCTCGCGGAAAGAACACCGTCTGCTGCTCGCCGCTGGGCCCCTTGGTGGGGCTGAGCTGCTGGGCACGGGGGACAGCAGACGGAAAGCTGGTTGCAGGCTAGCAGTGGAGCCGCCCCACAGGGTGCTGGGGAGCAGGCTTTGTCCCCCAGCGCTGTGCTTCCAGCCTGTGGGGTGTGTCCTTCCCGATGACTTTGGGTCTTGGCACCACACAGTGCTGAGTGACGTGGTGAGGAGGTCCTTCCCTTTTCAATATCCATCAGTCCTGAACAAACTGAGATTCAGCCTCAGGCTAACGATGCCTCATGGGTGGTGGGTTTTTGTTGTTGTTGTTGGCCATTTCTCTTAACAAAAAGAGCAGCTTTCAGGTTCAGAGCCTTGAAGGGCAGGCAATTGATCAATAGTCTCAGAAAATTACTTTTTCACCGCATTCGTCGTTACAGCCGCCTTCTGCTTACTCCGAGTGATACTGTTTCAGTCAGTATTCGGTTCGTGGGAAGCCTGTGAAATCCCCAGAGCAGAGGCTTCCACGAGAGAGCTTATTTCTCTCCCACAAATGCAGTTGTGAGGGAAGCCTGTCAGGGCTGCTAGAGGCTCCAGGATCCAGGCTCCTTTGATCTTGTTGCCTTCCTCCGCTCGTCATGGTCCCAAATGGCTGCCAGTGCTCCAGCTATCACACTTTATACTTCTAGGAAGTTCCAAATGCCACTTGTGCTCACATACAGAACTTCATCCAACGGCCACCCCTGGCTTCAAGGGAGGTTGGGAAGCACAGCCTGGATTCTGGGCAGCCACGCGCTCAGCCAAAAATTAGGGGTGTCATGTAAAGCGAGGTGTGAACAGGCACTGGGGGGGACTGTAGCCACGTCTGCTTCAGGCTGCTTTCCTCTCCTGATGGAGACATCCAGTCTCCTATTTAAAAGTAAGGAAAGAGAGTCACTAAAGACAAAGCTAAGGAAATAAAAGAACAGGTGGGACATGGCTAAGGCAAAAGCAGCCAGGCTGGCCCTGGGCCCACTGATTCCGGAAGTGAGCTGTGAATGCAGAAAAACAAAAGAGGTGTGTAACGGAAGCAGCAGGGCGGGGATAGGTTTCATTTTTAGGATGAGCTCTCAGGCCCAGGTGCGGAGAGGGGCCTGGAGCGAGAGAGATCGGAGGGAGGCAGGAGCCCCGGAGGACGTCAGTGCTGGTTCCAGAAGGGACAGAAAGGGTCTGAGCCAGGCAGGGGAGCTGGGAGGCCCGAAGCGGGGGGCCGAGGGGGAAGAAGGCAGGCTACCTGCCCGCTGAGAAGGACGCAAAGGTCACAGGGTCTGCTGAGCAAAGCCCACAGGTGATCCTGAGTGAGTGAACAAAGCACCGATTGGGGCGGTCCGCGGGGTGAGGGCTCATGGGGCCACCACTGACCTCAGCGCATCCTCCCAGCGCGGTAAACCTGTCACCATCTGTCCCCATTGTACAGTGAGAGGAAGCTGTCCCCCATGGTGTCCGGCTTGTAAACAGCGGAGCAGATCCACACGAAGTCCGGTTGCTTCCTGCACCTCTGGGGCCGTCCCCAGGGCTGTGCCCCGAGGCCCAGTGCAGTGCAGGCCCAGGAAGTTTCCCCCGACCCATGTGCTGGTGAGCGAGTGAGTGAACGAACGCACGGGAGCTCGTTCTCCTGCTTCTGTGCCCAAACGTTCTCCAGCAAGCGTCTCATGGGACAGTACCACGCCTCCCTCGGCAGGGAGCCCTGGTGGTGGTGGTGGTGGTGGGGCGTTTGATTTTCCCAAAATAAAAGGGTGTGGGGACCGGAAGTGTGGCTCTCTGTGCTCCACCCCGACTTCTCTGGGCGGGAAGCCAGCAGCCGGGTTTATTTCCAGCAGCAGCCAATGCTTTCAGCAGAGTATTTTTGGAGCACACACAAGCCTTATTTTAGCTCTTGGGGTTGCTCCTGTGCTGGCCACCCAGCACAGGAGACGCCTAGCCACCCATATGCTACCTGGGACTGCCTGCCTGCGGTGACATGGGACAATGTCCGTGGGGCGGCCTTCCTGGGGAGACCCTGGACAGGACGCACGCGGGCTGGGATGGGCTTCTCCCCACACCGAGCTGGGCCACTTTCTGGGCCCGCTGTGCCTGTCTAGGACTAGAAGATTCTGCAGGGTCGGCCAGCGCTCAGTCTGGCAGTGACGGAAGACTTCATTCTTCCACCTTCTACTGCGAAGCCCCCGGCCAGTCACCGAACCCCTCGGCCCCTGTCTGTTCTCACCTGTCCAAAGGGGAGAACAACCTCCCTTAACTACAGTTCAAGGTTCCTGGGAGGCTAACACAAAGCACTTGGACAAAAATGAGGCTTCTGTATGCCTTATCAAACACCACAGTCTTCCTAAGGGGTAACATGTACGACTCCCTGTTGTCCCTCTTAACTGAGCCCCAACGTTAAAGCACAACCCTTGTTTTGTTTCCTCATTTTCCAATGAATGAGTCCATTCATGAGATCTCGAATAAAATGACCCACACACTTAATCACGTCATCGTCCTGTTTAAAATATGGTGCTGGGCCTTTGTGTCTAGAAGATAAAAATCCAGGCCTTTCCTTTACCTTCAGGCTGCAAACATTCTCCTGAACCTGCCCGGAACCAGCCCCACTAATCTGCTTCCTGCCTCCCGAACGAGCCCTCTAATTTTATGCCTCCTGGCCTTTGCACTTGCTGTTTTCTGTGTCTGAACTATTTGCCACCTGGTGAACTCCTACTTACCCTATGAAACCCAATTCAAAAGGCCCCTTCTCTGAAACACAATTAGGTGTCCTGGAAAATACATGGGCCCTGTAGTCATGAAGCTTGGGTTCCAGTCCTAGCGCCACCTTGTGACTTGACAAACCACTTCAGCTCTCAGTCCCTTCTCTTGTAATTGTTTCTCAATCTCCAGTGAGACCTGAACTCCTGAATGCCACGTACCCATTTTATTCATCCCCAGTGCCTTCCTCCCGAATGCCTACGGCAGTTATTATCCCAGGATAATAATAAAGCAGCAACTAATTTTGGTGGGGCTCACGTTTTGCATTGGCCTTGTCCCATGGCAGCCCCAGGGGAAGGTGGGGCACCCCCAACTTTACTCAGGAAATACAGAGTTGGGGGCGTTCGATACCAGTAAGCAGTGAGTGCTTACGAGCGAGGCGTCCCTCCCTCAGAACGGGTCCCGGCACTGGGTGCACAGGGCCCTAAGGACTCGGAGCCCAGCTGCAGGGGGGACTCGGGGTGTCACTCATAGCCCCAGGCCGTCCTCCTCAGGAGGCACTGCGCCCGCCTTCCAGAGCCCAGACAGGGAACGAGGAAGGTCAATCACCCCCTCTCCGTTTATTTTACAAACTGGATGGCAGAGCCTCTTAGATTAACCTGAAAACAGAAACAAAACCCCAAAACACCAAAAGTCACTCCCAGCCTGGAGGAAGGTGGGTTTTAAATCTAGGGCTCAGCTATCGCATCCAGGCATTCCATTCGCCTGGCGGTGACTACCCGCCTTCTTGGGGACACACCCTCCCTGTCCCCTAAGCTCTGAGTTTGCAGCCTGTGTGTGTGTGTGGCTGGATTGTCATCTGGGGGCCAGAACGCCATGAGGCCACTGGGAGACTCTGCCACGTCCACATGAAAGACGGTCAAGATGGTCCCAGCCTGTCCTAAGCAATTAGGTTGGGAGGAACGCGCAATTAGTGACACTTAACAGTTGGAAGAGTCATCCTGCCCCGGGCGGGCAGGGGTGGGGCAATGCCAGGGCTCGACCCAGGACTGACTCACACTCTCTGGGGGCGGGGCCTGGGCTTCTGCAGTTTGAACACGTTTCCAGAGACTTCTTCCTTGGGGTCAAGGTGCTCTGATTTTTCCCCTGGCCAGCTGGCACCCACTCTGTTATCACTCCAGTCCCGTGGACACACCTCCTTGCCCACTGGACACCTTCCACGGACGCCGAGGGTCCCCCATTCACGGTCATCAGAACTGAGCATCCCTCTGTGGGCTGCCCCTGCCCACACCCAGCTGTTGGGTCCCCTTCTCAGGGTGCCACCCCCACCCCTGGCACCTCCCAGCATTGACCCCTCTCTCTGGCCCACGCGCAGGTCAGGCCCCAAATACGCTGGAATCTATTCCTGCTATTC
This sequence comes from Rhinolophus ferrumequinum, assembly GCF_004115265.2. Classification (NCBI taxonomy): domain Eukaryota; kingdom Metazoa; phylum Chordata; class Mammalia; order Chiroptera; family Rhinolophidae; genus Rhinolophus; species Rhinolophus ferrumequinum. The sequence goes on from NC_046294.1 coordinate 3,101,340, forward strand.
CCAGCATCACCACACACCATCCCAAGCAGGCCGCCACCGTCCCCTACCCTCTCCCCCAGCCCGTTTGCACCCCGCCCACTAGTCCGTCCACCTCAGCCTGAGCAGCACCTGGGGGATGCCAGTCTGATGTCAGCCTCCACTCTCTGCCTGGACCTCTCAGGGCCCTCCCCTTGCTCCTGGGACAAAATCACAGTCATGACAGTTTCCAGCTGCAAAACAAAGAAAACAAACTGCAGCCAAGGTTGGTGTGGTTGGCGCAGCAAAGCAAGCTGTTCAAAGACGGCGGGTGGCTTGTGGGCCTCAGGGGGACAAGTGCCCCAGGACTCGTGCGCAGGGGCTCCAGCGAACCTTCAAGCGGGCAGTGCCACCAAAAGCCACGAGACCTCTGCTGTGCTGCTCTAGCCCATGCAATGGACTTGCTTGTGTCACCAGCGTGTGACTCAATGCCCCGTCAGGTCCTGGGCCAACTCTGAGCTGCCGGGAGGCAGAGGCTGGGCAGGTGCCTCCGCTCGAGGACAAGTCTCTCAGGTACGTGTTGGCTCAGTGACAGGGAGCCTGGAGGCAGACGGAGTCGATTCAGCCACTCACGATGGTCATCGCTGGGCTTTGCTGTCGGCTACACAATTGTCACTGTGAACGTGAGATAGTGCCAGGAACAAGAGGCGGACGCGTCTTCACTCGTGTCCTCACCGTCTGCTCTATGAGCAGGTCACAGAATCCTCATGGCACCTTGGAGGTGGGGGCCAGAAGAATCCATTTGCAGACGAGTTCCTGTGCCAACGGCACGTAGCTGCCAAGTGGCAGAGCTGGGATTTGAACCTGGGCGGTCGGCTCCAGAGCCAGCCCCCTGGGATGCCACGCCCTCAGTGGCACTGTTCACTGTACCTGTTAAATCTGCCTACTGTTACCCTGTCACTACAGGATCCCCTTTCTTGGCCACCCGCGCTTGGATCTGTGCTGGAAAGGATGAGTTGGACTCCCAGTCTTGTCAATCCACATACACTGATTTTTGCCCCCATGGTCTTTGGTTTGTGACCTGGGCTACAGACACCATCAGTGGGGGCAGATGACAGAAGTCCCATTTCGTGCCAACAGGACTGGGTGGGCAGCCTGGGTCACACGCGCCCACGTGAGAGGTCCGGGGCTGGTTCCCCTGGCGACACCCAGGGCCTCAGAAAGTCTCGGGGAACTCTCACGTGATCTGAGCGTTTATACCCAGGCAAGCTGTACAGGTGTAAAGGCAAGTCATAGAAAACACGCAGTGACTTACGAATAAACAATGACATTTAGTGACTTTACCGCGTGCCACTCTCAAGACACCACACATCTCCCTGAAGCTCTCAGCAACCCTGGGAGAGGGAGGGTCCTATCAGGTGAGAAAGGGAGGTTGTGGAGAGGCTCCATTGTGGGGTCCCCCAGCCAGAGGAGGTGAAGTGGGCCGCCCCAGATGAGCGCTTTGCTAAGAATCTACTGAATGAAAGCACCGGCGGGTGTACAACAGCTCAGAGCACCAGAGCTAAGAGGTGTGCCCTTTGCACAGGGTATCGACCCTGGCCGGGGAGGGTGACCCACGGAGACCTGTGGCTGGGGGCGCCTCTCTGGCTGACCTGCTGGGACCAGGGGCTGTGTCCCGGTCACCGCAGGGCACTCTGGCTTGGGGGCACTGGGTATCGGGATGGCCTGCCACACCCACCCTGGCACAAACTCCACAGCCTGAGTGGCTCGAGCCCAGGGAAAGCGAAGCCCACTGGGGAATCCAAACCCCTCAGGTGACAAACTTTCTTGCCTGCAGGTAACTCCGGTCCCCACGGGAGCCCTGGGCCCGGCCCTTATTGTTGCAGTTTATTCATTCATTCGCTCAGCAAACCCACAGTTAGCCCGGACTCCCAAAGCCGCTGGATGGACAGTGCTAGAAGCAGCAGTAAAGAGGAAGCCGGGGGGTGGGGGTTGGGGGGACCACTGTGAGCTGCACCCCCAACTAGACTGAACCAGCTACTTGACTTGGAGCTGATGAGGCCTGGAAAAACACACTTAAATAAATCAAAGTTTAAAACAAAAACGAGGAAGCCAGGGCTGGGGGCCCTTAGGGCGTGAGCCTGCGGGGGCAGTGGGGGTGCTGCTACGGGTAGTGGGGTAGGGGGGTCGGGCAAGGCTGCCCCCAGACTGGGGTGGAGGGCTGAGAAGCCGCTGGGGCAGGCTGCTGGGCACCCCTCCAGGGTTGCGGGTCGGGGCTGACCCTGAGGGGCCTGGGTGCCCTGGGAACCCGGTCTCTCCAGCCAGAGATCCCCCGGGAGAGTCACACTGCCCCAGAGTCCCAGTGACGAGCAAAGCTTTACTTGCGTTACTTGCACACACACAAGCGTGAGGCCAGACATAAGCTTATGCTTTTAGGCCTCGTAAACTGTAAAACATCAGTAAACGTACAAATGAGGGAGCTACTCCTGCGAAATGGATACGACTTAGATTAATAACGTAATCAAACGGTTTAGTGTGAAATGCGGTTTTTTAATGGAGGTAAGACACATGTAAGCTTTACCCTTTTTACCATTTTCATGTCACTGAGCACGTTCAGTGTCGTGTGACCACCAGCACCACCCATCCCCAGAACCGCTCACCTCCCCACACAAGAGCTCTGTCCCATCGAACGTGATGACGACGTCACGTGTCTACACTGTCATCAGGCAGGTTTGGGAGGTTGGGAGGCCGTGAACCCGCCTGGAGCCTGGGGTGACTCAAACGGCCCACATTTTTCCATTCAACCCTTCCCAGGAAAGCTGTACCCACGTCACGTGGCTGTCACTCCACGATGACCCCATTCACACACTAAATAGGCCTCTGTTCCTTGGTGACAATTAACGTGGTTGGAATACACGTGTGACTCTTGCCACAGTGTCTTTAGTCAGACTTAAAAACTGAGAGCTTCTTTGATGAAAACGGGTTTCAACTGCAAATTTTCCTGTAGAAGACACGTTCTTCCTTTGTACTAGCAGATGGACGGTGACAGGCCATTTTCACAGAAGCACACGCGACCCCGCACGCTCGCCTGGCCGGTTCCAGACGCAAGGCACACAGTGATCCCACGGTTAGAAAGCAGTCAGCAAGACAATTCAGACTAGTTATGCTGGAAATAAAAACACAACCCCCCAAAACATATAGAGCTTGTGCTTTCTAAGAATCCAGTAGCGGTCTGCAGATGGGGGATGGGTTAGCGGGGGTGGGAGGGGCAGGGAAGAGTAGGGCTGAAGGGAGGGGGTGAGGCTCACTGCGGGGGAGGGGAAGGAGACATGCTGTGAGGTCACCTATGGGAGAGCAGCCCCAGCCCCAGGCAGGAGGGGCCAGGCAGGGAACTGGGCAGGGAGGCCTGCCCCCCACGGTGCCCACGTCCCAACCCCAGAACCTGCGAGCTTGTTTCCTTGCGAGGCAAAATGTGTTGCCCCTCAGTGCTGACAATATGGGTCTGGGTGCCGTGGGGCGACGTGAGAGGCTCCAGGGACCTGAGAGAGGGGGCCGAGGACCTGTGCTCCCTGGTGGCTCAGAGAGGAGGGATGTGGACGGGTGCTGGCAGAGGCTGTGCCGGAGTGGCCGGGCGGGCGGGGAGGAAAACCGGGAGAGAATTTCATGCAGAGAAAGGTCAAGAGGTGTCCAAGGCCCCAAGGTCAAAGAGAAAGGTCAGGAGGCGTCCAAGGCCCCGAGGTCAAAGAGAAAGGTCAGGAGGCGTCCAAGGCCCCGAGGTCAAAGAGAAAGGTCAGGAGGCGTCCAAGGCCCCGAGGTCAAAGAGAAAGGTCAGGAGGCGTCCAAGGTCCCGAGGTCAAAGAGAAAGGTCAGGAGGCGTCCAAGGCCCCGAGGTCAAAGAGAAAGGTCAGGAGGCGTCCAAGGCCCCGAGGTCAAAGAGAAAGGTCAGGAGGCGTCCAAGGCCCCGAGGTCAAAGAGAAAGGTCAGGAGGCGTCCAAGGCCCCGAGGTCAAAGAGAAAGGTCAGGAGGCGTCCAAGGCCCCGAGGTCAAAGAGAAAGGTCAGGAGGCGTCCAAGGTCCCGAGGTCAAAGAGAAAGGTCAGGAGGCGTCCAAGGCCCCGAGGTCAAAGAGAAAGGTCAGGAGGCGTCCAAGGCCCCGAGGTCAAAGAGAAAGGTCAGGAGGCGTCCAAGGCCCCGAGGTCAAAGAGAAAGGTCAGGAGGCGTCCAAGGCCCCGAGGTCAAAGAGAAAGGTCAGGAGGCGTCCAAGGTCCCGAGGTCAAAGAGAAAGGTCAGGAGGCGTCCAAGGCCCCGAGGTCAAAGAGAAAGGTCAGGAGGCGTCCAAGGCCCCGAGGTCAAAGAGAAAGGTCAGGAGGCGTCCAAGGCCCCGAGGTCAAAGAGAAAGGTCAGGAGGCGTCCAAGGCCCCGAGGTCAAAGAGAAAGGTCAGGAGGCGTCCAAGGCCCCGAGGTCAAAGAGAAAGGTCAGGAGGCGTCCAAGGCCCCGAGGTCAAGAGAAAGGTCAGGTGTCCAAGGCCCCGAGGTCAAAGAGAAAGGTCAGGAGGCGTCCAAGGCCCCGAGGTTGAACAAGACAGAACAAACGTGTGTACAATGGGCTTGGCAACCTGCAACCTCAGCTAGTGCAGACTGGGGGGTGGTAGTGGTGGGGGTGCTCGGGAGGAAGAGGCAGTGGGTGCAGAATGGTGAGTGAGCGGGAGAGCATGGGATGGAGAGGACCCGCCGTGACCCCACGCCCCCAGTGCTCAGCGACCCTGCAGGTGGGTGACCGCCAGAGCCCCGTGTGCACATGTCCAGGCAGCGGGGCTGGATAGCGTGGGGCGGGGGGTGAAACTGGGTAACTTGTGGGGGGCAGAAGGCAGGGGGGTTGACCCTTTGGTCCAGGAAACACTTCATCAAATTCCTCTTTATTGGCCCGAAATCTGCAAAACACTCCTTCTCAAAGGAAAAGGGATTAAAAGCAAAATGCGCCCTTAATTCTACTTTTCAAGTAAATCACGTGACTTGTCTGCACCTTTACCAGAAACATAAATTTTACGATTGCAAAACAAACAAAAAACAAAAAGGAACAAGGATTTCCTGTCAAGTTGCTATGAGATTCTTGGCCACAACTTAGAGCAGCCCCTACTGAGGGCTGGTTAATTGATCCCGTCCTCGGGGCTCAGCGCCCGTTATATGTCCACCGTATCCGTCCCAGGAGAGGTTATGAAAAGCTCCAGAACACCGCCTGGAAGCAGTGGTAGGGAAATGCTGTGTGCAGGGCAGTTCAGAGGTGAGGGGAGGAACGGACATCTCAGGACCACAGGCTCAAGCGCGCTGAGGCCACAGAGAGCAGCCTTCTGACGGACCTTGGGTGGCATTTCACTGCTTGCTGTTAAGGGACCTGAGAAGCCAGTTACCACAGATTTGGGCACACACTTATAACGGCCCCTGTGCAAGGTGGCAGAGCCACAGGGAGCGGCCCAAGACTCGAACCCAGGTCAGACTCGAAAGCCACGTGCTCCACTGTTCTAGGGACACTCCCCGCGAAACAGTCCAGGTTACAAAACACCCCATTACAGAAGCTGTGGAAAGTGCAGAGAGTATAAATAGTAACCGCCGTAAGAAAGTGATCGTTCTCAAACGCTCGCTGTGTGTACTTCCACGTCTAGTGCCCATAAAGCATTTGGGCTGTTGGTCACCCTATGTGCACATTTAATATGCGTTCCCTTGTTTCACAAGGCTGGGGGCACTGCCTCCAGAGGCCAGGATCCTGGACAGGTGGATGCGGCTATCCGGCTCCGACCCCCATCTCTGACCCCCACCTCCTGGGGACAGTTTCTCCTGCGAGTTGACCCCACACTCCAGCTTTAAGGTGGTGGCACTCCTCACTCCCTCCGGGCCCTGGAAGTAGACACCTGCTGGGCCCAGCACAGGATGGGGGCACTTCCTCACTCGTCTCCTCTCCTGGGTCTTGTGACGCAAGGTCTAGGCTTGTGCCGGTGAGATGAGGTCACACAGAGGGTCACGGTCACAGGAGGCTGCTCCCAGGTCCCAGCTCCTCCCCCTCAGCACACGACAGCAGCTGCTCTCTGCAAGTCCTGGGATGGCAGTGCCCGGGCAGGCCATGCCTCACCGCACATGGGAGAGTGACGGGGTGCAGGGTGAGCAGGCACAGCTGGGGACCGAGGCCCGGCTAATTCCGGGCACAGTGTTGTCAAAGCCTGTCAGAGCACCTGGTGTGCTGGAGGGTCGGGGGTCTCTCCAGCTATGCCCAGCACGCAGGGGGAGGTAGGGTGCTATCAGGATGTTAGGTCGTCCCAGTTTAGCAGCTTTTGCCATAAACCATAAGGGAATGGCAGACCTCTGAATTCTGCCTCTGCTCAAAAAATATGGACGTTTCCCAGAAGACCTACTTCCCGAAGCGACCCATCCACCAAGCCACTCACGTTTATCGATGGTGGGGAAGTGTGTCATCCACAGAACCTGTCCCGCCCCGAGGCTTGAAGAAGCAGGTGCTTCAGGCCGGCGGGGCCATGCAGTGCATCGGGCCACAGCATCGGGCCTGACAGCGGCCCAGGGGCTTGGCACCGCCTCGAACCTGTGATGAACCAGTTAACTGTGCTCCCAGCCAGGCTTTTGGGGTCTCCAGGACAGTGCCACCTCTGTCCCGTGTGCTGCCACGGCCCCGGCTCCCAGCAGTTCCCAGCATCAGGAAGTTTATCTGCGAAGGTGCGGCGGGGCTCAAAGGCCGGCTCCATGGCTTCGAGGGGACAGTGCTGCTAGAATCTGAGCAACCCAAGGTCAAGGCAGTGTGGCAGGACATCCCAGCACATGTGGCTTTCCCAAGGCCACAGCTGGAAGGCCGGGAAAAGGGCAGCCACTTGGTTCCCTGCTTCTTGGTGGCCACGGCCCAAGCCGGCACAAGCTGCCCTGGCAGACGGGTGTGCTGAGGTCACCTCCCCCGCTGGAAGTCACTGCAGCGGGCAGGAAACCCCGCCACCCGTGATATGCTGCACCAGAGACTGAAATCATCTGCCAGGGGACTTTCGGGAACATGTGCACTGGAACCATCGACGGGAATGCAAAATTCTGTAATATGGAGGGTTGTGCTGGAGAGGCATTTGCTTTGCCAAGGTTACCTTAGAAGCTGGAAGGAAGGCTGCGTTTTCAAATTATAGGATTTAGCTCCCGTGCCAAGTCTGCCATCAAACAGAGAGTTTGATACAAAATGGGAACAAACTGTGGAATCACAGGAATTATAACACTTTCAGCAACTGACACTTCCAGAGGGCACTTCGGAGCATTTTACAGGCATTACCTTGGAGGAGACCTAACTCACCGAGGCCAGGGGCTGGGGCACGGGCGTGGCAGGCCCCCAAGGCCAGGTCAGGGCGCTTCTCACCCTGCGCCATGTGCCTTGGCCAACTGCGGCCTCTGGCCAACTGTGGGGGTGGCAGAACGACCCAGTGTGGGCTCTGGGGCCAGAGAGCGTTTGCTTCCAAACCCAGCTCTGCTATTTGTATCCCACTTTTCCTCCAGCTCCTTAACTGTGCTCTTTTCCTCCCCTGTAGAATCGTAATGGTAAGAACTGCTAATTTTCACAGACTCCTTCTGCGTGCTGACATGGTTCTGAAACGTCCTCCTGTAGGAACTCGTTTAATGGGGACACGACCATCCTGACAGAGGTCACCAGGAGGAATGAACAGAGGCATGTGCAGGATGCCCAAGCCCCGCCTGGCACGGACAGTTGCTGCCTACGTGCCAGCTTTCACGGAGAAGTCAGTCTGGCCGAGCGCTGGGGTCCCTCCCCCAGGCTCACAAAGGACTGGCACCAGAAGGCACCCGGTCGACCTCAGGGGACGGAACCAACATTCCGACTGCGCCGATGCCCTCGGTCCCCCAGGAGAGCAGCCGGGTCATCAGAAGGCTGTCGAGGAGGGCGCGTCTGAGGCCCATGACATCTGGGACAGACTGCCGCTCCCAGTGTCCCCGTTGCTCTGGAGGGCCCGGGCCTGCTGACCCTCCTCCACGAGGTCTGCCACCAGGTTCAGCTGGCACGCCCTGAGCACTGCCACCAGGTGTGACACCGTCGCGTCCGCCCGCTGGGCGTTCTTCCAGACTCGCAGCGACTCCCTCACCTGTTCTGTCAGGTTTCGGGGATACTTCACCTCGATGGCATCGATCTTGCTGTCTGACACTTGGAGCTTACGAGCCAGCTTTCTCCAGTCCTTCCCCACATGTTCAGAGACGATGTCAAATGCTGCTCGCAGGTCTAGGGACGGAAAGAACAAAATGATTTACCAGGTCTGGAGGCTCTCTAGGAGCCAGGTACCCCCATATTCTCCGACGGGCTTCTCAGTGCTGACCCAAGTGCTGCGTACACAGAGGTCCTCTTGCAGAGGCTGAAATCACCCGTAGCAGAGGGGCTGGGAGGGCACAGAAGGATCAAGAGAGGCCTCTAATCCTACCCCAGCCAACCCCAGCCCAAAACACTACCCAAGAGCTGGGGCCTGCTGAAGACTGACGGCTGCGGAGGGCTGTAATGGGGGCTGAGGGACGGGCTGGAAGTTGCCAGAAGGACACGGGTTGCTCCCCATGCCATCCTGAATGGTGGTCACTAAAAGGATGCGTCCATGCCGAATCCCTGGACCGTGAATGTTAAGTTACTTAGAAAAGGGTCTTTGAAGCTGTGAGTAAGCTGAGGATCTGCAGATGAGATCATTCTGGATTATCCAGAGGGCCCCGAATCTAGTGACAAGTGTCCTTAGGAGACAGACACTCACAGAGAGGCCATGTGACCATGGAGGCAGAGATGGAGGGGTTTGACCACAGCCCAGGAACTCCTGGCACCCCAGAAGCCAGAAGAGCCTCCGGAAGGAGCGTGGCCCTGTGATACCTGGATTTCTGAAGGTGGTTCCAGAACAGTCAATCAACTTCCATTGCTTTAAGCCTCCAAGTCTGTGGATGGCAGCCCAGGAAGCTCACACAACCCCCGATCCTTATTTTGGAAGCTGCCCTGACTGACCAGCAGTCGTTGGCCCCTGGCTACCATGTCCTCATCTGCTGAAATCACCACTGAGATGAGCGATCTGGGCACTCCAGACCATGAAAAGCTGTTTCTGGAATGCGAAGAGGAGAAAGGACAAACGCTGCTTGGAGGTCTCCTGCAAATGTGTATCTCCAGCTACAAACCCCCGAGACACATGCCAGCCTGGGTGCCATCCCCGCCAGCCCTGTGAGATGGTCATTTGTTATTATGACCATTGGCACAGGTGAGGAAACCGAGGCATACAGCAGACCAGGGCAATGGCAGACCAGGATGCGAAACCCTGACAGTCTGATGCCAGAGCCCTTCTAACCACAATGTGAAACTGTCTTCTGTAAAAGAGTGACACACATGGCTCCTTATCAACCCCCACACACCTGCTGTTCACCTTCCGGTGTACTTTCCTCCAACATACAGTAACTACATAAATAAAAACACGCACAGACACACACACATCTAAACTGCTATTTATAATTTGTGGACTGCCTTTTAAAAGTATATTTTTACATCAGCATTCTCCCCCAGTGAATAGCCTTGAAAATGTGATTTTCCTATGTTCCGTCTATAGTTTGTCTAGCACGGGTGTGTGTGTGTGTGTGTGTGTGTGTCTGCTTTCAGGCAGAGCTGCGCTGTCCAGCTTGCCACCAAGAAACACCCTGTGGAGTGGTACCTGTGGTGTCACGTTTATATCCTCTCTGGTTCAGTGACTGAACGACCACTTCCAGGCCACAGCCTGAAGCCTGTGAAGGGTGCCCCCAAAGCACTTCCCACCCCCCTCCCCAGGCTCTGAGAACACAGGGGTGTGGCTGGGTGTGTGTAGTCAGGTCTCCCTTTTACTCCTGGAAGCCTCTGCAAGCCACAGGCCAGGTGGAAGCCGGGGGGGCCTGAGAGGAGGGTAGGAAGCCAGTACCGAGTGGATTTGATGACAGGGGCAGTTTAGTGGCTAAAACCACCCACCCCAAGGCCACCCGGCCGGGGTTCAATCCGAGCTCCGTTAGTTACTGACTACGCGCGTCACTTAACGTCCCTCTGGGCCACAGTCCTCTCACCATCAAAAGGGAAATAACAACAGACAACAGTATGTAACTAACGGGGTTACTGTGCAAAGAAAATAGGTCAAGTGCTCAGCACAGTGACCCGCCGCCACAAGCCCCCGGAAACGTTCTCGCTGTCACCATTGGCCGACGGTGCTGCGAAGGGCACAGGCCGGGTACACTCCCCGAGGCACAAGGGAAGTGCCAGCAGTTGCGCTGGCACACCCACCTTCTGCCCCACCTTCCTGCCCACTCTTCCCCACCCAGAGGGGTTTTCTAATTTACTTGTTGCGAGTGGGGTGGTGGAGAAAACACTGAGTTTTGGGGGGGGGTCGGTGTTCTGTAATCGAGGGTGAGTTCATTTTCCTGAGTTTTGAGTCTCCCGTCTGCAAAGTGGGCAGGTCACCTGTCTCCCGGGGTAGTTTAGGGAAAACCCACGCCCACGAAACCTGCTCAAGGTTTGTTCCCCGGCACACAGGCTCTGCCTGCCTGGGCCCCCGCCCCCCGACTCCTGCCCCAGTCTCTGGCCCTCGTCCCCGTGCTGTCCCCGACTCCGGGCCCCGCGCCGCGCCCACCTCGTTCCTCGGGCGCGGCCCGGCTCGTCGCGCCCGCGTCGAAGGCGTCCAGGAGGCGCAGCAGGTCTTGGCGCCGCAGGGAGGCGAGCAGCTCGCGCAGCAGCTCGGTGTTCTGAGGGTCCAGCTCGTTCTGCTCGAGCAGCACCGAGAAGAGGTCCAGGCCGCTCTGCACGCGCTCCAGCTTCCTCTTGCTCACGCAACGCTGGCACAGAAACTTGAGGTTGCTGAGCTCGCTGCTCGACAGGCCGGCCGACACCGAGTGCAGCAGCACCAGAAACGGGTCCATGGCGGAGCGCGCGGCGGGGCCCGGACCAAACCTTGCGCGCGCGTCCCCCGCCCCGGCCCGCCGCCGGCTCAGCAGCCCGAGCCCCGGGCCCCACAGCCTCGGGTATCTCCTTCTCCGCCCCGGACCTAGGCCCCACTACCGGAAGTCCGCTCAGGGGCCCATTCTTCCGGCATCTCGCGACAACTCCGGGTCCCGCGCATGCGCTCCGAGTCCGACCGTGGCCGTTTCCGCCCGGGAGGCGCGGAGCCGCCGCCAGGGGGCGCCTCAGACAGGCCGGCGGCACGGGGCTGGAACGGCCTCTGCGCCTGCGCCCTGCGCTCCGTCGTGGTGGGAACGTCTGGCCTTGAGGGGTCCCGAGATCCCTAAGCGCCGGCTGGGACTGCGGGCTTGCGTTTCCTGTGGAATGTTGCAGAACGGATGTCGACAATAAATGCATTTATTATTAACATTTGTGATAATGCATGTCCTTTAGTGCCCCCAGTACACCTGTTGGTGGAAAAAAAATACTCAAAGAGTTTTATTTAGGTATTAATGTTTACTATTTGATTTTTAAAGTTGTAGTCATTGATACTTTGGACGCTTTTTAGCATTTATTGAGCGCCTACTGTGTACCAGGCAGTAGGTGCTGAGGACAAATTCGGGAACAAATTGGGGAAGTCCTGGCCTGCCAGAGCTTAGTTTTCAGTACACAAGCTTACAAAACACAGATAAAGGGCAGTGTGCTGGCAGTCTATTTACAGCCAGGGCCAGGAGAATAGGGGATGGGGGTGTGTGGAGACAAGGGGGGGGGAGGGGGCAGATTAGGAGGGACCTCACGCGCCACATAAGGACCCAGCTTTTCTGCCCCTGAGATGGATCCCCTGGAGAAGTGAGAGAGAAACCAACTGAGTTACTTTTTGAACAATTACATATAAATTATATATTTATTTATGTTTTTTATTGGGGAAGGGAAACAGGACTTTATCGGGGAACAGTGTGTACTTCCAGGCCTGTTTTTCCAAGTCAAGTTGTTGTCCTTTCAGTCTTAGTTGTGGAGGGCGCAGCTCAGCTCCAGGTCCAGTTGCCGTTACTAGTTGCAGGGGGTGCAGCCCACCATCCTTTGCGGGAGTTGAACCAGCAACCTTGTGGTTTGAGAGGACGCGCTCCAACCAACTGAGCCATCTGGGAGCTCAGTGGCAGCTCAGCTCAAGGTGCCGTGTTCAATCTTAGTTGCAGGGGGTGGGGCCCACCATCCCTTGAGGGAGTCGAGGAATCGAACTGGCAACCTTGTTGTTGAGAGCCCACGGGGCCATGTGGGAATTGAATCAGCAGCCTTCGGAGTTAGGAGCATGGAGCTCTAACCACCTGAGCCACCAGGCCGGCCCATAAATTATATATATATTTGAGAGATAATTCATATTCCATATAACTCACCCTTTTAAAGTGTACAATTCAGTGGTTTTTAGTACCATGTTCCCCCAAAAATAAGACGTAGCTGGACCATCAGCTCTAATGCATCTTTTGGAGCAAAAATTAATATAAGACCCTGTCTGATATTATATTATATAAGACCCGGTCTTATATTAAAATAAGACCGGGTCTTATATTAATTTTTGTTCCAAAAGACACATTAGAGCTGATGGTCCAGCTACATCTCATTTTCGGGGGAACAAAGTATACCCGTAAGGTTGTACAACCCTCAATTAATTAATTTTTAAACATTTTCATCACCCCAAGTAGGAATCTAGTAACCATTAGCTGTCACTTCCTTCTCCCTCCTCCCTCCCATTGCTTGGCAACTGCTAATTTACCGTCGCTTTGGATTTGACTGTTCTGGACATTTCCTATAGATGGAACCAAACACTACGTGTCTTTTTGTGCTGGGTTTCTTTCACTGCGCAGAATATTGTAGCTTGTGAGCCGAATGTTGTAGTTTGTGACAGTGCTTTATTTGTGCCTTTTTTTATTCCCCCTTCTTTCACTCCCCCTCCCCCAGTTCAAGCCATTGTTTCTCAGTCTAGTTGTGTAGGACGCAGCTCCCTGGCCCATGCTGGTGTTATGAGCCTTGCACTCCCCCCGGCTGAGGCAATTGGTCGCCTGTCTACGATCAGCTGCTCACAGCAGCTCTCACCAGCAGCTCTCGCTGGCTGCCGGCCGCTCACAGCTGCACACAGTAGCCCACGGCTGCACACGGTAGCCCACGGCAGCGCTCAGCAGCCTATGGCAGCTCACGCTGACCTCTGGCTGCTCAGGGCAGCCCAGCTCCAGGGAGAGCCATTGTTCACAATCTTACCTATAGAAGGCACAGCTCACTGGCCCATGTGGGAATCGAACTGGTGACCTCGGCGTTAGGAGCACGATGCTCCAACCACCTGAGCCACCAGGCCGGCCCACTTTATGCCTTTTTATGGATCAACGATAGTATTCCATCGATGGATGGACCATATCTGTTAATCCAGCCATCAGCTAATGGACATTTCGGTGGTTTCCACCTTTTGGCCGTTATGAATGATGAACTCTGAGTTACATTTTTAAGGAATCACTCTGTCTCTGGGCAGAAGTCAGAGGACTCCGTGACGATGAAAGGAGGGCACCTGGACTGAGTGCAGCAGAGGGGGTGAGAAGGAAGCAGCCTCTTTTGGATTTGGGGGTGTATATGAAGGAGCTGAAGGATGAGTGTCCATTGCCGGACCCGGGGAAGGTGCAGGTGGGTGGGTTTGGGAGAGGACCTAGCAGAAGTGTGGTCGGGAAAATGCGATGCACAGGCTATGGTTTGGGACAGAGACCTGGGTGGGTGATGTGAATCTGGGAGTATTCTGCAGATAGATGGTGTTTGTGATGGTAACTTTGGCACATCAACTTGACTGGGCTGCTGGGATAGCTGGTAAAACATATTTCTGGGTGTGTCCGTGAAGGTGTTTCTGGAAGAGATCAGCATTTGAATCGGTAGACTGAGTCAAGCAGAGGGCGCACGTGGGCCTTGTCCAATCTGTTGAGGATCTGAATAGAACAAAAAGGTGAGGAAGGGCGAATTCACTCTCTCTGCTGGAGCTGGGCCGGTCACCCTCTCCTGCCCTCGGACAATGGTGCTCCTGGTTCTTGCGTTTTTGGACTCAGACTGGGACTCTGTCATGTAGGGACTCAGGCGAGGTCTCTGGTCCCGCTCCCCACATAAGAACACGGGATATGGTGAGGCCAAAAAGGAACACCCACGGAGCCATAGATAGGGGCGTCATACCTCTATAGTCTCGCTGGCGGCCGGGTTGGAGACACAGGAAGCAGGAGCCACACGATCCGCAGTCTGCCATTCACCCTTCTGCCTGCCAACCAACCAACCAACCAATCAGAACAGTCCAGCAGTTACATCAGTGGGGAGCGGGAGCTGAGACCCCCAATGAGTCCCTACAAGACAGACTCACACCATTGACATCTTCTCCCCGCACCCCCTTACACCCCCCCCCCCCCGGTTGACAGGCCTGGGGACTCACCTGAACTACACCACTGGCTTTCCTGCTTCCCCAGCTTGCAGACAGCAGATGGTGGGATGTCCTGGCCTCCATAACCGTGTGAGCCAATTCCTATAAAAATGTCGTGTATGTGTGCACATAGCCTGTTGGTTCTGTTTCCCTGGAACACCTTGACTCATATGGTATTTAGGGCACCCTCAGAATAAGGGCACCTATGGAGAGCAAAAAGAAAAGGGGATCCGTGACTGAGCCCCAGGGGTGTCCATTCGTGTGTTTTCTCTGCAGAAATGTCTATTCAAGTCCTCTGCCCATTTTCAGTTGAGGTGGTTGGCCTTTCGCTGTTGAGTTGAAGGGGTTCATATCAGATATGAATCCCTTATCAGAAATATGATTTGCAAAAATTTTCTCCCATTTTGTGAATTGCCGTTTCCCTCTGTTGATTATGTCCTTTGATGTACAAAACGTTTTGAATTTTGATGAAGTCCAGTTTATGTTTTTTTCCATTCACTTGGCATTGTGTCTTTAAAAAAAAGAAAGAAAAGGCATTTTTTACTGGTTTCATGGATGCAAATTGATCTTTATTTGTGTGGATGATGAGCAGAATTATTTTCCTTTCTTTCTTTGTGTCGTCTTGGTGTCCCCTGGGTTCTTTTCTTTTCCTTTTTCTGTTTGTTTTGGTCTCTCTTATTTTTTTTTAATCTTTTTTTTTTTTTTTTAAATTTCATTGGGGAATATTAGGGAACAGTGTGTTTTTCCAGGGTCCGTCAGCTCCAGGTAGTTGCCCTTCAATCTAGTTGTGGAGGGCGCAGCTCAGCTCCAAGTCCAGTTGCCATTTTCAATCTTTAGTTGCAGGAGGTGTAGCCCACTATCCCATGTGGGAATCGAACCAGCAACCCTGTTGTTCAGAGCTCGCGCTCTAACCAACTGAGACATCTGGCGACCCCCTGGTCTCTCTCATTCATGTTGACATCTTTCCTCGAATATCTGGGGACTCTGGGCTTTGCTGGGGGTAGTTATTTTTTTCTAAAAAAAAAAGCCTCCGTCCTGGGGGACAGGGGTGTGTGGTGGCCAGAATAATGGTTCCTTAAGATGCCCACATCCTAATCCCCAGACCTGGGAAAACATTAGTTTACACGGCAGAAGCAGCTTTGCAAATGTGATGAAGAGGAAGGACTTTGAGATGGGAGGTTATCCTGGATCATTCCCGAGGACCCAATCTCATGATGAGTCCTCATCAACGGAGGACTGGAGACAGCCTGAGAGGGAGGGCCCTCCATTGCTGGCTTGAAGATTGCGTAAGGGATCCAGCCCTGCTGACACCTTGATTTTGGCCCAGGGAGGCTTGTGTCAGACGTCTCATCTGCAGAACTGTAAGTGAATAAATGTGTGTTGTTTTAAGCCACTAAATTTGTGACAATTTGCCATGGCAGGAAACAAAACGAAACCAGGCCCCACGAGCCGGGTCTTCCTCCCCGAGTGCAGCTCCCACAGGCAGCCAGCAGAGGGCAGCAGCCACCCACAGGGAAAACCAGGGACCGGGCTCTTCCGCTGTGGGAAATCAGGACAGCGTGTCAAGCAAGACCCCTTGACAGTTGGATGAGGAGGGGTGACCACAAGGGAGCACCAAAGGAGGCTTCTGAGGTGCCCTGTCGTTCTGTTTCTGAGTCCTGGCTACAAAGGTGTGTGGTGTTTGTGGAAGTTGATTGACTTAAGATATGTGCACTTTTCTGTATGTTATACTTCATTAAAAATGTGTGGGGAGAGGGAGAGAAGGGGGCAGAGATAGGGGAACAAAGAGGGGAGAGTGAGAATGGAGCGCCATAAATGAGTCACTTGGCAGAGCGGGGGAACTCAGTGTCTGCACGGGGGCCTCTTTTCAGGGTGCATCTCCAGCAGGTCCTTGCAAGGGCAGCACACATACCAACCTGGCTGAGGGAGCAGGGCTAAGATGTCTGTGCTGGTCCAAGTCAGGTGTAAGCCCATCTCCCCAAGGCTGTGTGACTGAGCGGCTGTGGGCGTATCGTGGGCAGCAGACCTTACCTCCCACATTCCCACTTACCTCTCCCACCAGTACCCTGGCCAGCTTGATTCCAAGGTCCACTCAGCTCAAAGGCAGAAAAACCCAGTTGTCAGTCTATTTACCTGCCATCCACCATCCACCCATCCATCCATCCATCCATCCATCCATCCATCCATCCATAAAGTGGTATGGGACCACTTTAAGGGGCATGCAAACGGCTCCTGGGTACCTGCAGATAGACTCCTTGGGAGGTGGTCATGTGGGTGCCTTGGGGCAGTTCTGAGTCACCCTGGAGTGGAGACAAGCCTATCTCAGGCACACACCTTGGCCACGCTCCATTCCAGGGACTCCCACAGCTGGTCCTGCATCTAGGGGAGAGAACTGCCCCAAGGCTAATCTAGAAAAGCCAGTGTCTCCAGGAGCCACAGTCTCAGCTGCCCCCTGACCATTGGGTAGGCACATGTGGGAGGGTGGGAAGGCGGACTGTGATGGGTGGCAAGGGCACGCACCATCTAAAGAGGAGCAGCCCCCCCTGGGCTCCAGTCCCATGTGAGAATGTACATGGTGAAAAATGGGGCTGGGTAGTCAGATGGTGTGATTTTTCAAGAGAACATGCAAACCTGGGGTTTTATTTGGATTTAACTGTTTTTTTATGTATTAACTAAACAAAAAAAAAATCAACAGATACTGAACCTATCAAAGGGAGGTTGCCTTGGGCTAGATGCAGCTTGCACCAGCCTCTACCATGGGGGAAGGGCAGCAGACACCAGTAGGAGTGCCTGCCCCATTCCCACCATACTTCTCCTGGGACCAGTAAAGAAAATGTTGGGCCCTAGCTGCTACAGGGCCAGTGTGCTGTGTGACCACAGCAGAGTCCTGACCCTCTCTGGGCCTCTTTGTGCCTGTCTGTGAAATAATGGTGCTGGCTGACCAGCTGAGGGAATCCCTACATTGTGAGCTTGCAGGTCTTTTTGACATTATCTGTTGCTTTTTCTCCACCACCTCCGCCACTCTTGTCCAAGCCCCCGTCAATATCCTCAACATCCTCTCTGGCTTCCCACCCAATGGCTGGAATGACCCCAAAATGTCAATTAGATTCGTCACTGCCCTGGTGAAAACCACCCAGCCTCTGTTGTGGCACTCGGCACCAAGCTTGCAATCCTCACGTGGCCGGGGAGCCCTGCGTGAACTGGTTGCGGCTACCTCCCCTGCCCTCTCCTCCTGCCACCCTGTCCTCAGTGCTCCTGGGACTCACCCAGCATGTTGCTGCCTCACGACCTTTGCACGTACCGTTCCATCTGCCTGAACCATGGGGCCTTCCTCCAGGATTTTATGTTCTGGCTCCATTGCTCAGGTAGCCAGGGGTTTCTCTGACCAATTCAGTGACTCTCCGTCGTACCGTTAGATTTCCATCAGCACCCTTTTCTTCCTCTGAAGTTATCTGGTTCTGGGGTTCATTTTCTGGTTCAGCATCTGACGCCCTCTACAAGAATTCATCCCCTGGGGAACGGGCTGTGTCTACTTTGTTCACTGCTCTCTTCTTGAACGTTGCATGGATGAATGTCTGTAAGGTCTGGGTGTTAGGCTCTATTAGGTCTCGGCTTAGGTGCTCAACAGGCTGTAATCTCGGATAAGTCACCTTCCCTCTGCTGAGCTTGTGTCCTCATCTATCAAATGGGGCTGAGGGTCCCACGGGAGCCCTCATGGGCTGCTGGGAGGACTCCTGTGACGCCGACTTGTGTGCTGCCCTTGTTACACGACTAAGGACATGGCTCCAAAGCTTTAGGAGGACGTTCTGGATCAAGGGCAGCCAGGACATGATGGGCTTGTGGTCTGCTGAGATCCTCGGGGGCGCCCGAGGTTTGGGCTGTGCTGCTCTGCTGATGTTCACTGTTACAAATGCTCCTTCTTTCACGAGATGACGGTGATTCTCCAGGTGGTTTAAAAAAAGGTGACCCCACTTGGCCAGATGAAAACACTTGATAACCCTAAGTTGGTCCCCAAAAGGGTGGGGGGAAATTTTAGGGCCATGAAATCCTAAAGACTACTCTGTTGGGTTGGTGGGATCAGGGGTCAGGATTTGGGGGCTCGTGGGAGAGGCTGCTGGAAGGGTGTGACAATTCCCATCTCAACACACACACACGGACACACAAGCACATATGCACACGTGCATACAGACACAAGCACATATAACCATATGCACACGTGTACACACAAAGCACATACACACACATGCGCACACACACGTGTAGACAGATGAAGTCCCAAGAATATCTAGAACAATTCATGTGTCTATCACCAAAGACACATGATGCCTGTAAGTCTGTCTTGAATTTGCAGCTCAACCATGGGGTTTGGGGACATTGGGGACAGCCTCTGGAGCTTCCTCGGGCAAATGTCACCAGACAGCATTCAGTGAGAAAAGTGTCATGTATCCACATTTATTCAGATGAATGTTCAGCCCCGGCCCTCTGTGGATTTGTGTGCATTCACTTCAAAATAAAAAGAGGTTTCCGTAAAAGGATTTTTGGTAATCACCTAGTTTTTAATATAATATTTATATACAAAATTCCCATTTCAAACGACTTACTGTACAAGAGAAAACAGAAGCATCAGATTGCATGATTTTAGCAAATAATGAACGTCTACAACGCTTACAGACTCTGATCCAAACTGGACGCTTTGGGGAATGTCAACGTCACACCAACCACGTGTTCAACAAAATGCGTTTGTTTCCTTCCCTCCCTTTGGTGAAACATTTCTTTTCATGTTTCTCTGGGCGCTTGAGAAATTTCAGATGAGAAGTTCAGGCTAGACTGATCAATGCAAGCTTAGATCACCCATATCACCTATGAGACCTGTTTTTTTTTTTTTTTAACAAGCTTTTAAAATCATAATTGTCCAACAGTAATGTTCCTGTAAGTAAAAATATAGAGAAGTGTTACCAAAATAGAAAGCTTTATTAATAAAAATCTTTGGTAGTAACAGTATTTTAAATTCCTCTCAATGATATTTGGTTAACTAATAAAATAAGTTCCTTCCACCTTTGAGCTACAGGAAAAAAAAAACAAAAAACACCCTCACATCCACCGTAGAATCGATTTGGGAAAAAAAAGAAAAAAAAAAACACTCAATAAATATCTTAAAGCTGCGGATGTTCCCGGGAGGCTTTAAGATTTCGTGAAACCCCTAGCCGTCTTTAGAAACGCCTCCGAGGTCATCTCTCTCTCACTACCCGTCGACCTGGCTTTGTCCCACAAGGAGGACGAACATTTGTGAGGTCGGCTCACTGCACTGGGGGGAGGCGTGTGGCTGACGGTGGAGACCCCAAAGGTGTTGGTCACCTGCTTACTCGGGGTCACCTGCACCCCGCTAGTTCTCCAGGAGTAAACCTGACGCGCGCGCGCCCTCTGGTGGACGGGCCAGGCCACCTCTCTTTTTGGCCAGAGTGTCCGATTCTGAACCTACAGAAGGAAGAGGATGCAAAGTCGGCTGGCTCCCGTCGCGGACCCAGTGGCAGGTGGCGCCCCTTGGATCCCGGCTCAGCATCGTTTATTCCTCCTCCGCGTCTTTGTTCTCCCTTCAGCACCGGCACTGGCCCGGTGCCTTGGGCCGCCCTCCGCATCTTTCTCTGGGCACCAGGAGGATAAAAGGAGGTGACTTCCGGACGCCTCTGCTCACCTTCCACTGCAGACGACAGCCCAGGTTTCCAAGAACTGCTTCTGCGAAGCGCCGGCGGCGTCCTCCGTGGGTCACCACCCTATCCTCAGCAATCATCTGATTAACCTTGAATGTTGAAGATTAAAAAATTCCCTGCATAACGGTTTTGTGCAAAAACAAGGAAGAAAAGGAAACCAGAAAAATAGACCAAAACATGTCCTATTAGAAGGTGGCCGTCCAGGTTTGCGACAAACACAGGAGCCACTGGGCCTGTGGGGGCGAGAAGCCGCCCGCCCGGGAGAGGGTGCCCGTCGGCCGGTGGTGGCGCCGGGCGCCCGCGGCTCTACAGGGCGCCGCCGCCGTGGTGCTCGGGGCTGTCCAGGCCGGCCCGCGGGCTGTGGCTGTTGTACGGCCCGTCGTCCTTCCGGTCCTTCTCCATCCACGTGTCCAGCAGCCGCCGCTTGCCCTGCTCCTCCCTCATGAAGAGCTCCACCATGAGCACCTTCTCCTTGATGATCTGCTGGCTGATGTCCTTGGGTATGTCCGGGATGATCCAGTCCACAAAGTCGCTCATGAACATGACCAGGTTCTGGGGGGGGGGGCAGTGCATGCGGTGGGCGGAGAGCTCCGGAAGCGGGAGCGCCCCCCACCTCTACCTGCCTGCTCCCCGCCCCCCTGTGAGCTCCCGCGGCCTCGGTTTCCAAAAGGCACAAGCGAGGCAGGAAGGCAGGCAGCAGGCCACCTGGAAGTGCCGGCCAGCTTCTTGAAAGAGCAGGACAAATAGGCAAAGTCTCTGAAGGGTTTGGAATTCATTGGCTGGGAGGCTTAAGAAATGACCCAGCTGGTCACGTGTCACCCACTATGAAAAGGACTAAGGCTTTCTAGAAAATACCGGGGGTGCCAAAAAAGTGTATACACATGGACACTTTGGTCAGCGTTGCTCAAGCAGGAGTTCGCCGTCATCAGAAGTGTCTGGACGCTGATGGCAACCACTTTGAGCACCTCTTGTCATGGCAGAAGTCAGACGTGACCTGCATTCATCTTTCGTTATCGGTAGATAGTGAGTATTACAATTGTAATTGTTTTTCTGTTCTTAAAATGTGCGTACATTTCTTTGGCACCCTCTGTCGTTAAAAAACAGCAGAAAAAGGGGTGGAACTGAACCCAGAGCAGTGATTCTGCAGGCCCTCCGGCAGTTTGCAAGGCCCCCCCCCGAGCACCCTCAATGACCCATCGCCCTTGAAGCTTTCTCACTAGAGAAATTTCTGGTTCGTAGAATGCAAAGGAGTCACTTTCACAGAATAACCGAAATCTCTACACCACCTGCTGGCTTGTTGTGGGTGCTAATGGTGCCCCCAACACCCATTCCTAGTCGGGGCTCCCAACCCCCCGCTGTGGCTAGGGTTGACTGCTAATGCTCACAGCTGCTCCTTCTGCAGGGAACTGCTCCCTCCCTCCCCCGTCTTCCCCCCACCACAGCCCACAGCCAACGAAAGGCCAACGTGGGCGGACACAAGGCCCTCTCTTGCCTCAAGGTGGCCCAGGGCTCCAGGGCTCTCTGCAGTCTCAGGCCAGACCGGCTCTAGCCCAGACGCCCTCCTGCTGAGCTCCCTCCCCGGGCAGGGGTCTCCCCTCAGTAACCCATTTGCAACAATGCATCTGCTTTTGGGGAGCCCGGCCTGGACACTTGTGACTGCTGTGTTCTGGAAAGCTGACAGACGCGGCAGCGGAGCCTCGAGGCTGGATGTCCTGCCTGATGCCACCTGTGTGTCAGGGCAGCTGGGCTTGACCCAGTTTTGGGGACACCTGTGCACGGAGCCCCAGCAGGGCCCTCATGGCTGGGACCCCAGCCCCGTGGGTACCAGCCGGGTCCCAGTCTCGGGCCCTGTCCACTCGGAATCCCTGTGGCCTCAGTTAGCCCACCCCACTCCCTAGAGATGGGCTGGGCGAGGCCGCGTTCCCTGGCTGCTGGCCGGGGGCTGGGGTCCGCCGGGAGCCCACCGCCCTCCTGTGCACTGGAGGACAGAGGGGAGGGGAGAGCAGAGGAGAAACCCAGGTGGATCCCTTATCCTGAACCACGCCTGCTTTCCCCAGCGTCCAAGTCCTTCACCAGTGCTGGTCCACCACTCAGGTACTCGTGGGGTTCTCCAGGGACCTGTCCCTGCACAGGCCTGGGCGGCCAGGCTCCGTGGAGCAGTCAGAGCAAGCTCTCCAGGCCCTGAACCCCAGCTCCGGCCGGCCAGCTCCTGCCTTCCTAACCCTGTTCTGAGCACTGAGCTTCCTCAGGGCCCCAGTTCGCAAACTCCTGGGACAGGGACCCGTCGTCGTACCTGGAAGACGATGACGAAGGCCAGCCGTGCTGCCAGGACGGCCCAGAAGTCCTTGGAGATGTCATACTTGTGCTCTGACCACGGCGGCTCCCGGTAATCTTTGTACCTGCAGGAGACGGTGGGGAGCAAGGTGGGTCTGCAAGAGGAACCTGGGGTCCTGCCTGGTGCGTGTAGCTCCCGAGAGAGCGTCAGGAAAGTCTCAGCCAGGAGGGCAGCCCTCTCTGGGGGGAGACGCCCCAGGCCAGCCAGCCCAGGGGGACAGTGAGTCTCTCTCCGCGTTGGAGCGGGCTGGCCGGGACCCATCGTGGGCTGGGAAGGGCCCGAGGGGCTGCATGGGAAATGCAGACCCCAGGAAGCGTCCCCGTAGGCCCAGCTGTGGGCCCACAGATGTGGGTTCTGGGACCATCTGGTGAAGGGAGCCAACTTTTCCCACAAGAAGTCCCACCTGAGACCCCAGTAGGTCACACTAAGCAAGGGGGGGTCTCCCTGGTTGGGTGGCGTGGGGTTCCCTAAGGTTGGATCCTCTAACCTCACCCAGTGACCATCATCCACACACTCCAGGCTGAGGTCCACTTGGAAAAGCACCTGTCCAGCCTTTCCCCTCTTTGCGGGTCAAATTATTGGAAAAAATGAAACATTTTCTCCAAGTAGCCTGTGTAGGACGTTAAACATACAATCGGCTGGGCTGGGGCCTGCCGGGCAACTGTCCCCACGGGGCCCAGCGCCCAAGGACACCTCCTCCCTCTCTTCCAGCTGTGGCCTCTTGGCTGTCACCTCGTCATCTCTCCATAATACCTGTCCTTTCGTCCTTGTCATCAGTTTTAGACACTGCCTGTTGACCTACTGCTCGGAGGGGAGGCTCCTTCGCCCCCCCTGTTTTGTGAACACGATCTTTATTTCTTGTCCGTCTGTTCCTCCACCAGTGGGTAAAATGGGCACATCCCGTGCTTTCCGTTCCCTTCGTCTTTCTCACGGAGGCCCAGAGATGCCCAGGGTGAAAATCAGGGGTCCTGTCTCCACCTACCCCCCCTACTGCCCCCTGAGCTTGGGGGATGCTTGGGTTTTATGGAGCTGACACCGTTCTGCATTGAAAAGCCATCAGGAAAAGCCCGCGGCAGGGGCTCTTTCCAGGCGGTGGGCCGCAGGTGTGTCCCTCCTGGTTCTGAAAAGCTGAGTTCCTGTGGGGGACACCAGGAGAGGTGGCACCTGGCTCTGTGGGCATAGCCCTGGCCTGGACCCAGAACCAGCTACGGCTTTGCCTTGCTGTGTGTCCCAGTGCAATGCTTGGCCTCTCTGGGCCTCAGTCTGGCATTCCCTCATTAAGTCACAGTGCAAGCATTTATTGAGCAGCTGCCATGGGCCAGACCCTATTCTGGGGTGCAGATTCAGAGGGGACCATGACGGGCAGGGCCCTTCACCCACAGAGCTGAATGTCTGGATAGGAGCTGGATGGGAGTCTCTGAGGGCTGTTTAGCACTGTGCTGCCAACCTGAGAGACAGGCTTGGGCTGGGAACATGTGCTTTGGTGCCAGCTGCCGAGCGACACAGAAATTGCATAACCTGACCTCTGATGGGAACAGGCAGCCCCTGTTCTCCCAGCGTCAGAAACCACACGATCTATTTATTCCTCTCTCTTCTTTCTGTGCTCAAGGCCAGCTGTATCGGGAGGCTGGGAGACCAGGTGTTTGGGTCACCTGGAAGACTCCTATGCATCCCTCAAAGCCCCTCACAGACCGGTCCAGATGCCACCTCCCCCCACCTGCACTGACCTCTATCAGAGATAATGTTGTTTTTTGCCTTGCTTAGCTCTGTTTGCAGCCTGCCAGCGCCCCCGGGGGAGAATAATAATGCCCTCTCTGGGGGTGGCTGTGACCATTAAATGAGACAATGCCTGTTTTAGTGCAGAAATACATGGTCACCAGCAATGATCGCAGCTCTCAGCTCTGCTATGCTGCCTCTCCCACACCCGCCTCCCCAGGCTGGGCTGGGTGCTGGGCCTCCTGCCACCAGTTCCTGTGAGAGGCGGCCTGACATGGGCGTGGCCGGGAGTGGCTGGGAGCGTGCAGCACCTGCAGTCCATGGTCAGGGCCAATGAATGGGGGAGGCCCTGGCTGACACCTGAATCCCAGGGAGCAGAGAGGTCTTCTGCCTCCATGGGGGTAAAAGCAACAAGACGCTTACAAAACGGGGTCTTTGCCCTGTCTTCTTGGCCTCTCCCCCATGTGGCCAGGACACCCCAACGACATAGGAGCCGGGGGGCTGCTTCCTTCACCAACGCCTGCTTCTTAAAAGCTGAGGCTCACCCAGGAGTGCCCCTCTGAGGGGAGTGCTAATAAAAGCACCTCCTATCTCTCTGCCTTCTTTGTCCTTCGTCATTCTGCCTCTAAAATTCACTTTTAGTGAACAGGTCAAGCTTGAGTGTGTGCTGGGTCACGACGTTCGAACAGTACAAAGGTGCTGGTGCTGCCTGACTCGTGGGAGAGCCCTGACTAGAAGCTGGGACGTTGGGTCTGCCTGCGGGTGCCTGGAGCCGTGCCAGCGGGAGGACGGCAGGGAAGGGCTCTGCAGCCCGTCCCCCGGCTCCCAGCTCCCTACTGCCCCTGGGGACCACGTGGGGGGAGCCCATCATCCCAGGCCCTCCTCGTGACTTATGTACACGCTGACGTGTACACTGAAACGTGCAGCGGGGGGCGGGGGGGATTCTGTAAACCAGGAACTGTGTTGTGTTGCTGTCTGTGTGTCACCTGCCCTCTCTAGTTTGCACACCTGTCTGTAGCTGGTCCTTCACTGCTGTGCCGGGTCCCAGAGCAGGTGCGGTCCCCTCCCTGATAGAGAACACTGGGGCACTGTGTCACTGTTCTCTGGTGACTCCGGATCAGCTGGGAGCGTCTGCCTTACTGGGAGGTGCTGGGAGCGTCAGCAGCACCTACACTGTGGAGGTCGGCCCGTCTTCCCCAGTGTCCCGTCTCTGCTGTTTTTCTAGTTCTTGAGCCCATTTTTTTTCCTGCAGTGAAATGCCACATGTTGCTGTCACCGCCCTGGACCCTAGCAATCTTTTCACTCCCTGATGCTTGGTCAAGGGTGACAGACACAAGGGTGACATAAGCTTCCAAGAACTATGTGTAACGTAAGAGGAACTAGCGCCCCGTGTGAAAGGGCCGAGCTTCACTGCGTGGCTGTGGGACCTGTGTGCTGGCCCTGAAGTCTTTTGAGTGCTAGCTGGCGGTGACAGTCGGACTGTCACCGGATGCTGTGATCACACTGTCCGGGCTCCGCTTCCCTGCTCTCAGCCTCATTTCAAAGCCGCTCGGGACGCTCCACCCCTCACGCTCCTTCAGTCTTGTCGGCCCGTGCCCCTCTACACTTCATGCTCTCGGAGAAGGGATCGCGCTGCAGTGTCCCACCCACAGACACGCCCATTCTCAGCTCTGCTCTTCCCTGCATCTGTGGTCCCCTGGAATGCCCCCCACTGTCTCTACCCTTCACCTGGGCTTCCAGCTACTATCACCCCTTTCCACTGATCTGCTTATGCATCTGTCGTCCCCCTGCATGAGGTTCTTGGATAGTGGGGATCATGCCACCCACTCCCGAGTCCCTAGCCCCAAACCCAGGCTGGCACGTGGAAGATACACAGCGAATGGCCAGGTCCCGCCTCCGTGTTTCCTGGGGTGCTCTCTGCACGTCCCGAGCTTCGGGACAGCTGACGGGGCCCCACAGGTCTGGCTATCTCAGACATCTGTTGCTTCTGCCTGTCTAGCATCCATCACCCGTTCTTCCAATCACAGCACCCCAGTTTTCCTTGGGATCCCCCAGTTCCCACACCCCGCTGCATAACGCAGGCCTAGCCAATAAGAGCCCTCTACCCTCTGGCAATAGCGATAGGTCAGGGCCTGGCCTGTGGCCCACGTCAGGCCAGCGAGACTCCATCCTGAGACGGTTGCTGGCTGTTGGGAAGAGACTTTCTTCCCACCGGGGCGGCTGGGCAGAGAGGCTGCAAAGCAGGAGCTGCTGGGGTCCTTCTGCCTGCTAGGAAACGGTGCCAGCACGCAGGAAAGCAACGTCGGACAGAGGGCCCAGTGGGGCCTGCTGGCACGCTGTAGTGCCTGGATCCAGCTGTGCCTGAGGCTGCCCTGGACTTCTGAATGCCCTCCTACCCTCACCCCAGGGATACTTTCTTTTTCCTTGAAGCAAGATGGAGCTGTTCCATGGCTCGCCCCTGAGAGAATCCCGGCTTGAACCGGGGGTTTCCCAGCAAGTGTGGCTCTTCCGCGAGAGTTGGCGAGAGCAGTACCTGCAGATGTGCACTTTGTAGCCCAGGTCCAGGGGGTCATTGGGGGCGGTGCCATTCTGGAAGTCGCTGACGTCAAAGGATGACAGGGTGTGGTTGACAAAGCCGTGCATGGTCCCATCCTTGCTGTACATGTACAGGTACACCAGCCGCGGGATGAAGTCAGACGTGAAGGAGATCACGAACGCCTGGGCCGGGAACAGTGGGGTGAGCGCGGCCACGCAGGCAGGGACAGGATGCCCCGCAGCCCGGGGCCTGGCCAGGGGACACTCTGCTCACGAGTTGGAAATGTGACTGAAACGTCCAATGAGCAAATGAAGGGTGGGGGCACTCCTGTCAGCCCCTCTGGCAGCCTGAAGAGCAGTCTGTCACTGGCTGTGTGGCCTCGGGCAAATTACCTGACCTCTCTGTGCCTCGGTTGTCTCACCTCTTAGATGGGGTGATAAGACCCTGCCACTGAGGGCTGTGTGTACAATAATGAGTGGGTGCACTAAAGGAGATTAGAAGGGCCTGGAACATTCTAGATGCTCAATAAACAGTAGCTGCCATTATAATTCCCACCCAGAGGTCGCTGCAACGTCTCAATACGACCAAGAGACACTTCTAAAGAGGACACAGACGGTTCGGCCAGCTGGGGCCACACCCAGGTTGGAGGCAGAGACCTGCCCAGCTCCCCTGGAAGGGGTCCCGATCTGGGGGCGGTTCAGCCTGGGCTTCTATTGGTCGAGGTCCCGAGGTCACTTACGTTGATAATGACGGCAAGCTTCCCGACGCCTCTGAGAATATTGTACCAGATTCCTGGGGGAAAGAGAAGCACAGTGTGAAAGAGCATCCTGCAGCTGGCTCCGTCACTCCAGCTGGCAGGGGCCGCATGGGTCCTTTGCTGGGGTACCTGCATACCCGCGGTAATGGGGAGTTGTTCCTGGGAGGACCTGGGGGAGCCGGGCTGACGCCCATGGCTTGTGCCGCTCATCAGCTGTTTGTAAGCAAATCGTAGCTTCTGCAAGAGGTGCTTAAAAACGGCTGGTGCCTCAGTGGCTCTGAAAATCGTCCGTGAACCTGTTCATACACTAACTGGCTTAGATGATGCCTTTTTTCTCAAGAGACAAAGATTCATTTGGGCGCAGCTCCTGCCCCAAAGAGCCGACGTAACAGTAACTGGAGACCAAACCCGTGAGGCTGGCTGTCCTGGAAGGGTCTCGTAGCTCCAGCACTAGGGTAACTGCATTTAGGGACAGGCCAGAGGTAGCACCGGGCTCAGAGAGCAAAGCCAGGGCCCCGCTGGGGAGGCTGGGTCATGTCCTGGGTAAAAATGATAAACTGACTTGACAGCAGTGAGGTGCAAACCATTCCCTGTCTGGACGCCCCTTTGCTTGTCACCCACAGCTCACTGTTGCACCCGCTCCGAGGTGAGTGAAGGATCACTGCACTGCACCTGGAAAAATGTATGTTCCTCCACTGGCCTCCCCAGCAGACGTGAGAAATGGCCGGGCCCAGGAAGGAAGCGTCTTACCCCACGGCCCAGGGCAGGCCCTGCTTGTTAGGGCCTCAATGTTGTGACTCCCGGAAAGGGGCCCAGCGGCCCCAGCCTGGCCTCCACCCCTCTCTAACGAGTCCCATCAGGCCAGGACCCTGCCCCAGGGGCTCTCCCTCCCTGCCCTGAGCCAGATCTGAGCTGGGATAACCAGCACTTCTCAGAAAGGGCGGGAGGGGACGGAGGGGACAAGGCCTGTTACTGGGTATTGTCATCACAGGGGAATGTGGGGGACTGAGCTTTCTCTCTCCAGGCCAGGAGAGCGATGAGCGCATGGGGGTGCCACCTAGGCCCCGTTTTGGGGGTACATGCTGCTGGTCTGCAAAGACATGTGGCCCAGAGGCTGGAAGCCACAGGCCTGGAGGCAGCGCCCTAGGTCAGCCCGCGAGGCGCAGGATCTCTCACTCCCCAGCCCTGGCTGGTGACAATTCTGTGACAGCAAGCATTTGGTGTCCCCGCAGACCCACTTCTGCTGGCCCTTCCTGCGTCCCGTGCTGGCGCGCTGCGAGCTATGACCTCATCCGAGACGGCAAGTTTACGGCGGCTCTCTTTGGTCTTCCCCACGGGAGCAGGAAAATAGCGACAATCACACAGCTCCGGGGCTGTGAGAACACTCCCTGTGCAGACGGTTCACTCATTCATGCAGCCCACCTGGCCCTGTGGGGCCTGAGCTTAAGACCTCCCAGTTGGGGTGCTGGATCACAGGTGAGCCTGGGCAAGTTGAAGTCTCTGGGCAGGGAGCTCCCACGGGAAGCAGCACCGGAGCTCAGCATGAGGAGACAGGTCTGTGGCTGGCCCCAGTGACCGGCCCAATGAACCAAGAAAAGTGACAGCAGACAACGAGGTGGGTCAGGGAGAGTCTGTGGAGCCGGGAACTAAGCCTCTTTTGTAGGTGCTGACTCTTCTTTATATCCAGACGGATGGTCCTCCGCATGATCCCCACACCAGAATCGGGGTCGGGTTTAAAAAATGCAAAACCAGGACTCCAGCCCCGGCCCGCGGAACCAGCCTCTCTTGCGGTCTTGACCTTCCTCTTCCAGTTATTTGGATGCACACCCCAGGGTGAGAACCACTGCTCTGATGGTCTCCAGGAAAAAGGGGACGATGCTCTTTGGAAAACTCTACGGGCTTCCTGCAGAAAATCTCGCAGGGGGAGGGGGAAGTTGCCATCTTCTTCAAGGCGCTTCTGTCCCTCCAGGGACGCTGAGCCCCTTTTTCACGAACACGGAAAAGGAGGTGTTTCATCAGCCTTGACACATGCAGTGCCCAGGAGCCGAATGCAGGCAGAAGTTTGTCGCTGAGGCACGGAAGGAGGAGGGTAAGAGCAGGAAGCTTGTTAATCTGGCCTCAAAGGTCAGGGCTCGGAAGCTGAAGCTGGTCCCCCTGGCACCGGGCTGGTGCCGCCAGCAACTGGCCACGCCCCCTGTCCTCGCTGGCGGGGAGACCAAGGCGCATGTGGTTGGTGGCAGAGCTTCCTCCAGCCCCTGCCCTGTGGGTACAGGGCATGGGGGCCACTGGGGCCCTCTGTCCCCTGGGGCCCCGCAGGGATCGCAGGAGGAATACAAAAGCCTCTTCAAGGAAAGGTGATTGTGAGGGAGCCCATAAATACCGTGTGAAAGAAGAGCAGCTTATACCTCCACCCAACCAGGCAGAAACAGGAAGTGAGCTCTGACCCAGAAGAAGTGGGACAAAATGAGGAGTCCTGAGCAACAGTCCCAAAGACATGCATCCAAGCCTTGCTCGTGGCGGGCACCACGGCCACAGTGGGCCATGGAGGCTGGGAGGCTGTCCCAGGCGCTCTCACCCCAGTGGGTTTTGCAAGTTTTAGGATGTGGCCGCAGGGGACAGCCAGGGCTCTGCCAAGCAAAGGTGCCAAAGCAAACACACGCCACTGTGGACTCGCCTGGGGCCTCTGGGCACCTGAGAATCGCGCCTTTGTAAGGAACTAGTGACAGGGAGGCCATACTCTCTACTGTTATTGGGCACAGAGCTCCAGAATTCCCAAGGACTGTCCAGGGTGTGCCTGGCGGGCTGGTCCATCCGCCCCTTCCTTCCGAGGCCTTTGTCGTGCCATGGAAGCTTTTCAAGGCAAACCCTCTTCTTAGGGGGGTACACGGGGCGAGGAGGGGGTGGCGGGGGCAGGGGGACCACTCCAGGAGGGGCCAAGGGCTTGGTGTTCTCCGGTTCCAGCTCAGCTGCTAATCACCTGACCTCAGTCTCCGCATCTGGAAAGTGGGACCAAGGCTTCTCAGAGGACCTGGCAGCTGAACACCCCAGGAGACGTTCAATGCCAGGCACCGCTCTCTGGGATCCGTCCTCCGAGCAGGCGTGGTGGCCTTACTTACAGGAAGCCTGGTGCAGTGTCACCTTGGTCTCCAGAGGGGATCTGCAAACCCAGCCTGTGGCCTGTGTTTGGATGGCCCACGAGTGAAGAATCGCTTCTTACATTTTGAAGTGTGAGATGAAGAAAACACGAGCGACGTGGCCTTTCTGTGAAAATGGTTGTCCTGGCTCAAGGATGTGACCTCTGGGTCCACAGAGCCCGAAACATTGACTCGGTGGCCCTTCCCGGAAACTGTGTGCTGAGCGCCAACCCATGTGAGGGCGAGGCACCAAGGATGAGGCAGAATCCGTGGCCAGAAGGGACTTCAGAAGACCAGCTAGTTCAGGGGCCTTAATGACCGTTTCAAGTTGTACCCAGATCTTACAGGAAGTCCAGTGGGGAGGTGTCTGCATGCAGAGTCTTCACTGATGGCTAAAGCGCCACGTCACAGGGCAGTGACAGCTATACTTGGTCCTGGCTCCACATCCCTCCCTACAGAATGCGCCTCTCGCAGCAGGTCCCACCGCAGGTCTCACCACGGATCCCGCTGCACAAGTGGGAGGGCGCTCTGGATGAAATCACTGACACATGACCATGTCTGAGCTGTGGAAATGTCCAGGTCATGCAGTTTAACCTAGGAGGCTGCCTGTGCAGAAGCCAGAGTTCATGCCGTCTTGGAGGTGGACGGCGGAGAGCGGTGGGCACCCACAGAGTCTGCGGCCCCAGCGGGGCCCCTGCTGGGATGGGATGGCCCCAGGGGCATTTCCAACGAGGACCACCCAATGCCAAGGGCCGGAGAAGCTCCTGGAAGGAGCCCCCGCAGGTTAGCAAGATCACATCTGGGCTACGGAAGTCCCACCTGGAGGTATGTTAACACGCTGCTCTCCAATCCTAATTTTGATAAAATGACAAACAACACTTCTAACATGCAATTCAATCTGCTTACTCCAAAAAGTAGCCCAGAAGTGCTGTTTTCACTCACCGTGTGTTAAATAGGGGATAAAATTAATTTTGTAATTTTCTATCTCATTTCAGAATAACAGCCCAATAAAGACTTCTTTATTTTCGCCCTGAACACCGGGTTTCAGGTTTGAGTTGCTTCACTTTAAGATGAGATGGGCCTGGTCCTTTTAGGTGTGGGCCGGCTTCGGCTGAGGCTTGCGTGGGGCTCTGAGCCCTGCCCACGCCATCTCCCCACATCCCTTACCACTTCCAGACAGATGGGCACCCACATCTGCTTGAATGCCTCTGGTGACAGGGAGCTCAGCACTCCACAAGGAAGTCAGCTCCATTTTTGACATCTCTATTAGAAAGTTATTCCTTATGCTGACATTACCTGGGCCATTCCCCAAGGCCCAGCCCCTCTGTCACACGGATAAGGAGCCCCTTAGCAACTTGGGGTTAAAAAGCTCAGCCCTGACTCCTACGGGCAATGTTCTTCCTTCATCAGTGGAAGGGAGCTCTCCCCTCCCTTCTTTCCTCCTTCCTTTCTTTTCTATGAACCTGCAATGATTAAATGCTACACTATGTGGGAAGGGCCTTGCTAAGCAGCTAATACGAGCTTTCCCATTGGTCTACCTCTGTGCTCTGGGGCGGGGGGCACACAAACACCCCTTGTGAGGAGGGGTGTTGAGGACCACCCGAGAGAAAGCACGTGGTGGACCGCGGGGCAGCTGACTGGGGACAGATACCTGGGCTAACTCTTCCCGCGGCCAATACGTCTCAGGAGTTAGGAGGTCGGGGTGGCATGTGAAGGAGCCTTGGGGTCTTGCCTCACCCCCGCCCAAGTCTCTGAGTCTCCAAGCAGGCAAGGTGCAGCCAGGAGTCCGTGGGGACCTAGACCTGGCCCCATTTTGCCGGCTCAGGCTCTAGCTTCCCCCAACCCAACCCATGTGCAGAAGCCACTCCCATGGGTCGCTCACCAATGTCTTTGGCTCTGACAGCCACCGGCCTTCGCAGCTCAGTGACGAACTTTTTGGCATCCAGGCGGATCTCAATGATATTATTCAGCAGTGCAAACAGCGGGGCCAGGGGGAAGGACGCGACGAACAAGGTGACAAAGCCAAACTGGATGACTGCAAAGAGAATGGGGGTCAGCACACGTCGTGCCCCGCCTCCCACACGGTGGGTCCCCACCGCCTCACAAGCCCTATGAGCTGACTGCCTCTGGGTCTGGCTGGGGCCCTGCTTCCCATGTGCTCTCTGCACGTGTAGGGTGACCCCGGGCTAGGAAGGGGCCGGGGGAGGGTCCCACATTTTGCTCTGAAGCTCAGTGTTGATTCCTGAACAATGGGCGTGAACTCACTTATCATGTCTCATCTTTAAAAGTCACCAATAGTGGGGAAAAGGCCCCCATGAGCACGAAGGCCCAGCCTCAGCCATCCACGTCCCGGCTGGGAAGGGCCCCAATGCTCCCATCCGCTAGATGGTCTTGGACCTGGGGGGCCTGCCAGCAACACTGTGTCCCCTCCCATGGGGCCTCGGGAGCCACTGAGGACAATCTCAGCCCTGCCTCACGGTCCTCCGTCTCACTCCTCAGCAGACCAGCCCTGGGGCTTCTCTGCCTGGACCACAGCAGCCAGCACATGGCTGGCCGGCTCCCAGGAGGGTCAGGAAAAGGCTGCTGAGCAGAACCGCGGGAGCAGCTGGTTCAGGAAGTGCACAGCAGGACCCATCCAAGGTGCCCGTGCCAGGTGGTAAACAAGGAAACAGCACCATGTCACCCTGTGCCTGGCCATTGTTAGCACGGCAGGTGGGGGGCTCCACATGGTCTCTGGGCCCTAGGGTGCTTCTGTGGACACTGGTCTCATTTGAAGGCTCTGGGGGTACTGGGGGCCCTCAAACAAGCTTGGTGTACAGGCTCTGCGTGTGGGCTGGGGGCTGCTGAAGCTGAGGCTGTGGGTCCGTTCTCCCTTACACTGATGGCCCAGGAGGGAAGCTGGAGCCTCCATGGGGCTGGGGTGGGACATGCCTGGCTGGGCCTTTTCTTCCCGTCTGTGGACACCTGCGTGCTCTAGGTGCCCAGCTGGAGCTGGCCTCCAGGAGACCAGGTGGGTGTGGCAGGGTGAAAGCCAGCGGGTGGTAGGGTGTGGCATGGCGCGTGGGTGGGCCGTTCCTGGGTGGGCAGGAGGAGCCCGTCCTGGGATCTACTTCCATCAGACCCAAAAGGAACATGGGACTCAACCTCTGGCCTTCACATAAATTCAAGTCTGGGCAATGACCTCTGGTCTCTCAGCCCGTCACAGGTTGCCTTTCTCGATGTCCAGCCTCCCATGATGGCCGGCAGGGGAGGCCCTGCTCCCAGAGCCCACACTGAGTGTAAACAGCCCACCTGCCTCTGGTTCAGCTGGGATTTTACTTCAGGAGAAAACGGAGAATGTCATCCAAACACAACACCGTTTCCTCATTTTAGTCTCAGGTTCTTTTCTGTCCGAGCCAAAGGCAAGCGCTCCCTGCACACTCACCTGGGAAGCTGGGAGTGACTTATATGGACTGCCTGGGCCAACAGGAGGGCAGGGAAGGCTCGCGGTGCCATTAGACAGACACCTCCCAACCCAAGGTCACCCTGCTGCTCCCCGCTGCACCACGGCAGAGCAGCCCTTGGCTGCGTTTGCCCAGGGGGTCGTTAAAAAATACAGAGTCCCAGGTCTCGTCTTGCACAGACCAGGGATGGGCCAGGGAACCAGCATTTTAAATAAGCTCTCCATGGCGGCCAGGGGGCACTACACCTGGGACCCCTCTGTATGAGTCTTCCTAGCCTCCTTCACTCATCCATTCATTCAGCAAACACACATTGAGCACCCACTGTATACCTGGGCCTGTTCTAGGTGCAGGGGGGATGGCAGTGAAGAGAAAAAAGAAAAGGTCCTGCTTTCACGGACTTTGGCTTCTACCAGGACAGACAGTAGGAAAAGGAACGAGGAGGGCTGACGATGAGAGGGTGATGGGGAACAGGAAGCAGGGGGAGGGCAGAGCTCAGGGGCTGTGCCTGGGAGGGGCTGCTCCTTTTCAACACTGGGGTCAGGAAAACTCCTGTGGTGGGGACATTGGGAGCAGGACCCTGGGGAAGGGAGAGAGGACTCATGCAGGTGCTAGGGGGACCGCGTTCCGGGCAGAGCACAGCTAGGGCAAGCGCCAGCAGCAGGCCTGTGTCGGGGTGACAGCGGGGAGGCCAGTGTGGCCGGAGCACAGGGAGGCAGGTGGGAAGGGGAAGATGGGGTCAGGAGGCTCCAGGTGGCTGCCATGCTGGCCACACCTGGTCTCGTCCCATCTCTCCCTGACCCCGAGAGTTATGCGCCACCTCTGGTCATCCTCTTCCCATCCAGTCACATGACTGCAGGTGACAAGGCTCTGTCCCTAAGTGTGTGCTGCTAGCCTGCTGTGTGTCAGGGGCCCAGTGAGCCCGGGGAAGCCGCGGCCGCGTGTGTCCCGCCCGTCCCCCCACAGGCCCCCACGCTCACTCATCTCCATGTACTCGGGCGTGAGGCCCGCGAACGGCTCCAGCGTGAAGTCTGCCTCGTACCGCTGTTTCCTCTTCACGAATTCATCGTGGTCAGAGAGGCTCTGGCGCTTCAGCCTCAGGTAGCGAATGAACTTCTTCATCTTCCTGAAAGAAACGTGCGGGTGTCACCTGTCAGGTTGCCAGCCGGGTGGGTGCTGGGGGCCTAGGGCCTGCACCTCAAGTTGTGTTTCTACTCCTCCGAGCTGTGCGTTTCACACCGTGTTTGCCGTGACTTCTGTCCACGATCCCCTTTGCCCTTTCCCCCGAGACAGGGGTCAAGTGTCATCGCTTTGTTGGCGACATAAGGAAAAAGGTGCACAGAGGGCAATTGGCCACCACAAAGCACGGGGAGACCCTGAAAGTGTGAGGGGTCTGCCTGTGCCCAAGCGGACACCAGGGGACGGGGGAAGTCGTGGGGGAGGAAGGGGAGCTGGGGAGAGGAAGTGGATCGAGGAAAACTGTCGAAAATGTCCCCACCCGCAGAGGGCCAGCTGCCTTGGGGAAGGAACCGGACAGGATTCCTGAAGGGCGCCAGGTAAGGAGGCACAGCCTCCACCTGCCAGGCGCAGAAGTGGGCACGTTGCTCTGGGGCCCGCATCCTCAGCTTGTCTGGGGTCAGAGTCACTGGCTCCTTCCTCTCCACGTCCACCATGGGGCGGCTCCTGATCCGTCCTCCCTCGTCCTCACCACCTCCCCGTCCAGGCCCCGGCCCCACATCGCCTGTCACTCTGGTCACCCCCGAGGCCCCAGATCCCCCGCGCATGCGCCCGGAGGTACTCACGGGATGCCAATCTCGAACAGGTTGTTCTGGATGAGCTGCTTGCCCAGCATGATGATACTGAGCTGGATGCACAGCTCCATCAGGCAGCCCCCGGGGGCGCACTGCGGGCAGAGAGCAGGCACTTGAGCCCCGCCCCGCCCGCACTGATGGACAGCTCCATCAGGCAGCCCCGCCCCCCAGGGCACGCAGTGGGCGGAGAGCCAGGACGTGAGCCCCGCCCCTCCTGGGCCGACGGACAGCTCCATCAGGCAACCCGGAGGGTGGGCCTCCCTGGAGCAGAGAGCAGAAGCGTGAGCCCCGCCCCAATCCTTGTGGGCACTGGCAAAGAGAGAACCGCAGCCCCCACGGAGGGGAGCGCACCCCTACTGGGATGGGTTGGATTGCATTCTCCACAAAGAGGTCCGCGTCCCAACCCCGGAACCTCAGAATGGGGTCTTATTTGGAAATAGGGTCTTTGCAGATGTGACCAAGTTAAGAAGAGGTCACACTGGAGGAGAGTGGGCTGTGACCCAGTGACTGGGGTCCTTATTAGAGAAACATAGACACACAGAGGAGAGGTTGTGTGAAGATGGAGGCAGAGATTGGAGTGATGTGTCCACGTGCAGGGGAGTGCCAAGGATTGCCAGCAGCCACCAGAAGCTGGGGGAGAGGCCTGGAAGAACCCTGCCTAGGACCTTCGGACGGAGCGCAGCCCTGTTGACACCTTGGTTTTGGACGCCTGCCCTCCAGAACCGTGAGAGAAGGAACTTCTGTTGTTGAGTCGCCCCAGGAAGCTAATGCACCTGGCATGCAGGCTGCTGGGGTGGAGCCAGGCTGGAGAGGGGGGCACACTGCCAGGGAGGGGGCAGCGGTGCGCTGGACCTTGGGGCTCCTCCTGCTCCCCAAGTCAGTGCCCAGTGCCTGGCACCAGCTGCCTGTTCACAAGCCCACAGCAGTCGGGCCCCTGTAGTGGGGCAGCCACATGGGGACGCAGCTGGCCACCCCTCTCAGGCCTAATGCCCGTCCTCAGTGGGCTTTGCTGCCTTAGCCTGGGTGCCCGGCAGGCATGTGATGAGTGAAAAGCTTACCTTGTCCGAGCAAAGGGAATTCAAGGGACGCTGGGTGACCCCCGTGGGCACAACTGACTCCTCTATGAGTCCCCAGCAACACTTTTTATACTGTTACCAAAAAATGTATCTTGGAGAGCCATCATTTCATTTAAAAAAAAAAAAAAAAGAGGATGTCCTTTGCTTTATTCTGTCCTACAAAAGCACGTCCCCAATGTCTCCAAACATTAGAGTTTGACAGGGTGCCATTTAAGTAAAGGGCGTGTCATAACGGGAATGCACTGTCTGCGCTTTTCGCAAACATGCGTTACTGTGAATGACGCCCACGTCCAGGGATGTTCAGGGGCCGGCACCCGGGTGGTCAGACGTGTAGGCTGCACCCCAGGCATCCAGGTCCCCTGCCCAACGCCCACCCTGGTCCCCTCCGCCCTGCTTTGCAGGGTGTTTATCAGGAAGACCTAGCCCCTTATTTTCCCGTAAGATGAATTATTCTGGGAGTGGGAATGCCCTGAGGCCTGCACCACTGACTGGCCCTGAAGCCCGGGCTTGGTCTGAGGAGCCAGGACTCAGCTGCTGTACTAACCAGACCTGCGGGGGCCCGAGCGCTGAGCAGAAGCCAAAGGTCACCAGCACTGTGTGTGTGGGAAGAGAAGTGGGCCTGTCAATAGTAAAGTAAAAAAAGGTAGCCGACTTCTCTTCTCCCCTCATTAATTCATCTTAACCAAAGAGAAAAACACTCAAGGTCTTATGAAAACAGAAAGAAAACACTGGTGTAACTTTTTCATTCCACTGACTCTGAAGAGACTTTTAGGGTAATCCTGTTTGGACACACTAATAAGATCAAAGCCCGCCACAATGCTGGAGGGGAGAAGAGGGACCCCGGCCAGCAGGGACCCCAGACCACAGAGACTCCAGACCACAGGGACCCCAGGCCACAGGGACCCCAGACCACGGGGACCCTGTGCCACAGGGACCCCAGGCCACACTAATAAGGTCAAAGCCCACCACAATGCTGGAGGAGAGAAAAGGGTTCTCAGGAAAAGGAAGGAAGCGCTTGCTGGACAAGGAATCATTTGCCGTAGGACAAAGCCAGGAGAGTGGAATCAGAGGGTGCGGGAAACATCCAGCTTAGTTACCTCCTCCATGCGGAACGAACGGAAAATGTACACGTAGTCGCCCGGGCGTCCGACGAACCTGCAACGGTTTGGGGGGCGTTAGAGAGCAGAGACCAGCCCAGGGAGAGCCCGGGTGGGGCCCTAGCTGAGCTGTGATTCCTGAAGTTGGAGCCTTGAGTGTGCTTACGCGCTTCTTCCCTGCCTGTTTCATCGGCTAAAAAACAAGCACAGGGTTTTCTGTTGGTAGAATGTTCATGTGATTTCCAAACCCACATGGGGGTAAGAAATGCAACTTCAATAGGAAAACAAGGGGCTGAGGGGCAGATGGAAGGAGCCAGCCCAGGAGGGGACTAAGGCCAAGCTGTGTGAGCACAGACCGTGGCACTTGCCGCAACCACCATCACCGCAGTACCCCGGAACCCCCAGGGACCTTGAACACTGGGGTAAGGGTGGTCTCTGAGGCCATCTCTCAGCTTCCTGTGGGATGTGTGGGGCAGGGGGTCTTCTGAGGGCCTGCTGTATTGTCAGAGATATTCTCAGGGGGCCTGGACCCCTTGGCTGGGCTCTGGGACCCTGGGGTGGGAGGGTAGCCGTGGGTCTTGTAAATCATATAATGCTGAAGAGTGTTCGGGCAGGGTTCTGGGATCAGACCTGTCAGTCCCAGCAGGAGGGTTGGTGGGGAGTCTTTGCGGGTGGTCCACAGGCCCCTCTCAGCCCAGAACAGCTCCAGAGGGTCCAGGCATGGGGTTCACCCAGCCACCAGCCCGGAACACCAAGCTGACCTTCTGTGGCACTCGCCCATTTGAGTCACGCCTTCCCATTGTGGGAGCACCTGGAGCTCGCTGCCTGGGGTCCTTGCTATGCTATCTGCAGTCGGTCCTGCTGCCCAGAGTGTCCACTGCCCAGCGCCCCTGCTACCCGGGGCCCCTGCTGCCTGGGGTCCCTGTGGCCTGGGGTCCCTGTGGCCCAGGGGTCCCTGTGGCCTGGGGTCCCTGTGGCCTGGGGTCCCTGTGGTTCGGGGTCCCTGTGGCATGGAGTCCCTACTGGCTGGGGTCCCTGTGGTCTGGGGTCTCTGTGGCCTGGGGTCCCTGTGGTCTGGGGTCCCTCTGGCCTGGGGTCCCTGTGGTCTGGAGTCCCTCTGGCCTGGGAGTCCCTCTGGTCTGGGGTCCCTGTGGTCTGGGGTCCCTGTGGTCTGGGGGTCCCTGTGGCCTGCGGTCCCTGTGGTCTGTGGTCCCTCTGGCCTGGGAGTCCCTCTGGTCTGGGGTCCCTGTAGTCTGGGGTCCCTGTAGTCTGGGGTCCCTGTGGTTCGGGGTCCCTGTGGCCTGGGGTCCCTGTGGTCCGGGTCCCTGTGGCACAGGGTCCCTACTGCCCGAGGTCCCTAATGCCCGGGGTCCCTGCTGCCCGAGGTCCCTGCTGCACGGGGTCCCTGTGGCCTGGGGTCCCTGTGGCCTGGGGTCCCTGTGGCCTGGGGTCTCCACTACCCGGGGCCCCCGCTGCCTCGTACCCATCAGCTGCCAGGCTTCTCTCTGAACTCGGTGGCAGTGGAACCACACTGACTGCTCTGCCCTGGGCCCAGGTGTCTCCCACCTGCAGGAGACGGGAGGGGAGCCTCCCACTGGATTGGGAGGAACAAGTGGGGCAAAGAAAGGCAGCGAGTTTCAGTAGCTGAAGAAGTCCTTACCGGCCTTTGAAGAAAGCCACGTAAAAGATGGGGGTGTAGGAGTTGACGAACTTCAGCAGGAAAGCCTTGAAGATGAGCCTCTCCTCAAAGCTCTTCTCGGTCTTGGGCACCTCTGGAAGGAGCGAGATGGACACTGCTGAGGGCCCAGGCTGCCCACTCCACTCAGCGCTCATGGAAGGGGCTCAGAGGACCCAAGTGACCGGGTGACACAGGGCCGCCTGCTCCAGGGCTCGGCCCGGGCCACGGCGGTCCTGGGATTCGGCCACTCACCAATCTTGGTGAGCCACCTGGCTATGCAGCCATACACCTCGTCGAGGAGGATGATGACCACCAGGTTGATGATGACCGCAGTGGCCGTGACCGTGACCCGGATATTGGACCGCACGGAGGGGGAGGAGTTCATGGCTAAGGCGGCGGCCGTGGAGATTCTGTAGATGATGACGCCGAGGACAATGGCGAAGGTCACCGCAACCTGCACAGGGAAGAGGGGAGGGGACGCCTTAGCTGGCCCCCCCGGGTCTCATCGGGCTCCCTCAGCCCAGCTCCCCCTTCATCCCGTAGCTCTTCAGCTTCAAAACAAACAGGGACATTTCTTGTCACCCACCACTTGCCATGGGCCTTATGGCATTAATGTCACAGACAGATGACAAGGGACTGGTTTCTGTTTTACAGAAGAGGAGACTGAAGCTCAGAGAGGTCAGGTAACCAGACCAGGTCACCCAGCGCATGAGCTGGGATTTACAAACCCTGGCTTGTGGGACAGCAGCCTGACCACTGGGTGGGAGCTTCTCCCCACAACTTGGTGACTGAGCGGAAGCAGCGACATCTAGGGTGGAGTGCTGTTTAATGGAGATGGGTGGGGTGTGGGGCGGTCCCATCCCAGTGGGCAGTGCTGCAGGCCTGGCTGAGACAGTCAGATTGGGACCCTTCTCTCAACCTCCCAGGAGCCACCAACACGCTTCTGGCTCGTCCTGGAGAGCCAGCCCCTCGTCTTGCCAAACCCACTGTTGGACTGGAACATTCCATAAAACTCGGGCTGGCAGTTGCCTGAGAGACGGGTGGGAGCTGGCTGCGATGACAAGTTTGTTCCGTGTGCAGCTGTCTTTCTGCCTGGGTTCCCTTTCCTTTTCCTCAAAGACCCTAACTCAACAGGGAAGACCCTTGTCCTCACTCTGTCCTGCCCGAGGGGTGAGGCCACTGGTCAACTGCAACCCACAGGACACACCGAGGATGGAGGCAGCCGCTCCCGGCTGTCCACCAGGCCGACCCCTGTGTGTCCCATTAAAGGTGTGGCGGGCAGGCCCCGCCCCTGCTGGGACAGTCCCTGTGGCTCCCAGGAGGGTCCTGGAGAGGCCACGGGGCTGTGTGTGCTGTGTCTTTGCAGCTTGAAAGGCTGCGGTTGGTTCACCCCAGAGGGATACCACGGCCATGAGCAATCTCCTAGGAGAGCTCTTATTTTGAACTTTGGGCCAGTGACTCCCCTCCTGCACACATCTGCCAGTGACTAAAGGGTGACCACACCCTACCCAAGAAAACCGTCCAGGGCCACGCCACACCCTGATGAAGGGGAGGCCCCACTGTGAGGTGTGGGTACCCCTCCCAGCCAGCTCTGGGAATGAGGGCTTTCCTCGGAAAATCCCTGACCCCTGCCAAGAGGGCCCTCCTGGGGGAAGGCACCGCCCATGCGTTGGAGACGTGCCTGCGTGGGGGAGGGAGGCCTGGGCATGCAGGGTGACTCAGCAAGGTGCCCCCCTTTCCCAGCCAGTGTGCTGGCAGTTCCCCATGATACGCAAGCCCTACAAGCAGTGTCCCTTTCTGGGTGCAATGCCCCTCTGGAAGGCAAGGGCCCCCAGGGCCCGGCTGTGGCTGGGGGTTCACCCCAGGACCTATGACCCCGAGCACTGGGCACATAGAAGGTACTCAGCCACAAGCTGTTCACTGAATGGAGTTCCTGAGTGTGGGACAAAGCTGACCGATTCATGGAGGGCCAGCTCTTTCCCTCCCCATGACCCCGCCTTGGCTGGGAGCCACAGTGTGCTCATTCCTCAGGCTCCCTGCAGCTGTGGGGGACGATGAGTGGGGTACGTGAAACAGTCTGACCAGTGAGAAGCAGAGGTTGTGGGCTGGCCTTCGGAAAGCACCTTCAAAGAGGGGCTGCCTGTACTGGCATCGTCCCCTTCCCCTTGGCCCTTCCCTTCCTCCTGCCTGGAAAGTGGAGGTGATGTTGGAGGAGGGGTAGCCAGGTTGTGACCAAGAGGGGACAGAGGCACAGAACGGGTGAGGGGGTCAGAGAAGCCTGATGGCATCAGGAGTTGCCGGCCAGTCCGACACTGCCCACCTCCCTGCGTCTGATCACACAAGGAACTTAAAGCTCCACGGAAGGCCATCTAAGGAGGTGACGTGGAGCCTCGGGCTCTGGTGCCAGCTCCCTGCTGTGGTCAGGAGAAGGATGCGACTAGCCTTGCCACCTCCGCCCCCCACACTGCTCCTTCTGCAGTGACACTACTGAGTGGCTCCATGGTCGTGGGGTCCCCACCACAGTTTCCTTTACATGAACTGAGGTCCCTCTTACTGTGTGTGAGAGCATGAGGGGAAACTGAGGCCTGATTCTGCTTCTAATTACTCAGATTAGGGAACCCTGGCCCCCTTCCAACCTGGAAAACCAAGACAAGCCTTTGGCTCCATGTCTCCAAGTTCACACAGAGCAGCGGGCTCTCAGGGCAGAGGGTCCAGCTGGCATCTGGCTCCATCACCTACTGGCTGGTGGCCTGGGAGAGGGACCAGACCTTCGGGCCTCAGTTTCCTCCTCAGCAGGAGGGGACAGTATTGGGACGGGCAGATTGTGAAGACTAACGAGACGCTTCCGGCCGCGTGGGCACACGCTCAGCGCTCAGCCCTCTGTCCACAGCAGCCCACCCGGGGCCTCTGGCGGGCAGGC
Source organism: Rhinolophus ferrumequinum (assembly GCF_004115265.2). NCBI lineage: Eukaryota > Metazoa > Chordata > Mammalia > Chiroptera > Rhinolophidae > Rhinolophus > Rhinolophus ferrumequinum. The sequence goes on from NC_046294.1 coordinate 3,143,888, forward strand.
CACAGGGTGGGGGGCCGTACAAGACTCTAACGTAAAGCTCCAGGGAGGGACAAAGGGACAGTCATTTGTACAGTGACCACAGGTGGCCCTGACCTCTCGGGAAGGATGAAAGCACAGGCAGCAGGGGCCGAGGCTTTCCAGGCAGGAGGCTCACTGTGGGATTGAAACCCCGAAATGCTGAGGCCGTGGCTCGTCATTCGAATCAGCAGCACTGACCAGCCCGGAATCACAGACCTGGGTCACCCGAGAAGCGCCATCTGACTTTTGTCCTATGCAAATTTAACGGTTTTCTTTTAAAAAAACCAAACTCCTCAGTTGTGTCTTCAACGTGTCTGTGAAATCCTGGGGTTGAATGACTAGCTACTTAAATGTGTCACTCTCAGAATGAAAGACGCGCCCAGTGAACTCATTCCACTGGACCCGGGCGCAAGCAGCCCCTTTGGGGGTCACTGAGGAACCCTGGCCTCTTCCCATTTTAGGGGCAGTGGCGGAATCTCCCCCACCCCCACCACCTCCCATGAATGCACCTGCCATGGTGACAGGTGACCCCGGTCCAGGGCGCTGCACCGCTCCCTGTGGGTTCCCTGATGTCCTCCCACCTTAGCCTTCCAGAACTTACCATGAAGACAATGGAGACCAAGTTGGTCAAGTAGGCTGGGAACCGGTCTCTCCAGGTCAGCTTCACCTTGTCCGTCTACAACATAAAACAATGCTGGGTCAGCCGTGGGGACCATCACAGCCGGGGGAGGTGTGTGTGTGTGCACGTGTGTGTGCCCGTGTGTGTGTGTGTGTGTGTGAACTTGGACAACAGAAATACTCAGAAACACCTTTGAAAAATGTGCAGGTGATGAGCGCATGTAAACATCTAGTATTCAAAGAAACATCTGGGGTCTCATTACCTATGAAATGATGTCACATAGGTAATAGAGATAACCGTCATTTAAACATGTGATTCATCCACGAATGGGGCATAATAGTGCCCAACGCTTTTCTAAATGAGACGATTAAACCCACGTCGGGGAGAAGCCCGTATCTAGAATCCATTGCTTTGGCTGAAAGTCTTAAACGCCTAAGGTGGGTTTGCCCTTGGCCACCCAGACCATAATAGTTATTTTTCCTTTGCAGAGCAAGTTGAAACAAGCAACTAGCACGACAAGTTCAAACGCTGTTTGCCACGTAGCAACGGTGGACCTTGGTGACATATGGCCTGAAGGCTTTCTTGGTCCTGAGGAAACTAAAGTAGAAGCTTGTCTCTAACCTGGGATGTTTCAAGAATCGGGGTGGATTTTTTAATGGGAGAATGCATGGATTGGGTCAATGAATGCTGCTGACGACATGACACCGGAAGCCACTCGTTCTTTCTGGGGGGTGGGTGGCATGCATGTTAACAAGAAGACCAAGAACCGCTGGCAGGCAGTGGTGACAAGCACGTTTCGCAAGCTCCAAATAAAGCAGAGCCCCCACCACCCTACGAACCCACTGTAGCCATGCAGCAGTGACATTTCAACACGCGTCACAGCTCGTTGGGTGTGGCAAGAAGGCAAGGAAACATGGATGTGATGTTAACAAAAATACAACAGTCAGAGTTTGTTGAGCAAAAAAAAACACACAAAAAAAACAACAAAAATGGACTTTGGTCGTCTGCAAACAGTCAAGGCTCGCGTTGCCCCCGAAATAGAAAAGTACCAATTTCACCCCCGCCATGGCTGTCTTAACCCTCTGCTTCCATTTGTTTGTTGACTCCTCTGGAATATTCCGGTGCTTCTGAGGGTGGGGGAGGGAACAAGAGAGCACCGTGGGGTGAGGTGTGAGGAGGTGCTGGCAGACCATGGGGCCCAGGTCACCGCTGACCCCTTGTGTGCTTGCTGCCAAGGCGGATCCAGGTTCTGGGTGTTTTACACCAGTGAGAGATGGCAGAGACCCATGCTCTTAACAGAAAGGCTGCCCCACAGGTAATGAAGCAGCAGACAGGGTTCCAACACCAAGATTCCAGCGCAGAAGCCCGGCTCACCAGCCAGCCGCTGCTGTAATTTAGACGGTCCGTTTACGCAGACATGGAGTGGACGCCAACATAAAGGAAGCCACACCCAGAATCGTACGTTAACATACCAATTAAGGGGTGGATTTTTTAAAAAAATGAATCTGGTGCCATAGCTGGGGGGGAAATGAAAACTATAAAGTGGCCGCTGGGAGCCAGTGAAATGGAGGAGAAAATAAAGGGTTGGCCCGCCATCCAGGGCCTGGGTCTGCATCACGGCCTGCAAAACCGACCCCCGTACCTTGTTGCTGTCATGTGACAAAGACCTTGGGTCCCAGCCAGGAGACGAGTCCCTGGCAGTCTGAGGGGCACTTCTGGCACAGATGCCCAGACCCACTGCTGGGGCTTGGTTAGGTCCCTTGATGTAAATGGATGTGATGTGTGCCACAAAGCCTTTTTATTCGCGTAGGAAGGGATGAAGGACCCATCCATGCTCACGCTAAGAGGTGCCACCGTGAAGCCACGCATGGACTGTCCTGGGGCCGTCATCTCAACACAGTCTTGGGGCGGAGGCTGCTGCACGGAGCACAGGTCTTAGCGGCCCCCAGTGGAGGCCTGGGGGGCTTCAGAGCCATTGGCATCCATGCCTGTCCCTTTAGGAGGGGGAAACAGGGCACAGAGCAGGTAATGGAGCCATTCGAGGCCACAGGGTGACTGCGCAGACGGCAGCCTGCAGTGGGACCGGCGGAACTTCTGATTCGTTAAATTGAGAAAAGACAGTCTCCTGACCGGGGGGACCACTCACGCTTCTGTGCTTATTTTCTTTGCATCCTGGAGTCCTGCTCAGACTCTAAGAGGGTATATGGGGAAGTGCAACCCCTTTCTGGCTGCAGCAGGACTAAGCTGTGTTTTTGCTGTGTTACGGGAACTGGGACCTGAGAGGGGGCTTTTGGTGCACCCACTTCACCCCCTAGATGCGATGTCAGCAATTGCGACCCCTGGCCACTTTGAACCAGCAAACTCTGTCCACGTGACACATGACATGGAAAGATAAGCCCTGGCTTTTATCCTGATCGGCCCAGAGGCTAAGTGTGCTAAGGGGAGAGCAAACACTGGCGCCCAGATACACGGCCTTCAACGGTCCGCCATCCCTTCGAGAACTAATGCGAACTTCCCCAGCTGCAGTTTGGTGCCAAGAGCCCAGACGCTCTGTGCTTGTCCCAGGTCATGTATAAAACCTATTAAAAAAACAGCCAAGCACCTCTGGAGGTTTATGAGAACTCAGGCTGCCTATGTAAGACCGCCAATTCAAATGAGAGGACTGGGGAGAAAGAAAGGCATTTATTATAAAAAGATGATGGCCTCAAGAACATCACAAAAGGAACACTCCTCTCTCTCATTGTTATTGTCTGTGAGTAAAGGAATTTGCCATTTGCTCAGGGGCCCTGGTTAGGCAAACCCTTGCTTTTCATCCTTCAACACAGAACACAGAGAGGTAGACACAACGAAATGTCTAGTGTACTGTGAAGCAGTTGCAAAGCTGCCCAGTTCCTGACGTTGAGATGTTGGCTGAAGTTTGAGATCTCCCTCAGGATAGGTCAAGAAGGTAGATCTATATAGCAGGTTGGACAAACTACAGCCTATGACCAAATCTGGCCCCCTGCTTGTCTTTATAAATAAAGTTTTATTGGAACACAAGCCAGCCCCACCCCTCCTTTTTTTCCCCCCCAACCTGTTGCCCATGGCGGCTTTTGAGCTACAATGGCAGAATTGAGTAGTTGTGACAGAGTCTAAATATTTACTATCTGGCCCTTGTCTGGGGGCTAGCCCCTGGTCTACCCTGTTGAACATACAGCATTTGCTGACCCACGGTCTACACTGCTGATGAATATACAATGTTTTCCTGCTGGGAAAGCCACTAGCAGTGGCCACCGTACCTCTTTGTTCTTGGATTCTTTCCTAAGGGACTTCTCCAAAACTCTGGCTTCGTATTCAGCTCTGGGATGGTCCTGTGAGAGAAACCAAGTGGGCACAGAGACTTGTGAATTGTGAATTTGAGACCCTCACCATGAGCACGCATGGCAAGTGCAGTCCCTACATTCATCCTGGGCACCCTTTGGGGCCAGTTCGTAGCTGGCTGTTTATACCATTTCTAATTTGGGACTCCCCATATGCGGCCCGTCCAGGATTCTCCCCCTTTTTGGGAACCCCACCCCATTGGGAAGGTCACAGAACCTGGCTGTGCCCTGCATCCCACTTTCTCATGGTGAACACCCAGTCATGAACTGGCCCCGAGAATGTTCTATCAGGAGCTGTGGGGGTCGGAAGAGACGGCAATAAGTGTCAGCAAGCGCGGGCAGACCAGAGGCGCCAGGCCTCGGGGGAGCCCAGAGCAGGTCAGCGAAGGCACTGGAACAGAAGAATGGGGTTAAGGAGAGACTCGGAGGTGGGGGAGAAAGCGGAGACCCCCAGCCATGGTGGAAGCGCTGCAGGGAGCTGCACGGTAGAAACAGACGGATCAGGTGCCCGAGAAGATCCCTCTCCCAGCGAGAGGCTATGGGAAGATAGAAGAGTGACAAAAAATTCCAAACCTTGACGGCCTCCTTCAGGGAACCAGAAACGTGAAAACAAAACAAAAAGATTTCATTACTTGTGTTGTTTTTAAAGAAACAGGACACATCCTCTAAAGGTAATTTACTCAAGAACCAGGATGAAAGTCAAGGATTGGGTGGACAGGAAACCTCAGGGAATCCGAAATCCGCTGAAGGCCACGGCTGCTTTAGGATTAACCGTGGGTGTGGTTGCTTTTGTAGTTCTCGTGGTTTTGGAAATTCCCAAGGGAGTGCTGGACTGAGCTGTCTCAGATTCAGCTAAGGGGCACACGGGTCCAGGGGCTACAGGCTTCTCCTGCTCCCAGTGCCAACACCTGGGGTTCAGCTCACGTGATAAACTCCCAGAAGAGGCCCTGGCCAGCCATGGAGCGGGGAGGCAGACTCACCTTAGGGGACTCATTCAGGCCCCTTGGGCCCCTGCCCAATGGCTCCAATCGCCACCCGAAAACCAAGCACCGGGCATCAGGGTGAAGAGCGCATGCAATGGATCCCCAAGGTGTTGAACAAATGGGACTGGCCCTCCTCCCCGCAACTTCCCCCACCCCAGGGACATCCTGAGAAGGATATTCTAAATCTCCTTCTAGAATATGACATAGTCTGCTCTTTGTTGTATTACAATCTTTCTAACTGAAACAATAACAAGGAAAGAACACGCCCAGGTAGCCGGCTGTCTGCCACAGGGCACAGAGGGTTCCATGCCCGGCTCTGCCCCTAACGAGCCGTGCGTTGGTGGACAGTTGCATCTGTCTCGGTGCCACCATGTATGAAACGGGACAATGAGACCCGCTGTGGAAGAGGGTTGAGCCGAGAGGCGGCTGGCCAGGTGACAGGGCACCTCCTGCTGCAGGGCCCTCCGTGCTCTCTCTGACCCACTGAGACCCGTCAGTGAGGGCTATTCCCCATTCCCCATGAGAAAGGAGGACACTGAGGCACAGAGACGTGAAACAACTGGCCCGGGTCACACAGTGTCGGCAGTGCCCGGTCAAGGTGGAAGCCAGGCAGCCTGGCTGCAGAGGGCTAGCCGTCACCACGAGGCTGCCACGCCTCCTCCAGCAGACCCTGGTCCCTGGCCTACGGACAGCCTGTCAGCATGGAGCCCGCACCCCGGCTTCTCTGACTGGGCGGAACAGTTGGCTCAAGACTGACCAACAGACTCAGCCTCAGGAGGGAGCATATTGTGTGAGGAACGTCACAAAATCCAGACTCTAGGAATGTTAAAAAAATACCGAAGACATTTCCACATTACAGTGCAAATGCAGGAGAACTTTCTCTTTTAAAAAATGAGCACAGTGTTTTATAAAATTAAGTCACGGTCAGCGTGGCCACACCTCACAGCTCTGCTATTTTCGCGCTACTTGTGGGCACTGGTTTTCCTTTTCATCCCCACTCCTCCCATGGGGAATTCTGGCTGGAGCTGCCCACTCGGGGTTCCCCCGAGTAACCCCGGGGAGAGGATTCCCCACTACCCCAGAGCCCATTCGATCCTGAACGCCCCTCTCTTGGGAACACGAAGATGCCCAGCCAGCATCTGGTTTTCCCTCTTAGGAAAGGCTCTGCTCCCACTTCTCAGCCACGCCCGCTGGCTGGCTCTGGGGAGTGCGGCCTTGGCACCCGGGGGAAAGGCTCATGGCTGCTTTTGGGGACTTCGATTCCCTCCCAGACCCGCCCGGCCTCCCCCAGCCACGATGAGGTCAGTGTGGTGAGCCGTGGCGAGCGTCCCTGACCACGCTGGTGGGTGGTGCGTCCATGTGAGTCTGAGATCAGAAACACTCTACTGGACATCACATGGTCGCCCTGGCAACCGCAGGCAACTCTTATACCAAAGAATAGGCGGGGAGTAGCCTTGCATGGATACCACGTCCCTCCGGGGCTTCCGTGTGAGTCCCTAGGAAGTAATGGCTCCGGGGTGGGGCAGACGGACACGACAGAGGGCATGGGGGTGCAGGGCCAAAGCCACTCACTTCCTCCTCCTCGAAGCCGGTGAGGTCCCAGCGGTAATTGAGCCGCATCTGTTTCCGCTTCCAGTGCTCCATGAAGGTGGCAGCTGCAGTCAGGGAGGGGACAACCCGAAGGTCAGGGCCACGAAGCCCTCAAATCACTGGATGACAGAGACACAGTCTCCTCTGCTGCACCATTTGGTGAGTGAGGGCGGCAACGTGCTGGACCAAGAACTTCACACGAATTCACCCGTTCAGCCCCCTCACCCACCTGTGAGGCAGAGACTGGCTCACTTTCCTATTTTACAGATGAAGAAACTGAGGCGCAGAGAAATCAACTCATAGCCAGCCAGTGAGAGGCGAGGCAGGCTGGTCCCAGAGCCTGTGCTCTTAACCATCCTGGGGACCCCAGGTCACAGGAGGAGTCCCTGTGGGCCAAGGCCACTCCCTCAAGCTTCAAACCCACACAGGGGGTCTGACTGCTGAGCTGCACTCTTAGCTGCTACCTCCTGCTTCATATTCCCAACAGACTAAACAGAGTTCGAAGGCCACCTCCTCCAGGAAGCCTCTGAAAATCCTCCTCAGTGTCAGAAAGAAACCAACTCCTCTTGGGACCAGAGGTATCTGTGGGTTGACCAGGACCAAGACTGGACCCTGGTGGGGAGGAGTGGAGACAGTGGCTTGTTTGGCTTGGCTATGTTTAAGAAACAAAGACATTTGATATCAAATTATGACTTTCCTACCTCTGCTTTAAAAATCGGAAGCATTGGCACCAGAAGACTGGAAGTGAGAAGTGACCATCCCCTTTCGGCAGACCTTGCCTACCTGGCCACAGACCCCACTGTGCCCTTCTGCCTGGACTCTGTGGTACTGAATTTGCCATGTCTGCTTTGGAGCAAAAAGGTGCAGTTGTGGAGGGGGCAGGGGAGATGTGAAGGCTCACGCAGAGCAGGGCCAGGCCCCCGTCTCAGCTCGCAGCCGGGCACTATGAGCAGTGTGACCCACCACCTTCTGCTGGGCTGGGCAAAGGCGGGGAGCAAACCGAGTGTCCACCCTTTGCAACTGTGCTCCTGCAGCCCTCCCTCGTACACCAACCACGAGAGCAGCAGGGAACCCTTCCCTTTCAGGTTCCCAATAATGGTTCTTCTTGTCGACATGCCAATTGCATTATATGACTGTTACACAGCATCTAGCTGACACCAGGCCCTGGGCGTGGTGCCTTTGCAGACCCAGTGTCTACATCCTACGCCCAAGCCCTCAATGCGAGTATAACGCACTCCTTTTACAGATGGGTAAACTGAGGAGTCAAGTGACTGGTTAATAAATCTGGCAGAAACCTGGACCTAGGACTGAAGAGCAGTCGGGGTCGGGCGATGGCTTCCCACCCACCTGAGGACAAGCTGTGTGCCCAGCTCCGTCAGTGGCACAAAGATGGAGAAGTGGCCTTGACCTCAACAGCCACACAAAGGGGCCAGAGAGACAAGCCTATCCCCCTGAAATCCAGAGCCCAGCAGACACCACAGCACACACACGCAGAGGGGAAGGGAGACCAGCCCAGGGCAGGAGCAGGTGGCTAAGCTATTGTCCTTCTGTCCTCAAACATTTGCTTAATGACACGATGTTAGACAAACACATACTTGTGCAGGAGCCCAGAGGTGGCAGGTGAGTGACGGTGTCTGGATGTATCCTGGGTCAAGTCCACGTGGGAGCGCAGGTAGGTGACCACCCGCCTTGGCCAGCCTCAGCCCCCAGGTATATACAGTGGGCTTGAGAACAGTGCCGCCTGGGGGACTCCATGGCTCAGTCCCCAGCAGTGCTGGGGCCACAGAGGGGCGTGCTCACCTGGCAGGGTCGGCACCGTGTCTCCTTAAGAGGCTGGTCATAGAACAAAAGGCCACCTATTGGATGATGCCCTTTCTAAGAAACATCTGGAATATTTACAGGGAAATCCACAGAGACAGGACGCAGACTGGCGGATGCCAGGGACAGGAAGTGGGCAGGGAGAATGGGACTGCCTGCTCCTTGCGTCTGGATTCCCATTTGGGGTGAAGATGTTCTAGAACTAGATGGTGGCAATGACTGCACAACACAGTCAATGCACTAAATGCCGCTGAACTGTGCACTTAAAATGGTTAGTTTACGTGAGTGAATTTCACCTCGATAAAAGAAATCAAACCGCAGAACAATGGGGACGGAGGCTCTGTGTGTTCACCTGCCGTATACTAGAAGCACAGAGAAAACGGCAATTGTCCATTTTCCTCCAGGGTTTCTCAGAGTGTGTGCATGGGATCCCCCGGGAGCTTGTTAATATAGAGATTCCCGGGCTCTGTGCCCGGGCACCATGGACTCTGCGTTTTCAACAAGCTGTGCAGATTGCCCTTCTCCACGCGGGGCATCTAGAAGCACCGATTTATCCACTGTCTGTGTGTCTGTCCTTCCATCCATCTCTACCCCTCAGATTAGCTGGCGGTCGGTCCTCCCTGCACTCGCCTCTCCCTTCCCCTGCCCCCCCCCCCCGCCCCCGCCACACCCACCCCACCCACTTCGGGCCCTGTCTTGACCTGCCTCACAGCTCGGCCTCACTCCAGTCTCCCTAATTCTGGATGCCTCCTCGGCTGGCTGCGGAACCCCCTTTCTGAAACCCCCTCCCCTAAAATGCTTCCACACTTCAGTAGATGCCCTTGATTCGGCCTGCCAGCTGGATGTCGGACTCTCAGACCTGACATCGGAGTCGCAGAGGCCACAGGGGCAAGGCTCCGACACATGCTGGGCACTCCTGCAGCTGCCCACAGAACAGCCCCGAGTCCCCGGCGAGGTCCAAGCTCCTGGGAACTGGGGTCTTGCCTCCCAGACCTCTGCCACCCCTTCCGGAGCCAGCGGGTCCTGGGGGCAGGCAGGGCTCACCCGCTCAGACTCCATCACAATGCACCCCCCGAGAGTAGAGACCAGCTTCACGGAACGCTGGCTCCCAGCTCCGCAAACGTTTGCTCAACACACACCCCGTTTTCTCACAGTGGAGAGCAGACACGTCTCCTTGGGAGGCACAGGCTGGATCCCGCCTGTCAGCACACCGTGAATACCAGCTTCAGGCACAAAGGTGTCCAGCCCTTCATTTTCTCACTGAGTCACCAGGCTCCTTACTTATTTATGCGCTGAACACGTGTTAGCTCGTGAACCCGCCACTGGCCGTTTAGTTCCAGCAGAGAATCACAGTGGAACTCTCCCTACGTCCCCACCTGGCTCAGGGTGACAGCCGGTGACCTGTCAACTCCATTCAGCCCCAGGGGAAGGGGTTTCAATTGCACCTCTGCCATTTCAGTAAAGCTGGGACCATCTTTCTCCAGCTTTTTGCAGGCCAGGCTCAAAGCAGATAACCTTTGTTCTGTACGAAACTGACAAGCAGTTAAACCCCATTATTGTGCCATAATTTTAGAAAATTGATCCCGGAGAACGGCTAAATGGGGCTCCAAGTTGCTTCATGTGACACCTGATTTGAGGTTTTGAAATGCTGTGAATCCCAAGGAGCAGTGAGCTGAGGACCAGAGTGGCAGTCCCTGGGGAAGCCGGACCCCAAGGCAGAGTAGAAGCAAGATTAAAACAGCAGCAGGAGGCAATTCCTCCGGGGCTGACAGCCTGGCTCTCTGTCATTGTGGGAGCAGAAACGGTAACAGTTGGAGGAGAGAAGAAGAAAGGACCCAGTGGGAGAAGAAACACCAGTGGGAGGATGATCCCTTAGTGGGTAATGAAAAAATAATTGAGTAATGGACTAAAAAAACCCACAACGGGAGGTCTCTGCTAACTACCCTTGACAGCAAGTGTGAAATGGTGGGGACAGAGGGGCTGTCTCCCTCCCTCTCCCTTTGAAGGGGGCGGAGTCCACATACCCCTCTCAGGCCCAGCAGGCTCTGTCCTGTTGCTTCTGTCTTTGATTTATAATCAAAGCTCACTTTTCTTAAGTAAGTGCTTCATAGGAGTGGTTTGGCTTGTGTGTTATTTTTCTCCGAGTGGGAGTGCATAGACTGACTCTGCACTTGACTCTGTCTGACAGGTACATTTGCCGTCTCCCACAGTGGAGACGACACAGTGGAGGAGGCGTGGCGCAAATAGCGGAATACAGACTTGCCTCTTTCCCTCCATCTCTGTCTCGGGGGACATAACCATGTTTCAGTCCCAAGGATGGGGCGGCTGGTAAGGGCTGGCCAACACCTTTGAAGGTGCGAAATGGCTTGCACATAGTAAGTGCTTAATAAAGAAGTATGAAATGAACAAGTTGGCTTCATGGACCGGGATGCATTGGATTGAATAAATGTAATCAAATCCCTGAGGTCCCGGCTGGCTGAACAGTATCACTGCCTGTGTGTCTCTCACTTCCAGCTTTGGGTAAATTTCTGCTCCCTCAGGAGGGCACAGGGCGGAGCTTGGAGGATGTCTGGATGGAGAGGTGTGGCCAGGGCACGGATCTGTCATGTCTGTTATGAATCTGTTAGCTGTGTGATCACTTAACCTCTCTGTGCTTGTTAACCTCAAGTCACTTAACCTCTCTGTGCTTCAGTGTCCTCATCAGAGAATACTGACAGAGCCTCCCTCTGTTGTGGGGTGTTGTGGGGTCACTGAGATAAGCTGTGCAGAGCTCTTACCCCAGGGTGGGGCACAGACAGCCCTCAGTACAGGTTCTGGAGGGGAAGGGAAGAGTATCTGGAGACAGATGAGGAAGCTATTCCAGGTGAGAATAAACGCGAGGTAATCCCATCAGGAATAAGCCAGGCAGGTGTTCAGCGTGGGTTTCAGCCAGAGCCCACTAGGGAGTAGAGTGTTTGGGGTAGAGGGTTTGGGGACGGGAACCAGATGCTGAGTTCCTGTCTTGGCCCTGCCCCTCTTATTAGCGGTATCAGCTTGGGAAACTTGCCTCTGTGTTCGTCTGCCAAATGGGGCCATGAAGATATTCACCTCCTAGAACCATTGGAGGAATGAATGAGCCACCACACGTCAGACGCTTAGAACAGTGCCTGGCACAGAGTAGGGGGCCCAGCTCACTGAAGCTAGTGTTCTTTTCTAGAGGAGATGAAGTGATGTAATTCACAGAGGCCCCAAGCATAGGTGAGAGGTTAGATTTGAGCTCCAGTTTCCTGGGGTCCAGGCTGTTTTCACATTTTCAAAAAGCAAGTGCTCACTGAATTGATGTAGCAGCTAGTACAACATATCAGCTAGCACCACGTGACAACCAGCACCAGGCACAGAGAGAACGTCACAAGCAGTGACTCATTCCAGGTTCCCCCAACCCCGAGGTGGTGCTATTGCTAGCTCAATTTTATAGATGGGAAACCTGGGGCCCAGAAACCAGAAGCAACTTGCTTGAGGTCCCACGGCTGGTAGGTGACAAAGCTGGGAATGGAACTTGAGTCTGGCTCAGGACCTGGCACCACCCTGGCACACAGCCAGCCCAGCTGACTTATCCGACTGGAGCAGACTGTTAAGCGGGCAGTCCGTGCAGCTGAGCTCCACCATGGGGCTGTGCAGGCCAGGTGAGCCTTCCCAGTTCGGGCAGGGGAAGCAGGAGGCCTCAGCTGGAGCTTCCTGGGCCCGGATGAGGGCCGGGGGAGGGAGGCAGGGAGCTGACCAGTGCTGAGGTCTTGAAAAAGGCCAGACAGGCTGGGGATGAGTTGCGGAGGTAGGTGGAGGGGTGTCGGTGGGATGGTTGCCATGCAGGGTCCAGAGAGGCGGGGCTGTCAGTGGAGGGAGCACAGGCTCAGGGAGACGAGGGCTCAGCTCCTGGCCCTGACAGTTCAATCCTAGCCTTGCCCACTCAGGAGCTCAGCGACCCTGGGCATCCCGCATTACCTCTCAGGGCCTCGGCTTCCTTACCTGTAAAATGGGCATGTTGGAGCCTACAGGTATGCTGCAAGGATCTAATGAGAGACGTGCCCTAGGGCTGGCCCAGGTCAGGCCCTCCCTGCTGGAAAAAAGCTGCCTTCCTGGGCCAACAGATCCTGCTCCCATGAAAGAGGACCTGTTCTAAGAGCAAATCACCCTCCTAGGCTTTTCACAGGGGCTCCTGGCTGGGTCGGAATAACTGGTCTGCAACTGCGACACAGCACAGAGCCTGGGAACCCACAGACAAAGTGGGGGCTTACTTCCACCTCCCTCCCTCTGTGTTCATTCCTGGCACACGTGGCCTGTGGATACTCCTAAGAAGAAGGAAATTAGGGACCCGCCCCAAATCGCCCCTGCGGCCTCCAAGGGCCTGGCGGCACAGGCACTCTGCTTACCCCAGAGGGCCATGAAGACAGAGAAAAAGACAGTGGCGGGGTTGTCGAACAGGTGGCTGGCCCGGGCCGTGGCACACGCCGAGCTCATCTTCCAGTAGCTGCAGGTCTTGTCACACAGCGGACACATGGTAATGTTGTGTCTCTGGTCACACATCTCCATGCTGGAAGAGAGGGGCTGCCGAGAGTGCCGGGCCAGAATGTGCAGGGCCTCCTCTGGCCCACGTGCACCAGACGTCTCCTGGGAGCCACAGTGGGGGTGGGGGCAGTGCTGGGCCTGAGCTGGGGGTTGGTGAGGGCCCCCTGGTCCTGCCATAGTGGACACCAGGAAGGCACACCAACCAGCTGCCAGTGCCACATCCCTCCTCTCCATCGAGGTCCTGCTTCAGAGATGTGAGACACGTGCTGTCACCCAGGGCCCCACACTCAAGAGGGCCCTGCACTGGGTTTCATGCTTGGCTGTTCCCACCTTAAAATTCTTTATGACTTTGTAGTAAGAGTCCCACAGTTTCATTCTGCATGAGGCCGTAACTGCTGGAGCTCACAACTTCTGGGTTCTGTGCACTCCCACCCAGACTTGCTGCGTGGTCACCTCTCGGGGTACCCTTGATTGGTGGCACCCACAGCCTGCGCTGGAGCTACCTCCAGGAGAAGCCGAGGTTCCCCCACCAGCTTCCCTCTAATAACTGGGTGCTGTCAAGGCTTGTGCTAACAGTGGACGCTATCCACGTCTTTACATGTTAAGTCCCTGGAAACTGAAAGAGGAATAGGGTGAAGCCACAAGAACAGCACACCCTTCCTGAGACCTGGCCATGTGCCAGGCACCGTGCAGGTCTCCATGAGTCCTCGTGGGGACGCTGTGAAGAGGGACACATCCACCAGCTGCCGGGGGTGGGTGAGACACACCCCACGGGGCGCGCTCAGGAAATGAGGGGTGTCTGGCCAGGATGGTGGGTTCTGCTCAGTGTAGGCTTTTGCTCTGCTGAGCAGACACAAAGCCTGGGGCAAGTGCTCAGCCGCTACAGTTGGATGGGAGAGGGGAGCTGCATAAACCCCAGCGGCCTTTCTCCTCCACCCTGCCCCCCAGCATGCGAGCTCTCTGAAAAAAAACCAACATTTAAAGGCCGTCAGCTGTACGAGCAGGAGCCTGCACAGAATGTCCATCTGGCCCACAGCAGCTTTGGGGACTCGCTCAAGCCTGCCTTCACAGATGAGGAAAGGAGCCCAGAAGGGGAAGTGACTTGCCCAGGGCCACACAGCAGAGTGGGGACTCAGCTCTGATCTCTGTAACTGTAAAGTTGGTGGCCTGCATGGCTCATCGGCTGCCCAGAGACCACAGGAGGGACCCCTGCTGAGACCCCCTGGTTGGGGCGTGCTCAGCTATGCCTGCCTCGGTGTCACTGCCCAGGCCGTTTCACCTCAGACTGACTTTCTCCTTCTGGAACATGAGGGGAGGGGCCAGAAGAAGGCCCTTCCAGCTCTGGCCTGCCCTGCCCGTCTCCTCCCCACTAGCTTGGACAAGACTTTCAGCTATAAATAGACACGGCCTGAGTGTTCACTCAGGGGTGAGCCGGTTACCTGCAAGCAGGCTGAAAAGGCAAGGGTGCCGTTTTGGGTTTCTTTGCTTTTAATTTCTGATGCACCTGAATTTATGCACAGAATCACGCCTGGCCCACAGCAGTCGGTGTTTAAACGTCAGCTGAAGGGCACTGATGGGTCTTCCTCTGTCCAGCTCAGTGGGCGTTCTGGCTCAATTCTCTGGTACTCACCAAACGTTTATTAAAAAACTGCACATGACGTATGTGCCAGGCACTGTGTTGGACACAGGAGACGGAACGACCAATGGTGGCCAGCGTCACGGGCTTGAAGCACCCGGGGAAGTGAGCACCGATAGGCGTGAGCGGAGAGCGCGTGTGTGACAGGCGGGTGCACGCAGGCGGCCCGGCAGCAGGCAGCCGGAGCTGGGATGCGAATCTCAGCTCTAGCACTTGGGATCAGTGTGGCCTCGGGCAGGTCACTCGAACTCTTTGGGCCTCCGTTTCCCCATCTGTAGACTGGGGATGCGGAGAATGAAGAGCACTCATGTTACTGGGTTGTCAAGAGGATTAAACAGAGAACGCATGTGAAGCCCTGGACCAGGGCTGGCGCTCGTGGGCCACACTTCTGTTCTCACTATTATCATCATGGGAATAACCAGGCACCAGGCAGCTACAGTGATTTTAAAAGACGCCTCAAGACGGTGTCTATCTCTTGCCCTTCTCTGAGCTTCCTGTGTTCTGGGGGCCTCTCCTGGGAGGCAGAAGAGGTCAGTGTGTGAGGCAGTACATGACCGGAGTCCCTCTCAGGGGACCAGCCTGTAGAAGGCCCCCAACTCCCCGCCGTCGTTAGCGTGCCTCCTGAGGTCACAGTGACTGCCTGGCCCACAGGTGAGGGGCCTGGAGCCCTGAGGTGGGCAGAGCCGGGGAGGGCCAGGGCACCACATCTCAGACTGCTGTGAGCCCCATGGCCGCCCCAGCCCTCTTCCCTGCCAGCACCAACACCAGCCAGACAAAAAGCCTTTTTCTGCCAATTTTAAACCCTGTGCCTCTCCCTTCACCACCTTCAGCCAAAGTAAAGACAAGGAACTGGAAGGGCCTGGTCTTTGGAGTGGGTGCAGGGGTGGGTCAGCCTCCAAGGGAAACAAGACCTCCCACTTCCTCCAAGGCACCAACCAGGCCAAGGCCAAGCTCGGACAGGCCTCAGGGATCCCCTATAAGTGCTGTGTGCCTCTCTGGCCGTGTGACAGGAGGCTGCGGTGCTGGCCTGGCCTCGGGAGCTCAGCGCCCTTGTTGGGGCGTCCACGCCTGCCTGAGCAGAGCCTTCCGGCCGAGGCAGCTGGCAGGGGCACGAGGACGGAAGGTGGAGCAGTCCCCAGCTGCCTCCCAGGGGACCAGGAGGGCTCCACTGACCTCATCCCTCTGGGGTTTGGAGTTCAATCTCCACCAGGTCTAGGCTACTTTGATCTTCACCACAGTCAAACCCCAGCACGGTGACCTCCTGTCACACTATTAGCAAACAAAGGGACAAGCTTTCTCCTGCCTAAGCCCAAAATAACTCTGGAGGGGACGCAAGCCAGATTCCTTTAATGTTTGATTCTGGGTGGGGGGAATATTTTAGGTGTTATTCATGTAGTAAAATGTAATTTACACAAAAATGTACCGGATATGGCCTTTCTGTGCCGAGGGTCCTAACAGGCCAGTTTCCTCGCCAGGTAGAGGCCCACTTGCTCTTTACTGCCTGGAATGTCCGGTGTATTTTCCAAGCCATAGCTCTGCTTTAGAGATACTGGGCTGAGTCGTAAGAAATGTAACTGATTCATGTCATGGGACTTTTCCCGAGACCGTGAGCTCCTGCGAGACAGGGCCAGCGGGCAGTCAGCTTTCTAAACACCGGTTTGCCCATCAGCACAGTGGCCTGTGGGCCTAACACACAACAACGTTGTCTTGGGGTCATTGTTAGCAGGCCTAGGAAATAGCTAGAAAGGACGGGAGACTTCTACGCATGTGAGGATGGCGTCCGCCGAGCTCGTAAGGCTTCCCTTCTGTTCTGGCTGCCATTCTGGGAACGGCTCAGCCCCGCAGGAGGCCGGCCTGTCTCTAGGGTCTTGGCCTTCATCCCAGAGCCCCCACACCTGCCTGAACCCTTGGTCAACAGCAGAAGGAGCACAAGCTCCGTGATCCGATCCGAGGCCTGCGTCTGCTGTTCCTGCCATACTTTCCAGAGCCCTGAGGACAAGGGGAGCTGCGTGGAGAGACCTGGCAGGCTGGGTATCCTGCCCTGAGGCCTCTGAACATCATTTGTCTCATTTCCTGACCTCAAGAGGAAGAAGTGCATTATCCTGTCACACAATGACTAACAACTAACAGGGGAGGGAAAAAAAAGAAGTGAAAAGGAGCTGCATATTTGTTTTCTGTGGCCTTTCAACAATAAAACGTCTCCTAGGGCACAGACACCTAAAAAGGACGCCTGGTCTTCGATGCCAATCAAACCCCTTGCACGGCGCCTCTCGTCCTGATGGTGTGCGGCCTGGCGTGCCGTGTCCGCGGCTGGGTGTGTGTGGGAGGCGGGCTGAGCCCCAGTGCAAGGCAGCCTGGCGCTGCGTCAGGAACGGGGCTCCTTCCTAAGGAGAGCGGCCACCTACCTGGGGATGTTTTCATTGACAGTGGCGCATCCGTAGAGGAAAACGATGACCCCGACCACGGAGGCCGGGATAAGCATCTGGGTATACACGCCCAGCCAGGCAAAGTACAGGCCGATCTTCTCCCCGAAATACTTCCTGCACCGTGGGGCAAAGCCAAACATAGACAAGCTGACTCGCATTCTGTACCAGTGAGGAGACATGTCCCATCCCCTCCCCAGCCCAATTCAGGGTCACCAATTCTCTAGACCAAGAAGTAGAGAGTGGGTGGGGCTCCGAGCTAGGCCATCAGGTTTGGAGGTACTCTCTGCCTTTCCTCTGCCCGCCCCTTTTTTGTACCCCCAGGAAGGTAGGAACATTTCCGTTTGGGACGCCCACACTGGTGGATGGGATGGATGGCCCAGCGAAGCTGCCAGCTTCATTTCAAGTCCTGTTCAGCTAAGAGCTGGAATGAACTCTGGCCTGGAGGCACCAGGAGAACCAACAGCTCGTCATTAAGCATTTTGGCACCTTGATGGGTTTAAATTAATTTTCATGGGCTGAACACTGGTCTACATGTTCCCACAGGACACACACGGCTTAGTCCAGTCTGCCCCACTTCCTGCCCTTGGGACAGAGGTCTTCTTGGGAGAGGACGAATTTTGAGGCAGCTCTTCTGTTCCTCTCCACACAGCAATGCAAGAAACCCCCACCAGCTGCCCAACTGCTGGGCTCTGAATGTAGGAGGAGGCAGTGAATACGATGGAGAACCCCTCCTCCAGTGCATTCGAAAAAAGTGCTAAAACTAAGGCTGGCCCAGGCTACTGGTCCCGCTAGAGACCTTGGGTCCTCTGCACAAGCTCTTCAAGTTCAAACAGGTTCCTAGATACTGAATACTCAGTGCAGTTGAAACCTATGGGGACATTTATCCAACTGACATCCAAGTAGGGACTCACCTCCTACAACCTCTGCCTGAGGAGCCAGGCCTGTTCTGGGTGTTCCTCTTACCTGACCAGGTCTATGGGCTGGTACTTATAAAAGACCCCGTAACTCGCCCACTCTTCGTACAGGAGCTGGGAGAGAGAAAATAGTGAGGGGCCCGTGAGAATGTGATATTCCCAGTTCACTCCCCAGGACACAGAGCTACCAGGACGCTGATGAATTCCTGTTCTCAGTTCATAGCTACATCATTCATTCATTCACTCACTCAGAGTTGGCCACGTGCCAAGTCCCCTGCTGGGCACTGGGCTTCCAAAAGTGAGTTTGGTAAACACAGCCCTGAGCCCTGAATTCCCATTCTGGCAGGGGAGATGGATGTGAAAAAGTGGATCACAGCTTTCAGCTCTGGTAAGGATCCCAAACAACCCACCGCGGTGAGCCTGAGCTGGTACTGGAGGCCGGCAGCGCGGTGCGGGCACTCCCCGAGCAAGAATGAGCCTACATTTTTAGGTGAAGGTGGGGATGGGAAAGAAGCTTTGGGCATCATTATGAAATCCTCACCCTTCCTAATTTGATTCAGATTTCATCTAAAATGGTCGGATGCTTTTCCGTTTAGGTTTCCTGGTCGTACCTGTCACACACCAAACCATCTTTATAAAGGACAGAATCCACCAGTTTCTGGAACGGAGAAATACAAGTGGCAAGATTTTTAAGTCTCATGGGACGCAAAGAGCTCGACATTTATCTCCTGAGATGGGTTGTCTGATTAACATGCTTTGTGAAATAAATGAAATCGACACACACCCCATTATCCCCCAGGCTTTGGGCAGGGACAGTAATGAGCGTGACAGATTGGAAGCCTTGTATGAACACGTAGAGGGTGTCCTAGGAAAGACTCCATGTCAGGACTGCTGGTTCTAAGAAAGAAATCCCACGCATGTGGGTAATTAGTGCTTTACCGACCATAACGTAAAGCCTAAGGTCAGACAGCTGGGTGGAGGGGAGCTGGGACCTTCCTGGGACCGTCTGTGCCTCAGCCACCTGTCTCTGCTGGATCAGATGAGAAACGGGCAAGAGGCAGGCAGGGGCACACCCATGAGGACTCGCCAGTCCTCTTCTGTATACTGCAGCTTGCCTTGGGTCCTTTTTCCTTTTCTTAATACTGAATTTAAACATATTTTTTTTGGGGGGGTCTCCTATATTCAGATTCAGCTGTGGCCCCATGAAAACATGGACCATCTTATCACCCCAAACATGCTATGCTATGAACGGAATGTTTGTGTCCCCAAAACTCATATTGAAGTCCGAACCCCCACTGTAACTGCATTTGGAGATGGGGTCTTTATGGAAGTAACTGAAGTGAAATGAAGTCCTAAGAATGGGGTTTTGATCTGAGAGGGCCGGTGTCCTTATCAGGAGACATCTGAGCTTTCTTTTTCCATGCATACACACGGAGGAAAGGCCACGTGAGGACACAGTGAGGTGGCCGTCTGCAAGCCAGAAAGAGAGCCTTCACCAGAAGTCAACCCTGCCAGCACCTTAATCTTGGACTTCCAGCCTCCAGAAGTGTGAGAAATAAACGTCTGTTGCTCTGTTACCAGCCTGAGCTAATGCATTCTCCCCCACTGACTTTGTGCATTTCTGTGCACACAGATATCTGCAAGGAAGTCTCTGAAGATTAAAAATGTGTAAGAGGCTCGCTGGGTGGGTTCCACAGACCAGGGAGTCAGGGGTCCCTAGCAATGGCCCTCTAGTGAATGGATCCATTTCCTCAGGCTCCTTCTGGATTCCTGAGAAAAAACGCTCAGGAGAATACAAGCGCTGTTTTCTTTCTATCAAAAGTCAACACACATGCCTCTGAAAAGCAGGAGGGAAGTAACTTAGAAAAGCAAAACACATTCTTAATACATTAAAAGTGACCCTTGCTGTCAGAATCCTGGGTTTTGCCTGCTCTGATCTTTATGAAAGTAGTTGTCTTTAGGGTTTTAAGTCCTTCTCTAAGTGGTACAAACAAGATGTGTTCAGCAGGATTCCAAGTTCTGACAGACGGACGGCAAGGCTTGCTGCTAGCAGGTGAGCCTTTGCAGCTTCCGGTAAGGAACTGGGCTGCACGGGGCCTCCCCCGTTGTCTCAGAGGGAAAAGCATCCAGGAATGACAGCTGTGCTCCTGGGCTGGGGGTTGGCTCTGCCAAGTGTGGAGTGGGCAGACTCTCCCTCTCTGAGCCCCTAGTGGTGGTCCTGGGCAGATCCTACTGGGAGTCCTGCGTGGGTCACCTGGGCAAGCCCCCTGCTCTGAGCCCCATCGTCTCCTTCGTACTGAAGGGTGCTGTTTTTCCTGCCAGTCACAGAGTGAGCCCAGATGGGCTCGTGCCTGTCAGAGTGCTTTCCAAAGGCAGAGTGCTGGTGGTTCCTTACGTCTCACTCTCCTGGCAATGCAGCAAATGACGAAAAGCCTACACTTTTACTCTGTAAACAGGGAGGTCTCAGCCAGCAAACTGATGAGATTGCACAGCATTTCGGGAAAAGCAAAGTGGCCGACACTCCTGGGCAGCTTCCTCCCCTTAGCTGACTGAAATCAAGTCACTGATTTATACCACAGACGGACTGAAACTGGGAGATGCACCAGAGGCAGGGAGGGAGGGAGGGAGGGATAGAGGGAAGGAGGGAAGAGACAGGGAGAGAGTGAAGGAACGAGGGGAGACGCCATGAAAGCGCTTCTGGAAGGCATGGCCACGTCACACTGGTCACTCTGCTCACAGGCCTGCCACAGCAGGCTGGCTGCCACCACTGACAATTGTGACAGTTGGGGGCACACCCAGCCTGCTCCATAAGCCATTTTACCTCTGGGATTTTCTACCTGTCCAGAAGCAAACATCTATCACTGCGGCCATCAGCATAAAGAAATCTGACTTTAGATTTTCCTGTTACCAGTGGCAGAACTCTCAGGCTGCATTTCAGCCTTGTGAGTAGGGTGGGGGTGCTGGGGCCCTGGGTGCGCCTGTAGGGGCTGCTGGCTCAGTCACAGTGACCCAGAACCTTCCAGCACACAGACCTCGGAGGGATCTCAGCTCAACCCGCTAGCATTCCTCCTGCCCAGACCTCCCAGCTGGGCCTCCACACCGGGCAGGCTCATCACGGCACTGCAGTCTCCTTAATGACTGAGACTTGCCCCTTGCCATCTACCCCCATAAGGGAGGTCCCAGGAGGACAACTTTGCCTGCTCTGTGTCATCCCCACCACCTCGATCGAGGCCTGGGGCAGATAACAGGTTTCCAGTGAGTAACTGATGAATGAATGAGTGAGTGAGTGAATGAATGAATGAATGAATGAATGAATGAAAGAAAGAAAGAAAGGAAGGAAGAGTCAGGCCCTGTGACTCCCAGTCCAGCAAAAGATGGAGCGACCTCAGTCTACACCTAAAGGAGGGGAGCCACCCCCCCGCCCCCCCAGTTATAGCCGAGCCTGCCTCTTGCTAGAAGATTCCTACTTGTGCCCCTACCCCTCCAGCTCAGTACAAGGCAATGGCCTTGGCTCAGCTGTGTCCCCCTTTCTGTCCTGTGAGGTACCTGGGGTGAGGCACCTGGGGCGCCTGCACGGACAGGATGCCACAGATGCTGTCACTGGAAAGACAAAATACTTAGAACCAGGTCATTTCAGGTGGGGTCACTGTGGCAGAGGAAGTTCTCCAAGGTTCTGAGTTAGGACCCAAACTGACCTGAGCCATCCTCCCTCGCTCGATTTTTTTCCTGTAATCCATCACCCACTCATCTGTCTGCCCATCCATCTATCATCCATCTGTCCATCCATCCGTCCATCGTCCATCCATCCACCCACCCACCCACCCATCTGTCCATCCATCTATCATCCATCTGTCCATCCGTCCATCATCCATCCATCCATCCATCCATCCACATATCCATCCACCCACCCACCCACCCATCTGTCCATCCATCTGTCCATCTGTCCATCGTCCATCCATCCACCCACCCACCCACCATCCCACCCATCTGTCCGTCCATCCATCCGTCCGTCCATCCATCTGTATACCCACCCATCCACCTATTCAAGACTCCCTGACTACCCCCATGGCCAGGCCTTGTGTCCATTGCTGGGACGTGAAAAGGGGGTGGGCAGAGGGTGGGCAGCATGCCAGGCAGAGAGAACAGATGAGTCTGCATAAACCTGGAGCGGTGTTTGCTGGGCCTGGCACACAGTAGTGCCCAGGCAATAGTGCCTGGAAAAGTAACTGAATGAGACCGTCTTGGCACTGCCGTGACCACGGGCTGAGTCGTCTTCAGATTAGCAAGGCAGCCGGCCAGTGTGGCTGGAGCAAGGGGAGGCGGGTAGGGGATCAGGGTGGAGGGAGCACTGAATTAGGCCAGCGGGGGGTCGCTGGTACCATGAGGGAGGGCTTCAGCGAGTGGCAGAGGGGTGCAGAGGGCGACACGCTGACCAGAGTTGTCCGGGCGGGCCGTGCAAGGATGGGGGAGTGCTGTAAGTCGTGGGGTCTCAGACGAATGCCAGATGTTCCACTAAAAATAACCAAATATGTAATTTTTGTGCTAACTCAGATAGCATCTTCAGCTGGATTCCTGAGCGGGCAAGTTGTGTCAAGTACCAAAAGTTTAAAAACACGTATGGGGGGCTGGACAGAGGAGCAAATGGAGAACACTCCAGACACAGAGGTTCCCGCGGCCCCTGCGATTTGGGACAAGGCTACCATTGTGAAGTTCTCAGGGAAGCGTCTCCACCCCCCACCTCAGAAGGATGCCCTCCCGGGAGCAAGAGGCAGGACAAGGGGGGCTGAGATGGATGCACAGTACAGGGGGGCTGCTCCCCGAGGTGAGGGAGGTTTGTGCTCATTTGGGGAACCGACAGGGACTGAGGTGGAAGTGGGGAGCAAGGCTAGTACCCAGGCGTGGGGCCGTGTGTAGGGTGGCAGGAAAGAACCTTCTTGAGCGTGGAGGGGAGGATGAGAAATGGCTGTGGTGGGGGAGACGCTCACGTGGGCGTGGGGTGGAGGAAAAGAGATTCCAGGAAAAGCCACGCTGAAGAGGCTGTTTCCCAAAGTGCGTCCCTCGGAACACTAACTCAATAACTTTTCCATTAGAAAGGGCTCCAGGACAAGTAAGCTTGAGAAACACTGGGTTGAACACCGTCCAACAAGTGTCCCCAGGTCCTGCTGGGGGCCGTGGCTCTCTGTGCGGCTGGCCACAGTGCTTCCCAAACTTACCCGCCCAGGAGCAGGGCAGAATTAGGCCAAATGTCAGTAAAGGTGGCTGGAGGTTGGTTACCCCGGTTACGACACAGGTTTGAGCCTGGCCAGGTCCGGTGGAGGGAGAGCAAAGAGGACGGGGCAGTCTCTGAGGAGCACACCCTTTCACACGTTCACCAGAAACGGCCACGGACACTTCCGAGAATCAGAACGAGCACAGCCAACCAACGAAACGGAATTCACCAACGTTCTCCCTCAGATGTGGGAGGAGAAGCATCGTTCCCGCGGGTGGCCGCTACGCACCCTGGCGGGAGCGCCCTGACCCTCCCGCGGGCCCCAGGGTCCCTCCAGGCCCCGATAGAGCACGTTCCGCTCTGTGTCATCAACTTACCTTTCTGTCATTGAAGTCCACGTCCTCACCTTCATAGTCGCCCTGTTCAAAAAGAGAAAAGGGACGTTCTTATCATCCAAGGGAGCTTTCGAGTAGCTCAGACTCCTCATTTTTCCAGACGAGCTTCACACACCCTCACTGATACGGTGAAGATAATCCTAGGACAAAACTTCACACAGAGTGGAAGATAGACGAAGCCTCCTTCCCCGATACAAAGAGCTCTCTGTGTGTCCCATGGCTGCTTGGCGTCACCAGCCACCAGCGGGAAAGCCCAAACCGCCCCAACACCGACACAAAGTCCAGGAAAGGACCCATGGTCAGGACCTTGGAACTGGTAACACAAAAGAAAGAAGGCTTCCGGGGCTGGAAGAGTCGTATCAATAGGGTGGACATATGTCCCACGCTGTGTCTTGTTCCCAGTGCCCTGTCCAGGTGGTGTCTCCTTTCACGTTCAGTGTCCCAGGAAGGACGATAAATAATATGGTCACTGTACATAGACATCAGGAGCCCAACACTCCCGTTTTATCGATGGAAACACTGAGTCTCAGAGAAGCAAACTGACTTTCCTGAGGACAGATGGCTGAATTTCGTCAGACCTGGGACTCAGATCTAGTCTCCAAGCCCAATGGAAGAGGAGGAGGGTCTACAAGTCAAAAGTGAGCCCCGTGTACCAGCAGTTGACACCAGTGACTAAGCAAGAGCCACAACAGAGGCTCTGTGAACCAGCCATGGCATGGCTGGTATGCCCACGGGTCCAGAGGATTGCCAGGCAGATAAGGCTGAGGCCTCCTGGAGGGCTGCCTGCTACCTGTTGCAGGTCCTTCCCTGACCCCCGCCAGCCCTGCCAGCCCCTCCAGGCAGGGAGGACTTCACCACCAGGCAGGCAACCCAACGCCCTGATCTTTGAACGGAGACCCTCAGAGCAGTTTAACCAGTTTCCTCCAGAGTTTTCCGGGACCCTCCCCTGCCCACGCCCAACCTTTTAGCATTTCCCAAGTTTCTTCTCAGGGAAGACAGCCACATGGTCCCAGCAGCAGCACCTCATTGATCCAGAGGTCAATTAGCTGGTGACCTCAAGGGGGGGTGGATGCCAGACGTGAAGGAAGGTCAAAAGCTGCTGAGTGGCCAGCTGAAATGTCAAAGTCCTTTCTCTGTGATTGACACACTAATTACAGGAGACCCCCTGGGGTCTCCCTCAGAGCAGAGCAGCTTCCTCCACACATGACTCCAGCAGGTGGCTATCGGCCTGGCACCAACACCCTGCATCCTGCTGAAGATACTCTCATCGAATGAAAGAATGCAGCAAGCAAGGCATTGGAGGGGTGGCAATGCTATGGGCCACGCACGGAGGGCAGCGAGCAGTGACGTCAGACAACTTAGTGGTGAGGGAGACAGATGATGAAAACTTTCGAGCCAGAGCTGCCAAGCACAGAGGCCAAGTTCCCTGCGGGCAGTATTCTGTTGGAGAGCATGGGGTGTACTTGGCCCCACTCAGAGTGATGTAGCTCCCTAAACGTTTGGAGACAGCTTAGGTACTTAAGGAGGCGGGTGCCCTTCAAGTGCATGGAAAATTCATGGATGTAAAATTCTATATTCCCTCAAGATGCCCCAAGTCCATCATCCAGCTGGAAAGGACCCTGGAAGGAGAGCCAGAGGACCTAGGCTTTTCGGGAGGAGCCGGGAGTGACGGCCAGGGTCTGCGGGGCCTGAACCCTGCCCTTGAAATATTGTCCACCAACAGGTCACTCACCAAGGCAACTTGAGAAGATCCAACCCAAATCAACACCGCATTTATGGAGCGCCCACTAGGAACGAGCGTGGGGCTTTCATGAGCTACACTTACAAGGAGTGGTGCCCAAACAGTGGTGTCTTTGTGGGACAGGGAGCATCAGAAGCCCAGAGGAGGAAGGAAGAGATCAACTGTGCCGGAGAAGGGGGGACAAGGAAAAGCTTGGAGCGGATGTGATGCTGAGTCTGCCCTGGGGAGTGGAGAGGCGCTGTCTAGGCAGCAGTGGCAAGGAAGAGCATTGCAGGCAGAAGGAGCAGCAAACAGGAAGTTACAAATGTGGGAGAGCTGGTCCGTCGACCCCAGGTTCCTACAGTGCGTGACAAGGGGCCGGGCCGCAGGTCATGGTCCAGGGGGTGGCGCACTGCTGTGCTGGCACCCTCTGTTTGTCCAGTCCTGTGTGCCTGAACATCCTTTCATTTCTGTATTCCCTCTGACACCCCCTGCGGCCCTGGCCACGGGACAGGGCAGGTATCATTCCCGACTCGCAGGTGGGAAGGCTGGGGCTCCGAGACAACAAGGCAATGCCTCCATTCAAGGATGCCGAGTGAGTGCCCGGGGCCAGAATCCGGGTCCCCGGCCCCCAGGCCCGCCCTCTCTTTCCAGCTTCTCGGCTCCTAGTCTTTGCAGTAACACAATTTGGAAAGTTCCAGAGGTCCTTTGTCCGGGCTTCCCACACTGCTCGGGCCTCAGGGCCATTCCCAGTGCCCTGCTGACCTCTAGTCCCTGTTTCCATAGAGATAATAAGAAGAAAATCATCTCGCTCTCTCTATCCCAAGCCAAGACAACACGCGGCCATGGCCACGGGCTATATTTGTCAGGAAGATCCCAGCGGGATTTGGAGATTCAGCTCAGGAAGCTGGCCACTAGCTCTGAGGAGACAGAGACATATGGAGCCCTGGTGATTGGCCAACCCGGAGAGGCCAGGGACGACATTTCATGCCCAGCTGGCCGCAGTGTTTCTGCCACAAACGTCCCTGTTTGGGTGGAAGTGTTCGGCAAGAAACGGCGGGCCCGCGGGTAACTTCTCAGTCCCCACCTGAGGGAACAGAGAAGGCCTGGGCACAATTGACATTTAAGGGAGAACCAAAGCAGGAAGCCAGACCACAGGATAAGTAGAGCTCCCTGGCTGGGGGAGGCGTGGCCCGTGGGGATGGCAGGCATCCGCTGTGGGTCCAGGCCACTTACGTCGTGTAGGGGGTAGGCCGCCGAGTAAACGCCATTGGCCAGCAGGCTCGTGATACCTTAAAAATAAAGGCAGAGAGAGGATTATGGACCAGGCACGTCCCCCGCTGCAACTCGTTCCATCAGCGCGGTCCCAGGACTGTCTCAATCACCGAGAATTTTCTCAAAGCGAACCACACCTGGCTGCGCAGAGCCCAGCAACCTTCCTGGGGTTTCCTCCCCGGGTTCGACTAGATGACAAAAACATGCTCTATTGGCAGAATTAGGAAGACACAGAGGAAACCCCAAGAGGAAGTTACGTCTGGGAGGAAGGAGGAACCCCCAAACCTGCAATTCACCAACTACCCCGCCTGCTTGAGGGCAAGCCTGCAGATCAGAAAGATGGATTTTAAGTGGTTAGAAAAGCTGAATCATGAGAAAACTATGATGGGAAAATTGATGGTGTCAGAAACACACATACAATTTGGAATTAGATTTTAGGTTGATTGGAAAAGCCAAAGAGGAGGCCTGTGGGCCCCGTGCTGGGGCAGAGGCACTTACCATATTTACCACATTTTCGCCTTTTATTTAAAAGGGCAGAGTCCTTCTTTCTTCCCTCTCCTTGCCCTGTTTATACATCGGCTATTAGTTACATGCAAAAGGGCCTGAAAGGATCAAAGCTGCATTTGGGGGAGAAAGTGCACTGTGGTCCAGTGCTCCTGGGGCAGTGGGATGAGAGCCAGGCTCTTATTTGCAGACCCCAGGCCCTGCACCTCCTGGACTCCGAAGGTGTGGATTCAGGCGCCAGGCAGATGCAGCAGTGCATGGGAACAGAGTTCCTGGGAGTCTGGTCTTGCTCCACACACATCCTTGGGGGACAGCGCCGCTGAGAAGTTTCCATGAAGCCCCTGTTAGTCACGGAACCCTCTGCCTTGCCCAAGAGGCTTTCTATGTAATAAGTGAGTCAGATTTTTCAGGGGCTTGGCTGGTCCACTCTCTGCTACTGTGAAAGTGGTGGGAGAGTGACTTTCTGAAGTCCGCTTAAAAACAGACCATTTCCTTGGTGAGTGATCTGGACTGGTCAGGGCACCTGAGAGATGATTAGAGAGAGGTGGGAGCACGTGGCTAAAGTCACACATGAGTGAGACATTCACCTGCAGTAAAAGACGGACATGGGGTCTGGTCCAGGTAGTCTCCTCCTCCCTGTTCTCCCAGGAGCTGCCAGTGTGCAGGCTGCTTGCCCTGTCTGCAGGGCTCGCCCCTCACATTCTTCAGGTCTAGGCCTTCTCCAACCACTGCTCCTAATCCCCCAAGCGATCCCCATCCCCTTCAACTGCCAGGTTGGGTTCTGGTTTATCTGACTATTTACTATGTGTTTCCGACCCCGGAATACAGACCCCCTGAGGGCAGGGAGCTCCTGAGAAGAGGCTTGGCGTGTGACAGAATCCATCACTTGCTGCGAGTTGAATGAATGATTCAGAGGCCCGCATGGCCTACGGGCAAGGCAATAACATGAAATGGGGGTGCAGAGAAGGCCCCTCAATCCATCTGCTCTGTCACCCGGCACTGGGAACCAGCCCTGCCAGACAACGGGCAGGAACAGAGCGCCTACCCCCAGGGAGCACCCGGAAAGGGTTCAGTTCCCGAGATCAACCCTCAGACCCTGGACTCTTTGCAAACCTTCACAGCAACCACGGCAGTTTCCTCGCAGAGGGCCTCGAGGGGCCCCACGGGGACGCTGAGGTCCGGACGCAGCATGGGACTAGGACCACGCTTCCTCCCCACTCTGGTGACCTGGGCCCTTCTGGAGGCTCTCCCTCTGTCGGAGGTGGGCCAGGCCTATGGGGACAGTTTTCCTGGGCTCCCCTTAACCCCTGGATGAGGGCCTCCCCTCCCACTGTCTCGGGGTACAGCTTAGAAATATCAGGCCTGGAAGGGTGTCCCTGTGACCGGCCAGAAGCCATACCAGCCTGGGGACACGCAGCCCACCTGACCCTGGAGGGTTCATCCTCTCTGCCCTGTATCCTGGGCTTGTCCCCGGGCCTTCAGCTGCTGAGTATTTTACTCCTTCTCTTGTTCTCCATTTCCCCGCCCATGGCGTCTCTCCCTCCACAGGAAGACAGATGCGTGTGTAAGGACCCTCTCTCCCGGAAGGGTGCACAGACTCAGGCCCTTACCAGGCCTGCCCTGCAGCCCTGCAGCCACAGCCCTGGGACCTGAGACACTCCTACAGTCCCTTATGGAACTGTTAGCACAGTGCTTGTCCGGCCATAACACAACTCGAGGAGAAGGAGGGAAAGGCGAGAAAGGCATTCCTTTGCTCTGAAATGTTCCACGTTAGCAAACACCCGCGTGGGGGCAGTTCCCGTCCACAGGCTTTAATCACAAAGGTTGTGC
Organism: Rhinolophus ferrumequinum; assembly: GCF_004115265.2. Classification (NCBI taxonomy): domain Eukaryota; kingdom Metazoa; phylum Chordata; class Mammalia; order Chiroptera; family Rhinolophidae; genus Rhinolophus; species Rhinolophus ferrumequinum. Next base: position 3,172,726 of record NC_046294.1, read on the forward strand.
ATCTGTGGCTTCAGGGGTTCTGTAAACTGAGACCCGAGGAGCTTGGCTGGGGTGGTCCTGTGGCAGCTTCTGGAATCAGGGCGTGTGTCAAGGGGAGTGCCTTCCAGCAAAGCCTGCTGTGGGGCTGCGTCACCCCATGAGCCTGCTTGGCTGCATCCAGCCTAGGGTGCTGCTTTGGGCCGTCGCCCCAGCTGGAACCCTAACAACTTCCTGCTGGATTGTGAGGGACAAGAGAGGGTTAAGACACCTGGTTCCCCTACAGCTTCCAGAAGCCAGGATTTACCACGCGTGTCTGTCTCCACACACCACCACAAATGCCTCCAGACAAAGAGAGGCAGACCTGGGAGTAAAAAGTGCCAGGCTTTGGTAAAACGGCCCCTCGGTCCTGGAACGGCTCTCCTGTCTGAAACTGTCACACAGGCTTAAATCAAAACCCTCTAAGAAACCCCAAGGGGGCTGCCCACCCCCCACGGAGATGATTCTGAGGCAAGATTACCCCTGGGAAAACCAGCACTGATGTCAAGCCCCAAAAATGTCCTTACCCATGCTGTACTTGGCTTTGGTACACGTTGTTCTTTTCAGAATTTCATAGACCTAGTGTGGAGACAAAAAGGGGCGGACCATCACTCAGGCTGCAATGGCATGCAGCAACTGCCGTGCGATCGCCGAGAAGGGACGTGGTCGAGTGTGACTAGTGATGACCTCCCACCCCTCTCCAGGGACAGCGGCAGACTTTTCTGAGGATGCGTGGTCAGCAGCTTCAGGGGCTCGATGTTCTCAGGGATAAGTAAGTATGTCTCGAAGGGGTCCACGGGATACTTCCCTTCGTGCAGCATCGCCCCTGTGTCACGCTGCTGTTCAGGGTTAGGAGTTGTCCCAGGTGCCTTGCTTGATGGGCTATTATTCCTACAGCTGAGAGGTGAGTTGGAATTTGGAGGTACAAGGACACAGCCAATAGGACAACGCCCGGGTACAGCCCTGAATGTTCTAGAAACCCAGGGGCAAGTCTCAGGATTCCATTCCAAACTGTGTGAGGAGGCAGCAGAGTGTGGGGTGTCTGGCAGAAGCCCCCCTCAACAGCCACACAGCATCCCAGTTCCATGCCCTCTTCACTAATGAAACATTTAGCTTGGCGGCCTCAGGAGCCCCAGCTGGGGAGTCTACCTGCCTGGGTCTGAGTTCTGGCTCCACCACTTGTAGCTGTGTGGTCTTGGGCAAACTATCTCACCACCCTGTGCCTCAGTTTCCCCACCTGCCAAATGGGATGAAAATAATCGGCCCTACACGATAGAGGTGCGGGTCAGAGCACACCAATCCCCCTCGGAACCCTCTGCGCTCCCACTCACTCGGGCAAGGCCAACGGCCTTCCAGGAGCTCCCCCGACCCGACTGGCTGACCTCCCCCCATCTCTGTCTGTTCCAGCAACTCCAGCCTCCTGGCTCCTCCTCTCACTCACCAAACCCTCTTCCACAGCCTCAGGGCCTCCACTCTGCCTGTTCCTTTTGCTAGAAGCACTTGCCCCCTGAGCTTTAATTAGGGGGAACTTCACAGGCCACAGAGCACCCACCATTTGCCTCACTCTGCCTTCTGACTCTGCTGTCTTGTCCTGAAGTGCATTCCACCACCTGCCCTATTATAAATGTGCCTATTGCCTCTTCCCACCCGGTCTTAGAAACGTGGTGGGTGCTCAATAACTGCCCACTGAATGAAGGAATGAGTGAAGGCATGAATGAATGGAGCACTCAGATGGCTCCCTCCCCATTGCCCCCCCAAACCTAACCGGTGGCCTCTTCCTGACCGTGAGGATCCCCTTATAACCACCGCCTCCCATCACAACCCTATTCACAACTGCTGCTGTGACTCTGCATCGGCTTTCCATCTGCCTCCCGCAGCGGGCCACGGGCAGTGACCTCTGAAGGACAGATCTGACTGCATCTTGAACTTTGCCCCATGCCCTTCTCTGGCTACCTAGCGCCCAAAAGCGGAAGGCCTAAGTCCTGAGACCAGCACTTCGGATCTTTCCCCTGCTCTTCCCAACTCCTAGCTACTGGCACACTGGGCGACCCTGATGCCAGGAGCTCAGGGAAGGAGGCCGGAGGTGCTGTTGCATTTCAATACCTTTGCCTGTAACGAACTCACCCCAAGCTTTCTTGCGGATCACGGACTGAACTCAATTTTATAGCAGATCCCCAATGAGATGGGGGCTGGAGCTTTCGATTCACCTATGTTCCCCCGTCCCCCACCTCGGCCACCTCCCCGACAGCAAGCATCTGGCCTGTGTTTCTGGGGAGCATTTGGCAGCCTCAGATAATGTAAAAAGATGGGGTGGACATGCATGTTGGAACACGGGCACGTGCCTCAGTTAATTCAGTTGGCCGTTGTCTTGTATCTCACACCAGTGCAGGAAAGGGAAACCATCCAGGTTAAAACTGGGGCTGGTTCTTCCACATCTGAGGGACAGGGATCACCTCTTGTGGACACGTCAACCCCAAGCTATATCAGGCGGCTGATAATTTTGCATAAACAAGTTCCTTGCGGTTTATAATTATGCGATTTAATTGCTAAAATTAATCAGCAACACGGTCAATAATAAAAATCACAGCAGCAGCTCTGTTCCTGGAACTGCATCCTGGTTACCCTTGGTGGGGGCACATGGCCGCCCTTTGACCGGAAAGCCAGGGTCAGCATTGTTCAGGTGCCGGCTCAGTGACTCCCGAGGTCACGAGGCTGGGAGGGAATGAAGGGTGACGGTACCCGGATCTGCCTGTCCTGGCAGCGGCCTTGAGCCCCTCACGCCAATGGGACCTGCACCACTCTCTCACCTGGCCACCTGCCAGTCTCAGGATGTGGCCATGAGAGGCACTTATTTACTCAAGGTCAAGCTCTGCACCTCACCCCACTAGGCTGGGCTTTCGGGGCAGGAGGAGAGAGCAGCAACAACGGCTTGGCTGCGAGGTTCATTTCTTGTTTAGATAAAAGCTGGGTCCTGAGCCGTGCACGGCCCAGCCTGGCTAGCAGACAAGTTGGCAGCCAATGCATAAACATTCAACCAATACCTTGAATAGGGTAGGGTGGCCTGATCAGGTTTCAAACCTCAGTCAGCTCGCCTGGCAAAGCCCCAGATATCTACCCCAACACTATCACTCCTGCCAGGCCTGCCTGCTGGGCAACCTCAGGGTCTGGGGCCCGCCAGCTAGGAGCGTACAAGGCGGGAGGCAAGGAGGCCGGGGAGGTGGGTCGGGAGCGGCACACACTGGACCCCGCGAAAATCACCCAAGGAACCCCTCTGCCTCTTTCCTGCTGTATCTCCTCTCCTCCTCTCCGGCCTGGGCTGGGCCATCCCCTGGGCCCCACGCAGCCCTCTTGGTTATATTATTCTAATTATTTCAGTCACAGACAATTAGAGCCTCTTCCACCCGGAGGAATTTCTCCAAAATGAAATTATCATCAGTTTCCCCGGGGCCACCTTGCTGGTGACGAGCAAATCCCTCCACGACACTTACTATTGTGCTCCGGGTTTTGCTGTCGAAAAAGGAATCCTTGTCAGACAGGTCAAATCTGTTGAAATACCGGGAAGAAAAAGAGACACAGATCACGGGAGTCAGCTCTCCAGGTTTCTAAGGCCTTGGGGAGCACTCTGTCCCCATGAGCAGCAACTGTGAAATCGGTGAAACTGCAGGCCAGGTGTGACGCGACCTGGGCACTTGGAACAGTCTGTTTCTTCTGCCCCCACCCCTCTGGGAGGCTGGGAAACCTACAGAGGTGGGAAGCAACCCTAATGGCCAGTGTGCTCAGACCTCCCCCTCAAGGGTCCTGTCTCCTTCTGATGATAAAATTAGTGGCCAGTTTTTGGTCTCTGTCTCACTACTGCTGGGTGTGGGGATGGTATCACTTCACCAACACACTTCCAATATTTAAGAAAATCTCATGGGGCGGCCGGATGACTCAGGTGGTTAGCACGTGAGTTCTCAACAACAAGGTTGCCGGTTCAATTTCCACATGGGATGGTGGGCTGCGCCCCCTGCAACTAAAGATTGAAAACAGCGACTGGACTTGGAGCTGAGCTGCGCCCTTCACAACTAGATTGAAGGACAACGACTTGGAGCTCATGGGCCCTGGAAAAACACACTGTCCCCCAACACTCCCCACTAACATTGTTTAAAAAAGGAAAATCTCCCTGTAACTTCCAAACGGCTTTGGTCATGAGGTCTGGGGGCTGCACGGACATCACCTGTGGCTTTCTGAGGGCACAGGGACATCTGTGGGAAAGGTCACCCACTCCCCAAGGTAGAGTTGGGGAGGGTGGCTGTGGGGGCCTGTGTCCCCATGGAACCTGGAGGTGAGCCTGCCTTGCCAGGCCAGGGGGTCCAAGGGAGTTGTCCAGGGCAGAGCGAGGGAGGCCAGGGCCATGGGGGTCTGGAGGGCAGGGTGTCCTTCTAATGCCCGGGAATTCTGTCCTGGAGTTGGTGAAAGGAGCAGAGCTGGATCCACTATCTTATCCCTATTTCTTATCCCAGTAGGATCAGGACACACGGCGGAGTGACGCACGTGGCCTCTGCTCTGCGACTTCCACATTTGCCAGGCAGAGGCCCCAGTTCTGAGCCTGTGCACAGCTCTCCACATCCCGTGAGGCCAGGCTGTCCAGGAGCTCCCCATCAAAGTCCTACGGTGTTCCCAGAGCCCACGCCTTCTCTTCCCACCACTGCTCATGCTCTAGCTCTGCCCAGCAGCCACCGACCCAGGTGGCTACGCCCCACTGCCCTGAGGGAGTGAGGGAAGAGGGAAGGTTCCAGACAGGTGCAGCACTGCCAGGAAACCTGGCTGGCTGCGAGTCCCCGGGGCCTCAGGATTCCAGCTGGGGCTGCTTTTCAGCTCCTGCATCCTGGAGCCTCCAGGAGGCCACTAACCAGACCCAAGAAGGACAGAGCTGGGTTGGAGGGAGGGGTGCCCAGACCACTGCTTTGGGGCTGTGATCCAAGGCCCATGCCTTCCCTCCGCCGTGTCTACACTAGTTTTCCTCAGTGTCACCTGGCAAAACGACAAGACTATTTGCCCCCTTACTCTCTCAGTTAACAGTGACCCTGGAAAGCATTTTCAGCACCTCTTCTGTGCTCAACAACTACAAGGTCTTATGAAAACAGGCTCCAAGGGCTGAAATGACCGCTTCTCCAGGGAATGGGGAAGTCCCTTTGGCCTTCAGAGGACTGTATCCCACAACCTGCATTTCTCATGTCATGGACGACGTACAGGGGAGATCACCACACAGCAGGGTCCTCCAGGGAAGGGCTGAGGGTCTCCACTTACAGGTGCTGCTTCTCCCTGGAGAAGGGGTAGGACAGCCTCTTCATGGTCTGGGGTCTGTGCTCCGCCACCTTGGGCTGGATGGGGTCCGTGATTTTCTGGAGCACGGAGTTGATCTTTTTCAGGAGGCCACGGGTCTCGTTAATGTGATACAGCTGCAGATGAGACCCGGAAGGAGGAATCCACGTCATCTGCTGAGCTGTGACCCTTGGGATCTATCCTCAGATGGTCCCCGAACTGTCCCACCCCACCAGGATGGCACGTCCTGGGAACAGCATGCCGGTATGGGCCAGGATGCCCCTCTCCACCCCTGGGTTCCAGACAAACCCTGAAAGCCTGCCGTTTCAGGAGAGCCCAGCCAAAAGTACAACTATAATACATTCCAGAAAACTTCCCCCAAACTTCGTTTTTGTTTCAAAAGAGGTAATCCAAAGGATTCCAGTGGATTTGAGGAGCGGGGCTGACTTACTCTGGGCACAGCCTCCCCCCACTTTCCTCTTCGCACCCAGCTAAGCTTCGGGGGGCTCCCAGTCAGACAGCGTCTGAGCTGTAACGTTTTCAGAGATTAAAATGAAAAACGCCAGCCAGCTAGGAAATGCAATTAAAATGAGCCTGATGAGCTAGCAGAGACGCCACAAGTATGAAACTCCCGAGCGGGACGTTTAGTTGTATTTGTGTTCACAGCATGTGCTCTCCTGGTGGGTTTGGTCTGGGGTCTAGTGCCCTCCCTGGGTGTCGCTGAAGCTCACTGGCTTTCACGACAACTCAGAGCCTCCTGACGGCATCTGACTATATGGTGTCTGCGTGGCACTGGGACCCGGAGACCTGCCTCGGAGCAGACGCGTCACCACCAACCTTCTTGGTCGGCATCTTTAGTTTCAAAAACTCAGCCTCTCTGCACAGCACGTTCCAGGGCGCGTGGATCTTGACAAACCCAACCCCGTGGATCTTAGTCTGGAAAAAGGAGACAAGTTCTCAGTCAGCCTGGGCTGGCACTTGTGTTGAAAACCGTTCTCACCTTCTGGCGCAACTACAGTTTGTCAGCCGCTGCACATGGCGGCTCCCACCTGTCACCTCCCTGGCTCCTCTTGATGGTGCTTTGAGGCGCTGTTAGAATCCTCTCCTTGCAGATGTCACTAGGGAGCTCGGGGTAGAGCCTCACGGGAACGGTGAAGAGCCAGAGGGCCCAGACTTCACAACCCCTGGGAAGTTTTCAGGGGGGTTAGCCGAGGGCCCCAGAGCAGCCCCTCCACAAAAGGGGAGCTTTCACAGCACAAGGCCCAGGCCCTTCGGCCTCCACCTGGGGGCCCTGTTGTCACCGAGCAGGGACAAGGAGGTGATGGTGAAGATGGCCCCGCTGGGCATCTTCCCTCTGGGGGGACAAGCCGCACACCTAGTATCTTGCAGCTAGCAGGTGTGGGAGCCCATATTGAAATGCAGGCCACGAGGCCCAGTCGGCACTCTTAGTCACGAACTTGATCCAAGATGCCCCTACTTTTCCATTTGTCTCTACCCGCCCCCACCCTCAGCCTTGGATCTCATGTTTAGGAGATTCCCTTTATCAAGTGAACGGCATCAGTGCAGCAATGACACGTTTCCCCATCAAAGGCATATGCAACATCAACAGACGTTCCAGTCGCCCTAAGATAACTGGGGTGCCCCGTGGCGTTGATGGCATTACAACAAAAAGCAAACGAAACACAAGGTTTCTCGGCGCAGAGCTGCCCTCCGGCAGTGCAGTCCGTGGGATCCACAAGGGGACCCCCAGGGGCTGGGAGCCCAGGCTGCCCCCAGACTGACCTGCCTCTGCCTCTCCTTCCCACAGTACTGAGTCTGAAGGAACTGAGTGGGCGTCTTGGCCAAAGGGGACCAGGCTAGGGAAGGGAGGGTACGGCCGGCACGGGGACACTCTCGGGACCCATGGAGCCAGGCCAACCCAAGGCCAGCCACTCTCTTCCAGGCCCCACGTCACGTCACCGGCCTGAGAGTATGGGCACCGCACGTGGGATCTTTGCAGGTTTTTTAAGAAAAGCAGCAGAGCCAAAGTCACTGGAGATGGCTTTTAAGGAAAAAAAGTCAAGTGGGCCAAATACAGTCACCCAGCACGATCCCGAGCTGAAGCCCATGAAACCGACATTCACAGGAACCCAGGAGACCCCAGGTGGTCGGGCCCTGCTGGGGACGGGGACCCTCCCTGACTCCGAGCTCCACTGGGGCTCCCTCCTCCTCCCAAGGGAAGGGCAAGCCCACACCTCCTGGGTGAATCCCAGCTGACTGCTCCTCTATGGACACTGACACTGAGGTCCTATGTCACCCCAGGGAGCAGGGAACCCCAGCTTTGGTGCCCCTCCACAGGCCTCCCTGTGCAGCCCCGGCTCGGGGACCCACTGCCAAATGCGTGGGCAAAAGTTGATGGTGATGGTGATGATGGTGAGGGCTGCGTGCCAGCCTCTGCTTTACACATTCACGGACATTAACTCACTTGATCCCCACAATAGCCTGTCAGGCTGACGCTTCCACCGTCCTCATTCTGGAGCTAAGGAAACTGAGGCACAGAGGTGCAGTACGCAAGCTCCTCACAGGCGCTTCCTGGGCTGCTATCACACACGGCCACACACTGGGCAGCCTAAACACAGTCATTCTCTTCCAGTTCTGGAGCCAGAAGTCCGAGATCAAGGTGTCAGCAGGACCGAGCTCCCACCTGGGGCTCCAGGGGAGGCTCCTTCCTACCTCCTCCAGCTTTTTGGGGCTCCAGGCTTCCCTGGGCTGTGGCCACATCCCTCCCATCTCTGCCTCAGTCTTCACTCGGCCCCTCCCCTCTATGTATCTGTTTCAAATCTCCCCCTGCTTTCTCTTCTAAGGACTGCTATCATTGGATCTGGGGCCCACCCTAAATCCAGGATGATCCGGTCCAGAGATCCTTAACTTACATATGCAAAGACACTTCTTCCAAATAAAGGCACTTAGAAGGTTCCTGAAGCACACAGCTACACCAGTCACGGAGCTGCAGCTCAAGCCCCCCAGGTGTCTGTGCACAGGGCTGTCTGGCTAAGCTGTCCGAGAAACTTCACGGAAACATGAGCCCAGAAGCTGGGGCTGGAGGCTGCTCCAGGATACAGCCGGGAACAGGGAGCTCAGGCACCAGGACCCAATGGACAAGGACTCGGAAGTGTGACGGCGCGGGCCCCGCCTGTGGGGCGCCTGGAGCCCCGACACAGCAGCCCCGGGCTGGGGGACTCGGGGTAGGGGGCACTGGGCCAGGCCACACAACTTAGGGTCCTTAGGTTGAGCAAATAACTCAACCGCTTTGAGTCCCCATATCGTCATCTGCCAATCTGGGCAACACAGAACTTGCTGCACATTTGGGGGAGCCCCTGGCACCCAGCCTCTCAGCTGGTGGGAGAGGTCAGACAATGAGGGGCTGCTGCCGCTGCTCAGGACCGTCTTCCCCCACCACCCCCCCCCCCCCGCCCCGCCGCCCCCAGCCATGAGGCAGCGGAGACCAGAGCTACTAGGAGCACAAACTCCTTTGGCCAAGAAGCTTGAAGCCGCCTCCCCAGCCCTGGGAAGCGCTGGCGGGCCCCGAGGCACAAGCCCTCCTCGTTGGGCACCCCTGAGCAGAGAGAGGCGACCACGGACAGCCCACGTGCGGCAGAGCCCGTCTCTTCCTGTTGCAGACCAGGTTTATTTCTAGCACTGCTCATCTGCACGCAAAGACCCAAAATATATCCTTCCGAGTCCATGGAGATTTCTCTTGATGGTCAAGGAGCTGGTGCCGCGGCCGGCCTCCCTGGGAAAACACGCTCCTCTGTTTACGTGAGCAACAGGGTCTCTCCCAGGAAAACATCTGGTGGATTTAGGAAAAGGGTCATGGGACCAGTTCAGCGAGAGCCCACATGGGACGTTTGCAAACGTGGTGCCCGGCTTGATGGCAGCCCACCCCCGCAGGAAGACACCGTGAGATACAGGGTCCCCTTTTCCACCAGCCAGAGGTCCCAGAGCACCCTCTGTCCTGACTCTGGCCCTCGTGCTGGGGGGGATTTGGAGGGCACAGACCAGGGCTCCCTGAGGGGACAGTCAGGGCCCTGACATGGCCCCCAACCACATGGGAGGGAGGGCGGGCTGAGAGAACTGCTCCCCTCTGTGCAGAGCTCTCCCAGCACAAACTAAATACATTTAAATCTCCATTCCAAGCCCACCTCACAAAGGGAGATCTCACCAGAACTCTTTCCAGCATTTTCCTTTCAGAAGGAAGAAGAAAATCACAAACCAAACAAACAAGACACCCTCGTGGTGCATTCATGGTAGTTGAAGACACTAAGGGGTCCCCTCTATACTCCCTGGACCTTCTAAGTCACAGGCTGGACCACAGGCTCCCCCATCCATTCGTGGCTATCTACTGTGGGGGAAGCATGGGCTCAGAAATTGCTGGAAGGTTTGCACCACTAAGAGCCGAATGTGGCCGTTTCTGGTGGCCCCTGGCTCCCCGAGGGATCTGCAGCACTACCCCTCAGCCCCACCCTCACCCCACAGGACACCTCACACCCCGAAGGGCACCTGTCGCTATACATGCACAGTCCTGAAATCAGGGAATTAGGGGTCCCTGGGTCATGGTGCCACTAGGCGGGGTCACCCTGGACAGCGTCCTGTGTGACTCTGTCCTAGCGATGGTCATGTGGAAGCCCTGGGGTGCATGCCACACACAGCAGGGAGACAAAGACCCTCCCTGAGACAAGCGGCCGGCAGCCCAGGACGGGCTCAGGCACCACGGGGGCCTGGGCAAATTCCAGGCTCTCTCCATCCGTCCTCAGCTCCCAGGGGGACAGTACCACCCCCGTGGGCATCGGAGGCCCGAGCGGGAGGGTGCAGTCCTCTCCCGGACCCTGCCCTCTGGGAGGGTTCAGTTTCCTGCTGCAAATAGGCTTTTAAGGCCTGTGATGCTCAGTGCCTCGTCCCCTCTTGGTCCCTTATGACGAGGCATGTTTTCGGGGGCACTGGCATCTGCCTGCTGTTTCTGTTCACACTGGCTTCCCACATGGATGTGAGCTAGAATGCTGGTTCTGGGGGCTGTATTTGTCTGTTTAGGTGACCGATGTGTCCTTACGATAGAGACAGAGCCTGGCATGGAGTAGGTGCTCAATGGTATTTACTGAGTGAGCCGTGAAGGAAGAGGGGGACAGTCCCTGCTGAGTACCTACTGTGCGCCAGCCGAGGGCAGCCCTGGCATTTGGACCTCCCCCCAGCCTCCTGACAGGTAACTGGTGCCCACTCTAATACATAAGGACAAGGGCCTGAGAAAGGCCTATAGTCCAACCCTGGGGTTGGCCCTGAAAAGCTCCCGACTGCCCTCCGCCCAGATGGCTCCCTGGAGAGGGCAGGAGATGTTCAGTCATGGGTGTGGTTCTGTGTGGAGAGGCTGCCCACTAACTGGCACTCTCTATGTTGCGGTTACGGCTGACCGTGTCTGCACTGCCCGGGAGGAGTGGCTTTGACCACTTGGGCACCGTCACACCGTCACGCCTTCACAGGGTCATGGTGTCCTTTCAACATGCATCAAGCGAACCAGGGGTCCAGCAAATGCTGTCTCTGTGGGAGTCCGGGAGCTCACAGAGGGACCGGCCGGGGGCGCCTTTCCCCCCGCCCTCCACACAGGGTCCGGCCTCCACGGCCTGTCTGGTTGAAGAAATAAATGGTGGGTAAATCAGCAGAAAATACGCGTTCACAGGCCTGCTCTGTGACAGGCGGGTGGATCACTCAGACCACCTTCCCATGGAAAATGATAAAAAAAATGCTGGATAAAATAAAATAGAATAAAGTGAAGTGAAGTGAAATGAAATGTCGTGGCCTTCAAGATGCTGAAGAGGTGAGATGACAACAGGGCACTGCCAGGCCCAGGGGAGTGACCCAGGGGCATCTGTTGACACCGCCACTTGGCCTGTGGGGGTGGAGGGGGCAGAAGTTTTACTCCCAGACCCATCGAGGTAGGGAGTCTAACAGGAGACCCCACGGAACTGGGTCCCCTGGAGATGACACTTCCAGATGACCCAGGGAATTGCAAAGACAGCAGTCCCGGTGCGAAAGGAACAGAAGGGAAGGGACAGGAGATGACGACAACCACCGGGTAAATCATGGCCCCAAAGGCCACAGCCATCGTGGGCCTGGGGACTTCAGCCATGACCTTGGTTCAAAGTGGTTCCATCTATAATGCCCTCGGATGTGTGACGGCCACAGCCCCAAGTCTCTCTGGACAAAAGCACCTTCTTCCCAGGCCTTGGGGACCCCGCCATGGGTTATGTAGGCTGGTGACCAGTGGACAGGACAGCCAGGCCCACCAGGCCGGAAGATGGCTGGGGGAGAACCCCAGGAGAGAGCCCTCAACCTTGGGGTTCTGAAAGGACTAGATGGATAAGAAATCAGCTGTGATTACCTCATTTACAGAGACAAACCTCTAGATAGCAAGGTTCTGTAAAGGACAGGAAACTATTAAAACATAACACAGCCAATGTGGAAAAGAACCTAACAGAACTTTCAGAAATAAAGTAACGAGAATTAAAAACTCAACAGACATGTTTGAAAATAGTTAACCCCTCCGAGGAAAAGAAGACAGTGAGGAAGAGCGAGGATATGCCGGTAACCTGGCTTCCCAGAGAGAACACAAAACAAACAAACAAACAAGCAAACTACTGGTCCTGATCTGTGGCTCTGCACATTTCCATGGTGTAAATACTCCTGCCACAGCCTACTGCAAGCTACCCAAAGGTTAGTAACTGGCTGGCAGATTCCTAAAGAGCCAGAAAGAGCCGACTCTGGCATGCCAGGGCCTGGAACACACGAGGACATCAGAACTGCAGCCAGAGTGGCACAGATTTCACCTCAACCACCTGTTACCAAGGCAGAGCCGTGCAACCATCTTTGGGAGACTTTAAAGACTTGGCTTTAAAGAAAATGTCCAGAATTCACTTTAAAAGAAGTGTGTTTCCACAAACCAAGACAGGCCCAAAGGAAGTCAGGCGGGTGTATAAAAGCTGTAGCAGAAGATTTAAGAGACTTTAGTGCCAAACAAATGAATGTGTAATGGTGGAATTATGAAAGGAGAAATGGTAGCTTCAGAACTAGACCAGAGGCCCTCAACATCCCCTCATATGAGAGGCCCACGGGGGGGCACTCACCTGGGAATGGAGGTGGGGAGCTAGAGACCCCATGGTTCAGGGCAAACTCCACGAGGAGCTGGCACTCAAGTTCAAGGGCTAGTCCTGCCCCGTCAGGTCCTATGGGCTCCGTCTCCTTGCCCACCTCTCCGAGCCTCAGTTTCTTTCTTTCCATCTGTACAGGGATCTGATTCCTGCGCAAGCTTCTCATGGTGGGGTTAGGGAGCCCACACGGGGTGGGGTGGGGGCTGCGTCCAAATCAACAAGTCCCCTGAGAACGTGTGTCGCTCATTGGTCCTTATATATGGAGATGTTGGGATTAGACCTCAGGTTCCTCAAAGTCAAAGACCCTCCACCCTCGGTGTCCGGGGCTGTGAGGAGGGGCCGCCCCCACCCCCTCCACTGCTAAGGGCCAAGCTCATCCCCACAGGGAGCCGAACCCCAGGACTGCCGAGGACACCTGCCCAGGCCCCCAGGCCATCCCTGTGACCATGGCCGCAGCAGCACTGCCACCACCACCACTCCTCCATCACCTAGCGGTGCCTCCACAGGCAAGGAGACCCTTCCTTTCCTGGATTCCTGGATTTGCCTTCTGATTCCCAACTGGCAGGAAGACGGGCAGGAGCTGCGATGGGTCGTCTGGGCCCGAGGGCTGCGGGAGAGGCTTGTTAACGCTCCTCTCAGCTCTTGCCCACCATTCCTTGAGGAAGGAAATGCCGTCACCTCCATTTTACAGATGGAAAAACTGAGGTCCAGCCTTCATCTGAAGTTGCTCAGCCAGGCAGTGGCCGAGGGGATCTAAAACTGCACGGGGAGCCCCGAGCCCAGGTCTCCACCGGCCCACGAGGCAGCCGGCACCCTGAAGCTTGACCAGCCATTCTCCCACAGTCAGTTCCTCACTCCTTTCTCAAAAGGAACACTCACAATAACGAAGATGGGAAGCAGATGCGCCGAGGGACCCCACCGGCTCCGTGGGAGGAGTGCCCAGGAACGAGCCAGCCAGCTGCAGCGCACGGTGAACCCCGCATGACAGCATGAAAGCAGACCGACTTTATAGGGTTCTAGTGTCCGTGGCCTTCACAATGCTGCGAAAGCTGGGGTCAGGTTCAATCTCAGGGCAGTGGGGGGCCTCGGCCACCCCCAGCACACACAGCCAGGATTTTAGTGTGTGGCCTTCTCGGCAATGACCCATGGACATAAATAATGTCCAGCGGGCTTTGAGGTTGGACTTGAAAAATGCTGATGGGTTTTAGTTGTTGGCTCAAAGCTCTCTCGTCCATTTGATGGGAACCCTGGACGCTGAGCCCACGGCTGTCAGAGGGATAGGGGAGAAAAAGGGGGGATTTTCCTTGAGAAGGAAGGCTGGGCCTCTGCCTCAGTGACTCTTTTCTTCCCGTCATTTCCTATCATGCGTGCTGTCCTAGGGGGTCTCTAATGGGACCCCTCTTGGACCCCCTCATGTGTGAAATCTTCTTTTAGGGCCGTCCTCTGAATAAGGCGCCAGAGCCTATCGTGACACCCAGGGTGGGTCTCTGTCTTCCAGGTGTCCTGGGGAGCAGTTTTCAAATTAGGTTCCTCGGAGCACACAGTGCCTGGGTGAGGGTAGTGGGGAGGGGGAGAATGGGGGAACGGCAGTCACAGCCTGTTGGCCAGGCTCAACCTTTCTCTGTCCTATGCGGGGAAGAGGGGGGCTAGGAACAGAGCATCGTCCCTTAAGCTGCCAGCGTGCTTCTCAGACACCAGCCGCCCCCCTCCCCAGGCGCTCAGCCCAGGCACTCAGCCCAGGCGCTCAGGCCAGTGTTGGGGGCTCTGTCCAGGGCTTCCTTTGGGGTGCCGAGCAGTGGATCGGGGGCTTAAATGTTGGGGGCCCTTCTCTGCGGATGCCTCTGCGGGCACGTGGGGAAGAAGGCTCGCACCCTCCTCACGCCTCAAAGTGGGGTTCCGGATCAGCAGCCTCCGCGCGCCCTGCGAGCAGGTCAGAAACTCAGTCCTGGGCCCCCCCCCCCCCGGGCCTGCTGAGTCAGAGCCCACATTCGACAGGACCACAGGGAGTTCCCGTGCACATTCAGGGCCCTGCGGCCAAGGCTGGACCCCCCCTCCCCGAGATCACCACTCTAGTCTCAGCTGTTGTGGTGGGGTGAATGGGGTCTCCCCAAAAGAGATGTCCGTGTCCTAACGGCCCGTCTCTGTGACTGAATGGGACCTTATTTGGAAGTAGGGTCTTTGCAGATGTCACTAGGTTAAGATAAAGTCATACTAGGTTAGGTGGGGCCATACATCCAACGGCTGGTGACCTTATAAGAAGAGGAGAGACCACACAGATACACACAGGAGGCCGTGTGAAGGCGGAGGCAGAGGCTGGAGTGCCGCAGCCACGGCCAGGAGTGCCTGGAGACCCGGAAGCCGGAAGGGGCAGGAAGGACCCTCCCCTGGGGCCTTGGGGGGTCGGGGGGAGGCAGGGCCCTGTGGACACCCTGATCACAGACTCCTGGCCTCCAGAAATGAAGAAAAGGTACTTGTGTTGTTTCAGCCACCCAGTTTGTGGCCATTTGTTGTGGCAGCCCCAGGAGATGAACCATTATATGTCCCTACGAACTGGCCCACTGTGCCTTCAGCAGGGCTGGCCTTCCACATGTCATCACGGATGTCACAAAAATAAACCTCCTGACTTGGGGGGAAAGGCAAGCCCAGAGAGGCCCCAACTGCGTGGGGCTCATAGCCCACTCTGCCGAGAGCGGCACAGCATAACACACGCGCTGGCCCCTCTGGGAGCAAAGGCAGGTCACGTCTGTGCCACTGGTGACCTCCACACGGCTGTCTGGTCACAGCCGCAGAAGCCTGGGCCGGCAGACGGTTCAGGAGGGGGCTGCCAGGAGGCCTTGTTTATTTGTCCCCTGTGCCTCCCTCTTTCCCTTTTGCCCCCTTGTCCAGTCATTAAAGCAGGGCTTCTCAATGTTGCGCCACAGGTGACATTTAGCAATCTCCGGGGACGTTTTTGGCGGCATGACGTGGGGATGCTACTGGCCAGAGAGAGGCCAGGGATGCTGCTCGATATGACACGCCAACAACACCGCGGTTGAGAAGCAACGATCCCTCATCTTTTGGGGTCACTGAGCATCTGAGCACCTACCGGATGGTTCTCCCCAGGAAAGTGCACATGAGCCCCCAATTCTGCATCAAATTGGGTAAGACCGTGCAACTGGGCTCTCTCGGAGCTATCTTATTTCCAGAACTGCAAAGCCTGTCACTCCCTGTAATCCGAGTATACATAACCCCCGGGGCCGGCTCATTCACAGGGGCAGCTCTCCATCTGAAATAAATGTGGCAGCCACTCTCCGCTAATCACACTGGCAGGGGCCTACGCACACCTCCAAAGAGGCATGCACCCAAGTGGCCTTTGAATGGACTCTGGTCCTGCTGGTCTTGGGAGAGCAGGGGAGAGCTCTGGGCCGGCTGCAGGGGATGAAGGCTTCCCCGCCCACCCTGGGCCTGGCTCACTGTGGGGAGAGCTGCGGAATTACAGGGGCCCTTCTACAACGTGGTACATGGCGGAGACTCCACGGGGAGAGGGCACACGCTCAACGGCAGCTGCCTGGCCAACTCGAACCATCTAGTCTACACCACCGTAGCATTTTTATTAAAAATGGCCCGATCCACGGCTGATTAGCTACAGAGCCAAATTATCAATGAAGTTTTTGGTCCCTTCTAGGGAGCACTAGATCTTTTCTTGGTGACAGTAACTAAAGTCTTTACGTTTGCTTGTTATGTCAAAGTCATAATGGAGAATATGAAGTTTTTGAAAAGATACGGCTCTCTTCTCCTTCCCGGGCACTGCTATGCCCACTTTCGTATGAGCAGTAATAATATCTGACATAATATTAACATCACTCAGGAAGAATTTGCTGCGTGCCAGACTCCGAGTAAAGCACTTTGCACTTTACTCACGATAACCCAGAGATGTAAACACACTACTGTTATTTCCATTTGACACACAGGGAAACTGAGGCCTGCATAGCTCGATACCTTGCAAAGGACAGATAGAGAGTCTGGGATCTGGCCGGGGCAGTGTGCACGACCAGACCTCGGAGGTCCTTTCAAGCCTCGTGAGGCTGCATCATTGTAGCCAGGAAAGAACGACAGTGACAGACAGTAAATCCCTTGGTCAATAGACAAAGCACACATCGCACTGAGCTCAAGGCCACAGCTCTGAAAGCCCCAGCTCCCGTGAGACGCCTCTCCTGCCTCGGATGGAGCCCGTCTGTTCCTCCAGTTATACAACGACATGCGGAAGGCAGGTCTGCATAGTAGCAGCATTGTTCCTGCAAAAAGTCGTAGGGCTGGCCGGACACAATAATGCAAAAGATCAGTAAGAATCGCCTGCTCTCCTCCGAGTGGCCCCAGCTCAAGCCACAGAAATGCCAACACACACCTGCCTGCAGCTGCTGTCCCAACTCAGGCACAGAGGTTCTCTGTAACCTCGTCAGGACCGAATCTTTGCTTCCAGATCGTCAGCGTGTTTTAAGGCCCCTCACACACCCTCGAAACTCCAATGTCCCTGCGGCAGAAGTCACCACGCTGCTAGGCAGGCAGCCCACCTCCAAAGGTGAACGGGACCCAGAGAGGTGCTCCGTGGGGATCACACGGTCCCTGGACCACAAGCTCAAGGTAGAAAGACCCCCCGCCATGCACGTCTATTGCTTTCAGGGGAAGTCCTACGAACTCGGCATGAAATAGACTTCACACCCGGGGCTCCCTAACTGACCCCCACAGGTATTCGTTATTTAAGGACACGGTGGGTCTCATCAATGGAATAGCAAATCGATACCAGCTGTTACTTTACACACTCACGGGTGGCTGCTGACCTTCTCAGTTAGCCTGCTGACCCCTTGTTCTGCTCTTAGAGTGTTGGAGGGACTTTCGCTGATTCTCAGTTAACAAGCACAGGGAGGGCTCGCTGGGCTGGGGGCCTGTCCCCCAGTGCTCATGGAAGGCAGGGCCCCATGCACAGAGAGGTTCAGGGGGTGGTGGGGAAGCAACAGCAAAGCAAGGGCTGCCCAAGTCCTTCTCTCCATCACCAGGGCAGCCCTGCTCACCAGGGTGTCGGCTTTCTGCTCTCCCCCGAAATCCTTCCCTTAGAAAGGTTCTCAGGCTTTGCCAGGGAACAGAGGTCCAGAAAACAGTGTTACTGTCGAGGGGTTTCAGTGCACGAGGGCCCCAGCGATCAGTCAGACCCACCTTCTCATTTGACAGATGGAGAAACTGAGGCCCTGAGAAGGGCCAGGGTCGACTGCCAGGCAGCCCCCCCCGGGGATTCGGTCCTCTGCCCCTCTGACCAGGGAAGGAACTGACCAGAGCAGGAAATGCCTTGACCCCAAAAGTCATCATCGCTAGGTCAGCCCCTTCCCTGGAGCACACGTGGCCCGGAGGGGGCTGGCGGGGGCCTCCAAAGCCGCCCAGGAGCAACCTGTGCCCAACCTCAACCAGAGCAGGCTTGTCGTCCGCCTCTCTAAGAACAGCTTAAAGCGAGGACAGTCCCTGCACGGCACGGCCCGTGCCAGCCACCCCGCCGCACCCGTGCCCACAAGAAGCAGGATAGTTACGTCCTCGTCGTGCTCCAGCTCCAGGCCGGCCTCCCGGAGGTTCCCCTCGTACTCCTCCCTGCGGAACCGCTTGTCGTCCTCGTGGAAGTCTGCTGGGGGCTGCGGCTCGCCCGCTCCCACCGGGGCCCCCTTGCCGGGCAGCGGCTGGTCCTGCTTGATGCTGCGGGCGGCCAGCGCACTGTCGTTGTGTAGGACCCTCCTGGCCAGAGTCCTGTTGCCCGAGGGCCTCTTGTGATGGTATACCAGGACATAGTCCACCTTGCGCTTCCCGTCCCTGAAGTACAGGCCATACTTGCACTCGGCGTCAGGGTCCACGGACAAGGAGTTCAGCAGCTGAGGGGGAAGAAAAGGCAAAGCCACTCACCGTCACGTTGTCCGCGACGGGTCTTCACAGGGCACGTGCTTCAAAGAGAACCACTTTGGCCACTCGCTCCTGCAGTCGCTCAACAAACACCAAATGCCCACTGAGCGCCGAGGCAGCGTGAACACAGCACACAGGCCCTGCCTTCAGGCTGCTGCCATTCCAGAAAGGACATGCGCTGCGAGTGACACATGAAGAGGTCACACATGCCAGGCGTTCCCCCCCTCGGATCCAGAGCGGGCCGGCCATGAGGGACGGCGCAGCTCGCGGAAGGCGACGGCAAATCTGAGGGGTGGATCCCCAGAAAGTGCTCCTCACACACGGTGACAGGGTGGCAGGCAGACCAGAGCCTGCATATCTCAACGTCTGGAGGCCAGCGTGTGTACAAGGTCGTGCCGAGGTGGCCGCAGGACCGTGACGGTGCCTGGGCCAGCTCTGCCTCTCACCAGCTGAGTGGTCGAGAAGCCAGGCACTCCCTGCGTTCATTTGGGTTCCCTCAAAAGCAGACCCCCAGTTCAGTGGTGGGGCTCAGCTGTTTATGTGGGAGGCGGTCTCAGGGGCCAGAGGTGGGGAACAGAGAGGGTCACTGCACGTACAGCCCTGCCTCGGTTTCCTTATCTGCCTGGACGGCTCTGGGGGCCAATGAGGTACGGACGGCAGGCGAAAAAGCAAGACCGCCACACAGCTGCAGTGATGTGGCTTCTGCTAATGTTAAACTCGAGTTTCTAGACCTCCCGTGGGATTTTGCTGGTTATGGAGGGCACGTGGGTTCATCACAAGCTGGTCTTCAGAACGAAGAGAAAATAAATAAATCCGTGCTGAGAAGTAGCCCGAGGAGTGACTCCACACCGGGGACCGTCCTCAGAGCTGAGCCCCAGCCCTGCACCGGCCCCCCTGGCTCCCCCACCACAACCCAACACACACGCTTCCCCTTCCTGCTGTCTGTCCTCAAGGTGCATAGAGTATGAGGCTGGCAGGTGGCTGAAGGCAGGCTCCCAGCCCCCGTGGCCTGAGGACCGAGCTGTGCTGGGGCTTCGCTGGCCTGGAGCGTCTCCCTACAGGCTCACCCGGAGCCCAGGGCAGGGATTGGGGTGGGGAGGGGTTTCCCCGCTGCACGAGGCCACAAAGGGCTGTGCATTTGGTCAGGAGAAGCAAGAGTCCCTCACTCCAGTAGTGGCAGGCTGTGCTAGCCAAAAGTGCCACCAGAACACCTGGAGGTGGGTCCCCATGTGATCAGGTTTCAAACTGTCAAGCATTCAGGGCAGCCAGAAGAAAGGAGAGGAAAGAGACTGGGTGATGGTGGAAGAAGAAGGGGCATTTGGGCAGGGCCTGGTGGCTGGGGTCTGCCCTGCCTTTTGGGGGTCAGGATGCCTTCACTCCCGGTTAGGGAGGACACTGCCTCCTGGAGACTGGGTACTGCTCACAGCCTGGCAGGGCATGGCCAGCAACTGGAGCCTACAGGGGGCTGGACATAAGCACTCAACTTCGATGCACAGTAACACAAGGCTCAGCACCGTCTTGTTGGTCTTCACAGGACCCGATCCTGTGGACGCCTGGCTGGCCTGCTCCCACACGTCTCCCAGTCCAGAGTCTGCCTGGTGCTTAGGGGCTAGGACCACACCCTCGAGGGTGGGCGACACCGGGAGGGCTCAGGGGGCAGGGAGTCCCAGAGTTGGCAAGGGCAGCATCCGTGGAAGACCCCGGTATCTTTGGTGGGTCATATTTCGGGAGAGATGGGAAAGAGTTGTTCTTCTCAATGCGTCAGGGAGGAAACTGAGGCACAATGAGGTGCAGGGCGCCCGAGGTTACAGCTCAGCCTTGAATCCCATCTACACCCCTGAGTCACTCTGCCCCTCAATAGTAATGGGGACTTGGGGTGATGCTGTTCCTTAGCATGGAGTAAGGACAGGACTGCGAAGGGCAGTGGCCGAGCCCAAGGCCCCGCATTCAGCCAGACCTGGCTCTCAGTTTGCACTTGGTCCCTCTGCATCACCAAGGCCTCTACTGCTTTGGGCCTCAGTGTCCGCCTCTGTGAAATGGGGGGATAATGTACGCGGCCCCACTGGCGGCCAGGAGGGTTAACCAAGTCAAAGCACGCCAGTGCTGGGCAGACTCTCCATCTAATTCCTGGGACAGGTGCATGGGGGTCATCCCGGCACCGTGCCCTCGATCCCGGTGCCAATGTCAGAGGTTCATTGTCCTCCACATCTCAGGAATGTCAGAGAATTGCAGAGTCACGGTGAGTTGGCGGCTAAAGGTGGTTTCTCTCCTCCCAGTGCAGTGGGCAGAGGAGCCAGACATGTGGGCTGCCCAGGGAAGCCACCGGCCGGCACTCAGGAAACGAAGGTGCTGCCGGGCAGGGCAAGAGCGTGGGAGGTGGTCAGGTCCCGGGGGACTCTCGGTCTCTGGTCAGGACACGGTGCGAGGGCACACCACCTGCTTCCAGCATCCTGGGCACTCCAGACTCCAGCATCTCTAAGAGAGGCTCATCTCTATTTTCCAAATGAAGACCTGCGATTTTCCGAGCTGAGCCATGTATAGCTTCCAAGAGCTGAATGTCCACCTCGTGTCCTGCCTGCACCTCCTCCCCCAGCTTCCTCCCCTGCCTCCTGCCACCCGGGGCTACACTGGAGTCAGGACATCCTCCTCGCTTTCACGGGCTGCGTTCCTTACCTGTATGCCCTTCCTTCCTTCCCTGTGCTTTGTAATTTTATCCAGCTTGCAGGGCACGGGACAAACCTCCCTGACTACTCTAGTCGGGCAGGTCTCGTGCTGGGACTGCCTTGGAACCTTCCACACACGGGCTTTTAACCCACAGGGGCCCCTAAGCTGGGTGACAGGATTCCTGAGGCCTGACACACCTCCATTCGGAAACTGCAATGCACATGGCGGGCTCGCCACCTGGCGCCGTCGATGCCCCTGGTTGGCTGGAGTAATGGCTAATACTGAACAAAGTGGACAAACAAACCCTTAGAGAATGGGGAGGAAATTCAGAGTGACCCATCAAGCCAGAGAGCAGGGGAATCATCGTAGGGAGCAGCCCCAAACTCCCCACCAGCACGAGACAGGAAGTCGTCACTAAGTTCAATACTGAACGATGACTGTGCAGTGGGGCCTGATTGAGGACCCTCAAGGCCTGACAGTCTGGGGAGCACGGAAACATCCCCGAAACATCTCCTTCCATCTGAGCAGCAGCACAGACACCTGTCTTCCTGCCTGGTTCGAAGACCAGCTCTGCCACTGTCTGTCTTCCCAGGCATACATGACACTGTCGCTGTCCTCTGGATCCAGCCCTCTTTGTAAAATGAGGGCCGGGGCAATAACAGTCCACCCTCATCGGCTACGACTTCCCTTATACAGTTGTTGGAAGGATTGAACTTGTTAATATGAAGGTCTGACAATTAAGTTTGTGAACTTGTTGCAACACTGTTGCTAACCTTTTTTGATATCAAAGGGATTATTCATTATGAATTTGTACCCACTGGACAAACCGTGTTTACTATTTGGAAGTGCTGAAAAGGCTGCATGAAAAAATTAGACGACCTCAACTTTTCGCCAACAATTCATGGCTCTTGCATCATGACAATGAACCAGCTCACACGGCACTGTCTGTGAGGCAGTTTTTAGCCAGTAAACAAATAACTGTATTGAAACACCCTCCCTACTCACCTGATCTGGCCCCCAATGACTTCTTTCTTTACCCGAAGATAAAGGAAATATCGAAAGGAAGACATTTGGATGACACTCAGGACATCAAGGGTAATACGATGACAGCTCTGATGGCCATTCCAGAAAAAGAGTTCCAAAACTGCTTTGAAGGGTGGACTAGGTGCTGGCGTCAGTGCATAGTTTCCCAAGGGGAGTACTTCGAAGGTGACCATCATGACATTCAGCAATGAGGTATGTGGCACATTTTCTAGGATGAGTTCACAAACTTAATTGTCAGACCTCATATCTGTAGAATTTACCACAGGGCCTGGCACATGGTGAACCCTCAACAGCAGTTTGATTTAATTGGGACCTGAGACACAGCACAAAGAACTAGGGGAGGACAGGGGAAAACGATCTCATGGTCAAAGTGGACCACAAGTGAAAGATGGTGGCAGTGCCAAACTTAGATTTTAAAGTTACAGAAAGGGAGCTGGATGCGTTGCCGGGATCAGCAGGAGGCAGAACCAAGCCCTGATATGAGAGTCCCCGATCTACCCCCTAACACACACACACACACACACACACACACACACACACACACACACACACACACACACACACCTGGCCCTGTCACTGATTTGTTGCACGATCCCAAGCAAGTTGCTTTGTTTTTTTTAGTCTTCGCTTTATAACATGGGGATGATCCTGCCTGACTAAGTGTAAGGGGAAGTTAGCAACCTTTAAACAGAAAGTATGGACACTCTTCTTACTCTACTAGACATGGGCTGGGAGTCCCTCAGGGTCTGGAGAGAAATTCTGAGCGGGCTTAGAGAGTGTGGGGAGGTAGCCACACCATGAGGACCACAGAGGTCGCCGTGGAGGCCACGTGACCCCACGGACCTGCCCACGGAGCAGGGGAGTGGATACTTTTCCTATGGCGGACAGGACAAAAGTGTAAATTTAACTTGCAGCGGGATGACATGGGTAAGTTAGACTGCATGCATAACTTCCCACTTCAAAGCTCGGGAAAGCTTTAGAATGTTCTCCTTTCCTATCCTTAAGAAAGAGGCAGGCAACCCCTCAGGGCACCGTGCTTGTGGGATGAATGAATGCATGCGAGTGAATGGCAGAGGCTTGGCTTCTGCACACTGTTACTGGTGGGGGCCCCCAGATCAAGGATACAGAAGCTGAGACCCAGCCAGACCAGCAACTTAAACATGACTCTCCCCAGCGCTGAGCCTCAGTTTTTCTCATATCGGGGAGATGGGGACAAAACGGCCCCTGGACATAGGTCACCGATTCTTGTGAGGGCTAAGAGTGAGGGGAGATCTGGAAGCATTTGAAGATTAGCCCCTGGAATATTGGGGCGGAAGTGCTCCCGGATAGAGCTTCCCAGAGGAAGACAGAAAAATGGTGGAAGAGAAATGGCTCCCTAAGGTCCCATGGGAAGATGGCAGGGGACAAAGGTCCTACCACAAACAGGGAGAGGGCAACCTACGTATGTCTGATCCACACCTGCCTCTCCAAACTCTTTCCCTTAACCTGGAGAACAGGGCGGAAGAGGGGACCGAAGCCCTGTGACCACCTGGGATGCTGGACTGGGACCCTGTGCATTCATTTATTTGGCTTCTGACCTGGAGGTGGTGTTCCAGGAGCTGAATTCACACATTCTTGTGACATAGCCAAAGTCGGGTAAGTCTCAATGACCATTCCTGGGGAACCTCCTACACTGGCTTTTTCTGAAAGGGGGGAAATGAAATCAGTGACCCGCACATTTCCTTTTGGGTTTGATTTCAGATCTGAGGGATACATCCCTCTTAGACTTCATTTTATCCTCCCAATGTTTAAATTAAATCACCAGCACTACATATCAATTTCTGACGATCGGGCCAATTCTGTAATCTATCAACAGATCACCTCAGTTACAGATAAGCAGGGAAGCGCTCTTATCTTGCAGGCAGGCAGTTCCCAGCATCAAGTGCCTGGCTGGGGTGTCTGGACTTGTCGGGTACACAGGTCCGGGGCCACTGACACATGTCAATTTGAAGGAAGAAAGTGGAAACACTCAAAGATGAACAAAGGACACTTAATGAAATAAATTGCATCCAACCTGGCCTCTGGCTTTTGAGTCATTTCTTACACCTCTTTGTACAGAAACGATGAAGTGACTTTTACCCTTGAACCTGGGAATGGCAGAGAGCGGAGAGGCACAGAGACATGAGTGGGGAAGCACAGCCTGCATGGGATAGGCTTATTCTGACAGCCGATTTAAATCACGTTGTCCCTGTGCATATGGGGTGCTTGTCTGGGAACCTGTAGGAACTTTCTGAAACGCAGCCCACGCCCTCTGGCCTTTACATGCACAGAACCACTGTCACTGGGTGACTCAAGATAACGACTGAGCAATAATTATTGGCTTCGGCTGTGCCAGGGATGCCCTGGGAGGTTCTCCCGTCATGCTGCCTGCCTGCACAGACAGGCCCCCGGCTCCGGGAACTGCTGCTTCCAGCCTGTTACAGCCACTGCTCCTTCTGCAGTCAGTGCCACAATTCACAGCCCTTTGAGCCCGATAGACCTGAAACCTGCACTCTTATTGTGTGCACAGTAAGAGTCTCATCTGGGCTTGTCTGCGTGTTTCCAGACTGTGAAGACCTTGAAGGAAGGGCCCAGCTGCAGGCTTTGTGGCCCTCACTAGGGCTTGGGGGAGGTAGTTTCTGGATCCGGATAAACACAAGGTCCCTGAACTAAGATGCCAGAGCAAACGGCCATTGGTGAAGACCTCCATTTCTTATTTCAGGTTGAATCGGACCTACCTCTGGAATGCCCGTTTCTCTCCAGGTCCTGGGCTGCCACCACTATCTCAGGCCTCCTAACTGGTGTCCCCCGTTCCTACCTCTGGGTCTTCGCATGTTCAAGTTCTTTGTCGGAACCCCTACCACCCCAGCACAGGTATAACTAGCCCGCTCCAAAATATCCATTCCTCTGGCAGGCTGCCGACAGCCACCTCCTTTTGTGTCTTGGCCCCTCCTACCTCTCCTCCCAGCTGGTGGCTGACTGGGAACAGGTCTCCTGTCCCTTCTTGGTTCCGGTTTCTGTAGTAAGACCACCTACCCCACACAGTTGTTCTGAGAATTAAATGAGCTAATATGCAGTGACTGGCCCAGCGCTATGGAAGTGTCCCTTGCCACTCTCCTGGGTAAGGTCCCATCACTGCTCCTTAAGCCCCAGATGGGCACAGCTTCCCTGTCTCAACGCCTGTGGGGTGCCCAGTGTCCAGCATGGCCTGGCACATAGCAGGCACACCGTGTTGTTGAAATGATGACCCTGAAGTTCTGACGGCTAACAGTATTTCTCGTAGGCAGACACCCTCTCCATCAGTGCTGGTTCCCAACACTCCCTGCACCTCTGCGCAAGTCCAGCTGCAGAAGAGCCCCCAAATGCCCACAAGGAGTCCCAGTGGTGACCCCAGGGAATGCGAGGACTGCCAGTCTCTGCCGTGCATCGGTCCCACCCTGCAGGCACTTCCCTGGATGCCCGTGTCCAGCCCTGAGGTTAGAGCGGCAGGGTAGGGCAATCCTCTGCTTGGTCAGCCTGAACAAAGGGCTGGGGTGTTGGCATCACCTGGGCAGGGGCCTTGGCAGTGGCTGTGGGGGGATGTGGAGTCTGTTCTCTGGTCCCAGAGGAGCAGACGTGGGTTCCCCCAGCTGAGGGTGCTGGTGTCAGTCCGTCCCTCTTTGGGGCAAACTTTGTTCTAACATTAAGGCAAACCCCTCACGAGAGAATTCTGCCCTCTAGGTATCCCGACCACAGCTGGGAGGGGCCGCAGGGAGAATGGTGGGGGCAGCGGGGACCCCTACTCCCCAGCCACGTGGCCGGCTGGTGCTGGCCCACCGCCCCGGTACCACCCGGGTGGGGTGTGGGCGCAGGGTTGGGTCGGGACCGGCGTGTAAAGAAGTCAGACAGACCAGCGCCTCCCTGCTGCCCTGGACGTTGGGAGCTCCCATACCGGGCCCCACGCTCTGGGAACTCCCCTCACCCCCGGCAGGTGAGGGAGACACCAGCGGGTCGAACCCCAGAGGGTCGCAGCTGTCGCCAGAGGGTGGCGGCGCGGAGGGGCCGGCGATGCGGTTCCCCCCCACCCCCACCTCGGCTGCCCCAACCAGCACCAACAGAAAGGGAGTGTCCCACCCAGGGCCCCAGCCACGCGCTAGGGCCAGGACTCCCGGCCCGGGGCAAAGCGGCAGCGAGCCAGGACGCGGAGCCCAGGGGCCCGGTCAGGGACGCCGCGCTGATCCGGTGGGCGCCGCGCCTCGGACGCGTAGAGCGCAGACCGTGTGCTTGTCGGCGGCCAGTCCCCACGTGCGCGAGTGGAAGCCCCCACCCGTCCCGCGCCCGCGGGGCGCGGCCCTTCCCGTGCTGCTTTCCCCGGGCGCGGCCGCCCGCACTCACCGTGCCCTCGGACGGCAGGTAGCAGATGTCCTCGATGGCGCAGACGTTGATGATGTGGACGCTGCGGTCCTCGGCCGGGAGCGTCGAGTACTTCTCGTTGACCCTCATCGTGGCCGCCTGTGCGCCGGGACCGCCGGGCGGCGCGCCCTCCCCATCCACGGCCCCGGCGGCCTCTGCAAGCGGACACGGCAGGGTTCGCGGCGGGCGCGCTCGCTCGCAGGGGGCCGGGCCTCCCGCTCCGCCCGCCGCCCTCGGCCCCCGCGGCCCCGCGCCCCGTGCGCCCACCCTGCCGGGCCACCCGCCCCGCTCCTTTCCTTAAAGATATAAGCGCTCGGCGCCCGCTCAGGGCCGGGGCGGCGGCCGCGGGTCAGATTTTCCGTAGAAATTTAAACACAGGAAGAAAGGATTACGTTCCTGCGGGCCCCCTCCAAGGTTTATTTTTATCCGGGGAAGGAGCCCCTTGGATTTTTTTGAGGGTGGCCACGGTTTCATATTTGGGAGGAAACTTCCTGCAGCTCCCACCTTAAGTAAAAGTCTTCCAAACTTGCACTTCTGTGTGGCGTCGGCGCAGGGGAGAGCCGCTTCTGAGAATGTAGTCAGGAATGTTCTCCCTGCCCTTCCCCCTCCACCCGCTGGCGTACTCCTGCTGTCACTCAGTCTCACCTCCTCCGAGGAGCCTCCCCTGCTTTCTTCAGGCCCGCCCTCCCCAGCTTGTCCTGGCCCCTTGCGCGGCCTTAGCGTCTATCCAGGACCCTTCATGTTGCCAGCAGCCCCCACTTAGGGAATGATTAGAAATCTGTGACCAGGCACGACCAGAATCCCTTACACAGCTCATCTCATTTAACCCCACACCTGGTCCTTGTTTTGTAGAAGGGGATGGGGGCTTCCAAGGCCAAGGAAAGGGTGGGGTTCATGCCCAGCTGCCTGTGAGGACTCCTTGAACGACTCGCTACTGCCTCCCTGAGGGAGCGATGGTGAGTTTGAACGCTCTCCTCCCAGGATCAGCGGGGGCCTGGCACACAGTAGGTACTCCTCAGGACAGGTTTTTAATCATCCTGGCACAGGGTGGGTGAAAGTCTCCAGGGGCAGCCACACCAGGTTTAGCCCCCAGGGGCCACACTGGCAACGCTGCCCAGTGGGAATTGTCTTCCTTTCCTCTGCCTCTCTGTATCCTGTTAGTTCTTCAAGGTGTGTGTCAAATGCCACCTCCTCCAGGAAGCCTTCCTGGATTTCCCTTTACCCAAGCACTCAGGCCCAAGAACCTGCCTGTACTTCAACTACAGTACTTCCTTTATGCTACCTCATTTTACAGAGGGTTCATACAGTTGGTGTTCAATAACTGCTTGCTGGATGGCCTCTGAGGAACATTCAGGGCCTACAGAGCCCTGCATGTTACAAAACTGCCTTCCAAGGTCATGATGTCATCAGCATGCTGTGGTTCCAGGGGTGGATTCTGGAATTAGGACGGGGAGGGGGCAATGGGATGGAGCGGTTCCAGCTCTGGCACCTCTCAGCCCTGTGACCTTGGGCGAGTCTCCTTAGCCTCACAGAGCCTCTGCCTTCTCCCCAAGAGCCTCCAGAGTGTGTCTGGCTGCAGCTCCACACCCAACACAAGGGGAAGCTGGGCAGTGGTGGCCACTGTTACTACTGCTGTCATCCCGTCACTGTCACGGCCTCCCCTGCCCCTCTGCCTCTCATGCAGGCTCGAGTTTGTGAATTTCTTGAACTTGGAGAGGTGCAGGAAGGTTAGCCCGTCCTTGGGCTGGCCTTGCCAAGAGGTGGTGCATGGCCCTAAAGGACCCTTTGTCTGCACCTTGGACAGCGAGAGCAGCTTTGGAGAAGTGCGCTAGGCGGGCCAAGTCCCCGCCGGAAAAAGCTGTCCACGGTCTCTGCCATGCCAGGGAGACCCGGCCCCTAAAAGTGCAAGTTTTTAGGACAGGGAAGAATCACACATACACACACACACACACACACACACACACACACACACAGAGTATTATATAACTTCATTGTCTTATCCTTGCTGGTAAACAACAAAGATTGTGTAGCTGTAATATCGTCTTTCTAAATTTATTTTCAAGTTGCAAAGGGTTTTGCAGAAATCTACAACGTATAATTTGTGAAAAAGAGTAAATATATAATTCCTTAGTTCTGGGTACATTGGCATTTCCAAATGCTTGGGAAGTGACACTTGACCTCTGATCCTGAGAGGACTCTGGGGCTTCGTGTTTGGGCCATATTGGGCGCCACAGGGTGGGTGACAGTTTCTTAGGCATGGCAGCTCCCTGCTTCCTCCTGGGGCAGCGACCGTATGGCTTTGCCCAAGAAATTGTTTCACCTCTTGTTTCTGTGATTTATGCCATAGCCAGATATTCAGGACATCTGCTGGCTGTAAAGCCCCATTTTCTTGGCCCTATCTCAGGAGACTGCCTTGCTTTGCCCCTCTCCTTGCACTCTGCTTCCCTTCACCCCTGCCCCAGTCTTCCCAGGTGGACAGTGTGGAAATGCTTCAGCAAGGGGAGGGGAAGTGCAGGCAGGGTGGCCTCTGCACAGGACAGCTGAAAGGATGGGCCAGAAAAGGACCAATTCTGTCCCCAGGCCACTTATGGCCTGGGGCCAGGAGTTCTTGGATGTTGGGATTTCAGGGACAAACAAAAAATAAAAACGACATTCCCCCAAAATCGGGGACGAAGAATGAGATTCTTTTACGTTATTTCCCAAGTTAGAGGACTTTAAAGAGTTCTTTTCATTCTGATGGTGATTTCGGCTGTCTCACGTGGGCTACCTTTTTGGGATTCTGTCTTTACTCCGAGTCTCTAACTGCTTATAAACAGGCCCTATAGATCAACTGTTGCATTAATACGGAATGTTCTGCTTTTTGACTCAATGATTCTCATCATTAAAAATCCAAAGGGACAGATTTTACCAGTAGAATTAATTCCTGGCTCATGAATTAGTAAAAGCCAGTCTCATTAGTTTAAATGCTATATTTGATTACGGGAAGTTCTGGGCTTCACCTTGTTTTGCCACCCACTGCCCTTGCATGTCATTGGGATCTCACCCACTGTTAGCCATTTACGTCTTTGCTGACATTTTAATACTCACCATGAGTACAGGCACAGAGTGACAGGGACATAGGAGGCAACTGAGCAAATGTCGGGAGAATGTCACCCTTGTTAGAAGCCCTTTCCATAGTGTTTTATTTTCAACATCAGTTTCTCCTCCTTGGCTGCCCACAAGAAAGAACATCTTGCTCTCTGCCTAGCGGCACATGTCTGAGTGCTCCCCGGGCCATCTCCATCTTAATGAAAAGGTGACCAGCCCACGCTCTGCAAAGCGCGGCAGAACCAGGCCCTCCGACTCGCCCGGCCGGGGGACCTGGGCCAGGGTCTCTTCTAATATGGAGGTCTGGGGCTTCTCAAGCTCGGCACTGCCGCAAGTGAGGCCGAGAGGCCTTTGCCTTAGGGGCCGGCCTGTGTCCTGTGGCGTGTGGAGCTGGCAGCACCTTCCCCTCCCAGGGTGACAACCAAAAATGTCTCCAGACATTGTCACATGTCCTCTAGGGGCATGCACCCTCAGGGAAGACCTGGGGGAGGGGGAGAAGGGGGTGATCTTGTTATCCTATACTTGTCAGTTGAGAATGCGCAGGCCTGCGGAGGTGACGTGCTGGGCTTGAGGTCACAGTCCAGAAAGCTGTGGCCTTAAATCTAGGTCTCCTCACCATCCCCTCTGCCCCGCCAAACTAGGGCTCTTTCCATGAAGTGCACACACACACACACACACACACACACACACACACACACACACACGGAATTAGAGAGGTGGGGATTTGCTTTGTTCTGCCCTCAGTTGGTGGAGGGGTGGTACCATGTCCAGGCTGCTCTGTCCCTTGGCCCTGGCCACCCCTGCACAGGGCAGCTTTGTCCCCAGTACAGATCTCTGCACTCAGAGGTGCTAAATAAATGCTACTGACTCACCACCAGTCCCGGGTGGGGAAGGAGCACGGAAGAAGTGATCGGCTCATGACTCAGGGCTACTGTGAGCGCCAACGGTCACCATCCAGCTCCCGCGCTGGCTCTGTGCCCCTTTAGAGCTTCCGGTGGGCAACCCATGTAGGAAAGCAACAAACCCCAAACAGGTATGTGACTTAACGCGCTAAAAGTGACTGGGGGTGTAATTACGCCCGGGGAAGACGTGCCTGGGGAATTTATAACTGAGAGATGGTGGGCGGGAGAACGGACCGCTGTCATTTCCTTCCCTCGCATGATGTCAGAACTCCCGAGCAGAGAACTGCAAGCTGAGCTGGACGGGGAGGCTCTGCGGGCACAGAAACTGCCAGCCCAGCGTCCTGGAACGCAGCCCAAGCATGAAGTTCTGTCTGGGGGATTTTTTTCCCCCCAACAGAATCAATGGGTGTTGTTTCCATCCCAGGGTTTTCAGAAGCTTTATGTGTTTCCTTAACCCAAGGCCCGCCTTCTGAGAATTCCTAAGAACTCTAAAAACACACCCGGGGTAGGTTAGAACCCACCAGCTCAGCCGGCCGCCACCTCCTCCTGGAAGCCTCCCTGGTCCCATCCACTCAGTTGCATTACTCGCGTTTGTTCTGCTGTCTCCGCTCGGGGCTCTGTCCAGGCACTCCGACCCATTTCTGTCCCCCCACCCTCACGTCTCCTTTGTGATTTCTGCACTCGGCACCCCTTCCCGTCCTGGTCCTGGCACGCTACTGATGTCCCGTTTGTTTATTTAACAAGCAGTGGTACAGGGCTTCCTGCTCAGCACCGTGCTGACCTGTCTACAAATACTCAGGTTCTTAGGCGATTACCCCCGTCTGCAAGTGGCTTCACACAGAGGCCCCCAGCCTGGAGGGGGGTCCCTGCCTTGGTGGTGTGGGGAGAAGTCCAGACTGAGTCTCAACAGCTCCTTCCTCCCGAGTGACCCTGCGGGAATCACAGCATTAACCCCCATGAGGACAGACATCTCGCCTCCCTTATGCATCCTGGCCAGTGGGGGATGGGGGTGGGGGTGGGGCTGGGGGACCGGGACACCCTCCCTGCAGCAGAACCAGGCTGAGCCAGCGGCTGGACCACTCTGCCCAGCAGAGTGTGGAAACTCCGCGTCACGGCCCGCTGACTCCACGCTTCCTAAAAGGAAAGTCTTGTCCGCTGGTTAATTCTTCTTCCAGGCGCTTGAAAGAATGAAAGAACTTCAGATTGCCCTGCTCTGAGTAACAGCGATCGCCTTTCTTTCTTTATTTCATGGAGGCCCCAAGAGAACAAAGGATGTCCGTGTCCCAGGCAGAAGGAATCTCCTTCGTCTGAGCCTGACCCACTCCACAGAGGCAGGGCCTTCCTCCCGAGATGTGCGGTCTCCCCAGCCCCTCGAGCCTCTGACGGGTCAGGACCAGGTCCGCCGGCTGAAGGCTGCTTGGGGCCCCTAGGCTGGGAGCCAGGATGGAACTGGAGGTGCTGCCCTGCAGAGAGTGTGTGCAAACAACTGAGGTGGCTCTTATCACACAGCCCCACGGCCCTGCATCCTGTGCTGGGTGCTGGGGGTGGGGGTGGGGGTGGGGGCACCACACCTGTCATTGCTCCCCTGTGGTCAGTGACCCTGAGCAGCTTCCCTAAAGATCCATTTCCAGGGAGGCCAGACCCTGTGTCACAGGCCCTGGCTGCAGCCTGTCTTGCTCCAGAGGGGACCCTCTTGGACCCGTGTGGCCTCACGCAGCTTTCCCAACGACCAAGCAAAGTCCGAGCTCCCTGGACGGACAGAGGACGAGGCTTAGGTGTCTTTATGGGAAGATGCTGATGCTTTCCTGTGAGACCCCAAAAGCGGAATAAAAGATCTTCGGGGTTTCTGTGGGGCCACGGATGGTCTTTCCCTGGGAGGCTTGGCCTCCATTTGTGCCTTCATGTGCGTATGACTTGGGGCCAGTTCTGTTTTGTGTCAGGGCCTCCGCTAGGTCTAGGGTCTCCGTCCTGCCGCTGAGTGGGCTGCGAGCTTCTGCAGGGGGGTCGGGGGGGGACACTCTGCGTCCTGTATTCCCAGGGCCTGCCCGCTGGGTACCCAGCCCAAAGCAGTGGCCCAGTGTTTGCGGGAGACATGAATGGGCCAATGAACCAGGCGCCTCAGCAGCACGTCTGCGGATATTCCCGACCCGACACTGGGGATTAGAATCTTGAACTTCCACCAGGTTCCACCTCAGGCGTCAGGAACTTTTCAGTGTCCTCGCGGAGGGCCTGCCCAGGCCCTGCAGCGTGTCACAGTCTAACAGGACCGTGACAGGAGACACACAGGTAATGGAGATATTCCAGCAGCCCCGTTATAGAGTAAAAGTAATCAGGTGCAATTAATAAAAACATGTATGTCGCCTAGTCTATAAAAATATTATCTTTTCCACATATAATCAACATAAAAAGTATTAATGAGGCATTCGAGCTTCTTCGTCCCCTGGTGTGTGTTTTACACTCACAGCAGATCCTGGTTCCCACAAGCCCTGTGTCAAGGGCTCAAAGCCACGCGTGACCAGGGACAGCTTAGCCACAGAGCCTCTTCCTATCACTGAAGGAAAACCAATTGATGGCTTTTAATTCCTGCTTTATGTTTCTCTCTGTTTTCTAAGATTTCTGCAATGAACACAGATTGGTTTTATCATCAGGAAAAGGGTGACTATTATTGGAAACACTGACATACTGTGTACCCTGCAGGCTTACACCGGACCCTTTTATTGTTTAAGGAAAAATGGCCAACGTATCGGATTTTTATCTGGACAGCACCAATTGAGAGAAAACCACAAGGGCCAGTTGGACGCACATTCCTGAAACATTTTGACAGAGTAGTCTTCAGTTTCAAAACATATCTGCTTACACAGCTGGTCGCATGGGCTTTCAGTGGAGGAGGTGAGCGAGCTCTGTGTCGAGACCGAGAGAAGTCCACCTGGACCCCTGAGGGTTCCCGTGCTAAGTGTCTGCAGCACGTATTAGCTGTGTGCTCACCGTGAAGGGAACCAATGCTTCAGCGGGCGGGGGGTAGGGGTGTGGGGGGGCAAGCTGTCTGAAAGGACAGGGCAAGTGCACGAGGTAGGGTCGTCTGACCAAGCCGCCTCCCTCGAGGACTCCTGGGCACGGGGGTCCAGCCAGCGCTCAAGCAGGTAGGTGCCCGAGAAGGAGACATCGCAGGTGTCCGAGTTCTTTGGATAGCACCACGATGGCTGGTCGGGGGTTCATTCATTCTCTCACCTATGATTTACTCACTCATTCATTAGCTCATTCATCCACTTCTTCATTTGTTTACCCGTCATTTGTCCATTAACCCATTCATTTACGCACGCACCCACTGGCTCATGCATTCGTTCACTTACCCATCATTCATTCGCTCACACGTTAGCTGGCTCACCCACTCACTGTCTTACTACCCCCCCTCCCCAGCCCCCGTCCCAGCTTCACTCTTCTCCATAGACGTTATCACCGTCTATCTACCGCATAATTCACTTCACTGTCTTCTTTGTTGTCTGCCCACCCCCCCACGTCAGATCCAGGCTACTTTGTCATGATTTCATGGCTCCAGATTTTCTAGCCTGAAAATGACACCAGAAGTCTGCTCTCGGAGCCTAGGGAAAAGGCACAGAGCTAGGCCAGTTATTCAACGAGTTTTCCTCTTAAGCATATTTACTAAGGTCCAACTATGTGCAACCCCTGAGCTGTGAGCCATGGCCACCGAGGGAAAGACAGACCTGCCTGCACAGGGCTTACCGTCGCCTGGGAAAGTCAGACAACTGACGGGCTACAGAAGTACGGAAAGGCCTGAGAAAGGAAGGTCATGGGAAGTTCTGGAAGGTTCCCCAGAGGGAGTGGCTTCACAGCTGAGCCCTAACGTGTCCCCAGGAGCCAGGAAGATAAAGAGGAGGGGATGGCGGCTCCAACAAGGGGGAAGGCCTGGGACAAGCAAGCTCAGCACCTGGACACCAGTGGTCACCACTGTGATGACCCGAGAAGCTATGCATTTGGCTGTCTGCTTGTAATAGCTGTTTGTTATGACAATTATGACAGGTGCACAGCGGCTGAACAGAGAAAACCCTCAGCCATCTGGGCCAGCAACTCCCACACCTGGCCGCTCAGCCATTCATTTGTTCACACAATGGACATTCATTCATTCATTCATTCACTGAACACGTCTAAGAGCCAGGCCCAGAGCAGGTGCTGGAGACACAAAGTGAACGCGGCCGATGAGTCCCTGTTCCCACAGGGCTTACCGTCCCCTGGGGGGAGGCAGAAAAAGAACAAGCAAACAAACAGGGTAAACGAGTATCAGAGCGTGATGGCTGCTATGGGGGAGGTCACTCAGGATGGCAGGCTATCGAACGTGGGGTGGGGGCAGGATGGGTGGGAACTGGGATGTGTATTTTAGCCAAGGGCTGCCAAGTGCCTGGTCCGGCACAACTCCTGACCACATGCAAGGCCTCCTCTCGTGACAGTTGACCCTAAGAGAGCCTACCCTCTGTGACAGAGACCTCACTGCCTCTGGGGGGCGGGGGCAGCTCTGCCTGTCTCAGAGGGAAGCTGTTCTACAAAATCAGCCCTGCTTCTACGCTTCACACAAAATCACTTCTTCAGAAGAAAAACCTAAGCAATTTAGTGTCAGCTATCTTAGGCTGCTCCCGGGATCTCCTCTTTGCCCAGTTCTCTCTATGTTCTGTCCCTGCTGATGCCACAAATCTCTCTCAGATGGTGAGAGTGATTTTCAAAGTCCGTTGTCCATGGACAGTGCAGAGTAAGGGAGGTATTGGGGGTCGCAACTTGCGTGTGTAAGTGCCTGGACTCTGGCTGTGACCTTCATCAGCTTACCCCCACCCCGCACTCCTGTTCTCCTATAATTTCCCCAACTGTTTATATGGCCGCCCTAAACTTTTCCTTGACTTGGAGCACAAATAACCTGAGAAAAGGCAAACTAGTCAGCTAATTCATACTAAGGTGTAAATGACTTTCTTTTCCCAAATAATTCTGATGGGTGAACAGGGCTGCCAGCATCAGGCCCACAGACAACTGGAGATGGGGGAAGTGGAGAAAGGGGAAGAACTTCCCACAGCTAAGGGAAAGGGAAGAAAGAGAGGTTTGGGGGGAAGGGGGACAAGGAAAATCTTTATTTCCTGCCGGCCTGGCCTGGCCTGGCTCAGGCCTTCACTGCCCACCACCTTAACACTGGAGGCCAGCACAGCCAGGGAGAGCTCGGCATCTGTCTGATCCCCGGGGGCAATTTTAAGCTCCCTTCAGTCTGAAAAATCTCTCCAGAACAAAACTAGGACCCATAACAAAGGAGAAAATGATTCAGAACAACAGAGGGCTACTCGGGGACTGAGAAACCTGTTTCTCAGATAAGCATCTGGACTTTGGAGACATTTTCCTTTTCATCTGTGGGGCTGAGGCCAGAGAACCAGCCCTGGTGGGGGCAGGGGGGGGCAGGGGGAGTGAAGGAGGATGTGGGGCTCTTCCCAACAGACGACAGCTGTGTCTGCACGCAAGATGCAGAGGCTGAGTGGTCACCAGGCTCCAGCTGGGCACAGGCTGCGTGACCCCCACCCTGGGCCCAGATCAGATCTACCCCTGGGGGCGGGGCTTCCAAGCCATCGACATGCTACAGGGGCCCCAACAGCAGCAGGAAGGACTCCGCCTGGTATTTCACTGTCCTTCCCTCAACAAGCCATGAATCCGCTGGCCTGGCACGAGGACCCTCTCAGCCGGACCCATCATGGAACCATCTACATGCGGGGGAAAAGTGACGAGGGAAGGCTGCGCCCTCCCCACTGTAGTCACCCGTCCACTTTCAAAGTGTGAAGACGTTACCAGATAAAGAAGAAGAATCAAAGAGGGAAAGGGAAGAGGAAAGAAAGGAATGAGAGAACAAGGGGACTAAAGACAGAGCAAGATTCGCAGAAAGACCTGGATCTCTGAGAAAGGGTGGTCCCTAAGGGGCCGATTCAGAACCCTCAACGTCATATCTCGGTACCGGCGGTGGCCTGATTTTGATTCATCAAAAAATGAACAAAAGGGTGGGGGGTGAGTAAAGACTGGATATGACCGGGTCCTGTTTCTACAGA
Source organism: Rhinolophus ferrumequinum (assembly GCF_004115265.2). Lineage (NCBI taxonomy): Eukaryota > Metazoa > Chordata > Mammalia > Chiroptera > Rhinolophidae > Rhinolophus > Rhinolophus ferrumequinum. The sequence goes on from NC_046294.1 coordinate 3,209,326, forward strand.
ACAAATGGGGTTCTGAAGGCCGGGGTGGGTGGGGTACGGAACACCCATTCTTCAGAAAATCACGGTGATGTTCTCAGGTGAATGGCATTTTCCTTATCACCGGTAAGGAGACACTAAGAAAGCAGCAGGTGAGGCACTCGGGGAAGGCTGCGTTTCCCGGCATAGTAAGACCTGCATTAATATAAATGTAGTCTTATCTCTAAGAAAGGCAGCAATTACTCAGCTAAAATGCCAGCTCTTGCTGCAAGGCCCACCACAGTGGAGCTGGGCTTGTTCTGATAGGATGAGAGGATCTGGGCCCCTGGCCCACTGATGGTCCCTCCCCTCCCCTCCCTGCTTCCAACCCTCCCCTCCCCTCCCCTCCCTGCTTCCAACCCTCCCCTCACCTCCCCTTCTCGCCTTCATTTGACCAGGCACACTCTGGCCTATGGTAGTTTCCTATTCCAAGGAAGTTGAATATCTTGGCCAGTGTCTCGGACAGTCCCTGCTTCACCTGGGAACTTTAAAAAATGTGGGGCTTCACATTCAGAGATTTTCAACTGTCCCCAGGGGCTCCAAGGGCAGTCAGGTTTGGGACCAGTCTCATGCACGCAGGAGGACACACATACACACGGGTGACTGTGGCACCGTGGGACCAGTAGACCCTTATCGAGACAGGCTGGGAGTCCAATGGAAGCCCTGAGGAGGGAACGCTGGACAAGGCCCCCAAGAAAAGCCAGCTTCCGGGCCCTTCACCAGCCTCGCTCCACCTGACCTTTCAGAATGTGCGGCCCTAGTGCACATTCTCAGTTGTTCTGCTTCTGCTCCGTGAGATTCAGCTCATCAGGAAAGTGTGTTTAGTGTCTTATGGAAGATGGGCCCCCTGGGGAAGGTTTCCTAGAGCACTCGCCACCCCTTGCAGATTATTCGTAAATGTCTCAAGGGTTTGGTAACTTCACACAGCAAAAGACTCTTGTTCTGACTCTGTTCCTTTATTTGGGGCCCATGGCATCTTCTTTATGAAACAAAAAAGTCACTTCTTCATTCTCCCAGTACGCTGGGCTGCATTCCCCATGGCTCATCCTCACACAAAGTTTATGACATACACAGCACAGGTAACATTAGACCCACTTTGCAGAGGAGAAAACTAAGGCCCTGACAGATCCAGCAGCTTCCTCAAGGTCATGCAGTTGGAAGCAACAGAGGTAGGGACCCTCCCCTAACTAGTAGACCCCCAAGAGCTGTCGATCTGAGGTTCCAACTCTCACAGCCACTCTGTGTGACCACCTCTCAGGCATAAAAGAGTCTGCAGGGGGCAGCTATTAAGACGCATAATGGGAACTCTGCTTCCAACCACATAGAGTAGTGACTGTGTCCAGGGTACTCTTTCAGCTAAGAACAACCATAGAAGTTGGATAAAAACAAAAACAGAATAACCTAGGTGTGGAAAAGACTTGAAGGACCGCCAAGGCAGCCAGGACTCAAGGGTTAAGATCCCAGATAGAAGGGAACCACAGAGAAATGAACTCAACATTTTGCTCAGTTGATTTCGGCAGCCTCTTGATCCTGGGGAAGCAAAAGTTGGAGTTCAGGGCCTAACAAGGAGGTGGAGGTCCTGGTAAATGCTTCAGCTTTCAATCAAGAACCCTGAAAGGCTATGTCCCAGAAAGAGACAAAAAATCCTGAAGTCTAGCCTCAAACCATCTCCAACCTTGACAGAAGCGAGCTGATCCATCTGTGTTCTGCATACCAAAGGAACAAACATCCCCTTTGGAAGAACGGAGCATCATCCAGATATTCACACACAATATCCAAGAGTCAATGAGAAATTACCACAAGTGCCAGGAAGCAGGGTCAAACAATTCAAAATCAAGCAAAACAAACAAACAAACCAACAAATGACAACAGAAACAGACCAACAGCAGACCCAAATATTGGGGGTTATCAGAAACATGTATTCATATGTTGAAGAAAATAAATGAAAAGATGGAGAATTTCACCAGAGAACTGGAACCTACAAATAGAATCGAATGGCTCTCAAGTCAGAAACAAGAATTCAAAAGGTGGTTAGAACAGCAGAGAAGAATACGTGGGAGAGATCAGTAAACAGGAAGATAGGTTAGCAGAAAATACTCGATTTGAAGCACACAGAGAAAAAAGGACGTAAAACAGCAAAGACCAAGGACGACAAGTTTGGGTGAACATGCCTGACATAAGTGCAGTGGGAGTTCCAGAGAAAGACAAGAGAGAGAAAGGGGTCAGAAGCAATATTTGAAGAGAGTTTGATCAAGAATTTCCCACAACTGGTGAAACATACCAGGTCATGTTTAATTATGGATGTGAGGAGCTCTGTAAAGCGCAAGTGGAGACATACAAGGAAAACCACATGTAGGTACATCACAGTGAAACTGGTGAAAACAAAGGAGAAGGAAAAAAATCTTAAAAGCAGCCAAAAGAGGAAAAATACTATTTTCAAAAGATCAATAATAAGGCTAATTAATGGCTGAAATTTCCACAGAAACAATGGAAGCCAAAGACAATAGAACAGTCTATTTAAACCGCTGGAGGAAAACACTGACTAACTTAGGATTCTATACCTAGAGAAAGTATCTTTCAAAAATGAAAGAGTAACCATGTGGGAAAATCCAAATGCATATTGATTGTCTAGGATGGCGTGTGGGAATTAAGATATAAATGGAATTAATGCATGACAACAGGTAAGAGAGGTCAATGAAGTGAACGACACTTAAGGTTTCTTGCACTGTCCAAAGTGGTAAAAGAACTATTTTGAGATATACCCCAAAAAGCCAGGGGTGCATTTGATAATTTCTAGTGCAACCACTAGAAGAAGAATAAAGGAATGGAGAACTAACCAGACAATAAAAGAGAAATTGGAATTAAAAAAATGATTAATAAAAAAGAAGTTAAAAATGTCCAAAAAACAAATGAGGCAAATAGAAATGAAGAGAAAGGTGGTGGGTGTAAACCCAGATATATACAAATAATTATATTAAATATAAATGGGCTATAAAAATTCCAAAATATTTGGAAATTAAGTGTAACTGTTCTCAGTAATCTATGGGTAGAGAACAAATCACAATGAAAATCTGAAGATATTTTGAACTGGATATAATAAAGATATGCTGTCTCATACCATATTACAGTATCATATGCAAGGAAATCTGTGCTTGAAGATAATTGCAGAGACTTAGCTGCACATACCAAAAAGAAAAAAGGCTGAGAATCAATGATTTAAGTGCTCGTATCAAGAAGCAAGGTGGGGGGAGGGGGAACCAGCAAGTCGAACCCAAAGTGGAAGGAAGCAAATAATAAAGATAAAAACATATGTCCGTGATTTAGAAACCAAATGTATCACGGAGAAATTAACAGAACTAAAAGCTAGCTTTTTGAAAAGACTCACTATTGATAAACCTCTATCAAGACTCACAAGAGTAGACCGTATGCCCTATTCCTAATACTTAAGTTATAAAGCTAACAAACTATTAAATATTTTCTATCCTCCTACTTTGAGACATACACCTTCACACAACAGAGAAGGTTCAATTTCAGAGGTCACAAACTACTGGGAGCTCTGTGCCGAGAAATGGGGTGATGGGGGATGGTGCCTGCCCCCTCCACTCCTGCCACTTTGGCACCACCTCATACCATGAGGTCTGCACATCCCCACTCTGACCCCAAGCCCACAGACAGCTGCCCACGTGGTCTACACAGCGTGCTCATGCTCTGCCATTGCGAGGGGCAGGGAGGAGGCCATGCAGGCTTTGGGGATGGGCCAGGGGCATTTGGGGTGGGATCTTTGGATCCCAAGCGGCCAAGCACGTCTCAGAAGTTACCAGAGTATAGTATGTGCAAGGATTGGTAAATGGACAAATGCAGCAAAGCAGAGTCCAGAGACAGACCTACACATGTACGCTTATTTCATTTACTGCAAGATCACACTAGGGGAAAAGGCTCACCTTTCCCATAAATGGAGTGGAATCAATAAGTGGTGTGGACAGCCATAGGGAGAAAGATGAACCTTGACCTCTTCCCTTACACCATACACAAAGCCAGTTCCAGATAAGGAAAGTAAAACAACAAAGCTTCTAGAAGATACCATAGGAGGCTAGCTTTGTGACCTCAGGATGGACAAACATCTCTTAAACAGGACACAGGAAACAGTAACCACAAAGGAAAACATTATACATTAGACTCCATTAAAGTTTAGAACATCTTGTAGATGATGTAATACAGAATTGTACACCTGAAATCTATGTAATTTTACTAACAATTGTCACCCCAATAAATTAAAAACAAAAAAAGAATAAATATAACACATTAAAAAAAAAGTTTAGAACATCTGTTGATCAAAAGCCATCACTAAGTCAGTGAAAATAATCATAGAGCGGGAGAAGATATCTGCAATACGTGTACCTCCAAGGACTTGTATTTAAAATATATTTTAAAAAAAACAAACCTCCTACAAAGGAAGAGCCTCTTCCTTCCCCAAAAAGGCTCTCCCAATGGCCCATGTGTGGGTAACATGGTGATCGCCACCATCGGTGCTCAGAGAGATGCAAATTAAAACTGCAGTGAGAATCCACTGTACACTCACCAGATCGGCTCGAAGCAAAACAAAACAAAATGGAAAACCCCGAACCTCACAGTTCCACATGTCGGGAGGGTGTGGGGTTCCTGGACATCTCACGGTGCCGATACAAGTTTTGATTGGTACGACCACCTTGGAAAACTGGCAGTAATGACTGAAGCCGAATACCGGCGTGTCTGATGACTCAGCAATTCCGCTCCCAGGTGGGAGCCCAACGGAAGGCGTGCAGACATTGACTAAAAGACCAGTTCCAGAGTCCACAGCACCATTGTTCATCCCAGCCCCTGACTGGAAACAGCTCAGATGCCCACTAGCAGGAGAACTGGGTGTGTTTACACAATGGAACATTCGAGAGAGATGAGAATGAACGACTGCCATAGTCAACAGCATGGCTGAATCTTGCAGACATAATACTGAGCAAAAGCCAGATTCCACTGAGTTCCAAAGCAGGTGAACTGAACGCACAGTGACGGATGGGAGGTGAGGACTGGGGCATCCTGAAGGGGGTTTCTGGGGAGCTGAGATCTTCTTCGCCTGATCTGGGTGGTACTTATCAGGTGCATGAGTTTGTACAAACACATCAACTATGAGCTTAGGATCTGGGCACGTTTATAACCATCTGCTTCCCTTCAATAGAAAATGTTTCCCCCAAGACAAAAACTTGCAGAAGATAGTGGTAGGTTCTTGGAACACAAAGGGGTCCAGTTAACGCTGGCATCGGTTACCAGCCAGGGATTACTTTTCTATCCTTCTAAGAACTTCCAAAGACGTCCCCTCTCTTAGTTTTCCCCTAGCCCTGCTAGTATCCCCATTTTACAGATCAGGAACGTGTGGTCAGAGACGTGAAGGAACTTGCCCAAGGTCACACAGCTAGTGATGGCAGAGCAGGATTCGAACCTAGGCCTTTCACCTTCAAATACCCTGTCCTCTCTGCCTTTCTAAAGTGAACCACCCCTGAGGAGAGACAGAGCTGTGAGCCTCAGGCAAGTATTAATGTATTAATTTAAGCACTAGCCATCGGTGAGACACCCACGGGGTGCACTGTTCTTAATGCTCCTGAAGAAGAAAGGTGGCGAGTGTGGGGCCGGCCCTGAGGAGCTCTGAGACCACCAGGAGAGAAGACCCAGGCCCCACAGTGGTGCAGCAGTGCCCAGGCAAGGTGCGGACGTGGGCACCAGGGCACCTTGGTGGGGAACAAGGGCCAAGGTCTCTAGAGAAAGGGGAGAAGCACAGGGGGTGAGGAGACTCAGGGAAGGCTCTGGAAGGAGGAGGCATGGGACTGGGCTCCGGGTGAACTGGGGACCAGAAGAAGGGGGCTCCGAGCAAGGGACAAGCAGCAGCCATGGCCCCGGATGTGGAATAAGGGGGTGGCCTGCAGCTGCACTGGGAGCTGCCCCCCTGTGGGGAGGACCCAGCCCACCTACTTCACGAGGCTGTGCTTCCCAGTTCTTCTCTGTCAACAGTCATACAATTCCAACACCACCTGTCGCAGGTCCAGAAAGAGCTATGTTATCACAGCTGCGATGGAGTCTCCAGGATTAGGCTACTTTTGTCCTTATGTAACTTGTACCACAAGGCGGATACTGGTTTCCATGTTAAGGGACTGGGGCCAGGAGGAAAATCTCCAGGTAACATTCAAGTGATTTTCCCAGAATGCAGTCTGTCTTCTGCAAGGATGGAAGAATCACTTCCGAAATGGTCCAAGTGCCGTGTCTGTTGCTTTAAACACAGATAGCACATGTATTTGTAGGAGAGGAGGTGCGCATACTCTCATTTATTCACTCACTCCCTGGAAGAGTTATCCTGACTATTACCTTTCAGCACTTGTCCAATGAGGTGAAGTCAAGACTAATATAAAATCCAGCCCCAGTGCCCATAACAGTGCCTGGAACATAGTAGGTGCTCAAAGCACCACCTGCTGAATGAGTGAACCAACTACCATTTATTTAGTACCTACTATGTGACAGGCACTGTACTTTATATCCTTTGTTTTGGTCATCTTTGAGAAAATCATTAGGCAGGACTCTTATCCCCATTTGACAGATGAAACTGAGGCACAGAAAGGCAAAGTAACCTGGCCAAGGTCTCTGGCTGTAAACAGCCAAGTTAGGGCTTGAAACTGCAGAGGTCACGAGGCTGCCAGGATGCCTGCTGCCTCCACCGGGTGACACGGGGAGCAGAGGGAGTACAGGTCATGGGGCTGAGGTGCCTGATCCTGTTTCATGCCAGGACATGGCTTTTTCTCTGCTGAGCTGGGCTTTTAGCGCCTTGTTGGACCTTGGATTTTTACTTGCCAGGTGTTGCAGCCAGCTCCCAACGTAAGCCACCCAAAAGCACAGTGGCAACTGCTGCGAACAACAGCCATGGTTCGGGAAGAAAGCACATCCTGCTGGTCCGGGAAGCTTATATCCCGGTGTTCACAGGACACACACAAACCCAAAGAAACAAGGCATAGCCCTTGACATTCAAGAAGAACCTGTTTCTGCTGGCAAACACAGCGCTCAGAACCCTGTCCGTCCACTTTCTGGCGTGGCAGCGAGGCCCCGGGTATACCATTTCCTGATGAGCAGAAACCAACTGCCAATTTGGAGGTCTCTAGTACGCACTAAACAGCACCTAGTGGCCTGAAAGGTAACTGTGTCTATCTATGCCTATCTCTGAGGACAGGAGAGAGAGGGGAGAGAAGGGGCCAGGAGAGAGAGGAGAGAGGAAAGAGAGAGAGAGAGAGGAAAGAGAGGAAGAGAGAGGGAGAGAGAGAGAAAGGGAGAGAGGGAGGTAGGGAGAGGGTGGGAAGGAGAGAGAGAGAGGGTGGGTGGGTGGATGGATGGATGGAGGGAGAGAGAGAAAGAGAGAACAAAAACCAAGGACATAATTTATTTCCAGCCTTGGATTTCCTGACGTTCAATCTTACATCTAGTCAATAACCGCCCCCCGCCACTGCCTAACCTCAAAAACTTGATTAAACACGAGCAGAGATGGTGTCTAGAACCATTTTTGAAGCAAGATGGGGGAGAAAAGAATATAAACTCATCTTTAAAACATATTCTGCATGAACCTTAAACTTTATTCAACCTTAAAAGAAGCAAAAACATCTAATAAATTGATACAGTTTAGAGAAACTAGATAGATTATTAAATAGAAAAATGTTTACTATGCTTCAAAAATTCAAATCCACCCGTTCATCCATTGGGTAAATGTTTAGCTAAAAGTTCAGGGGCAAAGTTAAACAGTTGAAATAAAATGGAATTAGGCCTTAATATTTTGTTTTACTTGCGTACAGATGGAAGACAAAAATAATATCTCATAAAACGGAAAGTTTCTATTTTCACCAAAATATTTGGAAAAGTGATTTTATTTTTAATTGGATACCTAGATTCAGTGTAACTTTTGCAAGGGGGGGTTTCTGTTGAATCCTGTGAGCTGGAGTATATCTGGAAACTGGCTTTGGTTATTATTTAAAATATTCATTCCACAAAGATACAATTTGTTTCAAAAAGTGTCAGACCAGCCAGAAACTGCCTGTAAAAGCAGCCTTGTAAAATCCCGATGACTCCAGGGGAAATTCCACCCTCCCGTCTTTCATTTGACCGTATCTCAGGTAAAAAGGCAGGTCCTGAGTCTTTACATCTAAGGCACGGCTCTGATCGGTCAGGTCCCTGATTTCTGAGTTTCTCCTGGATCTTTTTTATGATGACGATTTTATAGGCAATCATCAAAATTATTTTCAAGGGTGTCATTGGCAATGCTGAATAACAAGAAAAGGTGATTATAATTCAAACAACTGCACAGAAAACTTTGTTCTCAGTTGAGAAGAAAGTCTTCAGAGACCCAGAAAGCAAACAGAAGTTATTCTTAACGGAGTCCTTCTTTGATCTTTTTTCCCCTCTAACCCAATTGCAGAAAGAGTTCTTCGCTCTGTTTTTCTGTCTTTATCCTCTATCAAGTCTTGGCCTCACACGTTAGCTGTCTCTCTGATCATCCAAAGATTCTTAAATCTTGGGTAGGTTTCAATCTATTGTGGCCATTATTCTTATTTTCCCATAGAATTAAAAATTGTAATTCTTAGCTTTATGGAAAAATTGACGAGATGGTACAGAGTTCCCATCTTCCCAGCACCTGATTTCCCATGACAAACAGCTTATATTAGGATTAGCTACATTGTAACAAATGTCTACAATTAATGAACCTATATTGATACATTTTCATTAAAGTCAATACTTCATTCAGATTTTCTTAGTTTTTACTTAATGTCCCATTTCTGTTCCAGGGCCCCACCCAGGACACCATGTAACATCATTATTTTTTCTGACGCTCCAGTGTCCTCCTCTCTGGCTAGTGAGAGCCCCTGTGACCTCCTGCCCCATCCACTAAACTGTGAGATGTGAGCACACAACCAGCGGCCCCCGGCTTATTTGGGTCCTTCCTCACCCTGGGACCTGGAATCAGCCATTTCACACAGGATCCCGGGTGGTTTCATTTACCTTAAATTGCCATATTCCTGGAAAAGCTGCAAGTAACAACCAGCTATCTTCCCAACGTGGAATCTGCTTTTGTGACTTTCTTAGCCTGTTCTGGACCAGGTAAGGTCTGCTCAACTCTCTGGAACACAGACGACCCTGAGCCACATGCATTGTTAAAAGACTCCCAGAGATGTCAAGTGACAAACAGTTATTGTGTGTGCCACTCTTAGGCTTTGCATGCTGACACACGAGTAAATAAAGAGAAACCCTGTAAACTGCTCCTAGGGGACCACATGTGCTCCCACGTCATTTAAAAGAACAGGAAGTGGGCACGCAACACACGCAGGCACTGGGGGTTTCATGCGGAGCCTGACGAGCTCCCTGCTCTCGTCACAGTCCCCCAGCACCCGTTTCTCGTGCCTCAGTCCTTCTGCTTTTCCCTGTGTTCACTGGCACTATGGCCAGGCTCACTCAAAGACGGGGTCCCAGGGACCTGTGGACCAAGCGCCCTGTCCTTCTCCTGCGCCTGGGCCCCGAACACAGTCATCTAAGCCGACATCACATATTCCCGACAAGAAAAGACTGGAGGGCAGACTGACAGGCATTCCTTTCTCTCTGAGGCCCAGATCCCAAATGCAGGAAAACCTCATACCTGGCCTCCGCATCTGGCCAGCTGTCTGGTGTCGCACACAGGGAGCCCTCCTTCCCATATGACCGCGTGGTGTCCCCGCTCTGTGCTTTTGCTCCCCTGGTGGGACAGCTTATCCTGGAATGCCTCGTCACATGGGTGGGAGTGGGAGGGGTGAGGTCGTGGGAAAGTAACGCTTCATCCTTCTTATGCGACACGGAAAAAATCCACTGAGTAAGTCTCGTTCAACTTCACACCCTGGCAAATTGATGAACTGGTTGAACATTGGCCCTGGCGGCCTGGCCTGGAATGTTCGCTGGTTCTTTTGCTGGTGTTCTTGAGTGTCCCAGTCACGACATTTGAGGACCCACTGGAGGACCGTGGGCGACCGTTTGTTCTAAAATAGCCTTATTCTTCAGGTTTGCTTTCTTGCTACATGAACGCAGCTTCCAGCCAGTCCCAGAAATTCTGCTGTCAGACTGCATTTGGAATGAACTGTCACTTTTGAAAATGGAAGGGTTGGATTTTTGTGCTTGTTCTTTTTTATTTTGGGGAAAAAAATTAATATTGAGTAATTTCAATTTTACAGAGAAGTTGCAAGGATGGGGCAAGGAACAGCTGTGTACCTTTTACCCAGATTCATAGACAGCCACTTACGCGTTGCCCCATTTTCTTTCCCATCTCTCCATCTTCCCAGAGTCCCTCTCTATTTCTATCTCTAGGTCCACGTGTGTATATCTACACGTTATTTCTTTCCTGAACCATTGGAAAGTCAGGTGGAAACAAAACACTTCTGTGTGTGTTTCCTAAGTGTAACGACCTCCTCTTACCTAACCACGGTACGGTGATCAAAGTGGGGACATTGTACATTGAGACAATGCTACTACCTACCCCACAGCCTACGTTCAAATTTCATCCCCATCCCAACGTCCACTCCCTCAGATCCGGAATTCAACCTAAGACCAAGCATTGCGTTTAGCTGTCACTTCTCTTTGGTCTCTTTCAACCGGGAGCGGTTCCCCAGCCTTTCTTCGTCGTTCCTGATCTTAACAGTTTTTAAGACGATAGGCCAGGCACTATTTTTTCCTTTGTAATCAGTAAGAAATTTGTAAGCAGATACCTTATGACTGCGCCAGAGCTCTGTTCCTCATCAAACATTCACATCAGTAGTAGCTTTCACTACTCATACTTCTGTATTTACAACTTGGTATTCAGTTGTAAGAAAAATCTTCCCTCCTTCCTCTCATTCTCTTGCTCTGTCTCCCTTTCTCTCCCCCGATAAACTCTCTATTGTACTCAGTGGATGATAATTGTTACTCCATTACTTATTTTGATGCTCCAATCGTTCTAGAATTGGCCAGTGAGAGCCCCTTCAAGCTGGGTCATAGTTTCCTGCTTCTTTGTTTGCCTGGTAATTTTTGATTAGATGCCAGACATTGTGATTTTAGGCGGCTGGGTGCAAGATTTTGCTGCTTATTCCTTTCAGTGGTGTTTGACTCTGTTGTGGCACGCCATTAAGTTGGTTAGCTTGGTTGCTTCCTTTCAAAGTTTGCTCCTACACTTTTGATAGTGCAGGTCCAGAGGGCACCCTCGGAGGACCCAGCTCTGTGATGCAGGGGGCACCCTTTGGGGGGCCTGGCTCTGTGGTGCCTCATGTGTTATGGGATCCCCACTTCAGCTGGTGGGCACTGGAGCTATTTCCAGCCGTGTGTGAGTCCTCAGAAGTGTCTCGTCTCCTGCTTTCTGATGGTTTCCCCCGCAGCCTCAGGTAGTTTGCTCTCATGCCTGGGTAGATCAGTAGTCGGCCAAAGATTCAAGGGCACTCTGCAGATCTCTCCTTTCCGAGTGAGTAAGTATTGTAGTGAGGAGCAAACCGGGTTTGTTGCTCAGGGGTCGAGGTCGACCCTGAGTGTTGATGTGCTTGCACTCTCACAGTTGCAACTGCAACAGAGCACTCACCAAAACCCATATTTTTTACAGTCAAATTGAAATGTGAGGTGAATGCAAATGTTGCTTGTGATTCAGCCTCTGGGGTGGGCAGCCCCTGCTCCCTGATGCCCTGTGTTGGTGGCAGGCCAAGCACTCAGCTCCTTGGAGTCTCAGGGCTGTGAGGGAACTGACAGCCCACCTACCTGAAGGCTTTAGTCAATGCCAGGCCCCTCCCACCCCCAAGCTCCTGGAACACCTCCGCCGACAGAGCCCCTCGAGCTGTGATGTTTAGAAAGTTCTTTCTTGGTTCAATTCAATGTTCGCTGACGGCTTCTTTCTAACGTGGGCCTGCTGTTCTGTGTTCTGCTTTCTGGAGCCCCGTGGAACCCCTACACATTCACAGAACTGCTCTCTCATGGCTTCACCGCCTCCCTCACTGAGACTCTGTCCACGTCCACTGACCAGTCTTCGTGGAACTTGGTTCCAAATCCTCCCGCGTCTGAAAAGCCACATCCAATGGTCCCATTTTAATCCTAATTCTCATGCGCCTATTCTTTTGCCACACGAGGACCATTTGCTGTGTTCTCTTTGCTTTGCATCCATAACTCCAATATGCAACAAGCTCTGTGACCCAGACATGGTTCTGACCGGCGCTCACTGCCTCAGTTTCCCCATCTGCAAATGGATGTGACTGTGCTCAACCAGAGCTGGTGTGAATTAGGAGGCAGTAAGTAAGGTCTCTGCAGAGCCAGCCCCTAGCAAGCGTTCAGCACACATCAGCTGGTGCTGTGGGTTCTTAGCGGGAGGCTTTTTACTATGTGCTGTGGCTATATTCTTTCAAGTCTTCAAACAGCCTTGTCAGAAGTTATGACAGGCTCAGAGAGGCTGGGTAACCTCCCCAAGGTCCCACAGCTAACATGCTGCGCTGAAACTCTTTTTTCCATGTACAGTTTGGAAAGAATGTCTGCTCCCTGCTCATCTTCTCAAGGTTTTTTTTGTTTTGTTTTGTTTTTCCTTCTGATGTGTCCAGTTTATCCAGTCTGTCCTTACAAGCAGGGCCGCAGGCAGTGAGACCACTCCAGCTGGTGGCTGCCACAGCAGCTGAAATGCCAGGAGAGGGGAACAGAAATCAATGCGTAATTGCTCCCTTTTCCTTTCACGATGAATAATTTATGTTGGTTTTGGACACTGCATTTGATCAGGAAAGTCGACTCTCCCCCCTGGCCCGGTGGTGCCCAGCTGACCTGTGGTCAGTGCCCATCTGCTTCCCCACAGCCCCCAAGCTCTGGTCGGCTGCAGGCACCAAGGGCTAGGGAGCTTTCTGAGTTGCTAGGCCAGGAGGGATTTTTCTGCCCTCCAAGCTCCTGAGACAACATGCCTGCCCTTTCCAACCGGCGTGCGACACTTTATACCTTGAATTTGTCATGAGCCGGGTGCTTGTCTTATTTTCCAGACCAGGCGTTGGCCACCATTTTCTGTAAAGGACCAGACAATACATATTTTAGGCATGGGGTCCCCTGACATGGATAAAGGAAGATTGAATGGGAGAACCCAGCTTTGAGCACAGAGCTGACTCCTGGCACACATCACCTGAGTCTCCTTCCTTCCCTGGGCCCAGCACCCGCAGCCCTGAGGAAAGCGTGCTGGGCTTGGGGATAAAAGGAGACGGCATTAAAGGGACTTGGCTTATAGTTGTCCATCCACAGAGAAAAGTCTGGAAGACGGCAGTCTACACTGTGTGCTGTGGTCTTTTTTCTCCTGTAACAGTTGAGTTTCTCTGCCTCCCTTCCTCCATGCATCCTTTTCCCTTCCATCTTTTCATTCCCCCTACCCATCCCTCTCTCCCTTCGTTTGTCCTTTTCTTTTTCTCACCATGAGCATGCATCCCCATTCTGAGTTGAAAAAACAAAAGCCAACCCTCTTTCATTCCCAAATGAATAGATTGGGTTGAGATACCAGCACAAGGATCCCGGAACTGTTCCTTCTTTTTCCAGTAAAAGCAGAAGCTGCAGAGGCAGCCAGACTTCTCTCAGCAAATAGCACCACCGACCAGAAACTGGGAAACTACTGAGGATGCCTCCTCTCCACCCCCACCTGGTAGGTTCTGTGGATTAGACCCTCAAAGGTGCCCCGAATCCACCCACCTCCTTCACGACCCCTGGCCTCTCCCTGGGCAGGTCCACCACCACCTCCCCTGACCCCACTTCCGGCCAGGCTCCTCACTCCCTCCCACCTCAACCCCCTCCCACCCAGAGTGACCTTTCAAGACACAATTGTTGAACTAAGTAACGTCCAAACCTGTAGATAATTTTTATGAATTTATTTGAGCCAAACTGATGACAATTGCCGGGAAGCAGGATCTCAACGGATTGAGAAAATGCCTTGGAGAATGGCAGCTTTGCAGCTTGTTTTATACATTGCAGCTGGGATTATACATTAGCATCAAAGGAGGAGGCGTAAGAAGGGCTACGTGAAATCTGTTGGTTAAGGGGACAGGAGGAAGCAAAGTGGGGAAATCTCTGGGATTGGATAAAAAAAGTAAAACGGAGAGACACGTACTTTTACACCGGTGGGTGCAGGATAGTAAATAATTAACATTTACGGCACACAGAGATGGTATTTGGGGAGCAAGATAACAATGAGGGGTCCTGTGGTCTCTGCTCTGGTGGGAGGTTGTGCCCTGAGGGGTGTGGAAAAAGAGATGACTGACATTTCAAAGGTATGTTATCTGAGATGCAAAAAGAGAACAGAAAGGCTCCCTTAAGGTAAAGACTGACCTTTGTCAAGGAAGCCACAGGCCTAGGACGTGACTACCCGCCATGAGCGCTTATAGTCTGGAATTTTTATGTTCAGACCATCCTGTGTGGTTACTTTCAGTCTCTGGGTTGGTAGGCCCCCCCAACGCAGCCCTCCCTCTTCCCCTCCCAGGTTACAGGTTTTTCGTCCACACAATCGGGTCTGGTCCTTCTGCTGCTTTAAAAGCCCGGGCTTCCCACTGCAGGAGCTGCCCAGCTTCTCAGAGGGCAGCACACCCACCTCTTTCCCCGCCTCCACCCTCTTCCTGACAAGTGCTCTCCTGTCACGAGGCCTCGTTTCTGGTCCTCAGACTTGCCAGCCCTTCCGCGCCCGCGCTGCTCCCCTGGGCTCTCTCCTTCCTCCGACCCTTCCTGACCTCTGACCCAGGGCAACCCCAGCATGCAACCCCAGGTTCACGCCCTTCACGCATGGACCACGTCGGAACTGTCCTAGTTGGCCGGGTCCTTCCCTGACCTCTCACTCTCACACTGCCAGCTCCAAGGGGTAGCACCACATGCGTCTGGCTCTTCTCTGAGCTTCTGGAGCCAAGCAGAGAGCCTAGCGTGTGGTCAGCCCTCAATAAATATTACTGAGTGAATGAATGAGCAAATGAACGGACAGTGGGTGAGGGGGTGAGTCGGGTGGGTGAGTGGACGAGGTGCCGCTTAGATTCCCTGGGAGTCTAAGGTGCTTCCGTAGGCAGAAAGGAAGCCCCACAAGGGCTCCGGGCCCCCAAGGAGTCCTCTCGGGTGGCAGGGGCATGAGTCCAAAGCTTCCTGGGCTGCCACACCTGTGGACCGTGATGCCTGAGCATCAGTGGGGCGGCCTGACCAGAGCTCGGCAGCTCCAGGCTGCTCCCCCTGTGATGACGGCCATGGTGATCGAGGGCACTGAAGGGTCTTCGCAGGGTCTCC
Source organism: Rhinolophus ferrumequinum (assembly GCF_004115265.2). NCBI lineage: Eukaryota > Metazoa > Chordata > Mammalia > Chiroptera > Rhinolophidae > Rhinolophus > Rhinolophus ferrumequinum. The sequence continues at coordinate 3,224,641 of NC_046294.1, forward strand.
TGCTCACCGCTTCAACCCCGGCTGTCTTTGTCCTCCCACCTTAAACACGGGACCCCTCCCCGCCCCCACGCCCACCAGTCTCTCGGTCTCCTGGAATCTCGCCATTCGGGCTCTCAATGGCTCCTCTCACAGGGGCCTTTCTCCTCTATGCCTCCTTCTTCTGTCCCACTGGGTCCCTTGCAGCTGGAACACTGGCTGCAGCCAGCTGGTAATGGCCATCCTAATCCCGTGGACTTGTGAATATGTCACCTTGTATGGCAACAGCACTTAGCAGACGTGAGGAATTTAAGGGTCTTGAAATGCACAGATTATCCTGGATTATCTGGGTGGGGCCTAAAAGCCATCACATGTGTCCTTGTAAGAAGAATGCAGAGGGGCATTTGACTACAGACCAAGGCAGAGGCTGGAGAGATGTGGCCACCACCCCAGGGATGCCTGGAGCCCCCAGAAGCTGGAAGAGGCAGGAAGGAGCCGTCCCTGGACTTCTGGCCTCCAGACTGTGAGAGAATCAGTCTCTGCTGTCTGAAGCCATCGGTTTGTGGTCATTTGTTCCGGTGGCCACAGGAAGCCAGTCGTAGTCCCAGCAGGGCCACCAGGGTGCTCTCAGAGGCCTGGGCCTGACCCATGACCTTCACAGCTTTGACCCTTCCTGGCTGCGTCACAAATCACAAATCGGGACTGTTTGCTGGGAGAGACATGGAGGCCGTCTGCAGAGGAAGCCCCGCCCTGGCAGTGGGTTCTTGGTTCTGGGAAGCCCTGACGAACGGTGTTGGGGCCCCGAGCCCCAGGGGCGGCTGAATACCCGGGCCTCCCTGCTGCTGGGCCACAGGTGGTCTCGCCTCCTCCTACCTTCAAGGGGAGGCCGACCCTCATGATGGTCCCTCGTCCCCTTAAGCCGTCGGGGGCAGGGGAGGGCACACCCTTTGAATTTGAAGGAGTGGGGAGCATTGCGCACATTGGGTGCTCCACGCACAGCACCCCCTGCCCTAAAACAGGCAGCACCACCTTGCACACATCAAGTCTTCTGGTCCAGCCCCCATGGGAGCCAGCGCTCCTGCCTCCAGGAAACTTGGAGCCCAAAAGGCCCTGGACCCCCAGCTTTTCTTCCTGATTGGGAAACAAAATGAAATACCCTACAACCAACCTGTTCCTTGAAATGTTGTCATTGCACCAGTGGAAGATTTTCGACATGACTAAATTCTGGATCCTATTATATTTTGCAAACATTTAAAACAACGCCAACTAAGGCAAAGAACTTGGGGGGGGGGGTCCCTGATGGGTTCCAGCCACCCTGGGACACGGAGGTTCTCTACACACACTCCCATCACATGGACTCAGGGCATGCACACCTGCCCTTCACCCTAGCTCAGCATTCTGGAAGCGAGAGGAAGATGATTGGCTGGCGGAGGCGGAGACTACACCGAACAGTCAGCCCTACACCAACTCTACAGCCCCAGGCATGGCCTGTTAGGTGGCCAAGTATTAGGGCTCCAACGTGACACACCTGTCTTTAAAAACACCTCATTTTTATAAAAACACATCAAGCTCTTAAAACATATCATTCTCTCTTTGGTAAATAGGGTTGTTGTTTATTCAGACACACTTCTTCTGAGAAAAGTAAGTAGTACCTGAGCTTTCAATGAAATAATCTGCTTTTTAAAGAAAATAAAACATACTTTCGACTTTTTTAAAACACAAAAAACCCAAGAATGCACTGAGCTCAATGATGTTACATAAAATTGAAAACCACAGAAGTTCAAGACCCGGATGACTTAGAACAACACAAATGCCCCAACGACATTACACAGAGACTGGGATTTTCACGGTGCGCTTAGGACAGCGCTTTAAAAATGTGCAACAACAGTGGGAGTTTCACCAGTTTCAGCTGAAAGGGGAGCACGAGTCACACCTTCCCAGCCCTGGGAAGTCCACCTGCACCCCAAGCTTCCCTGGCATGTCCACCCCCTGCAGCAAGGACCACAACGGCACTTCCTGTCAGGTCGGTCTGTGTCCTGTTTCCAGGTTTCGACGCCGGCAGCTGCTATGGATTCAAGCACAGACTGCGGGCCTACCACGGGTGAGGCACCGTTCCAGGTCCCTGGGGACAGGGTCCTCACCTCCCTGTGGCTTACCAGTTAGTGGCAGAGACAGACAATAAATCACACATTTCTTCTGAGAAAAGTTAGTGAGTAGTACCTTAACTTTTAATGCAATAATCTGCTTTTTTAAGAAAATAAAAAAAAAAATCTTTCAACTTTAAAAAGAAACAACACACACCCAAGAATGCATTGAGCTCAATTATGTTACATACAAATGTCTGGAAGTGTGAGGTCTGCGGAGAGAAGCAAAGCAGAAAAAGCACCTGGAAAGTTATGATGGGGTGCGATTTGGGGGCTTTTGTCACACCTGGAGGTGTCAAGGGGACATTTGGGCAGAGACCTGAAGGAGGGCAGGACATGAGCCACGTGGGAAACTTGAGGAAAGGTGTTGCCGGCGGAGGGAACAGCAAGTGTGAAGGTCTTGAGGTGGAAACACACCAGGGGTGTCTGAGGGGCCTGTTGACGAGGGGTGGACCCTGCACCCTGCGTGAGAATCCCCTGTCCAGCTTCCTTGAGGAATCACCACTGTCCCCTCTCAACCAACATGGTTCCGGGGCACTGGGTCCCCCGGGCTCCAGGAGTGGCTGTGGGGTCTGCTTCTGGCCAATCACAGCTTAGCATCCCCCAGCCATGGTGACTCACTTAGGGATGGTCACAGACCCAAGTCAGGACAAGTACAGCTGACCTTGGAACTCTCGCTCGAGGGCCCAGGAGACAAGCATTCTCAGTCCCCTGGGGCTGCCCAGGCTGGAGGTCAGAAGGAATGCTGAGGGTAGGCCCAACCCAAAGAACAGCAGAGCCCAAAAGAGATGGAGAAAGACGAAACTTTGGAGATGTGGAGCCCTGGATCCAGCTATGCCTGAAGCTGGCTTGGGTTTTCTGTCACTTACAACCCAAACACTCCTGACCCATAGGGGAAGGGTGACACCAAACCACCTCCATTCTCTTGTTTAGTGTCTGTGTGATGAACTCCCTAGATTTAAAGCACAAACTTTAACTGTCGGCTAGTTTTCTTTACTGTCTTCCTTCCCACCCACCACAGACAGCCTAGAGACACACACTCATATGCAGATTCTGGAAGTAAAGTTCTACATGAATTCACTAACAGAGAGTCATGCAGGGACTCTAGTACCACTCCCCACACAAGAACGCAGGATACCGTGAGGCCAAAAAGGAACGCCAATGGAGCCATACATACGGGAGTCATACCGCTATATTCTCGCTGGCAGCTGGTCGGAGACGTAGGAAGCAGGAGCCACACGATCCGCAATCCTCCACCCATGTTTCTAACCGCACTTGCTAGCCGTAATCCACCGTCCGCTTTTCTGCCAACCAACCAACCCCCTAGCGTAGCCACGGCAGTTATATTAGTGGCTAATGGCTAACCGGTAACAGCTGATGGCCACCCAGCCACAGCGGATGGCGATCTGATTACAGCTGATGGCCACCTAATAACCGAGCCAGCACCTGTCCACGTGAGGCTGACAGCCTGGACACTGCTCTCTGGGACTCTGTCCCCACACAGAGCCTTTATTATTATAAGCCATCTAGTGATGGTTTAAATCTTTGGCATTTCTTAAAATAAACTGAAATCTTCCTAGATGGGTCGTCTTGTTGTTTGGGTGCGAGGATGTGACTCTGAAACCAGGACAGAATAAAAGCCGATCACCCCATGCCCTGACGTTGGCAGCGGCTGGGCCATCTCAGGATGGGTCCAACTTCACCCCTGGAGGAAAAGCAAGTGAGCCCTGCCCCCACCCAAAGGTCGCTGGGATCATCTGCATTTGGGAAAGGCTGCACTCTGCCTCTTCCTCGTGGGCCTTCCTCGTGGACGTTAGCAATGAGAAGACACTCACTGAAGAAATCGACTGGACGTGGTTGGATCTGGACTCCCCCAAGCGGGTCTGCTCTTGAGGGCAGGGATGCGTCGGCCATATTCCTGGTCCACGAAACGGCAGAACTACGGAGCCTGGAAGCTCCTCTGCCCTCAACTGATGATGTAGCTTAAAGTGGAAGCCAGAAGCCGGAAATGGGCTGAAATCAAGGCGTGGGCAGGGGGTTCCTTCTGGAGGCTCTAAGGGAATATCCATTCCCTGACCTTTTCCAGTTTCTAGGGGCACCTGCATTCCTTGGCTCATGACCCCTTTTTCCACCTTCAAAGCTGCCGGAGCCTCGCTGCAGCTCCCGCTTCCATGTCACGTCTCCTCTGACTCTGACCCCGTCTGCCACATCGGAGGACCCTACGATTCCATGAGACCTGCCTGCCTCATCCAGGCTCATCGCCCCACGTCACGGTGAGCTGCTTAGCAGCCCTTAGTCCATGTGCCACCGTAACTCCTCACTGACTGTAAAGGAAGATATTCCCAGGTTCCGGGGATGAGCACGGGGCATCTTTGGGGGCTGTCGTTCTGCCCGCCACACCTACCAAGCGTGAACGCCACCAAACTTGGAGAAAAAGAGAAACGAATAGAGGGGGTATAAGGCCATTCATTCCTGCATCCATTCATTCACTAAGTATTAGTGGAGTGTTTCTTGTGTGCCAGGCCCTGATGGGTACGGGGTATACAGCAGGAGGAAGCCAGCCCAAGTCCCTACACTTATGGGGTCTTTTAGTAGAAATAAAGGGGTTAAAGGAGACAAATCTGAATACATGGGAGAGGGCCGGCTGCTGTCTCGCCCAGCCCTGAAGCTGTCCATGGACCCGCCTCAGAAATCCTTGTTTTCCTCTGGAATCCTTGTTTTTCTGCCTCTAAGCATGATGTCAGAGGGCCAGGAAGTGGAGGGGGGGACGGGAGGGGACACCGTTCTGAGAAAAAGCAGCGTTTTCTCCGTGTGGGTTGCTAAGCACACACCCCAGCCCACCTGCCCTTGGTTTTGTCTCCTGGTTTCTTCTGACATTCTGGTCTTTTGGGGGAAGAAGCTCTCCCGGTTTAAGCCGCTCGCGGCCCTCCGTGGTTCGGTTCACACGCTCCTGACTTGGGAAGTCAGCTCGGTGGAAGCAGAGGGGCCACACGCAGGGCTGAGGGTCAGGGTTTTACGGGCTCTCTCTTCACGTCTCTGGAGCCTTCCTGGGTAAGAGCCCGGACCCGGAGGCCTCGGCCAGCCACTGGCCAATGTTTGATACAGCTCATCACTGGGATTTCTCAGGCGGTTAACATGGGAAAAACGGAGGGGCGAGTGGGCTGAGGAAGTGGGTGCATTAAAAATAATAAGGCTGCTTTAAACGGACACCGGTTCCAGGGAGAATGCGAACCAAGCCATTGGTTTATTTTAGAATACACTTTATTTTCCAGTCTGTCTCTGTTTAATCTCTTCTGATAGCGCTAAGAAAAAAAAAACAAAACCCTCCTTATTCTAAAAACTGAAATTTATATATAGCTTGAAAAAGAAAAAGGGGGGGTTAAAATATAGGTCAAAACAGCACCCCACAACAACCCTGTTTCTCTTAGCACAATGGAGCCAAATAAATAAATATTCGTCAGAACAAGGAGAAAATTGCAAATTTGAAATTTACAATGAAGCCCAGACTCCTGGTCCTTACCTGGGATGACGGCATTGGGCACATTTGAAAGTTCCATCATGTTCCTTGATCTTTTTGCAGATCCGTAGTTTTCCTTTTCTAGATAATTCTATGGGGATGCGGTGAGGATAAGGTCTAACTTTGGAATCAAGGAGATCGGGGTTCGAGTTCTGCTGTCCCTTAGCAGCCCAATGAGCTGGGGCAAGTCTTTTTACTTCTCTGAGAAGTAAATGCTAATTCCCACAGGTAGGTCCTGGTGCCAACACACGCCGTGGCTGGGAAGGAAGCACCCAGCACCCCGCCCGGCTCAGAGTAACTGCGCAGTAAATACAGTTACGACCGCCATCAGGAATTATGCCATGAAGGTAATAACAATAACCCAGCCTGTTTTTCTAATAAAGATAGCTCTTGGACTCCGGACAGTCAAGTCTTTTAATGCACAAAGAATAATCTGCTTTTGTGCCTCGTTCTGAGTTAGACTAACAAACGGCTCCTGCTCGGACAGACACCAGGGGACCAGCACCAGGTAGAACACTGTCCTGTCCTCAAGGGTGTCGCAGGGCTGAAGCTCCAATGAGCAGGGACAGAGGACTTCTTGGGGGAAAGCTGTCTGAGTGAGGAGGTGCTTGCCCTCGCCTGAGACTGGGGGAGACTCCAGGAGACCCCTGGGGGGGCTTGGCTCAGGTCCCTGGGGTTGGGGCAAATCGGACCAGACCCCAACTTGTGCTTCAAAAGTATCTCTGGCTAGAGGCTGGCTGGAGAGCCCTGGGCAGTGCTGACCACGGGGAGCATGGGGGGGAAAAGAGGGCAAGGGTATCAGAGAGGGTCCTAGAGACCAGAAATGAGCCTTCGGGAGGGAGGAGCCAGGAGTGAAGAGACCCCTGTATCGCTATTAGTTACAGACGCTCAGATGGCGTTGGAGGTCCAAGTGGGATGTTTTCATCACACCAGGGTCTAAAAGACCCACAAAAGGATTCTCAAAGGAGTAGCATCAAACACCCACCCCAGTTGGGAGAGAGAAGCCCACCGAGCCGGTGCCCCCTGCCCCTCCAGCCTCCACCCCCTCACCCCTGTCCTGGACGGTCTGAGGGCTCAGACTGTGGTGGCAGGCGCAGGAGAAGCATGGCACAGAAATGACAGAAGGGGCAGCACACACACACCCCCCCAAGCTGCGGCCTCATCCTGAAATTGCTGGGCTGGTGGAGAGACAAAAGGTTTTTTTCAGGTGAAATCTCACATGGGACTGGACGTTTTAATTCTGCTTATGAGAACTCATGCTTTTGTGACTAAACATGGCTGGGAAAGCTTTTATTATGACAGTGATTAGAAAGTCATGAGGCCTACCCTAGCATTACCCAGGGGCTGGGAAGAACCAGCTCCAGACAGTGGTGGGTGGGTCGGCTGGTTCTTGGAAACAAACAAATCAGACCTGATTTACAGTGTTTGCTGATTACGTGGTATAAATACTCCCACCATGGTGATTTCAGGCTACCAGTGTGATGTCACCAAAAGCAGAGCTGGGAAGAGATACACACAGTTGGCTCTTGTGGTTGGTTGTGAGCCAGTGTGAGCTGGTGTGAGCCTGTGTGAGCTGGCGTGAGCTGGTGTGAGCTGGTGTGAGCTGGTGTGAGCTGGGAGTAGTGCGCAAAGTATGGGACCTTTCGTGCTGTGCCCTCTGGAGTCCTGATCCTTTAATGTCATGACTTATCTGCTTTACTTTCCTTCAGAATGCTCCTCCACTCCTCATGTTTTGTGCATGTGTGTGTGTGGGGGGTCTACTTTCTCTCCCCTGCACCCTAAGGTACATGAGAACAGGCACACTGTTTTGATTACTGCTAACCCCCCTGCATCGGCTGCATACGTCTGGCTCTAAGCAGGCTCTCGGTGTTTATTGAATGAATACATGAATGAATGAATGGGGCACCGCCTCCAAGCCCTCCGGACCAGGGACAGGTCTCCTTGCCACACATTCACACAAGGCCATGCAGCAGATGATGCAACAGCATTTAGCCATCTGTGGGCTCCAGATGTGTACATCAGCTGGAAGAAAAGCCCCGTCAGGCCGGGACCACAGCTGCCTGACTGACGGCCACATCCCAAGCGCTGGCTCCATGCCCAGCACTTAGCAGACCCTCACTAAATAGTCCTGAACAGATGAAACACATCCATAATTGATGTGTGGTCTCTCGCTGGTGCAAACACAGGCATAGGCTTCGGTGTGAGCCCACAGGTCCCCTCCGTCTTGTGGTCACGCTGGGCTGTCCGTCAGATGGGTAGGTTCTACCCAACTAACAAACAAGGCCCAGCTCTCAGGGCTTCAGACGGTACTTTATTTCTTGCTTACAACCCAGGTTGGAAGGGGCTGTGCTTGCTGGAGTCATTCAGGGTCCGGGCAGAGGGGGCAGCCACCACCCCAAACATTGCCAGCAGGATGAGAACTTGGGGGAGTAGAGAAACAGCCAAGAAACACTCCCGCCCAGAAAAGACCCAATGTCACCTCCGCTCAATACTTGACAGTCAGACTAGTCCACAGCCCTCCACCAAGGAGGGGTCAGGAGACCCAGTCCCCATGTCCCAGAAGGAGGGAGACCTGGCAGTGCTTGGTGAACACAGATCCCTGCCTGCAGTAGCTAGCATCCTACTGAAAAGAAGGACCAGGAACAGAAGACAGGGGGATAGGTAGGAGGTAGCCTGTGAAAGGCAGTGGTTACGCGGGGGCAGGACGTTTCAGGGGGCAGAGGGCTGCCGTCTGAGATGGGCGCCCAGGAAATGGCCTGATCATTGACGGCACATGGCAGAAACTGGACACGCTAGCTCCTTCCGTTTCTCCTTTGCCCACAGTGTCCCGGGTGCAGCCAGCTGAAGCTCACAGCCGTGCCCAGGCTGGGCCTGCTCCACGACCCCTTCAGTCCCTCCACGGGCCTAACAGCCTGGACAGAAAATCATGCAGGAAGACAAATGGAAGTGCCGCCCAAAGTGTCCCCCACCCCCCGGAGTCCCCAGGCTCAGAGCAGCAGCGGGGCAGGGCCCTAACAACGTCCCTCTTCTGCCCCCATGCAATTTCCGTCCTCAGCAGCCTGGGCATCACTCCATCCTTCGATCCAAATCCAATGACTGAGGTGGGGCAGGAGGATGGGGGCTCGGTCCACCTTGTCCTCTCTGCCTCCAAACTGAGGGTGAAAGGCACAAACTGTGGCAGTTTTCCATCGTCCTTTTGGTTCCCCCCACGCTCTCCTTAACTGTATCTCGTTTTTGCTAAAATGCACATTGCAAAAGCTGAGGAACAGAGCCGTGCATCCTGTGTGTCATTATTTCTAGAGCAGATCACTCAGAGGTAACATCCTTTAACTCTCCTGCCACCTCACAAGAAGAGACGGCTTAGAATGTGTCCTTGGAAGCGGTGCAGCCCTGGATGAGTCTCCTGACCTCTGTGGGGTCGTGTGGTTCCTGCCTTACTCCCTCTCCCCGGGCCTCCTGTGTCCGGGCCCTCTAGGGGCTGCAGGATGATGCGGACCCCAGAACATCACAAGCCGTTGCTCCCCTCTGGTGCTGAGCAGGTGGCAGGGCAGCGAGCTCTGAACCAGTTCAGCACAGCTCAATGTGCAGTACTGGGAAGACAGAGCAAAAATAGCTTGCTGCATGGCCGAGTTAGCAATGTGGGACGCTGCGGCCGGGCGGCGCCAGGAGCCAGAGTCACGGCAAGCTCACAGAAGCAGCCAAGAGGAGTGAGATCCCATCCATCCTTGGAAGGGCCGAGAAGGCAGTCTTCTTGATACTCCCCAGCCAGGGTCCCGCTCCCTCACAGTCAGTAAGTGATACACGCAGAGATGATGCTCAACTTTTGGGGAGACACATCCTGGCGCCCGTTGGGATTATAACCCTGCTGAGGGCAGGGGGCATATTTTAATCCCCTGGATTTAAAATAAAAAAAGCCCAGCACACAATAGGTCCTCAATAAATCAGTATCTAGTTATAGGGAAATAACTCACTGGTTTTTAACCTGCTTTGCTCCTTGGCTTGAGGGTTTTAAGACTTGAAGAAAATAATCACAACAATGAAAAGTCAGCAAAGGCTCTGAGAGTGGAACAATGAAAAGACAGAAGAAACGGAGAATAGCCCCCAAACTTTACAAATAAAAGGGGCAGCTGGGCCTCTTATGCAATAAGGCACTGCAGAGCCCTGGGCAAGAGGCTTACACACGTCAGTGGCCCACGTGTCCAGGTCTCCTGGGCCACGCCCTCCTCTGCTCCGGATTCCCGGAAAAGCCCCCGCTCTGGTCCCACCTCGGCTGCCCGATTGCCACACGCCACAGGGTCGCCAAAGTGACCACCTAGAGAGGGAAATTGGAGGTGAGGCCATGGGGCCCCCGGAACCCCCTCACGGTGCTGGGCAGAGCGTCACTTGGTACAGCGACTTCAGAACATGGTGAAGCATCACCTACTCGAGTGCCACCTGGTTGTCCCTGGGACCTGGCAGGTCTACCTGACCGGGACCTGACAGCAGTGTCCCCGCGTGTTCGCCAACAGACTTGCCTAAGAATGCCCAGAGCTGCGCTGTTCCTGGGACCCCCACACTGGGTGCCCGGGGGCACAGGGCGGGTCAGGACGTGTGGTGGGTACTGAGGCCGCGGCAGAAATGCAGTGAGTGAACTAAACGGCGCGGAGCAGCGCGGAGGCATCCTGCGCGCGGGCACGCAGCGAGGGAAAGCCCGACACGCACAGCCGTGCTGTTGGTCTGCAGTTCAAAACAGGCCTGAGAGTAGTGAGGGAAAGGGGGGGGGACGGGGGGTGGAACGGGGCGGGGAGGGGGCGGGGAGGTGACTGGAAGAAGTCGTGAGGAGGCTCGATGGGGGGTCACATCCTTTTTCTCTGTTTGGGTGCTTGTTACAGGGGTGTATTCGCCCTGCGAAAATGCACTGGATTGTCTGTTACCGACTGAATCGTGTCCCCTACCCTCACCCCCAATCCATATGCTGAAGCCACACTCAATGTGAGTGTGTGTGGAGACGAGGCCTTTACAGAACGAATTAAGGTGAAATGGGGTCATAAAGGTGAGACCCGATTCCCATAGGGCTAGTGTCGTATACAGGAAAGAGACACCACACAGCTCTCTCTGCACCAGCTAACTAATCTCTGTATGCTAGGGTGTGTGCATCTTCCTCTATGTATAGCATATCCAGCTAAAACTTGACTTTATAAGGCAGATCTGCTCATAGTCCTCCTCCGTTTGAGATTCCTGACTTCTCTTCTGCTCTGATCAAGTCAAAATTCACAGTGTGGTCTGCAGACCCAGCCTGACCAAGCCCCCATTGGCCTCCCCAGCCGGGGGCTACTCGGCTGCAGCTACTCTCACTTTGTCTTAGTTGTCTGAACACACCAAGACTTACCTGCCTCAGGGCCTTTGCACTTGCCGGTCCCTCTGCCTAAACACTTTCTCCACCTTTTTGCCTGGCAAACTCCTACCCATCCTTCAGGTCTAGCTTGAACATGTTTTCCTTGAAAAAGTTTTCCTGATCCCAAGCTAGGTCAGATCCCTCAGGTGTAAACTCTTGAAGCATCTGCCTTTTCCTCCATTGCACGCATCCCAGGTGGAAATAAATGAAATATTGCTGCCTCTTGTCTCTCTTCCCCACTAGACTGTGAACTCCCTGAGGGCAGGGGCTGATCTTGTTCTCCAGTGGGACCACAGTGCCCACTGTGAGTGAAAGGATGGATGAAGAGATGGACACATGAGTGGATGGATGGATGAATGGATAATTGAATAGATGGACAGATGGATGGATGGATATCAATCCCCAGTAAAAATATTTCCAACAGACCACAATACTGTTTACAACTGTGATTCTAGCCATGTACTGAACCTCTGAGTTGTGTGGACACTGCAAAAATGAGTCAGCAGTCTGCTCTCTGCTGATTTTTAAGAAGTGATCTAAGAATACATCTCGGAGGCTTTCATCGATGAGGCAAATGGTGGATGTCTTTAAATATTTATATTTCTAAAGTGCTAAAGTTTGGAAACACCTAAAAAATACTCCTAACTGTGATGTATTGCCTTAGAATGCCTACTTGAGGTCATCCAGCTCTATGGAAAGGGGGGGAAAGAATGTTTTGCGAGTGGACAGGGGACATTTTCCCAGCACCATGGGGGAATGTGAGAAGATTCTTGTACCCAGTTGTGTGGGCAGCTGGCACATTCCAGGGCGGTGGCTGCTGTGGTTATCAGAATCCCAAGGGGTGGTCCTCTAAGAACTGCAAGGTCAGACAGGCAGAGGTAGGGCTGGAGCAGAGGTGGGGGTAGTCTTAGACCCAGCTTACAAGGCACTGAATGTTCTGATACCTGCATGACCTCCGAAGGTCACTTTCCACCCTCCATCCCACCCTTACCTGCTCTACTTCAGCCAAACGCCTTGTCTTTTATTCCCTCCATCCTGCTCTCTCCTTTCCAGGCCTTTGCATGTACTGTTCCCTATGCTTAGAACACCCTTCCTGCATTTTTCTGCTGGACTAACTCCTACTCATCCTGTACGTTGTCAGCAGAAAGGTCACTTCCTCCAGGAGGCCCTTCTGAGATGCCCCCCAACAAATTACCTCAGGCTCTCCTCCCACTGCTCTGTGGCACCTTGTACTTCCCCTGTACATTCACTCCACACGTGCAGAGCACCTACTGTGTGCAGGTGCGTGTCAAGGCACTGGGAGTGAGGTAGAGAGCAAGACAGCCCCTACCCCCAGGGAACTTATGTCCTAGTGGAGGAAATAATAATAGCCATTGGATGGTGAACAATAATCAAACAGGCTGGGAACCCGGCCAGGTAGGTGGTCGGGAAGCTGTCTGAGCATGTGCCGTGTGGTGGTACACCTCAGTCCCAGGCAGGAAGGACAGCAAGGACCAGGGTCCAAGGTGGGAGGGGTGATGAGGCCCGTGGGCCCCTCCCACCTGCTTCTAGTGTCGCTTGGGTGTCTGTGTGTCTCACTGTCAATTTGGGGCCCCCTGTGACCTCTGCTCTCAGAGCAGCTTCTGGCAGGTGGTTGGGCTCTGGCAGCTTCAGTGTGGGCTGCGCTGGGCTGCCAGCCCCTCACCTGCACATGGAGGCCCTCCTGGCCTTTTCCAAGAGTTTCTCCAGTCCCCTGAACTATCCCCTGAGAGGATGGAAAAGCTCAGGCCTAGAGAGGGAAGCCGCTTTCTGTGGTCAGATATTACCAGCAGTAGCCGCAGGAGAATCTGGCGATGCCTGCAGAAACACCAAACCTGTGTTCACCTCCAACCGCAGGCCCCAAGAGGCAACCTGGGGTCAGTGGGCGCAAAGATGCGGGGTTCGTGGGTGAATGTGGGGCTGAGCGGCTGAAACGAAAGCTCTCTTAGGGCTGAGTTGTGTCTCCTCAAAAGTCCTATGCTGGAGTCCTGAACCCCAGCCCCTCAGAATGTGACTGTGTGTGGAGCTGGGTCTTTAAAGAGGTGATTAAGGTGAAATGAGGTCACTGGGGGGGGGCTCATGCACTGTGACTGGGGTCCTTGTAGGAGGAGGAGAGCAGGACCCAGACACGCACAGAGGACGACCTGGGAAGAAGACGGTCATCTGCATGTCTACACAAGAGGCCTCGGAGAGCCAGCCCTGCCGATCCCTTGACTTTGGATTTCTAGCCTCTGGGACTGGGGACAGTAAGTGTCTGGGGCTTCATTATGGCCGCCGAGCAGATTCAGACATTTCCCTTTAAAGGACAAAACGGACGTGACATGCAAAGCTCCCAGATTTCTGTGACGTGTAAGGAAACAACCTAAGGCTTGGACCTATGGGTAGCCCGAGCTGCAGAGACGGTTCCCAGCTCTTCTTCTGGGTGGCCTGTGAGTGAGAGAGAGCTTTCCATTGTTCTGGGGAAAATAATCATATATAAGCAGAGGTTTGTGGAGACTGCTTTCCTGCACTTCCTACGCAGCCCTCCACGAGGGGCCTCTCCAACCCCGTCTCACACCTCAGGAGACGGAGCACGGGGAGGGAGTAAATGCGGGTCCTTGCTGTCCCAATCTCAGGCCCGGCCACTTCCCCAGGTGTGGCCTGTGTCCCTCCTGGAGCGTCCCCAGCATCTGCAAAGACTTTCTCACGACTCTCGTGGCGGGGGTGTTACTTTCCCCTGTGGAAGAGCTGCTTGGTTCATACGCCCACATCCAGGGCTGCTAGAAATGGCTGGGAGGACGTGCCCACCCCAAAGGGCTCCGACAAATCCACACCCTCCCCTATCAGCGGGTCCTGCTTGTCACGACTCAAGCTCAGTGGCACAGGGAAGTCATTCAATCATGCCTTTTGTCCTTTGGTCCCCAATTGGCATAAATTCTGCTGGGTGTGAAGAGGAGGAAATAATAAAACCTGCCAGGACCATGTCATCATTTCCAGACGTCTGGGGGCACGTGTGGGAAAGGCCTGTGGCGTCTGGCCCCAAGAGGACTGTCTGGGCGCCTGGGTGCATGGCTAATCGCCTATGGAATGTGACTTTGTCTCGCTGGAGACTTTGGCTGGGCCACACTCATCCCTCAACATCTTGATGTTTCCCCACTGAGACGTGTGGTACAGGATGCTGAGTGCTGCATCCACGTGGGCTTCCTGGAAGTGGTATTTCTGCTCTTAGGCAGGGGAGGCCGGGACATGGTCCACCACGGACAGTGACCCAGACACCACTCAGGACAGTTTCCCTTTGTAAGGTCTCTGTGGCCATAACCTGCTACCAAGTCTAAAGGGTGCTTGCTTTGTTCAAAGTTGCAGAACAAGTGGAAGCAGGGGAAGAACAAGTGGAAGCACATATTGCTAAAGACGAAGGGAAACACCACACCTTTCACAAAGAGCTAATAGCTCACAAACAAGTGCGGCAGTGGCATAGACACAGACACACAGACCGTGGCACAGAAGAGAGAGAACAGAAATAATCCTTGTGTATGCAATCAAGTCATATTCGACAGTAATCCAAGACCATTCAGTGGGGACAGGATAGTCTTTTCATCAAATGGTGGTGGGAGAACTGAACATCCACATGCCAGAGAGTGAACTTGGACCCTTACCTTATACCACATACAAAAATTAATGCAAAATGGGAGATCCGAGATGGCGGAATAGATAAACACTATGCCTGCCTCCCTCTGTGAACACATTCACATTACAACTAAATTATAGAACAATCAACCTGAAGAACCATCTGAAGTCTGGCTGAACATAAGTTTTATAACTAAGGATATAAATAAGAAGCCAGGTCGAGACTGATAGGAGGGGTGGAGACGTGAAACAGGTCGGCCCCACACCCACGTGTAGCAGTTGAGAATCAGGTGGGATATCTCAGCCATGGAGGTTCGCCCTGGAGGAACAGGAGACCCCAGCCCCACATCGGCCTCCCCAGCCCAGAGTACTGGTGCTGAGAAGAGGAGCCTCCACAACATCTGGCTGTGAAAAACAGTGGGGATTGGAAGGCTGGGTGGGATGGAAGGCTGCGGGAAACCCAGAAACCCAGGCGTCCTCTTAGAGGAACCGTGCACCGACTCACATGCTCGCAGGCACTCACCTTGGGCTCCAGCGGAGGGAAGGTGACTCAGGGAGCCTTGGAGACATACGGGGGCATACTGAGGTGTGTGGCTTCGAGGGCAGGGCTGGAGGACAGTCACCATTTTCTGTGTGGAGGTCCTTCCAAGCAGCCGGCAGGTAGGCACCATCTTTCCTGTGTTGAGCTCTCCCCCACAGGCCAAATCTGAATCTGATTGGCCTGGTGAGTTCTACAGCTCCACCCTGCTGACTCACTGAGGCCCCGCCCCACCCAAATCCCCACTTTCTCCTGAGCAGCCAGCCCTGCCCACATTGCACTCTTTCTTAGAAAACTATCAAGGTCTGCAGGCCCCAGGTGGGTGGTGACTGGCCTCGGCGTGCTCTGAGACTTTTGCTGAGTAGCTCCAGGCTCAGCACTGGCACCAAACCAGAGTCTACATTAACCTGGTGACCACACTCTTCCCACTCTAGTTACTCCCTGAGACCCTGCCTCACCTAACTTGCATACCACACGAGGCTTTACAGGTGGCTGAAACTTAAGGCAGCTGGCAGGTAGCAGCAGGCCTCGGGATGTACTGGCTTTTTGCGGAGCTACCCCAGGCCTGGTACTGGTGGCAGCTGTCCTCGGTTTGCAGCGTGGCCTCTTCCACATGCCTCCAATTTTAGCACAGGCAGGGAACAACCGTGGATCGCTTTATAGCTCCCACCAGTTAGTCCCCGGCCAGTCACAGGCAGTGGGTGACCTGGGCCTGCACCACAGCCCCTCCCAAGAGGCCCCAGAACCAACATACATGGAAGTTGGCTTCAGACCACAGCAGAGCACCACCCAATTAGCCCCACAAGTGGCACATCCAAAGGGTGGTCTCAACAGGCACCAGAGCCCACTGGAGTGAATCCCACTCAGTGGAGTAAGCCCCCCGCACAGCAGCCTGTTAGCTGTGGATGTGGCCAAACCCCACAGCCGTTCAGCCTGAGGGTCAATCCCACTCACTTATGTGCCAATAGCAATCAAGGCTGAACTATAACAGGAGGACACACACAACCCACACAAGGGACAATCCTGGAGCACCTGGAGCAGGTGACCAGGGAGACTGAGCCAGGGCACCACAGGGCACCTACTACATAAGGCCACTTGGCCAAGATGGGGAGACATAGCAGATCTACTTAATACATAGAAACAAACACAGATAGACAGCCAGAATGAGGAAACGAAGAAATGTGTCCCAAATGAAAGAACAGGAGAAAACTCCAGAAAAAGAACTAAATGAAATGGAGGTAAGCAACCTGCCAGAGACAGAATTTAAAACACTGGTTATAAGAATGCTCAAGGAACTTAGTGAGAACTTCAACAAAGAGATAGTAATCATAAAGAAGGATATAGAAACCATAAAAAAAGGACCAGTCAGAAGTCAAGAATACGGTAACTGAAATGAAGAATGCACTAGAAGGAATCACCAGCCGACCAGACGAAGCAGAGGATCAGATCAGCAATTTGGAAGAGCAGGTAGCAGAAAACACCCAGTTGGAACAGCAAAAAGAAGAAAGAATCCAAAAAAAATGAGGATAGTTTAAGAGACTTCTGGGACACCAAGCATAACAACTCTGACATCATAGGGGTGCCAGAAGGAGAGAGAGAAAGCAAAGGATTGAGAACCTATTTGACGAAATAATATAATAACTGAAAACTTTCCTAACCTGGCAAAGGAAATAGACATAGAAGCCCAGGGAGCACAGAGAGTCCCCTCAAAAATGAACCCAAATAGGCCCACACCAAGACACATTACAATTAGAGAGAATCTTAAAAGCAGCAAGAAAAAGGCAACTTGTAACTTATAAGGAATCCCTCATAAGACTGTCAGCTGATTTCTCAATAGAAACTTTGCAGGCCAGAAGGGATTGGCACAAAACACTCAGTGATGAAAAGCAAGGACCTACAACCAAGGATACTCTACACAGAAAGGCTATCATTGAAAATCAAAGGACAGATAAAGAGCTTCAAACTTAAAATCTTTCGTGTGTCAAAGGAAACCATCAATAGAGTGACAGGCAACCCACGCAATGGGAGAAAATATTTGCAAACCATTTATCTGGCAAGTGGTTAATATTTATATTATGTAAGAAACTTCTACAATGCAACAACAGAAAGAATCCGATTAAAAAAATAGGCAGAGGACTTGAATAGACATTTCTCCAAATAAGATATATAAATGATCGACAAGCACATGAAAAATTGCTCAACATCACTAATCATCAAGGAAACGCAAATGAAAAGCACAACGAGATACCACCTCGCACCCGTTACAATGGCTACCATCATAAAAAAAACCCAGAAAATAATAGGTGGCAAGTAAGTAGAGAAATTGAAGCTTTGGGCACTACTGGTGGGAATGTAAAATGGGCTGCCGCTCTGCAAAACAGGATGGAGGCTCCTCAAAGAATTAAACAGAACTACCATACGACCCAGTGATCCCACTTGTGGGTATTTATACAAAAAAACTGAAAGCAGCATCCCGAAGAGATATTTGTATCCCCACATTCATAGATGCGTTTTTCACAGTAGCCACGAGGAGGGAGCAACCCGAGCTCGAATCCTCGACAGATGAATGGATACAGAACGCGTGGCCCATCCACACAATGGAATATTATTCAGCCTTGAAAAGGAAGGAAATCCTGACACGTGCGACAACGTGGATGGACCTTGAAGACATGCTGAGTGACATAAGCCCGTCACAGAGGGACACGTGCTGTGTGATTCCGCTTACAGGCGGTGTCTAAAGTAGACAAACTATTGAAACAAAAAGTAGCATGGTGGTGGCCAGGGGCTGGGGTGGGGGGATGTGGGGGGAGGGATAGGCAGGAGCTGCTATTGCACGGGGACAGTTTCAGTTTTGCAGAATGAACAAGGTCTAGAGGCAGACTGAACGACAGTGGCCACAGTGAACCGTGCTGTGCTGCATGCTTAAACATGATCAAGACAGTACATTTTATGTTCTGATCCTTCGAGGGATCAGAATTTGCAGGAGAGGGTGGTGCATGGGAGTTAGGGACAGAGAGCAGAGCTGAGGAGAGACGGGTGGGCGAGCAAGAGGCATGCCGAGGTGGCACGAGCCCAACTAATCCAGGCTCTCCTTGTACTTGGCAAGTTCGCTCAACAGAGTTGGGGTCAGACAAGGTTTTGAGTTAATACAGGGAAGACACAGGCAGGCAGGCAGGAAGCCACAGGGATCAAGTGTGGTGATGGGAGGGGAGGGACAAGGTTGGCAATTGGGATACAGGCTTGGGTAGGAGGACGTCTGGGTATTAAATCGGATGCAAACTCCTGGAGCACCTGCTATGTGCTGGGTTGTGGGCACAAGTGGAGATGAGATAGATCAGGGGGTAGGTAGACAGAATTAGGCCTTGTCTCCAAACGCACGTAGTGATGAAAGGGTTCTCTTCCCATGAACGTCGTCTTTGGTTTCGTGATCGATGGCATTGCCAGCCGAGAGCTACTGCAATTGTCCCCACTAACGTTTGTTGGGAATCTGCATGTGACCTTCAATAGCCGAGGTTTCAAGGGGGCCTCGGGTGCCCGGTACGGGGAGGGGAACCCCTTCTAGGCTTGCTCGGATCCTCGGAGACCAGGAACTCAGAGCAGCGCAAATCTTGGGGTGTCGGTGCTCTGTGACCCCACATTGGCACAGACTGTCTAACCAACTGAGAAATGGAAACAGATGGATCTCTTGGTCCACCACGGTTTCCAATTCAAAAAGCGGATTGCTTCCAGTGGAAAGAGCAACTGTCCTTGACTGGTGGCCCTTTCATGTACCTTTCATTACAAACGATCAAAACGCACTGCTGACAGGACGGACCCGCGCTCTCCCAAGGCGCCTAAAGCCACCTCCTGGTGCTCTCTCAAGATGCAGACTGTCCCTTCTCCGTTACTCACGGGAACTTTCCATTTTGAGTTCTCTGGAGCTGGTGCACTCACTTGATTGGCCCATTCATTTGTGAATCATGCACAGGAAGTAAAATGAAGAGGGGAGGGGAAAGCCATGGCTTTATTTATAGACAACTCATTTTTGCTCTTCATCAAAAAAAATAAACACAACCCACCTCACACTAAAAATATGCATCTGAAGATCAACAATGAGGCCATGTTTGGCTGACTCCACAGAGAAGTGGAGATTTCAAACCCTAGGAATTTCTCACAGACGTTCCTAGAATAATCCAGAATAGTGTGCCAACAAGCCCGTTTTTTTTTTTTTTTCATTGACATTTTGAGCAACATGTCACCTCCTCCCTGAGGCTGGCAAAGAAAAGCCTCATGCTCTGATATATTAGGACAAGCTGTGTGACCGTTGCCAAGTTACTTAACCTCTCTGAACCGCAGTTTCTTTGTAGAATGGGGTTAATCATAGCTATCTTTCAGGGATGCTGTGAGGAGTAAATGAGATAATAAACCCATAACAAAGTTCTGGACACAAAAGAGATGCTCAATATCCAGTAGTGACACTCATATTGCAGGCATGGCAGGAATTTCTGTGGAATTCTAATTCCAGCAGTCAAGGGCCATTCTCAGCCATGCTGGTAAAGTCAGCCTTATGTGGGGCCACCATGTTGCACCTCGCCTAGCTGCACTGAAAGATTGTTTGCTGAGTCTAAAAGAAACCTAGGCAGTTGTGAAAAGGACAGCCTAGGCTCCATGGTGTATTTAGAAGACAGAGCAATGGAGGGGTCTGTGGTTACAAGCCCTAAGGAACAGAGGGTGCCACACAATGTCTCGATGGGTTTTTATCCTGAGCATCCATCCCCTGGTGGCCTGGAGTGCTGCCAAGTGCATGGTCCCGCGCGTGGATATGAACCCTGACCCCACCCCTTCCTAACCCTGCGACCTGCACTGTTCCCTCACGTGTGAAGGGGGAAGGAGCAGCACCTCCATGGTCAGGTTCAATGACAAACGATGAGAAGACCCGTGGAAAGTGCACACACCAGCATCTGTAAATTTTAGCCGCCGTAATTGTTAATAGTGATAGCATTTTATAATCTATTCTCTCTCTCTCTCCACTTAACTGTGTTCCAGGCCACGTCTGTTTTACTCACCATCGTAACCCCCACACTTAGCACACACCAGACGGATGGATGCTCAACAAACATCTTGCCAACACGGCAGGAACACGCCCTGCCCTCATGCAGATAAAGCCTAGTGAGGTGGGGGTGACCAGTAAGAGGGATGTGGGTGGGGGGGGGCGTGATGAGCTCCAGGGGTCAGGAAGGTGTGAGGAGGGAGGAGCAGGTACTGCCCCTTGTGAGGTGTCCCAGGTAATCACACACCCCGCACTGTGAACACCTAGGGGGTTTCCTGTTTTTCACTGTGCTATGCAAAATATTCATTGCCCACCGCCTGCTCAACTGATTCCTTAGGATGTGTTTCTAGGATTGGAGTGATTGGATCAAGTGTAAACACCTGTCTTATTCATGCCATCATTCATCCATCACCCATCCATCCATCCATCCAACCACCCACCCACCCACCAACCACTTATTAAGCCCCTACTATATCTGGAGACAGAGGGTGAGAGGGCCCAGCTGACCACTGCCCTCCTAGCACAGCAAGTTTCCTGATGCCTGGAGAGGGCTATAGAAGGGAAGGCTTTTCATATAAGAGCACCCAGCACATAGTAGGTCTGCAGTAAATCTGTGGAAATGAATAGTCACACACTGTCAGGCTGCTGTGAGATGCCGGGACCACGTCAGAGTCAAGAGTTGTTTGGGAAGGAGCTAGTTTTCTACAGGCTCAGCCAGTGGGATTCTGACCAACATGGCCAAAAAAGGACAACTCGGATGCTGTAATTTGCATTTCCCGGATTACCGGGAAAGCTGTCTTTTCTAGAAATTCAGCCTGTTAGGGGTAAGTTGCCTATTTTGGTCTTGTGCTAATTTTCCTATTGCTTCCTTGGTCTTTTTTTTAATTAATCTGCAAACACTTCTATTTTAGAGTGACAAAAGCAACTCTACCAGTACTCAGCAAATAATTATCCCAAGCTTATTTTTTTATATTTGTTTATATTCATTTTTTCCTTAATCTGTAAAAGTTAATTTTTTTTCCTTTATAGTTTTTGGGTTTAGTATTGTGCTTAGAAAATCTTTCCCCAAGATCTCATAAATGTCAATCTTATTTTCTTCTAGAATATTTATGATTTTTTTTTTTTTTTTTTTTACACTTAAGTCTTCAGTGCATCTGGAATTCATTTTGGTGTATTTTGGGTTTTGGTGTAAGACAAGAATCAGATTTGCTTTTTCTTCAGTGGTTGTTGGTTATTGCCACCCGATGAAGGGCTCCAGCCTCTCTCTGTCCTCAACTTCATACAAAGTTTCTTTAAAACTATTTCCTTACTTGTATCTTCCAGTTGTTTGGGAATTTGAAAATAATTTAAATACCCCTTCAGAAACTGAACTTTTTATTGGAATTACGTTCCACTTACGGATCATCTTAGAAATAATTTGTGTCTTTACAATACTGATTTTCTCATTTAGGCATGAAGCGTGACTCTCCATTTATTTGAATTTTGGTTTTTTTTTTGTTTGGTTGGTTTTTTTTTTGGTCCCTCAGTACAACTTCGCATTTTTGTTTATATTAGTATTCTATTCCTCTTAAGTTTATTGCGAGACAGTTTTTTTCTTCCCTGCTCTTCTGGATTGGATCTTTATCCATTATAATTTCTAGTAGTTTCACCTGTTCAGGCCACCCATTGACTCTGGAGAGTTATTTAGAACCTGACTTGGTTACTGAGCTCTCCTGTGAGTTCTCACCATGTTTCAGCTGATACGTCTGGATTTTTCAGGTAAGCCATCATACCATCTTCAATCAGGGATCATTTTATTTCCCTCTTTCAGTGAGTATAATTATTATTGAATTTTCTTGCCCCGTAGCACATTCTAGAACGTCCTAGAACTAACAAAGCTGATCACAGCCTCCTTGATTTGTCCCCAACTTTAATGAGACTGCTTTTACCATGTCACTATTCAGTGTGGTGATATTGGCCCTTGCCTTGAAATAGATAATTTAATCCCATTACAAAGGTGTCCTTTTTGCTTTTTAAAAGAGTTTTGAATGGACAGAGATGCTGAGTTCTATCAAATGTCTCTTTTGGCATCAAGTCAAGGTCACAAGGGCAGTGGATTGCAGAAAGACCTTATCTATACCCTTTGCCACATCACTTTGCAGTGCCTTCCATCAAGAGGCAGGGGTATTTCTGTACTTTGAGTCTGGGATGGCCTTGTGACTTGTCTTGGCCAATAGAATGAGGTGAAGTCACAGACAGGCCTCTTGAGGTCTGTGTGCGTTGATTCTCCATCTTGGACCAAGCCACTACCATGTGAAGAAGCCCAGGCCAGCCTGCTGGAGGATGAGAGCCATATCACCGCCGTCACCCCAGCCAACAGCCAGCTTGTCTATCATTAACTACGGCCGACCATAGGGCAGCCCATCCCAGCTGACCTGCCAGCTGACTGTGGATGCAGGCGCGAGCCCAGCTGAGATCAACCAGCCCGGCCCAAAGCAGCCCTCTGACCCCACAGCCTGATGAGTGATGACACATGGCTGGTGTTTGAAGCCACTCCGTTCTGGGCCGGTCATTGTGCAACAATAGAAAACTATACGATGCCTCCTATCTGACCTACCCTGTTTCCCCAAAAATACGACCTAGCCAGACAATCAGCTCTAATGCGTCTTTTGGAGCAAAAATTAATATAAGACCTGGTCTTACTTTACTGTAAGATCGGGTATAACATAACGTAACGTAACGTAACATAACATAACATAAAACATAACATAACACCGGGTCTTATTTTAATTTTTGCTCCGAATGACGCATTAGAGCTGATTGTCCGGCTAGGTCTTATTTTCGGGGAAACGTGTTCTCTAACACAAACTGAGGCTCCCGTGGTGTCCTGGAAGTCACAGGATGAGTCCGCACATGTGATGGTGCCCAGTCCTTCTAGCAACTTGTTGAGGTGCCAAAACCTAAGCAGGTGTGACCAGGCACCCTGTGTCAGAATCGGCTGTCGGAGACCCCACGAAATTTAAGGCTCATTTGTGATTGTCTTGTTGCCTGCTCCCGCAGGACCCCACAATAAACTTGTGGGAAAGGGCAGGTGTGGTTTCTGGATTTGCCCACTAGCCTGACGTCTGGGTGTGCCACGTGAGAGGACAGTGAGCCATAATGTCCCCAATGAGGACATGGTGGTTGACACCTAGGTCCCCTTAGGCCCCACAGACACAGGCCAGCTGAGGCCACTTTCTGAAGGGGCCTAGGGACCACTGGTTCCCTTCCACTGCTGGTCACAGAATCTAAGCTGAACAGAGCCCCCAGAATACTGCTGTCCCTGGAGCGTTGCCGTGTTTTAAAATGTGACCACCAATTCGGAGACTCTTCTATCCAGAAAGCAGAGCCTAATCTCCCCTGGAGTGTGGGCTGGACTTAGTGACTCACTTCTAACAGAGTAAGGTAGCAGCGACAGTGTGTGACTATTGAAACTGGGTCATGAGAGGTCTGTCAGCCTCTTTCTCGCGCTTTCTGGGACCACCGCTCTGGGGGATGCCAGCCGCCATGTTGTGGGGACACTCCAGCGGCCCTGTGGGGGGCCACGTGGTGAGGCACCGAGGCCTCTCGTCACAGCCCAACAGCCGCGTGAGCGTGACATCTTGGCCCCAGGCGGGCCTTCAGGTGCCAGCAGCCCTGGCTGACACCCTGACTGCAACCTCCTGGGAGACCCTTAGCCAGAATCACCCAACGAAGTCATTCTTGAATTTGTGACCCACAGAAAGAAACTGAGATATTAAATATGTACTGTTTTAAGCCACTAGGTTTTAAGGTAGTTTGTTACATGTCGCCAGATAAATGGCACCTTTTTATGGTGGCTCTGAGTGGTGAGCTCATCTTTGTCAGCTTGCTCTCGGTCACCAACTCAAGCACGTGGCGCTGTCTTTTCGGCTCTAACCTCCCACTAGTGGAGACTTCTTACTTTACTAGACACTCTGCCTAAAATGCATGCGGCAGGTTGCTTGGCAAGGAGCAGGCCTGGGTCTCTCGGACCAGTGGTGCCCATGAGAAGCAAGAGGTCTCTGAGCAGGTCTACAGACCACCGCAGGGAAAGCTGCCCCAACAGTTGTTCCAACTGCCCTTTGCATTGGCCTCTCACCCCCTTTGCAGTGATTGGCGGTAGGCGGAGCCCCCCACTGAGCTGGGAGTACCCGCGTGCAGGCAGAACCACCCCCACTCCGTAATTCCACAGAGGGAGTTGGCCGGAAAGGACGCTGTTCTGTAGAGCTGCTTCCCGTGGCTCAAAGCAGGGGTGGCTTCTGGCAGTGCCCTCTCCGGGCTTCTTAAAAACATGTCATGGAAGTATCGCACACGTACCAGAAAATGTGCAGCTTGGAAACTTCTCGCTAACTAAACACACATCTGCGCCAGCCCCCAGACGCGTCGCCTTCCTTACCCCAGAGGGAAACCACTGTCCCAACTGCTGCCACACCGATGGTCATGCACGTTTTATAAACAGGATCATGAAGTGTGCACCTTTGTTCTGGCCCCCTTTGCTCATCAGGACTTTTGAGATTGTCTTCCCAAGGTGGGGGCAGTTGGGGGCGATGCACCCCTGTGGCTGTATAGGGCGAGCCATGTGGGAATGGACTCCATAGGTGTCCCTCCTCGTGTTGGTGGGCATTCGGGGAGCTTCCAGTTTGGGGCTATTGTGGTTGGTGCGGCCAGGAGCGCCCACCATCTTTGGATGAGCAAGTGTGTGATTCCAGGGGAGAGTTTGTCCAGGAGTGGCTATCGAGTCTGCATTTGTTTTACAAAGGAAACGCCGCCTATTGATTTTCCAGAGTGGTTTCAGCTCACATTTCCTGAAGGCGAGTGAACTTGAGTGCCTTTTCATATGCTTATTAGGTCCTATCTTTTAAAATGCTTTCTAATGACCTGCCCTGATTTTCCTGATTAATGGGAAGTTGTCTCTCTCTCTCTCTCTCTCTCTCTCTCTCTCTCTCTCTCTCTCTCTCTCAGCTTTCCCCTATAAGCAGGCAACACATTTCCTTTTCTGCCTTTGTGAGGAGCCCAAACACAGGAATGAAACTGCTAGCTAATTATCCACAGAAAGAAGGCTTATCAGACAAATATTTTCCCCCAAGGGCTCATTTTGCATAGCTCTGTTCCGGCTTTAATCCCACCATTCAACAAGTAATCTAATTTACTTACAGTTACAAAAGTTTTCTCATGAGAAGTCCCCTGGGGGTTCTCTGTAAGTGCCGTCCTGAGACCTCACTCGGCACAGGTGAGCATCTGGTTACACCTGACTCAGAACCTTTTCAGCACACAACAGTGCGGGGCCGTGCTGTGGGGAGGACACACAGGGCTTCCCTGGCCTTTGTCCTGGAGGAAAGCCTTAGCACTGTCATCAGACCCTCCCAGGCTGCCTCTGAGTGGACATGGGACCGGCCTGCTCCAGCTCTCACTATCTCCACTTTTCACAAAAGGACGTGGGTCCCGGGGCAATTAGAAGCAGAAAACAGGCTAAAGTACAGGTATTTCCTTCATTTGGCAAACGTGTACCAAGCACCTGCCACGTGCCCGGGACTGAGCTGGGCGTTCAAGATTCAGGATGTGATTCAGGACGTGCAAGAGACTCAATGGATCCTTGAACACCTGGCGGTTACCTCAGGGAAAGGGGCGGGGCGGGGGGGGCACGATAGTAAATAAGTCCAGTAAACAAAAACCCAATTACGATTCTCAGACACTGCGGGGGCGGGGGAAGGGTGCCGAAGCTCTTTGGCCAACTCTTTGGCAGTTTCTGAAACAGATAAACACACTTCTATCCTATGACCCAGATTCCAGATGTAGGCATTTATCAGGAAAAGGAAAACATATGTCCATCAAAAGCTGTGTTCCTTGCAGTTTTATTCATAATGGCTCCAAACTGCAAACAAGCAATCTTTCTAAGAGGATGCATATGCGGACTGTGGTCCGTCCACACCACGGGACAGACTCAGCAAGAAACCCACTCCCGGCGTGCACGAAATACCATGTTGAACACCAGAAACTGGACGCGAGAGAGTGCACAGGTAGGCTTCTATGTCTATGAAGTTTAGAACAGGCGGAATTATTCCATGGTGATGGGGACGGGGGTAGAATGGAAACGGGCATGAGGCCCCTTTCTGGGGGTGATGGGAATATTCTATGTCTTAATGGAGTGTGAGTTACACAGATGGATGAATCTGTGTTAAAACTGATGGAACCATGCACCTAAGATCTGGCCCTTTCACTGTATGTCGATTACACCACAATTTAAAACATCTAATTACGAAGCGTGATCAGTTACAAAGGAGACGGGCCGGTGTCGGAAGCGTAGCTAAAATGGGCACTCCCAGCTGGATGGAGTGGACGGGAAGGTCTCTCTGTCAGGAGGCATCTTAGGCAAGAGGGTGAGAAGGAGACGGAGCGCAAAGCGTCCCCAGGGGACGGGGCTACTTGGACAGAGTCCTTGTGGCTGCCGTTCGGGGGGCTGGAGACAGCCTTTCCTGAGCCACCGGTTGATTTTCATTTCATGGCCCGGTGGCCTGTGTGACCAACAGGTCTGGCTTCTCAGAGCCCAGGTGAGCACTGCCTGCCATGGGCCTCGGCTCACGCCTGGCCCTTCTCTGTCCCCGTCCTTTGCTTCCTTCATTGTGTTGTTTTTTCACCCTGGTGTTAATGTACGCTATTTTCTTATATTTTATCCACATGTATAAGCAGAGTGTAATCTTTTATTTGGAAGATGGGGGTACGAAGCAGGCTCTTTTTTTTTTTTTCTTTTTTTCTTTTTAAAGCCAGAGTTAAGTGTAAAATGTGAATCAGCCCCGGTATGCTTTGGGGGCCATGCATATTCCCATCGTGGGTACAGTGAACTCATACAGATTCAACTACACTGGCTGGTCCCCGCCCCCGAGAAAAGAACCGTGATAAGAGCAAACATTTCATTACTGCAAGTGGTTCCACCCACCACCCACTTTCCAGGGAGGGGGCATCCCGGGGGAGCCTCGTTGAGAGAAGTGAACTTGCTGTTCCTTGTTCAGGGCTCATGCCTTCGTACCTTTCAGTATGTGGGCATTGTCCACTCCCTGGGATCCCAGCCCTCTAGGAGCTTCATGCATTTTCCGAACTAGTTGCCCTCCAAAGCCAAGCTGAACTTTAGCTGGCATTCAGCTGGAAGAGACGGACGTGTTTCCGGTGGCAGGAAACAGGTGGCACTAGACTGAACTTAAAGGTTGGTTCCCAGTGTAGCCTTCTGAAGGGACTTTCAAGTGTAACTGTCCTTATCCTCAAACCTCCTCATCAGATTCAGGAGATGGGGAGATAGCACCAGACGTGGAGTTAGCACTCGTGAGCTCTAGTCCCATCTCTGCCACCAAACTGCTCTGTGATCTTAGGAATATGACTCAACGTCTCTGAGCCCCCGTTTCCTTCTGTAACTAGGAACGTAAGGGAGTTGGACCTGCCTTTCTCATTCCAGGGTCTCTGGAGGAAATCTGGGACATTCATTACCTCTGTAAGGGGCAAAAAAGTACCTGTTCTGAGGAACAGTTATTAAAATCAATGACGTAATTATTTAAAGATTTCCTTTTGAAATGGAAGTTAGAGAGCCTCTGTGTATACATGAGGGGGTCAGTTGAGGTCAAGACTCAATTTATCGCCCAGCTGAACCCTTCCTACCACTCTGGAACTATGGCCCAGCGAGAGTTTTAAATTGTTTGTATTCTTCATCATCTATTGTTTATGTTATAACCACATGAACTGTCGGCCGTGTTGAAGGAATGCTGACGTTACAATATTCGTTAAGGAAGAGTGTGACAGCAACTCAGCAAATTCAGTTCAGGATGTTTCCGTAAGTCGATGGCTCTGATCTAAAACCTTCTACGGCCCATTAATAAATCTCCAGAACTGCAAACACCACAGTTCAAAAGAGAAACAAGTAACCACAGGGGAGAAGCCTGACAAGCACACCTCAGCCTGGTGAGCAAGGTCAGCGCCCCAGAGAGAGGTCATGTTGAGAGCGTGCGCCCAGATATGACGGGATGAGGGGACTCACCTCTGCAGTCCCCTCTGCTCTCCCACACCCACAGCCCCGTCTAATCGTGGGGAAAAAGGTCCTATTAAGGGATATTCCCCAAAAGACTGTATAGTCCTCTTCCAAACTGCCAAGGTCATCCACACCAAAGGCAGTCTGAGAAGCCGTCACAGCCGTCACGAGGAGCCTAAGGACACACGACGACGAAAGGCAACGTCATGGATGGAATCCTGGGACAGACAAGGACAATTAGGCAAAAGCCAAGGAAATCTGCAGAAAGGACAGACTTCCGTGAATCGTACGTGCACCGGTGTCGGTTCATTAGTTGTGACAATGCACCACGTTGACATAAGATGTTAACAGCAGGGAAACCTGGCGTGTGGTATTTGGGAACGTTCTGTACTATCTTTGCAATAATTCTGTAAATCTAAAACTGTTCTACAAGAAAAAGTTTATTTAAACAAAAACAGAGTAACGATGGTGACAATTATCCAATTATGATTGCTGGGATTGAGCCCTGCTTCCGGCTGCCCTGTGCCCCGGTGGGAAGAGCTTCGGAGAAGCAGTCTGAACCCAGCCCGCCCTCGTAGCTTACCAGCCGAAAACATACAAAACTGGCTGGCTGGTTTCTACAATGCATCATGCCAGATGATAAAAGTAGTTTGGAACTATTTTTTTAATGTGACAACATACCCCCAAATCAGTCATATTGATCACAAATTTTAATTTATATATATATATATATTTATTTATCTATATAGAGAGATTATATATGTTACACAAAATCATGATATAGAGATCTAACTACCTATGTCCACCCATCCATCCATTTATCTGTCTATCCAGGAAGTGGAAACCTTTCCATCCTATATCGAAATCCAAAATGAAATATTTTTCACTTAAAATCACTTCTTTCTTATACGGCTCACCGATGAAGCACAGTGGTGTGCCTAACTCCCAGAAGCCCTTCCGAGACTGAGAACACGGTGCAAGGGTGGGTGACACCCGGCAAGAAGGGGATCCAGAGAGGCAGGAGCTCCACCTGCAGGGAGGAAAGGAGGAAGGGGCGGGGCGGGATGGACAGCCAGCCAGGGCGGAGGCGGCAGTGAACATGAGGTGACAGGCCACAGGCGTGGGGAGCCGTGGGCATTGTGACACATGTGTAGGAACTGCCATTAACGGAGCCAGGCAAAGGGGGGAATGTGGGGGCAAAGTGCAAATGGGGACAAAACACCGCTCACAGCTTTGTGACTTCCGTAAGGCCCATGTGGAGGCAGGGGGGGCCTGAGCCCCCTCACGCAGAGGAGAGAGCCGGGCCGAGGAACTAAACGCTCCAAGCTCCAGCACGGGGCCACCTCCACACACCCACCTCCACAGAATTTGCAAATAGGGCCCCGGGCACAGTCCTGGGCCCTCTGCCCACCCCCTTTGCCCCACACCCCCAATCGGCTCCGGGCAGGGGCTGTTCACTGTCCAGGGAACACAATGCAGGAAAAATTAGGGCCGATTACGCCTCCTCTCTGACAGCTCACATGAATAGCTCCATTTCCACCACAAACAGTGTGTTCAGACTTTTGCACTGAAAAGTGCCATGTCAACGCATTAAAAAATCATTATATACCCGGGGCCCTACGTGGGCAGAAGTCATTCCAGTTAGTGTGAAAGGGAAAGGATTCAGTCTTGGGTGTTAAGGGTAATGTTTGAATACCACGCCCAGAGGCAAACAGGGGTGCAGCTGGAGATAGATCTCTCGGGAGGCGGGAGGCGGCCACCGGGACGTCTGGGGCCGGGGGTTTGGTTGTGTGGGGACCCCGAGCCCAGCCCAGTCTCTGTGAAAGGCGCAGAGGGGAGCTAAATGTCCCCCTGGGCTGCAACAAGAACACAGGCTGGTTGCAGCCCCTCTGAGGGCTAAGTGCATGAAACTAATAATTTGTCTACCTAATGGCCACGTGACATTGTCAAATGCGTTTCACAGGATCAGAAGGCATTTAATACTTCATTAAGCAGCATGGAGACCCTGACACGTGCTGGTGCTGACGGCTGAGGGCCGTGACTGACGGACGTTCAGTGGGAACCAACACGCCGGGCAAAGCTCTCCTGAGCCACCAGGGTCCCTGCTGGAGCTCCAGCAGCAGTGAGGCCCCCCACAGGGGACTGCCTTCTCCCTTGACAGCTGGGCAGGAGCTGACTTGGGGAGGACCCTGTGGGGGGGAGGGATGGGGGCCCAGTTCCAGTCCTCACCTGGTTGCCCCGAATTCTGGTCTGAATGTCAGGGTCTCCATTCCCTCCCCCCGCCCCGGCACAATCAGGCATGGCCCATCCACCTCAATGGATTCACGGGGAACTCTTAACTGTGTGAGTGTGGGCACGTTACTTGTTTTTTTTGGTGCCTTTGTTTCCTCATCTGTCAAAAGGGGTTCATAATATTACCAATTGAACAAGTGGGCATTCAAGGATGTGACATATATAAAGGGTTTGCAACAGTGCAAGGAACAGAATGAGTTGGCAAAACTGTCAGCTACCATCCATCCATCCATCCATCCATCCACCCAAGGAGCCCTGCCATGTCAGGCCCTGTGCTAGGGCTAGAAAAATAAGTCCATCAGGGGAGGCAGACATGATAGGTGCGGTTAACAGAGACCTGACCTGCTGTGTGCTTTAAGGGAAGTGACAGCTGAGCCCCCATGGCAGCAGGGAATGGCTTGAGATGAGGAGGTGGGGCTGTCGGATGGACCCCCCCGCTCGGCACACAGAGCTTACTTAGCCAGAATCAGGAACACCCACAAGGTAAACGACAGGAAACATCTACAGAGGCTGTGAACTCCACGATAGCAAGGACCGCAGTCACCCTGCAGCGCCAGCGCCTGACACTGTCATTGGCTCAAAAAGGAGACTCGTCTGTTTCAGTTGAATTGTGCATCAAACTGCAGTGGTACAAGACAGCTGCCTCAGTTTGTCACATCACAGCATAGAAATACATTGTATGTGTGAGTCCATCAAAGAGAATTATCAAGAAAGTGAAAAGACAACCCACGGTCTGGGAGGAAATATTTGCAAATCATATAACTGGGAAGGGTTTACTATCAAGAATATATAAAGAGCTCCTACAATTCAACAACCAAAAGGCAACCCATAAAAACGAGGCAAAGGAACTGAATATATACAAACGGCCAAAAAGCATACAATGAAGATGTCCAACATCGAGAGTCATCAGCCAAATGTAAATCAACACCACTACCAGCCACCATTGCACACCTACGAGGATGGCTACAATAAAAGAACAACAACAACAAAGAACCCCGTAAGATAGCAAGTGTTGGTTAGGATGTGGAGAAACTGGAACCCTGGTACCAACTGGGAACGTAAATGATGGAACATAAAATGGCGGGGTCGCTGTGGAAACAATTTAGTGGTTCCTCAGAGAGTTACACACATGACGCAGCTAACTGAAAACAGGGACTCAAACACGTATCTGTAAGGCAAACGTCCATTGTATCATTATAAACAACAGCCAAAAGGTGGAAAGAACTCAAGTGTCCATGGACAGGTGAATGGATAAACAAAATGTGGTCTCTACGTACGATGGAATATTATTCGGCCTTAAAAAAAAGGGATGGAGCTCGGATGCACGCTACAACATGGGTGAACCTTGAAAACATGTGAAGTGTAATATGCCAGACACAGATGGACAAATACTGTGTGGCTCCACTTACACAAAGTCCCTAGAATAGTCAAACTCATGGAGGCAGAAAGTAGACTAGAGGTTCCCAGGGGCTGGGGGCAGGGGAGGCAAATGGCATTATTGCTTACCGGGTCCAAACTTTCTGTTTGGGAAAAAAAAACAAAACACAAAAGTTTTAGAAATCGGTGGTGGCGGTGGTTTCATAACGTTGTGAATGGACTTAATGCCACTGAATTGAAAACTTAAAAATTATTAAAATGTTCTGAGATATATATACACACACACACACACACACACACACACACACACGCAACCTCAATTTAAAAGAACAAAAACAAAAAAACAAATGTCAACCTCTCACCTAACCTACCGGAACTTCGTCCTGATCCACCCAGAACTCTTGGCGCTGTTCTTGACGCCTCTCTGACCCTCATACCCCACACGCGGAGTGTGAGCAATTCCTGTCTGCTCAGATTTTCAACCTACAGCCAGAACCTGACCTCCACCCACGTCTCCAGCATCTCGCACCTGCGTTATTCCAAGAGCCTCTGAAGCCGCTTCTGCCCTTGCCCGCTTAGCCTGTTCTTTAAGGAGCAGCCAAAGGGATCCTGCCCAAACCTGTCAGCTCCCGCCGCTGTCTGCTCGAGACCCTTCCTTGAGCTCTTGCCTCACCCAGCCCAAGTCCTTACTGTGAGCAAAGGTCCCTCACGATCTGATCACACCTCCTGCTCCCTCCCTCTCTCCATTCTCCCCAGTCTCCATGAACCCGCCTGGCATGTTTCAGTCACTCCAGTGCAGGGCTTTGCACTGGCTGTTCCCTCTGCCCAGAATGCTCTTCCCTCACTTCCTCTGGGTGTGTGTTCCCATACTGCCCATCGGGGAGTGCTTCCCTGGCCACCCTATTTAGAATTGCCCCAGTTCCTTGTTTGACTTTTCCTAGCCATGAGACACATCGCTAAGCCAACATATTAGAGTCTTGTATATGGTCAAGAAAGCTTCAGGAGGGCCAGGCCTTGGTCTGCTCTGTCCCCCGCTGTGTCCCAAGCCCCAGGAACACAGTGCCAGGTGCCCAGCAGGCGCTCCATAACTGTTCATTGAACTGGTGAATGAATGAAAGATTCAGGAGAGAGAGCTCCCCCGTCCCCGCTGAGGGGGTAGAACAGCACAGCCGGCCTGGGCTTCAGATCCTGCTTCTGCCACTTGTCAGCTGTCTGACCTTGAGTAATCAGTCCATGCCTCAGTCTCCTCATGCATAAATAGGGAAAACACTGGGGCCCACCTTGTAGAGTGAGTGAGGACTGCACGTGATGATGCAGTAAGAGGACGTCCACATGCCTGCCCACAGTGACCTGCTCAGCCAGTTAGCTCTCTGTACTCTGCCTCCCTCCCTCCCTTCCTCTTTTCTTCCTTCCTCCCTCCCTTCCTTCCTCCCTCTATACCCACGGTGCCATCCATGTACACAGGCACATGGGACATTGCAATAGGGTTTTGAGGGATGAGCAGGAGTGTGTTGGGCAATGGACCTGCCCACCTCCACCTCACCCTACCTCTCCACCTGCCCTCGCAGGAGGTACAGACCATGTACATGGGCTGGTGAACAAAGAGCTTCTTAATGAATAATGAGGAAGCTGGTGAAGAAGCCAGTATGGGAGGTGGCATCTGCAACCATCAGTTGCCCAGGGAAGTGAGACTGAGCAGGTCCTAGGATTCGCCACAGAACGTCGGGTATGACCTCACCTCTGGATCTCACAGACCAGGCTTATTTCGAGGAAGCCACTTGCGAAAGCAGGACAGTTTGGCCAGGCCCTCCAGCCACCCCTTTCCCTCCTGTGCCCAGCTGTTGCCTCCCCACTTTGGCTGGCACAGACCCTCTCTCTTCCTCCTGGGCCCTTAATGTGATGAGTGCACAGTCACTTCTAGGAAGAAGTCAAATTGGGCCATTTAAGCAGATGTCAGGATAAGCTTCTCCTTGGAAATCCAAAAAGAAGAAAAGGGGGGTGGGGAGGAGAGAGAGAAAGACAGAATAAAAAGGAGGGCTTCCCGTGCTATAGTTAGCAGCTCCCATCCGAGGTGGTGTCCTGATTGCAGGGCACAGAGTCCTACCCAGGGTGCTCCAGGGGGTGGAAGGCAGCTGTATAATTAAATCAAGGGAGTGCGGGCTGCAGGCCCTCATCACTGGCCCGCTCACTCCCGGGTTTATTTAATAACCTCTGAACTGGGAGGGGGGAAATCATCCAGGAAACATTGCTTGGGTCATTTATTTTAAAGTTATTGGTATAAAAATATCCAGGGTCGTGATTTATGTGCAGGGAGGGGCCCAGGAAGTGAGGGACACCCCCTCCCAGCCTCATTTATCCACGCCCCCCCCAGTTCCTCTGCAGTTTCCATTATGACTTCAAGTCATAGTAGTTACTTTATATCACAAATAAATCTCCAGAATAGCACGGAAATATTATGTGTATTAATAGCGCCTGTAAAAACATCCGAAATCCTTCCATCTGCCTGGCGGTGGACGGGGCAAGGTTGGGGGATGCTCTCCCGGGACTGGGGAACAGCTGGGCGCCCTGGCAGTGCCCACAGGGGGGCGCGGCCACCCCCCGCCCCAACCCAGCCCCATCCTGGCCCCAACCCAGCCCGCGGTCTGTCTGCTGTCTGTCCCTCCGTGGGTGCCCCCAGTGACCTGCGGCCGACAAAGTATCCCTCCTCACCAGGGAACAGCGCGGGGGCGGTCCTCCGACACCGAGACAGGGGTCCCTGTCTCCTGCCCCTGTGTGCCCCTCTGTCCCCGAGAAGCCGCCATCCCCCGGCGTCCCCGACGCCGCTGGGGCCGGGATGGGGGGACCCTCCCCACCCTGCGCCGCCCCTGGATACTCACGGGCCGCGGGGTCTTCCTTGGGGGACAACCCCTCGAGACCGATGTCTCCCTCCAGCATGGTGCAGCTCGTGCGGGGCTCTGGTGAGCCGGGCGCACGGGATCCACGAGAGGGGGTGACTTCGTCTTTGTCGACTCCAAGGGCCGGGGTCCAGCGCGGGAGGGGACAGTCCCCCTCTTCCTCCCCAGACGCAGGACGCGAAGCCGCGCGCGCGCGCCGGGAGCCAAACTTGGCCGCCCTGGCGCACCACCGCGCCGCTCCTCCCCCTAGGCTTTTTGGGCTGGGGGTCCCAGGCCGGCCTCTTGCCCCCGGGGGCTACCTGCGGACACCGCCCTCGCCCCGCCCCGCGGTCACCCCGACACAGAGCGAGCGCGCGGGACACTGGAGACTAACAGCCGCCGTGCTCTGCCGGCGGGTCCCGTCTGCCCCTCGCCTCCCCTCTGCGGTCGCGTCTCCACAGGCTCCGGACCGTCTTATCTGTCGGGTTGGCCAGTGGGGCCCTGAGCGGCGGTGCGCAGCGCGCCCCTAGTCAGGGCCCCAGGGAAGGGTGCCCACTGAGAGGAGGGGGGTAGAGACCCAGCACTGAGAGACTGGCTCAGCGTGGGGTGATTCCGTGGGTGGCCCGTGCAGCGTCCAGCGTCAGTGAGCGCACTCCAGCCCCCTCCTCCAGGCGGCAGGACCCTAATTCGTCACTCAATTTATCGGAGGAAGAGGAGGTGAAGCCCTTGCATGACAAGGAGAGCTGAGGTCACAGGTCAAGTGCCAGCCAGGACTTGAACCCCAGCCTATGCAGGACGTGGGGTCTGCGTAAAGGGAGCACTGCCCCCCAAATAGGAGAAAAAGCCTGTTACTTTAGGACTCCAGTTAAGTGAGGCTAAGAACTTGACGAGCATTGCGGCAGGGGCGTCTGACTCACATCCTGCAGCCCTGCTTGGGGCTGGGAGCTGGACTTGCCATGCTCCAGCCCTGTCGCTGTTTAGAAGGCCAGGTCTGGACAATTCAGCATCCTTGCCGACAGCAGAGATGTGGGCACCAAGAGAGTGCTGAGAGCCTCAGGGAAGGCACCTCCTGTGTCTGCAAACCTCAGGCCCATGACACCTCAAATAAATACAATAAATTCTGAGCAGAACTGCCTTCAACAAAACACTAATTTAAGCTGGTCCCTGACCACAACACAGCGGTGGCAGGACAGGAGCAGCCCGCCTGACCTTTTGAAAGGTCATACTCACACTGTCTGCACCCCAAGGAGCTAGGCTGGGAGCCCTCCCATGCCAGGGCCCCCTGGGTCACATGCCAAGTTAACATGCCACAAGCCACTGGCTTTGGAGACATACTCAGCACTCTGAGGGGACAGTTCACATTCACACGAACTCGCGGGTGCCAGTCCTCCCTGATGCAGGCCTGCCAAGTTGGTACCCACATGCCCGGCTCTGGGCAGAAATGCTCCTACTAGCAGCAATACCACAAAGAAATGTCTCCGGTTGGGAATGTTCTTCCCTGCTCCCCACCCAAAGTGCTGTCTGTGTACAGAGGGGAGAGTCAAGCCTCCTTCCTCCCAAGGAGTCGGGGAGAAAGGTGACCTGCCACTGTCTTTAGTATTTATCTTGTTCCAGTCTAGACTAAGAGATTGGGAGACGAGGCATCTGGAGGGACTTATTCTCCGTAGACAAAACCTCACCGGAGAAGGGTCTGCTTAGAAGCCCTGGGGCGTGAGCTGTGTACCCCAGATACCTGCCCCAGGAGGGCAGAGCAGCCCGTGCTGGGGCCACATGCATTTCTCAGAGCTTTTCCACCTGACCTAAACCATTGTTGTGCAGGAATCAAGATAAAAACTCATTCTTTTTGGAAGGGCCTGATAGCCAGCATGATACATGGCAATAGCTCAGTTGTGTAAATACACAGAGAAAATTTTAGAATTCTAACCCCTGGAATGATGAACTATAAACCAAAAAGGCTCAGGGGGAAAGAAATGTAAATACCTACTGGGGCTATTTTTAACCATCATTGTTTACCTTTTCGGGATAGGGATGGGCTATTGTACGTTAAGCCAGCTTCGAAATGCACATTATTTAATGCACTGTTATTAGCAGAAATATGTTAAACAGCCATTAATAGATGTTGATTCATTCCGATTGAAGCCATTTTTTTTTCTTTTTCACTTTCTTGGCTCCAATTAAGTTGTGTTCTGATGAAACCCTTCAGCCGAGTCCAACATATGCAAAAGAGCTGATTGTAGATGGAGACCATTTAAGAAGCTATTTAATTCTATCCAGTTTAAAAAGATATTTTGGTAAATACCCGAAACAGCTCATTTTTACAAAGATTAGTTTTGGCTGCTATTTTGGTAAATGTTGCCGAGTGAGAAGGATATCAGGCTGGCGGGACATTGGGCTGCCGTGTGGCCCGAACGGGGAGACAGTGTCCCGGGAGAAGGAGATGGAACATCCGGAGCCCCCCAACCCATATTCCAGGGAGCCCCGTGAGGCAGTCAGGAACAGCATGCATATGTCAGGAGTATGTTTGTGTCAAAAGCAGAGTGGGGCAAGTGGACTGGCGCAGGGAGGTGGCACGCCTGTCATCACTGCCAGAACCATCATTGTAGGATACAGCAATCACGCCGTACAATGCTTATAATTATGGAAAATGGTTTCCTTTTTTGGGGAGGCAGCGAGGGAGGAGAGAAGGCAGCTCCTGGCGGGCTCCGGCCCTGGGGTTGGCCCAGGTTTAAAATAGGCATTGCAGGGTGAGGCCAGCCCAGCTGGGTGGGACAGGCTCAGCCCTCCCGGGCGCTGGGGCCTTATCAGACGCCTGGGCCTCATACAGACTCTGAACTTGTGCGTGACTCAAGGCCTCCAGCAACAGTACCCGAGTCTCCGCTGCTGCCCACTGCAGCTCAGAGGCCAGAGCTGACGCTGCGAGCAGAGTGTCACCACGCGTGCCCAAAGCCATCCTGTCTGTAGCCCTCTCAGTGCATCTCCTACAGTAACCCAGCCCCTCCCATAAACCAGGAGAGGCCCAGAGTGTCATATACAGCCTGCCCCCACTGTTGTTTGTCCTCAGAACAGCTACAGGGTCACAGGTCATTTCAATACTGACTTCTTGTAGTCTCAGGGAATCTGTGTTCAACCTGGTTCTTTGAGCACCTGCTGTGGGTAGGGCCCCCACTCAGGGTTGGCAGGGGGTGAGGGTGCAAATAAGCAAGATGAGGCCCCAGCCCCCCAGAGCTGGCATACGGTGGGAGGAGATAAGCCAGGGCCCTGCAGTGCAAGACAGGAGATAAATCGGGGACAAGTTGCCTTTTGCACCTGGCTTTGTGCATCCACAAAAGAGGCCTTCGCTAGAGCTTCCTCGTGGGGTTTTGTGAACCTGGAAAGAGAATCCAGCTTCCAACCCAGAAGCTGGCTCTCGTAAGCACTGGGCTAGAGGTGTTGCTACTCTGTGTGTCACCGTCAGGTCAGGCAGGGTCTGGGTGGAGGCCTCTCCCAGCAGAGCGGCGGGGAGCCTGCTGTGGCCCCTGACCTGGGGGTCAGAGTGAAGGGCGGTTCTCCAGGTTGAGAGAAGTTTAGGGCAGAGGCAAGGAGAAGGCACAAGGTGGGGGAGTGGGCAGGTGTTAGGAGTACAGTGAGTGATGGTGGAAGGCAGTAGGGTCAGACCTGGGGCCCCAGGCAACTGCGCTGAGCAGGATTCAAGGGTCTTTTTTGAAAATTAAAAAAAAATTGTAGTGAGGTGAAAGTCACGTAGCATAAAATTAACCATTTTAAAGTAATGATTCAGTGGCATAAAATACATTCACGGTGTCGTACAGCCGTAGGCACTGTCTAGTTCCAGAATATTTCTGTCACCCCGGAGTAACACCCTGAACCCTGGAGCCGTCACTGCCCACACCCTGCCCCCCCCCCACTCCAGACTCTGGCAACAACCCATCTGCTTCCTGTCTCTGTGGATTTATCTCCTTTGGACATTTCCTATACATGGACTCATACAGTATACAGTCTTTTGCGCCCTGCTTCTTTCACCGTGTTTTTCTTTTTTCATAATTTAGAATGTTCTTGACGCTCATCCATATTATAGCGTGTATCACAACTTAATTGCTTTTTGTGGCTGAGTCATATTCCAGGCTGTGGCTGTGCCACATTTGGTTATCCATTCCTCCATGCACGGTCCTTTGGGCTGTTCCCAAAGTGTCCCATCAAGGAGCGTGCAGGGGTGGGGGTTCCTCGATGGCCCGAGGATCCCTGACAAGGCCTGGCAGAGGGCTCAGCGAGTGTACCAGAAGAGGGAGACCAGGGAGCAAGCAGGGAGCTGGGGAGAAACCAACCCAGCTTTCCTGGCTGCTGGAGACACGAGGTAGCTGCTCATTGCTGATTCTGGGGGCTCCAGACTGGCACGCCGTTGCTGGAGTGAGCCCCGGGCCCTCACACCCACGTAGGCGACCCATTTCATCTCCGTGGGCTTCACCTGCAAGGGCCCCGCAGATGAGGCTGGCCACTGGCTGGGCTTCCCCTTGGAGCCTGTGGATTTCACAAGCACTTAGCGACAGCTGCTACTGTGCCCGGTCCTGTTCCAAGCAGTTTATAAAACCAGCTCTCTACCATCCATGCTAGGATCACTCCCAGTTACAGGCGAGGAAACGGAGGCTCAGAGAGGTGACGTCACACAGCGGCACGTGCGAGAGCTGGGACTCAGCGCAGGTAGCCTGGCTCCAAAGTCTGTGCCTGAACTGACGTGCGCTAAGGGAGAAACCCAGACTTTCCCAAACATTGGTCACCCAAGCCCCACGGCCCCGATTTGAGCCTGAGCTGGGATCCCCCTGGGCTCTGATGTACTTCATGTTTCTTTTTAATGCAGTTCACTTTTCCAAATTTTTTTTGGTTAGTTTTATTTTTTTAAATTGTGGTAAAATGTATATGACATAAAATGTACCGTTTTAACCATTTTTAGGTGTACTGTTCTGTGGTATTAAGCACATTCGCGTGCTGTTGTGCAACCGTCATCCATCCTCAGAACTTTCCATCATCCCAAACTGACACTCTGTCCCCATGGAACACTCACTCCCCTCCCCCTCCCCTGGCCCTGGCACCACCATCTACTTCCTGTCTCTGTAAATCTGCCTCTAGGGACCTCGTGTGATGGGGTCACACGAGATTTGTCCTACTGTGACTGGCTCATTTCACTCAGCACAGTGTCCGCCAGGTTCATCCACGTTACAGTGGGTGCCAGCATTTCCTTCTTTTCTTTTTTTTTTTTTTTTTAAGGCTCATCAAACTTTATTTTCAAAGAATCCATTATCGCTATTGGCAATGGAAAACTAAAACCACTGGCCATAAACAGAAGGTGATGGCCTAATAAAGCACAATAAAGATACAGCAACGTTTGCTGCTACCTGGCAGTGGGCGGGGCCTGAGCCTGGGTGGTGCCACTGACAAGGAGCCTGGAATAGGAGAGAGGTGACAGACCTCCTGACCCTCAGCCGAGACTTTCTCCTTGACATACTTGAAAAGGCTGTAGGAGAAGTGAAAACTGAACCTCACTCTCACCACGTGCTGCCAGCCCCCATCCCCGAGTCTTCATACCACCTGAAATTGGTTCCCTTTGCACTGAAAGTAGGTTTGCAGCACACCAGTGACTGGGGTGCCACGTTGAGAGAAATTTTAAAAATAGCAACAATCATTTCTGTGCGTTACACAGGTTTTGTGAGCTGGCACTGCGGCCCCATCACATTTACTGTCTTCCCTTTTAGATGTAAGAGGGTGGCCGCGGGCTTGGAGACCACGGGCAGCACAGTGTCGCCGGAATTAAATATTCACGCTATTATTTTTATCTGTTACCTCAACCACATGTGGTCTGAGTTATTATTCCCACTTACAGCTGAGGAAACTACTACCCAGAGAGGAGGAATAAGTCCACACAGCTGGTAAGCGGCAGAACTGGGAATCAAATCCAAGTGCAACCGATTCTAGAACTTTCTAGTTAATTCCAGAATTCTTCCCACCACACCATACCAACCATCTGCTTATTTCTCTAGAGTTTGGAATTAGCATGGACAGGCCCAGCACATCAGTATGGAAACAATAAGAAGGTTGTGGAAACCATAGGAAAAACCCTTGTTTAGTCCCTTTAATTTGCTACGTCCAAAATCCGGGCTTGGGGCAGCTTGGCCTCTCCTTCACCTTCCGCCTGTTTGTTGGTTTGCAGGAGAACAGGGCAGAGGCCCTACAGGAAGACACTCAGCTCAGTCTTCCAGGGTATGATTAACATCTCACGGCCCTGTTCACCCTTCGAGGCTGCTCATATGGCTTGAGTTTTTGGAATTAAATGGACTCTAATTAATGGTGCAAATATTTACGCTCAAAGCTCCATCAAAGAAAACACAGCCTGTTTTTTTCAGAGTAAATATCACAGATGCCAAGGCTCTTGGCGACAAGCCAGAGGCGAGATTGCGGACTCTAGATAAGTGTTTAAGCTATCTGAGGATGGTAGGTTTCTATAGAAAGTCCCTTCTGTAATTCAACACACCTGGCGGGTTTTGTCCCCAAATGGCCAAAGTTCTATTCAGGCGGTCCTCAGCGAAGACATCAGGCTTTCATTCAGGAGTCGGTGGCGAAATGCCTCACCGGTGAAGGATCACTTTACACTGCGTTTAGTTAAAAATACAGCAATCGAGCGAGCGGTCTGTAGTCACCCGGGACCTGCTTCTTAAGGCTGGGCCTTTTTCAGGTGCATTGCCAATGAAAACTTTAGACCTTGCCATCTGATCGGAGGGGCTTGCCTGGCAAAACGGCGCATCAGACGGCGTGGGGTGCCGGTCCCGCTAAGAGCTGGAGGGCAAGCCTTAGTGTCACTTGGGGTCTTTTGCACAAGGGAGCCGTTTTGTCCCAAATGCCTCACCCTCTTCTTCATCATGGGTTGGGGGTGATGATTTCCAGGAAAGGAGAACAGGGAGTCACCCGCTGCCCGCCTCCGCTCTGAGGGCCCTTGAGCAAGGCTCCTCGAGTGTCCCCTGGGGGGCTTTCCTTCCCCCTTTCAGTCACAGTATACAAGACAGAGAAGCCTGTGCACAAACGTTCCTCTCGGGCCAGATAACGCTTTCCCAGACATTCAGAGGGAACCTGAGAAGGGAAAGCAGAACTGACTCCATTTATCTCCAAAGGGCTGGGGGCCGCGGCGACACTGAGCCCACAGCACCCTGGGCCCTGGGGTGCACAAAGCCACGGTCATCTCAGGGGAACAGCCTTATGAGGAGTCAGTGTCCTTTGTCCTTGAAAAGCAGAGGGGAAGGCCTGTCCCCAGGCCACCTTAAGCCGCCATTTATGACACATAGGATTTAAAAATCTCTCTCTCAGAACACCAACCCATGTCCACCCTAAGCCCAGGGCCAGGCAGGCTGGCCTGGCTGTCGAGTCCACTGTGACAGCGGCATGGACCATGGCGTAGCCCTGCCACCCACCCTGCCAGCCCTGGGACTGTCAGTAGTTGCGCCTAAAGTGCAAGGGGCCTTCCTGGGCACGGGTGCATCTGAACCGTCAGGCCACCGTGCACGGGCTCGGGAGGCTGGGGGCAGGACCATCCATGCACAGCCATGACGTGTGTTTGGAACAACGTCTAACTGTCAGCACCCCGTTTCCTGTTTCTGTGGTCTTTGAGCGTGGCCTTGTTTGGGAGTTGAATGAACTTTTCTGGATGCTACAGTGCACGCAGGTGGGACTCCCCTGGGCCAGGGTTGGTTTAACAAGCAGGTTGTTCCCAGAGCTGTGTTCTGCCGCCTCCGTTCACTTCAGTCTAAAGGATTTAGTGCCTTTGTGGGCCTCCCACTGGGGATGATGAGTCCTGTCGCACTCTGAGACGCAGGAGTCAGCAGGGTGCGGGTGGGACCACCTCGGCCCACGTCTGGTCTGTGCCGCTCACCACGGCACCCTTCAAAGCCTTCTCAAAAGGAGCACCCTTCTCAAATGGAGGGGTTGAGCATGAAGAACCCATGAGGGGAGCCCCTGGTCCAGGCGCGTTTAAGCCCACCGTACATCTGTGCTGTCGCGAGACTGTTGTGGAGTGTGCCAGTCAGTACCCGGCCGCAAACAGCTGGCGCCCTCCAGGCGGGTTGAAACGAGACAGCCCACAACAAATGCCACGGAGTCAGGGCTCACACACAGACACTCACTGTCCCCAGTCCTGGAGGCTGGAGTCCGAGAGCCAGGTGTCGGCTCTGAGGCCTCTCTCCTCGGCGTATAGACGGCCGTCTCCTCCCCGTGTCCCCACACGGTCGTCCCTCTGTGCGTGCCTGTGTCCTGACCTCTGCTTATGAGGACCCCGGTCACAGTGGATGAGAGCCCCCCCCAGTGACCTCATTTCACCTTAATTACCTCCTTAAAGGCCCAGCTCCACACACAGTCAAATTCGGAGGTGCTAGGGTTAGGATCCCAACATATGAATTTGGGGGACACTATTCAGCCC
This sequence comes from Rhinolophus ferrumequinum, assembly GCF_004115265.2. Lineage (NCBI taxonomy): Eukaryota > Metazoa > Chordata > Mammalia > Chiroptera > Rhinolophidae > Rhinolophus > Rhinolophus ferrumequinum. The sequence goes on from NC_046294.1 coordinate 3,267,863, forward strand.
ATGACAGGGTGTAATACAAGGACAGTTTACAGAAGCAGGGGACAGGTTAGGGGGAATTGACAAGGAGGGATGAGACACTGGGCCCCTAGCAGCAGTGGGGAACCAACACCCGAAGGGCCCTTAAGAGAGAGGGTGAGGGCAGGACCAGAGGGCTGCCTGGGGGGCACTGTGGGCTTTAGGAAAGGGACCTCAGCCTGGCAGGAGTGGCCAGAAGGGTAGGCCCCTAGGTCCTCTGGTCCCGACGGCTGAGTGTTCAGAATCCAGAGGGTGGTGGGGACAAGCAGACACAGTCCACAAAGCCTCCACCCCCAGCACAGAGCAGAGCAGGGTGGCAAGGGAGCGAGGCCCACAGAGCCTCTGGCACTGTGTCCGAGTGCTTGACCCCAACTGCGTGGACAGATTAAGAAACCAAACAAATCACAGCAAACTAAAACAAACAAACTGGTCAACCCCCCTGGGCCTACCAGCTTCCAGGGTTTGAATGAACCATCCTAATGGGCCAGTCACCCCACCTGGTCGAGGTCCTCCAGCTTCTCACTGGCTCATGGGAAGGACATTGGTTCCGGGACCAGGGCGGCTGTTTGGGCACTTTGTCCAGGAGAGCCCTGGGCCCAGAGACAGAGTCCACAGCTGTCACGAACACGATGAACCCCATAAAGATGCTTCTGCACGTTTCTGAGGACCAGAAGAGGGGCTGTCCCTTTCGGGCCCTAATCACCCACAAGTCTCTATGCTACAGGAGCCCAAGTCACCCCTGAAGGGGGATCGTGGACCTGCGCTGAGGCCCACTCAGCTCCCTGCGCTCAGGGGCCTCCTTTCCACAGAAAGGCAGCCCTCTCACCCCCAGCTTCTCACTTAGAATCTGTGCTTCTCAGTGGAGCACTGTCGTGGAGGAGTCTGCAGGGAGGTGGGGGTGAGCTTTGGTCATTTTAGGGAGGGGGCTGCCCAGCACCTAACCCTCCTTCCAATTGGAGGGTCCCCCAGGTGTGATCCTGGTAGATACAGAGCCCACACCTACGTAAGGGGTTGTGAAATCTTCCAGCTCCAAATCCCTGGCAACTGGGCCACAGACATGTGACCCAGGCTTGGCCAATCAGACGCACCAGTGAGTGGCTCGGCCTCTGGACCAGAGAGGGCAATGTTAGAGTCCTCTCAGGACAGCGTGGCACTGTCCAGGGGCTGTGGCAGCCGTGTGCGGTGGCAGGGGTCCTGCAGCAGCGTGGGGGTGGGACACTTGCCCCTCCTGCTCACGGCTCTCCCAGGCTGTCTTCATTCCTACGTCTCCTGGGGCCTCCCCTCATGTTCTTTTCCACATAGGGAACCCGACTTGGTGTCTGTTGCTTATAGCCAGGAACCTGACCCATGGAAAGTGAAATGTGGACTCATACCCAGAAGCCCGCTGGTCTCTGACATCTTCCTTCTGAGCTACTGGTGTGGTCTGATTTCATGGACGCAGTGGATTGTACAATGGCTCTTATTTCCTCTTAGAACTGGCTTCTGGGAGGCTCTGAGATGACTTGGGGAGGTGCTCTGAGCAGGTGTTTAGAACTCTGTGTCACCTGCACCAGGATCCAAGCATCAGGGCCAAGAGCATGGGCGAAGAGACGACTGACCCACACCCGCCTGCCCTCTGCCGGCTCAGCGATCTTGGGCAAGTGCCTTTTTCTTCCTGTGTCTCAGTTTCCTTATCTGTAACATGGGAGTCCAGTGTCTCCCCCCAGCATGATTTGTTGTCATGGACAGTAAATGAGCAAAACAGTTAAAACACTCCATGTCTTGTGTACAGAAACCATTCGGTAAGTGTTGACGATTATTTTTAACCATCTTACTTCTAGAACCTTATTTTCCCTGTGCCCCTTTTTCCCTACAAACTTCCGAATTGTTTTACTTCTTGGGGAATATTAAAGATCTTGGGAAGCTCCTTTCACGCCCTTTTAGAACAAGATGGAATCTAAAAGCATACGCTCCAGTAGAGCACACACTCTGACGTTTTATACCACCTGAGAAAAACAACCCGTGAGAATTGCCAACCCAGGGAATTAAAAGCATCTTTCATCTTTAATAGAGTCTTGAAGGACCAACAGGAAATATTTAGGAAAGTGGAAGACTTCAAGCAATGAATATTTATTGAGCAGCTCATATTGTCCTGGCACTGGTCTATGGGCTGAGGATATAGGGCTTCGAAAAAGTCTTGCCACTTTGGAAATTATATTCCTATGTGGGAGAAAGAGGATGAGCAAATAACGTCTTGCTGGAGAGCAAGGGAGGGGATTGAAGAAAAATGAAACGGGGTGAGGGGATAGAGAATGACAAGATACCACAGACGTGGGTCAGGGAGGGGCCTGTGCATGGAGGTGTCAGTAAAGGAGGGGAAGGAGTCCTGCAGGCGCCTGGGGAAGGACTTTCCAGGCCCAGGGAACAGCCGTGGAAAGGCCCTGAGGGCAGCCGTCTGTTACTGTTACAACATGCTTAACTGTCCTCCCAATGCTGGTGTAGAGGAAGGACATAGAATCCTCTGGGATTTAGGAACACGTCTTCAGGCATAATCCCAGGCAGAGATTGACACAGCGTATTTATCCAGAACTATCTTATCACAATACAGTGTGAAAGTGACAAAAAAAAAAAAATCCCACTGGTCACAGATTGTTTTACAGCTCCAGGAAGATGACACAGATGATGTTAACTACAGAATTTTACAGTTTCCAACACGAGGAAGTAACACAGATGTGTATGCAACACCTTCCCAGGAAATGAGGCAGCCCAGTTGTCCGTGAGGCAGTTGTCTCATAATTGATTCAGTGCCAGCTGCCTATGCACTTGAAAGAATGCTCACATTTCACCGGGATTGAAAAATACTTATCCAAGGGACTATGTCCCCACCTGACAAAAAAATGTCTGGGCTTGCATGGCTCACCCTGTACGTGGGAGCCTGAGATAACGCCGGCATTTCCAAACATGGCCTAGTGGTCAAATACCCGAGCGGTTTCTCTGAACTCGCTTTTCTTTCCACTGGAGTCATTTATCCGAAACAGAGGCCGTGGGGGTCACCCATCCCATTTTACAGATGACAGACCAAGGCTCAGAGGGAGGAGGGGAACCCAGGTCTCCGGCCAGCTGACGGTCCGTCAGCACCAGGACTAGAAATTGTCCTGAACCTGTGCCACGGACTGCCAGTTGCCACCCCCCCCAATATTTATTCTTTGTCTTTTTCCTAGTGAAAGAACTCCTAGTTTTCAACTTGTACGTGACTACCCAGAACAAAGACTGCGTGTCCTGGTCTTCCTTGCCGCTCAGTGTGGGACCAAGTTCAGGCCCGTGGGAATGAGTGAAAGCGTGAGGGCAACTTTCAGGGAGGGACTGTGCCCTTCTTTGCCTTTTCTCTTTCCTGTACTGGAATGCAGATTTGATGGCTTGAGCTCAGGCAGTCATTTTGGGCCATGAGGTGGATGCCTTTGCTGAGTGGGCAGAACAGACTGAGAGAAGGACCCTCCCTGGGTCTCTGACGACGTCGGGAAACCCCTCACCAGCCTGGGACCCTGAAATGCCCACCTCTGGACTTCTCTTCTATGAGAGGAAATCACTTCCACCTTTTTCAAGACAGCTTTTTTGCCCCTCGCTGCTGAACCAACACAGGCCTTCCCCGGGTCTCCTCTCCCTGCAATGCGGCCGTTTGTGCAAGATGAAGAAACAGCCCCGGGGAGGGGGGTGTGAACTGTCCCAGGTCACGCCGCTCTTTTTACACGAACGTTTCACTTCAGACGTGCGTGAAACGATTGCTAAAGCAAACAGCCTCTGCCTCCAGGGTGGGGGCTGAGGCCTGGGGAGCGTTCCCACCAGGACTAATCACTGAGGCTCCTGACACAGTGGAGGCGTTGGCCACCCGGCTGCTGTCGGCCCCGTCGGGCCCGCCCTCCCTGAGGACACACTGCAGGGGCTCTGAGGAAACACTTCCCTCAAAGGTCCCTGGAGGCTCAGCATCGGGGACAGTGGGGGGCACTGAGCCACTGAGCTCTGGGCAGGCTTCGAATGTGCAGCACCCCCATCCTGGGTCCCCCCGGGAGCGAGACCTTCCTTCAGGCCCCCCTCACCCCCCTTCCTATTCGCCCACACTTCCTACCTCCTCCTAAGGGCCTGGTTGGTGAGGACCAATCAACCTGTCGCGGTCCTGCCCTGGGGTCTCACAGAGCCCCCGCGCTGCCTCCTCTCCTTACCCGGAGAGTAGGGTTTCCAGGCGGGAATTCCCACCCGTTCTCGGGAATTTTTTTCGCTTCCCGTTCCCGAATCCCAAGAAAAGTTGGTCAGGAAATCGCGAAAATCAACTCCTTGAACCCAGTAGTACCCACAATGGGAAACCAGCGTACTACTCACAATGTGTCTCTTACACAGGTTTTCTCCTTATCGCTGGGGTTTCCTGGCGGGAATTTCTGCCGGTTCTCGGGAATTCTTTTCGTTATTCCGTTCCCGAATCCTGAGAAAAGTTGGTCGGGAAATTGGGAAAATCGGCTCCTCGAACCCAGGTCGTTTGTAGTATTGGCCGTCACTTTGTGGAAACGATTCATGACGGAGAACAGAAAACAGTTTGTATTTCGGGATTCAGAAATGGGAAAGCGAAAAAAATTCCTGAGAATGGGCGGGAATTCCCGCCTGCAAACCCTACCCGAGAGCCCACAGTGGCGTCTACAACTCCTCCTGTGGGCGAAGAGAGAGGTACAGGCCCTCAGTGGGCTCGGATACTGAAGAGGAAACAGAGGCAGCAGCCAGAGAGAGGCACTTTCCAGCTCCACTATCAGACACTGAGCAGGAAAAATGCTGCCACATGCATCCTGTTCTTCCAGGAGCCCTCTGGGAGGGGGCTTGGGAGAACAGACCCATTTTACAGAAGAGGAAGCTGAGAACTGAGAGATGGATTTGTCCCAGCACCCAGATCTAGCCCTGCCTCAGACCAGAGCCTGGGGTCTCCTTATCACCCTTTCCAGCCTCCATCCTGGGAGGAAAGGGAAACCCTGGATCTTAGGTGACGGCTGGAGGAGAGCAGCTTCTCACTGCCTGCTGTGTACCCCCGTCCCTTGCCAAGGACTCCCCCACGGTCTCTGCAACCCATGCTGTCCCATGGATGTCCAACACCCTCATCCATGAAGCAGCAGTCACCAGGAAAGTCTTGTGCTAACCTCATTTGTAGTAGGGTGTGACTGATTGACACATGTCTGGTGCCCTTTGGAGATGCTGGAATTATAATCAAGGGCTCTGAGAACCTAGCGCTTAGTGACAAAGGAAAGACGGAAAGATGCAGATTCCAACGGTAGAACAACAGGTCTTTTCAGGGGACTCTCGCTCAAGTTACAGCCCTGTGCTGCCAGTAGGATGGTACTTAAAACCAAGTCAGAGGACTGTGGGCTGTGCCGTTAGCACAGGAGTACCACCTACCCTGCAGTTCCTGGACAGAAATCCCAGCCAGGAAATGTTCCTGGGAGAAGTGGAGGCTGGCATCCGAGGCTGGAGACCTACGGGCTTATCCCCTCCAGACACAGATGGCACAGACCACCGCATCCCAGCCCTTCCCTGAAGGACCCCAGAGACAGCCCCTCTGTTCCTGCTTTCCTTCATCCTCTCTATTAAAGGGCTCACGTGTTTGCTCTAAGATTTGGCATTCCCCAGAATCCTTAGCCCAGATTCCCTGCCTCCTCTGCATCAGGCTAGCCCCTCCCACCTGGGCTCTGCCTTATGGATGATGGTGACAGCAATGCCACCATGCCTCTCGGCTGGCCAGCCGAGGAGGAAACAGGTCCTCGGACAATCTCAGTATAGGGATCTCAAAACTTTGGCAACGCTTTGTAGCTATTTGAGGGCTCCGCTGTAAACATTTGATTGCTCAATTTGCATTCTTCCGCCCTCTGTCTTGACTCTCAGGCACTTTGAGATCAAGCCAAAAATAAAAATTAGTTCTTTTCCAGCTAATTCGCTCATTTTTGCAAGTCCTCACTCTGTCCCCCTCTGCCCTTGGAACTTGTCTCCCAAAGGAGGCCAGAGGGCCCAGGAGACAGAGAGTCATCCTGGGGGCTGTTCCAGCTTTAAGGGAGTCTCTGGGAAGACAGCTACCCCCAGGACTCTGCATTCTGACCTCTGACCTCTGAGGAAGAAGCGGAGTGGGGGCCACTGAGAACCACCTCCTGCCCCCTCTGTCCTGCAGGCGAGGATGTCCCAGCTCCTGTCTTGAAGTTCCCTCTGTGGGGCCAGAGGAGGTGAGTCAGCTTCCTCATTCATTCATTCATTCATTCATTCACTAGTCAAAGGACAGAGGGTGGGGCTGGTCAGATGGAACCAAGTCTTGGACTTGGTGGCTGGATTCCCGTGAGACAAGAAGAGGGCTCTGTTTTCAGACACGCCCTCTACCCTGGCCCGAAGCATCCCCAGCTGGTCCCTGAGGCCAGGAAGGCCCTCAGAGTACCCCGCTTCCCGAGCGGGGCCCTCCCTCTAGGAATCGCAGGCAGGACATTACTGGCTGGGAGAGCAGAGCGAGTTGTTGTTCTTTTTTGAGCTTCCTGGTCTTACCCACCTGGCGGGGAGGGTGTGAGAGACCCCGCCTGCCTCACCAGGCCGACCATAACCACCCCACGCGTGTTGCTCAGAACGGAATCTGCTCGTCATACTGGAGGCTGAAGCCCCATGGTGAGGAGAGGGTGGGGCTGGGACCAGGCCCCAGTCTCTGAATTCTCAGCCCCACTTTATGGTCCCCTCTTCCTACACGAGGGGCGGCTTAGTGGTTACAGGAGGAGTCTCTGGAGAGAGGCAGTCACTCACAGCCCTGACACCACCCGCTGTGTGACCCTCGGGGATGACTTTATCTCTCTGTGCCTCAGCTTTACCATTATGTGAAATGGGATCATAACAGCACTTTAGGTACCAGACCCTGTGCTTACAGCCCTTAACACATTGTAACTCAAGTCTTTCCCCACCCTAGAGTGCTTTAGGGTGGACACTATTATTAGCCCCATTTTACCGATGAGTACACCAAGGCACAGAGAGATGAAGCAACTTACTCTAGGCAGCACAGCTGGGAAACAAGAGAGGGCCTCACACAGGGCCTGGCCCCAAAGCTTTGGCATTGGGCGACCTCCCAGGGTTCCGGGGAGGCCCCAGTACATTGTGGCCTGAAGGCTCACGTGGATGTCCAGCACACAGCGCTCAGTGCAGACAGTAGGTGGTTCTCAATGGACGGAGGTGGATTGTGCCTTCAAGGGACATTGGGCAATGTCTGGAGACATTTGGGGTTGTCACACCACACAGAGGGTGGCCTCTAGGGGTGGGAGCCAGGGATGAGGCTCAATGCGCTACAGAGCACAGGACCCCCCCCGCCCCCCCCGCCCCCCCCCCAGTCCCCAACGACAAGAACGATCCAGCCCACAGGTCAACAATGCCAGGACTGAGAAGCCGGGAGTTGTGATCTAGAAGGGTCTTGCCATCCAGATGGCGACTTCACCGACCCACTGATGAGCCTCCCCACACCGGGGGCCATGGGGGCCCGTTCCTCAGCCCAGCTGGTCTGGGTACCCCCAGAAGCCTCATTCCCTGGGTCCTCCCTGCAGGCTTCCAGGGTCCCAGAGGGCAGACTGGGTGTCCACCCTGGGCTGGCTGGGCTGCCAGCAAGCGGCGCTCCCCTGGCCCCCACCCCTGTGGACCCCGCACGCTCCTTACTCGCCAGCAGAGGGTCCAGAGCTGTCTCCTCCATTGGAGCGCCTCCCGTGCACTGGTCTCCGGTGGGCGCCGGGCTCCTGCAGCCGGGCTGCATGACACCTCTGCACCGGAATCTCAGGCAAGGTGACAGAGGCCGCCCTTGAGGGTGAGCAGAGTTTGCAAAGTGAGTCAGCGGGACAGAGTATTCACAGCCAGGTGTTGCCGGGGGGTTGATTATTAACATGCAGCTCAGACACTCCCCCAGGATCCCACTGCACGGCATGCGCCAGCCTTAATCGTGGTGCTGAGGGACACACCCAATCAGGGCCCTGATTATCTACTGAAGGGGAGGGGCGGTGTCCAGGGACCCTCTTTCCTTCACCTACAGGGCTTCAGTTCTGAAAAGTCAGGGTCGCTGAAGGAGAGTGCTCCCATTTCACAGCCGGCACTAACCCCCTGGTCAGCAGTGGTCCCTTCAGATCACCCTGCTGCCCTTTCGTAAGCGCCTTTTCTGTTCCCCATGCTGTGCCAGGCACTCGGCATACGTCGTCTCCTTGGATATTCTCTCCAACCCTGCAAATGAAGGTTTGGGCATCTCTGTGTCACAGGTTGAGTGAAGCAAGGCCCAGGCAGGTCGCTGTCCAGCAACAGGTCTGGTGATGAGCAAGGAAGGAGAAGAGTAAATCATTTCTTCTTTTGGGGTCTCTGTTTCCTTCACTGATAAATGAGCTCACAGTATTGCCTGCACCACAGGGCTATTGTGAGGGTTAAATGCAGGGAAAATGCTGAGCCTGGACGTCTGAGCACACAGTGGGTGCTCAATAAATGTTGGCTGTTTATGATGTCACTGGGCCATGTCTCGAGACCAAGCATCCTTGCCTGCTCTGCTCACTGGTGTGTCAGCACGTGGCAAGTGTTGGATGAATGGTTATGTCAGGTGACCTGGCCCAGGCCACAGGGCAGGACAGAGTCTCCATCCCGGAGGACTCCATTCAGGCCCCAGCATATTATTCATGACCCGGGAAGGTGAATCACACTTCCTTTATGTAGGAGGTTTGAGGGCAGCAGCTCTAGGTGTGTCCAAGGACTCGGTCCACATGGGCCGCAGGCCAGGAACCTGCCTGACATTCCACCATTGGTGCAGATGACAGCAGAGCCCTGGCTCTGGTGACAGCATGGCTGCTTGGCACTCACGCCTGTTGCTCTCCTGATTGGAGGAGGGGTGTGAGGGTGTGGACCAGGGTGGTGGCTTGGTGAAGGAATGTGGGGAGACCTCCCTTGTGTGAGTGGGGGAAGCTCGGAGGGCAGGAAAGCTGAGAACACATTGCATTGTTGTCCTCCCTGAGAGTCAACTCTGGGCGCAAACATTTCATCCCAAAGCTGGTCCTGGCTCTCTGGCCACTGCAGCCGCCTCCTTCAGGACCTCAAGTGAGATTCAAGGGACGTAAACGAGAGGCTGCCATTGGAGAGATGCACTGATACCTCCAATTCATTCATCCCCTCACTCCCTCATTCATCCCATTGTTCACGCTCCTCTCCAGGAAGCATTTTCTGAGCTCCCGTGATGTCTGGAAAGGATGTTTTGGGGTAAAGAGCAGAGATGAAAGTAGCCACGTTCCTGACATCAAGCCGTGCCTGGGATGGTGCAAGGGGTCTCGCGGGGAGAGAGACAGGTTACGAAATTCCATTTTGAAGGTGAAACAGATGCTCTCCTGTTGTCCCCCTTTTATAAGATCGGTGCCCTCATCCTGGGCTCTAGATGTGGTCCATACAGACAGCACTGGGTCATGCCGAAGCTGGCAGAATCGCCCAGGGTTAGAATTTTCTTAGCTGTAGGTGAGGTTAGTCCAGAGGGAGGGTGCAAGTGCCAGCCAGTTGAAGCTTTGTTTGGCATTTAAAGCCTCCTAACGGGTTTTCAACATTTACACTTGTCTTATTATTAATAATCCCAATTACTAAGGCTTGGCCCTGCCCACTGCATATCGTTTTATAAATACTGTCGGGACAGGAAGGTCATCCACGGCTCTTTGCAGCAGCAGCAACGGTCCTATTGGGGAAAGAAAGTTTGAAATAAATTCTCAGGGTGGAAAAAGTCACCTCCCGAATGGAGGGCTGAGGTTTGCCCTTTAAGAAGGGCCTCTGTTTTCACTCAGATGCTAGAGTAAAACTTTTAGAGGCTCTCCTGATCTTTAAATCATGCATGTGGACGTTCAAAGCCAGGTTCTGCAGGGACCCGGCCGCCTGAAGGCGAGACTGGGCCACCTCTCGGGTTTGTATTTAAAAAGTGACAAATGGTTGTTTCTGTCAGGACATTCGAATGGGCTCTGGGCAGTTACTGGTGCGGGGAATGGAAAGACTGGGGAGCTGCACTTCTCCCGGTGCCCTCTGAGCCGCTGGCTTCGTGTGAGCCGGGCGGGCGTTGTAAACAGTGAAATGTAATATTGCCTTATTTGGTCACAGAGGCAAGTTATCACTTGCCGAGGCCTCTTTGGCTTTGACTGTGTAAGCAACGACCAGGCGGTGGGAGTGTGGGGGCTGCCAGGCGGGGCTCCAGGACCCCCCATTTGGACGGAGCCCCCCGGGGTCTGGCATTGACAGGCTGCTTGTGCTGGGGCACTGCCGGAGTCAGGGGGTGTCTCCTCAGATCCGAGGCCCCTGGCCGGCTTTGCAGTAGACTAGGAGTCTAGTGCAGGGGACTAGGTGTTAGAACCGCCTTCTACTTCTCTGTGGTTTGTATGGCACCCACACAGATTTGAAACAACAAAACCGATCCTCTCGGAGCAGAGCGGGGTTGAGACTTGGCAGGGGCCCCTGGATTTCAGGGGTATCAAGGAAAGCAAGAGCCAGGGGTCACTGTAGTGGGGGTCACTGGGGTGCCACGCTCGCAACTCAGCACCTGCCACGTGTCCCGGACACTGAAGTGCTTGGCTTCTGTTGGAGGGACAGATGGCTGGGGTCCTGGTGCTTGAACCGGAGCCTGGTGACAGCCACAGAGAGGACAGTCCCTCCCTCCAGGAGCTGCCTGCAGGCTGCCTAGAGATAGCCCAGTGGAAATCCCCCTTGGTCCAGGGACAGGAGTGTGCCACATACCCTTCTGGGAGACGCCGGCCTCCATGGGAAAGCAGCCACCTGCTTAGTCACCGCTCTCCATGTCTGGGCATTCCCTCCGAGGGGTGACCTGGGGAGGACCGGACAGCGTGAATCACAGGAAACAAAGAGGAAACACAAAGGGGCCATGACTCACAGGTGGCCCAGAGTGCAGAGGAAGGGCCGGTGCACAAAGTGGTGGGCGGGGTGTTGGAGCCGGAGCCTGGCATCAGAGGACCCTGGGCTCAGGGCACCCAGGCAGCGCCACACAGGCCACGGGGCGGAGTTTGGCCTGTTTCAGGTGAAAAGGCAACTCCTGCTGAATCTTGATGATCTTGAGCAGCCTTCCAACTTCACCTTGGCCCAAGTCTTGACCTCTTCCCCAGGCTCCCCATCTACTGGACGGTTGGTTCCAGGTGAGCAGACAAAGCTGTCTGGAGCACCCGTTTCTTGTCCTGGAACCTGCTGTCTCGAACAGGTGGGACTTGGGCTCATTGGGGCACAGCCCTGCACTGGGGAAGAATTCGCCGGGGTCCTCCATAGCTCAAGGGGCCGTCCCTTGGGCAAGTTTTACTTCCCTGGACACTGGTGTCCTCATCTGTCGAATGGAGAGGTGTGATGGTTCTTCTAGGGACATTGTCACGTCCAAAGCAGTAGAAAGCCTGAGGACACAGTATGTGCCGAGCTGGCCCAGGTGAGCAGCAGAAGAGGCAGAGCGGCTGGAGGCGGCCCCACCTGGGGCGATCTTAGTGTGGACGCCCGTGACCTCGGCCTCTGCATCTGGAAAACCAGTGAGGCTCGATGACGGCCAAGATGGTGGGTGGCAGTTTTCTGTGCGCTTCCCAATGGGTGTGGCCCTTTTTAAACCTCATCGTCTCATCAGGTGTTTAAACCCATTTGCACCAATTTGGCTGCTGAGAAAGCTGACACCTGAAGAAATGAAGCAACTTGGCTGAAGTTACTGAGACCTGGATGCCGGTCTCTGAGCTTGTCCTGTGGCACCGAGACCCTGTGGGGTGTCTGAGCTGGGGAGGCCCAAGACCATCGCCCCCCTACCAGCGATGCTGGGCTCCTTCTGGGTAAGGAGAGGAGGTTGGGTCTCCAGAAACATCTCTTTGGAAAGTTTTAAAAATTCCCATCATGAAACAATTCAGTTTGGGAGTGTGGGGGGGAGCAGGCAAGATGTGAACGTCTGATCTGAGAGTTGTTCTTCCTCCAAAAATCCTTCCAATAACTAAGAATAGTGGATTCTGTTCTGACCATTAAGCTCGAACCCCACTTATCATTTTCCGACACGTTGTGCCATTATTTTGAATTGTCGGCAAGGAGCTGCAGGGGTTGGCGGGCGTCCCGTGAGGCGCTTTTGTTTGGGCCTCGAGATAGGATTGCAGCTGTTTTATAAAAGAGAGATGCGAGAAAAGGAGAAGAGTGGCATTTTTTTTTTCCTTTCCCCTTCGGAGATATGTTCTGAGTTCTCCCTTCTGGGCTGGGTTCCTGGGGAAATGCACAGGAGGCCTTATTTGGGATTATTGAGTTCCTTGGATTTTATGGGCATTAAACACTTGCTGTCAGCACCGTATCTGAGCTGCAGTTTCTGCGGTGGGCGATGGTGGTCTTGTGGGAGGCTGCGTGTGACGGCGAGAAGCTGGCGGACCCGGTCACCAAAGTTGCTCGACTGAGCCGTCTGCTCTCCTGCACGGTGGCAATGATGACAGTCCCAGATGCAGGATGAGATGAGATGCTGTGTGTGTGTGTGTGTGTGTGTGTGTGTGTGTGTGTGTGTGTGTGTGTGTGTGTGTAGGGGGTGCGGAGTGCATGTGGCAGCCTCTAGGGCTAAGCCTGCGTTGCATGGTGGGCTGAGAATAAAGAGTAGAAGTTTGCTGAGCGCTCACTGTGGCCCCAGAGCTGATAGAGGCACTGCAATGCTCAGTGAACCCTCACCGCAGCCCTGTTGGATGGACGAGGACAGTGAGGCTCAGAGAGGTTTAGTTACTCTCTCAAGGGCACACAGCCTGTGAGTGGTCACACCTGAGTTTGATTCTAGATCAGTACTCGCACAGATTGTCCTTTCTCTCTCTGCTCTCTATCAAACGCCCACAGGTGCCAGAGACGCGGACCCATTGCTGGTGGTCTCCCTGCGACATTACAAGCCAGGCTTTTCAAAAAAAACCCAAAACCTTTTGGGAATGAACAATGGTGCAGCCGTTGCAGAAAACAGTTTGATTCCTCACTCAGTTAAACATAGAATAGTCCCATGACCTACCACTTCCACTCCTGGGTATACACCCCAAAGAATTGAAAATGGGTTCAAACAAAAGATGGTGCACTAATGTCCACAGCAGCATTATTCACAACGGCCCAAAGGGGGAAACAACCCTCGTCCATCGACAGATGATGGATAAACCAAACATGGTCCATCCACTCAATGGAACGTTACTCAGCCGTAAACAGGAATGAAGTACGGGCACACTACAACACAGAGGGACCTTGAGGACATTATGCTGAGTGAAAGAAGCTGATCAAAAAGACCTCAAAATGTACGTTTCCATTTGTATGCAATTCCAGAATTGTCGAACGTATAGGACAGAAAGCAAGTTGGTGGCTGCCAGGGGCTGGGGGGAGGGACAATGGGGAGTGATGGCCAATGGGCCCGGGTTTCCTTTTGGGGTGATGACGATGTTCTGGGACTAGATGGTGGCCATAGTTGTACAACATGGTGAAGGCACAAAATGCCACTGAACTGTGCACCTTAAAATACTTAAAATGCTGAATGGGTCAGAGTCGGTATGTGGGGTCCCCAGGGGATGTGTGGCTTCTCCTTCCTGGCAGCCTGTCCTCCCTCTGAGACAGGGCCCCCACTTTCCCTGGGGCCACCGTCCCCACTCTGGTCATGAGGACAAGAAGGGGCCGACCCCTCTGTCCAGCTTTAGGGTGGCCTGTGACCCGGGCTGGCCTTGAGCTCTGCCAGTCCTGGGCCACAGTGATAGGTCCAGGGACGGCCGTGTGGCTCAGGCTGGCCTAGTGGAAGTTAGTCCTGGGCGTTTTGCTGGAATCTGGATGAGACAGAAGCCTGGAGCTGCTGGTGGCATCTTCACCACCCCTTGGGGACAGCGCAGCGGTAGCAGAGCTAAAAGCTGAAGGCAGTCCTACCCTGGGTCCACCTGGGCCTAGTCAGTGGACACTTGACCTTCCAGAAATGTGACCCGATCGTTATCCCGTTGTCTAAGTTTTCGTTAGGTTTCTGTCACTTGCAGACAGGGCATCCTGAGGAATGCAGGAGGTGTGCAAATTTTAGCTGCCCCTCGGGCTGGGGGTGGGAGCCGTTTGGATTAGCATTCGCTGACTGACCAGGACGATACTGCGGCCTGTCCTGCTAGAGAAAAGGTATGTGGCAGGGCCCCCGGACAGGGCAGGGTGGGGCCACACGCTTCCTCACTGCGTCTTTGGGGCCCACGCCTTCTCAGAGGGCCAGCCTTCCCCGCCACACAGTCGGGAAGGAGTCCTGGCTTTGGCTTCAGGCACACCTGCGTGTGGCGCCTCCGAGCTACCTGCCAACCGTGTGACCTTGGGCTGGACTCGTGTCCTTAAAGCCTCAGTGTCCTCCCCTGCAAGTTGGGGATCATGATGTCCAACACCAGGTCCCAGAGCCCTGAGTGCCACCTCGGTCTTTGGGCAGCCTGGCCAGATCCTCGCTTCATCATGTGCCCCCTCCTGCCTCCATTTCCCCATCTGTCACATAGGAGGAATGAGGTGTCTCCTTCCGGGGCGGCTGCCCAGCAGAGGAATCTGTGAGTATAAATGCTCAAAACAGTGGCTGGGTGACACTTGGTGAATATTGCTAGCCCCTGGCCAGGCTATGGTGAAGATTAAGAGGACAATCTGGGAAGGGCACGAGTCCCCCTGTTCACCCCGCTCCCAAACCGTTCCAAGCATTGGAAGTGGCTGCAGCTGGCCTCCCTCCAGAGTGGGCTGATCTGTCACCCAGTGACAGCTGTGCCTGCACCCTTGCCCGGTCCTTAGCTGTGATGCCAGCGTCCAGGAATGCCCCGTCCCACAGCCTTCAGTCTCTTCTCTGGGAGCTCATGCATTACGACTGCAAAGATAAATAAATGCCGTAAGCTGCGCTCCAGCTGCCTGCCCGCTGATGTGGCATCTGCAAACACAGGGTGCCACCAGCCACACAAAGGTGCCACACAATGGATCTGACTGCTCCATGTTCAAAATGGGGTGTGAAGGAGGCCCAGGGAAGGCCTGGGGGCTCCCTCCTTTATCCTGGTGGGCAGGGCACTGGCCAGACCCAGCCTCACCCTGGCTCATCCCTCTGCCCTACACCTGCCCCCAGACCCCCTCCTAACCTGCCCTCTACCTCTCCCCCCTGCTGCTCCTCTCTCTTCTTCCCTTCCCCTCTCCCTCTGTCCTCTGTCTCTCCCCCACTCCACTCTCAGTTACACCAAAGCTCCCTGGAGACTTGGGCTGGCAGCAGGTTTCGTGGTGGCTAATGGAGAGAGAAGGACAGAAAATTCTCCTGCTGGTCTTTGGGGATTTGGAGAAAGGCCGATTTGAATTAAAATGAGACCTGACTAGATCTAGAAACCTTGATGTTAGGAAGAAAAAAAGGAAAGGAAGATGCTACGTTAAATCGGTGGCCCTGATTGTACCCCAGTGGGAAGAAGCTATACTCATTAACCAAGGAACGTATCCTTTGTAAGATTTTGACCCAGATAGAATCCAAAGGCACTCAGACCCCCAGTAAACCCACTGCACTGAGTACAGGCCAAGGGTTCCAGGCGACGGTGGGAAAAATGCGTTTCAGAGCCAGTTTCCAGGCGGTGACCCCCCTCCCCCAGTCACACAGAGCCCCACGCTTGGTTTAACGTTCTGCTGTCCCCGTCCTACTATTCTCAACTGTTTTATCTTTGAACTTGTGTTTTTAGATGAAGTCCTATGGAGCCCGTGTACGAGCGGGGAGCCAGGTCCAGCTCACCCTGGGAGCCAGGTGAGGCTCTCCCTGCCTTGCTGCCCTTTCCAGAACACACCTGAGCTCTGAGTCCTGAGGCAAGGTAAGCGGGTTCCATCCAGACCCAGACATACTTCAGTCTCAGAGAGAAGGCACCGCCGTCCTAGGAACTCCCCCGGTTCTCCCTTCCCCACGTCAGCTCCCTATTCCAGCCAGTCACACCGCCACTGGCAGTGTGGAAGGCAAGGGACAGATGTGATGGAAACACAGCTGAGACAGGTGTGCAGTCTTCCCGCTGCTCTGGTTAAAAACAGAAACGCCCCTGTGTGTATGAGCTACGAAATGTGAGTGGTGTAATTTCGGTGATTCTGCACCTGTGTTCGGCGCTCTTCTATTTGCATTCCCTTCCTCTTCCCCTCCCCCACTTCACACTCAGGGTCCCCTCTTGGGATGGGATTCCCACAGTTATGGCCAGCACCAGAATCCAGCCCCACCTGGCAGGCGGTGTCACATAGATGAAGTGTCACGTTTTTGTCGTCATCAAGGCTGAGAAGAGCTACCTGTTTTTCTGACCATGTGATAAGTACACTAGCACAGAGAAGGGGTTGGAGCATGAGCTTGGTGGGAGGTGGGGTAAAAGGACCCTTTGTGGCTAGACCACCTGTCCCTCCGGTGCTCTTAGGGAGGAGATGGACACCCCTGTCCAGAAAGCAGGATTCTCCTGGGCAAGGGGATGGAACCCCGGGCCCCTGGAGACACTCTCGGAGGGGAACGGCTCCAACTAAGGCCATGGACAAAGGAGGGCCCTGGTTCTCAAGGGGACCCCCACCTGCTGGCTTCATAGCCGAGTCTAAGGTTGAGGGAGCTGGTCCTGCCAAGCTGGGGCTCCTGATGGGAAACAGTGACAGCCCTTCAATCTATAGGCCCATTGGGACACGTGGAGGACCGGAGAGGGCCTCCCCAGGCACGTAGCCGGGATGCGCGGGACCGGTGTTCCACAGCGACACCTTGTGGCGGCAATGGGAGCCATCAGTCCAACTTGGGCTCTGGGGCCCATGGAGTCCCCTCCGTCTCCCATCGGAGAAAGACCATATCCTTTGGGCTATGAAATCTCCCAAGGTTCTCAGACAATTCACGGCGGTGGAGGAAGCTTCTGGAGGGAGATGCTCGACTTCCAGCTAAGGTGGGCAACGTCGGCATGCAGAGAATTGGAAGACTACAAAGGGAGCCGGTGTCTGTGTCTGGGTGGGTTCTAGTCACGCAGGTCGCAGTGTCATGGGTGACCCCAACCTGGCGTGTGCAGGGTGGACTTCACCAGCAGTTTGGCACAGAAACAGAAATGCATTTTCCTGCTGGAGCAAACAGTCCTCTCCTTGTGACCTGTGCCCCTCAGCCAGCCCCCTCCAGGGCTCAGGACCGTCCACTGTCTGACAAGGCCCCTTTCGCTCACTGCCTCACTGGTGTGAACTGTGGGCTGACAAGCCCGCTGCCCTGCCTCCACCCGGCTCCCCCAGTGCCCCGGGGACCACTGTGGGCACCCCCTCTGCTCTGAAACACCCAGATTGGAGCCCAGTCGTGTCTAAGGCAAGGACTTCCCTACCCTTGCGCTTGGAAGGGAAACCGGTTGGTTCTCAAGAATGTCAGCCTGGGTGTCTCATTCTCCCTGCCCAGGTCTGTCCTTCAAAGAACTGCCCCCTCTCCAGGAGAGGGTTGGCCTACTTGAGTCTCCAGGAAGTCCCCAGTGGGGCGCCTGAACCTCCGCCGTGGGGGCAGCTGTCACTTAACATGTCAAACTGACGAGCAAGCCCTGATCGTCAAGTGCACAGGTGGTGTCACCCGTGTCACACCCCTAGGGCCGGATCCTGGGCAGGCGTTCTGCATCTTGCACCCACAGGAACAGGACTTGGCTTGCCCCAAATTCTTCCCTCCAGCAGACGTGACAGGTCACTGAGACCCACACCCGTCCTAGGGTAGGGGTGGGTCAGAAACCATCTGGTATCCCTCAGAGCCACCTTTTATCAGTCCAGTGTCCTGGGGGGCTGACATGCACAGGCAGCCCGTGGCCCCCGTGTTGTTGCCCTCTGGCTTTCACTCGGGTTGGTCGATAGCCTGGCAATAGCAGGGGAGGGAGAGGTTGGGGAATTTGTCCCTAGTTCCTCCCCTGCAGTGGCTGAGCTCCTGTAGCAGAGGTGGCAGCATTGTTGGGTGGCCCATCCTACAGCCACAGCTTCATCCTGTTCTGATAACACCAGCCCCTGGCCCTTTCAGTCTGGGGACACATGGGCTACCCACCTACTGCTGCCAACAGGGGACCCTGGGTACCCCCCCATTGTTGGTTTCTCCTCTCTGTTCACACCTTTAAAAAGTTCCATTCATTAAACACTCTTGGGCTCCCCTTCCGAGAGGGATGTGTCATCTCTCTTCATTTGAGTACTTCTGGAGAGGGTTTCGGCCCTTGGAGAGGCAGAGGTGTGGGGCTGGGCAGGGCAGGCTAGGAAACGGTCTTCGCTGTCTAAAATTGTCCCGTGTGTCACAGCCACTCCTCATCTTGAGGACTGACCAGCTCCCTCTGTTCTCTCTGCCATGAGTCAGTCCTGCAGATGGCGGGAGCCAGCCGTGCTGTCCCCTTCCATCTCTTTCCCTACAGCCTGGAGGTTCCGGCTCCTCCCTTTCCCAGTCTTTGTTCTCCACTCACACCCAGTGACTCAGGGTCCCCTTGACAAGCAGGCCCAGACATGAACTTGTGCCCATCTGTCTGGTGCCAGGTGATGTGGGGCACAGATGTGTAGCGAAAGCCCAGGCCTTGGAGACAGGGCGAGGTGCAGCCTTAGGGGACGCCCCTCCTTTTCATCTCTGTGCAAGCCCAGAGAGGGGCAAGTCCAGGGGGCCTCCCGTCTCAGTTGTCCAGGGGAGGACGCTGGTCTGGCTGCCAGGAGGACCTGCAGCCCCGCCTGGGGTGGCCCTGCCCCAACTGTGAAGCAGAATAACCTGGAGAGTTTTTAAAAGTACAGATGCCCAGGACGTTCCACAGTCACACAGAACCAGACTCACCGAGGATTTCAAGGAAACACCTGGGGGCTGGGGACATGTTGCCTGGGCGAGGCCGGTCGGCTCAGGGAGGATGGTGGGATGGGCCGAGGCAGGGCAGTTTCTCTGTGCCAAGAACTCCTGGGTCAACAGGAATGGTTATTTCTCAGAAGCACAAGCTGGTGCCTGGGGATATTTCCATGAACTGTGATGCTTGGAGCATCAGGGACTGGGGTTTCCAGAATGTCCAGTGTGCCTGCGGGGACCACAAACCACAGTGGGGTTTCACCCCTTTTTTAAAATAATTGTAGAAACGTGGAAATGCTGGGATCTGGATGTATGGCTGTCCCCTTGTCCACGCGGCTGGGCTCTGCTTTGGGTGGCCTCTAGCCATGGGGCAGCTTCATGCAAAATCAGGTTGAGGTGCCCCTTTTACCCGACAGAGAACTGCACAGACGTTGGTCTGCAAGGTCTATGCGGCAAGTGACGTCCCCGAGGGGACATGCCCTCACGCAGCACACACAGCGAACAGTGCCACGGCCACTGCATGCCACAGAACTCCGAACCTGGTCGTTCCATTTTTAGACTGCACGGGTAATTTATTTCCTTCCTTCCTTCCTTCCAGTAAATAGTTGCTGAGCACCTGCCATCTCTACTACCCCTGATTAGTGTCTACTGGAAAACGAGTCTTTCTTGATTGAGGCCTGTTGAGGCCAAAGACCAGCACCCGGGACCGGCCTCACAGGAGCAGCACATTACACGGGCGGGCCCCACTGCCTGACACCCATGGATTCTGCTTTGGGATTCTTTTCTCCTGACTTGCTTTCATTAAGTGCTGGAGGGCAATAACCCAGCCTCACTGGGAGTCCCAGCTATTGACATTGTGGTTAGTCCAGGTTTAATCTGTTTGTTACTCAGTTTCCACCAAGTGACACCTGAATGGAGCCAGCTGGATTCTGGGTAGGAAATGACGCCTGAGGTGAGGGGGGAGGGGTGTCCCAGGAGAAGACGCGGCGGGCAAGGAGGGGGATTATCTCCATTTTGCCAGACGGGGTCCTCCCTTCTGTTCCAGGAGCAGGACGCCCCACAGAGAACAGGCAGGGGGTCCTGAGAGTATATTCCTCCATGGTCTGGGGGTGCGGTCCCTTCCCGGCCCCAGGCCCATCTGACCAGAGGAGGCCAGACCCAGAGGGTAGGTGCCGCCACGGGTCAACTCAGGAAGAACCTTGGCCACCTGTCATGCAGGGCCTCTAGTCCCACTCCCCACACAAGAACGCAGGATATGGTGAGGCCAAAAAGGAACCCAACGGTGCCATAGATAGGGGAGTCCTACCACTATAGTCTCGCTGGCGGCTGGGTTGGAGACACAGGAAGCAGGAGCCACATGATGCGCAGTCCTCGGTCTGGTTCTCTGCCAACCGACCCCACTTGCTAACTACAATCCACACTTACTAGCTCAGCCACGGCAGTTATATCAGTGGCCAATGGCTCACTGGTTACAGCTGACGGCCAACTAGCCACAGCTGATGGCCATCCAATCACAATTGATGGCCATTTACTACCTGAGCCAGCACCTTTCCACGTGAGGCCGAGAGCCTGGAAACTGCTCTCTGGGGCTCTGTCCCCACACCACTTAAGCCCTGGAAGGTGGCAGTCCTTCAGGAACTCCCACTGTGCACGCTTATTCTGGTCACTGGGCTTCTGCCTCAGTTTTCCTCAGTGCTGAATGGCCACACCTCCCACCCTGGCTGGGAACCGCTCCTGAACCCTGTCCAGCTTTGCTGGGGTCCTCCTGCCAGCCCTTTCCATCTCAGCCACTGCTGTGGCTCTGGCATGTGACCCTCTTGCCCTGTCCACCGAGCTCAGGCCCCTGAGTGGAAACAGTGCCAAGGCGAATTAAAAGGAGGGCCCATGTGTTGAAGAGATCCCACGGCTTAATCAACAGCAGTCAGTGTTTCCGGGGAAATGCTTGTTTGCTGGGAGGTGGAAACATACCAGGTGACCATTCCCAACCATCTTTGCTTCACAAGGCATGATTAGATTCCTCTCTACAGATGGATTTCAGTCCTGGCCACGCAGGAAGGACATCACAATTCTGTGTGGTCACTCACCCCTTTGCTGACCTGGAAGAACTCAGAAGGCCTCTCACCTGGTGCCCTTTAAGACAACTTAAAAATGACTGACATTTTGGGGACCAGCCTCAGAGGAGAAGCAGGGTACCCCGATGAGTAATGGGTCCCCGATGGGGATTGAGTTTCTCAAGTCTTACAGTGACAAGCCCACAGGTATGAAATCAGGAGGGGCCTTGCTGAGTCCTGAAACCAAGACCTGGAGAGGAGCCCGGTGGACAATCCAGGGCAGGACCCCCTCCCTGCCAGCGCCGCCCGGGGGTACAGACTGGCCGTCAAGGAGGACGTCCCAAAGCCTCTCAGCGGGAGTCTTCCGCTGCTGCTGCTCTCTCAGGGCCCCTCCTGGGGAGCCTCCCAGCGCTGGCTTCCGGGTTTGGCCTGGGTCAGTCCCTGTAATAGCTTCCCCGTGGGAAGGAGGCGGCGGCGTGGGAAATGGCCGCGTTGGCCACAGGGCACACTCTGATGCAGACTCCCACCTCCCTCTGGCCTGGTCCCCATGGGAGGAGGGAGGGACGCCTGGCAGAGCAAGCTTTCCGTCCTCGAAGTCTTTTGTATGCGCAGTGGGATTGTCCCGTCCCCATGGCTATTTCCACGGGCCACTCGGCTTCCTCCGGACCCACACTGAGGAGGAATTCCACAGGCAAAGTTCTCCTGTTTCAGGGTCCCTTTTAGGCCCTGCTTCCCCCCTGCGAGACCGGCCTCGCCCAACGGCCACAAGGTCTTAGCAGTGACTGAACTCGCCTGGGGTCCTTGTGGCCAGCAGTGCCCTGTCCGCCCCTGGGGTAGGTCCTTTGTGGGTCCAGGGCTCATCCTCAGCTCCTTCCTTACACCCCTGGGAACTGCCAGGCTGCCAGTTGGTCTTTGCCCTCCAAGCCCGGCCTGTGGGAGCCTCTATAGGTCACCAGCAGGCTTAGCTTCGTCCTCTAGGGTAGGAGCTGCTTGAGGGGCCTAGGCTGGGCAGCACCCTGATTCCACGGCATCTGGAATCCTGTCTTCTGCCGCCAGGCGAGAGACAGCCTGCAGCAGTGTTGGTGTCGTTAGTTCCTTTATCCACCAGAGTTATTGAGTCCCGCCTGCTCTTAGGTGCACACCCAGTCCTACCCTCTTGGGGATTCAGCTCTGACGGAGGAGATGGACATTGATCAATGAAAACTGGCATCTTGGACTCACAGTGATGGGGAGGTCCCTGGTGCCAGGAGGGTGTGCCCCATGGAAATTGGTCCTTGTCAGGAAGACCAGAGGACACCTCCCATACACGATCACACATGGGCTGAGATCTGAAAACTGTGGAGGAGGATGGGAGCGAGCCACCCACTGAAGCTTTGACACGAGGGCGAAGCCGGTTTGCTTTTTGAGTGGAGCATGGATTGGGGGAGGAGGGTTCACGTGGAGGTGGGGAGAACAGTCAGGGAGCAGGGAAGTTGTCCAGGTGAGAATCGATGGGTCTCGGGTGGTATGGGTGCAGAGGGCAGAAATGGGCACAATTGTAGTATTTGCAACCACTTTCTCTTCTACCGTGTTTCACCGAAAATAGGACCTCGCCAGACAATCAGCTCTAATGCGTCTTTTGGAGCAAAAATTAATATAAGACCCGGTCTTATTTTACTATAATATGAGACCGGGTCTTATGTAATATAATGTAATGTAATATAATATAATATAATACCAGGTCTTATATTAATTTTTGTTCCAAAACATGCAGTAGAGCTGATTGTCCGGCTAGGTCTTATTTTCGGGGAAACAGGG
Organism: Rhinolophus ferrumequinum; assembly: GCF_004115265.2. Lineage (NCBI taxonomy): Eukaryota > Metazoa > Chordata > Mammalia > Chiroptera > Rhinolophidae > Rhinolophus > Rhinolophus ferrumequinum. The sequence goes on from NC_046294.1 coordinate 3,290,480, forward strand.
TAGGATGAACCAAGCCCTCGCAGCCACCGGTGGCGCTCTAGTCCCCAGTGCAGTGCAGCCTGGCCCCACCTGTGGCTCCCCACTGCCTCGCCGCCTGGGCCGTCGCTCCGCTGGCTTCTCAAGGGTCTTCTTTGTGTGGATTTGGACTTGGGAGAAAACCGCTGCTTTTCCCCCATGAGCCCACCGATGCCGCCCACTTGGTGGTCCCGAGGAGCCTGGCACCTGCCGTGGTTTTATTTGATGGGCCCGTCCTGCATCTGGCTCCTTTGTTCCTCTTTGTGGTAAAGGCCTTTTATTTTCTGAGTGATTTTGTCTGAGGTATCCCTTTGCAGACCCACAGAGGGAGGTCCAAGGTCCCAGGTAGGTGGGATCAGGGCCAGATTCACACCTGCTCCCAACGCCTGCACCTGGCCTGGCCTGCTGCACCTGCCCCATCTGCACTGAGCTCCCCTTCCTGTCGAGTGGAGAGGAAAGAGGCAGCCAGCCCTGGGCATGGGGAGGCCGAGCTTGACATCAGGACAGACCCTCGTTCTCAATGGGACCAGGTGGCGTTGGAGGAAGGGGACAGGGATTTTGCCCCCCAGGGGACACTTGGTGATGTCTGGAGACATTGTTGGCTGCCACAGGTGGGAGTGGGGTGCTAGTGGCATATAGTGGGTGGAGCCTGGAGTGATGCTTAACACCCTATAGAACACAGGACAACCCCACTCCAAGCAAAGAGTGTTCTGGCCCAAATGTCAGTCGTGCTGAGGGGAAGGACTCCTACCCTGGGGGAAGCCCATCCCAGCCTCCGTGACGGGTTGACTTTGGGGTTCCTGCCACTCACTCTGCCCCCTGTGGGCTGAGAACGCTGGCCCCGTGTTTTTCCATCTTTAATAAAGATTTGCTGCGGGCACTGGGCTATACTATTAAAATAGAAAAGAGAGTAAGAATTGGGACACAGCTCATGTCACCAGGGGCAGAGGCCAGCACAGGGGCAGTTACGGCTCAGTGTGGTCCCTGCCCTTGTGGGGGTGGTGGAGGGCAGCCTCCTGAACAAGGAAGGGGCTGGATCTGCCCCAGGGATGTGGCTTTGGGATAGGCCAGGACAAGCCACGCCAAAGGACTTAGCATTCGCAAAGGCCCTGAGGTGTGGCCCCTCCACAGGTTAACACCCATCTGTCTGAGCTGAGAAGCTGGAAGGTGGAAAGATCCTCCCTGGGGCCTTGTCCCTCCTGGGTGCCCTGGGTCCCCAACCCACGTTTTTCCAGCCTTTTTACTTCCCTTTCTCTGGGGGAAGAATGCTGATGGCAGCCAAGCCATCAACATGGACTTTCAACATTAAAGAAAGGGCAAATCCCAGGACTGCCACCCTGTGACAGGGAGAGGACATCCCCCACTCCTGCACTGTGGCCGGAAATACAGCCCAGGATGGCTGCGCGAAGCAAATCTTGGAGACGACCCAGTACCCTGGCCTTGGCCATCCCACAGTCTCTCCCAGGACTGAGTGACCCATTCTGACAGCACACAGGACCAGGAGGGGCTGTTCACCCCGGATCTGGCAGCCAACTGACCCTGGTCGTCAGGGAAGCTATGCATGCCACCTCCTCCTGCGGGCACGCCAGGGAGGGCTGGCTGGGAGGACCGGCTTTCATTGTTTGCAGATATGTCCACTTTCTCTGTTCGCAGCCACGCTGTTGGTCTTCAAACTTGGCAGATGAACTTCCCGGCGGAGATAATATCCTAGCAACGTCCTGGGTAACCCGGACACCCGTGGTTAGAGCTGCAAAGTTGTTTACATTGCGTTTAATGGCATTTGAGAGAACTCGGCTGTTTTGAAGCCTGGAGCATGGCCGTTCGGAACTTCCAAAAGTTGATCCTAGGGCAGAGAGGTCTAAAAACAGATGGGCTGACTTTGTAGGACGGTGAACTCTAAACTTCAAACACAGCCCTGGGCGTTTGGAGGTTGCTGGGCTGGGAGAGTCTGGGTGTCCTCTGTGGAGCCGCGTCTCCTGTGAGAGCCTCCCATGCTGTGGACGCGGGCTCAGGGCTTCTGGTCTCAGCTGGAAATGTGTATGTGTGTCTAGGGGGGTTAGGGTGACGGGGGGCGGGGTGGATCAGAAAAAGAAGTGAAAGATTCCACAAACTTAATAAGAATAACATCTAACTTTAAGTGTAGTACATAGTAGGAGCTCAGTGTTTCTTGGAGGCAAAAGAAGTGTACTTTTAATAATGATGACGATTATGCCATTGCGGTGGCTGTTCTTTTACTGTTATTAGTGTGTTGAAGAGATCCAGTGACAATGCAAACAAACAAACAAACAAAAAAAAACAACCCACAAATAAATAAGAAAAAGAATAAGTTCCTGGAAGAAGAATCGCTGGGTCAAGTGGAGAACTATTGTTCAGTGACAACTGGAGAAGAGCAGATTTAGACTCCGAACAGCAATAAGGAGAGTTTTCTCCACACCCTCCCCAGCACTGCGCACTGTCCACCTTTTCCATCTTTGATAGGTAAAGACGTGTAGTTTTCTTCTGCAAATCTTGATTTCGACTGAAGTTGCCCTTTCTTTCCCACACATAAGAGTAATTTTTAGTACTTTTCTGCGAGGTCTCTGTGCACCCTTTGCCCATTTTCCCCTGGGCATTTGGTGTTTTCCTATGACCCTCACGAGTGCTCCTTGCCAAACAGTTTCGGTTCATGTCACATCGAGAATGTGGTTAATCCACACTTTCTAGCCACGTGGTGAGTACCGGGCCGTATGTTGTTATAAAGGGAAGTTCCTGCGTTACTACCAGCGTGTGCATCTATCTGATCGCTAGTTTGCGGCCCTCAGAACTCTCCTTTCTGCCTGGCAACGCAGACTGGCAACATCTGAGATGTTCCCTGAGTCACTAGGAGGAGATGTCCACACACCCTAGCTGTACGTGTCTCATGAGCTAGAGATAAACCATGGTAGTTTTAGGCCATGACAATTTGGGGGTTGTTTTGTTACGGAAGCCTAACCTATCCTAGATCGACTAATACATTTTCTTATTGATTCATAAAAGCTGTTTATTCATTAAGGAAATTAACTCTTAGTCTATGGTACGAATAACAAATATTTTATATAGTTTTTTTTTGACAGTGTGCTGTTTTTGCCATTCAGAGATTACAATTTTTGTATGATCAACCTTATTAATCTTTTTCTCATGGATTGTTTTTTTCACCTATAGGAAGGCCTTGCCTATTCCAAAAACCTTTTTTTTAAATCCTCCCTGTTTCCTTTTTTCTTTTTCTTTTTATGACTTTATTAAGAGATAATTCAAACACCGTAAAAGCTACCCATTTAAAGTGTGTATTCACAGAGTTGTACAAATCAACCACAATCTAATTTTAGAATATTGTCATCCCCTCCCCAAAGAGAAACCTAGTCCCAATTAGTAGTTGTTCCCAATTCCTAAATAGCCCCAACCTCAGGCAAACACTGATTCACTTTCTGGCTCTATACATATTTTGGATCAAATGGAATCATCTAATTTGTGGTCTTTCGAGACTGGCTTCTTTCACTTAGCATACTTATTTTGAGTTTCATCAATACCGTAGCATATATCAGTACTCCATTCCTTTTTATGACTGAATACTATTCCATTTCATCAGTTGATGGACGTTTGGGTTGTTTCTGATTTGGGGCTATTATAAATAATGCTGTTATGAACACGCATCTACTTAAGGACATTATGTTATTTTTTTAATGGTATTTGGGTCATTTTCTTTTTTCTGTCTCTTCGGGGATTAAGTTTTATAATTTACGTTTTCTTACAAAGGATCTGTTTCATCCAAGTTTACAAATTTATTTGCACGGAGTTGATCAAAGCATTCTCTGTGGTTCTGTTCCTTTTCTGTCTGCTGGTACTTCTCTGTTTGTATTTTCTTATTCTGTATATGTGGGCGCACGAGCATTCCCTTTTTCCTTAATGAACTTAGCGCGCGTAACTGCCTTTTGCCCTCCAAAGGGCCAGCGTGGCTGACCTTTCCTTGGGACGATGCTGCAGTTGGAGACTCATCCTGCACAGAGAGTCCTATCTTACCTCTCTCCTTCCACAGGTGACAGCCCTGCACTGTGGTCTGAAGGCTCTTCGTACTTTCTCCTACTCTCCCTCAGTAAATCTCTCCAATGTCAAATCTTGTCTTTGTATCTGGCTCTTGGCAGACCCAAACAAGCCCCAAGCATTCCCTGGCTGCAGTGTGGAGAATGAACTAGAAGCGGGAAGAGTGGAGGAGGAGGCCGTCGGCCTGGCTGTTGCAGTGTTCTGCGAGCCCAACCACGGCCCCACCCCAGAAGGTGGGCAGCGGGCAGGAGTGTACAGTCAGGATGAGCCTGAGCTCTTTGGGATCAACAGGACATGGGGGTCAAAACGCAGAGCTGACATTTTACCATTTATTGCTTTAAACGTTCTTCCCCAGGATGATAGAAATAAGGCAAAACTACCAAACAGAAAACAGACTTGAAATGTTTATTCACAATTTCTCAACTTTGCCTTAAACCCCTCGTCCTATCTCAACAAGATCTTGCATGAGAAGGAAAGAGACGTGGCTCTCAAGGTGACTGCGGATGTTATTAAACAGACTGGAGGGGGCAGAGCCCCCAGCGGACCCCGCCTGCCCTGCACACAGGGGCTGGGGGGCATTGGTTGGCTGGGGAGGGTCTAGCCAGCTCTGGCGAGGCCTGGACAAGGTATCTGGACCCAGGGTATCAACGTGGGAGGGCTGGTGGCCAGCGGCCCACCTTCCCCCAAATGCTAAAAGAAGGAAAAATCCAGCAAAACCTAGTACTTTCCAGGTGGGTTTGTGTTGTTTGTCTAGTTTTTTCGGCCATCCTGTACATTGTCTCTGTTTGGAAATAGAATGTTCTGGTGAAAGGAGACCTTAGAGACCATCTTAATTCCTTGGTCTTCAAGCCGCTCAACAGAGAAGAGACAAGGGTGGGGGAGCCGGCTGGGGGTCTTCCTGCCGCCCAGTACCCCCCACCTGCAACTGCAGCTTACCCTGTGGTCCGCACTAGACCCCCCTCCCGCACGGATGGGCAGACGTTTGCTCCGAAAGCAGACACGGCACCCCAAGCAGGTGTATGGTATCCCCAGTGTTAAGGTTCACCAGGCTAAATTAAGCCACAGAGGTTGAGCCCGTTGCCCACAAAATGCCTTGTGCATGACTGACAGCCCTCAGGGCCAGCGGTGCGGCGGGGAGAGTGACTCCAGCCGGTGGACTGGAGACTGGAGACCTCCCAGTGACCCTCCGAGGGGCATCTGTGCCCCGGGGCCCCTCCCACAGGATTGCTGCCTCGCTCATCTCCTTCCTCACTCCTCCCTTCATTTCGTTGTTCCTGCAGCCACTGCATGTAGCCGGGGTCAGGCCTGAACCAGCTGCTGGTCATCCCGGTGAAGGTGCTCACAGTAAAGGGCCAGCGAGACCCAGAAACTGAGTGCACTCAGGTGAGGGTCCCCCAGATGCGGGGGGTAGGGGGTGCACTGGGGATTCCCGCAGTAGCCATCTCCTGGGTTCTTTCCATGTGCCAGTTCCAATAAAGGTAGATCAGGGCTGGGAGCACCAAGCAAGATGATGGGTGAAGGGTCTGTGGGGGCCTGGCAAAGTGAGGGCTGTCCGTCATTGTCACATCCAGACCGGCTTTGAAATCCCCAAGGGAAGCTGCTGCTAGGGACAGCTTGGTCTTCACAGGGTTTCCCATGTTGGCTCCTCCCCTGAATTAAGAGATTTTTCTTCTTGGGTAATATGTACAGAGGGTGCCAAAAATATACACATTTTAAGAAAGGAAAACTGTATCAAACTTATAATACTCAATATATACCGATAACAAAAGGTGAATACATGTCACACTTGACTTCTGCAATTACAAGAGGTGCTTAAAGTGGTTCCCATCAGCGACCAGACACTTCTGATTACGGTGAACTACTGGTGGAGCAACGCTGACCAAAGTGTCCACTTGGATACATTTTTTTGGCACCCCCGGTATATGTTACCAGCTGCCTCTTTTAAATCCCTTAATCCTATTATTCCTTTGTGGGAAGGCTCCAGACATTCTTTTATGTGTGTGTGTGTGTATATATAAATATATATACACACACACACACACACACACATATATATATAAGAATCTTGTCAAGTTTGGGTTTTTTATATATATTAAAAAGTTTCTTAAATAGCATTCTTTTTTTACGCCTGACTTCCAGTAGGATTAGTCCTGCTCGGGCTAAGGATGGGTCCTGCTGGCTGGTCAGGAGTTGAAAGCATCCTCAAACAGGGTCTCCCTAAGGCCTGGGGTCTGGTGCACCTGCAGCCAGCCCAGGTGACAGAACGCAAGCTGTCTTGCAAGCTAAAGCCCAAGCAAATGCCTTGTCCCCTCCAGTCCGCTTTTCCACACCCCACTGACAGGGCAGAGGGCAGAGGGTTCCTGAACCTGGCTGTCCATTCAGGTTAGAGGCACTTGCTAGAAGGCGTATCTTAGACCCCACTTTAGATGCACCCACGCCCAAGGTCAGGCAAGAGAGCTGAGGAACCTGAAGTTTTAGCAGGTGGGCCTGCGGGATGCTGATGCAGTCTGTCCACGGCCTGGCATTTGGGAAGCCTGGCTGCAGGGGACAGGGAGGCGAGACAGACACGGCCCTGTCTCTGGGAAGCTGGCCGTCTGGCAGGGAGGGTAAGACAGGGACCCACCCGAGTCGCATACATCATCCTGGGAAGAAGGTGGTGACGTGCTGGCCCCGGGGCCACGTGCTCTCTGGCACTGAGTCTGTGGGTTCCATGTGTAGATGGGGAGATGGACAACTCCTCAAGTATAGTCATCTGGCCCGGTCACTGGTACCTATGGGGCCGGGTTCGAGGCCTGAAGTACCTCCACTCGAGGCCTGGGAACGCGGACCGTAGGATGTGTCAAAGGAGGGGCTGCCCTTGAAGGTGGCGAGCTGGCTGTGTCTCTCCACCTGGGCTACCCGCCCGAGTCCAGGAGCCAGGTGTCCCCATGCAGGTCCCTCCCAGAGGCCCCGCTGTTCCCTATACACACTTAAAAAAAAAATCGAAGTGAAATTCACATAACATAAAATTAACCATTTTAAGGTGAACAATTCGGTGGCAGTTAGTACATTCACAGTGTTGTATGCCCACCACCCCCTCCATCAAGTCCTGAACATTTTTGTCACCCCAAAAGGAACCCTGTACCCACGAGGCAACCACTCCCATTCCCCCCACTCCAAACTCTGGCCATCACCAATCTGCGTCATCCCCCTGGGTTTGCCCGTTCAAGACATTTCCTATAAATGGGATCGAGTGACATGTGGCCTTTTGAATCTGGCTACTTGCACTGAGCACGATGGTTTCAAGGGTCATCCACACGGTAGCGTCTGTCACTGCTCTACTCCTTGCCAGGATTCCCACACATACTCCTGTGCCCTCCACTGCAGAGCAGGGAGCAAGGGCCCAGCAAAAAAGCAGGCTGGACTCAGCTCGGGAGGAGGGAGGTCTCCTGAAGATCCAGGCCTCTGTCCTGCCTTCTGCCCAACCCTCCCCCCCACACACACCCTCAGGTGAGCATGGGGACAGGAAACCTCAAATGCATCTCGGGTGTAGAGGACAGATGGAGGCAGCAGATGACCACTGCTGGCCACAAGCTGGGGCTCCACCCCCTCCCTCTCCTCCAGCCCCGAGGCCTGCATCTGCCGGCAGTGTGGCATTTTATAAATAACCTCGTTTGGACTTTGCTTGAAAGCACTGTTGGGTGGATTGCTCCAGGCCCTGCTTGTCCTTTAAACTAATTTCCTTCTGCAACTGCCCCGGGGCTGAGCGGCCACGTGTGTGTGATGTGGGGTGATCCTCTTCCCATCAGACAGGGCACAAGGACTTCAACCAAAGCCAGTTCTAGGGAGTGGGAAGCCCTGAGACAAAGCCGGACCCTGGCTTCCAAAAGGAGGGCCACACTAGCCTCCTGCTGTGTGGACTGGGCAAGTGGCTTCCTGCCCAGCTCCTCTCCTTCTGGAATCCAGCCTGCCTTGCAAGGCCCTTGAATCCCACAGCCCCTGGTTGGGCAGGATGTCATAGCTGTTTCCCCCATCCCCTCTGTCTTCCTCCTGTATTATGAGACTCGTGGGGGGTCTGGAGTGAGATAAATGACATCCTGGTGCCTGGAGACGGCGGGATTGGAGGATTTCTGAGGCAGGAGCCTCGTCCTGCCTCTGCTCTTCCCCGAGGCCTCGGACGGGCCACAGGTTCCCGCCAGTCGTGAGGCACGACTTCCCCCCCCCACACACACACACACGCACACACACACTGGTGGCAGGAGGAAACCATTTATCATCACGGAAGGATCTGGCTGCTGGCATGTTTACTTAGAGGAAGGAAATGAACTCTTTTCATCTCCTCCAAGTGGCGTCTGGACCGCTCGAAGCCCTATCTGTCAGCCCGGGGAATTTTAAATAACGCGTCTCACATTTGTCAGTACCTGTTTTGTGTCTCCCACAGATCCGTCTGCTCATCACTCCTTGGGTGTCACACTTTATTGCTCCTTCCTCCTTTAAATAAACTTTCTCATAAATTTAATTCTTGTTGGAGCCGAGTTTAGAAGTCTGTCCCAGCCACATGGGCCAGCAGGCAAGGCTGTCTTCTTGGCCAGTGTCCACCATGGGCTGCCCAAGACACCTGGGGGCCCGCAGGGTGCCAGCTGAGATGCCTGCATTGGTCTGGGAGGCTGCTATCCTTCAGGCTCAAGGATACCACGTGTTTTTCCAGATTTCCAAGCCAAGGAATGAGTAGTAAAAACGAGAAATCTCACCTGGCAACTGGCATGGAAATTGCTGAAGTGCAATGGCACAAACCCAGGAGCCTGCACCAGACCGGATACTTCTGGACGACAGGATCATTCAGCTAAGAGTGCCTCCAAAGTAACAGCCATGGCATTTGTTCCTCATCTCCTCCAAGGCAAGTGACACTACAGTGAGACCCTAGGGCAAGCAGCTTCCCATCCATCCATCCAGGCATCCTCCATCCATCCTCCATCCATCCATCATCCATCCATCCATCCATCATCCATCCATCCATCCATCATCCATCCATCCATCCATCCATCCATCCATCCATCCATCATCCATCCATCCATCCATCATCCATCCATCCATCCATCCATCCATCCATCCATCCATCATCCATCCATCCATCCATCATCCATCCATCCATCCATCATCCATCCATCCATCCATCCATCATCCATCCATCCATCCTCCATCCATCCACCCACTCACCCACCCATCCATTTATTCATCATCCATCCATCTATCGAAGGAGTGAGGGGGGTTGTTTCAAAGAACAGATGTCTTTCTGCCCCCACCCCACTTGCTATCACAGGTCTGGGGTAACTAGAGTTAATGGTGGGTTCTCCACATCTGTGGCATTAGTGTCTAGGGGCTGACAGGACACAGTATCACAAACAGAGTGGTTTAAACAGCAGAAACTTCTTCTTTGATGGTTCTTGAGGTCAAGGTGTCAGTAGGGCCACGCTCCCCCTGAAGGCACCTCGGAGGACCTGTCTGGGGCCTGTGCTGACTTCTGGCTTGTGGCAGCTTCACTCCAGCTTTCACACGCTGCTCTTCCTGTGTGGGCATCTGTCCCTGTTTCTCCTGTTATACACCAGTCAGGTTGGATCAGAGGCCACCCTACTCCAGTGTGACATCACCTTGACCGATCACCTCTGCAATGACTCTGTCTGCAAATAAGGCCACATTCATGGGTTAGGACGTCGACGTAGGAATTTGGGGTGTGGGGAACACAATTCAGCCCATAACACTTGCTGAGGCTAAAATCCCTTTTAGGGTGGAAAAGGACCCTGGAGAACCGCCGCCCTCTGTTGTCTGACAGTCGTCACACTAGAGCCTCCGGGGAGCCAGTTCTTGGTCACAGCATTGGTGAGCTTCCTCCCTACTGTCTCCCAGCACTCAAGACCAGCGGGGTCTTTCTCAGGGCACCCAGCCCTGCCTTCCACCGCCCACCTCTCCACTCGCTGCCTCCCACAGGCTGTTCCCCGCAGCCTCGGGTCCCCCTGGCCCTTCCGGTGTCCCGAGTTCCCAGAACTAAGCCAAGGGTGCTGTTCCTGGGCCACACTCTGCCCAGTTTCAGGTGCCCTGCCCGGAGGTAGCTCCAGGAGGCCGTGGAGCTCTAGGAGCTTGGAGGGGTCCGGAGCTGTGTCCAGAGCCACTAGTTGGCCCGAGGCCCCTCTTGGCCTCTCAGAGAAACTGAGTTGGGGAAGGAGGACAGCTGATGAAACCACATAGAGGAGACGCCCGGGGCCGGGCAGTTCACTGTCCCTCGCATCGTGAATCACCTCCTTCCACCTTCCTCGAAGGGCATCAAGCTCACACCAAGCCCTCATAATAAAGACTCTGCTTTCCACACGCCCATTATCTGGAAAGAATTATTCCAGGTGGGCGTGGGGACAGGACACACACTTCCTGCCTCACCCGCCTGCTCCCAATCCCTGGGCACGCCTGGAACTTTCCAGTCTGTCCCTGCTGTGCTCGGCCTGCAGCTAAGCTCTACCCATCAGGGAGCCCCGGGGTCCCCAGGCCCTACAAGCCGGCACATGCAGGCTCCATAGAAGCTGGCTGGGGTGGGGGGATTAGAGAAGCACCCCAGGCAGGAGGACTCACCAGGAAGCCTCCAGGAGTCCCTGGGGAGAGGTGACTCCTGGGGCAGCTCGTGACAGCACAGAGAGGACCCTGCCCTAGAAGACTGGAGGAGTGTCGTGTGTGACTGTGTGCATGCATGAGTGTGTGTGTGTGTGTGTGCACAAGTATGTGTGTGAGTGTGAGTTAGTGTGAATTTGTGTGTACAAAAGTGTGTGTGGACATGTAATCAATTGTACATGCAGGTGCGCTTGTGCATTTCTGTGTGTGCATGTGTGTGTGTGAGTGCTCATGAACATGTGTGAGTGAATGTGTGAGTATACGTGTGTGTGAGAGTTATGTACATGAGTGAGCATTGCGTGCGCACTCACATATAACGGGAATGTGAGTGGATCTGTATGTACATGGGTGTCCATGTGTGCACATGCATGCGTAGGTATGTGTGTACAGGCATGTGCATGAGTGTGTGGTGTATGTGTGAGTGCACACACGTGTGTGTTAGTGTGCTGCATGTGTGCACGTGTGATTGCTCGCATCTGTGGGAGCACCAGAGCGCCGCCCCTGTGTGGAGTGAAGGAGCTCTGAGGCCCTCCCAGGTTCCAACACCCTGTCGGTGACAGGTGTAAAAGGGGGGCAGTGGCCTGGGGGAGGAGGAAAACCAGGAGTCGGGGAAGGAGGTGAGTCCTGACTCCAGGCTGCCGCGGGGGGTGGGGGGGAGCACAGAACCCAGGAGCATCGCTGGGATTCCCAGTGGGACCCAGGTGGGGAGGACCGTCCACCCTGGCCTTTCATGAGAGTGTAATCTTGGGAGCCACTCCTTAGGTTTATAGGAATAGGGAAATGGGGTGTGGGTAGGGCCAGGCCGGCTTTCACCGCCCACGCTCTATGAACCCAGGACCTCTGCCCTTCTAGGGAGTGGGGGAGGCGGACAGCGCTCCCTCCGGAAGACTCCGTGGTGGGGACCATGCTGACCCCTGGTGGTGGCTGAGCCTTCGTCCTGCGGTGTGTAAATTGAAAATTCCCAGGGCGAGGCTGAATGATCGATCCAGTGGCCTCGAGATGGGAGTCGGTGGGGGGACATCACTCCTGTTTATCCCCTGACACCGTCTAAGGCCAGGGCAGTGGGCCTGTTTAGCAGCCAGTGCTGGTGGCTCTGCCAATAGCTAACAAATCCAGACTTGAACTCCAGTCTTTCCACCTGATCCAATAGTCCTATTCTTCACATTTAATAGCACGGGAAACTGAGCCTCCCAGGATGGAGTGGCCATCCCAAATACCAGCACCGAGAGGTCACCCTGCCCCTAAACTGTTCACCCCAATCGTCCAGAGCCTGGGGTTCTGGGGTGAGGGACCATGCTGCATGCGGGGAAGGGGGACTGAGGTCGTTCCCTACAGTGCAAAGCCTGACGTAAGTCCCTGCTCGCTGAGCATTTGGGTCCCTGTGGCCGAAAGCCCTGGCCTTGCTGAGTCTGTTTCCATTGGGATCAGGAAGCCACACCTGCCGCCCCAAACCGGAGTCCAGATAGAAATCCTCAGGAGAGTGAGGCTTAGTATGCAGCTGGTGCTCAATGCTCTAATCCAGAGGTGTCCAAACTGTGGCCCGCGGGCCAACGGCGGCCCCCAATCCATTGTTAATTGGCCCGCAGCAAATTCCAAAAATATATTTCGTTTACTCAAATAAACCAGGTGAGGCAGTACGTACTTCACCTCGAGTGCGTGGCCCGGCTGTTTGTGTATTTTACCGCATCTGGCCCTTGGTGAGACACGTTGAAAACAGTTTGGACACCCCTGCTCTAATCAGTCCTTTGAGCACCAAGTGTGTTCAGAGTCTATAGTAGCCCGAAAATAATGGACACCCCGCCGCCCAGGTCCTCCATATCTTAGTGCACAGAACCTGTGAATATGTGGCCGGACGTGGCAAAGGGCCCCATTACAGATGTGATCCTGAATTAAAGAGCCTGAGACGGAGATTATCCCAGGTGACCTGGGTGGCCCGATGTCATCGCAAAGGTCCGCGTAAGACGGACACAGCAAGGTCAGAGTCAGAGAAAAGACGTGACCATGAAGCAGAGGCCAGAGGGAGGGGAGAAGGTTGGAAAACGCTGTACTGCTGACCTTGCCGACGGAAGGGGGGCCCCACGAGCTGAGGACTGTGGGTGCCTCTGGAAGCTGGAAAAAGCAGGAAATGGATTCTCCCCTAGAGCCCCCGAAAGGAACCAGCCCTGTGACCCCTGATTTTAGCCCATCAGACTTCTGACCTCCAGACCGGTAGAGAGCAAATCTGTGTGGCTTCAAGCCAGTACATTTGTGGTGATTTATTACTACAGCAGTGATAGGAGACGAATTCAGGTGCCATTCGAGGAGGTGACGTAGTGAACTGTGAATGAAAGTGGTCACTTGGGCTTACTCCACAGCACTCACGTCATCCCCGTGTCCCTGGGAGGGACTCCAGTCCCGCTCTGCCCAGACCCCAAAGCCGGGTGAGGCAGCTGGACGGCCTTATGGGGAGCTGGAGCAGCCTCAGTTCTCCCGGGACAGCAGGCAGCTGAGCACTGCTCTCATTGGTCTGTCGGAGGCCAGGAGTCGGAGCTGAGAGCTCAGAGCCCCCAAAGAGCTCTCACTAGCGAGACGGCCTTGCCACAGCCAGAGCCTGCCAAGAGCCACCCAGCGGGACATAGTAGAACAGTCCTTGTGGACGTGTTTCCTCCTGTTTTTAAATTGTTGTTTTTTTCCCCCATACCTTTCTGAATACTGAAAAGGGCCAGGAGTGAGGCTATCTGGTCTATCTGAAATGAGCGCGGGTGGCAGAGTCCTGACCCGTCACACACACTGCCTCCCCAGCCAGCGCATCCCACCCAGCATGTTGATTCTTAGCCCCACTTTATGGAGGGGAACACTGAGGCTCAGGAGCGGAAGTGACTCAGCCAGTGTCGCTCAGCTAGTGAAGCAAGCAGGGACTGGATCCACACCCACGTCCCCTGAAGTCAGCAGCTTTTTCCCACGACACCATGCTGCCCCCCAGAGGTGACTCTGCTTTTCCAGAGAGTGCTAAGCAGTGTGATGCCTATGGGTGTTCCTCTTCAGCTCCCGCTGTCAGATCTACAGCTGGACACGACATGATGGGTTAATCAGGGAATACGGTTTGTGTTGCTCAAACACAGCCGGTCTCAATGGGGAATGACACCCCCTATGTGGGGAAACAGGGCACAAGCAGAGGGAAAGCCCAGGAGTCTGGGAACTGGGATGCAGTTTATGTCCATCTGGGGCCTTAAAAATATAACAATGCATGCTTTGTATCTGCTCAATGAAAAGATATTGAGTCCTACTATGTGATGGGCCTGGATAGACAGCAGAGAATGGCCTCACTATAATGGAAGGACTCCAGATCCAGTGTGATGGAGACTGAGAGGCAGAGGGTGACATTTAAGCTAAGACCGGCTTTGGAGGAAAAGCAAGTGCAAAGGTCCGGAGGCAGGAAAGAGCCAGCCATGTTGGAGGACCAGCAAGAAAGCCTGCATGGCCGGTGCAGGGTGGGGGCACATTGCAGGGGTGTGAGGTAATGGAGAGGTGGGCAGAGGCTAGAGTGTATGGGGAGGTGCTTGGAGCCCATGGGGAAGCGTTGGGCGGTGAGTGGGGCTCTCCTACAGGATGTGGCCATGCAGTCTCTCTAGAGCTGCACGCTCTTTGGGATGTTGATTTGGGCGGTTCTGGTGAATGCAGTCACTCTCTTTGACCTTGCAAAGGTAGGCTTATTGCTGCAACCTCTGCCTGTGGTATTGAGATTCCCATGAGAAGAATACAATTTACTTTTCCAACCTGACCTGCAGCCACTTGCCTCTTTCTCCCCTTGAAAGCAGGTTTTCAGCTGATGCAGTCTGATAACGCAGGATGTCCCTGCAGAGAAGCTCTGCTCTGGCACAACTGGTACTTTGAATTCTTTATGCATCCCCGAGTCTCCTGCCCCCTCCCCCCAGCCACAGAGCCTGGCTGAGCCCCTCCATCGGGGGTGTCTCCTAGATTCCCCAAGAATGTGGAATGGAGGGGGGTCAGCCCACTCACCCAGGCTGACGTCCACCCCACACAGCTCTCTTTACTCCCCTAAACCTTCCTGACACGGCTGTAAGCCTCTATCGGGCCTGAAGGTTTGGGGAGAACAGAAAGGAAGAAGAGAGTGGGGTGGGAGAAAATTCAAATTCACCATCAGACACCTGTGTCCCCAGAAACAGAGTCAACTCATGCTTACTGTGCACTTGCCACAGCCCAGACCGCAACCTAAGTACTATGCCTGTATTACCTTACAGAATCCTCACAGCGGCTTCTTATAGACGAGGGAACCGAGGCACAGAGAGGTTAAATGATTGGCCGAAGTCCTGCCGCAGGTGGTGCCCGGAAGTCTGGGTGGAGAGACACGTTCTCCCTTGGCCTCTCGGATGGCAGGGGGTCACACCTCTCCAGGTACTCCCCGGATGGGGTGGGGTCACACCTCTCCAGGGCCCGGCTCCTCACCTCTCGCCTCCCTTCCCTGTCCTGGCTGAGTCCCCCAGCCCTGGTCCCAACTGCTCACACCGTCATCTCTGTTGCGGGCCCAGCGTCTTGTGCTCTTGTTCCAGACGTGCCTGGAACCTTGGCTCCCCCAGGCACAAGAAGCAGTGGTATCAAATGTTTGATGATATGTAATTGTTTTTCTTTGTGTTATTTGTTTACTGTCATCTTCCTCCAAGATGGTTAGGTCCCCAAGGGTAGAGACCATGCCTGTCTTGCTGACCACTATCTCCCCAGCACCTAGCACAGGCCTAACACATAGTAGGTGCTCAGTGAGTGTTTGCTGAATGAAAGGATGTATGAACAAACACGCAGGGGCACACACACATATCACCTGCCATGAAATGTGTCATTTGCTCCGTCTCATTCTTTTGGAAGAAGGTTCACGTCAGGGAAGGATGTTGGGAGTAAGGATTAGTGAAACAACTTCTGGGGAATGTTCTAGGCGCCGTGCATCACACTAGTCTCCTGTACCACCTCCACCTTTCTTCAACTTCTTTCCCTTTGGCTTTGGCTGCTAGGAAGCTCTGAGCCAGCTTGTGTAACCAAGGATTAAATGATCTCCCTCAGACCCTGGAGAACTTCCTCCCTTCTCCTCCCTCCCCTGCTTTCTTTCTGATTTCCTTTCTAATTCCCCTTCATTACTTGCCACCTCAATGCTGCAGAGAGCAGGCCGGTGACAGTGACGAACAGGGCAAGAGGGAAAGGCATCTAGGGAAGCAGTGCTGGGGGAAGGAGACAGAGGCTGGGTCCTGAGGCAGGAGGTCCCACCCCCTGGGCCAATCCGGACACCCTGGGTTCCCCACCTGGGCCTCCTGTACCTCCAGGAGCCAGCTCCAGAATCCACAAGGACACACAGATAAGATCTCAGCAGATAAGGATCCATTGACCCCGGGGGCATGAAGGAAACAGCAGGGCCTCGAGCTTTAACCACATCTCCTGGCATCAGACTCATATGGGATTAAAATATCAGGTAAGCGTGGGTGTGGAACCTCTGGAGAGACTTCCCAGCCTGGCACCACCCTGCCAGGGTCACCACACAAAGGTGAAGAACAACAGGAAATTCCAAACGTGGCCCCACCCAGCAGGAGAGGCCCACCACCGGCCTGTGAATGCCCGCTGTGACCTTAAACAGCTGCCTGGCCTCCTTGGGCCTCGGTTTCCTCATCTGAAAAATGGAGCCACAAGCAGCCCCAGGTGGGTGGGAGGCTCAGAGGACAGAGCCCACAGGAGGTGCCTTGTAAACTGTGGAGTGCTGTGCTCCTGCCACGGGCCTGAGTTGCTCTCTGAGGACCCTCTGCTTGGAGCAGCCTCTCTAAGCTGATCACTCCTCTCCACAGCTGCCGGGTCCTGGACCAGCAGCAAAGGGGGAGGGCTCCCCGGCTCAAGGTGACTCCCGGGTGCTGCCCCAAGGGCTCCCGAGGTCAGCTGACGGGCCCAGTATCCTCAGTTTGAGACCATCTTGTTCCCAGGGAGGGGACTCGTAGGGCCAAGCTGCAAAGCTGAGCCCCGCCTGGATGCTGTGTCCCGTTTCCGGAAGCCGGGCGGGAGATTGGGACTGATGATCACAGAGACGCAGGGTTCAGTCTCCTGTCGGGCTACCACCCTCTCTGCGGTGTGGGTGGGCGTATTCCGCCCGCTGGGCCTTCCCAGCCTGCAGTCCCCGATGATTCGAGAAGGGGGAGCCTGCTTGAGCTCAGGCCTGGGTCCGAGTGTGCAAGCACAGGTGCGAATCCTGCCCACGTCCCCACACCCGAGCAGGTCCCCAGGGTGCAGGTCCCCAGGGCGCAGCCCACAGATTCCCACTCAGCAGGTGTGGGTGGCCCGGGCCGCGGCACTGTGGGGGGTGTGCTCCGGGAGAGGGTGCTGCTCTGCACCCCCTCTGCCTGGCCCAGTACTGGGCACGCAGGGCAGGTGAGCAGCCGCTCTTTGCCTGCGAATGAAGGATGCTGCTTGGGTACTTCCCCATGACCTTGGGGGGCCCTGTCCCAGAGAGGGCACTCTTGGGGTCCCAGGAGGCCTGAGGAATCCCCCTGGCAGGTGAACGGGCCTTGAGGGCCCACCTGGGAGTATCTTGGGCAGCGGTTGACACCTCCACCCCCAGGAAACAGATTCCAGAGGCTTCCTGCTTGGATTAGCAGACTCCTGCCATGAGCCGGCCTGGAGCCGCTGCTCGCACAGTTCCCAGCACAGTTCCGAGATTGCCGTCCAGGGGGCAGTGCCTGCCTGGGGACCGGTCCCCCAGAGGACAGGGCTCCTATTCCGCCCCTCCCTCCCTCCCTCCCTCCCTCACTCCCTCCCTCCCTCCCTCGCTCTGACTTCTGGAATCTCACAAAGGGCTGGAGCCTCAGGAACAGGCTAGCAGCCTGTGCACCAGCATGGAGGAGCGGGAGACACGTCCAAAGGGAAGTGCCCAGAGCCAAAGGGACCGGGCCTCAGAGGGTGGCACCCCCTCTCCCCACTCCCAGGCTTGGGGGCGGCTCTGAGGGCGAGGGCTCCCTTCCCCTAACCCGTGCTCAGGTCCTGTCTGCTGAGGGGTTCTCTCAGAATCAAGCCCACCCTCCGAGCTCGGCTTTCCACCGGCCCCTGTGGCCTAAGCTGCACTGTCCTCTGTCCCCTCCTTGTCCCCCTGGCTCATGCTCACACCTGCCAGTCTGTCTTCTTGACCCACTTGAGGCCTCAGAGGAGATGCCGTCACTCAGCTGTTCCAGCTCCTGGGACTCTTGGCATGTTGGGACAGGAGAGGACCCGGGGTCTTCTGGCTCCCCTGCTCCTTGAGATGTGACCTCTGTCGCACCTGACCCTTCAGTGCTGTCCAGAGGGGGGTGACGTCCAGTCTCCCGGGACCCGCTCCATCTTGCTCCCCACGCCAAGGAGGGCGGGGATCACGTGCTCTATCTGTAGCACCATCACACCGCTATTGTGACTCGAAGCCCCTTTGCCGGGGGTGCACATGTGGAGATGGGAGGACAGATGGATGGTCCCTCTGGCTTTGCCATGTCATGCTGAGTGCCCTGGGCCAGGCCATGGCGGAGGGCCTTCCTGCCAGCAGCACTCTGTGTAAGCCCCACGTGGGGGCGGGTGCCATCCTCACCCCCACTGTGCAGAGTGGGAACTGAAGCCCCGCCCCCCTCAGCCCCCAGAGCAGAGGGAGGGGCCGTCAGCATCACTGGGGACAGCAGGGACCCCCGTGGGGGTGGCAGTAGGAAGGGGGGAGGGAGATAAACAGGAGAAGAGTGGGAGACCGCAACAGAGACGCTGCAGCCCCAGGTTGGCCGCCCTGGAGACTGAGGAGAAGCACTTTCTTTGGTCCACCCTCTGAATCGAGGGGTGGGAATGAGGACAGGCTGGGCCACCATGCCCTTTCCTGCTCCTGGGTGGGAGGCTGGATTGCTCAGATGGTGGGGGACTGGGGGTGGCCACAGCTGCAGCCCTGGAATGAACTGGACGCTGACTCTTCCCCAACCCTCTCTGAATACACCCCAGCTAGAAGACGGCCCTGGCCTGACTCAGGAGAAGCCCAGATGTGAGTCCCTGAACCTAGCTCCCAGCTGGCCCCCGCTGCTCCAGGAGGTGTGTCCTCCGTCCAGCCACGGCAGGCCAGCACCCCCACCCCGGACTGTAGGGCAGCAGAGCGCGCCATTTGACATGTGTGCCTGTGAGCCCCAGGTCCCACCTGGGAAGCTGCAGCCTCTGGCTCAGGGCCAGAAGCCCCTGGTGGGTGGGTGCCTGCCGCCTGCTGCTGGGTGTCATGGGGACGGTCTCACTCCCGAAGCCTACCTTCAGGGACCCTCTGTAAGAGGCTCGGGGTTGCCCAGCCTCTCTGCTCCCAGACAGAGCCCCATCCAGGCTCACTCCTGGACAACTGCACCTGAGGCCACCTCTGTCATTGACTGGCAAATTCTTCATATTTCGTGTCTCAGTTTCCTGCTCTGTTAAATGGGGGTAGTGACAGTACCTGCCTCCTGGGGGTTTTGTGACGACTACCTTAGTATGTGCAGGTCAAGCACTTGGCACCGTGCACACAGTCGGTGCTTACTAATTAGCATTGTCATTCGGCTGAGCCATGAGCACCTTGGAGCATTAACTAAGCCACCAAGTGCCTGTACACGGTTCCTTCCCCTGGGACTCCTGAGCTAGTCGGATTTTTCAGAAGAGGAGGCAGCAGCTCAGGGAGATTACTCAATCTGTGCAGGTCACATAGCACATTGGGGACAGACCTGGGGTCTGCCCAGGCTGGGGGATTCTAAGCCCAGGTTGCTTCTTCCTTACCTGGGCACCAGGCTACCTGCTGCCCACCTGGCCCGCTATCTGTGTCTTATAAAGACACTTCTCATTGGATTTAGGGTCACCCTGACCCAGGATATCTCATCTCGAGACCTGACCTTAGTTACATCTGCCAAGAGTCTTGCGTCAAATAAAGTCACATTCGTTCTGAGGGTGAAGACGTGGACAGGTATACCATTTTTTATCTTTTATACTGTATTTTGCTGAACCTTTCCTGTATTTAGACACACAGATACTCACCATCGTGTGACAATTGGTTACAGTATTCAGTGCAGTGTGTGGAGCCCAGGAGCCGCAGGCTGTACCACACAGCCCAGGTGTGCACCAGGTTGCCCCATTTAGGTGTGCGGAAGTGCCCTGTGTGATGTTCGCACAACGATGAAATCGCCAACGACGCATTTCTCAGAAAGGATCCCCTTCGTGAGGCAGCACGTGACCCTAACTTGTGAGGAAGAGAAGGATATGACTCAACCACTACAACCCCTTATATGAAATCCGGGATAAAAATAAGGTTACATGATAAACTCAGGTCTAGGAACGTCTGTCTGTATGCGTGTTATGTGCATTTAAAAAAAAAAAAACAAAAAAAACCACTTTTTAAAATACTTCCTATTCTCATCTTTGTCTTTCTCATCCATCCCCTCTCTTGCACATGCGGCCTGTTGAATACCTTTGCACCATGCGTGCAGGTCACAGAGTGGGACAACCATGAAATAGAGACAGGCCTGTGAGATGCACAGCACTACCTGGCACGTGGTTTTAAAGGAAACTAATGTCGCCCAGAGGTCATCGTCAGGTATGGAGCAACGTGGGCCTGAGGGGGTCCAGGAAAAGGATGGCTGAAGGGGCAGGGACCCAGGCCTGACCTCAGGTCCTTCAGTATGTCCGGCTGCCAACTTGCCAGCGTCTATTAGTTAACACCAGTCTCTTCCTCTCAGACAATGTCCCAGCTTGCGCAATAACTGCCATCGGAGGTGGCAAACTGAGGGCCTTGGGTGGAACCCACCCACCACCTGTTTCGGTCCAGCCCATGAGTGAAGAACAGCTCTTACATTTTCAAATGGGTGAGAAAAAATCAAAGAGAGAATGCTATTTCACGACACACGAAAATGATACGAACTTCAAAGTCAGTGGCCGTCCCTCCGTGAGTCTTCTGGGCACTCAAGCCACCCATTCACAGGCCCTTGTCTGTGGCTGTTTTCCTGCTACAAGGAGGGAAACTGAGTAGACGCCACAGGACAATGGGGGCCGCAAAGTCAAAAATCTTCTCTCCCTGGCGCTTTACAGACCATTTTCAGGGCCCTGACCTGGTGGTGGGGGACTGGTTGTCCACGTGGGGAAATGGGGGGCTCTGTGTGGATTGCGGCCAACGGCCCTGCATCTTAGCACGAGCTGTGGACAGAAATACCACCGGTGGGTAACGTCTGCTCAGCACGGGGGCGCCACCCTAATCACTGTGCACAGCTGGGGTGGCCTTGTGGTTAAGGGCACAGGCTCTGTAGCCGCTCTGTGCCTCAGTTTCCCCATCCTGAAAGTGAGATAATGGCACCGCTTTGGGAGAAAGGATTCTGTGAGTCAAGGGCCCGTGAAGTGCTTAGAACGATGCTGCTCCCTAGTGTGGAGCGGGGCTCACCTCCAGGTCTCACTCTCCCCCCCCCGCCCCCCGCTGCTCCCCATCCCCACACCCCACCGCTGTGCTCACACAGCAGCAAACCCCGCTCCACCCTCCATGGAGACCAGCGTGCAGCCCCTCCCTCCACCTCTGGCTACCGCCGGCCTCAGTGCCACCCACTCTTCCCTGGATGATGCAAGAGTCCGCTACCTGGGCTCCTGCTTCTGTCCTGCCCCTCCGTCTCCTCACCACTCAGCAGTGAGTGAATCTTTCAAAAAGCAGAAAGATCATGATCTCTCCTGGGCTCAAAATGTCCCAGGTTCCATTCCACTCGAAGTCAAAGCCAACTCCATGTACTGGCCTTTTACCTCCCTGTTTCCTCTCCTGACCTTCTCCCTGATCCCTCCCCTCCAGCCCCCTGGCGATTCTCTGCACACGCCAGGCTCCTGCCCCGGGCCTCTGCACAGGCTGTGACCTCTGCCTGGACCACTGGTCCCGGATCGCCGTGTCTCACTTCCTCATCTCCTTCGGGTCTCGACTCAGATGTCCCCTGCCTTCCCTGGCCACACAACTGAAAGCTGAGGCTCTGTGCCCACCCTAGACGTACTGCTCTCCACTCCCTCTGGAAGTTTCCTGTTTGGCTCTCATCACCATGTGACAGACCATGCATTCTACTTAGCTGTCACGTTTATCGTGTTTTCTCCCGCCCACTGGAGTCTAGGGGCTGTGTCTGTTCTGGCCCCTGCTGTGTCCCCCAGCTTCCCTGCATGCCACATAGGAGATGCTCAACAGAGATTTCCTGAACAAAGGAATCCAGGGAATTGGAGTTAGAAACTCTCACCTGACGGAACGCACATCCCGTGGGCTCAGCCTGGCCGTGAACATCCTGTGGGGAGAGATCAGCGATCAGGCTCCTACAACCTTCCCTGAAGGATGCCACTTGGGTCAGACCACTCTGGCTGGTGTCTAGGACCCGGGATGCTGCCACCTCCGTGCTTCCCCACAGCCACCCTGCGGGTGGGGGCCCAACGTCTTATGCTCATTTTACAGGTGAGGAAATTGAGGCTGGGAGGACAGGGGAGGCACCAGCGTAGGAAGGGGGAGACCCGGCTGCTGGGATCTAAGTGTGCTGTGAGGGCCAGGAGATCAAAGGGGACAGAAGAAGAGGCGTGGGGCACAGGAACACCACAGGGTCTCCCTCCCAGGGGCCCCTCTTCCTGTCACCTCCCCTGGCTCTGCTCCCACTTCAGGGCTGGTGAGCCTGGGTCGTCCTTGCCCTTCCTGGCCTCTGCTCTGCTTTCCCCACCCCTCCATGCAAGGTTTCTTTAGGGCCCACGCAGCCAGCCGCTGAGCCAGAGCTGGCACAGGGCCCACTGCTTTATAAGGAAGAAATCTTGCCCGCCCCCCCACCCCACTAGGCACTTTTGAAGATCACTCCTACTTCCCCAGAAGAAGCAAACTGCCCTCGTAAAAGCATAAACCAGTGACTGGCAGTGAATGGTGGCTGGAGATAAGACAGACCTTTATGATCAAATAAGCTGACAATAGCGTCTAGTCCCCGAAATTTGGTCTAGCACCAGGCACAGGGTGGAGCTAAGGCCCAGCTGGGCTTGTAAAAGATAAGAGGACAGAGGTGGGCTTCCTGGGCTGACCCCTTCCCTGGGGGCAGGGACAGGGGACAGAGGGGCCAACAGCGGAACCTCTGCATAGGAGTTGGGCTGGGGAACAGGCCACTTGAAAGCAGGTGACATTTGGGGTAAGTTCTCTAGGTGGAGGGCTCTGGGCCCAGTGAGCCTTGTGTTTGGGGGTTTGGTTTGTTTTTCTGTCTTGGTTGCGAGTGGAGAAGCGCCGTAAAATGGCGTGGAGGGCATCTGGGCCCTGCAGCTCCACCGTGTGACTCGGGTCTGCCTGGTCTCCGTGGTCATTCTGAAGCAGCTGTCCCCTCCCATCACCCCACGTGAAGCCCCCAGTAACTCTAGGCTGGCATTTCCCACCTTCAAGTCCTGGGGAGGGAGAGCATGTCTCCCCCACATTTCCACAAAGGCCCCCAGAAGGAGACCCCCCACTGACCTCAAGGTCAGGAATGCACCCCACCCCATGGCATGCCTGGGCACAGGACATGTGCTAGAGCGGGGGACAGGGTGTGGCCGCTCTGGGGAGGCGGTGGGTGGTTCTCCATAAGAAAATCAGACAGGGTGGGGGTGGCCCCTGTGTTGCTGAGCAAGCTGACCTCAGGCTGAAGGTGAGAGATGCCCCACAGAAGTCAGAGGTGTGGGCGTAGCTAGGGCTGGGGCGTCTGGCATTGCCGCTCTCCCAGGACCCCGGCCCTGGGCTAGAGATGACTGTGGGTCAATGTTTGCCAGGCAGCACTGGGGAAGGGTCATTGTCCTGTCTGAGACGGATTCATCACCCATCGCTTGCTGCGTCTTACAGCCTGGGAGGTGGTTCTCAGGCTAGTGTGCCTGGGAACCCCCAGGCGCTCATCGTGCAGCTGACTTCTGGGTTTCGTCCCTACAGGTTTGGATTCAGGGAGCTGAGGGGAGGCCTCCGATTAGCAGCACCTCGGGGAGACCCTTGAACCACCTTGAGGGGCTCTGCCCTGGCCATTTCTTTCTCTGTATTTGTTTTCCAAAGGGGAAGTGGACAAATAAGGTGAAGTGGTCAGGGAGGCAGCATCCCACTGGGCCCTCGTGTGACAAGTCGGCTACAAGGCCCACAGGACTTGGGCCACGGCTCCAGGGCGGCTGTGGCCACCACTGCCTGGCCCCTGCAGCGCACAGGACAGAGGGTGAGTCCTTCTTCCAACACCCTGGGAGGCAGGAGTCGCGTCCCCACTTTGAAGAGAGGAAATTGGGGCCAGAGAGGAAGGAGACTCGCCCCGGTTGGTACGGGGTGCACCTGGGATTGCTCCCCGGGCCCTGCGCACTTGGAACCTGCTCAGGCATTGACCCTGCACATCCGAAGCTCCCCGTTCAACCCCCCCTGTCCCCCCCCCCATAGCTCCACTAAAGAAAAGGAAGCCCGTCACGGGGCTGCTTGCCCATTTACCCGGCTCACGGTTGCTGGGTGAGATGACCTGCATCCTGTTCGCAACGGCTCCCCCTAGAGGAGGCTGAGGGAACGGTATCGCTGGACGCAGGCTTTCCGGAGGGGCCCCCCTGAGCGCCACAGATGTCATCCCATGATTTATGGGAAGAAAATACATTTTTAAAAAAAAGATTAGAAATAAATAAGCTAACAGGTTAAAAGTGGCTAATTCTAGGTGGGAATATAAAAAATTGCTACTTTTTAGTTGGTTCCTTTCTGAAGTAGTCAGGTTTCAAAATATATTGTAATAACTCCCCACCCCCTTTCTCTGCCCCTGGAGGTGGCATGGGCACGTGTGGCAGCCTCCAGGTCTGGGTTCCCTGGGGCTGGAACTGGCAAGTTATTTATTAACCAAACCACCCAAAACAGGGAAGCTAGCCAGTAGAAGGGGTCTGCTTGTAGTTTGGCCCGGTGACTCAACAGGGGCTTCCGGATACCCCAGTGGTGGCCAGGGATTGCCTTACAGGTCAGTGATCCCTGCCAGCCACCCCGGAGCTCGCTGTACTCTCACAGCTACCTTGGGAACCAGTCCCAGCTCTGCCCCAGCTCTGCACGGTTGCCCTGGCATTCCCGTGGTTATTGCCATCTGGCCGGGGGATGGCACGGGGTGTGGTGGTGGCCGGGACCCAGGCAGGATGGCATAGCATTCTCTCCTTTCCTTTCCCAGGACTTATCTGAATAATTGGTCATAGAAATGAACTGGGAGCCACAGGCAATCTTAAATTTTATACTAACCACACTGAGGAAAAAAAGTAAAACACAACAGATGAAGTTAATTTTAATAATGTATTCTATTTAGTCCAATATATCCAACACGTTCTGATTTCAACGTATAATCAATATTGTTTTATTAAACATTGTGAGAGAGCTATTTTACATTCTTACTTTCATGCTAAGTCTTTAAGATCTGACGTGGGTCACACTCAGAACATATCTCAATGCGAACTTGCCACAGTTCAGTGCTCCACAGCCACAGGTGGACCAGTGGCCACCATTGTGGACCCCACAGGTGTCGCTGTCCTGGCCTGAGGGGACCACTAACACCTTTCAGATAAAGCAATCGGAAATGGTTATGGCGACAGGGGAGATCCAGGCCACCTCCCACAGCTCTCTCCTTGGTTAGAGGGCGCGTGCATGTCTGATGTCTGATTTGGCACGTCTGACACCTGGGCAAGTGGGCACCAGCCCGGTGTCAATCCCTGGGGAAGTGAACAGGTGAGACATGGCAGGTGCACATCTAGAATCTCCACACCTGTGACATGGAGGCTCTTAAACATGCAGCACTCGTGAAAAAAGGTGGGGTTCAGTTTTAGCACTGCCCGTGTTGACCTCTTAGTTTTGTAAGATTGGGTGATGTAAGATGTTGGCATTTGGGGTAAACTGAGTGAAGGGCATATGAGGACTCTCTCAGACCATCTTAGCCACTTTTCAGTAACTCCAAAATTATTCCAAAACAAAACGTTTATTTAAAAGACAGCAAGCACTCTATCAACAGTGATGAACTGAGTGAAATCTATGACAAAATCACATTCGCATCAGTTAAGAATATACATGACGCCTTCTGCTGTTGGCTACGGGAGAGTAATAGGGGTTGGATTTACAATCCTGTCGAGAACCCAGATAAAACGTAGAGACCATGGTTCTCAAAACGCCGACTATCAGGCAACAAAAGGCAGTGATTCCTGAGAGACGGTGATTTCCTTCACTTGCAGCCTTGAGAGTTTCCAGGATTTGTTACAGGGTAGAGGGCTCCTCGAGTTGAGACAAAGCTCAGAGTTTAGGGGGACAGGATCTGCAGACGGCCTGCCGTTAGTATTCAGCAAAGAACATAACACCATGTGTGTGAAGAAATTACCCAGAGTCAAGGAAAGAACTATCCAAAAGAATACATGAGAAATAATGCCTGTTTTCCCCAGACAGACTGGAAAACCTCATAATTTATAAGGTTTTGGGTTGAGTATTTAGAAACGCTTTGCTTCCTTAGCTCTGGCCCATCTGAAAAAAATTAGGGCAAGACACCAAATGATCAAACATAACTACATACGAGTGACTTAACTACACCCCAAACTCAAAGAATATTTATAGAAAAAAAAATACCCAGCACCTAACAACATAAAATTCACAGTGTCAGATATCCAACCAAAAATTGCCAGCCATGCAAAGATGGACAATATGACACACAATGAGAAGGAAAAAAACAACAAAATGAAACTGACCCAGAATGGACACAGATGTTACATTTAGCACATAAGGACATGCAAATGGTTGCTATGACTATATTCCATATGTTCAAAAAGCTCTAGGAAAGATTGAACATGTCAAGTAGAGATACAGAAGATAGAGAAAAGACTGTTTTGGTTACCCATTGCTGTAGAATAAATTATCCAAAGCTTTAGTGGCTTCAATGTTGAATATGCTTTTTGTGGGGCAGGAATCTGGGTGTGGCTTAGCTGAGGCCTCTGACTCGGGGTCATTGACCAGGCTGCAGTCAGGGTGTCAGCTGGGGCTGCAGCTACCTCAAGGCTGCCTGGGGAACATGGATCCCAAACTCCCTTGTTTAGCTGTTGCAGCCCTCAGGTCATCAGTGGCTATTGCCTGGAGACTCAGGTCCTTGGCTTCTTGCCAAGGAGCCTCTCCATGGGGCAGCTCACAATATGGCACCTTGATGTCCCCAAAGTGATGACTCCAGGAGAAACAGAGTGCAAGAAAGGGCAAACAAGATAGAAGGTATAGTCTTTTCGAAACCTAAGCTTGAAAGTGACTGTTCATCACTTTGTCATATTTTATTCACTAGAAGACACTATTCAAAGGGAAGGACTTGCCAACAGGGTGAATACCAGGAGGCGGGATCATTGAGGGCTATTCTGGACACTGCCTACCCCAAACACCCGAATCAAACTTTCAGAGATGAAAATGATAATGTCTGCGATGAATAATGCACTTGATGGCATTAACAGATTAGACGTGAAAGAAAAGGTTAGTGAACTTGGAGGTATGACAATAGAAACTGTCAAAAATGAAACAGAGATAAAAGGGAAAAAAAGAACCAAGAATTAGTGGGCCATGGGACTACTACTTATATTATACGTCTCTGTGTGTGTGTGTGAGTGTGTGTGTGTGTGTGTGTGTGTGTGTGTGTGTAATTGGAATCCCCTAAAACAACGAAAAAGAGGGAGTAAAGGGGAAAAAACTGAAAAACTGATGACCGAACATTTTTCTAAAGTGATAAAAAATATAAACTCACAGATCCAAGAAGATTGATGAACCCCAAGCATAAGAGAAATAAAGAAAACTGTACCAAAGCACATCATAATAAAACTGCTCAAAACTAGTGATAAAGAGAACATTTTTAAATTGACAGAGAAAAAAAGATATGTTCAGAGAAACAAAGATAAGAATGACAGCAGATTTCTTTTCAGAAACAATTTGAGTGAGAGAACAGTGCATCAACATCTTTAAAGCAAGAAAGAAAAATCTGTCAACCTGGAATTTTCTACCTAGTGAAAATATTTTTCAAAAATGGAAGTGAAAGAGAGACTTTCTCAGATATACAAAAACTGAAAGAATTAATCACCAGCAGACCCACCCTCCAACAAATGTTAAAGAGAGGTTTTTAGGCAGAAAGAAAGTGATACCTGATAGATTTCCGAATTTGCATAAAGAAACGCTGAGCATCAGAAATGGTAACTATGTGAGACAATGTACAACTTGTTTCTTACTATTTAAATACCTTTAAAAGATAATTAACTACATAAGCAAAAATAACAACATAACGTAGGGTTATAACACAGGTATAAGTAAGATGTATGACAACAGGAGCAGAAGGGGAGAAATAGAAATATACTATCGGAAGATTCTTATACTAATGAAGTGAGATACTATCACTTGAAACTAGATCACTATAAGTTTAAGATACATACAATAAGCTATAAATCAACCACTAAAATGGCAAAACAAGGTGTTAGAGCTAATAAAGCAACAAAGGAGATAAAACCAAGTCATACAAAGTACTCAATTAGTCAAAAATATAGCAGAAAAAGAGGGAAAAGGGAACCAAGCACAGATGGGACAAACAGAAAACAACAGGAAGATGGTAGATGGAAACCCACCCATATCGATGATTATATTAAATGTAAATTATCCAAATACCTCAGTTAAATGGCAGAGACTTCAGCATGAGTAAAAAAACCCAAACCCAACTGTATACTGTGTACAAGAAACTCACTTTAGACATAAGGGTATAAACAGGTTAAAAAGTAAAAGGATGGAAAAAGATACATCAGGCTACACTAATCATAAGAAAGCTGAAGTGGTTACGTTACTATCAGAACAGACAGATATACAACACTATCAACCAACTTGACGTCATTTACATTTACACAATACTCTACCCCATTCCCCCCACAAAAAAAAACAAAACTAAAGAAAACAAAACAACAACAAAAAAAAAACAGGATATACGAACATTATTTTGGTCTGGGTGCAGGAACTCTGATGGCAGGATGTTCACCAGGCCCCACCATCAGATGGCATGCTTCATGGGGCAGGGACTAGGTCTGTGTTATTCACCAACAGAGCTCCACGTCTGGCACTGACACAGAGAAAGATTTATTTTAAGAAATTGGCTCACGCAATTGTGGGGACTGGCGTGTGTGAGACTCGTGGGGCCGGCTGGCAGACTGGAGACTTGGGTAGGCTTTCTCCGTTAGTCTGAAGGCAGAATTCCTTCTTCTCTGGGAAACGTCAGGTTTTCACCTTAAGGCCTGCAAGTGACTGGGTGAAGCTCATTGAGATTAATCTCCTTTACTTAAAGTCAACTGATTGCAACTGTTAATCACATGTGCAAAACACCTTCACAGCAACCTCTGGACTAATGTTTGACCAAACAATTGGGCACTGTGGCCTGGCCAACTGACACATGAAATGAACCATCACAATAGATAAGCCTTGTTGGGTGGTGGGGCTGAGGGTGGAGGAAGGCATTTCGGTGTCTCACTCTGATGGACAGACCCCGTGAGGCCCTGCTGTGGGTCCCCTCCCCCACCCAGGGGCCAGGCTTGGAACCTAGGGTCTGCGAGCTTTGAGATTATAGATAAAAATATGGTGTCTATGCACAAGGCTCCTTCCCTATTTTGAGTAGAGATTTTCTAGCTTTCATCAGATTCTCAAAAGGACCCAGGACCCTCGAAAGGTAAGGACCATAGCCGTCTGGGGTCCGTGGGACTGGAACCAGGTCAAAAGCCCCCAGATAGGGTGGTTGTCACAACCTCCAGCTCTAAGACTGATCCGTGCATCTCTGAAATGGCTGTGCCATCTTGGTAGGACTGTTCTGAAATCTTCAAACATTCAGTTTGCCTCCTGCCTGATGGTCGGAAGCACCCCTGGCCATCAACATAACGAACAAGGACAAACCCCATCCTACAAAAATGGTTTTGTGAGAAGCTGTTCCAGCTGGAGGCAACAGAGGGAACATTCCGGAACCTGATTTCTGATTGTTATTCAGCCCTGAGGAGGAACGTCGGGCTGAGAAGTGGTCAGCCCTCTAGTCCCCGGGACACGGGCTACACACCATCTTGCACCAGCCAATCTCCTTTGAGGGCTGTCCCAGAGGCTGGCTGGCTTCCTGGGCCAGACTGCAGCTCCTGCCACTTGCTGACTGTCACATTCCTACTCCTGGAGGGGTTGACTCATCGCACACAGAGCCCTGCTTCAGAAGGTCAAGGAGAGGCTATCCACCTCCACTGGAGTCCTGGCCTCCCTCCCAAGGCCGATGACCCCACCTGTCCACACGTGCCCCGGGCAGGGAGCTTGCCCTGCCTGAGGGACGAGAGGGCCAGACCCAGGACCTGTTTGCCCACGAGGCTCCGGCCTCCCCAGGCCCAGACCCAGCGTCCTCCTGGGCTGCAGAACCTGGGGTGTGCCAGAGGGGTGGCCCCAGGCGCAGGAGGGCCCCTGGGCCTACCTAGGGCTGCGCTGGGTATTCTCTGCGGGCTCCCCAGATCCAGCTTCCTGGCCTCTGGCCTTCCAGTTGGGTTCAGCCAGTGGGAGCAGCCAGTGACAGATCAGAGTGTGGAAGGAGAGGGGCTGGTGGCTTTTTTGCTGGGCCATGAGGGCAGCTGGTGCCCTCTCTGCCCAAAGCCACAGCTCCTGTTGGCACCTCCCACAGCCCCTCTCTCGCCGGGTTCTGTAACTGCTTAGGAAAATAACCAGGTAGGTATTCTACCTTCCTTCACCATCGATTCCCACTCTCAGTGGGCCGTCTGCTTCTGCCGGGACCCTGATGGACACGTGTGCTGTTGGAACACATAATAACAACGATAGTAACAATAATTGCCACCCCTTGCAGGGCCCTTTATTTAGTCCTCTGAGCAGTGTGGGGAGTAGGTACTCTGATTAGCTTGACAAATGGTGAAGCTGAGGCCCTGGGGGGGGCAGAGTATCAGGCTCAGCATCCAAGTCAAGGACTTCAGGGCCTGGAGGAGGCGGGGTTTCTTCTCTGAAATGTGGGTGTGGGGTCACACCCAACCTTGCGTGAAATGTCGGGTGGTCAGCCCTGGAACTCATGCAGGGGTCCTGTTCGGGTCCACAGGCCCCAGGATTGGCACCACTGGGTGGGACAGTGCTGCGGACTGCGTCCCCCTCCAGGTTCAGACCCTCGCTGGGTCCCTGGATGGACACCGTGATCCTTGCCTCTGGCCAGGCCTGGGTCCGCTCACACACCCATGCCCTCAAGGGCTGAGTGCCATTTGCCAGCTGTGGCAGGCTTGTCACGGGCAGAAGCTTGACCTCGGTGGCCTAAGCATTGCCCGAAAGTTACCCCGGTGTTCAAGTGACAAGCGTGTTACTCTCGGTTTCCTTTCTGTTCAAATAGAGCATTAAAAAGGAAAGTCAGTGATCCCAGGGTAAAAGTGCAAGCTAAAAATACTCCCCATAAACAAACAAACCAGGTCAGTGATCAGCGATTCCGGATGCACAAAGGCCACCGTTTATGGCTGCACCTCTGAGCTGGTTGCCCAAAGAATGCCATGCCCGAGATAATGGCAGGCAGCGCCCCGTTGGGTAAGCACGCCCACATGAAGTAACCTCCGCTGGAGGCGTCACCTTCCCCGGCTGTGATGCCTTCCCCATGCCTTCCTGGAAAGGGCACTGGGCCCCTGACCCAGCGGGGATGCGGCTGCAGCCGGGCGTTGAACCAAGATGGGGACACATCTGGCCCGGTGGTTTATTGTCCGTCACAGACAGAACAGTGAGGGCGCTGCAGTGACGTGATTACTCTCAGCGTGTTATCAGTGCGAACTCTTGGGAAGAGAGCTACACTGTGTGCCAAGGAGCCAGGGCTAGTCAACAGGGAGGGCCCTCTCCGCACCCTGCCCCCAGTGGGGCCCAGGGCACGGGTGCCCGACTGGAGGACTAAGGGCGGGGCAACTATTTTGGTCTTCAACATCAGGATTTTAACCAAAAAGAAATGCATCGGTTATCATTTCAGCGGGTTGATCCTCAATAACCTCCGGAAACCCGTCAAAGCTTTCAGAGCCTCCATTTCTGTCAAATAGGGGTGATAACAGAGCCTGTTTCCTTGGTGTATTGAGAACATTCCAGGGGATCCCGTAGGATAAAGTGCCTGCACAGGGCCTGGGCACAGTACGTGCCTGATAAGGGACACGTGTGTCTGTGATCGCTATGGCTATCGTTCGGCTAATTTCACAGACTTCAGAAATCAGGATGGAACACAAAGGTCTCTGCCCCGTGGGTTCCCCGGGGAAAGCTAAGATGGTCCTGTTCCCTGCTTTATTTCTCAGGCTTTCCCTCTCATTAGTCTGCATAATGAGCTGGAACGCTTCTCCTTGGCAATTAGGCATGCTCGCTCCCTGGGGACCCCGGATCTCTGGAGGGGGCTGCCGCGGCTGAGTGGGGGGATGACGCAGGTGCCAAGAGGGACGGGGGCTGTCAGGGATGGGCCTCAGATTCCCCTTGGAGCCGAGCCAGGCACGGCCGGTGCCCGTGGGGGCGATGGTGGGGCTGCCCAGACTGAGGGAGGAGCGCTGAGCACCGGTGCTGGGGTCGCCCCACCTGGACACACCCTCAGATCTTCAAGTAATGGGCGTCCACTGTGCGTCCAGTTCACAGCAGGGACCTTCTATTTGGGAGAGGGCCAGCAGTCTGGGTGGTGAATTAGGGAAATTGTCAGAAAGTGGAGGTGAGCCCTTTTAACTCCAATTGTTTGTTCAGAGCTGCAGGTGGGGACGGGGGGAGCTAAGGCCACCATCACGGCCACCAGAGAAGCCCGTAAGGCTGCCAGACCATCTTCTGTGGACGCGGGCACGCATGCTCTGCCCCACGACTGCCCAGGCCCTGGGCCTGCCGTGCTACCCGGTTTGCACTTGATGTCTTGGGTGCATTGTCACTGCAGTTACTGCTGGAAGTTGCCAGAAGAGTTCGAAGCCTGACTGGAGGGCAGCTTCGGCCGGCATGGCCAGCGTCCTCTACACTTTGCATTTTCCCCAGGATGTGGGAGTGGGTTAGAGGCCAGGCGGTTTCACCCCTAACTGTTCCCCCTGAAACCTAAGTAGGGGAAGGAGCCTGGAATCTCTACATGGGGCACCCCAGAGCACAGTCTGGTGGTGGGGAGGGGCAGGAGGACGGGTCTTACGGCGCGAGCCTCCCGAGCCCCCATTCCTATTATATGGCAGTTTACTTGGGGGCGGGGTGGAGGCTGACGGGCCACAGTAACCCCCAAACATCCCGCAGCGTGGCCTTTCAAAGCGCTCCCGTTGGAAGGATGCGGCTGCTGGGGCTGGCCCAGCTTTTCTGCACCAAACACTTGACACTTCGAGCGCTTTTAAAAGCCAAATTTGCACACGACCTCAGAGTTTCGGTTTGGAGGTTTTGTCTTGACTCTGTGTCCACCAAGCCCCCAGAAGGCAGACCATGGGGCAGGCCTCCTTGGGGATCCTTGTGGGGAGGTTTGGATGTAGGGCTCTGAGACCTGTAAAATGGATTCTGCACATCCGGTGACAAAGGAGAGCCTTCAGCCAAAAGCCAGCGGCTGGGAGCTGGGGCCGGTGGGCCACCAGGAAGGCTGAGGCCCCATCTCCCGGATTCCGGGGTACAGAAGGGTCGTGCCCTCAGTGACCCAGCCGGTTTTCAGCAGAGGTGACTTTAGAACACAAGCTGCCCAGTTCTGATGTTTGCCTGTTGTTTCTCTTCTTAGATCCAAGAAGGATTCAGACCAACAGCAAAGTATCATGTGCCCATCGCTGTATCTTCGGCCAGGAAACCAGAGCAGGCTCAGCAGACGGCAACTTGTTTTCAAGCGTCTCAGGGCTCACATTAGTCCTCGATTGGCAATTAGCAAATGTCGCAACCCCTCCTCTCTGTGCGAAGGCTGTTTCAGATGTCAGCTTCCTGCCAAGCTTCACGTCTTGTTCTAAAACCTCTTTCCAGGGGGACTCGGGGGAAATTAACATTATGCCAGAAAGCCCCTCGGAGCCTGAGCTTGTCACGTTCTCCCAGGGAGGGAATTCAGGCGCCGCAGGACAAACGTTCATTCCCATCGACAGTGAAAGATTAATTGGTGTGGAGCGAATTATGGAAATGCACAAAGCCATTCCCACCTCCGGTGCCTTTGAAACCGGGTCCCCGGTCGTGACACCGCACACGCCAGGTCCACGGTGGGGCTGCAGAAGTCCCAGCTTCCTCCTTTTGTCCTCTCCGAGAGGCCTGTCCCCAAGACTCTGGGGATGAAGCCCAAAGTTAAATGTGTTTAGAACTGGGGAGGAGACTTGAGCAAGGGTGTGAAGGCAGCGTCACCTCCGCGCCAAACACTCACCGAGCACTTGCTGTAGGCCACGTGCTGGGCCGAGCACTTTGAATGAGATAAATTGCACTTACTCCTTCCAACAGCTCTGTAAGTTCTGTGGTTGTTCCCAGCACAGACGAAGGCTCTAATGCACGGAGACCTGTATCCACCTGGTGAGTGAGTGACAGAACCGGGAGTCACCCAGGCAGCGGTTGCAAAGCTGGGTGCTTCCCCCTCACTGCCAGGCGAGTGTGGGGAAGGGCAGGCGGGAGAGGTGCCATGCCTCGTCGTCCACCATTCAGGCTTCGGGGTCACTTGTTCACTGAATAGTTACGAGCTCTCGTCCCTGCAGGCGCAGGGCTGGGGACGGGGATAGGGAACAGAGCCCCTGCCTCAGAACTCGGGGTATCCTGGGGGCAGGGAATGCCCAGAGGAGGTGAGGGGTGCTGAAGGGTATTCTGGGGCTGTTGCCCAAATTCCCTGCAGTCAGATTGTCTGGCTGGGGCCCAACATCCTGCATTTCTCACAAGCTCCCAGGTGGTCTGCAGAGGAGAAAGGGGGCCCCTGGTGCTGATTGCCAGCCAGTCTCTAACATCCAGGTGGAGACCCCCCAGGTAGTCTCGGCTTCAGGCCTCATGTAGGAAGGCAGCCCACTCTATTCACAGAGGTCCCAGGGCAGGATGAGAGGTTCTAGATACAGGTGAGCATCAGTGTAATGGTCCCATTTCACAGATGAGGCAAGTAAAGTCCAGGGGGAGAAAAGGCTTTCTAAAACCCCCAGAGCAGGACTCAGTGCCCAAGTGACCCCAGGCCCATCAGGAGCCAGTGTGGGAGGAAAGGGGTGTGGCTCCAAACCAGAGCACCCCACCACTCCCAAATAAAAGGATGCCTCAGCGCCTGCCCCAGGCTCCCATCCCCTCCTCCCCTGGAGGAAAAGGAGTGGTTACAATTGATGTCAGCCCACCTCAGAAGTGGCTCTAGGCAAAACCATTCCCAAAGGAAAGAGGCTGCCCGCTTCTTGCCTTGTCCAGTTGCCACCACAAGATGGTGCTGCTCTGTGGGGTTTGTGGTTTTTGTCTCGTTTATTTGCAACCTAAGAGTGACCACCCCAGGGATCTTCCCCAGGTTAGATGAGGTTCTCAGGCTTATGGGGCTGAAGGTAATTCTGTCATCCCGCTGCAGAGAACAAAAGACACTTTCCTGTGTGTGCACACGTGTGAGTATGTGGGCGTGTGCATCGCGTGCACACATCCACGTGTGGGTTCCTTTGCGTGCATGGTGTCTGTTCTTGTCCATTTGTGCATACATACATGTGTGTGCACCTGTGTGCATACCTACATACGTGTGCTTGCATGTGTGGCCTCGTCTGTGTGTGCACATCTGCCTGCGCCTGTGTGCTTATGTTTGCAGATGTATGTGTGTGCATATTCATATGCTTGGTGCATACTCATCTGTGCACACGTGTATTGTGTTTTTGTGTGAACGAATAAGTGTGTGCATACATGCATGCGTGTTTGTGTGCACGGTGATTTCCTGCCTTGTGCACACATGTGTTCAGGTGTACGTGTGTGTATATTTGTATGCATGGGGTACACTCAATTCTACTGGCCTGTGCGTGTGTGTATGTACATGTGTGTGCATGTTTGTGTGGTATACAGTCGTGTCTGTGTGTGTGTCTGCATTTGTGTGCTGGAAGCAGTGAGACCTGTCACCTTTCCTTAGCTGCCCTTCTCTTCTACTCTAGCTAGTACCACTTATTCTTCAAGACTCTACTCAGAGACCAGGTCCCCAGGAGAGAGCCCACCCGGATGCCAGGAGCTGGGTGGGGACTTCTCATTGTTACTCAGGTACCATGTATGGAGGTCTTCTCTTACTACGCCCAGAGCTCTGAGAGGCTCAGGTCTGGGTGGTTTCAAAGGGCTCCCAGATTTGGGCATGGGACCTGGCCTCCAGTAAGCACTGTCTTCTCGAGACCAATAGGTGCTGAATGCTGAGTGGTGCTTCCTATCTGCCAGGTGCTGCTCTAAGCAGTCTCTGAGTTTCATTTATTCTTCCAACAGCCCTCTGAGGCAAGTTCTGTGACAACCCATCTTCTGATGAGAAAGTGAGGTCCAGAGAGGTTTCGGGTGACTCACCAGCTGAGAAGTGGAGGGCTGGCATCCACCCAGGATCTGAGCAGGTTGGTTTACGGGGTGAAGTGACTTAACGATTCCACTGGCCGGAACACGTTTTTGGTCAGGATGCTTCATCAGTATCTTATTGCCACAGGGAGCTTTACTGCTGTGTCCGCGGAGCAGGAGGCCACGGGCAGTCCTTCTCAAGTGCTCTTTCCTTCAAGAAGGTTCTTGACTTCATCAGAGTCCCGGCCTCCCCTGTGTGCCCACAGCCTGTGAGGGTCCAGTTGGTGATCCTGGGGCTGGAAGCCAGGGGCTTGGGGAATAACTGACCCCTCTGAGATTCTGAAGAGACCTGTTGAAAGCCCTGTACGCTGGGATAATATAGGGGCCCAGGTAATTTCCCCTGGTCTTAGGGGCTTTACTAATGATACTCTCTCAAAACACCCAGGCTGGATGCCGGCTGCAGGGCCTCTCCCAAAGGGAAGTCGTCTCAGTGGCCCTGCACTGCCAGCACCCGTCCGGGGTCAGCCCCGAATGCAGCACTCAGTTTCTTTATCTGTAAAATGGGAGCTGCAGCCATTGTAACCCCCATACTGTGCGTTGACTGGACCAGGGGCTCCACGGGCACGGGAGTGACTGGCCCTGTTTGTTCTCAGTGTGCAGGACGAAAGGAACCGAGAGTGTGGGAGTGTGAGCTGTAAGATGAGGAAGCGGCTGACTGCCTGCGGACTGGAGGTGAAATTGAAGGGGAGCTTCATCCTGTGCTTTGTGGGAAAAGGAGAAAGGAAAAAAATTCCTCCCGCAGAGAACGCATGTAAGAAAAGCCCTCCAGGATCTCTCTCCAGAGGCCTCTGATCTCAGCCCGGGGCCGGGGTGACATCACTCCCCCCTGCATGCCCTGGCTGACCCTCCTTCCACTGGACTTTTGCCGCTGCCATCACCCTCACATCGTGTCCCCCCACTTTCTCCTGCACTTCCTGTGTCCCTGCCTGCTGGTTATCTTCACCTGGAGCCCATCCAACCTAAGATGCTCTCGCTCCCCAGAGCCCAGACACTGTGCACCCCTGCAGATTTGGACATCTCTGTGCCTTCTCCTTTAGGACATGCGCTGCCCGCTCCGGCATCTACCTAGTACTTGGCAGACAGCTGGCGCTTAATAAATGTGTGCTGATTGAACGAAATTTGCATTTGAAAAAACCCTCTCGAAACCCAGAACATTCTGCACCCCGTCATCTCCAGGCCCCACCGGGGAAAAGGACGGGCTGTGGGCAGAATCCTGCCAGAGCGGGAGGCGCTTGGGTGGAGGTCCCAGGGATTCATCGCGGCTGGTGGAGAACTCTGCGAAGTCCTATTTGGTGACTGCTCCGGCCCTTGGAATGTCCCGGTTGGTATAAATTAATGGTTTGGAGGTCCCGAGTGCTGTGAGGTCTGCGTCTGGATGCACGGAAAGAGGCGAGCTCCACTGAGATGCATTCTGACCTCGGACTCAGAGGCATTAATTACTTAAATGAATAAGTATTAAATCAAAGGCCTGGCTTCAAAAATTAAACTCAGATTAGCCCCTTGCTCTGCTTCCTGTAAAATCAAAACCATTTGGTTGAAGAATGGACACCCGGGAGGGGAGTGCTGAGAAGAAAGGCCTGGTGGCCGGCCTCGTCTCCCCGAGGCAGGGCCGTGGGTGCCTTCCAGGGAGGGGCTGGTAGCCCCCCTGCCCCCAGCCCCCTCCCCAAGGCCCTGAATGAAAACCCCAGGCTCTGGAGAAGTCAGTTCACTGCAATGGTCTCTCTCCCCTGTGCTCCTGCATCCAGCCACGTCTAGGGGCCCAAGTTTCTGGAATACCAAGGAGGAGCAACCCAGCCAGGTTGCCAGGTCTAACTTGGTGGCTCAGGTGAATTCTTGGGCACGCAGTCTCTGCCTTGGTGTCACTTAGGTACCAGGCTGCTCTAGGGGCCACAAGCCGTCTGAGCTGGCCCTGCGATGGCCAGGGCAGCCCTGGTGACCACAGCAAATGGGAACAGATTGTTTCTGGGCCCTGAGAGAGCATACCCTTGCCCCATGGTGGGTCTGAAGGCAAATCTGCCCTGAGCCAGCTGCCTGGTTGGGAGTGACCGGGCTCACAGTGCCACGTGGGTGGGCCGCAGGGAACCACACAGACACCTTCTGATGCCTCTGAAGAAAACCTGGGGCTGCAGGAGCACCGTCCTGAGATCTGGCCAGAGGAGTCGTCGTCTGGGGGCTGGAGAGCTGGCGTGGCTCCATCGGTGGGACTCAAAGGCTGAGGGCATCAGGCAGGGCCATGCTCTGCGGGGCTGCCGTGGGAGGTGGATTGTTGGGGAGTCCAAGGGGCTTTCAGTAGGAAGCTAAGGTGAGTAAGGATGGGCCTGGATGGGGCAGGGAGTAATTTAAGTTCAAAACCGCCCTGCCCGTAGCCCACTTCCCTTCCTGCAGGGTCCACGGGGTCGACGAGAGGCCCCCAAGAGAGAGGAGGGGCAATATATGGTGGGGATGGGGAAGGACCCGATTGTCCCAACTGTGCAATGGGCGAGGACCGACCCTGCTCACCCTCCTCACGGCATCCGAGATGCCCAGGAAAGGACTGGGGCAGCTCGGCTTCCACTAAACAGATGAAGTGTTATGCTGAGGGCAGGAACGAGGTGCAGGACCCTGCACCCCCGACTTCAAGAGCCAGGGGGGCTCTGGGAACCTCAGCCTCCCTGGCTTCTCCTGAGACCCTAGAAAAGGCCTCGAGTTGCAACACCGTCGAGTTGTTATTTATTTTTTAAATTTTATTGGGGGAATATTGGGGAACAGTGTGTTTCTCCAGGGTCCATCAGCTCCAAGTCGTTGTCCTTCAATCTAGTTGTGGAGGGTGCAGCTCAGCTCCAAGTCCAGTCGCCGTGTTCAATCTTAGTTGCAGGGGGTACAGCCCACCATCCCTTGCGGGACTCGAGGAGTTGAACTGGCAACCTTGTGGTTGAGAGCCCACTGGCCTACGTGGGAATCGAACCAGCAGCCTTCGGGGTTAG
This sequence comes from Rhinolophus ferrumequinum, assembly GCF_004115265.2. Lineage (NCBI taxonomy): Eukaryota > Metazoa > Chordata > Mammalia > Chiroptera > Rhinolophidae > Rhinolophus > Rhinolophus ferrumequinum. The sequence goes on from NC_046294.1 coordinate 3,329,594, forward strand.
GAGCACGGAGCTCTAACCGCCTGAGCCACCGGGCCGGCCCCGGCCGCCCATTTTTTTAAAGAAACATTTTGGTCCTGTGAGCACGCCTGCCCATTCTCTTTTGAAGCCCCGCCCTCGGGGAAGGCAGACCCTAACCTCTGTGTCCTGTGAGGGGCCAGGCCTGGCAGCCGAGCCCCTGCTCTTGGAAGAGGTCCGGTCAGGCGGCTGCCTTGGGTGGAGCAGGACAGGACAGGAGGCTCATAAAGGAAACCTTTGTCACCCATTCTAGGAATTGAGTCTCCGCAGGATACTGTGCCTGCGTGACTGGGGTCATTCCAATGCCTCCCCCAAACACAAACAAAAAAAAAATACCATGCCATTTGGCTCATCAAAGCCATTTTGTCCCTGGCTGGGCCCAATTCGCACCTGGTCACAGGTCATTGAACAGGCAGGGGTGGGGGGGTAGGGGTAGCTGGAGTGGGTTTATGATGGGCAGGGCGGGCCACTCGGCCTTCAGCGGGGGGTCCTGGCCCCGGGAAGCTGCAGAGTTCACACCTTTTGGGGCCCCACGTTGGGATCTGTCTCCCCTGCAGGTCCCCACCCCGCCCCAGCACCAGCAGGTCTAGGAAGTGGCCGGCCAGGTGGGGTGACAGGCCCCACCCCTGCAGGGACAGGGGCGGCCCCTGGGTGTGCACCTCTGTACATGGCAGCCAGCGCGGTCTTTCCAAAAGCAGACTGGATCACAACACCCCCAGCTTATAGCCTTCCAGAGCTTTCTATCGGGCAGAGTCCTGCTGCCCCCTCCCCCAGCTCACAGGGCCCTGCTCTGTCCCTTCCAGCCTCATGCCAGAAACACCCGCCCCAGCTCAATTAGCACGTCCCCAGGTAGGTCTTCCCATATCTTCCTGCAGTCACCCCTCCTAAGGACCTGCAGCCCAGATTCCATGATGTGATCAACATCTGTCTTCCCAGCTGAACTCGGGGCTCCCTGAGGGAGAGGCCCCACTGCTGTTTGCTTCCCTCTGTGTCCCCAACCCCATAACAAGCCTTGGGAGACAGCGGGTACCCCAGAAATGTGTGTGGATGAAATGAGGATGGTGGAGGGTGTTTGCAAGTGTCCTGGATGAGCACCAACTGCTAGGCTCTGACAGGCCGAGGGGACCCAGCTTTTCCTCCCCTCGTCCTGGTGAGAGGGGCTGGGGCTGCCGAGGCCCAAGGAGAGGGGACCTCAACCGGCTCAGGACGCTGAGGGCCCCGCCTGAGCAGAGCTCTGGGTCTAGCGTGAGAGCCTCCTCCAGTCCTTTCTCCACACGGGGGCAGGGAGCCAGGGCACTGGCCCAGCCGGTGTGACAAGGGAGAGGGGACTTTACAGCTTTCACAGCACCCCGAGGGACCCCGCAAGGAGACTGGGTCTGCGTGTGTCCCCATCAGACACAAGTTGGAGAGGAGAGGCCCAGGGCACCTCTTAGCTACCCTCCCTCTTATTCCCTCCTCCTCCCCGCCCCAGGCACCACTCGTCCACCTTCCCTCTACGGATTTGCCTGTTCTGGACATTTCATAGGAATAGAATCATACAACACGAGGTCTTTTGCGCCTGGCTTCTATGACTTAGCAGAATGTCTTCAAGGTTCATCCACACTATAGTGTGTGTCAGCACTTCCTTCCTTTCTGTGGCTGAGTAATATTCCATTGCATGGCTAGAGCACATTTTGCTTGTCCTTTGTTAGCTGATGGACACCTGGGTTGTGTCTACTTTGGGGCTATCTTGAATATTGCTGCTATGAGCATCTGTCTACACATTTCTGTGGGGACCTATGTTTTTATTTCTAGGAAGGGAATTGCTGGGCCCTCATCGAGTCCCTCTTGATTTAAGCATTGGGGAGATTTCAGGCTGTTTTCCAAAGCAGCTGCACCTTTTTCCATCCCATCCAGGAGTGTACGAGGCTCTGAGTTCCCTACATCCTCACCAACCCTTGCTATTATCTGACTTTTTTATTCTAGCCGTCCTGATGGGAGTGGGTGCAAGACCTCACCCTTGCCTGGATGTGTAGGTTCCAACCCTGACAGGGCCCCTTGGAGGGCAGAGTTTCTCTCCAGCACGGGGCAGAACTGGGGTCACCTCCCCACAGCCCGGGCTGGGTCGAGGACTACCTGGCTGCCTGGCTAACAGCCCCAGCAGCACCTCCTTGATTTTCAGGGAGCTGCTCATCAGAGGCTGTCTCAAAAGACTTTCGTTTCCAAACAGGAGCGAGAAACTCAGCACCTACTGACTGAGCACCAGCGGTATACCCAGCCATGTTCTAGAATCTAGAGATTCCGGATGAACAGGGAGGTGAGGGCCGTGATTAAGTGGACCCCACATTCTTCAGGGACAAACACATAGACACAAGAGACCAGTTCAGATTGTGGAAAGTGCCTCCAAGCCAGCAGGGGGTGACGCACAGAGGGTGCCCGGACCTGGGACGGCCCCCGGTGGGGTGCTGGGGAGCAGGCTTGCTCAGTGTTGCATGGCCGGCCACGCTGGTGTCCATGGAGAGACTCAGTAACATCCGTAGCGCAGGTGACGACACAGGGCGTGGACTTTTAGGCAAAAATGGCCTGTTCAGTGGCAGCCAGGCCTGTGAGCCTCGGACCACAAATTCCTGGGCCTGCAGCTTCAAGCTGTGTGTCCGAGCGAGGAGGTGGGTTGGTGGGTGGAACTTTTAATCAGGCCGAAATTATGCCAGCTGCCTCCGGGACACACACAAGAGGAGCCGTGAGACTGGCCCAGCCATTACTTCCAGTTTGAGCTGGTTTAATAAATAGCTAAATAAAGCAACTGAGAACACTTCACAATTAGCCTGGATTCCTTGCTAAGTGGTAGGTGGTTTCTCGTTTTCCTAAAATAAGTTCTTTCCATTGCTTGGTGGCGAGGCAGTTAGAGTCCCCTGTAGGACGAAAACCCGTCCTGGCTGCTGGGACACAGCTTTGGGACCAAAAAGTTCCCTGCAGTTGAAGCAGATGACCGAGTCCGGCGTGGGGAGCCCTCTGGGGTTGAACACACACCCGGCGGCGCCGGGCCCAGCGTCTCCTCAGGCAACGCGAAGACCCCCGAGCAGCCAATCTGTCAACCTTGAACTGCTTCCCAGGTGCCCGGGTCCCCGTCCCTATGAGACCCCTGCAGAGCAGACCTCCCTCCCCTTAAGAATCTCCCCGGCAAATCACACGGGCAACGTAGGCCAGAGCCCAGGAAAGCCACTCGCCACTCACCAGCAGCCTGGAGACCCTGGGAATGGCACTTAGCCTCTGAGCCTGGGCGGTCTGTTCTGTAAAACGGGGCCTCTCCTGCGGGGTTCAAAGGAGACGGTCCCTGAAGCACTCCGTGTGGCATTTGGTACAGTCCCACCCCCAACATCTGCTCTCTGGACACCTAAGTGCTTCTCTGGCTCAGAACTGTCAAGGCGGAGGCAGGTTGGGAAGGGGCCAGCTTGGCCCTGGTGACCGCAGGTCCGCCAGCCTCGAGCCAGGGTTTCCAGATGCTAATTCCCTGCTTCCTCTGGGCGGTCCAGGGTCTGCACCTTTATAAAAGCCCGGTGAGGCCCACACGAGCCTCTGTCCCTTCTCAGATGTGGACATGGGAAGAAGACAGTCAGGGCCATGTGGCAACTTGGCAGGCCCTAGGCGTTCCACTTTCTTCCCTGCGGCATCCTCACCTCCACAGTCACGCGGGGGCTCAGCTCCCGCTCCCCGCATAGGAACGCAGGACAAGGTGAGGCCAAAAAGGAGCACCCACGGAGCCATGGATGGGGGGGTTCCACTATATTCTCGCTGGCGGCTGGTTGGAGACACAGGAAGCAGGCTCCACACGAAGCACAATCCGCCGTCCACTTCTCTGCCAACCAACCAACCCCACTTGCTAGCTGCAATCCGCGCTTGCTAGCTCAGCCACGGCAGTTATATTAGTGGCTAATGGCTAACTGGTTACAGCTGATGGCCAATGAATGACAGTTCAAGACAGGTACCAGGGGCTGTCCCTCGATGTCCACCTACTTTCTGGGCACAGCCAGGGTTTTTCAGGGTACGACCTGTCTTTCCGGGCACAGCCAGACTTCCTGGGCACAGCCAGGTTCTCAGGGTACCATGCTGGAACAATAGTGGCTCATAGCCAAGGTCATTACATATTCTTGATGGTGGCCGGTCAAGACACAGGAAGCAAACATCCACCAGTACCCCAACATGGAGGTACGTTCCCAAGCAAACAGTCAAGCTGTCCATCAAAACAGGGATGGAAGGCAATTCCCCATAGTTCACAGTCATTTGCCAGGGCTGTGCGTTGGCCTCTGTCATGCAGGGTGTCATGAGGGGTCTCTGGTCCTGCTCCCCACATAAGAACGCAGGATATGGTGAGGCCCAAAAAGGAACACCCACGGAGCCATAGATAGGGGAGTCATACCACTATAGACTCGCTGGCGGCTGGGTTGGAGACACAGGAAGCAGGAGCCACACGATCTGCGACCTGCCGTCCACTTCTGTCAACCAACCTCACTTGCTAACTGCAATCCGCTCTTGCTAGCTCAGCCACCATCTTCTTGCCAGCCCCCATTTGCTGCTAGCGTAGCCACAGCAGTTATATTAGTGTCCAATGGCTCACTGGTTACAGCTGATGGCCATCCAATCACAGTTGATGGCCATTTACTACCCGAGTGAGCACCTTTCTATGTGAGGGTGAGAGCCTGGAAACTGCACTCCTGGCTCTGTCCCCACACTTCACCCCTACAGGCTCTCGCCTCACAATCTACGCGACAAGCGTCTTCCGCGTGGGGCCCTGTGCGAGGAGCCTGGAGGTGAATGCAATATCCTGGACACAGCTAGGCTTTCTGGGCACAGCCAGGGCTTCTCAGGGCACCACCAGTCCTTCTGGGCACAGCCAGTCTTCCTGGACACAGCCAGGGTCTCTCAGGGTACCTCCGGTCTTTCTGGGCACAGCCAGGGTTCTCACATATTCTCGATGGTGGTCGGTCGAGACACAAAAGCAAACATCTATCAGTTCTACTACATGGTGGTATGTTCCGGAACAAACAGTCAAGCAGTCCATTAAATTAGGGATGGAAGGCAATTCCCCATAGTCCATAGTCATTCGCCAGGGCTGTGCACCAGCCCCACAACGTGTGCCCTCTCCGCAGGGCGAGGGTTCCAAGTCCTCCCCAACCTGGGGGTGAGGGATGACCTTGCCCTCACCCGCATCTCCCACTGAGGACTCAGCAGGCGTTTCCTCCTGGGACTACACGTCCCACAATGTGGGCTGCCTCAGCAAGCACTTCTCAGCCCACATGGCCACAACGACCTTCACTTTCTCCGGCCTCTGCTGGTTGGAGAACCGTCCACGTCTTCCCACCCCTCCATGGGGATCGAACTCTCCGGCAACTGCATGGCTCTTTCTATGCCGGTTGGAGAACCATCCAGATCTTTCCACCTCTCCACGGAGGTCCGGCTCATGAGAACAGCGGCCACCGGGCACCACACACTGTGTGGGCGCCACCTGTCCTGCTGCCCAGAGTCAGACACCGTTCCTACCTGGCTGGAATCCTGCTCACCGCGCCAGACATCCAATTGGGTGGAGGGCTCGGTGTAAGATGTCCACAACCCTCGCAACCTAAGGCCGCAGCAGACCACCAAAAGGAAGGAAGGTGATGCCTGTCATGGCCACAACAGGCTGGTTGCCATCCAGGGGCCTGAGAGGACCACCGATTCACCGAGGGGTCTCGTTTCTCCCAGGTAGATTGCGTTTCCTGTTCCCAGCACCGCTCCTCACGGGCTTCCCGAAGCTGAGCTTTCACACGTGTAAACTGCTCCTTACGCCTTTGAAAATTCTGGCCAGCACCATACCCTGCTCACTGCGCCAGGTGTCATGTGGGGACTCTGGTCCCACTCCCCACATAAGAACGCAGGATATGGCGAAGCCAAAAAGGAACACCCACGGAGCCATGGATCGGGGAAAGGGGGTTCCACTATAGACCCGCTGGCGGCTGGGCTGGAGACACAGGAAGCAGGCTCCACACGATGCAGAAGCCGCCATCCGCTTTTCTGCCAACCAACCCACTCCACTTGCTAGCTGCAATCTGCAGTTATATCAGTGGCTAATAGCTCACTGGTTACAGCTGATGGCCAACTAGCCACAGCGGATGGCCATCTACTACCCGAGCCAGCACCTTTCCAGGTGAGGCCGAGGGCCTGGAAACTGCTTGCTGGGACTCTGTCCCCACACCCTCTCTAGGACGGAGCCTCACAGGAGCTTCCATCCCTCCCCCACCGGGGCTCCCATCTCAGCTGCTCAGTATCACCCTCCTGCACGGGGTCAGGTCCGTGGGCACATCCTAGGAATTCACTAGTGTTACGGGCCCCAAATTCCTATGTTGGAGTCCTGACCCCCAGGACTTCAGAATGTGATGTATTGGAAGCTGGGGTCTTTACCGGGGTGATGAAGTTAAAAGGAGGTCACTGGGGTGGGGCCCTCATCCACTGTGACTGGGGTCCTTATAACAGGAGGAGGTCAGGACACAGACACGCACAGAGGGACGACCGTGTGGGGACACAGGGAGGAGACGGCCGTCTACAGGCCGAGGAGAGAGGCCTCAGAACCAGCCCTGCCGACACCTGGCTCTCGGACTCGAGCCTCCAGGACTGGGGACAGCGAGTGTCTATGGTTTAAACCCCCAGGCTGTGGGACGTCGTTGTGGCGGGTTTCTCCTTGCCAACTCTAACATGGACTGTCACAAAAGACCCTTGTTAGGGGTGGCTGGTTGGCTCAGTTGGTTAGAGCCTGGTGCTAATAACACCAAGGTTGCTGGTTCGATCCCTGTATGGGCCACTGTGAGCTGTGCCCTCCTCAATAACAAAAACAAAAAAAAAACCACTTGTTATTAAGTTCTCGAGATGTGCTGACCACACGCTCTCCCCATTAACCCTATGATCCAGGGGCCACCTTTTAAATAAGACCTGAGCACAGAGAGGCTGAGCAATGGCTTAGCCTCACACAGCATCAGAGCCCTGCTTCTAGCCTCTCGCCTCCGAGCTGCCCGGGGCTGCAGAGCAGGGCAGGGTGAGACAGGCTGACCATCTCATGGCCAGAGAGGGCCTGAGCCCCCATGACGTCTTAGAGAAACCGCTCTTGGTGTCCATCTGTCTGGGCGTCTGTGCCTTGATGCCAGTGGGCACGGGGACACCAAGGTGAGGCCGGCCTGAGGCAAAATTGGGGCTGGAAGTTTCTGGAAACTCGCCCCAGCCACCCCAGCATTAGCAGGTACCCCAGCAATGTGCCCACACGTTGTTTGTTGATAAGCTACTGCAATGGGGAGGAGCTATGATAATTAATGTTATGAAGTGACAGGTGCTGAGGTGGGTGGCGTTGCCCACGTGGACTTGGCTACGAATCAGAAAGCCAGCAGCTGCGGCCAGAGCTCGGCCGTAAACGGGCCTGGGCCTGGGGCTCCTCCGCTTCCTACGTCAAGCTTCTGCCTCTTCCAGGCCCCGGATTCTCTGCACCATCTTTTTTCAATTGGTTGGTTTGTTTTTAAACTATTAATAGACAATTTTTAATACAGTTTTAGATGTACAGGACAATTGAGCTGCCCCCCCGCACCCCACCGTTCCCCACCGTTCTCCTCTCTGGTTAACATCGCACATTAGTGTGACACGTTTGTTACAACTCGTGGAGCAATACTGATACATTGTCGCTAGCTAAAGTCTATGGTTTACATGAGGGTTCGCTCCCTGTGTGGTGCTGCCACGCCCTGTGGGTTTGCCAAATGTGAGACAATGTGCCCCGCATGACAGAATATTTCTCCCCTATATCTCCCGCTTCACACCGTCCTTAATGTGGGCAGAAAGCCAGACTCCCAGGTGACACGAGAGCCAGGTGGGTGCACGTCAACACCTGTTCGGAATGATCCTGATACACAAGGACCGGGGTCTGGGGGAGCGGGAGGGGTCCAGGCGACCAGAGTCCAGTTTTTTCTCCCTGTACTTTTCGCCTCTCTTCTCATTTAACGTGGTTAGCTGGAGATAGCCATGGCTGCGTCTTACTTTTGTATCCATTCGGACCTCTTCCACCTTTTATTTGGGGCATTTAGACCATTCGAGTTTAGTGTGAGATGGTTGAACCAACGGCTGCCTCTGTCTCTGTTCTCTGTCTCGCTTTCCTCTCCCTCTGCCTTCCCTTGAATTAATTGAGCATTTATGACTCCATTCTACTTCCTCCATTTGCTCATTAGCTTTCCTTCTTTGTTTTGTTTTTGTTTAGCGCTTGCTTTGACGGTTACGTGTCACAATCTGCCATCACGTCATATACATGTCACACACAGAGACTATTGCTATAATACCCCTCCCCTACCTCTCGTGCTCTGTTGTCATACATTTGCTCGTACATATTTTGTAAACCCCAGAATAAGCCATTTTTATCTTTCCTTTAAACTAGACACCCAATGATATTTTAAGGAGCTTTTCAAAAATAAAAGGAAAAAGTTGTTTATTTCACTTCATGACAGGATCTGTTACCCCAGTGTCTTGCTAATTCTGGGGAGTGTGATTTCTTTATGACATTGGAGGGTAGGGGAGGTGTACTGTACCCTCCAAAACTGTACTATTCATAAGCAGGCCTTTGATTATAGAGCTCGGTGTGTTTTATATTTTGTATAGAAATCATGTTTAACATTTACTGTGCATTCCCCGTCACTGGGGTCTCTGCCACTGCTTTATGTTGATGAAGTCGTCCATTCGCTAAAACAACCCAACAACATGGATTCTGTTATTATGTTGGTATAGATGAGGAAACTGAGGCAGGAGAGGATCGCTGCTCTGGCCCTTCCTTCCCCGCACGGCCCAGACCAGCCCGGGCACACAGACCCACATCCTGGCCATCTTCCCTGTCTCCGGGGCTGTTTCTTGGCCACTGGTGGGACCCCCAGCAAAATGAAAATGCAAGCCCCTTGTTTAAAAACGATTAAAAGTATCCAGAATACATAAAGAACTTTCCAACTCAACAACAGAAAAAACAAAAACTCATCCAAAAAATGGGCAAAGGACTTGAATAGATACCTCTCCAAAGAAGACACACACTGCACGTGAAAAGACACTCGACATCGTTAGTCCCTAGGGAAATGCAAATCAAACCCACAGTGAGACACCACCTCACACCCACGGGGGTGGCAATAATCAAAAACGGAAAATACCAAGTGTTGGTGAGGATGTGGAGAAATCGGGCCCCGCGTGCATGGCCAGTGGGAGTGTAAAATGGTGCAGACGTTGTGGGAAACAGTCTAGCAGTTCCACAAAAAATTAAACATGGAATGACCATTTGACCCAGCAATTCTACTTCTGGGTATAGACCCAAAAGAATTAACACAGGGACTCACACAAGGAGAAGCACACGTGTTGACAGCAGCATTATTCACTTTGCCAAAAGGCAGAAACGGCCCAAATGTCCATCAAAGGATGAATGGGTAGACACACTGGGGTCCATCCGTACAACAAATACTCTTCAGTCATAAAAAGGAATGACTCACTGAGTCACGCGACCACATGGATGAACCTTAAAAACATTACTCTCCGTGGAAGCAGCCAGGCACAAAAGGTTCCATTTATATGAAATGTCCACCTGTGGAGGTGAGCTGAACCGTTGGATTCATGAACAGGTGACTTTGAAGCCAGACATCATGCACCTGGCGGTGAGGCTACAGGACGGAGGACGGGACAGCATCAGAGCCCGCAGGTCTGGGGTGACATAGCCCTGGGTGTCAGCAGCAGCTCTACCTTTCATGGTCCCTGTGGCCTTGGGCCAGTCACTCCATTTCTTTAAGCCTCAGTTACGTCATCTGTAAAGTGAGGAGAGTATCCGCGCTCCCCTTATTCCATCGGTGAGGGAGATGATGGAACCGGTGGGAAGGTCTTGATTCTCTCTGAACACAAGCACAGGTGGCAGAATCAGGCGGGCGTCACTTGGAGAAGAGAAAGTAGCTGTTGGTTTTGGTTTTGTTTTTTTTTCATGGAGAAGTGGCCAGGCAGGCAGTGCTGGGCAGCGGTCAGCGCCTTGGGCCAGGACCTGCTCCTCTGTCCGCATCGCAGAGGGAGTGAGGCAGGAACCCAGGCGGCAGACGTCTGGGCAGCGGTCTGTCCAGCGCTGACCTGCTTCTTGCCAGAGTCCTGGACATCAGAGCCCGAGAGAATATCTGAGTTTCTCCTGTGCCCAGACACTGGGGAACGTGAGAGTGAGGAGGCAGCCTGGTGGGGATGGGGGCATCCGGACCCTCCTGCCCACCACATATCTCCAGTTTTCTCTGCTTTATTTGCAGTTGCTGTGTTTCATTTAGTAACAGGCCCTCCTGCCAAAGCAACACTTTATTTTTTTAACTTTTTTTTTAATTTAAAAAAGAATTTTTTGTTAGAAGTAGTCTTTTTGTTGGCGGGGGGGGAACAGGACTTTATCGGGGAACAGTGTGCACTTCCAGGACTTTTTCCAAATCAAGTTGTTGTCCTTTCAGTCTTAGTTGTGGAGGACGCAGCTCAGCTCCAGGTCCAGTTGCTGTTTTCTAGTTGCAGGGGGCACAGCCTACCATCCCTTGCCAGGAGTTGAACCGGCAACCTTGTTGTTGAGAGCCCGTGTTCCAACCAACTGAGCCATCCGGGAGCTCAGCGGCAGCTCAGCTCAAGGTGCCGTGTTCAATCTTAGCTGCAGGGGGCGGAGCCCACCATCCCTTGCGGGACTCGAGGAATCAAACTGGCAACCTTGTGGTTGAGAGCCCACTGGCCCATGTGGGAATCGAACTGGCAGCCTTTGGAATTAGGAGCACGGAGCTCCAACCGCCTGAGCCACTGGGCCGGCCCCAAAGCAACACTTTTAAATGGTCGGTCACTTGCAACCGCGTTTTAAAGCGCTTGTCTTAAATAAGGAAAGAGTGAGTCTCAAGGAAGGGAAGTGGCTCGTCCAAGGCTCTGAAGGGCTCGCGTTCAGTGAGAAGCCATGTATCAGAGTCCGTGCTGATCATCTTGTCCGGGTGCCCAGATGCCCAGTTACCCCAACCCAGTGGAGCCGACACCACTCGGTGAAGCAGACTCTCTCCAGTGACTGGCACGCAGACTGATCTCCCTGCCACAGGAAGCCTTGGGGTCCACATTCCACCCCGCAGAACCCGCTGTGTTCTGCTCTGTCCAGTGTCCCTCTCTGGTAAGGGCACCGTCTTTGCATCACTTAACCCTGCCTGTCAGATCTCAGGGACCTTCCTGCAAGTTCCCCTCCTCCCCAAACTGCAGGCCACCTCTCCTTGCACACAGCAGGTACTCAGCACCCACATACCTGGGACTTCCTAAGAGAAGTTGAGACCTGGGCTCAGCACGGCAGAGTGGGCATTTGGAAACGGAGCCCTGATACATGACCCAGCCCGCTAAGAACCCACCCCTAGCCCAGGGACCAAAACCCTCTGTGGTCGCCCTGCCTCCGGCTGTGCTCAGCCCTCAGCTTTTGCCTCTCCAGTCTGGCCTCCAGTTGTGGCCACACTCTGCTGCCACTGGACCTTTGCACATGCTGGCCTCTTGGTTTGGAGAGATCCCGCCTCTCCTCACCCGGCTAGCACCCTTCCTTCAGTTAGGCCAGGCAGCTGTGTGTTTTGTGTCCTGTCCTCCAGGGCTCTTCTCTCACCCAAGTCTGTCATTATCTCGTCTCCCTCACCAGACGTGAGTTGATGTGTGAGGACTTGTCTGTCCTCACCTGTCACTGGGTCCCCAGGAGTGGACGAAGCTAGCCACAGGGACGTCAGCGCTACTCAAATGGCCTCAGGAGGCAAGCAGCCTGGAACAGCAGGCCGTCACGAGCCAGACTACCTGGAGCTGTGTGTGCCCCTCGTCACCCGGCCATTGTGTGGATGTTGGTAAGTCAGGAGCTAGTTGTCACTCTGGAATGACAAGGGTCTTTCCGTTGCCAGCCTGTGAGCAATCGTAGAGCACAGGTAGGGAGCATGTCCATGGCCAAGGCACTTGACCTCCCTGAGCCTCAGTTTCCCCATCTATAAAATGGGGATCATGATTCTCGTCCCACCTGACAGGGTTGGTAAATAGAGGCATCTGGGTGAAGGGTTCATGCCTGGTGTTGGGAGCATTCAGTAAACGTGTCCCCGTTTTAATACAGGGCCCGGACCCCCTGGGAATAGGACCGCACAAGGTACTAACCACAGACCCCAGTGTCTCCTGCCCACACCACTCAGGACAGCAAAGACCCCCAAGGGGTGAGGTCTAATGCTGAGGCTTTGGTGTCACTTCAGCGCTGCGATGGCCCCTTTGAAGGTGCCGAGACTGATGGCCCCTTTTTTGGCCTATGTGGAGCTTGGCCTGGGAGCTGGCACCCTGTCACTGGGGCGTGACCAGGGGAGAGGGCCTCCCCTCTGAGGCCTGGGGCTTTGTGCCGGCCGGCCCGTGTGCTGGCTGGGCGGCCGGAGACAATGGGGGGCTGCGGCCAGCAGGGCTGGCATAGCGGGCTGGCAGGGAAGCGGAACCTTCCTGTACCTCCGCCCTCGCGAGAGAAACCTAATCCGGGGGGAGCAGGGCCGCAGCCCGGGGTGGGGGCGCCCCTTCAGCCTTCAGGCTGCAGTGTGTGTTCACGGTAATTTGAGGGCTTCCACTGGGGGGTTCCCGATCATTTGATGTGGCAATTAGCGAGGGGACTTTTGTCGTCCGGAAAGACACAGCCGCCCACTTCAATCACCCTGTTTATGCCCCGCAGAAGCCAAACAGCCCCGGCGCAGATAACGGGTGGACTTCAAACGGCCCCAGGTCGGTGGCTTCTGGAACTGCCAGGCTGCACTGCGCCCTCCGCCTTTTATGCAGCCAAAGCGTTACTTTTCCCATGAGAAGTTCCGGCCCTAATGGCATCGGATGACATAGGCAGGCGCTCGCCCACCCAAGCCCTTTTTATGTGGGTACCTGGCTCTGGAGGTGGGTGGGGGAAGGGCTAAGTCCTTTCTCCCTGATTCAAAGGGTTTGTTGTCCCCCCCAAGTGGGGCAGGACAGGTGTCCCCTGGATGCCCACGAGGGCCTGGGTCCCTGGCCCTGTGCGAGGGTGGCAGCTCAAGACTTGGGCTTTGCTTTCCCTCATGCTCATAGGGGGTCCTCCTTTCAGAGCAAGTTCTACTGTGGCTCAGACGACGATGACGACGATGACATTATCAGCCTCAACTGTTTCAGAGCCCAGTGGGTGGTGCCAGGTCCCGTGCCAGCATGGCACCTGTGCCTCAGCCTGGAGACAACCTCTCCCCAACACCTGCTGGTTTACAGACCCATCTGGAGAAGGTTTCGGGATTTGCCCGAGGTCACACGTCATCTGGCAGCTGGAGCAGCTGAGCCCAGGGAAGGGAGGCCCATGAGAGTCCACGGACGGGCACACATCCTGCCTGCGGCCCTGGCTCCTGGGGCTGAGGATAAATCGAGGGCCTGCTCAGCCTCGTCACCGGGAAAACAGACCTTCTTCCCAAACCTTGACTGTTGCTAGAGCACGAGGGTGTTTTGAGGGTCGAGCAGAGAAAGGCCTAGCCCAAGCTCAAGCTCAGCAATTAGTACAGCTCTGTCACTGTCCCTCTGGGCGTCAGTTCCCTCCCCTGGGAATTGGAGCACCAGAGGGAGAACAGATGCAAAGTGCCCAGCTTGATGCCCGCCGGGGTTTACCCCATGTCGGTCTTCCCCTGCGCGCCGCACTCTCCTAGGCCGGCCTCTGACGTCTAACCCCAGGTCCCGCACAGGCTGCGTGAGCAGGATTGGACAGGTGGGGGAAGAAACCGGCTGCAGGGACATCGGTGCCCACCTCGTCCCAGCCAGGTGCCGCCTGAGGGCTCATACAACAGACACAGACACGCCCTTATTGATTGGTGGAATCAATTCACGTGTTCATCCGTTGATGGATTCATTCCTTCTAGACCACCCAGGGTGCCATGCTGCTGGGGACAGGTTGGTGACAAGACAGAAGAGGGACCTACTCTGCCAGAAGTCATACTTGGACGGGGTGATTCCAAGCGACTTCTGAGTAGTGGCCTCGTTCAACGTCACAACTGCTGGTGGAACTGGAGGGAACTGGGCCCACCCCCTACCCCTGGGGCCATGGTGCAGCAGTAGAGGTAACAAAATAAACAAGGGGAGCTCGCTGGAGCACCAGCTGGCGGGCTTCCTGGAGGGGATCATTGTGGCCCCTTGGACTTTCGTGGATGGTCCTCTGCCGTAGGCCGGGGCCTCTGCCTGGACACACAGACAGGGCTGCTCTCCCCAGGCCTCAGTCGGCTCTGGTCCTGGTTTCTTTATTCAACATCCTCAGCCACGTTGGGTGGCTGGAGTGTCAGCCCAGGGGCTCGAGTTCCTTATCCACAGGGCAGCAGCTGTGTGCTGAACCCCCAGGCCGTGTCATGGTCTGGGAAGGAGACAGAAAACAGGGGTGAGGACCCAGCTCTGTGACTTGCTTGCTGTGTGACCCTGGGTAGGAAGCCACCCTTCTCTGGGCTGGCAATTTCTCTCTTCCTGATACCCAGAGAACAAATTGTCAGTGAATGAGGAGGTGGGGTGCTAATCTGGGGCTCTGACCCCAAAGCCCAGGCACTTTTCCCTCCCTCCCCTGCCCCCCCTGTGTGGCAGCCCCTCTCCAGCCCTCCCCATCCCCCGCAGCCCCTTGCCAGGTGCAAGGGCTCAGTCCCACCACAGGGAGCTGGTGCCCAGCTAGTCCTGTTCTCTGCCCCAGCAGGGGCCTCTGCCCTCCTCTCCCTGCACCCCACCCAGCCACTCCCACGCATGCTGGTTTCTTCCAACATTTAGGCCTCAACCAGAAGTCACCTGCTCAGAGCAGTTCTTCCCTGACCTAACGTCACCCTGTCCACCCCATCCGCTGGGTCTAGCTCCTCATTCCTTGTGCACGGCACCCACTTGGAACCAACTCTCACTCGTGGGACGGGGTTGGAGGGGACAGGGACCTTGCGAGTCAGTCAGGCACCTCCAGCCCTCAGAACACACCCAGCGAGATGCGAGCGTGACACTGATTGACAGGTCATGCCCCAAGGGGGACAGTGTGGGGAATGTTTTTGGAGGGGATTTGATCCTGTCCCTGAGCTCGGAAAAGCAGAAAGATGGGCATTTTTCAGCTTGTACAGAAGATAGCAAAAGGTGGGCAGGCCACTTACAAACCGCAGGCTCATGCATTCCAGCTCCTTCCCTGTTCGGGCAACACGATCACACTTGGGACTCGAACGGTGGTTTTGAATGTTTAGTTAAGGTCCGTGAGAGACCTGAGCAATGACAGACCTCCCAGCCTGCAGCCGGTGATGGAAAGGAGACACCACAGCACAACCTGCCGGGGGCCCATCGCCTTTTCCACAGCTCTGCCCACCTCTGTCTGCGTGATCCCACCCCAGAGCCCAGGGAGGCGTGAGGCCACGGCCGGCGATGCCACCATGCTCCTGGCCCCAGGCACACGAGCCCCAGCCCAGACTGACCACTCGCCAAGGGGAGTGTCCCTTCCTAATTTCAACATTGCCAAAATGTGGGGCCTGGGCCCCAGCCCTGCCCGGCCTGCCCCCAAGGAGATAGCCTGAAGACCCTGCCTGGGAGGGTGGCCCTGGCAGGAAGGACTAGGAGGAGAGTTGGAGGAAAGGCCCTGCCATCCACTCATCCACTGGGTGAGTCCACAGGCGTCAAGGGTCACCCCAGGGGGCATGGGGTCGGGCAGGGTGCTGGTGTCTTCTTGGTCTGGGTGGTGATTTGTTTCACGGGTGACATCTCACAACTCATCATTAAATGGTCCAAGCGAGTGAATGGGTGCCTGGGCTCCTGGTGGGTCCAGGGCTGGCTCTGCCCCTTGCTCTGTGTTGGGGCAGCTCACCAACATCTCCCTTTCTCATCTGTGAAATGGGAAGACGGCACTGCTTCCCTCCTGGGTGGTCGTGAGGATCCCACGGGGTGGTGTTTACGGAGAACAGGGGACAGAATGAACAGAGCTGCTGCTCCCACCCCCACCCCCTACTGTCGTCACTGGTGTCACATCAAATGCCAGCAAAGGGCTTGGCCTCGCTCTGCCGGGCTGCCACTGAGCTTCTGTTGCTTGGAGGGGAAGCGGAGGCCTTCTCAGCTGACCACAGGCTGGGTATGGAGGACAGGAAGGTGACAGGCCAGGGAGGTGCCCAGAGGTACAGCCTGGCCGGCTGGATCTCTTAAAGCCAACTCCGACGTTAGCAAGGCTTCGGGGCCTCAGGTACCCTGGGGGGTGTTGATACCGCTGGTTGGTTGTGAAAAGGGCAGTAACAGGGCCCTGGCAGCCCAACCCCCAGGACACCAGGGAGTTGCTGGTAGCTGCTGCGGCTTCTTTATTGATCAGTAAAGTCTTCTGCATTCTATCCCCACAGAAAGGCTCCTGGGAGGGGACGTCCCCCAGGGACAGGCCTTTGACACCTTGGGCCGGGCTGAAGTCGCTGGCCTTTGAGCATGTCTCTAAGACAGCAATTTGTCACTTCATTATGAGTTTGATGGATGAGCACGGGTGGGACAGTCATCCCCTGGGAGGAGCAGCAGCTCCTGGCCCACCCGCCTGAGGCTGGAAAAAGGCCGCTGCCCTCATGACAGAACGTTTTCTTACCGCCCGCCCGCCGGGTGCCTGTGACACGTCCCCTCAAAGGAAATGCAGTCACTGCAGAAGCGATTCACCATCAGTCTTTTTGTGGCGCTGAGGTCGGCTTTTATTTGGCGGTTGAAGAAAGGGCCACCGGCTCCTTGTTGTCTCTGGGAATGCCGTCCCCGTGGGCCACCAGCTGCCCAGCCAGCACGCACGAGGCCACTCTTCATTTTGATGAGGTTTCAAAAAGCCCTGGCTGCAGCCGGGGACCACCACCTCACCCTGGTCCCACGCCCAGGGCTGTGCTTGATTCTGGAAGACAGGAAGAGGCCCCTGCATCACAGCGGTACCCAAGAGAGCACCAGGTCCCCAAAGTGCCCTGTGCCCACCCCATGGTAATTGAGTCATGAATTGGATCGTTGGTCGATGGCATCTTTCTCCTGCTAAAATGTAACCTCCACGTGGGCTGTTCCTATTGGCATTTGGTTCCAGCCATTGTTCCCCACCCCCCTTTGGGTTTGCTTTGCTGGGAAGACCCTATCAGGCTCCGAACGCTCCCTTCTTTTCTGGTCTCCACAAGGGCTGGGTGCACAAGTCGACACATTTGCCAAAACCCACAGGACTGGACACCACAGAGTGAATTGCACTGTGTGTAAATTTAAAGAATGGTTACCTCTATTGTGGAGGGAGGCAGGGTTGGAAGCCAGAGTTCTCCGAATATGCCTCCTGTGGTAGGTGAAATAAAGCCCCCCAAAGATGCCCACATCCTAACCCCCAGAACCCAGGAATATGTGACCGTACGGCAGTAGGGACTTTGCAGGTGTAATTGAGTTGTAGATCCTGAGATGGGAGATTGTTCTGGATTCCCCGGGTGGGGCCAGTGTCATCACATGTCCTTATAAGAGGGAGGTAGGAGGGTCGGAGTGAGAGGAGCTGTGACAACAGGAGCAGAGGTCGGAGTGATTTGGGAAAGGGCCACGAACCAAGGGTGCAGGCGGCCTCGAGAAGGAAACACATGGTTCCCTAGAGCCTCCAGGAGGGACTGACCCGGAGAGCTTGGTTTTAGGACCTCTGATCTCCAGAACTGCGCTGTTTTAAGCCACCAAGTTTGTGGTCTTTTGTTTCAAGAGCCATAGGAAATGCGGACGATCTTGTTTGGTAAATCTGACTTTGGAACCAAGGACGTATTCCATGAAAATAACAATAACAACAACAAAAACCCAGATTGAATTACAAAAGGAGTCCCTGAAAGTCAAAAATAAAGTGGAAAAGCAAAGGTCGCTGCAGGCACCAGACCCTGATGTGGGAATAGCTGCTGTCTGGTCCCAGGGCTGAGCCCACGCTCACCACGTTCAAGGCACCTGATGACCCAGGCACTGCAGAGACTCCCCCTCCACCGAAACCCCCTCACTAGTAAGGAAACAGGCAGGATGAGAGTGGGGCCACCCACCTGGAGACTTTGTCCCACCTCCCGCTGGAGCAGAACGCAGCCCTATGCCTGCTCCTGGCAGCTCAGCGGGATTTTACAGACTTGATTTGCAAATGCAATCAAGTCCCCTTCTGAGTCCCCTTCTTGACAGAGGGCCTTATGGGACAGCTGTGACCTGCTGCATGGTGGGGGTTGCCCAGAAGGTGGGGGTTTCCCTGTCCAAAGCCAGGCTCCAGCTCCAGCACTTCCCAGAGCAGACCACTCACTCCACGGGCCTCGGGTGCTGCTGTGAGCAGGACACACGGAGCTGGTGGGCACATATCCCAGAGGGGACATGGGTGAAGTGTTTGGTGTGATCAGTGCAAGGGGCAGGCAGTGTGCAGGCTTGCTGCTCCCACTGGGGTGGTCGGGAAAGCTTCTCTGAGGCAGTGATCACGTGTGATAAAACGCCCCCTGCCTCTCTCTTGTAAGGACATCTGTCGTTATCTTTAGGGTCCGCCTGGGTAATCCAGGATAATGTCCCATCTCAACATGTTTAACTTCATCAGATCTGCAAAGTCCCTTTCCCTATAGGTGGCCACATTCACAGGTTTCAGAGATTTGGTCCTGGATGTTTTGGGGGCCTTAGCTCAGCCGACCGCAGCTCGGTTATGGGCCGCCACACATAAGGAGGTAACCTCCGTGAAGGCAGGGATTCCATTTTTTTCTTTAGGTACGGTAAATGCACAGATGATGAGGGCACACCTTGGTGATTTTCAAACTGAACACATTTGTGTTCGAGAATCAGAATGTTCCAGCACCAGAGGCCTCCCTCAGGAAGCTGGGTTTCACGTGTGTGTCTGTTATGTTTGCTACAATATTCTTGGAACAGAGCTGGGCCCCAAGCAGCATTCAGTGAATAATTGGAAAGTAAGATGGATTCGGAGTTTGGGGGAGGCAGCGTGATGTGAGGACAGGCTGATAGGAGTCTACGCAAGTCTCCATTTCTCTGAGCCTCAGCTTTCTCAAATGGAGGTTTTCAATAGCTCCTGTTGTACAAGATGTGGGCAGAATTAAGTGATATGAAACATGTAAAGCCCCGGCACAGAGCCTGGCACACAGTAGGTGTTCAGCATGTGTGACCATGAGTGCACTCCTTCCACCTGGTGAGCGCTGAAGGGACCCGAGAAGAGGGAACTCTGAGCGCAGTATGGGGTGGTGTGTCATGGAGAAGATGGCGTGGATGTTGACGCTTAGGGCGTGGCTGACAGCAGTCTGGGCCATCGGGGGGAGCTCTTGCGTGCCCTTAAAAGCTCCCCACTATGAGGAGGACAGCAGCCATGCTGTTGAGGTGTAGGGCAGCCGCCAGGCTCCGCAGGGCTTCTGTCAACCCCTTAGCTAGACGCCCCAGGGCTGTCTTGATGGGCTGACTTTCTCCCCGTCTTGGGTGGCCCAAGGAAAGTCCTCTTGCACGCACAGCCCAGGGTTACCTGAATACTATACTGAACACCATGAGTCACTGCTCACCTAGAGCCAGGAACTGGACAGGTGAAGAGCAGACAAGAGGTGACGTGGTGTGAAGAAAGGTGGACGGAGACGAGGCAGGCACTTGGAGAAAATATGGTTTCCTCTACAAACGAACTGTACGTGAGGTAGGTTTGCCTCCTCACCCAGCTGCGAAGGTCTCTGATTTCACTTGATTGACAGGAGCCTTTACCTGTGGCTTCTGTGTCTCCCGGTTGGTCTTTGTCCCGTGTAACTCCCATTGGCGACTGTGCTTCGTGTGTTCCTGAGGGTCAGCTAAGCCCAGGCTCTGCGGTCACCTGATGGAAGGCTGCTGGTCGAAATCCAGTAAGCCACCCTCTCCCCTTTCTCTTCCTCTGCCTCAGTCCGCTGGAAGTCACTGACCCACCGGTACACTGGGGTAAAAACAACTGGGCGTTTCCATTTTGTCATTCAAAGAATCGTTCAAAGAAAAGGAAGTAATTTTTTTTTTATAGGAACACATCACACCCAGTTTTCTAAATATTTACACACCACCTGTGTCTCTGCCCTTAGAGCACATGGTCTCTTGTGTTCCATTAAAAACACATCTGGTCGGTTTGGCTGAGCAGAGCCACCCGGCCAGGCCCTTCTCTCTGCCCCCAGAGCACTCGGAACACCTAATGCCACTGCCAGAATACATGTGAGGTATCCCCCGGGCAGGGCTCCGTGAGGCCAGGAACAGCCTGTCACACCTGGATGAGATGTCCTCCAATGGCTCCTCTTCACACCTGGAATAGTATCCACAGTCCTTACGAGGTCCTATGTGGTTGCCCCCCACATCAGTCTTGCATCTCAGCACCACCACTCACTCCCGTATTAGTTTCTTGTGGCCGCTGTGACAGATGACCATAAACTTAGTGGCTTAAAACAGTAAGAATTTATCTTCTCATGATCGAATGCCACAAGTTCAAATTCAAGGTGTTGGCAGGGCCGTGCTCCCTGCAAGGCTCCAGGGGAGGATCCTTCATTGTCCCTTCCAGCCCTTGGCTTGTGGCCCCATAACTCCAATCTCTCCCTCCATGGTCACGTGGCCTCCTGTTCCTCTCTGTCTCTCCTCTGTGTGTCTCTCTTCTAT
The DNA here is from genome assembly GCF_004115265.2 of Rhinolophus ferrumequinum. Lineage (NCBI taxonomy): Eukaryota > Metazoa > Chordata > Mammalia > Chiroptera > Rhinolophidae > Rhinolophus > Rhinolophus ferrumequinum. The sequence goes on from NC_046294.1 coordinate 3,350,201, forward strand.
GGACATGTGTGATTGCACGTAGGGCCCACCCAGGTAATCCAGGATAAATCCTCATTTCAAGATCCTTAACTTCATCACACTTTTTTTTGCCATATAAGAGATTCTCACAGGTTCCAGGAACTAGGACGTGGACATATCTTTGGGTGAGGGCACATCCAACTCCACGCACACCCCAATGTTCACACAACCCCACCTCCCTGACCCCTGGTGTTCCTCAAACACATGAAGCACACTTCCAAGGTCCTTCTCCCCTCTGATGGACTGCCCTTCCCCACCCCCAGCCCAAGTGGCTTGCTCTAGCCCTTTAGGCAGGACTTAAAGGTAGCCTCCACTCTTTCTAAAGCAGAAATACCTGGCCTTTCTCCATCCGTTTTCTTGGGTTAATTATATCCTGACTTGATCATATTCGTTTGTTTATTTTTTAATTTCTTGTCTCCCTCAACCAGCATGAATGTTCCACGGGGCAGGGGAATCATTTCTGTAGCACAGGTGAGCATTGTGGCACTAGAGTGATGGTGTATGCAGAGTGATGGTGTATGCCCATCAGGGACCCTGGCCCTTTCTATCTTTCTGCTCCTCCTTCCTCAGCATGCGACTTCCTTTCTTGTGGTCTCATGATCCAAGATGGCTGCTCTAGCTCCATCTATCGTGTTGCCATCCCAGGCAGGAGAAGAAAGGACAAAAGGGATTTTTCTGAAAAACCCCATCCAGTAACTTCTGCTCAGATCCCAAGGGCTGCATCATCCCACAGGGCTTCTGTTTACTAAAGAAAGGGAGGAGGCATGGAGGAGGCAACTGGCAGCCTCCACACATCTGGGGATCGAAGCCCAAGTCCTCTAATTCTGAGCACCCATGAATCTTAGGAATCTAATCAAGGATTAGACCAGTTGCTTCAATTCAAGGTGGTATCCAGGGATGTGGGGTCAGAGGAAAGAGCACAAGAATGGAAGCCAGGAGCCTGGGATGCCAGTTTGGACTCTACCACTCATTGCTTTGTGACTTTGGGTCAGTCCCTCCCTTTTCTATGCCTGTAAAGAGGGAATTGGAAAAGGTCTCCAGCAGTAGGTGTAACTTAATCTTCACCATCATCATCATCTTCTCCATCTTTGTCATCATTTTCTTCTTCACTATCGTCTTTACCATCTTCACCACCACTATCTCCATCATTATCACCACCGTCAGCACCCCGCACCTCCTGGGCACCTACTGTATACCAGACATTGCACAAGTCATCTCACTTAATCCTCACTGTAATGGTGCCAGGAAGCACAAGTTTCTACCACCACTTCCACTTTTAAAATAAGGACACTGTGTCTCACGAAGGATAAGAGACCTGCCACCGGCATATGGCTCGGAAGTGCCAGAACCGAAATGCAAACCAAATCTGGGTGTCTCCAAATGCTCAGTGCAGTGTTCCCTCTGTGAGGTTCCATCCTCAGCTGCCACCCACCCCGTGACCCGTGACCCGTGACCTGGGGGACCTTGAAGCCCTGACCTCACCCAAGTGCTGACAGAGCCTCCATGCGAATTGCTTCATAGCCAAATAGCCCTTCCCCTCCCACTCCTTTGCCTCCCAAGGCTTGAGACAGGAGCCCATTCCTTTCTTGCAGTTGGGATGAGAGGGCTCCCTGCTTCAAAGTCAGCCTTCCCATGCAGGGCCTGTCTATTGATGATGCCAAATTATCAAAGGGCCACATCAAAGCCTGCCAAGGTGGCTTTCAAAAAGGCAATTTACAAAACAAAAAAGGAAGCCTGGGCTGTGGGGAGTGGTGGGGCCAGGTTGGTGAAGCCCTGCTCAAAAATGTTGGCTAAGCAGTTGGTTTTGCGGCTCAAGGTGAGAAGTCACAGAGCCACTCCCCAGGCCAGCATCATCAGCACCTTCAGACTTGGGGACTTGACTCTAGGCTGCTCCTGCCCACATGGGACTCTAGGTACTGGGAAGGGGAGCCTCTAGCTCTGTGGGAGCAGGGGAACCGAGTAAGGTGCAAAGCCTGCTCCTCCTCTGAACTCCGAGGGTGGCTGTGGCTCCCTTGGCCCAGCGTCAATGACCTGGTTGCAAGTGGCCCAGGAGTCCCTAGGAGTAAGGCCCTAGGCCTGTGGCTCTTTGCAGTTGCCATCGGGGTGCTACAAGGTGGCTCCGAAACTTTCCCTCTCCTTCTAGCTCACTGCTGGGCCAGCAAGGCCCCCCTGGCCCCTCCTGGTGAGGAGCCAGCTGCTGCTAAGTGCAGCACCAGGACTGGGCTCCTCTCGGGGTCCCCCACCCTGAAAGTCAGGCTTGTCTTGTAGCCCACCTTCTACTTGCCACTGCCAGCAGGTATAGTTTTCTGAGAACTTAAAAGAGGCTAAACACTGGAATTATCATTGTGACCATCATCCTCACCATTATCACCATCACCATCATCACCACCATCATCACCACCATCACCATCATCACCACCATCACCATCACCACCATCACCACCACCACCACCATCACCACCATCACCATCACCACCATCATCACCACCATCACCATCATCACCATCATCACCACCATCATCACCACCACCATCACCACCATCACCACCACCATCACCACCATCACCACCATCACCACCACCACCACCACCACCACCATCACCACCACCATCACCACCACCACCACCACCACCATCACCACCATCACCACCATCACCATCACCACCATCATCACCACCATCACCATCATCACCATCATCACCACCATCATCACCACCATCACCACCATCACCACCATCACCATCACCACCATCACCACCACCACCACCATCACCATCACCACCATCATCACCACCATCACCATCATCACCATCATCACCACCATCATCACCACCACCATCACCACCACCATCACCACCATCACCACCATCACCACCACCACCACCACCACCACCATCACCACCATCACCACCACCATCACCACCACCACCATCACCACCATCACCACCATCACCACCACCATCACCACCACCATCACCACCACCATTACCACCATCACCATCATCACCACCACCATTACCACCATCACCACCATCACCACCACCACCACCATCACCATCACCACCATCACCACCACCATCACCACCACCACCACCACCACCACCATCACCACCATCACCACCATCACCACCACCACCACCACCATCACCACCACCATCACCATCATCACCACCATCACCATCACCACCATCACCACCATCACCACCATCACCACCATCACCACCATCACCACCACCACCATCACCACCATCACCATCACCACCATCACCACCACCACCACCATCACCACCATCACCACCATCACCACCACCATCATAACCATCATCATCTTCACCATCACCATCATCATTCTCTTATTGTTGTTGTTAGCTAAGATCACGTGTACTCTCTGCCAACACTATTATATGGATTAAGTCATTGATCCTGACAACAGCCCTGCAAGGTGGATGACTTTATCATGACACTCATTTTATAGATGGGGAACTGAGGCCCAGATTGGGTAAATAGCAGGGCCCAAACCACTCAGCTGGTAAGTGGCAGAGCCAGGACTGGAACTCAAGTCTGTCTAACTCCAAACATCTGCTCTGTGGCTTTTGGATTCTGCCTAATGCAGGGCCGACCCCCTCAGACGCCATGCTGGACTTCACTCTGGATGGAAAGTTGGTGCAATGAGCAAGAATATGAAGGCTTCTGTAGAACCATCCTCTCTTATCCTGAAAGGACAGAGACAAAGCACCTGGCTGAGGACACATGGACCTGGGACTTCCTGGGGCATTATGGGGGCTGCCTCTTGGTGAGTGTGAGAAATTTTGCAAAGCAGCAAAAGCATCCATTGGTCACCAGGCTGGGAGCTACAGCCTGGGAACCCGTCTGTTCAGGGGTTGTGTGTTGATCACGGAGAAAAATGATTATGCTAATAACCCATATACAGAGGGTGCCAAAAAAAATGTATATGCATTTGAAGAAAGGAAAAAACTGTATTAAAATGGTAATACTCAATATATATCGATAACAAAAGTTTAATACAAATCACGTTTGACTTTTGCAATTAGAATCTTTTGACCGAACATCATTCTACACATTGCTACCGTGATTCAATTCAACTTCAGAAAGTAATACATAGATAACGTCTCTTAAAATGTGTACATTTTTATGACACCCTCTGTATATGGTTTAATTATGTGTGTATATATATATATATATATATCTAATTATGTATATATATATTATATATATATAATTATATATATATATATTAATTATGTATATATATATATACAGATATATATAGATATATATATCAAGGGTAAATCAAGGATATCTATCTATTTATATATCTACGATTATATATATATTTATATATCTATGAATGTATGTATACTCGTAGATATGTAAATGTATAGATATCCTTGATTTAGCCAAGGAACTGGCTCCTGTGATTGGGGGGTAGCAGGTCTGAAACCCGTAAGGCCAGCAGCTGGAGGGTCTCAGATTGCTCCTACCTGGGAGACCACATTGGAACGCTTCTGTAAGAGTCCATCTCCTGGACAGATACCCTGTTGGCCCTGGAGGGGTGGAGGTGGGTGTGCCCTGGGCAGAGGCTTGGGGTTACTCTGCTGGAGGGTATGGCCTCCCTTGCGTACTGGACTCTCCTGGCTCACTGTCTTGGGGGGCAGCCTGGCAGCCCGGTTTGGGCACAGGCTCTGAAATCAGCTCCCCTGTGACCAGACTCTAGGTGCCCGACCTCGCAGCTGAGGACACTGCCCTCAACGTCGCCAGCATCCTCCTCTGTAAAACGGGAATTATGACCACAGCGTCGCTCTCTGGAGGGACTGCCTTGAGTCGGGTGTTCAGAGGAGAGCCTGGCACAGAGCAAACGTGTCTTCAGTGCTGGCTGCCTTCTGCCCACACGATTTTTGTTTGGATTTTGTTTGGACTTTGTTTGGATTCACACATTCAATTCTGACAACAGCCCTGCGAGGCAGGCACCACTGTCATCGCCCCTATTTTACAGACAAGGGGCCAGGGTTGTGTTGTTCCCGCTGCTACTGGTGCTGCTGCTGCTGCTGATGGTGCTGTTGGTGCTGGCGGTGTTACTGGTGGTGCTGGTGGTGCTGGTGCTGCTGTTGCCCTTTGTTGGTGGTGTTGCTGCTGGTGGTGTTGCTGTTGCTGTCGGTATTGCTATTGTTGCTGGTTTTCGTGCTGTTGCTGTTAGTGTTGCTCTTCCGCTTTGCCGTGGTGGTGGTGTCGGCTCCTGGTAGGAAGCTGGTGGCCGGCTGCCCGTGAGCATTGCATTCACATCTGCCGTCAGGCCCCGGAGGGTGCCTCCGCTTGGCTCCATGTGACCCCACCCGGCCCTGCTCTTCCTCCCACTGCAGAGGTTCTGGAAAAGCCCAGAGCTGCCAGGGAGGCAGTGGAGGAGGGGCTGCCTCTGCCAGTGGGCGCTGTGGGCCGGCCTGGCATGCCGGGCTGTTCAAGGTGCGCCAGACTGCAGCTGGCCCCCCGCCCCCGGCCCTTTCTTCTCTCTCCTTTTTGTTCAGGCCCTTTTGATTTGGGAACAAGGCCCCTTTATGTGGCGCTGGGCCTGGATAGGCCTCTCCGTCCCACCCAGGGCTGGGGATTTCCTTTTCATCTGGTGCTAGGAGCCCCAAGCTCGGAGCGAGACAGCAGGAGGGGTTTGGTGGTGTCACAAAACCTGGGTGACTCAGCTTTCAGTGGGGCATTGTGGCCCCGCAGCTTTGATATTTTAAGTGGGAATGGCAACAAAGGGGAGCCAGGGGTAGTGGGAAGGTAATGCTGCTCGCGAGGCCTCTTAATGGCACGGCCTTCTCAGGCTTGTCCGCTGAAAGGAGACTCCTCTCCCAGGAGGACTATTCCATTTCGGTGGGAGGACTGGCCTGTGACCCCAGCCTCTTAAGGACGACATTGAGTAGGGCTGCCGTCTCGGGGTTGGGGGGGTCAGCCGCCAGCTTCTTGCCCCCACCCAGCCAGCTCCTCACCTGCCCTTAGTTCCCGAAGCTTCCCACAGGGTACAGGCTGCTCTGGCCAGAAGTTTCCAGGCAGAGAGGTGCTTGGTGGGCCTCGAGCCTCAGTTCAGTGAGTCAGCCCGGAGGGATGGGACCTCCAGGCCCCCAGCAGCTCGGGGAGCCTGACCAGACAGAAGGAACCTGGAGGGAGGTGGCCAGTGTGGACTCGGAGACATCATGTCCACACAAGACAGAGAGGACAGAACTCTTTCCCTTTGTTGTCACACTTGCCTATCAGTGGTGCAGGGCCAGGGCAGAAATTAACATGGATGGGACCTTTAGACTCTCTGGGCCTCAGTTTCCTCATCTGCAGAATGGAGATCCTAGGAGATCCTAGTCTCAACGGGGTGCTGTGAGGGTGAATGATTACTGCCCGCGCAGTGCTTAGAAAAGCACATGAGAAGTCGACAGCACAAATGGACTAGCTTTTGGGTGGTGATTCTGCATTTTTAAATCATCCCGTTTGCCTGCTTGCTGGACGTCGTGCAGGATGGCTTAGTGATGAAGAACACAGGCCAAGCCGTCCAGGTGCAAACCATGCCCGGGGGCCTCAGGCTGCGGAGCCCGGCTCGGCGTCAGGTCCCTTCTCTACTGAGGGGGCGTGGTGATCGGATTGACCCCATCGAGTTGTTGAAGGACCCACTGGGATACTCTGCCGAGAGGGTTTGCTGCCTTGCCTGGCCCCCACGTGCTGTTTCCGTGACGATGGTTTTGATGTGTGCCCGGAGGACTATGGGTGGATTAAGGTTGGTGGGAGGCAGGAGAGCCCAGTGGCTATGAGCCCTGGCTTCAGTGTCACACTCTTGGCTTCAGATCCTGGGGCTTCCTTTCCGTCGCCGAGCGACCTTGGGCAGGTCACTTTGCAGCTCTGTAAAATGGAGGTGCTGACACCTGCAGCTGCTTGCGCATTGCTGCGGGACTCAAGGTGATCGCACACGGTGCCTGAGGCTCTCAAGACCAGGCGAACGTGTTGTCACTGTCGGGAAGGGTGTGGAGATCCAGAGAATCCTGGGCAAACTGTCCGGGAGGCAAAAGTTCCTTCTGTTAGGTCAACGGAGCCTCTTTGAGGCAGACACCTTGTTCCAAAGAAGGTTATGGATTTAGGACATATGGAAGACCATGGGAAGGGTCCAGGAAATGCTGGAAGTCTGACCTTTCTGATGCTGATAACAGCTGACGTTTGTCACGTGCTTGCTGTGTCCCAGGCAATGTGCTGAGCAGCCCACTTACATAACACCCTGAATCCTCCCCCAGTGGGAAGAGCTGTCATTATCTCCATTTAACCAACGAAGCAACTGAAGCTTGCCTCCCTGTGAGCTGTGAGTTACAGGGCGGGCTTCAGAAGGACCCCATGTCTGTGCGTAACTAGGGAAGACAGCGCTGTGTGGTCACTCTGCGCACCACACGGTCTGTCCTGAGTGGCCAAGGATGCCCCACCGCCCCCACCCACCAGGCTGAGTGAGGGAGCGCCCCAGGACTGGGGACACTGAGACCCCGCCTGCCGGAAGGGCAGGGGACAGGGAGCCTCAGGATGCCCTGTGAACCAGTGGTCATGGCATAGGAGGCTCTCTGGTGTCCCTGGGCATCTGGGAAGCCCCTCCATTGGGGCCCATCACCCCGGCAGGGTCCTGCTGCGTGGGTGTGGTTCCCTGGAGGCTTTAAAAACACTGCAAGGTCTTTGACACCCTCTCATCGGGAGACGGGGTCTATGCCCCCTCACCTTGGATCTGGGGAGCTTGTGCCCACCGGTAAAACGCAGTGGGAGTGATGCTATCTGACTGCGCGGTGAGGGCAGAAATAGCGCTACGTCAAAGGGTACACATTGCAGGTATACGAATACGTTCTGAGGATCTAATGTATGACTGACTGTCGTTAATAACACCATGTTGTATATAGAAAGTTGCTGGGAGTGGATCTGAAGTGTTCTCACCACAAAATTAGAAAAAAAAAAGAGTTAACTATGTGAGGTGATGGATGGATTAATTGTGCTGATCTTGCAAATCAGTCCACGGTGGACATGTATATCACTTTACACACACACAATTATATTTGTCAATTATTCTGCAGTAAAGTTTTTAGAGGTGGGGGCGCTGCTGCATTTCCTGCCTCGTTCTCCTTCGGTACTGCTCCGGGAACTCCCTCCAGAACCCAGTGGCCACGTTGAGAGCAGCTCAAGCCACACAGCGGGCCATACACAAGCACTCCATCAGCTGACCCAGCGAGTCACCCCCAGCCAGGTGCTAGAAGATTCCAAGGGCGCAGCCATCCAGCTGCCCTTGGCCTTCTGGTCTCCCTAGCTTAGGCCCCAGACACTGGGAGGAAGGGACAAGCCACCTCCACTGTGTCCAGTACAGGTTCCTGTCCCATAGACTCTGAGAACACAGTAAAATGACTGATATGTGCTATTGAGTGTTGGGGCTGTTTGTTACGCAGCAGTGGAAGCTGGGATAGTCTTCCACTGGGGAGAAGAGACTTAACACCAGGCCCTTAGCTTGGGCTTTCCGACAGCCCCTTGATTCCTGCAGCCCAGAAGGGGCCTGCCGTGTAAATGGGGGTTCCATGGATGGACCAGAAACAAGGGTGTGCGAACACCCTACCATTACACACAAAACACTGTGTGTACATATACCTGGGTGTTTGGGTGAGGCAGGTCCACAGCGTCCTTCATATTCTCAGGAGGGTGGATGGGATGGATGGTGTACAAAGAAGCAGCTGTGATTCCTCTGTCCCTGGAGTCACACCCCTTTGCCATGTGACTCTGAAGCTCCTCCCACAAGAGGTGGAGCCTATTTCCTCAGACCACTCCTGAATCTGGTCAGGCCTTTGACTTATTTCTACCAGCAGAATGTGCCGAAGGGACAATGAGTAATTTTGGAGGCTAGATATTAAGGAGGCTTGTAGCTTCCACTTGTCATCTTGGGATGTGGCTCTGAGACCATGTGAGGCCTTGAGGCCGTGAGAAAGTCAGGGCCGGCTTGGAGGAAGAGGCCTCCTAGAGAACCCAGGGGACCCGGCCAAGAGCCAGCACTGACCACCCACGTGGTGGTGACGCGGGCTGGGCTCCCCAGCCCCAGTTGAACTGTCCGATGAATGCAGCCACAGGAGAGGCCCAAGCCAGACTCACCCAGATTGCCAACACCCAGAATTATAAGAAATAATGAATTGTGGTGGGTGTTTGTTTATTTTTTTTTAGTGTTACATTGTTTGCAAGCCACTGAATTTCAGGGTGGTTTGTTGCACAGCCAGAGACAACCACGATGGTGCGTGATCTTGACTCTGGCCTGTTTTGCCCTCCCAACCCCTCTGTGAGGCAGATGGAGCGGAACAGAAGTAATAATCAGAAACCTGGAGGCGGCGGAGGCGGGGGGTGTCAAACATACGTTGATGGGAGGAGATTTGATTTTGGGTGCTGAGCACACAATGCAATATATAGATGATGTATTATAGAAATGTACACTTGAAACCTATGTAATTTTACTAAGTAGTGTCATCCCAATACATTTAATTTAAAAATAATTTTTAAGAAACCAAACAAACCAACCTGTGGAGGGCCCTTCCTGTGGGCCAGGCACTGTTCTGAGCTCTTAGCCTGAGGGTACCCTTTAATCTTCAGGCAACCCTACCAGGAAGGTGTTATAGTGGTCTCTATTTTACAGGGCAGAGGCCAAGGCACAGAGAGGTTAAGGAAGCTGCCTGAGGCCACACAGCCAGCAAGCACAGAGCTGAAACTTGAATGCTGGCTGTCAGGTCTCCTAGAGATCTTAGGATATGCCACAACATACCAGCGCAAGAAAATAGTGGGCTTGCCTCACTCGCGGTCAGGCAGCTAGGAGGAAAGCCTCCTGCCTATCCTCTCACCCCATGGCTGCCCACTGATGGGGAGTGACAGGGGTGTGGACATTTGTGTGTTTAGTGTTTTGCAGGTGTGCAGTTATGCCTGAGATGGGGCCAACTTGCATTTTTTGGCTCCTGGTTTGTGATGTTCACCTTCATGAATTCATAGCTCATTCCATCCACCAAGAGTAAGAACTCTACCAGCTGGGATGCAGTGTGGTGTGGTGGGCAGTGCCCAGGGCATGGAACCAGCCAGCCATGGGCTACCAGGGGGCAGGGTACTGTCCTCTCTGGAAAGGTGATCCCAATCCCTTCTCGTACAGTCCGGGTGCCTGCGCTAGCGAGTAGGAGCGGGGCTCTGAGGCTTGGTTTCTCCATCTGTAAAATGGGAACAATAATGATAACGATCATACGTGTCCCTTGCAGGGCGACTGCATGGGAAAGGTTCCCTGCAGTGATGCCTGTGAGCGGATTGGCTACCATGGACATCATATAACAGTATGGGGTAGAATGGTGCCTCCCAAAAGATTTCTCCAAGTCCCCAATCCCAAACGTGTGAATGGGACCTTATTTGGAAAGAGGGTCTATGCAGATGGCATCAAGTCGAGATGAGGTCACACTGGAATAGAGTGGCCCTAATCCAATGACTGGTGTCCTTAGGTGCAGACACACGCAGGACAGAAGGCCATGTGATGATGGAGGCGGAGACTGGGTGATGCAGCTCCCAGCTGAGGACCGCCCAGAGCGCCCAGAAGCTGAAGGAGACAAGAAAGGATTCTCTCCCGGAGCTTCCGGTGGGAGCGTTTGCCTGCTGATACCTTCATTTCAGACTTTCAGCCTCCCGAACTGCGAGAGAAGGAACTTCTGTTGTCTTAAGCCCCCCAATGTATGGTGCTTTGTTACAGCGGCCCCAGGAAACTAAGACAGAAAGTTAATTATTGCTATTAGGGCCCCATCCCAGCAGGCACCCCAGGACAGTTGCCGTCCACCCAGGAGCCCAAGCCCGGTGGGTCTCTCCACAGCTGCTGAATGTCTGACGTGGGGCTGTGGACACTGCTTAGCCAGCTGTTGTGGGGTCCCTTGGCAGCTGCCGCCCACCGACCCTCCCGGGACTTGACCAGCTCCTCCAGTTACAGCACTCACAATTCCAGCGGCTCCTTGAAAGTGGTCACCGGCCTCCAATTAGTCATCGTTTCAGGTACTTAAGCAAAGTTCTCCCAGCCACTCACAAGGCCCGCTCGGCCTCTCCAGAGCCGTTTCTCTTCCAGCTTTGAAGATGAATGAATGTTAAAGTCTACAGTATCCCTTTAAAACCAGACAAATGGGGGCAGGGAGGTTGGAGTACAGAATGCTCTGAAGAAGGCCAGAGCGGGGCTCGGCTGATCCTGCTCCTGCCCCGTAGCCTCCCCCCCCCCAGGAGTGCGGGCCAAGGGAGAACATGAGCTAGGGGGTTGGGCCTGGGTCCAAGGCCTGGACCCCACTTCCTGATAGTGAGACTCTGAGCAAGTCACTCCACCCTCTGAGCCCATCTCCCCCTGTGCCCCTGTTTGAGGGGATTAGATGTGACCATAATGCAGCTAAGGTCATTGCTGTCACCATCGCTTAGTACAGAACCCAGCTTGGAGGAGTAGGGGAGGCTTGAGACCCTCGGGTCCTTTTGCTCGCTGTGTGACCTTCCTAAGTCTCTTGCCCTCTCTGGGCCTCTGGCTTCGAAGGTAAATAAGGAAGCAGTGGAGGTGGTAAAGGAAAACACTGCCTAGAAGGGAGGTGGGACGGGCAGCAGGAGCTCCCTTCCCCCCCCAGGGCCTGCTCCCTTGTGGAAGGGCAGCCTCCAGGGGACATGGGGGCCGTGCCCACTGGGGATTCCTCAGGGCAGTGACTCAGACACTTGGAACACTTTCCACTCTCCCATATCAGCTGGTAGGCACATGGAAGGCATGAAGAAGAAGCTGGCTGTGGGACAGGGACTCAGCGGGACCAAGGACAGCTCTTCCGGAGCCTGGGACACGGGCGTGCAATGGCGGGTGTGAGGTGCTCCCTCCAGTCTCTTCTCTTCCAAGTTTTCTGAATCGCAGTCCACCTTTGCCCTGCCCCCATCCCCCGCTGCTCCCCTCTCTACACAACAAGAGCAGGTGCCCCTGTCCTGCCTGGGGTTAGTGCGAACTGAATTACCGCCCTTTGGTTGAACTTATTTTTATAGTTACATTTTAATTAGGCAAGTGACGCTGGTCTCTATGCTGCAGAAGGGTATGCATTTTCCTTGGAAGTACGAATAAATTTAATTAAAAAATAAAAATAAATCCTTTTGTTCTTTGCAGATGTTTTCATTGTCGCGGTGTCTGGTGGGTTGTTTTTCACCTACCATGAGCTCTATGGGGTGTGGGGGTGGGGAGCCCACTGCACCCCAGGACCTGGGATCCAGCGATGATCATAGGGAGATGGTGTGAATCCAGGAATGGCCCAAACACACCTACAGCTGCGGCCCAGTGACCTTGGGCCGGTTACTTACTTTCTCTGCACTTGCATTCCTTAGCTGCAAAGGATGGGTGACCAGAAGGCACCTCAAGGGGGTGTTGTTTGTAAGGATTATAGAGTCATAGCTTTGACATTGTTCTAATGCTCACTAACTGTGGGGCCATTCTAAGGGGTCTGTCATCACAAAAGCCCTATGAAGTAAGTGCTATTAGGTGTCCATTTTACAGATGAGGAAATTGAGGCATGGAGTGGTTAGCTCACAGAACGAGTAGGTCTGAGCCCGGAGGCTGATTTCTGAGCCGGTGTGCTGTGCAAACCATGTCAAGACTCACGTGGGCATGTGGGTGTTCATCTGTGGCAGTAAGGTAGCTTTCCGTGTGCGACCCCACGCCGTGCACTGCAGCTATGACAGAGGTGTCCCCAGATTCTTCAGACCCATATAAGCAGCGCCGGTGGCTGCAGCCTCCTCATAGGCTGGCCCTACAGAATGTCTGGGGGTTCCCATTGTACAGAGGCCCAGCCTCAACTTCCTTGGCACCCACAGCTGCCTGCCCGTCCCCTCCACAAAGCAGGTCCTCAGGAAACGTTTGAGTTTAGTTCAGTTTGCCTGGTAGGTTTAGGGGTGGGGAAATGCCCAGTGGAATTACTCCAGGTGAAGCTGGAGTCTGCTGGAGCCGGGAGCTCAGAGGCTCGTCACCCGGGGTCTGGTTACCTTGGATGTCCCGGGGTGCCCATTGCAATGACATGTTTCTTTCAGGGGATGCTCTCTGAGCAGCATCAAAGCCCAGCAAGGGTGGGACTCCGGTCCCTGGATCCTGAGCCCGGATAATGGGCCCCTTCCTGCCATTCCTGGCACCTGAGTGAGCCTGGAGAATCCGAAAGGAATTTTGAAGTGACACTTTAAAGAAACCCATTCATGGGGAAATGAGTTATTTTTGTTGTAAAGACAATGGGGTGGGTCGGAAGGAGAGGAAATAGAGAAAAAGACCCCTCTCGGCCCCATTCCTCCACGCTAATCACTCTTGAGTCTTGTGTTTTTGTGTCTGCCCCCTGCCAGGACCTGAGCCCAGGTAACAGACCAATCATGTGTTTTTTATATAAAATAGAGCTATATTTTTCTCCCATTTGTGAACAAAATATATGTACAATGTTGAACGCTACTTTTTCACTTATTTTATCACCAGCGTTTCTCCACGCAGCACATAATCTTCATAGGATCCTTAACGGGGTGCTGTAAACTCTCCTGAGAGAGGAGCCTGCATGGTCCGGCACAAACTCTGGAGCTGGCTCCCTGCCTAGGCATCCTGGCTCAGCCCCTTTGCCACTGAGCACCTGCAGGCCAGTGGCTTGGCCTCTCTGTGCCTCTGTGCTCTTATCTTTGAAATGAGGCTACTCATAGCTCCTACCCACTAGGGCTGTGATGGGGATTAAATGAGTTAATATTTATAAAGTGCTTAGGAGGACACGTTATGTGTAGCAAACTCTATATGAACATCGGGCAAGTAGGTGTTCACCTTTCGTCAGCCTCTGGGTGTGCCGCGCCCCACTGGCTACAAATCCCAACCAGAAGAAGAGCATTGTCTGGTTTCCTCCTTCTGGTTGATGGTATTCATCCACTCACCGCAGTGAGCACACCCATTACTTTCTGCGCCTCAGTTTCCTCATCTGTGAAATGGAACAGCTACACTCTACCCTGTCTGTTGCACTGAACTTGGACGCGATTAAACGGAGAGTGGGCAGGAAAAGGAAGGCATGGAGCAAACATGGAACAATTTGGGGGGAAATGACAGTTGAGAGACCTGGAGTGTGGGGGGGGGGGCCCCACCATGCTTGCTGAACGGTTAAGTGAAGGTCCGAAGCTAGCCAGCACGAGGGGAGGGGGGCTGCTTCCTGACCCTGCCCAAGCCCACGTGGCCTGGATGTGTCACTCACCTCTGTCACCCACATTTTCCCTAGTTGTAGGTGTTTGTTGGGTCTCCCCACCCCCACCTTTCCCCAGGAAAGCAATGAGTCCTGTTCATCACTGCGTCCTCAGCTCACAGCCTGGCATGAAGCCAGACCTCAAAATATGACTGAATGAATGAGTGAGTATGTGAACGAATGACAGCATTTTAACAGAGGAACTATCTGGCTGTGGTTTGGTCTCACACATGGTCTAAGATGGCAATTCCCATAACTGGTAGGTGTCAGATTGGCCTGGGGAATCTTCTTAGACCCTTGGAAGCAGCCAAAGCCAGGGCGCTTGTCATAAAGATGGCAGTGGCTCCTCAAACCATGTGCCTTTGGAGGACCCTGCGATACGTGGGGTCTCCAGGTGGTGTCAGTGGCCTCAAGGTCTGCTCTGTCTGATTTCAATTACACAGTTGAGTCACCAAGGGTTTGAACAAACACTCCTGAGGCTATTTTAACAGGTGGCACCCTGCAGAGTCTTCCCAGGAAGATGGGCAGAGACAGGTGCTGACTGGCTCTGCACAAACTCTCTTTTGGGAAGGAATTAAGGTCCGAAGTGTAGAGGACACATTTACAGAGGTTTGTGATGAGACAGGCAGTTCCTTCCAGGGCGTCTTCCCAGATGCTCCTGCACCTTCCAGGCATGTGGGAACAGGTCCTGGGAGCTGGGTCCTCACACACCAGCCCAGCTTCTGGCTCCTCTGGCTTTCCTGTCCTTTCCCCATCCCACGGCCAGCAATGAGGTTACATCTCAGAACAGAGATGGCTTGTGGGAAGCTAAAGCTACTCCCTGCATCCAACAGCGGATTGAAATAAGGAACTGAAAATCAGAGAGATAAAAGTGCATGAGGGTGGTCTAGTTTCAAGGTGGAGAAGCTGGCCCTTCCATGGGGGAGGGTCCCCCTTCTCCTCCTCCTGGTCTGTCAGGCGTCCATCACAAAAGGCTCTGAGCTCCTCTGGGGTCAGTGAGGGCCTGTGGATGTTCTCTGCCTCTTGTCTATAAGGGCTAGGAATGAGGATGGCTTGTAAGGTCTGTATCCCAGACTCTAGGTGTAAAACTGACCTGGCAACCTGAAACTTGTGGGTGGGAGGGCAGAAGGAGGGAGGCAGAGAGGTGGAGGGAAGCAGGAGGGACATCTGGAGAGGTCGGTGCTTTTCCAAGGCACAGGGCCAGTGAGTTTTGGCCCTCCGGTTGGTTTCGTTTTGGGAAAGGGGGATTTGTAGAGTCCCAACCTCAGCAGATGCTGGAGTGGCACTGGGGCAGCCGGGAGACAGAGGACAGAGGAGCGATAGAGAAGCTCCCGGCTTCCCTGGGCGTGGGGTGGTGCCAGCGGGTCTGACAGTCACAGCAGCGGCTCACACAGTACACTTATGTCCAGAGGCAATGTGGCTGCAGTGAGAGGCGACCAACGCTGAA
The DNA here is from genome assembly GCF_004115265.2 of Rhinolophus ferrumequinum. NCBI lineage: Eukaryota > Metazoa > Chordata > Mammalia > Chiroptera > Rhinolophidae > Rhinolophus > Rhinolophus ferrumequinum. The sequence goes on from NC_046294.1 coordinate 3,365,921, forward strand.
GGGTGTGGGGAGAGAGGGAGAAGGAAACCAGAGCAGAGAGAGCAGGTGCTTGCTGAGTGCCTCCCCAGCGCTGCAATTCTGACAACAGCCTCACGAGGGCGCTGCTGATGTGCCCATTTTTCAGATGCGAAAACTGGGGGAAGGTTTCGTCGTTTCCCAGCTTCTGGATTTGGAAAGAAGAGGTGCTGGGGAATGTGTTCAGGGGGTCAGAAAAAGAGGCTCCTTGCATCTGGGACAACAACCTGGGCTCCTGGCCTGTTCCTGCCTAGGAGGGAGCCCAGCTGTGGGAAGAGCACGGATGTGAGAATAAGGTGATGGAAGTCCACCCGGATTCGGGCGCAGGGCAGGCAGGGACTCTTACTGTGCTCACTGTTAGGACTATTTCTGTGCTTTCCTTTGGAATTCAGCCAGCCTGGCCTGAAATGGCCAGCCCCGCCCTAAAGGTCTCTGACCAGACCACTGTTTTTCAGGGTCTAGTGCAAAAGAGGTGGCCAAAATGCCACTTGTCTCCATACCAGGCAGGACCTGGGGCCCTGCCACGCTACTACCTGCTGCTACCTGTGAGTGGCTCATAGGTGCTAAAATGGGAAGGGGAGCGTCCCCTTTCTTTGTTTCAAAACTAGATTTGGCCTGTCACAGAAGACCACCTATTGTGTTGTCCATTTCTATAAAATTTCCAGAACAGACAAATCCATACAGGTAGGAAATAGATGAGTGGTGACTGGTGGCTGGAGAATTTAGGAGAAAAGAAAAGTGACTGCTCATGGGTGTAGGGTGTTTGAGGGGTGATCAAAATGTTCTAAAGTTGATGTGATAGCTGCATGCACTGAACCCCCTAAAACCCACCGAATCTCACACCATAAATGGGTGAATGGTGTGGTATCTGAGTTACAGCTCAATAAAGGTGCTATAAAAACAAATGGGTCTGTGTGTCAGCACCGTGGCAAGTGCCAGGTATTGGCCGGAGAGTCCCATGCCTTCCCCAGCAAGGGCTGGGCAAGGTGTGCAGCCCCTTCAGACCACTCCCCAGACGCTGGCCAAGGCATCAGATAGAGCATGGGGGACCTGTGTCTCTCTTTGCTGCGGTGCCAAGTTGTCAAAATTTGGCTTTGTCTGGGTACAAGGCAGACTGTATTTAAAAGCTCATCAGCGGTGATGAAAATGCAGCTGAGTAAATCGCAGTTTTGCAAATGAGGCTACAAGGCCGCCAGGGAAAGACAGAAGCCACCGGAGGGGTGCACCGCTGTGGGACAAAGTGTTTCCTCTTCTGCCTTTACCAGGAGCTCTGTTTTAGGGGATCCATACTCCCCAAACTCTCCTGGGAACCCCACACTCCTATGGGAAGCAGTGGGAAGAGGCTTAGGACTCTGGGCAGAATTCTTTCCTAGATCTGGTTTGATTGGGCCCAGAGTTCCCCATCCCATGCCATGACCCCAGCACCCTGGAGGCGGCTTTGGGACGGGCCTTGCCAGTCAGGGAGAGGGGTGTCTGGGGGACAACTGCTGACAATTTGCAGACTAATGGGGAGAGGGCAGTTCTTCCCCATGACAGGCAGGTGACATCAAAAGCTGCAGGGACAAAAGGGACCAAAAGCAGGAGGGCTGGGAGAGCAGTGCAGCCCAACCGAGGCCCAGACCCCCAAAGAGCCTCTCCCTGGGGACAAGTGCTGCGTGCGGGGCAAAGGTCAGGGGTGTTTGACTTTGATTCTGGTGCCTGCTTTCCACCTAGAGCAAGAGAGCCAAAGAGCAGACTAAGAACCTTCTGGATCGTGGGCCCTGAGCCCAGGGAAAGGCTCTCCTGTGAGGGCAGCCGTAATGAAAATGCCACTGTGGCTCGGAGATCTTCTTCCATCTGCATGCATGTCCCCAGGATAGGGACACGGCACCATCAAATAAGCCAGGAAAGAGGCTCGCCCAGCCATGGCCCAGCCTGCGCTTCCCACCAGCCTAATGGCGCTCCCATGAACGCGGCCCATTGTCCCATAATCTGTTGCTAAAAGGATTTAAAATTCAAGAGAGAAAAATGTTGAGGCCAATTAGCTGCATTGTTCAGGCTTCAAACAGACAGTGGCCATGGCTACGTGGAACCCGACTTCCCCTCTTAAGTCAAGTGGGGGCTTTACTTAAGCCCGTCCCTCTGTCCACCAACTGTCGAGTTGGGTCCAATTCCATCTTGCAGTGTCAGTTGTTTGTGTGCAAGATGGGAGAGCAGGTCTGGGGCCTGGGGTCTCCAAGGAGTCTGCCTGCCCAGTTCAGTTCTACACAAGCATTCATTATTCCAAGGCTGTGGGGCAGGGGGGAGCAGGCGGGCACATGTTTATGCTGAGATGTCCACCTAAGGTAATTTGTGCCACCTGGGCTTCCACCAGTCGTACCCTCCGTACGGCGGAGCTGCTATCACAGGAGAAAGAGCGTGTCCAGGCCACAGGGTGGGAAGTCACTGCCCCCATCTGCTTCCTTTCGTCTCATCTCTGCAGATGGATGGACGTTGGTTCTGGTCCTCATCCTGGCACCTCTGTCCCAGCTGGAGGGTGTCCCTGATGAACCCCCAAAGCAATACACACAGGCAGTAAAATTCAAAACAACACCGCAGTGTAGAAGGGAAAACTCCCTTTCACCCCTTAGGTGACCTCCTTCCCCAGGTAGCAAGTGGCACAATCTAGACTGGAACCCGGCAGGTCACACAAGGGGTTGCCCTCTCCACACTGTTGCTGCTGTGCAGTGTCCCTTCCAGGCCACCCAACAACCATGACGACGGCTGCATGCTATTGTGTGACCACAGCATTTGAGTTTTGCCAAATGAAAATGTTCCAGAAATTCCGCTCCATCCCTATTGAAAACAGGGACTCCACCTGGGCCACCGCACCTGGCCAGGTGGTGAGCAGGGATGTGGCTGTTTTGTCCTCTGCTCCCCATCTACCAGCAGCGTCAGGACCCACATAAGGACCTGCTTTTCTCCATTGTTTTCATTCAAATGACGAACATTATCAGGCCAAGGGATCGTAGGGAGATGTCATTCATTCATTCATTCATTCATTCATTCACCATTCGTAATCTACAGGGGATTGGCTCAGGCCGAGCCGGGGGCGGGGCGAGGGGGGCACTGAAGACACAGAGGAAAGCGGAGCAGTCCTGCCTCCTTGGGAACTCACGGCTCCGGAGTGAGATGGACACAGGGAGCCAGGAGAGGGACCCCTGACCCAGCCGGGGAGTGTGGGAGGGGACGGGGTGCAGGGACACCCCCTTTGCACCCGCTCTGAGGAAGGACTCTCTCAGCTGGATGACCAACAACAATGTAGACAAGCCCAAAATGGGAGCAGGGGAGGGGACGGGGCGCTGTGAGCGGTGGGGACAAGCAATGCAGGGGCCCCGACATGGGGCACACTCCACGGGTCTGTGACAACTTCGCTTTGACGGTCAAGAGCCTGCATGCTGTGTGGGGGAGAAGCAGCCGGACAGGTGGGCAGGGGCCAGACCATGTCCAAGGGCAAGCGAGGGGCGTGGCCTTCACCCCACAGGTGACGGGGTGCAGCACAGGTCAAGAATGGAGTGCACAGCAGGCTTGACAGCGACACTGGCATTGGCTTGGCAGCTGGCAGTGATGGAGGTGGAGGCAGGCAACCCCTGCCTGGGAACCTGTCTTGCTCTGTTGATGAGGGCAGCTGGACGGGCGGGTGAGGAAGGCTGTCAGCTGACTCTGTGGGAGGCGAGCGGTCTCTCCCGTTTCTCCGGCCTCTTGAAGTGGGGGAATGAGAACCGTTTTTTATTAACAAAAGCAAGCGTGTGCCCAGCCAGCTGCTTCCTGACCTGGCCCCCTAACCCCTTTGCTGGCCTGGGGCTTCCGGCCACAGGGTTGCATCCTACGGCAGCCAGGTGGCTGAACAGCTTCCCTCACAGTCACAGTCATGCAATCAAGGGGGGCGCTTGGGGCAGCCACATCTGAAGGGCTTGCCTCTGGTTTGTGGGGTGGGAGGAGCTGGGCCTGACACAGAGTGAGAAGACGTAAGTGCATCCTGGTCAACGATGTGGTCCGAGATGGGGTCCACCCCACTGGCCGGGCCAGCATCCTCAGACCTCATCAAGAGAAGCGGAGGGAACACCAGCCCCTACAGGCTGAGTGCCTATGGCTGGTCCCAGGGATGCAGGTCCCTACAGGTCACATCCCGGCCAGCCCTTTGGCCCTGGCTCTCCTCCCTGGAACCAACACATCTGGGGTACGGATGGCGCGTGGGGGGAGGGGAGACTCCTTGGCCTGGGGAGGTGGGAGCTTCCAGGTGTGATGCATTGGGTCTTGCAGGAACAGCAGGAGTTTCTAGAAGGAAAAGGCCAAGGGTACCCCAGGTGGAGTGACGGGAATGTATAAAGGCTGGGGACGGGGGGGTGGGCAGGGGTGATTTTGTGGGGGTGGGTTTGCTTCCGTAGCTCTTATGAAGCTCTGCTGTGCCACTATCTATCGAGGGGGGTGCAAATCGCAGCCCCAGCCCCCGCCCCACCCCATCTGCAGGCCTGAGGCACGTTGTTAGCACTTATTATGGGCTGAGTTGTGTCCCCCCAACCCAATTCTTATATTCAAGTCGTAACCCCCAGGACCTCAGAATGTGACTGTATTTGGAGAGAGGGTCTTTAAAGCGGTAAATAAGATAAAATGAGGTCACTGGGGTGGGCCCCAGTCCCATATGACTGGGGTCCTTATAACAAGAGATCAGGACACAGACACGCCCAGAGGGGCGACCGTGTGGGGACACAGGGAGAAGACGGCCGTCTGCACGCGGAGGAGAGAGGCCTCAGAACCAGCCCTGCCGACACCTGGCTCTCGGACTCCAGCCTCAGGACTGGGGACAGTGCGTGTCGGTGGTTTAAACCCCACCCTGTGGCATTTGTTACAGCAGCTGAGCTGACTCGTGCAGCTCCCACCACATCCTGCCCTTCCCCCCACCATTTCAAGATGGTCTGGAGATGCTGGCTCCTCCCAGGGGCCGTAGTCACCGAGGGTGAGTCCACTGCTTCCCGCAGGCCCTGATCTGTGTGCTCACTCCTTAAATCCTCAGACCCAGGACGAGCAGTGGGACTTCCCGTCACTCCTGTCCCAGGTGAGGACACTGAGGCACACAGAGGTCTGGCCACGTGCCAAAGGTCAAAGACACAGGCCACCGTCTCCAGGGGCCACACTGCTGGTCATGTCTGCTAGTCCATGTATGGCCCCATGCCAGGCACCCAGGGGAGGGAAGAGAGGCTGAAGGCTGCCCTTGGACTTACGGGGAGGAAGGAGGGCAGCTCGAGATTTGTGTCCCTGTCCCCTCCTCCCCCCAATCCTGAGTGTTCCTCCTCCTCCTGTAAGACTCGGCCTGGAGCCAAATAGTAGGGAAAACCCAAAGGTCCGTCAACAGACGGATGGATATACAAAGTGTGGTCCATCCACTCAGTGGAATTTTACTCGGCCATGAAAAGGAATGAAGCTCCGACACACCTGCTACAACGTGGATGAACCTCAAAACCTGCTGAGTGAAGGAAGCCAGACACAAAGGACAAATGCTGTGTGATTCCATCTGTATGAAACGCCCAGACCAGGAAAATCCACAGAGACAGAAAATAAACAGTATAGCTTAGGGCAGAGGAGGAATGAGCAGGGAGTGATAGCTAAAGGGTAGATAGAGGCTTCTTGTCCGGGGGATGAAAAGGTTGCCAAATTATGAAAGGTGGTGGCTGCACGGTCTGTGAATACATTCAAAGCCATTGAATTTGTACACTTTAAACGAGTGACTTATAGGGCATGTATATTATTATATCTCAGTAAAGCTCTTTAAAATTTACAACATACAGTGAACACACAAGGTGATATACAGATGATGGATTACAGAGTTGTACACCTGAAATCTATGTAACTTTACTAACAATTGTCACCCCAATAAGCTTATAATTAAAAAACGATTGTTTTTAACATACAAATAAATATAATTTTTAAAAGCCTCAGCTTGGGTGGTCGCACCCTTAGGCCCTCAGATTGCAAGACACCCTTCCGGGTGTCTCATTTGCCTGCTCGGTGAGCCGCTGTGCACTTGGGGTATTCCTGTCCTGCGATGCTAGATCTAGAGCTGGACCCAACCCAAGCTCCTCTGGCATCTAGGATAAGGGGGTCCCCACTCCTCTGCATGCCTAGCAGCACTCACTCTCCTTGGGTACAGGCAGTGTTCACGTCCCCACAGGAGCCAGCGGCCCTACCACCTCTCCGGCCCAGGGTTCCTGGGACATTTGGCACTAAGGAAGCCGCTAGCCGGGTGCTGTTCAGGAGCACCCCAGGAGGGAACTGTGTCCCCACAACCAGTAAGCGCCTGTCTGGTGATGAAACCAGGCTCTGCCCTTAGGAGTGGGGTGGCCTTATCTGGGGAGAGCAGCCAGACAATGTCTACCGAGAGGCACCATCTACCAAGAGGAGAACTGGCTGCGCTCTGCCTGGAAATCCCACCATCAGGTCCCGTGCCCCTGGCTCGAGGCTTCTAACGTTGCCTGAAGCAAAAGCAGAGGCTGAGAGCAAAGATTCTCTGCTTAGGCTCTGCACCCGGCAGCTTTCCAGGGTCAAAGGACCAGGTGGCCAGGCTGAGGCAGAGACGCCCTCCCGGGGCCTTGCCTCACCTGCCAGCTGGGCGCATGCACCACTCTGCGCCTCCCTTCTCCTCTGAACGGTGGGGCTGGGCAGGGCTGCCCTAGGATTTCAGGGCTGATGGCTCCGGGCTGGCACACAGTGGGCCTGGGCTCTCTCCTGGGCTGCTCTGGGGAGTGCAATTAGAGTAAGTTTGGGGCCTAGAGCCAGCACCACATCTGATAGTCACCCCTGGTGGCAGGCTGGGACCACATCACAGGACACTGTTCTCTGTCCTGTCCCCTTCCCCGGCTCCCTATCCAGGGGAAGGGGCTGGAGGTGTGAGGCCTGGACCTGAGGGCGGGGTCACAGGGTGTCACCCAGGTACCCGATAGGTCTGGAAGGGGACCTGAGGGTGGGGGCACCCAGAGCAGAGGTCTCAGGACTGCTGGTGAGGCGGGCTGGGGCCAGGCCCGGGGGTGTCCAGGCCAGGGTCTGGAAGAGACCAATTAGTCAAATGGTTACAGTGACCATTTGGAAGCAATTAAGAGGGTCGCTATTACCACATTACACCCCCCACCTGGTTCCGTGCTGGGGGGAGGGGCGGAGGTCACCGGGGTGTGGGCTGTGTGGGTGCCTCAGCCCAGCCCAGCCAAGCAGGGCTTCGTGAATGAGATTCCCTGCCCTGCCAGGAAGATGCCAGGAAATTAGGTACCCTCCCTCAGCTGGGACGGAGCCTCTGAGACCTGGCAGCCCAGCAATGTCCAATGTCCCGAGCCAAGCCCAGGCCCTGGGGGGCGGGGGCAGGGGGCTTCCTGGGTCAGGGAAGATGGGGGGTCGGGGAGAGTTAGATGAAGATGAGGGCCTCAGTGGGCGGGTGAACAGAGGACTGGAGCCTTGGAGGGAGAGGTTGTGGGCAGTGGACTGGGGGTATGGGGGTGGGCGAGTGCTCCCCAACACCGGCAAAGGCTGGGGCTGCTGCAGGGCCTGGTGCAGGGTTGCGGGGGGAAAGCAGCTTTGGGTTTTAGACAACACCCACTGATTTCAGGGTGGCCCAGAGAAGAGAAGAACCCACAGCCCAGGGAGTTTTGCTGCCTCAGAAAACACACTGGAAGGGACCTGAAGCCATGGGTGCCCACTGTCCCAGCGTAACTGTTAATAGTGCCCTAGTTCACTCTCAAAAGCATCACAGTTTGCACAGTAAACAGAGGTCCCCCATTGTTGGGCCTGTTCTGCGCCGACAGGCGTCAGGGACCTTTGCTGCAGTAACTTTACTGAGACTCTCTCACTGTAGTTGAGGCTTTTTATACACGAGGAGCCAGCATCTCAGGAGAGCAAAGCTACGTGGCCAAAGCCACATGGCAAGGAAGTGGCTGAGCCGTTCATTCATTCATTCATCCATTCATTCATTCAAGGAGTAGGTACTGAGCGGGTACTGTGTGCTAGGCACTGTCTAGGAGCTGCGGGTACAACAGCGAACTAAGCCAGTAGACCCCCTGCCCTCCTGGCTTCCCGCCATTCTCCGAGCCCTGCTCTAGGGCCGCTCCTCTCCCCGTCCCAGGGCCAGGCAGACCTGGAGGCGGGCACAGGCTGGCCCACGTGGGCAGCATCGAAAGTAATCCTGGAGCACCACTGGAGCACAAGCGAGGCTGCAAACCCAGAGTTTCTTCCATAGGATTCTTCTGGCTCCTCCCGGTCTTCCCAAAAGGACGTCAGGGAAGGAGGCTGAGGCCTAGACACGAACGGGGTCCGAAACCCTGTGCTTCCCTGACCCAGCAGATCCGCGTGCTCCCACCCTCTCTCTAAAATTTATTCTCTCTCCTTTCCCCCCACCCCCCTGAATTCCTTGCTCACTCTCCCTCTGGAACACTACATCTCTTTTTGACACCCCCTCAGGAGGTACCTACCTGACTCCCAGAAGCAGAGCTATCGGCGTTTAGGGATTGATAGCTCTCATTGTGTCCCTCTGTGCTTTCGTAAGAAGTTCAAGTGCCCAGCAGTCCCAGGCCAGGTCTGTGGGTGGAGCCGCAGTGGGCAAGTTCCTCTCTTGGCTCTGTCCTTGGGGGGCTGGGCTCTGTCCTCAGTAAAGCAGGCTCTGTCCTTGAGAGTCTAGGGCTCTAGCAATGGGGGGTCCAGTCTCTAGAATGTTCACAGCCTCTGATGGCCAGGAGCTACTTTCCTAGGGACTAAGGTACTGGGCGATGCCCCGGCGGTGCCCCCCCAGGGACCTCAGGCACTGAGCCTGCTGGGGTGGGCTCATTGAGGACACACTGGCCTGTTTGTGTTAGGCCACGGTGGTGAGAAACATCCCGATGGGGTGTTCTAAGCTCCTAGTGCTCAAAGGAGTCCCCTATGCCCTGTATACCTGCCCCGCCCTTGGAAGGACCAAGATTCTAAATCCTGATGCAGGGAGAAGAGATGCAGGACACCAGCCCCCCCCCACCCGGCTCATCCCAGAGCCCCTGAGATTAGAGCCAAGCCTCTGGCCTAGACCTGGACCCCACAGGGCCCATCCTGTCCCTGGTCTGTCCCCCGTCCCAACCCCCCCCCTTGCTTGAGTCTGTGTCAATACCTGCTGGGGGGGGGGGCTGCTGCCGGGGAGCAGAGGCCAGGGGAACCAGAGAAGGGAGTGAGGATGTGGCTTTTTCCAACACTCTCCAGACCCCCTCTTCACTGGGGTCCCTAGGGGACAGGGCCCTGCCCCAGTCCATGGGCCATCCAGGGACGTCTACACTGCTGCTCCTGACCCACGCGGCAGGGTTTCCACACACCCCTGGCTCCTCTCGCCACTTGTCTCGTCTCTCCTCTCCCGTCTCTGTGGCCACCAGACTTCCCCTGCTTTGCTCTGGGAATCACTCCCTGCTCTCCTGGTCTCCATTTCTGCTGCTTGTTCTCCTCTGTCATTCTCTCTTTCTCCCTGTCTTTCTCTCTGTGCCGGTGTCTCTTGCTCTCTGGGGCTGTCTGTCTCTGTGCCCCTTTCTCTGGCTCTCCAGTCTCCCTCGACAGCACCCTCTCTGGCCAGTCGCTAGGGGGGACCCTCCGAGGCCCCCGACGTGCATAGAACCTTGCACTTCCGGATATGCGAGGTCTGGGTTCGAAGACAGGATAAAGCACTTCGTGGCAGGTCCCACCTCACCTGGGCTGCGGAAGACAGCGCCCAGGCTCCAGCAGGGACCTCTGGTCGCAGACACAACCCCAGGGTCCCCCACGCGCGCCCGCGTCCCAGACCCTCCCCTCCACCATCCTCTGTGGCCCCTTCATTATGCGCCGCCTCTAATGGGCGTTTGTCAGCGCGACTTCCCCGCAAGTTGTTTTCGCGGACATCAGTCATCTGCGGCGTCCCCATTGTGCCGGGGGATTGATGGGGGGCGGGAGGGGGTGACAGGGCCTGGGGCGGCCGCCTCGAGGCCTCGGTCTATAATTTTCGGAAGCATAATTGGTCTGGGGGAGGAGGCGGGGGAGGGGCGGGGAGGGACCTTTCAGAGCCAGGAGGGCGCGCGGGGGCGCGGGGAGCGCGGCGAAGCGGAGCCGCGGCTCGACGGCGGTGTGTGCGGGCGGCGCCGGCCGGATCCCCGCTCCCGCCGGGCTCCCCACCCGCCCGGGCTCCCGCCCCTCCCGCGCCTCCGCCTGGGGACCACGTCGGCCTTTTGTTGCTGAACCGTCTTTTCTTTCAGCGCTTTGCTCAGCAACAGAAATTTCACCCGATCCTGGGTGAAAATTAGAGATCTCTCTCTCTCCCTCTCTCTCTCTCTCTCTCTCTCTCCTCCTCCTCCTCCTCCTCCCTACGCCCCCCCCCGCCCCGTCTCTTTCCTCCCCTCCCCCCCTTTCTGCGGAGCCGGAGTCGGCACCGCCAGGCGCGGGAGCCGGCTCCACGCGCCTCGCCCGGCTCCGCCGCCGCCCCTTCCATGGGCGCCACGCTCGCCTGCAGCCGCCGCCGCCGCGGAGCGGGCGCGATGCCACGATGGGCCTGATTTGGCTTCTGCTGCTCAGCCTGCTGGAGCCCGGCTGGCCCGCGGGCCCCGGGGCGAGGCTGCGGCGCGATGCGGGCGGCCGCGGCGGCGTCTATGAGCACCTCGGCGGGGCGCCCCGGCGCCGCAAGCTCTACTGCGCCACCAAGTACCACCTCCAGCTGCACCCGAGCGGCCGCGTCAACGGCAGCCTAGAAAACAGCGCCTACAGTGAGTGTCCGGTCCCGCGGCGCCGCGGCTCGGGTCCCCGGGGAGGAGCGGTGCCCAGGAGGGGTCGGTACTCGAAGGGTGCCGGGGAAAGCGGACCACTCCTCGCGGCCAGAGGGAGGCAGCCGGGGTCCCCGGGTTTTCCTCCACGTCTAGGAGAAGAGCGCGAGAGGAGCTGGGATGGGGTAGGGCTTACGTCCGCAGGGGGCGCGGGCAGCCACTGGCCGCTGTCCCAGCGAGTTGGCCTGGCGGAGTCTGCACCCCCGCCCCTCCCGCTGGTCTGAAGGGGCGCGCGGTAGGCGGCTCTGGGCTCCCCACTCGGCTGAATTCGGTGGCCCTGACAAGTTTGAGCCCTTTGAGGTGTTCGGAGAAAAGGCACCGGACAAGGCATTTATCACCCTCTTTATTATTTTGACGACTTCTCCTCCTGCCAACCCCGGGCGCCCCACGGTCCCCTCTGCCCTCCCTGCTCTCGGCTGCCCAGGTGGCCGGCCCGCGCCTCCGCGTCCGCGCGGAAGATGCTCGCCCGGGCAGAGCCGGGTTCCCCGGCCGCGGCTGCCACCTATAAGACTGCCATTTCCCCGGGCAGAACGCGCAGCCTCCCGCATCCGCCCTTGGCCGCTGAGCGACCAACAGGGTGGGTGCCCCCGCCGCCGGGTGGGGGCTTCGGGTTGGGGTTAGGAGTACCGAGAGTCGTCCGCTTGGGCCTGGGGGCACAGAGACACCCTCATCCCGTCCCGCAGCCAGGACCCGCGGCCTGGACTGTATTTGAGCCGGAGTACCGCAAGGCTCCAGCGTTTGGCTCCTCCGGCCACCGGGACCCAAGCTTCTGCCGAGCCTCCCTCCTGCGAGAAGCGCAGAGCCAGAGGGACTCGATGCGGCTCCTATCGCTGGAGAGCAGGAGACCCGAGCTCCGGGCCTGGCAGGACTGCAGTGGGGAGCGTGGGAGTGTGGCCGGGGCCTCGGGGGTCTTCCGATGAGATGCCCGGCGCTTGGCCTCCGCCCTGGTGCAGGAAGCTGTGCGGTGGATTCAAGTCATTGGCGAGAAACCGCTCCTTCCTCGAGGAAAGCCTCAGTCTTGTGAGGGCGTTTTCGGAGGGCGCCTCTGGAGCCGCACGGTAGAGACCAGCTGTCGCCAAGGCGTCCCAGTGCGCAGGGCCCAGCCACGGGAGCGCCCTGCTAGACTCGCAGGGACACCCAGTTTCTCTCTGAATCCAGAGCGTCAAAATTCTTGGGGCAACCAAAGCTGGGAGCACGGAGACGGAGTAGGGCGCGCACCTGCACCCGCTCCCATCCCGTATACCGTCCCGCGCTTCTCTGGTCCCCGGGCGGGCGCTGTGGAATCCTCCTAGCCTGCGTGTGTCCCGGGGACACAGACTGCACCCCCGCACACTGAGCCAAGCCTCCAGCGCCCGCATCTGAGCCCTGTGGTCCCTGCTGTGCTGGGGGCCAGGCAGGGGAGAAGCATACCCTGGAGAGTTCCCCTGTGCCCCAGTTCCCCTTGGAGCAGTTCTCAGGGGACAGTGGCCCCACCCCAGCCTTTGTTGCAGGTCCCCACGAAAAAGTGCTCTTGTGTCCAGAAGGAAAGGCGTTAGGGGAGATTTAAACTTTCTTACCCACAGTGGGGAGTGGGTGAGCCCTGCCCACTTCCCTTTGTGAGTTGCAGGGTCTAACCTGGCCTCCTGCCAACGGGGTGTATCCCTCCCACATCACTGGGTAATTATCTCCCGCGCAGGTCCAATGCCAGCGGGTTTGGGTGACACCCTCAAGGTGCTGTATATGGGTTATATTATCAACCTGCTTGAATCAGGGTCCCCAGCTTTCCCTACTCCCATGTTCCATGGGCACGGTAGAACTGGCAGTTCAGACTGGTGTCTGCAGCCCTGCCTTGAATTCCAGCTCAAACACACGTGTGGTCTTGGGCAAGTCACACGATGTCAGCAGTTTCATGAAAACTCTCTGGCAAAGCTGTCGAAAGTCTCCCATGAGCTCCATGTCCTGCAAAACCGGGGTACCTGGCACAGAGTCAGCATGTAGAAACGTTAGCTTTGTTATACCCCTGCCCCATTTTGAATTTTTCTCCTTGGAGAAGCCTTTCCTGATGCTCCACCTTCTTCACCTCCTGCCCAGTAATTTCTTTTTCCCCTGAATTTCCGTAGTCACCCCTCTTGGGTGTGTGTTTCAGCTTTGGACAGGGCCCGTGGGCGCTCAGCGCTGCCCCTTGTGCTCTAGGAGGCTGAGGGAGTGATACGCATTCCCAACTCTTCCCAGGTATCCTGGAGATCACGGCCGTGGAGGTGGGCGTCGTGGCCATCAAGGGGCTGTTCTCCGGACGGTACCTGGGCATGAACAAGAGGGGACGGCTCTATGCTTCGGTAAGTCCAGTCTGTCTGTGGGCAGGCACGGGTGGAGCAGCCAGCTCCCCGGACATCACATCAGGGGACAGAGGGCCCACGGGCAGTGCAGTGCTTTGCCCAGGAACGTGGAGGACATGAGCCAGCCCCGGGGACTCCACACCTCGGGCTCTTTGGGCAGTTTTTGGCAGAGGCAGCTGCCAGCTTGAGTGACTTGGAGCGTGTTCCACAGGGAGTTTCACACTGGGAGTCAGACATGTCTTATGTTGTCCAGTGCTGTTGGATTAGAAAATGTTTCTCCAAACATTTGTGGTCACCGCTATTGCTCTTCTCTCAAAGTAGCTGAGGATAGGGGAGAGAGTGTCCCTCAAATTTCCATTGAAATAAGGGGACCCAAGCAAACCAAGGGTGTGTACTGCACAAGAGCTCCCCTGTGGGCTCACCCATAGCTCTCCTGGGAGCGAGGGGAGGATGAAGCCGGGTGTGGCATGGCCAGTTCTCCCCAAGGGCAGAAAGTTCTTAGGCGGGAACCCAGAGGAAGGGAGATGGGACGTGTCGCAGGCAGGCAGGCTTGGAACCCAGTCTATCCACCGCCTGGGCTTCCACAACAAAAAGGGGTCCCGTGACTCTGTGGGTGTGTTCCCCAAGGGTAGGGGCGGGGAATACATGGAGTAAAATACATAGAACTAGGAAATGTGCTACTTTCAACTAGTCATTACTTGCAATTCAGCTGATACCTTCTTGGGCAATGAAAGGTCTTCCATCCACACGTAACCTCAACGACACAGCCCAAGGACCACCTCCCACAGTTAGGTCCCTCCGTTCAGTGTTTGCAGGGGAAACACACCGCCATCTCCCTGTCCCCTTTGCAGTCAGGCAAAGCGTGATCAAGAAGAGTTGCAGAAAAACTCGCCTTATGCGCATTACTTCATTGCAGGTTATTTTGCTAAAGGAAATGCAAAAGTTGGACTGCACCTCTGACCCCGGGGCCATATGATAGAAGCTGTGTCTGGGAGGAGGACCTGCTGGGGCCCAGCCTCCTCCGTATGTGCTTCTAGCATCTCCAAACACCAATTGTGGTTTATAAGGACATGCCCTCGTCCCAGGGTTCGGTCCGAGTTTTTCTTGTCTTTTTTTTAACTTTTAAAAATTTATTTTAAGTGTGTTTTTCCAGGACCCATCAGCTCCAAGTCAAGTAGTTGTTTCAATCTAGTTGTGGAGGGCGCAGCTCACAGTGGCCCCATGTGGGGATCGAACTGGCAACTTTGTTGTTAAGAGCACCATGCTCTAACCAACTGAGCTAACCGGCCACCCCGAGTTTTACTTGTGGTGGCCTGTGGCTTTCCAGACCCTCTGGCCCTGTCCTCCTGGTGCCGCGTGAGTGGAGCTGACTTTCTATTCTTAAAATGGCCTCAGACTTGTCCCTTATGCAGAGGGGACATCCAGGGAGGAGGTCTCATTGGCTTGTGGTGATGGACAGGTCTTACTGACCACAGAGGGCCTTTCGCCCATACTGGGGACATTCACAGTGGGGCAGGGAGGACTGAAATGAGAGGAGAAGCCTAGGTACTCTCACATGTCTTCCATGGGGGACCCAGGCCCAGGGCTTTGGGACACAGAACAAAGAAAGCATTACCTGAACCATCCCAACGGGTCAGAGTCCACCTTCGGCTTCTGTCCCTGAGAGCTGGTGGCGCTGGCTTTGGGGAAGGAGGAAGAGAGATTCCAGCCTCACTGGGGGATACCAGGAGGTCTAGCTGGATAGCATGGAACTTTTCAGAGCATCCCTCGGGCAAGGAACCTGGGAGGTGAGGCAGTCCAGTGCCACCCTGTCACTGCCACCCCGTGCCCCCATCCTAGGCAACTTGCTTGCGAGTGCAGTCCCCCCGGCCCTGCCTCTCGGCTGTGTGGGTTCCCTAGTCTTTGCTGTCAGCCTGCATCTCGCCTCCCAGGCCAGCTCATCCACTGCACCCTGGCAGCTCCCAACTCCAGCCTGACCTCCCTTCTGAGTGAACTCAGATCTGACTTCTGAGATCACTCCCTGAAAGTCCCGATGGCTCTGACACTCCTGACAGGGGGCAGCACACCCCAGCTGAACACAGTGGTGCCCCTAACCCCCCCCCCCCCGCCTGAATTATTGCCCCACCCGCCATTCACTCAAGCTCAAGGTTAGCTAAGAGTCACGATGGACACCTCCTTCTCTCAGTCCGTCTCTAAGTCCTAGACTCTACCTCTTGAATCTCCTCTTCTGTCCACACCCCTCACCTCTCTCGCCTTATCCTCTTGGCCAGTGCCTTATAATTCAGGCCCTCGTCACCTCCCACCTGGACCATCACAGCAACCTTGGGACCAGGCTACAGGCCTCCAGCCTCTCCCTCTTCCAGTCTGTCCATCCATCCATCATCCATCCATCCATCATCCATCCATCCATCCATCCATCCATCCATCCATCCATCATCTATCCATCCATCTTCCTTCCTTCCTCCCTTCCTCCCTTCCTCCCTTCCTTCCTTCCTTCTTTCCTTCCTTCCTTCTTTCCATCCATCCGCCCATCCATCATTCTTCAGTGTCCTGGGCACTTACCATTGTTACAGTCTATGCTAGGTACATGCTGGGGGGTCTCCTGAAATGCAGATCCGCTTCTGTCATGGCCGCCAGGAAGTCTCCATGACCCGCAGGTTATCACCCAGGTGCCTTAGCTCAGCGCACAGAGCAGCGGCCGAGACTGCCTTCTGCTTCCACCTCCCGTCCTGGCTCTGTAACTTGGGACCCCTCACGAGGCCCTGAGCCCTTTGCTCTTTGAGGCCCACAGGACTGTGTCCCTTCAATTGCCCCCAAGTGTCCCTGCAAAGAGAAAGCCCAGCCTGGTGGATGGGCCTCAGTCCTGGAAGACATGTCTTCTCCAGGACAGAGGAGCCTAGGACACGTCTCACGGTGGCACATGGGAGCCAGACAGTACTACAGTGTGCCTGGCATGGGGGTGGGCAAGTCTGCCTGAGCCCACCCACTCACCCCAGGTGGCCCCTGAGCCCACGCCATGCAGGGGTCCAGCACAGGTCAGAATAGCATCATATCTCTCTGCGATTTGGGGCCTGGCACCACCCTGGGCCTCAGTTTCCCCATCTCTAAAGTGCGGAGGTTGTTCTTGGGCACCCAATGTCTGAGCCATTGCTGAGAGGCGGGGAACAGAGGAGGGACTGGGCTTATGGGGCGAGGCAGCCCCCACCCCGATTCAGCCAGAGGGCTCCCCTGCCTGCACCCTAAGCCCTCGCTTCCGGATGTCCACGCCACTAGGTGTTCTGTGCTTAAACATTTTCCTTCCTGGTTCTTCCGGTCACATATTGCCCAATTTGTGGGTCTGGCCCCTGCCAGCCTGTGACCTCTGAGAATGGACCTGTGGCCCTGTGGGCCACCTGTACTCAGAGACAAACCCCGGGGGTCTCTTCCTCCTGCCCTGGGGCCAGTCCTGGGAAGGAGGCCAGGTCCATCTGCCCACCTTTCCCTGCCCCCAGCCTGGCCTCTTGGCACGTTGCCGGGAGGGAAGCGCTGTGGGAGTGGCCCTTGGCGTACCCACCCACCTACGGTTGGGATGGAAGCCACACGTGGGTCATCCTAAGGCATACCCCCTCTTTACCACCCCTGACGCAGAGACCCCACAGGGGTCCCTGTGAGGAAAGCTCTTTCAGCTCCAAGTTTTCACCTCTGTCCCTCCAGAGCCCGCCTCCCAGAGGGCAGGGACCCACATCCCCCACCCTGTCCCAGGGTGACAGATGTTCCATTCATCCCCACTGATGACCTCAACCTCCTGTACCTCTGCTGGTGGCGGGGCCACTGACGCCACAGCACGCTCAGAGCAGGGTCTGCGCCATGTACCAGCTCGAGTCCAGCTGGGCGCCTGGCTCTCTTCCATGCGGCTCCGTCCCTCCTTCAACCTGGGATGCCGGGACCGCGAGGCCACAACTGACTCCCTGAGTTCAAAGCCCAGAGCTGGGACCCAAACTTGACCTGTAACAGCTTGTTAAAAACCTGGCTGTGTTACCCTTTCCTTCCACTTTTGATGTTCTTTTTCTTCTTTCTCGTTTATGCGATTTCTTCTGGGGAGCCATCCACTTCCTTTGTCCAAATGTCCAGTCCTGCTGACGTCCATGCTGCCAGCAGACACTTAGGGCACCTGGGTCGGGCAGGCCCTGTGTCTGTTGTCCCTGTGCTGGGGACATTCTCCAAAGTACCCATGGAGGAGGGTGGGAGGCTGGGGGACCAGAGACGGGAGACAGGGCGAGCCAGGCTTCCCAAGGTGCTCAGGAAACGTCAGAGGAAGAGACACTTGAGCTGAATCTCAAAGGCCAAGTTCACCAGACACGGGTGGGAGGAAGGACAACACCCGGCAGAGGGCACGGCCTGGGCAAGGGTGTGGAGGGCGAGAGCACACGTGTCTGGGCAGGATACGCAGCCAGACTGGGCAGGAGCAAGGGAGCAAGGGAGGTGCTGAGAAGGGTGGTCCCTGTGCCCCTTGCCCCCTGTGTGGCCTGCCGGGCCCACTGCTGACCCACTGACCACAGCGTCTTGCCCTGCACCCGCAGGAGAACTACAACGCCGAGTGCGAGTTTGTGGAGCGGATCCACGAGCTGGGTTATAACACATACGCCTCCCGGCTGTACCCGACGGTGCCCAGCGGGCCAGGCGCCCGGCGCCAGCCCAGCGCCGAGAGACTGTGGTACGTGTCCGTCAACGGTAAGGGCCGGCCCCGCAGGGGCTTCAAGACGCGCCGCACACAGAAGTCCTCGCTCTTCCTGCCGCGTGTGCTGGACCACAAGGACCATGAGATGGTGCGGCTGCTCCAGAGTGGGGCTGGGCTCCGCGGTGGCCTGCCCAGGCCCCCGGGCAAGGGTGCCCAGCCACGGCGGCGGGCACAGCGGCAGAGGAGACGGGGAGGCCATGCTTAGCCCCCAGCCCAGGGGCGCAGAGGCCTCATGCTTTCTGGACCCATGGCTGGCCCGGCAGTGTGACTCTTGGGGACAGAGTCCCCGGCAGAGTCCACTCTCATAGCTGACCGTCACAGCACGGCAGGTTTCCAAAACTGACTCTCCCCTCGTCCCTGCCCCCTTTCCTGCTTCTGGGCTGGCTGCTTTTTCGAGGGCCAACAGAACACATCCCCAGCTCTTCCTGATTCTCTCAAACAAGGGTCAATCAAACTGAAACTGGGGGCCACGCCAGGACTGCGAGGAAGTGCCGCTTTAAAGGAAGACGCTTGTGGGTTTGCGCTGCCCAGGGGCACCCGGTGGCCTACAGGGGAGACCAGCTGAAGTTTGGGATCCTAGCCAACTGGGGAGCCTCCCTGCAGCACAGCTGGGGGACATCTTGGGGGTTTGCGTAATTGAAACATTAAAGTATTTTATTCTACGTTGTTATTTAATAGATTATAATGCAGCCTGAAGAAAAAGAAACACTTGCAGTTTTTACTTGAACCGTATTTGCTTGTGATGAAAGCAGAGTCTGTGCCGAATCACTGTTTTAAGTTGTAAGACTGTATTCTGAGAAATTGGGCTAAACATGCATTTAATCTCCTGGTTTTGAAAGTTGTTATTTTTTGAAACCAATTGATGGTCCATGTGATGGAAAGAACAGGCTGATGCACGTGGGAGTGCGTGTGTGTGCGTGTGCACATACGTGTGAATTCCTGTGTCTGCAGGCATCAGTATGTGTGTGTTCTTGGGTGTATCTGTATTGTGCACGTGTGTGCATGCACGCATGTGGAGAGAGAGAGAGAGAGAGAGAGAGAGAGAGAGAGAGAGAGAGGCTTACTCTGTTTAAAGCCCCCAAAAACTCCCTCCATTGTGAAGCTGTGTGCTTCTCTATGGACCACTTGAGCACCTGTGCTGTGTGCCGGGTACGGCTCTCCCAGGACCCCTTTATCCTTGCAACCTGCCATCGGGGCCTTGAGTGTTTCTGTCTTTGCCTAAGAAAGCGAGGCTCAGAGAGGCAACATTTGTTGCAGTCCACAGCCAGTAGGGCGCCAAGCTCAGCTTGGACCACGTGCCGTCCCTGCCCCCTCCACCTGCTCCCCAGCACTGGTGGTGGGCGGGCTCACCTGGGGCAGGCCCCGGTGAGAGCCAAAGGGTAGGGCCGAGTACTCACTCTTACTACGCTTTGCAGGAGGCAGCTGTCCCTGGTGGGCCAGCCCAGGAGAGGGGTGTGGCCTGGGTCTCTGCTCCCCCGCCCCTGGCTGGGGTCTCAGCACCAACACCTGTGCAATAAATGTGAAAATCTTGGGGAAGACATGCTGGGGCAGTGGGGTGTCGGGGGGTCGGCAAGTCAGATTCCCAGGAATTGTCCCCCTGCATGAAGGAACATCTGTGGGGACGATCAGGAGCAACCACTCACGCTGAGCTTTGGCAGCGGATTCCGTCATTTATCTGGAGTGAGAAGGAGCAGGTGCTACCATCACGCCCATTCTGCAGGTGAGGAAACTGAGGCTCGGGGTGAACATGCCCAGGGCATGTAGTTAGAGGAGTGCCGCAGCGTCCCATCCACGCCTGCACGCAATGCCACATGAGCAACAGATGATCCCTGAAGAAGGTAGACGGTGGCATTGAGAGCTCTTGGTTAGTATGTAAGAGATTTGACAAGACAACCTCTGTTTTCTGACCCCCTCTGCAGGCCAAGCAGCTTCATTTCGGGCATGGGTGAGGAGAGAGTTACGGGTTCGATTGTGTCCCCAAGATTCATATGTGGGAGTCCTAAGACCCCCAGCACCTCAGACCGTGGCCTTATTTGGAAATAAGGTTGTTGCAGACATCATCAAGTTAAGATGAGGTCATAGGGGGGTCCTAAGCTAGTATGGCTGTGTTCTTGTCAGAAGGGGAGGTTTGGAGACAGACTCGCACACAGGGAGAACACCATGAAAGCACAGATAATAGGGAGATGTTTCTACAAGCCACGTACCGCCAGCAATCCCCAGGAGCTGGGGCGACACCTGGACCAGATTGTCCCTCACGGTCTCAGGGCAACCAGCCCTGCTGACACCTAGGTCTCGGACTTCCGGCCCCCAGGACTGGCAGAACCCAGCACAGCAAGTGCCCACCTCATAGCCAGGGAAGCTGAGGCCCAGGAGGAGGCGTGACTTGCTAGGCACGCAGCTCCTGGGTGGTCTGACCCTGGACACCCACCCGGTGCCTGCTGCAGGTGGCAGAGTGAGGGCCTGTGCTAAGTCGGGTTCACAGGGAAGGTGGCATTGATACTGCCCAGATCCACTCCACCTCCCAACCTGTGGCACCTGTTCGGTCCTCAGGAGGCCGAGGCACCCCCTCTGGGCGAGGCTCTGCTCCTCCCGGGAGCCAGGCCCACCCGCCCCAGGCCTCCCTCTGTCCAGTCTGCATGTTTGCAGGACACCAAGCTGGCAGGGTTCTCCTCTGGAAGAGGCCCTGGTCCGGCACCCCCAGGACGTGCTTGTCCACACCCAGAGCTTCATCCCCCCTCCCATCTTCTCTCCCTGCCCCCCCCCAAAGCCTAAGGCTGAGTCAGATGGAGGTCATCTATGCAAGGGACACTGAGGAGACCCCAGATGCCAGCGCACCGCCCCCCAGACTGCAGCGTGCCTCCTAGCTCACCAAGTCCTGCATTAATCACTGTCTTCTCTCCTTTGGGGAATGGCAAGTCCCCAAAGAGCCCTTGTGGGGACGGGCAGTGGGCTGCATGCATGGAGGGACAGGAGCAGGTAGGATCCCCCAGAAAAAGAAATTGGGACCAAGGGGGTTCCCTGAACCCCTCTATGAGCAGATGCCATCTGAGCCAGGACAGGGCATCCCAGAGGCTCCAGAGACGGCAGACTCCTTCCTTCCCCCAACCTGCCTAATGGGATGGGGAAGGAGGGGGAGGAGGAGAGGTGGGGGGTGTGGGGCAGGCCCCTGGACGTCAAGGGTCTGTGGGATTTTGGGTCAAAAATCTGCAAGAATGGGAATGCAACATGGCACCGCTGCTGTGCAAAACGGGGCAGTGGTCGCTCAAAGAGTTAACCAGAGTAAGCGTGGGACGCAGCAGTTTGCAGCTCTGCGAATACCCCCCAAAGGAAGGAAAGCAGGGCTTCCTACGGACACGTGATAGCAGTGCTAGTCACAGAACCAAAAGGTAGAAATAACCCACGTGTCCATCGATGGATGCACGGCTACACGAAACGTGGTCCATCCAGACGATGAAATATCACTCAGCCTTAAAAAGGGAGGACATTCTGACACCCGCTACAACGTGGACAAACCTTAAGGACAAGTTGCTACGTTAGATCAGCCAGTCACCAAAGGACAAATCCTGCATGATTCCACTTAGATGAGGTCCCCTAGTGGCTTCAAATTCACGCAGACAGGAAGTAGATTAGCGGTAACTAGGAGTGGGGGTAGGGAGTTGGGAAGTGAGTGTTTCATGGGGAGAGTTTCTGTCTGGGAAGACGGAAAGTTCTGGAAATGGACTGGAGTGATGGTTAGCAAGACTGTGAGTGTGCTTAAAGCCATGAATTGGTTCACTAAAAAATGGGTAAAATGGTAAAAAGAACATCAGAAAACACGGCAATGCCTTAATTGTGGGAGTCATGGGCCCTCCCCACCAAAAGCAGAGGAGTGGGTGGGGCGGCCGGTTAGCTCAGGTGGTTAGAGCGCGGTGCTGATAACACCAAGGTTGCCGGTTCCATCCCCGCATGGGCCACTGTGAGCTGCTCCCTCCTTAAAAACACAAAAACAAAAACAAACACACAAACAAAAAACATAGAGGGGTGGGCGCATCAAAGATGCTCAATAAACAATGCTGAGTACATTTTTTTAAAAAAAGGAAAAGAACCTCGTGGGAGTGGCCAGCCAGTTGGCCTTCCTGCAGGGAGCTGACAGGAGAGGCAGCCAGGTGGGTTTGGAAGCTGTGGGCCACTCTGCTCACCCAGGCCTGGTCCACCCCCTACCTGTCCCGGGGAAAAGGCGGCCCTGCCTGTGTGAAGTCAACAGACCAGGACCTACCACCCGGCCCCTGAGCTCCAGCCCTGGGCGGCCCTTTCTGAGGGGGAGGCAGGAAGGGCCCTGGGTGACTGAGCTTCAGCTGCTCCAAGCGGGCCTTTGAACCCCTCAGCGGGTTCAGAGGCCACCCGCTTCCCTGGGGGTTGAAGGACTCAGAAAGGTGAGCAAGCACGTCTATAATTAGCGCCCACCCATTGGAGGGCAACCTTGCCGGGGCCGCATTCCAGGGCCAAGCCAGATATAGCCCCAGAGCTGACCCGTCCCCTCTGAGGCTGCAACAGCTGGACGAGCAGGGTGGCCCACGCTGTGCCTGAGCGCCCGCCGGGCTGTGTGTCCACACCTCAGAAAGGGATCTGGGGAGCGGGGCTGCTGGGTGGGAAAAGGGGCATTACGGTGCTGGATTCAGACATGGCTGCGGCCACTTCTGCTGTATCATGAGCAATCATGAGAGCCCAGGATCAGCCTCTGTCTCTCCCCTGCCTCGGTCTCCCCAACCGTCATCGGGCTCCCACAGGGGTCCTTGGGATCCTCTGAGGAGATGCAGATCATAACTGGTCTATCTATGAATAATAGCTGACAGGACAGCGGAAAAGGCTGGGCACTGCTCTTTCCAGAAAGATCTGGGAGATGTACCAGGAACAGTGTTCCTCCCCAAGGTGCCTGCTCTGCAGCACCTTGTTTGATGAGCTCAAAGGTGGAAGGACTGGAAAGTCTCGTGGGCAGGGCTGATGGCCAGCTGAGAATTGCTGGGAAATCCCATGCCTTTGGCAGGTTCATTTCAAGTTAGAAATTTCAAAATTCATTTATTGTCACTGACTAAATAAATACATTTATCTGCCTTTTGTATAGTTCAGAAGAATAGCATCATAATTCATCCATCCATCCATCCATCCATCCACCTCTCCATCCATCCATCCCTCCATCCATCCATCATCCACCCACGCATCCGTCCATCTCTCCATCTCTCTGCCATTCATCCATTCATCCATCCACCATCCATCCATCCACCATCCATCCATCCTTCATCCATCCACCCACCCACCAGCCACCTACTGCTCTAACATCCATCCATTGAGCATAGGCCAGCCAAACAAATGCCAGACCTTCTGCTGGGCAGGGCAGCCACACAGGTAAAAGCAGCTTATCCTTGTCTGTCAGGAGATTTCAGCCGCGTGGAGGCCAGAGGCACAGCTCTAAAATAGCCGGTTGGGAGCAGTGACCTGGAGAAATTCAAGAAAAGCTGGGGGAGCTCCCTGTTAGTGATGACAATGGGAGACACCAGCAGTCAGGACCCTGTTCTTCAGAGCCAGTGCCTTGTGGCCGGTCAGATACCATCGAGATGACAATCTGACATCTTCATCTGCCTTCAGAGCTGCACTGGGACATGGAAGTGTCCAGACAGAAGAGCGGGGGACAAAGTGGGGGGAGATGGGGCAGAGAAAAAACGGCCTTCATGATGATGGTTTGGATCACAGGCCTTGGAGTTAGGCCAACCTGAGTCTCCACTGAGGCTGACCCAGGCTCAATGCCCCCTCACCCACGACGCCCTGCAGCCTCAGAGAGCCCCTTGCCAGGCCAGGCTGCCCAGACTTAGAGGGATGGAGCTCCCGGGCTCTCCAAGGAAGACGGGTCCATCCTGGAGACCCCACTCCTGGCCCTCCCTTAGCTGCGGGGGGACGCTGGCTGAATATGTGAAAGGGAGGAGGTGTTGGGGAACCGTACCCCACCCGTTTGATTCCTAGTACGAGGTTCCCTTTTCCCTACAAGACATTCCCCTCCGACCTCCTCCGTCCAGGAACTCTCACCATGCAAGAGCAAGTTCATTTGAAAGCTCAAATTCTTGTCTCAGGAGAGCAGACGGACCCTCCAAGCATGCAGGAAGACTTCGCGGGGTTTTCAAGAGTGGTCTCTTCACCAGGAGGCTCTTGTGGCCTCCCCCACCTCCGCCTTCTATGCCTCTCACCCTTTCTCCCTTTTCGCACTCCAGCCTCACTGCTCTGCCTATCCCAGGCTCTTTCTTACCCCAGGACCTCTGCACACACCACTGCCTGCTGGGATAGTCTTCTCTGTTCACCTGGCTGGCTGCTTCTCCATCTTCACTTCTCAGGGTGTCACCTCCTCAGAGAGACCTTCTGTGACTATCCTATCCAAAACTGGATCCCTTCTTATTTTTTCTCAAAATGCCTTGACATTTTTGTTCACAGACCCCCTGCACAATCTATAATTACCTAGTTAATTGTACAGTTACTGCTGGTCCCCTACCAACCACCCACCTGAGGGGTGAGGCACCTGGCCTATTTATACATCATCTCAAGTCTGCCTTTGGTTGAGGGCTGCTCCCAGAGATAGTCTCCCTCCCCGCCCCGTACTTTTGGCCTGCTCCCCTCGGGCACAGAGCCCGGGGGCTTGTGGTTGGAAGCTTGGGGTGCATGTGCACTGGACGGTGGGGACCCAGGAGATGTGGGTGGAACACCAAGCGTCGGCTGCGTTCTCTCATTGCTTTTTACAAATGAGAAAACTGAGGCTCAGAGAGATTCGCAGTTTTCTTAAGGTCACACAGCCGGCAAGGGTCATGTCAGGGCTGGTCCCAGGGTCTCTCAGGCTCCACCACTTGTCCTTCCCAGGGCAGAGAGGACATCCCGGGGGGGCAGGCCACAATGGCACGACCGCTTTGGGAAGCAGTCTGGCCGTTCTTTAAAATGTTACACATCAAGTTACACGGGACCCAGCGATTGCACTCCTAGGTGTAGACTCAGGAGGATTGGAAATGTATGTCCACACCAAACCTGCACACAGGTATTCGTGGCACATTATTCACAATAGTCAAAGAGTGGAAAGAACCCAAAAGTCCATCGATTGATGAGTAGATAAGCAAAATGTGCTCTATCCGTGCCCGCAATGGCATATTGTTTGGCCATAAAAAGGAAAGATGTACGGACACACACTACAACATGGATGAACCCTGAGAACGTGATGCAAAATGAAGGAGCCAGACACAGAAGGCCGCGTGCCGTCTGGTTCCATTTATACGAAATGTCCGGAACTGGGAAATCCATGCAGACAGAAAGATTGATGGTTGCCAGGGGCTGGAGGGCGTTGGGGGAAGGGGAGACTGGTAATAGGTACGGGGTCCCTGTTTAGGGTGATGAGAGTGTTGTCACACTGATGTGGTGATGGCTGCACAATGCCCGCAATACAAACCCACTGAATTGTGCACCCTAAATGGGTGAATGTATGTGTGGTATGTAGATTGTATCTCAATAAGTTTGACTGTCACAGCCACGTCTGAAAGTCCTTCTGTGAGAGTGGGACTGGTCAGGCCCTCCCCAGGCTTTGGGGACAAGTCGGGGGACAGGAGGTGGGGCTGGGTGGTCCCAAGCTGTCTGGGAGGGCACCCCTTCCTGCAGTACCAGGGCCTACCAGCAGATGGCAGTGACCTCAGCGACAAGCCCTACATGGACCCAGCTGACTGAGGACCTGGTCTGCCGGAGTCTGGTGGGTGACCAGTGACTCTGTTGGTGACGTGCTCACAGTGTCTGCTGAGTCACTGTGGGTCAGGCAGTTGGGGAGAAGTTGGCCATCACTTCAGGACTGACTAAACCTGGGGGGGTGGGCCGTGATGACCATTCCAGTATGCCCGCCTAGGATGACGCATGGAGGGCAGAGGGCCCCCTCCCCAGACACAAGGGCCAGGGCAGGTGGGGGCCTGGTCCTGGACAGGCTGTGCAGCAGGTGCCCACTCTTGCTGACTGGCCTGGAAAGAGAGAGCTGCTCTCCCTGCTGAGAACGTGTTTAATCCGTACAAACTGACGGTAATGCTAACGATACCGGGAAGGCCGAGGAGGTGGCACCGGGCCCTTGCCCAGCTCGGCACGTTGTCACTTTTATTGCTCTCCCCATCAGTGACCTCAGCTGGATGCAAATTCTCCCCATGTGATACCTCGGGAGCCAGGGCTCAGACAAGGGAGACGACTTGCCCAAACTACACAGCTTCCAAGGGCTGGAGCCCAGATTTAAGCCCCGTCACCTGGCTCCAGAGCCCTGCTGGTCTTGGGCTCAGGTGGTCTTAAGGAGGGGCTCACACCCTGCGTTTGTTTTAGGGCCCTTGATTTAAACCAATGATGCTCAAAAGGTGATCACCTGCGCTGGGATTTGGCTAGAGGTGTGTCCAGGGCTCCATTCCAGTCCTGCTGCATCAGAACCCTGGGGGAGGGGCCCAGCCCCCCAGGTGAGTCCATGCACCAGCATTCAGGAACCTCTGATTTAAAGGGACATCCCTCCGGGCTGCTCACATTTATTAAATTAGCACATAAAGCACTTTACTGTGGGCTGGGTGCTTTCTACTCGTCATCACTCAGAATTCTCCCCGTCACTCTGCAAGGCTGGCCATTCTGATCCCCATTTTACTGGTGGGGAGACTGAAGCTCAGGTCCCTCGTGGTAAGGCATGAGCTTAGACTGGAAACGAGGTCTGAGGTCACTCTGTCTGCTGACCTGGGGACAGACAATGGCCCTGGGGGACACAGCTGCAGCCCTAACATGCACACACTCTCTCTGGGGGCTAGAGGGCAGGTAGAGCCCTGGGTAAAGAAGTGCTACCAGGTATGCAGGTCTCAGCAATGCCACTGATATACGGGCGTCGTTGTCTGGGACTACCTCAGACCTATCGCTGAACAGAGACAGGCCAGAGTGGGGTTTGGGGGCCATAGCTCCCTGAAGTTCACCAACACTTCGTCTGGGGCACCCCGGACCTGTCAGCAGCAGGTAGGGTCCTCCCAAGGCTCCCCCCGCCTACACCTCCACATCAAGGTTGCTTTTGGAACCAAATGGGTTTGAATTCATAACCCGTCTTGGTCCCATTTGAACTTCTCAGAGTACAGAGTATATCTGTTTTCCTTCCATGAGCTAGAATTCAGCTCAGCTACAAGGGTCAGAAAACAAAAGATGAATGTACTTTTAAAAAGATAAAAATGTATATTTTCATGTAAAGGAGGTCCAGGGTGATGACGCTGCTCCACATTCATCAGGGACCCAACTTCCTCCCATCGTTTTCCCTCCGTATTCATGTGGTTTTGACCTCACGGTAAAAATGGCTGCTTGGGCTCCAGCCATCCCATCCACATTCCACCCAACAACAACAACAAAGAAAACAGGCATGTGTCCATCTTCACAGGACATCTCCCAGAAGCCACACCCACTAGTGTTACTTACCTACCATTGGCCAGGCTTCAGTCACATGATGGTTCCCAGCTGCCAGGGAGGCTGGGAAATGGAGTCTTTACTCCTAACAGTGATACACCAGGCAAAACTCAGGGTTTCTATTACCAAGGAGAAAAGAGAGAAAGGACATCAGGGGTCTCTGCCTCCTTAAAGTGGACCCTGTGATTCCTCTCCCACCTGTGTGCTTCCCAGGGCCATCAAGTCCTTCCTTCTCTGGTGGCTTCTTCAAATGTCAGGAACACAGGAGGAGAATACTTGGCCCGTTGGATGTCCTCCCTGCTGCAGAAGTGGTGTAAAGATTTATTGTCATCCCAGCCTGAGGCCACCTGCTGGAGGTCAGAGCCCCTGCTGGTCCCACCCCAAGCTTGCCATGGGCCCAGGGATGCAGAGGCTTTTCCAACAGGACCCTGAGCGGCTGTCACCAGAGGCCCTTCCCTGGGTGGGGGCAGGAGCTGGTGCCCTCACCTGTTGCTCCCACCCTCACCGCGGGGTGGGGCCATTTAGAGCCGCTAGCCAGGTCAGCACCTTCCTCTAAACCACAACCCCAAGGGAGTGGGGAAGTTGGAGGGTGTTGCCGGACCCTGAAGGGGCTGCATGCCAGGCGTGTGACGCTGGCTGCACACTTTGCTGAGCTGACCCAGCTGTGGGCCCTGGAGGTTCTGGTCAGCAGCCCACCTTGTACGGTGGGAAAGGTGGAGGGTCTCAGCCTGCCCCATCTCCTCTTGGGCCCAGCGTTCTCAGCACCTTGCAAAGTGAGGCCGGCATGGCGGGCACAGGGCAATGGCTTGTCTGCCTTTTAGACAGCCCTCCATGGGACAGTCCCCATGGAAGTTCAGCTGGGGGCCAGCACTGGGCACTCAGCGGGGCCTGCAGCAGAACCAGTCCCCATGTGGACTTTGGCTGCAGTCCAGTAGGTTTTCCCTGGCAGAGGGCACTGGGCAGCATTCCTCCCCCTGAACATAACGCTGCCACGACTCCGGAGGGGCTAAGGTGGGCAAGGGCGGAGGAGGACACTGGACCAGGAATGGGGGTTCTCGACCTGCCAGCCGTGGCTGGCAGCCCCGTGAGATGCCTGCCTCACTGCGCCAGACGCACGTGCTCTCTTGCGTGGACCTCACGATTCTCCCAGGAGGTAGGTGCTGTTATTATCATGTCCGTGTTGCCAATGAAAAACCAGTTCAGAGAGGTGAAGCCATCTGCCTAGGTCCCACGTCACTGGGTCTTCATGGTCAGAGCACGGCCTGGCAGTCAGACAGCCCTGAGTTCCAATCTGCCTCCACCTAGAGCTCCATGCGCGGGACAGTGGCTCTGTCCCTCTGAGCCGGTTTCTCTCTATAAAATCTGGGTGCCCCCTCATAGAGAACCTGTGAACCAGGCAGGGAAGACACTCCGGTGAGAAGGTCTTTGGGTCTGTAGGCAGGCAGACCCCACGGGTCATTGGCTGCAGCCCCTGATGTGATGTCCACGAGACAGGCCAGCTGGGCTCCTGGAGAGCTGGCCCGCCCTGAGCTCCTGGGGGACGCTGCGGGGAGGATGAGGCTGAGACTCTGGTTCTGGGCAAAGACACGGTGACCTCTTGTCAGTGGGGAAAAGTCAGCGCTGTCCAATGCCAGACCCTCCTCACGGCGCCACACCACATGGGCAGAGCCTGTCCTCAGGCCTGCCACTGTGCGTGGCCGAGCACGGTGGCCGCCCCCAGCAGCAGATGGTGCTGTCTCGATAGCGGGGAAGTCCCACCAGGTGCCACCTATGCTCCTCTCACAGGTGCCAGCCTGGCCCTGGCCCTGGCAGACAGAAAAGGGCACAGTCGACTCCACAGGGTCCCCCCAAAAGATATATGAGGGACAAATAGCTACCTTCCGATGGCGCAAGCGTTTCCCATTTCATAAAGCCAGGCTCGGCGTGGGCTCGAGAGCGACGTGGTGGGGGAGCTGCTGACACTTTGGCCAAGAAGATCTGTCCGGGGAGGTGTCATCCGTGCTGGGACCTGAGTGATGAGAAGGAGTCACTGTGGAAAGAGGATGGCCAGCAAGTGTGATGTCCCTGCTGGGGGGACAGTCCTGGCCCAGGCCCCAGGCAGCCAGGCCTGAGCAAAGGGGCACGGAGCCAGGGTGGGCGGGGCCCTGCCGGAGACTCTGCGTTTTGTCCTGAGTGTGGTCAGGGGGTGAATCTGGGGCCGTGGCTCTGAGGGCAGGGGCAGGGCCCCATGTGCTTGTGGGGAGGAGCTGGCGCGTGGCCCACGTGGGAGAGAGAGCCCCGGCTCTCAAAGGACTGCCTGTGCCGCGCTGTGGCTGCACCACCCCCCAGAGTTTCAGTCCCACCCCTGCCAGGCCGAGGAATATGAATATCGACTCAGCCTTGTCTCCTAAGCCTCCTGCACCCATGTACTCAAAAGCTCAGGAGCAGGTACCACAAAAGGACAACCCAAGTGAGAAGGAGAAGAGGTGTGTGCGAAGCAAGGTCATGCTGACAACCGCCAGTCACTCAGACCTCTAGGAGAACGGTCAAGACCCCAAGAGATAAAGGGACATCGAGGAGAGGACACCCACAGCAAAGCAACACATGGATGCATCATGAGCTGTCAAGGAGTGGGAACAAAAGCCAAGCGTCCCTTCAGAGCGGTCCAGGTTATCAAAATAAGGCAAGTCTGAGAAAGCTGTCACAGCCAAAAGGAGCCTAAGGAGACGTGGCAGCTACACGTGCTGTGGTGTCCTGGATGGGGTCCCAGGACAAAAGAGGGACACACTGGGGGAAAACTAAGGAAATCTCTTTAAAGTATCCGTTGTTGGTTGTTGATAACGTGTCAAAATCGGTTCCTTAATCGTTACAAATGTGCCACAACGCAAGATGCTAATAACAGGGGAATCTGACTGTGGGATACACAGGAACTGTCCGTACTGTTATAAAATGAAAAGTTTATTAACGAATGAAATAAAAGTCCAGTGTCATTGCTTGCCGGCCAAATTAGTAAAGACTAGCAGGAAACAAAACAAAACAAAACAAAACATGAATTACCCAGTGCTGGTGGTTAAATAGCAACATTACATGGCAACGTACCGCCGTCAGCACAAACGGGTCAATTTACAGCCGGAAATTCTTGGTCTGAATCCAGAGATTCTGCTTCTGAAGTTCACATCCCAAATACAGGGTCAAAAAAGAAAGAAGAAAAAAAAACAACAGTGTTTATGCACAAGGATGTCCAACACAGCATTGTTTACAATAGGAAAGAAAAAATATCTCGGAAACCACCTAATATTAGAAACGGAACAGAGCGGTTAAATAAACCCTGGTGTCTCCATCCTCTCTACAGAAGTCATGGCGTTTAGTGGGAAAATGGCAGGAGGTATTTATTAAGTGAAAACAAAAACTGTCTTTGCAAAATGATTCATTCATTCATCAGTTCATTCAGCAAGTAAATATTTATCGAGGCCTTGGCTGCACCAGGCAGCCCCCACACTTAGGCGCTCGGTGTCATGGAATTCCTAAGTGGAGCCAGAAGTGGAGCCAACTGTTATCAGCCCCTGGGGTGGGAGCAAAGATGCAGGTGACCATGCTGGACCTTGGGGTGGGTGGGGTAGGGGAGGGGGGATGGCTGGACCTTCTGAAGATGAGCTGCTTTTGAAGCCATCATCACAGAGAAGGCGGGATGGGCTTTCCAGGGGGAGCACAGAAGGGATAGACCGAGTGTGGCTGGCTGTCCCTTTGGGTGGGGACTATGCAGGGAGACCAGATCTAGAGGTACAGCCAAGGCCATCGAACCTTTTCCGTCTGGCATGGGGAGCCATAGAGGGTTAAAGAGGCAATGGCCAGATCGGGTTGCTTCCCAGCGTCTCTCAGGAGCCACTGCCAGGGCTCTGGCCCCCGGCCAGCCCTCCCGCATTGTGACGGGCCCACTCACCGTGACCGCGCCCTCGGCCAGAGGAAGCGGCCCCTCCCTTCAGGCCGTATCGGGGCCTCCATCTCAAGGGGCGTTTCTGCTGCCGGATTCCTGGCCTGGGTGATCAAGATGGACAGAGGCCGGGCCCCTTCCGAGTGCCACGGTCACTGCTTCTGGCATGTCCACATCCCCTGCCCCCTGGGACACAATGGCTCGTGAGAAACCAAACATCCCGGGGCCGACTTGACGGCCGTCCACGGCTGAGCCCTGGGTCCTGGGAAGCAGAATCACACAGTCACAGGAGGCCCGGGCATGACAGAGGAGGACGGCAGAAAGCCCGTTGCGCCCTGTCCGCGAGCGTCCGTGCTGAAGAGGACCCCCCAGGCCCCTCCACTGTGTTCCAGGGCAGAAGCCTGCTGCCAGCAAATGCCACGCCACTCCCAAAAGTGCCCAGTGGATGGAGATCAGATCACCAACCGGCCTTGCACAGGGGTCTCGCTTTCCTCACTCACGTTCTTGTGGAATCCCTACCAAGAGGGGAGGAGGGGACTGAGGCTCAGAGAGGGTGAGTGACTTGCCCTCTGCCACACAGCAAGTGATTGGCAGAGTGGAGCTCCCCAGAGTTCTCTCATCAATATGCTCACATCGCCTCAAAGCCACATTGAGCTGGGTTTATTCCCAAGCTCCACTGGGACCATTGTGCTTGTAAGGCAAACCGGGAAATGAAACAAGCTGTAAAACAGAGAAATGAAATATCAATGCGAAAAGGGAGCTGGTGCACCCACGAAAACTTTGCTTTGGAAAGACTTGGTGAAGACATTGACTGAAAAAGTAATGCTGTCAAATTAGGGGTGGGTGGGGCCCCAGAAAAGAATGAGGGAGACTTCACAAGCATCTAGGACTTGGAGCTCCGATTTCTTTGCAACGTCTTTAAAGGGTTTGTGTTGAACAACCCGGGCTAACTTACGTGTGGCTCCTTGTTCCTCAGTTCCCTCTGTGGGTTTTGATTATTTACATGGTATAAGGGGATTTCTGTTACATGTATGGCACTGGAGGACCAGCATGGCTCCCTTGTTTCCTTGAATGACATCAAATCATCATCGCAGTTTGCATATGCCTGACCTCATTGCCTCAGTTTCCTCCTCGGCTCCCAGCTGTTGTGAGGTCTGCACGAGATAAGAAAAAATGCCCATGGTACTTGCTTAGTTAATGGTGGTTATTATTGTGACATTGTCACTGTTCCTGGATTCTATAAGTCTCTAGAGGGCTGAGATCATGTTTTAACTTGGGGACCACAAGGGCAGAAGGGCCACTCACGGAGAGACATAGAGGCTGGAAGTGGGCAAGCTGTGGAATGAGGCCACATGACCAATCCGTCCACCAGGGCTCTGCACACCCCTGAACCCCATCCAGCCTACTGCCTGTTCTGAGAAATGGAGTCTTCCAGGCACACAACCACACCCGTCATTCACCTGTTGTCTGTGGCAGAATTGAGTGGCGGAGAGAGGCTGTGTGGCCCCAAAAGCTGCAAATGTATCTTACCTGGCTCCTTCCAGGATGGGGTGGCCCCCACCCCCATTCCATGGCAGCGAGCTCTTAGACAGATGGGTGGAGCCATCCCCCGGCTTTTATTCTCCAATCGCATCTCTTGCTCTCCAGATAAAAATGCCTCTCCCGGGCTCATGAGACCCCGTAACCCTCCTCCCATGTCTCCAGCCCCACCGTGTGCCGTGGGGTGCAGGCAGGTCCCGGCTGGCCATTAGGTTGCACAGGTCAAGGACAAATTCCAAGGCACAGACTAAGCCCTCGGGTCCCAGCAGGACATGCAGACCTGGGGCTGCCCCAGCGCTACAGGGCAGAGATAGGGCTGATGGCCCCAGAGGACCTGAACCCGCCACAAGCTTGGTTTGACATGGGATGACAGGGAGAAGCCTTTTGTGCTGCATCCACGTCTGGCTCTGTGCTGGGAGCTGGGACTGAAGCTTTGGCCTCACCTGGAGGAGCTCACAGCAGCCAGAGAGCCCTGCCTCTAACACGAAGCTACTGTGCCCCACCCAGAGGCTTCGCAAAGCCCTGTGCCTCCCTGGGCTGCCTGCCCTTTCCACAGAGGCCCCCTGTGTCCCACCTCCAGGCCTTGCACGTGCTATGCCCTCTGCCCATGCCACCCACCCCACCCCACTCCAACCCAAGCTTCAGGTCGACCAGATGCCTCACCTTCATCACACCCCACCCACAGAATGTCTGGCTCCCCCTTCTGAATCCTTACCCTGTGGGTAACTCCTTGCTCAGTGTCTGCTTCTCCCCAGCTCCATCTCTGCCACATCCCTGTACCTGGAACAGAGCCTGCACGTGCAGAAGCACAGCCAACGTTTGTTGAATGATTTACGGGCCTTCAAAGTGGACAAAATACTCCCTGCGCTCCAGGCCAGACACCATCACAGAGCCAAAGTAGGAACGTGAGGAGAGAGCAGTGAGGCGGGTAAGATAGTTAGTAAAAGCCCTCGAGCTGAAGGGAGGGGACCCGCTGAGTTTAGAGGATGGCCAGCATTACCAAGTGGCAGGTTACACACCTGAACCATTTTACAACTTGATGTCTTTGGAAGACAACCTGCCACTTTTAATACAATGGGAATTCCTTTCTGGTTTTTTAAAAAGTTTCCTCCATTATTACATGTATATGATATTAAACGGTTTAAGTGAGCAAAGGCTTAGCTCCTCTGGCAGTGGAACTCAGGGGAAGTGGGGCTCGCTGATCAGAGCTGCTTTTCAGGAGCTCAGCCATGGTGAGGGTGCCCGGGACCCCGGGAGATTCTCAGGCATACCTTTCTGAACAGGAGACTTTTCTCCCAAGACGCACATTCATGGCGTAGCCCCGAGTTGGAGCTGCTGGGCCTGCTGTCACTGCTTCGAATCCACTCTGGCATTCTGGCTGCCTTCTGCAGCTGGCCCCTATGATTTCACAAAAAAGCAAGAGCTTTCTTGAAACTGAGATGCCAGAGGCACCTTGGAGGACCACCCGAATTTTATTTTGGCTTCAGCTCCACATTTGCAATTGGTATTTTGGAGGGGCCCTCGTCACAGCTACACATGGCAGGGTCTCGGTTGAGCTTGAATGAGCGGCTGGGAAGAAGCCCGGGCTGATCTGACCTGGTTCTCAGGGAATGACCTCTGGGCTGGGCGCATCTATTTTAAAGGTGGCTGCCATTTGGTCTTTGCCAAAATAGTTGAAAGAAGACCCCAGAATAGCAGGCTGGGTCTGCCCCGGCTTAAAAGCCGCATCTGGGCTTAGAGGCAGGCATGTGGGACGTCAACGAGCAGGCGGCAGAGGCAGAGAAAGGCCTCTTGTCACTGAGGCCAGAGGCCCAAGAATGGCCTTTGGGCCACCTTGGAGGGTCAGCGTCCCTGACTTTGAAGAAGTAGAAGGGTCCCACGCGGTGAGGTCAGAGGCGGGACTGGTTCCGGAGAGCAAACATGGTTGGAGCGCCTGCTCCTTTAGGCATTAACTCGTGTCAGCCTCTCATTGCTACCCATTTTACAGATAGGAAGACTGAGGACAGGAATCTGCCTAAGGCACACAGCCAGAGTAGGAGGTAGAGCCAGACAGTCCTCACAGCCCCCAGAGTGGACCATGTGAGCCTGTGTGGCTCCACCATCCGTGGCAGCAATAACAGCAATGCTGGTGAGCGGCGGAACAATAACTTACCTTCTGCGATGGGTGATACCTTTTGCTGTTCCCAGAGCCCGAGGGGCCCCCTATCTCTCCCGTCAGGGCCTGCGCTCGGCAACTCCTACCAGAGTAGGAGACTAGTGTACAGCGGGGGATACTTTTCATCCCACATGGGCCCTAAAATCAGGGGTGACCGCTCAGCATGCAACCAGGGAACCGACACTGGAGGAAAAATGGCCTGCTGGGACCTGACAGGTGCTGGCTTCTAGGAGGCTTTTCTTCAAGACGCATTTGACTCAGTGAGGGTTTGCTTTGCCCACATTGACTATGGGTCCCATGTAAGATACAGGTCAGCGTACCATGAGAGCTTGGGATGTCACCAACTCTGGACCTCAGGTCCCTTGTTAGTAAAAGTGATTGAAGACACCTTCCCACCTCAGGTTTCTGAGGAGCGAATGAGAAACGGGCCCCATCGTGTGCCAGCCTGAAGCTCTGCCACCTTCCCCAATCACCCTTTGCTCTGCCCTTGATTCAGCCCCGTCCCCTGGGTGACACTTACGATGGGTCAAGTGCAGCCTTCTAAACCGCCAGCCTGGTAGCTGACACCCCAGCCGGCCCAGGGGAATCAGGTACGCTGAGTCCTTCCCGGGAGCACCTGGCTCCTGTCACGGAGGCAAATGCCAACAACCAGGTTGCTCTCAGGGACTCACAGTTCATGGTGGGTGACAGGGAACAAGGAAGGTGATACAGGTCCCCATCTGCCCAGAAATGCCCAGGTGTGCACCTTGGGTCCCGGTGCCATAATCAAGAGCACGCTGTTACTCCATCAAAAGGCCTGAGCTAAACTTTCCTCTGGTCATCCTGTGATGGGGTTTGGATTGGAGAGGTCAGACAAGGCTTCCCTGAAAGTTCAAGGTTGAGCTGAGGTCTGAAATGTGATTAGCTAACTAGGCAAGAAGGGGAAGGAACGCTTCTCCAAAAGTTCTCCACTCCATCCCAGCACCACACCCCCCATCTGCCAGCCCCCGTCTCCCCAGACTGGTGAACAGAAGGGACAGATGACCTGCTGCCAAATGTATGCTGTCCAGAATAGACCCCTCCCTGAGAAGGCTTCAGGCCCCAGGGGGCTCCCCTCGCCCACCTCCCTTCACAGTGGTCTTTCTCCAACTTTACAAAGGAAAAGTTAAACTTTGCACCCTGCCCAGACCTCACAGGGAACTCTCCTTAATTGCAAAGGCCTCCAGGCAGCAAACAAAGGGACAAGGTGACAAATCAGGTGACACTCCTCTAGCTCTTCCAGACCTGGAAGCAGACCCCTGCTAGGGTGAGGGGCAGCTCAGGCAGTTTGGCCGGCACTAGGCAGCTGTGACTGCAGATGTCTCGGGGAAGGGGAGGGACGGAGGCACGACAATTGCATGCAATGACCTTGCCTCTTAAGTCCCACACAGTCGACATTTCTCCTGCCAAAGAGGCCAGGACAGCCAAGATAGTGGCAGCTCCTGAGACCAGCAGGCAGCCAGCTCAAGGCAGAGATCTGGCCCCTTCTCTCTTGTCCATCTACCAGCCCTCAGAGTTAGAGGTCAGAAACAGGGAGTTTGCTATAGAGACGCATATTAACTTGATTGTCAGAATTGAAAAATGCTGTCAGATGTCTCCTGGTTGTAATCTGACGTCGTGGCGTCTCACCCTGAAGAATGGCTTTGCACATTACCTTGCTATCTGGCAGAAATGTTCTATATGTTGGATGAATGAAATCTGTAGCTCCCAAGTGTGGAAAGAAATATATGTAAAATGTAATATTAAATACAGGAGAAGCATTTTATCACTGTGGTGTTGGCC
Source organism: Rhinolophus ferrumequinum (assembly GCF_004115265.2). Lineage (NCBI taxonomy): Eukaryota > Metazoa > Chordata > Mammalia > Chiroptera > Rhinolophidae > Rhinolophus > Rhinolophus ferrumequinum. Next base: position 3,402,618 of record NC_046294.1, read on the forward strand.
AAGCCGCCTTGAAATTTGCAACAGTTCCATTTCCACTCCTTTTTTCTCCCCATGCCCCATCTCATTGGGTTTAATGGACCACCAATTAAAACAAAAACTGGCACAATAATAATTCTTTCACAGGTCTTGGTGAAAAGACCTTTGGGTAAACTTTCCAGAAGCTGAAAAATGTGACTCCAATGACTGATGATAATTCCTTTGCCAACTTGGGCAGCTTCTGGGTCTTTGCACTCAACCAGTTTGAAAAAGATCTAGTGAGGTGTCAGTAGACAGAGCAGGAAAAAAAACATTTTTGATGAAAAACCACACGTGATTTGGAGCATATACCTTGAGAGGCGTTCCAATCCCTACGTGACATCACCGTAACAAACTTCCATTCTCTCTCCTTTTTCTATGAGTAAGGCCCCTCGGCTTCTACACCAGTAGAAATGGAAAATGAGAATGAAACTGAGGTCAAGCCCATATTAGTCCAGCAATTAGCAATGATGACAGTACGAATTATTTGGGGGGGACAAATCCAAACCCTTCCTCCTTCAAAGTGAAAGATTCATTTGCAATGGAATGTCATTTGTACTGTTTACTTGTCCATTATTTGATATTGCACATGATACTTTGATCGATTATGTATTAATGAGAATTGTGATGAAAACAAAATCCAGAACAAGAATATTGAATGCCAACTGTCACAAGAAATTCATTTTTTAAAATATTTTCGTTCATAGAAGTATTTTGGTTCTAGAGAATTATGATAGAATGATCAAAAAAGATTTTCAGGGTTAAAAGTACCTTAAATTTGGGTAAAATTGGTGAGGAAAATAGAGTGGAAATATAAACGTGAAGAAAAAAGACTAGGATTTATGATATTTGGCGGTTGAAGTAAAGCTCGTTCATCTCATTTTAAAAAAATAAAGACTGGAAGATAACAAATCGCTATAGTTTTTTAGTGGTCATTGGATACATTTAAAAGAGTAATAGAAGAATTTTATTTTAAAATGTCAATATTTAAAATGCACTAGAGATTACGTCGTCTGCAACTATGTATGATAAATTTTGGATTTCAACTTGAAAAAGCCCAAGGGAGCCAGCTCATTCACATCCATGAGAACAAGCTGACCCTGAAGATGGTGGGCCAGTGTGGAAAAGGAGCCGGGGTCCCTGATAGACACCTGCCACCTGTGATGGAAAGAAGCCTGGACTGAGGAGACATGGTGGGCAGGCTGCCCGACCTGAGGGAGTGAGGCCCTGGCCCCCTCCCCTCCGAAGTCCTCTCCCTTGAAACAAAGAAACACACGTGTCTCCCAAGAAAAAAAGAATACTTTTCAGACCAAGGTCAACCCAAATCCAAATCTGGGGGAGTCATATTTATCAGTCCCTTTAGGGGTACACTCCTGTGGTTGCTAAACGGACCAAAGCGTGTTGTGCAGGTGACAACACACAAAGTTTAGAACTGCCCAGGAGCAGAGCCGTGACTCCTGTGCAAATGAGACGGAGGGCGGGATCAGCCCCAAAGCAGGAGCCTCGTTTTGCCCAAGACTCCCACCCCAGTGGGAAAATGTGCAGCCTCAATGAAACGCCCCTGTCCAGGTGCCTTTCCTAGGGATCCCCCCACGTCTGGAGCCGTGGCAACACCTCTCCCAGCGAGGGGGCAGAACCCCAGGGGAGAAGGCAGAGAAGCCCCAGGCCCATGCCCACTGGCCTCTGCAGGGAAGAGACAGCCAGGAACTCCAAACATGCCAGGTCGGGGCTTCCTCCGTTTCAGCCAGAGAGTTGAGGTCTGCTGTAGAACCCCACCTTCTCAGAGAACGCAAGACCTCTCCTCTCCCCTCTCCTTCCTGCCATTTCCTTTGACAGAAGATCCCTAATGTCCCCAGGAAGCCACGAACCCATTTTACAGAAGAGGAAACTGAGGTGGGGAGCAGAGCTGCTGAGAGGCCGGGCGTGGCATCCAGCTGTGGGTTTGAGTTCTGGCTTCTGCTATTTGCTGGCCCCGTGACCTTGAGTGAGCTGTTCAGGTTGAGCTTCGGTTGGTTAATTCTTCTGTAAAATGGTGGTGAAAACAGGGCCCCACCCTCCAGGGCTGGGAAGAACAGGATCAGGCACACAAAGCCCAGTCCAGCATAATGGCCTGGCTCCCCAGAGTGCCGAATAATTGTCCTGGCCCCGGCTTTTATCTGGAGAGGTGCTGGTAACCCCCAATGGGTCACACTCATGGACAGCCCCATGAAGGGAGATACTGGGCACTGAGGGACGGAGCCAACGGCCATGGTCACCTGGTGAGTGAGGCAGGGCTGGCACTCGCGTCAGGCACGGCTTCCCCAGCTCAGCCTGGACGGCACGACCTATGAAAGAAGAACAGCTATGTCCCACTATGTGGGTGTGTGCCTGCCTCTCTACGCGCTAAACATGGATCATCTCATTTAATTCTCCCGGGTGCCCTCCGAAGTGAGAACTCTGAGTCCTCCGTTTACAGATGAGGACATTGAGGCCCATTTTCTCTCTAGTTCTCCCAGGCTTGAGTGTCTGACAGGTGCAGACATCCACACACCTGTGCCTCTGCATGGTGAACTGCTGTATTGATTTGCGGTTGTAAAAACCGTCTCTGCGCCCGTCACTCAGACCTGGCTGGGTCAGCTTCCAGGTGAAAGAGAAACCAGAAGAATAACCAGAGAGAGGGCAATCTAGTGGGCACAGAGCCACCTCTAGGCAGGCTTCTGTCTACCCTGGACGCCTCTGTGAGCCAAGAAGGACCTGCTGTCCCGTCTCCTTGATGCCCCAAGGTCAAGGTGACTTAAAAGAAAAAAGCTGTGGAAAACAGTTTGGCAGGTCCTCAAAAAACTGCACATAGAATTACCAGGATCCAGCAATTCCGCTTCTGGGTATAGACCCAAAAGAACTGAAAGTGGGGCTTTGGAGATACATGTGCACGTCTGTGTCCATAACAGCATAATTCACAACAGCCAAAATGTGGAAGCAACATGAGTGCCCATTGACAGGTGAACAGATAAGCAAAATGTGCACTATGCATACTATGGAATATCACTCAGCCTTAAAAAGGACAGAAATGGTGGCACGTGCTACACCATGGATGGACCTGGAGGACATTATGCTGAGTGAAAGACTCTAGTCCCAAAAGGACAAATAGTGCGTGATTACACTTATATAAGTTTCCTAGAGTAGACAAATTCCTAGAGGCAGAAAGTAGAATGGCGAGTGCCAGGGACTGGGGGAGGAGGTGGGGCGTTATTTAATGGGGACAGTTTCAGTCTGGGAAGATGAGAAAGTTCTGCAGATGGACGGTGGGGATGGTTGCACAGAAATATGAAGGTACTTAATGCCACTGAACCATACACTTAAAGATAGATGGTTAAATGGCAAAAGTTATGTTATGTGTATTTTACCACACACACATAAAAAGCTACAAAACATTGCCCGAATCCTTTCTTTGGGCGTTCTGAAGAAAAAGGTGTAAAAAAAAAAAAACCCCACACAAACTGTTTCTTAGGGTGCTTTGGCTCCGTAAATGCATCTATACCCATGGCGTTACCCTTCTTGACGTTGCAGAAAGACTCTATTGTGAGGGTCTTCTCTCAGAAGACAAGAAAAGGAAGTTAAGGAGAGAAGGCAGTTCAGGCATTTGCAAATTTCCTCATGGGAACCCTGCCCCAGGCTCCCTTCTGTCATTCCGCCCTGAGGACTACAAGTGAAGTTTTATGGAGTACTTTTTTATTATTATTATTACTATTAAGCCAAATAAGTCCTTCACAGCTGGGTTGGTGGTTCTGGGAAGCCCTGTCACTCCTTTATGGGAGAAGAAACTGTACGTGTGAAGATAGGACGTTGTGGCTTTTCTTTGTAGGTTCAGAAAGGTCACAACCAGGAGGGTATGTAGATCCCAGACCGGTCAGCTTCAGTTTGAGCCCTTGTTCTGCCTACGTATAAAAACATGGGTTTGTGTATTTCACAAATGCCATTAGCAAGGCCCTGTCTGCACCACCCCCAAAGGGCTTGCCATCTAAAGGGCTGACCCTGGTCGAGTTAAGGTTGCCATCAACCCCTAAGAGTAATTGCTGTGGTGCCCATTTTATAGATGGAGAAACTGAGCCTGATCAGAGGTGAGATAGCTTCATGGCATGTGGCTGACGGGACAGGGCCTGGATGGGAACCCACTGCAGGAGACCACAGCCCAGGGCTGTCCCGCGGCCTGCAGGCTTCCCCTGTTGCCCAGGTTCTTGGTAAACCGAGCTCTCTGGGGCGCAACAGGGCCTATTTCAAGTATTCAAGAGAGCAGATCTGGAAAAATTAGTCACCTTGGTCCAACTGTTCCTTTCAAATAAAAGGGAAAAAAAAAACACAAAAAAAAACAGTGTGGAGCTTCTGGTGGGGAACTGGCAGCTGGATCCGAGGTGCCTGCAGGCACCTACTGTCGTCCCGGGCAGCGTGAGGGGCTGGCACTGGCACTGCACCTGGCATCGGAGGGGCTGCCCTTAGCCAGGCAGCCAAGTACTCACAGACACCTACTGAGCCTCAGCCTCCCGTGTGTCAGGCACTGCTGAAGGCACGGGGGGATACGGCTGGGAACGAGACAGGCCTGCACTTGCTCCATGGACGGACAGTCTGAAGGGGTGGAGGGTCAGCAAGTATAGGCCGGTGAAGAAGGAGGTTGTCCAGAGGGACGGCTGGGAGGAGGCTGCCTTGGCGGGCGTGGGGCACACGGGCGGTCTCCCCAAGTAGCTGCTAATTGAGGGGAGATCTGCCTGGGGAGAACACTGAGGAAGCGCCTTCCAGCCAGAAGGTCGGAAGGAAGGACAGAAGGGGAGTGTGGCTGGTGTGCAGCCGCCAAGGGGACATAGGTAGAGGAGGGGCCTCGGCGAGGGGTTCAGAAACACTGTGTGCTACCTGTTGCATCCTTCACCTGTAGTCGCTGGATTAACCCTCACTGGGCTTTGCTGGCTGCACTGGACGGTTGAGGAGGCCGAGGTCTGCAGAAGTCAGGACGGGCTCAGGAACCCGTGGTGAGTCGTGGTGAAGTGCGAAATGGATCTCAGGTTAGTGAGACCCAGAATTCCCAGCTCCTAACACCCTTGCCAGCTGTAAGCCCTTCCAAGGAGAGTCACCAAGAGCACCTACTGTGTGCGGGTGGGTGAAGGTTCTGGGAGATAAACCAGCTGCTGAGGTCCTTCACTGAACTTACCAGCAAATAGGAGACACAGGGAGGGGGGTCCCTGTGGGGGTCCTGGGAAGACAGGAGCCACCCTCTGCCAGGAGCTGCGGAAAGCATCAGAGGCTCTAGGTCCCAACTCCCCACGAGAGGTGCCCCCCTAGACCTGGACTGAAGTGGGGCAGCCCACCTTGCATGCTGTTCTGTGAATGGGGAGTCAGGGGCCCAGAGATGGAAAGGATTTGCCAGGGCCACACGGAAACCAATGGGCAAGTTCTAGGTCTCCTGAGTTTGAACCCTGGCCAGAATTGTCTTCTTGGTACCAGATCCGCACATCCATTGGGGGTGGCCCAGCGTCCCAGTGTCCCGGCAGCAGCCGTGAGCCCACAGCCTACAGCCCAGGAAGGCCCTGGCTTGGGTGGGTGCTATTCATGAGGGCTGCAGGCCCAGAGGGGAGCACAAAGCTCATGGAGGAGTCTGGAGACTGGGTTCTGGTCGTGTCAAATCCACTCACTGACCCCTGAGGACCTCCCCCACTCTGGGCCTTAGGACAGAGATCTCAAACCTCCCAAGTCCGCTCCTGGGTTCAGAGGTTGCGTCCAAGAGCACCTCAGGCAGGAACTGGGTGGGAGGTGGGGGACGCTGAAATGGTCACGGGTGTCGGTGGCAGCAGGGGTTGAGGTGGGCTCCAAGGCCCCTGCTGTTGTGGTTGGGCGGGGCCTGCTGGGAGGGCCTGCAAGGCTCCTCAGGGACAGCAGAGAACAGGGATTTTCACACCTAGGTGAGCCAGCACCTAGCTGGGCCTCTGGCCAGTCCCGCCCCCATCAGGCCATAATGGGCACAGTGCCGATGGGGACAGTGTGGGGGAGAGGGGAGTATTCCTAGGGGCCTGGCCTGGGTCCCTGCCACATTGGGAGCTCTGGTTAAAGGACTTGACTGTGCCTGCTGAAGAATCAAAGGGGAGAGGGGCAGTGAACGTCCACTATGGCCCTGTGCCCTATCGCCTGTCCTTGCATGGAGGTGTGTGGTGGGGGGGCGGGGTACAAGCATTTGGGGTGCACCCCCAACTACCTTCCCTTAGCAGCACCCACCCGAGGTCCCCAGCCGAGGTGATGCCTCCACCTGGCTTACAGAACTCCATCTCTGAATCACCTGGAGTGCAGGACGCAGAGCCCAGGGCCTTGCCTCCCTCCAGCCCACCGCCCTGGGTTCTTCCTTCCCGGGCTTGCCCTCGTGTTACTTACTGTCCTGTCCTACCTGTCATTCCCAGGCTGCCCGCATGGCCTAAGAAAAAGAACCAGGTTCCTGAGAGTCCCTGAGAGGCAGGGCGCAAAGACCGGCTGCTCGGAGCTGAGGGTGCCCGGTTAGGGCGGCACCCAGGCTGCTCAAGCAGAGGCGGCGGCGAAGGGGAGAGACAGAGAAGGGACAGGCAGGGACAAAGTGAAAGAGGCAAAACTTTGGCTGAAGGCAGGCGTGGAGGAGACGCAAGGGGCGGGACAAACAGGTCCGTAGGCCGGGCCAAGCCAGGGGTGGGGGCCAGGACCCTCCAGGTGGCACTCGCGGCACTCGTCCCCGGACGCCTCCCCTCCCCCAGTCCTGATTGGCAGGCGGCCTGCGACCAGCCGCGAGCGCCACAGCGCCCCGGGCGCCCAGGCGAACGCGAACGGCCCCCCGCAGGAGTAGGAGGGGGCGCCCGGCTATATATAGCGGCCCGGCCTGGGGCTGGCCCAGCGCGCAAGGAGGCGCGCACCGCTTCGCAGGGTCTCATCCTCGCCGTGCGTCCCTCACGGCTGCCCGCCGCTCCATGCAGCCCCGGTAGCTCCGGGCACCTGGGGGCCCCGTCGCTCGCCTCCCGCTCCACCCTCGGCCACGCACTCCCTGCTCCGGCCCAGGCCGTGTGCTCCCGCGGACCGCCACAGGAGCAGCTCGGCCCCCGGCTGCCCGGGCGCACAGACCGCCTGACGGACGCACGGCCCGAGGGCGGGGATGGCGGGGCCCGGGGCGGCCGCGGCGGCGCTGCTCCCGGCGGTCCTGCTGGCGGTTCTGGCGCCTTGGGTCGGCCGTGGGGGCGCCGCCGCGCCCACCGCACCCAACGGCACGCTGGAGGCCGAGCTGGAGCGCCGCTGGGAGAGCCTGGTGGCGCGATCGCTGGCGCGTCTGCCGGTGGCCGCTCAGCCCAAAGAGGCGGCCGTCCAGAGCGGCGCGGGCGACTACCTGCTGGGCATCAAACGGCTGCGGCGTCTCTACTGCAACGTGGGTATCGGCTTCCACCTTCAGGTGCTCCGCGACGGCCGCATCGGCGGCGTGCACGCGGACACGAGCGACAGTGAGTGGGGCGGGCCAGGCGGGAAGGGCTGGGGGCCCCGGCAGCGGCCGCCCCTGCCAATTCGCCCAAACGCACACGGAGGCCTCGGGCTGACACCTGCTCGCGGGCTCTGGGAACCCGGGCGAACTGGGGTTCCGGTCCCTCTGGCGCGGGGATGCGGGGACGCAAACACTCCTCGCTCTGGGCGGCACCGCAGGGACAGGCTTTGCGCACCCCGGCGGCCGAGCCCCGCCTCCCCGCCTTCGGAAGTTAGGGCTCCGGATGCCGAATTCCAGCGCCTTCGCCCGTAGGCACAGGGCGCGCGGCGCAGCCACTGGCACCCGCGGGGGCCCGGGACTCAAGCCCAGGTTCCGGCCGGACTCGGGGGCCGCCGGGCCAGCTTTGATCCTGCGGTCCGGGACTGGGCGCGGCCGCCGCGGGGTCTGGACCAGAGGAGAGGGAGTCGGCGCCCGCGCACGCTGTGCTCTGGGGTTTCCTTGGGGGTGGCCTGCGCTAGGGAGCTCGGGCCATTTATACCCACTCCAGAAATGGGGGTCCCGAAGGCGCGCAGGCCGAGGAGGGGGCTGGAACGGGAGGCACGGACCCAGGGTCCCCTGCCCCGGAATGACCCGTGCCCCTCCCCCAGGCCTGCTGGAACTCTCGCCGGTGGAGCGGGGCGTGGTGAGCATCTTCGGCGTGGCCAGTCGGTTTTTCGTGGCCATGAGCAACAAGGGCAAGCTGTACGGCTCGGTGAGTGTCACAGGGCCCGGCAGAGCACCCACTGAGGAACGCGGGCAGGATCCTGACCCCTCCAGGCCCACGGCACTGAGGCTGGGGCCCGGGTCACAGGATTGGGGGAGCCCCCTCACCCCCACCCCGTCTCGCCAAATGCCTGTGACAAGGGCCAGCAGCCTACACAAGGGGTGCAGCCCCAAGACAGGAACTACGAGGTTTGTGCCCTCCCTCCTGGGTGCCTCCTAGCCCCTCACAAGGTGCCATCGGGAGCCTTTCTCTGAGCCCCCGGGGCGTGTCCCAGCGGGCAGGACTGCAGCCTGGAAGGTGGACACAGTGGAGCGGAAATTCTCTGGCTGCCAGGTGTTGGGCGGGTGGTTGGAGCACCACCTGCTGTGGGCTGGCCATGTCCCTCTCCTCACCCTAGGAGGGTCTTGGCTCCTGAGCTGTCCGCCCAAGCCGGGCTGGGACACAAAGGGGCCCCTGGCCATGGCTCCCAGCGTCCCTGGGCCAGGAGGAGGTCCGGCCTAACACTGTTCCTCCTTCCTCCCAGCCTTTCTTCACCGACGAGTGCAAGTTCAAGGAAATACTCCTCCCCAACAACTACAACGCCTATGAGTGCTACAGGTACCCCGGCATGTTTATTGCCCTGAGCAAGAACGGGAAGACCAAGAAGGGGAACCGAGTGTCCCCCACCATGAAGGTCACCCACTTCCTCCCCAGGCTGTGACCTCTGGAGCCTTCCCTCAGCCTCCGGCAGCTCTCAGAGGGGAGCGCCCAGGGCCACCTTGGTGCACCTCTATCTATGGACAGTTTGATGCAAGAGTCGGTGTAAGATATTTAAATTAATTATTTAAATATGTATATATTGCCACCAAATTATTTATGGTTCTGTGGGTGTGTTTTGTATTTTTTCTGAAAAAAAGACAAAAAAGTAGAAACAAACTATATATATGTATATATGTGTATATATATATACCCCCTGACTTCTGGTAAAACAGTGGATTTATTCCATTGGAATAAATCCATTGGATTTATTTAACTTGTCAGAAAGTTGTCACAAGTGTGCTGCTACTCTGTGTTTTAAAAGCCAGTGACTTCTGCCTGCTTTGCACCACCGACCCATACGTTTGTCAGGGAGCTCCCCTGTGCCGGGAAAGGCCCTCTTGGGGCTTTGGCAGCCGCTAAGGCAGCTCCCAGGCGAGTCCTCTCCTCGCACCCTCCAGCGCCCCACTCCCTTTGTGCCCTGTTGCTATTAATTGGGGCATATCGGTTTACTTCGGGTACAGAAAGTGCGCTGTCGAGTCCGCTGCCACTCCGTTTTTAGATCTGCCAAGACTGACCTTTGAACTTTGCTGTAGTCAATCTTCCTCCATCTACCAGATGGGAGAGACCTTTAGACAACTTTAAAAACTCCCGTTTTCCTTTTTTGGATCAGCCACAGCCACATTTCTGTGGCCATTGGGGGTGGAGGGAAGCAAAAAGCACAGCGATTTTGTAAATCAGATGAAAATGCATCAATATCTCACTGCAAGGCCAGAAATGGACGAGATGGGTACACTGGCAGCCACGGCCCAACTCTAATGATGAAATACCCGTTTATGACCGCAGTTCCTTCTGACAAATAGTAGAGTAGACACGTATTGAAAAGCACACTTCCCTGTGCTGGGGACGCTTTGGGCTAGTACTCACTGTTAATTTTAGGTGGAATGTCCTTGCAATTGTACAAAACACTTAATGCAGAGTTTGTACCGAGGAAGATGCTGCTTCTCTCGGTTGCATGCCCTGATTAAGTGGCTTTCACATCTACCTCGAACGTCTTTAAACCACTCATCTGGCGAAATCTGCAGAAAGCTCAGACCGACGGGTGCAGAAGTTCGCCATCCCAAGTGGCTTTTTTTTTCCATATGTAGCCAAAAAGGATTGCAGATAGCGTCGGTGCGTCCCATTCGAACCTTGTCACGTTTGAGCTATCTTTACCCCGTGATTTACTTTTAGTAAGGATAATCATGGTGAAAATATTTGCAGACAGCTGTTAGAGTGCAGTATATGGTCACCAAGTAACCTTATATTTTTCTTTATATATTTTACAAATGTAACCCCTGTCGTTGGAGCAAAGATGGAAGAGGCAGGGTCGGGGATGTTTAAAAAAAGTTCCGAGGTGATGGCAAACATTTAATTTTAATGAATGACTTTTTAGAGTTTATACAAAATGACCTTAGCTTGCTACCAGAAATGCTCCGGATGTCTCATGAAGACTTTAATACTCTCCTAGATGTTTCTGAACTGTCTCCCGAATTAACTTTATGGGAGTCTACAGACAGCAAGACTGGAAAATCGGATTGGAGTTTTTGTCTTTCACATTCCTTTTTAAAACGCTTTGTTCGGATGTTAATCATCTATTTAAAATACTATTCTTAAACCGAGGCCTAGAAGAGAGAAGCCGCTGGCGAAACTGTAAGATAGGACCACTCAGCTGAAACTGCTGTCCAAGCACTGTAATACTTTTTTTTAAAAATTTTAAACCACGCCCTCGACTGAATCTAGGAGTCTTGAGGAAAGGTGATGCTCAGAGATCTCATGCTGCCTGGGGAGGCCACATGGATGGAGTTTGGTCAGTCTGTTTAATGTAGTCTCGTAGCAACGAACCACGATTGTCTTAGGTGCCTTCTGTTATCACACGTTGTCTTATCTCAGAGCCCGATCCAATTGCCAGGAAGTAAGATGTCTGAAGTACAGAATTCGGTCCTCCTTGCCCTCTTGTGTGTAGTAGGGAATCACATGGGAAGCGTATAGAGATGTAACGGGACCTTTGAAATACCGGAAAGTGTTTCTATTGCTGTGATGGGGATTTGAGGTTTCTGTATACCGCTGTTTTCAGACTCTGTAGTTTTATACAGGTGCCGACCGTATTGTGATGTATGTGCTGTGCACATTGAAATGCCGAATAAATGGAAAACATTTATCATGTAAAAGAGAACCCCAGTGGACTAGATGTAAATAATCGGGGGGAAGGTATTGAACACAATTAAAACCTGCCTTGAAATGCCAAGACATGGCTTCCTCCCCCTGTCTCCCAGTGTCTATTTGAGGCCTTGAGCCCCACTGGCTGGGGCTCGAGCTGGGGGTGGGGGTGGGGGAGATGAATTTTAGCCAGCTGTGTCCACACAAATGTGGCCTTGAAGACAGGAGCCTGGGCGGGGGTATGTGTCACAAAGTTTCGTGATGACTCTGAATCTTGCAGTTTATTCTCACGATGGGGTGATTCACGCCATTCCCACGCCGGAACTACCCGGAGCGCTGCCCCTTGCCTTGGCCCATGCCAGCGAAGGCAGTGTACACTTTCCTGGCGGTGGGGAGTGGAACCCCCGTAGCTGGTCTTCAGAAGACTGACTCAAGCATATTTTTCAAACGCTTTGAGTAGATGCCACCAATGCGTCTTAGGATAAATATAATGAACTCCAACTAGCCTTTTGCGAAAAGGGAAATGGAATAAAATCCTACAGAAGAGAAAATCCAGAGTACATCAATCACAGTAAGGGTAGAGATTGTCTTCTGAATACTATATACACTGTATTTATATAACTAGTCTCTACCAGGATGTAGTATAGAATATGTTTATTCGTGTGGATTGCAATAAAAATAAGCGTTGACCAAAGGGGCCTAGAATCCGGGTTTCCCCTCCCCACACAAAATATAGCCAATCACTTGAGAAAAGACCCAAAAGAGGCAATCAGGGCTTTGGGGTCCTTAATTGTGCCTATTTTGCTCTCCAAGTCATCACCGTCTGCCCTTCTTTTTGACACCTGTGATCTAGGTGTGAAAAATACATGGGCAGTGGTATGGGTTCAATCGTGTGCTTCCCAAAAAGATGGAGTTGGAAGCCCCACTGCCTGTCATAGGGTCTTATTTGGAAATAAGGTCTTTACAGAGGTAACTGAGTGAAAGTTGAGGTCATTAGGTTGGGCTGTAACCCTCTATGATGGGTGTGCTTATAAAAGGAAGGTCATGTAGAGACAGAGGGAGAACGTCATGGGAAGGAGGAGGGCTGGGGGCCGAGCAACGCCTCACCACCAGCAGCTGGGGAGAGGCCTGGAAGGAGCCTCAGAAGGAACCAACCTGCTGGCACCTTGACCCCAGGCTTCTGGACCCCAGCACTGAGTGTACATCCTTGGTTTAAGCCCCCGAGTTTGTGGTCCTTTGTTACTGCAGCCCTACAGAAAAGAACATGGGTAGTTACTCACAGGGCGGGGGTGGGGAGGGAAAGCCTGACTGATGTCCGGCCTTGGCCTTTTCTTCTGCTGGCCCCTCTGGTCCTGGCCAAACATGGCTTTGTCCCGCTGGGGTGAAAACCTTCCAGCCTCTAGTATAGACTGATGATGGGTCCGAAGAGGGACTGAAAAGTCACTCATGCTCGTCACACATATCTGTTGCGTGCCTACTATGTGCCAGGTAGGCACAGTCCCCAAAGCTCAGAAAACCATGTGAGGAAAATGAAGATCCTGCCCAACGGGGCTTTCGCTGTCATGAGGGAGACGACATGCATGGGGAACGTCCCTTCTGGCAAGGTGGATGGTGCTGCAGTATGACAAAGAGAGCAGTATTGGGAGGCACCTGGCCGCAGGCCCGCCTGACCTCACTGGGAAGGTGACGTTTGAAGGTGCTGAGGGAGAAAGCCATGGGGGGTGGGGGACGGAAGCATTCCCAGCAGAGGGAACAGCCCATGCAAACAAAGGTGCTGAGCTGGGAGCAGGCCTGGCACATTGGAGGAGCCTCCAGGAGGCCAGTGTGGCTGGAGTCTTGGGAGGGGGTCGGGAAGAGGCAAGGTCCGAGAAGCCTGATCACCGGGTCCCTGTCACAGTCCTGGGGACCGAGCCGAGAAGCGACACTGCCGATCAGGCTGAGACTACATGATGGGCGGGGGAAGGATTGGGGATTCGGGCTTCAGGGGGAGGGTGGCACGATAGCAGTAGCACCTGACACCTACTTCGTTTTTCTCACACCTGCTCTCCTCAGTGAGGAGCACACAGGCCCCGTCTCACTGCCTCCCAGGTGTGTGACCTTGGACAAACCAGGTGACTGCTCTGTGCCTCAGGGTCCCCACCTGAGGGGTGGGTGGGTGGGCGGGTGTGAGGATTGAGCAGATAATACCGGTAAAGTGCTTGGCACAGCCAACCAAAACTATTTCCTATTGTCATTATTATTCCCCCCAAGAGACTTCGTGATGGTCTTAATGTCCCAATCCTGTTTATCTTTGTGTTGTCCCAGCGCTAGGCGAGGCGTCACTCGTGCAGAACACAGGCCTTCATTGGGTGTGGCCCTCTCCTCTGAGGGATGGGTCCCTCGGACCCTGCACTCGCTGACCTGCCCTGCTTCCAAGACCGCCCGCTGTTGGGAGACTCAGGGAACACCCCGCCACCAGGCAGCCTGTAATGCTTGGCTCTGGTCTGATCTCTGGTGTGAAGCGCCAAGGACTCCTGAGTTCAGATTCTTCCTTCCATGCTAACAATGGGTAATTGTTCTGGATTCATGATCTGAATCCTCAATTCTTCTTTTAAAAAATAGTGGGGAGACGGAGAGGTGTCCACGCTGGGTTGTGTCTGCGGTCGGGGAGGGACCTATGCCTGCGCTGGAAAAGCTGGGCCCTGAGAGAACTGGACAGCCTCAGGAGACCCAGGGCCTCCGGCACCCTCGCCTGACAATGCGACATCATTTCCCTGCCTTCCTTTGCTAAAAATCCTCCCACCCACCTCCCACATTGCAATTAAGGTCAAGATCACAACCCTCAACACAGCCTAACGGGCTGTTCTCACTTACTGCTGCATAACAACCTACCCCAAAATGAGAGACTTAAAACAACCGTTTCATTAAACCCACAATTCGGTGGGGCGGGAATTTGGACCTGACCCGGCGGAGTAATTCTTCTGCTTTTCATGGCATCAAAAGACTCAGCTGTTGAGTGGCTCATCTGAGGCTCCTAGTTCCTACATGGCTTCACAAGGCCTGGCCTGGAACGTTCCAGAACATGACTTCTGCCACTGGGCACACAACCCACCGGACCAGCCTAGACTCCAGGGGAGAGAGTAGCACAGAATTTGCCGCCATCGTTAATCTATGGCACAGGTCCTGTTTGCTCTTGCCCCCGACTGTCGCACAACTCTCCCCCACATCACGCCCGGTTCGCTCAGGGCTCAGAGGCACCGTATACTCAGCTGTGGGGCCTTTGCACATACCCCTCCCAGCCTGGAAGGGTCTTCCCTCACCCCACGCTCTTTACCCAGGTGTATCCGGGTTCTGAGGCTGCCCTAACAATGACCACAGAGTAGGAGGCTTAAAACAACAGAAATGTATTATTTCACAGTCTGGAGGGTGGGCAGTCTGGAATGGAGGAGTCGCAGAGCCAGGCTCCCTCCCGAGGCTCCAGGGGAGGCTCCTTCCTGCCTCTCCAGGCCTCTGGGGCTCCTGGCGTCGCTGGGCTGGTGGCTGCTGCACTCCAGCGCCTGCCTCCATCTTCACACTGCTTCTCCTCCGTGCCTCTGCCCAAATGTCGCTCTTCTACGACATCAGTCACTAGACGGAGGGCCCACCCTAAGCCAGTGTGACCTCACCTTAACCACGTAATTACATCTGCCAAGATCCTATTTTAAATAGTCACATGCACAGGTTCTGGGAGGACTTGAATTTGGGGGAAGGCAAAACTAAGCCGAGATTACCAGTTAATTCTGATGTGTTCCTAAAATCACCACTCAAAGGTCATTTGCTCTAAGGACTAAAGACATGAACACCTGTCAAGTGCGTGGAAGGTGAAGGGCCTGGTCTGCAGGAGGCTGTCACTCAGCTACTCCTGTGGGTCCCCAGAACCTCCCCTGGCCAGCTGCACCCTACACTAAGCCACAGTCCCCACACAGGCTCCCGCTTATCTCCATCAGGTTCCCCAGAAGCCAAACCCAAGATGGAGATTCCTGAGCAAGGGGTTTATCAAGGGAGAGGCTCTGGGGGCGGGGGGAAACCTGAAAGGAAATGAGGGTCAGGAAACACAGGAACCCCAGACATGATCCCAGAGACATCTAGCCCAGCCAGACCCCATGGGCTGCTCTGGGCGTGAATGGCACCCTAGAGCCACCCCACCTTTAAAGCATTGGGTCCCCACTTTTATACCCCCTTCTCAGTCAGTCATTGCATGCAGGCTACCCCCAGGGGAAATGGACCCTCCCAGTGTTCAGGCAAGTTGGCTCCTTTCTGGGAAGGGTAAGGAACTGGGATTGTCAGCTATTAGCAGCTGGGGGAGGGAGGCACCATCCTGGGAAAGGGGCCTGGGGGCGGGGGACCACTAGCACCTACCACACCTGGCCTGCTCTTCTTATCCCCTCCGCAGTTACTCATTGATGGATGAGTTACGCAATTACTTGTGTGGGGCCTGCTTTCCCTCTCTCCCCAAGACTTGAGTCTTTGAGGGCAGCGGTGGGGCCCGGTTTGGCTCCCCATTTGTGTTTCCCCAGGACCAGCATCACCCTAGAACGCACCAGTGCTCCACTCAAGCACGACCAGGAGGCCTTCCCTGAGATCATCACATGCGTAAAGGCAGTGTGTGTGCTCTCCACAAGGGCAAGTCCACATGCCAACGCCTGCTGACGAGCAAAAGCCAGTGTCAGCTGGTGAAGGAGCGCGGGGGCTAGTGGCTCAGAAGTGCTTAGCGTCCGCGTCAGCCCTGGAAGACACGGACTAGCTTCAGCACTCAGCGACTCGCTCCGTGCCCCCCTTTTTCGTACAGTCGTAAAATACATAAAACAGAAATTTACCGCCTTAACCATTTTTCAGTGCACAGTTCAGTGGCCTTAAGTCCGTTTACATTGTTGTGCAACCATCACCACCACCCATCTCCAGAGCTTATTAATCTTCCCAAAGCGAAACTCTGGTCCCATGAAAACTTAGCTCCCCGTCCGCCTCCCACAGGTCCCCTTCACCCCGCCACCCACCTTCCTACTTTGTCTCTGTGACTCTGACCACTCTAGGGACCTCATATGAGTGGAATCGGACAATATGTGTCCTTCGTCAGTGGCTCACTTCGCTCAGCATAATGTCCTCGAGGTTATTCCATGTTGTACCATGTGTCAGAGCTTCCTTCATTTTTAAGGCTGAATATTATTCCATTGTATGAACGGACCATGTTTTGGTAATCGTTCCATCCGCTGATGGACCCTTGAGTTGCTACCACACATTTTGGCTGTTACAAATAATGCTGCCACGCCCATGGCGTGCAAATAGCTCTTCAAGATGCTGCTTTCTCTTCTTCTTCTTTTTTTTAATTCAAGTTTATTGGGGTGACAAATGTTAGTAAAGTTATATAGGTTTCAGGTGTGCAATTCTGTAATACATCATCGATATATCACATTGTGTTGCTGTCACTTCTTTTGGGTCTTACGAGAAGTGGGATTGTTGGGTCGTAAGGTGATTCTACGTGCAATTTGTTGAGGAAACTCCCTACTGCCTTCCACAATGGCTGTACCATTTTCCATCCCCACCAACCATGCACAGGGATCCAATTTTTCCACATCCTCACCAACATGTGTTTTCTTTCTTTCTTTTTTTCTTTTTCTTTTTTTATGGTAGCCGTCCTAACAGGTATGCTATGGTATCTCATTGTGGTTTGGGGTTTCATTGCCCTGATGACTAGTGACGTTGAGCATTTTTTCGTGTGTTCATTGGCCATCTGTATGTCTTCTTTGGAGAAATGTCTACTTAAGTCCTCTGCTCATTTTTGAATCAGGTTGTTGGCTTGTTGTTGAGCTTTCGGAGTGCTGTATGTATTATGGACATTAATCCCTTATCAGATACAAGCCTTGCGAATGCTTTCTCTCATTCTGTGGGTTGCCTTTCTATTCTGTGGATAATACTTTTTGGTACACAGCGTGTTTTTATTTTCATGAAGTCCAGTTTGTCTCAATTGTTGTCAGTGCTTTTGCTGTCATGCCCGAGAAATCATCACCAAATGCAAAGTTATGAAGATTTTGCCCTGTTTTCTTCTAAGAGGTTTATAGTCTTAGGGCTTAACATTTAAGTCTTTGACCCATTTTGAGTTCATTTTTGTAGATGGTGTTAGATAAGGGGGGGGCTTATTTTGTAAAATAGCATTTAGCGCAGTTATTTCCATGTCTTTCTTTTCCTCTGACTCTTGCATTTAGAAGTGAACTGGGTTTTCCTTTCGATGGGACAGGGTGCAGGGTGTCCCCTGGGGTGAAGCAGAGCCAATGCATCGTTACTTCTTCCTGGTCTTGTCCACCGTGTGGGTTGTCCCCATGCTGATGGGCAGACACCTCCTTTCTCAGAGGCCACATCCAAAGTTGGCCTCATCAGACAAGTTTCTCTCCATCCTGCAGCTTCCGGCAGGAGGCACGTGCCATGTGCCTCAGGGGGAAGGTGGACGTTGACCGTAGTATCCTGAGTCCCCAGGGCCCCTGCCGCAGGCCCCACACCTCAAAGGGTCTCACACTGGACTGCTAGCCTCAATCTCCATTTCTTCCATTGGGGAAGGGGGTGCTCTGTGAGCTCCACTTGCCCTACACACACACACACACTCAGCGTTGCCCAGAAGATCCAAGGAGCTTTAGGACTTGTACTTATGGAATCAGCTTGGGACCCTGTGGCCAGGTCCTCACTCAGGTGGGTCTCTGGCGACCCCGAGCCTCCCCCACACCTGTGTTTCTGGACTGCCCCCACTCCAGGGGGCAGTTACCATCTCTGGAGCTTCCCCGCATTGGTCTTGAAATGTCCCTCTGTGTCAGCCAGGACTCTCTAACACGGGACCCGTAGATGGGCAGCAGGGGAGGCAGGACGGCTGGTGGGGGAAGCCTGGCTGTGGGAGGCAGAGAGCACTTCTGGGGTGACCCCCACCTGCTGTCAGTTTTGAGCAATGAGATTGAACCTCACTGAGTCCTGTTCCTTCAACCGCAGGATGGAAATAACAGTAATAAACCCTTCTCGTGGGTTGCTAGGAGGGTGAAGAGAGGCGAGGCGGCATTTCTGAGACCTTGGACGTTTAGGTCCCAGAAGGGCTGCCGCTGCACACCCCAGAAGAGACACTGTTTCATCTTGGGCTCTGGGTTCCACCTTTATGATTTTAACCATACGTACGTACATACCAGCTGAACTTCGAGGTACCTGATATTTTTGTCTCCACCAATCTCTTTGTTATTGAAATCATTTTGTTTTAAAACTTTACAGCCTCAGCCCAATGGAAAACCATTGTCACCTGCCATGGGCCAAAGGGAATCCATAAAAATAAACACAAAATGACGCTAAGAAAAAATTCTTGCATGATGCAGTTGCCTGCCCAAAGCTCTGAGCCTGGGGCTTGCCTTTGCTGTTTTTTGTTTTGTTTTGTTTTGTTTTTTTGTTTTTGTTTTTTTAGGGAGATGTGCAAATGTTAGTGATGTGTTAAAAACTTACCATCACCAAACAGAAATGTTCTCCTCTTAGTAAGAGTGGCCGAAAGGGAAGCACTGTGAGATCCTGTGTGATTTAATGCCACCCAGGTCCCACCTAAAATTACCTCTCTTGCTGGGGACCAGCGGGACACTCTGCAGTTGGAGAACACACTGTTCATACACGGAAAGGGCAAAAGCAGCAGAGACGCTGGGCAGAGTGCCCTCTCCACAAGGACCTGCTGGCCTGTACCTCTTGGTGCAGATGCCCAGGCTGTTGGATAAAATGATACCGAAGTCTCCGTGGAGGCTTAAAAATTGGCTGTGACTTCCTTGACTCTCCTCCCACTGAGAGGTGGGCATCGATGTCCCCTCCCCTTCAGACTGAGTGGGCTTCGGACTGCTCCCACCAGTAGACATACCACTGTGTCTTCCGAGGCTGCATCATGAAAGGTGATCCAGCTTCTTGTTCACTGGACCCCTCGTCTTGGAGCCCTGGACCACCAGGGCTGAATCCCAACCACCCGCTGCTGCCATATTGGGAGGAAGCCCAAGCTGCACGAAGAGGCCATGTGTTCCAGCTGTCCAGAAACCGTCCTTGATGGAGCTGGAGTTAAAATCATCCCAGCCCAGGTACCAGGCATGTAAAGACGTCTCCAGATGCTTCCAGCTCCCAGCCACTTGAGCCTTCTAAACTGGGGCTCCAGATATCATGAAACAGAGACAGACAAGCCATCCTGGGTGTGTGTTCTATCCAAGTTCCTCCCAATAGAACCAGCCAACCCCATAAAATGCCTGTTGGCCTATGCCACTAAGTCTGGGGGAGTTGTTAGATGGCAGAAAATAATGGAAGCCGTGCCACCAGAGAGGCAGGGAAGGTGGGGTGAAGCGTGCACCTAGCACTCTTTGTAGCTCACTCGCGCCCTGGGACCACAGGACATCCAGGGCAGGCAGGCCAGCTGGCATTTTGTTCCTTTGGTGTTGGGAGGACAGCAGTGGAGAACCAGGCTTGCTCATCTTAGAGGCTTCTGGAAGAATCCAGGATTTCTCTTGTGTCTGTGCAAATCCTTGATGGGTCACCTGGATGGTACACAGCCCCTTCTGAGCCCTGAGGACCAGAAGGGAGACCCCATAACAGGATAAACTCATCCCATCCTCAGGAACTGGCAGAGAGCTGCCACATGCACCCAGGGCCCAAGGGCCCAACGTGTCTCTCCCTGGAGTCAGCAGAAAGGGGACAGCTGGCCCTTCTTCCCTCCACGCTCCTGCATCTCCTGCTCTTGGACCCATGTTGTTGGGCTTCCACGGCCCCCGTCACCCTCCGCTGTTAAGCCTGAGCAGATAGGGGCTAAAGGGCAGACAAAATCATGAGCAAGGGAAAAAAAAAAAAGTGACAACATGCTCAACCTGCCTGGGGAGAAAGACCCTGCCAGCCTGTGATGAAGACACGTGTGGAAACTCTCTCTGGCCAGGAAAACAAAAGGACAGAGAAAACAATTGGAAGAGATGCAGTTAAAGCACACGGAATGATTAATTTCAAAAATGAGTTTTAAGTGTTCCGTTTCCGTTTCCGTAGATGGATTTTTTTCTTTAAAGGATGATTGTTTGGGTCTGAGACCTGCAAGGTCATCCAGAAGAAACGTCTTACAACTCACCCTCCTGCCCCTTGCCTCACCAGCCTGCTTTCTGTCTTGCTCCTGCCCCCGGGTCTCTGCACCTGCCAGCCCTCGAGTGGCTGGCACCTCTTTTCAGTCTTGTCTCTCAGCTCTGGCTCAGGGAAGTTTGTTTTCACAGACCACACTGGATAAGCTGGTCTTCCCGGTCACTCTCCCCGTGTGGCAACTGCCTTGTCTGAAATGACTGTATTCATTTGTTTTTACACATATTTGCAGGCTACCCGCCTCAGCAGTGAGCTCCTGGGTCAGACCTAACCTTCCTGGGTCAGTGCTATAGCCCAGAGGGAGGGCGGTGCATGCAGACCCCTCAGCATGTGCTTGTCGAATGACTAACTGAATGAACACATGGCATCTGAAGTGTCACATATGGTTAAGGGCAGATCTTGGGAGCAGAAGGAACCTGCTTTGAGGGAATGTAAAGAACCATTTGGGCTGGCGCTTGCCACATCTGCATAACCCATTCTAGTATTAATCTTTTCCTTTTAATCAACTCATTTTTTGTTTTAAGGAAACTCTATATCCAGCCTGTAATTAGAAGACTGTTATCCGTTAACACAAGAAGGATCGACGTAGACACAGGTCAGTTTATAGAAAATCATGACTACGCTCGGGACGGAGCGGGTCCTCCCAGAGCACTAGCCTGCGTCTTGGCTGTCTCTGTGTTAAAAAGTGACGGGTGAGTCTTAGAAAGGCAATGCGAGGTGTCCTGGCATTGAGACCTTCCCATTTCCATCTGAGGGATGACGGAGAATGAAAAGGGATTCAGTGTGCTACCACACCACTGAGTGTGACCTATTGCTACGTCTGTGACTCATCTATAGCCAGTTCCTAAGCCAGCAGGTGGGTGACCGACACTTGGGGAAGCACTGAAGTAGAGCCCCCCAAATCAAGAAAGACATAAAGGAAGCGAATTGGAGTAATCCATCAACAGACCACTTCCACAGAATATTCTCGTAGGTGGACTGGATTGTGTATCTGGACACAAAGAAAACTTAATAAATACCTGTCCCCTCCACACATGTTATCATGTAATAAGACAATCAACAAATCATACTAAGGTGAATTTTTGAATGTCTACCACTTGGAAAGTTAAAAACAAAAAAAGAAGACTGGTAGATTGCTAAAAGAGTCACGGACTCTTCCCATTCCTGTGCCATCTCCCTTTGGAACACGACTGCAGTTCTCTCAGGGAGGGGTGGGCGCTGCTTCTCCTTAACTCTGGGCGTGGCCGTGTGACTTGCTGTGGTCAATGGAACGGTGAGCCGATGGGACGCAAGCAGAGGCTCGAGCGTCCGTCTGAGCTTGCTTTCTCTTACCGCTCGTGGGAGCCTTGGGGCTCTCATCACCAAGACGCCCAGGCTAGCTTGCCCGAGGATGAGACGCGCGGTCCAATTTTGCCTCCCTGTCTCCTCACAGCTTGTCAGTTGCCAGACTCTCACTCACGACAGAGAGGCCATCTTTGATAAACATCACGAATACACCCCGGGCCCCAGGTTGAGAAGGGAGTGTTCATGAGCCCAGGTCAGGGTGCAGGGGCCCCAGGCTGCAGAGCCAGGCACAGGCCCCCAGACATGCCCTGGTGGGGTAGATGGTCTCTCTCCCTGCCCAACTTCCCCAGACACACTCACACTTCCCAGGGAAGCCTCTGGCTTCTTCCCAGCTCCTTGACACCAGCCCAGGAGGTTGTAGGTTTTAAGAGAGAAGCAAACTGCCTGGAGATACCCCAGAACCGGACATATCCCCTGGCTCTTTGAAACCAGCCCCAGGGCCGGGCCTGATTTGTACTTCAGAGCTAATGTGATTAGGGATGCGTTTGTCTCCAGAATTTGTTAATGGCTCAAACAGCCCCGTCGCCTTCCCAGGGTGCTGCCCAGGAGGAAGGGAGCCTAGCTGCGGGGCCACCATCCCCAGAGCTCGAGAGCTTTGCCGAGATCCTGGCTTTGGGGTCTTCTGGAGAAACCCCGCTGCCCCTGGGAGGTGGGTGCTGTGGTCACCTCACTTCACA
Source organism: Rhinolophus ferrumequinum (assembly GCF_004115265.2). NCBI lineage: Eukaryota > Metazoa > Chordata > Mammalia > Chiroptera > Rhinolophidae > Rhinolophus > Rhinolophus ferrumequinum. Next base: position 3,424,915 of record NC_046294.1, read on the forward strand.
GGGGAAGCCTGAAAGTGAAGTCACCTGCACAAGTTAGCCTAACTGGTGTGGGGGGGACAATTTGACCCCCAAATCCCTTTAACCCTAGACTCTCCTTAGGCGCCTTCTCCCAGTGAGAAGTTCAAGAGATTATCCAGGAAAGATAAGGAGATAAGGAGATTCACCCCTATCTCTACGGGTCAGGTTAAAGAGAGGTCAAAGCGTGGTGTATGAGCGTGTTGAGCTTCTGTAACAGATGACGGCACACAGCGCGGCTTAAAACATGAGATATGTAATCTCTCACAGTTCTGAGGCCAGAAGTCTGAACTCAAGGTGTCGCAGGGTCGTGCTCCCTACAGAGGCTCTGAGGCGGGTCCTTCCTGCCTCTTCCGGCATCTGAAGGCTCCAGGCGTCCCTGGGCTGTGGGCACATCCCTCAAACCTCTACCCCCGTGGTCACCTTGTCTTCTCTGTTGTGTCTCTGCTTCATTTCCCCTTCTCGTCTACAGACACCAGTCCTTCGATTTAGGGTCTATTGTAAATCACGATAGTCTCGTCTCAATATCCTTCCTGTAATTACATCTGCAAAGACCCTCTTTTCAAGCGAGGTCACATTCACAGGTACCAAGGGATAGGCCTTGGACAGAGTTTTGCAGGGGTTGGGGTGGGCTGGGGTGGGGGGCGGCACCATTCTATCCATTACAGGTTGGGAAGAAGAGCCCATCCCCAGTTTGGACAGTCTGGCTGGGCTGTGGGCCAATCTCCTGGGCTCTGGGTAGAAGAGAGAGGCCTGACCTGGCTGACCCCATTCAATGCCACAGGCCAGACACAGCAGACAGGAGTAAGCCAGGCATGGGCAGCGTGTGCCATGAGACACAATCTGGAGGAAGGCAGAACCTGCCAGCTAGCATCCCTCAGCCCACAAGGTCCCTGCCACCTCCCCAGCCTTCTACCTTGTTGTCCCTTGTCTTCTTCCTACAACTCGCCAAACCAACCGGCCCCAGGGCCTTTGCACTTGCTCCCTCAGCCTACTGTGTTCTTGCCCCAGATCGTCACAGGTGAGCTCCCGACCCCAGCGAAAACTCCCTCCAACAGCGCCAGCCTCGATGCCTCCCCAGCCCCTATAAGCAGCCCAAACCATCCCATCTATTGTGTGTGCCCCCACCCTGAGCCCCCTGAGAGTAGGCCCTTCACCCATGCATCCCCAGCACAGCAGTGTTTGTTGAGTGCAGGAGTGAGCACGGAGGCATGGGTTCTAAAGCTATGGTTCGCCAACAGCCACGATGCTCTGCCCCAGGCAGCTCCCTGCAGGGCCCCGCGCTCCTGTTCCCTTCTGTTCCCTGGGGACGTTTGAGGGCCTCAGGACCCTGGGTCCCTGCAGGCTTGCTTGTTCCAGCCAGGTCTGACGGAGCCAGGAGGCAGACCCCTGGGAGGGCCCAGCCACCTCCACCCCTGGGGACAGGATCAGCCTGGCTGCTTGCTAGAGTCTGTGCTGCCCTAGACTTGGAGCCTTTTGGTGAGAAATGTGCATTTTTGTGGGCAAAATGGCTTCAGGAAATCTCTACCTATTCATGTGCAAATGTGGGGCCTCTGGGGTCCCCAGCAGTGGGAGTGAGGTGGAGAGGGGCCTGAAGGCCAGGCAGACACAGGCTGAAGGGGCGCAGCTGCTGCAGAGCCCCCTTTCCGGCCCTGCCACACTGGACCTCGGCCCACACTCCCTCCAGGCATTGTATTTGTGCAGAAAGCAGGGAGTCAGGATGCCAGCCCATCAGTCCACCTCCCTGCCTCAGTTTCCTCATCTGTGAAATGAGATTGAGTTGCTTCTACAGTCTGTTTCACGCCCTGAAAATCATAGGATTCCAGGACTGCCATCTCTTGCACAGCACAGAATCCTTCCGCTTATTCCTTGAATACTCCCAGTGACGGGCCACTCACTCTTGAGGCCAGAAGGGCTGCATTCATTAGACAGAGAGGGCTCAGCTGGTCTCTCTGGTCCCTGACACATGCTCTCTGTGGATGCACACAGGCTCCTATCCGAGTCACCTCAGGGACTGTCAAATCAAACCCAGGGTGCCCCGTGTAATTTGAGTTTTAAATGAACAAATACCTTTTTAGAGTAAGAATGCCCCACAGTTTATATACTCGTACTGAATTTGGGAGATACTGAAATTAACAAATTATCTGCTATGTCTCTGAAATTCAAGTTTAACTGGCACCCTGCTTCTGCTTTCGAAGTCTGACCACCCTGATTCTCAGCTCTTCTTTCTGGGGCCCCGGGGACTCTTCTGCACCCTTTTCTCCAGGGCAGGTCTTAGGGAGGGACTGTGACCCTCAAGATCAGGACAGGAAGGACGAGGTCCGCCTGGGCTGTGGGATTGGCCGACCTGCTGGGACCCCACATCGGGGTGTTCCTGGCCGCGGGGCTCTGCATAAGCCATTTTACAGCTCACTGTATGTAGCTCAGGAGACACGTGTGTTTCTCAAGGGGCTGTGCTGCGGGTCCCTTGGGGCAGATGTGTGGTGCCGGGGACACAACCAGGTGTCCTGAGTGTTGGCCTGCATCTCTCTGTCCCTCTTCTCCCCTGGGACCACCCAACCCAGCTTGCCCTGCTGCTCTCTCGTCTCCTGGAGTCTCTTTGTCTCTGGCTGGGCCACCACTCTCCAAATCTTAGTACAGGGGCAATTCCACTGGTCACCCACCGTGCCGTCCTGCCTGCCCTGGGATGTTTGGGGTCTGGCTTCACTCCTGACTCTCTGTTTCATCCCTGGAGACCTCGCTGGCTCATGATTCTGAACAAACTGTCCCACAGCTGCCTCTGGAACTGTAACATAGTGAGGACCTCCCAGGCTCCAGGGCACCGGTCAGTTCTTGGCTTGGAGGCACCATGGGGCACTTAAAGTTGGGCAGACGTTTCCTGCCACCCATGGTACGCTGGGCACTCTTCTGGTGACGCGGCGACTCTCCTGGCCTCACGGGGCCTCCATTCCAGTTTTGGGGACAGGCGATAAATGAAAGAAACAAAGTGGGACCACAGAGTGACAGCACCCTACATGGCGATGAGAGGTAGGATGAGGAAGGAAGCAGGAGGGATCACGGGCAATGCTGTGCGGACAGGATGGGGGCGCAGCGGTCTCACGCAGGGGGTCAGGAAAGGGCTTGCTGAGAAAGAAAGTGGTCTTTGAGCGTTGATGTGCAGGCAGAAGCCAGCAAGCAGGCAGGGTGTGCCAGGCAGAGGGCACGGCTGAGGCAAGAGCCAGGCTGGACTGGAAAAGGAAGGAGGCCAGTGGCTGCAGGGTGGGGTGAGCGAGTGGGGTGAGCAAGCAGCAGGTGAGGGGAGGCAGGGGTGGAGGCAGAGAACCAGGGCTGTGGGGACCATGCGGGCTGCGGGCTTCCACTTGGAGTGAATTAAGAGACATTGGAGGGCAAGGCAGGAGTCCGTGTGACTTGCGCTGTCAGAGGCTCACTGTGGCTGTGGACTGAGAACGGGCCACCCTGGGACAAGAAGCAGAGACCAGCCAGGAGGCTCCTGACGTCATCCAGGCAGCGGGTTAGGGCCTGGGACCAAGGGCTGCCGAGCAGGTGGGGGGTGCGGAGCAGGGAGCTGGTGCTTTGCAAACACCGAGCTGGTCCAGCTCCTGGGGATGGCCAGGCCGCCTCCCTGTCCTTCGCTTTGACGACCACTGGCCCTTCAGATGGGAAATTCATTTGTTTTTCTCCTTTTCAACGAATGATTTATTTTCCGGTTTATAAAATGCACCCACCACACTTGCGCATGAGCTCACAGACCTAAAGAAAGAACGTATGGAATTTCCTAGCAGGAGGGAAGCCAATCGCACCCCCCACCCCAGCCAGGCATCTCTGCCCGGCCCCCTCACCCCTGTCCAGCCCAGTGCCCAGAGGCCCCGAGCCAGCGGCAGCCCTGTGGGGGCCCCTCAGGCCCTGTGGGAGCAGATTCCAGGCCCAAAGATCCACCCTCGCCTTCAGCCACTGTATCCCGGAAAGGTCCCTTGCCCGGCTCGCCGTGGGCTGGCCGCTGGCAAGCAGGGCCAGAATGGATTTCCAGGGGCTGCAGACCACTGGCTGAGTGCCCAGGGCCCAGCAGAACGAGACCCGACAAGAAGAGAGGGAAGGCGGCAGGCAGAGGCCAGGGAGCGGTCTGCCCAGCGCTGCTGTGCGGTCTTGGACAAATCACTTAATCCCTCTGTTCTGTACGCCATCCAGCTGCAAAACAGCACTTAGGAGGCTGGGTGCTGGGAGCCTTAATTAAGCCGGGCTTGCAAAGGCGTCCAAGCAGATGAAAGTGCCTATTGAAGTACAAAGTGTTGTCTCCAGTGATGCTCTCAGTCCTTGGCAGGAGTGGAAAACCCTGAAAGGAGAAGGAGGGAGGGGGTCAAGGTCATCTGGCCCCCAGGCTCCTCTGAGGGGATCCTGGGCTCCTGCGCCCCCCAGGGCTGGGCTGGGGCAGGGGCTCTCAGCTGCAGGACCCTGAGGCCACCCCTCCCTGTCCCCTCGCTGTCCCTCACCGGGCAGGCCATCCTGAGGGCAGAGCGAGGGGTGTCCCTCTGAGCAGAGGCTGGTGGAGGCCTGTCTCAGACAGGCATTCAAGGCTCCAGTACATGGTCCCCAGCCAGCCTGGTCCTCTCCTTGCACAGGGCCACCTCCACACCTCTGCTCTGCTCTTCCCCTGCCCAGATGTCCCTCTTCTCTCCTCCCTCCTAATTTCTGCTCGTCCTTCAAGACCCACCTCTGGAGAGAGAGGGGGTGCAGACGTGACCTGTGGCCTCCACGGCCTGGCTCCTGGGTGCTCAGGGACCCCTGCCTGGACTTGTCGGCGTGTGTATTCCCTCCCCACTGGGGTCCTCAGAATCGAGTCCCTGGACCCCAGCAGCCACAGACACCAGCGCTGGTTCCTCTGATTCCCGGCTGACCCACGCCCACCTCACAGGGCTGAGAGGCCAGTGTTCTCCAAGCATTTTCTCCCCAGAAGCAGTACCGTTCCCTCTGTCTAGAAGACTCTGAACTCCCCTTCTTCACCTCTCTGGTCCTCAGTCCTCACCCCAGCTCCCAGCCACTGCACTTGGCATTCTGAAATGCCTCATATGTCACCCCCATGGCAATCGGCTCAGGTCCCCTCCCTCAGCCACCACCCAGAGGGGCTGGAGACCCTATCCAGCCCTCCACAACAGCCATCTAGAAAGCACAGCAGTCCTGGGTATGACCAGGGCTTCCCAGGAAGACTAAGCGCACAGAGGCCTCTCCCCACGCCCCCCTGACCAGGCCAGGCTTCCCCTCCAGCCCCCCAGCTTGTGCCACCTGCCAACTTCTCCCCAAAGTGGCGCAGCCTCGGGATGTGCCAGTGTCAGCCCAGACTCCAGAGACTGAAACGAGGTCCCCAAGAAGGGTGGGATGTGTCACTGTCACCCAGGGCCATCCATGTCCTCTCAAGGTAACTGTCACCCAGGGGGTCCAGCAATGGGGCAGCATGGGGCAGAATGAGGAGAGCATGTGCCAGCTCTCAGCCTCCAGCCCTTTTGCCTGAGGAAAGAGTGATCCTGGTTGCCCACCGCACTTGTGCTGGAGGGAGGGAGTGTGGGACAGGCAGTCACTGTGGAAAACAGCCTGGCGGTCCCTCCACACGTCAGAGTTACCCTTATGATCCAGCAATTCCACTCCTGGGTGTGTGCCCCAGAAGAACTGAAAACATGGCCACACAAAAACCTGTACGCAAATGTTCATCCAACACTACTTATCATAATCAAAAGGTCCAAACAACCAAAATGCCCAAACGATGAACAGATCAACACGGCGCAGGGGGGGTCCATCCAGACAACAGAATACTACTCGGCCATGAAAAAGGAATGAGGCACGGACACGAGCTGCAACGGGGACGAGGCTTAAAAACATTCTGCCACGTGAATGGGGCCAGACGAAAGGCCACGCGGTGTGTGGCTCCATTTGTATGAAACGTCCGTAGGCACAGGAAACAGACTGGTGGTTGCTGGGGTGGGGGAGGGGAGGTGTGGAGTGACCGCTAATGGAGGCCGGGTAATTGACTCCTCCAGGCTGATGAGAGTGTTCTGGAATTACCCAGCGGTGATAGTGATGTGACATGCTGAACGTACTAAACACCACGGACTTGTGCACTTTAAAATTGTTAAAGTGATAAACTTGTGTTACGTGTATTTTCCACAACAAGAAAAATGGTTACACTCAAAAAAGAAACCACCTCAGTGCCTGCCGGTGGGGACAGTTAAATAACACTGAGTTCCCAGTCTGTGCCATTCAAAATGAGGCAGAAAGGGGCTCCCAAGAAATTAAGTGGAAAAAGCAGGTTAACAATGGTTTGAATAGAAAGGTGAATAGAAAAATACACATATATGTCATTACGCTTAGAAGAAGCCATGGAAGGACGGACACCACAAGTCGTACACTGATTATATCTCGGTGACGGGATGATGGAGGGATTTTGTCCGTGAGTGTCTGTGGGTGCTCACATTCACTCTCAATTATGTCTTTTCTTTTTTTTAATTCTTTTTATTGGGGAATATTCGGGAATAGTGTGTTTCTCCAAGGCCCATCAGCTCCAAGTCGTTGTCCTTCAATCTAGTTGTGGACGGCGCAGCTCAGCTCCAAGTCCAGTCACCGTTTTCAATCTTAGTTGCAGGGGGCGCAGCCCACCATCCCATGCGGGAATTGAACCGGCAACCTTGGTGTTGAGAGCTCGCGCTCTAACCAGCTGAGCCATCCGCCACCCCTCTGGAAGCTCAGCGGCAGCTCGTTGTCTTCAATCTAGGTGCAGAGGGCGCAGCTCACTGGCCCATGTGTTACTCGCACTGGCAACCCTGTTGTTCAGAGCTTGCGCTCTAACCAGCTGAGCCATCTGGCCGCCCCCTCAATTATTTCTAAAATGTCCACAGCAAACCTTTGTAAACCAAAAAACATTTCAGAGATGTAAAAAAAAAAAAAAAGTGTAAAGATGTCTCTAAAATCCTGCCAGCCCTATGGGCAGTGGGAGAGGAGAGGGTGGGGTGATCAGGGAAGGCCCTTCCTAGACCAGGCGGCCTGCACATTCCCCAGCCACTGTCCCATTCTACTCAGGAGGGCCAGAAGCCTAGGAAGGATTTGGAAAGACAGAGGGAAGGGGAGGTATTCCAGACCGAGGAAGACCAGTGATTTTCGTCCGTGGACCAGTGGTATAGCATTCATTCATTCATGCATGCATGCATTCATTCATTCATGCCTCTGTTGGATCTAACACTTGCTGAGTGCCTACTCAGGCCCTATGTGAGCATCTGGGAAACCCAGGAGGCTGGTTGAGGCCTGAGGATGCAAGAAGGGAAGGCGAGGGGGGTAGGCACACTTCAGCCCTTTGTACCAGCCCCCATTCCCTCCAAACGCCCGGCAGTGTTCTGATCTCCTTGGTGGCCGCAGACCACCGGTCCGCCCACCTGGGCTGAGAGGGGATGCTGGCTGCATCACCTCAGGGGGCAGCCTTGGCTGTCCTCAGGAGCTGAGTCTTCAAACCAGCCACAACCTGTTCCCTAAACAGCTTGGAGAACACCTCCAGGCCCATCGGTGCCTTTGCAGTGGACTTGACTTTAATCTGGTAAGCCAACAAGTGATGAGGCCCTCCTGTGTGCCAGGCCCACGGCTTGGTACTGGGGCTTCGCATAAGACTCATGCACGGGCCCTGCTAGGAGCGCCCCATCTGATGGCGCTTTGCGGGAAAGCCATCTGAGAAACTAGATACTCCCAGGTAACATGCATAAAACCTAAGCCATTCTCCAACCCCAGACCTCCACTGGTGCCCAACCCAGAACAGGACCCACACGTCCTGTGGGGTTGGGCACTGCCGTGTTCGCCTACTCCCTGTCCCACCTGTCCAACCTAACTCACTGCCCTCCAGCCACTGTGCCCTTTCAGGCTGGTTCTCTAGTGCTCCAAGCTCTTTCTTCTCCAGGGCCTTTGCACTTGCTGTTCCCATCACCTGGCACAGAGTAGGTGCTCGATATGCATTTGCTGAATGCATGAATGATTAGGAACATGGGGGTTGCTGATCCCCCCAATACTGCCCAGACTCCTGCAGCAGGGCTCTGTTCGGGAGGCTCTCTGGTCTCGACTGTGCGTATTTTTTTTTTTTTTAAACTGAGAATCTGCAGTAATCGCTGGGCTCAGCACTAATCCTGAATTAATGAGGCAACACTGGTTCTTTGGTGTTAATATTCTCTGAAGTTCGGCTTGGAGAAAAACAAAAAGAAAGACACCCCCCTCACCCTCCCACCCACCAAAGCAAGGCACAAGTGAACATCCTAGAGTTTGGGGCGAGTCAAAACCAAAGAAAAAAGCAGAGCCTGGCCCCGATGTTTGGCCCGGGCAGCCTTTGAGGGCCAGCTGTGCCCGGCGTGTTTGTAGTGTGGGTGCACAGCCTGCCAGATGTCCCCCAGAAGGACTGCCACTTCAAACGCTCCAGCTCAAGCCCATTACCTGCACAGCCTTTGTGTATTTCAAAGGGGAAGCCAGTCGAACTTTCCCTGTAATCATTAGGTCCCAACGTGCCTTTCATGGACCATTAGGGAACACGGCAAGAGGAGCTCCCCGATCATTACCGGGTTCTGATGGCGTTGGAGCCCACCTGGACAGGCCCGCCGGCAGCCACCTGTAGTGTGAGCTCTTACAGCACCCGCTCCAGGGAAGGCCAGGACCCCACCCGCCGCAGTGTGGGCCCGGGGTGCAGAGGCTGCCCCAACTCACCTGCACAGGCATTGGGTCCCGCTCCTGGGGTAAGATGCCCGGCTCCACCTGCTGGATGGAAGACCCGGGGCAGGTCCCTGAGCCGAGCTGTCCTACAACTGTCAGCTTCAAATAATACTAGAACCTACCTTGCAGGTTCGCTGGGAAGTGCCGGCATTTTATGAATAACAAAACTGCGAACCAATGTGTCGTTGGTTGAAAATGCACTTCGGAATGTGACCTAATGTAGAATAAGGGTCTTTGCAGATGTAGTTATAGCAAGGATCAAGATGAGACCTTGCTGGATTTGGGGGTCCTAACTCCAATGACCGGTGTCCTTATAAGATACAGAAAAGAAGAAGACACAGAGAGAAGACCGTGTGAAGACAGGGGCAGAGGTTGGAGGGATGCGGCCACCAGCCCAGAAACCCCTGGCGCCCCTAGAAGTGGAAGAGGCAGGAAGGATCCTCCCCTGGAGCCTCCAGAGGGAGCGTGGCCCTGAGACATTTTGATCTCAGACTCTGATCTCCAGAACTGGGAGAGAATCCATTTCTGTTGTTTTAAGCCTCCAAGTTTGCAGTAGTGCGTGTGACGTGGCAGCCCTGGGAAACAAAAACTGCAACTTGTTCTTCTTGCAGTTATTATCACTCTAAGGAATTCTCTGTGCGACTGAAACCTGTCTCATCAGAAACCCCGGCCTGACATCTGGCAGGAACCTCTGTGGATGGCAGCACCCTCTGCTTCCAAAGCCAGAGAAGAAGGAGGGAGCAGAGCATATGGGAAAGAGGTTTGGGGGTGACGGATCTGGGTTTGAAGTGTGGTTCTGTGCCTCTGCCTGGATGTGGGACTTGGACAAGTCATTGCTCCTCTCAGAACCTCAGTCTCTTCATCTATGAAATGGGCACCATTATATCCACCTTCAAGATTTCTGTGATGATGAAACTACATCAGGATGTAAAGCATTCTGCACGTAGGAAGAGTTCAGTACATGGAAAGGGTGTCTCTCCTAGTTATCTACTGTTGCATAGCAAACTACCCCAAAACTTAGAAGGTGGAAACCGTGGTGAATATTCATTATCTTACACAGTACCTCTGCATCGGGAGTGTGGGAGAAACTTTGCTTGATGTTTCTGGCCCCAGGTCTCGCATCAAGTTGGAGCCAAGCCATCAGCAGGGGCTGCAGTCTCATCTGAAGGCTTGACAGGAAGGTGCCCCCCACGGAAGTTCGCTCACGCGGTTGTCGGCATGAGGCCTCAGTTCCTCGCCGGGCGGACCTTTCCACAGAGCTGCCTGGGTGTCCCCCGAACGTGGCAGCCAGCGTCCCCAGAGTGAGTGATCCAAGAGATAAGAAGGCAGAAGCAGGAATGCCTTGGAAGTCAGATGCTGTCACTTCTGCCATATTCTCCTGGTCACGCAGGGCAATGTGCTATGACGTGGGAGGGGACAATAAAGGGCACAAATCTCAGGGGGTGGCATGGGGGCCACCTTGGAGGCTGGCTACCATGGTGTCATCATAAGATGTTCTTGGGGACAGGGAAAGCAGACGCCCACACTAACAGGTGGCTCCGTTCTCCAGACTGGTCTTTGCATCCAGCCTCCTGGGGGCTGAGCGGCTCCTCTGGCCACATGCCTGGCAGCTGGACTGTAATTTTATTTGTCTAAACCCTTTGCACGTCTCGCTGTGTCTCCCTCATGCGGACACACAGGGTCAGTGTTTCCTCCCCGTTCAGAGGGTCACAAAGCTTATTACTACAGGACTGCTGGCGCAGGGCCTGAGACAGCAGCTCACCCAGAAGCCTCACCCGTTCTCCTGGGAGCCCAGCTTAAAGAGTAGCGGTGCACCAGGCTCAGGGCCCAGGAGACCTGAGACACTCCAGGGCCAACGGGGAGGCCCGAGACCTGGGACCCTCACAAGGGGCCCGACAGCAGCCCCACTGGAGTGGCCATGGGCGTGTGCACGTTGGGGTATGTGGTGTGCACACACACATGCTCTGAAGATGTGTGCAGCGGCCAGTGTGCACACATGCTTCCCACAAGCCTGTGCATAATGCAACCAAATCTGTCCAGTCACGGACATTTCTGTGACCTTGCACACGACACATACATAGGTGTAAAGAAGAGCAAAAATGCAAATACCCAGGCGCCCACCACCAAACTTAACCCGTAAAATACCGCCAACGGTTGGGTGCAGTACCTGCCCGCCCTCCCCCAGAGGTGACCACTCTCTGGAATTTGGAGACTTGCTTTTCTCACTTGTTTATGTGTGTGAGGTGCATCCTGCCAATGGCTAGGAGTTCATCTTTTCACTGCGGCATAGAACACCGCGTCACGTGACCACAGCACACACTGTGAAACTACCCTCCTGCAGTGCACGCGTAGGCCATTTCCTTTGCTTCTTCCTGCTGCTGCTCCCAGCAACACTGGCTCCGGTGCATGACTTTTTCCAGGCGTCTACACCTGGGAATTGAGTCACCAGGTGGAAGGGTACACAGGCGTTCGTCTGCACCAAATATTTTTCCAAATCAGTGGTGACAGTTGAAACTCTCATCAGTGGCTCTAAGAGTCCGGAAGGACATACATTTTTAAGGAGCTCTTGGGGGCTAATACTTAGGTGGGTAAATCCCAGCCCTCGTCTGCTGTTTGCCTGTTGCTCTCCCATGAAGGCAGCGAGGGATGGGCTGGAAGGTGGGCGTGGGATTGAGGCTGCTCTGGCTTCACATGCTGTGTGTCCTTGAGCAGGTAATGCCTCCTTTCTGAGCCTCGTCTGAAAATGGGGAAGGCTGCTAGGGGCTTAACTGAGACCACTGACAAGTAGTAATTGGCACAGCTCTGGGTTCCCAGGCTGTTACTATCTTCAGAGTACCTGCAGGCTCCTCTTCTTTCACCCACTCATTCATTCATTCATTCATTCATTCATTCTTTCAGCATTTACTGAGCACCTACTATGTGGGGACACATTGGCAAACAGGCAGGAATCCCTCCCGCTCCTAGAGCTGACATTCTTACAGGGGGAAGAGAAATAACAAAGAAGCTTTTTTTTAATGCAGAGTATATCAGATAGTACTACATACTGGAGAGAAAACCAATGCATGGAAAAGGACCCAGGCTCTGTGTGTGCTGTAAAGGGATGTGGCTGCTATTTCAAATGTGAAATTTCATTTTAGGGTTTCATATGATAAGGAAACTCTCTCTCCCTCACTTTCAGTTCCATAGCAAATCATGTGACCTGGGTCTGGCCAATCACTGCATTCAGTTCCCTTGGCCACCGTGATTGGTTCAGAGATGGTACATGAACCAAGCTCATCCACTCATCCGTTGGAACGTGGGAACCTGGGAAAGCACTCTGTCCCCATCCACTGGGGCTGGGATGTGCCATCTTGCCACCCCTAGGAGTAATTATCTGGCGGCAGAACCAAGAGATGGGGAGAAAGAAACTAGGTCTTGGTGAAACCCTTTGAAATCCTGGAACAAGCCGTCCCTGACTACTTCTTGATTACATGAGTCAATAAATTCTTCCTTCCATTGTTTCCCCTGAACAGTTCCGGTTGAGTTGTCTTTCATTTACAACTGAATGGGCTCTAACTTATTTACCCTCGACGATGGCCAGCAGGCCCGTGTGTCTTCTTAAAACGGATCATGTCTCTCCCCAGCTTCCATCCCTGGGGGCCAACTTCCTTCCAGGTTGAGGTCCAAATTGCACAGGGAGAGACGTCCAGTCATGCACAGTTGGGGCCTTGGGCTTCCAGCACTGTCCACTGCGGTAGCTCCTCCCACATTGGAGCAGGGGGAGATGTACTGTTGGAAAGGAAGGAGACCTGCCCAAAACACAAGCCGCCAGCCACGTGAACGGAAGATTCTTGCACACAAGTCTCAAACCACAAATTCTTTGCTGGCCTTCCCATCGTGTGGGGGACTCTATTTCCCTCTCCCTTGAATCTGGGCTGGCTGAGACCAATAGAACGTGGCGGAAGGGACCTGGGTCACCTCCACTTCTAGGTCTGAGAGGGTCTGCCAGTGTCCACTCTCCTCCATTTGGAGCCTGAGTCACCACGTCGAGGCCCAGCTACCTGCTGAAAAGATCAGCAGCGTGCGAGAAAGGCCTGGGAGGCCGGGAGTCTGTGCAGCCCACATAGGGGTGAAGGCGGCTGGGATGTCCAGCCCCAGCCGAGCTCCCAGTTGGAGGCACCCGTGGAGAGGACCCGTCTGCCTCCTGGTGTGGAAATGAGCCGTCCCCGCCGCGCCTGGCCCAGAGTACAGAATGGTGAGCAAGTTGAGAGCGGATGTTGTAAACCCCTAAGCTTTGGGGTTTGTGACGTAGGAAGAAATCACCAAACATCGGCCATCCTGTAAATACCCCAAAACTTGGTCAAGACATCAAAGAAACCGATTTCGTCCTGCCCTGGACACCACCACTAAGTATATATATTTGGCTCCTCCCCATTCTACTGCCAATGTATCTGCAACCCCCACCCCCCACCCCGCCCTCTGAACGCTCCTTTTGCTGGGGGGAGGTGGGTGGGCAGGAGGAAACCCACACTCTGGGGCAAGAAGCTGGCCCTGGACGCTGGCATGTTTCATCTTCAAGGAGGGAGATCTGAGCGGGTCCCTGGCAGGCGCCCCAGCCCAGGGGGCCCCAGGGAGAGGCCTTTTCTTCCCAGACATTTCAACTGGAGGAAAAGGAAGTGGTTCCAAGGACAGCCCTGGAAAAGCCCCAGGAAAGGCCAGCAGAGACTTGGGCGGGCTAAGAAGGGAGAATTTCTCCTGTGAAAGGTCATCGTCTTCTGCATTCCTTCTCTGCTGTCGCAGCCACCAGTGTATCTATGAAAGTCCTTATTCTTCTTCTCCTGGCGCCACCCAAACTGTAGTGGAGGGCGGACTCCGGGCGCGGGGGGTGGAAAAGAGGCCCAGTTTTCCTTTCTTTTCCTCTTCCTGATGGATTTTTGATGTTTGTACAGACTTAAACGGGCACTGAGGCTGGGGCTACACGCTTCTGGAGCATGTCTCAGAAGATAGCTGCCTCCCCCCGGGATGAGCTGGGAGAAAGCAATGGCATGTCGTCACTCAATGCCCCTGAGCCATGGAGAGGATGGGCCTGGTCGCCCACCATCCTCCAGTGAGTGACGTCACGGCTCCTGTCAGTGCTCAGAGGCCTGCTACGGCCATGCCCGCTGCTCCTGAAATGTGTGGTCAACAGAGGCCCAACCACTTCAGGGATTTGTCTTCTGGCGTTATGTTCCTGATTCCCTTTGGAGCTGAGACATTTGTGGAAGGTGCTAGGACTGTCAGATCCAGCCAGTGAGCCATGGGCCTGAGTCCCCTTTGTAGGTGCCCCACGAACACTCTGGGGCTACAACTGCCAGGCACGCACATGAGGATTCATGTTTATGGTCTCGTGATGGCCTCAGAGCTACCCAGGCCCTACCCTCAATCCTGTCATCTTCCATTTCTTGTCAGGTAACCTGGGCAGGTCCTCTCACTTCTCTCAGCCTCAGTTTCCTTAACTGTGAAATGGGCACAAATTACCACTGCCTCGTGGGTTGTTGAGAAGATTCAGGAGACTGTTTCTAAGGGTCTGTGGATCCCAGAGACCCCGGGTTCCAATTAGCAGGCATCTCACCCTGATGAGCCACAGAGGCCGCCCCAGGTCCCCATCACAGGTGTCTGACACTTCAGCCATCATTTAACATCAGAAAGTTTATTGCCGCCTGCAGGGGCTCCGGCCTGCCCTAATGGGCAGGCCTGAGTGGGGGAGGGTCCTGCCCTTTGAAGAGAGTCTTTATGGTAATTGATGGTAATGGTGAGTGGCCTGGGGGGGCAGGTAGGAAGCCCCCCCAGGAGATAATCAAATTAACCTGGGAAACAAATTACTATCAGCCAAAACAAATTGCCTTCAAGCACAAGGCAATAGATAAGACCCCAAGGCTGAGAGAGCCGCTGACAGCTCAGGGATCCCACGGGGCTGGGGGGACCACGCTGGTCCCCAAGGGCTTGGGACATAGGTGTGTCTGAGGCAGTGATGGGGGTGGACCCTGGGCCAAGCCGGCCTGGCCTTTGCTAGCCAAGTTGTGGTTTGAGCGTTGACTGAAGGGTCCTCACTACAGATGAAGACGGACTGAGGCTCCCGCTCTCTCTGTAGATGGAAGTGTTTCCAGGACACAGGTACAGCCTAAGCGGCAAGGGCTTGGACCCCTGGTTGATGACAGGAGAGCACTGAAGCTTAGTGGCTACGTCACCAATAGTGTAACGAGCCGGTCCTGGTCTTAGCAATGGAAGTCCCATTTCCTGGAGGCCCCTCTGTCCTCCCAGATAATTAATCACCCAAGACAGACTCACGCAGCCGCAGAATGGCAGAGCCAGGACGCGTGCGCCCCTTCTTCTAACACCAAGCCTGCCTCTCCCCCTCCCACCCGGTTATTCACTCGCTCGTTCCTTCACTCAGAGGGCACCCAGTGCACACCCACTGTGTGCAAAGCCCGGTGCCAGGCTCGGCGAGGCAGGTGCTTACCACGTGGCTCCTTCCTCCAGCACCCCTGATCCAATGCCCGCGGGAGGGGCCCACATGGCCTGCGATTGTAGGGTGTGGGTGGTACAGGGAACCTCACCTGACGGGTGCCCCTCTCCTCCATGCTTGGCCGGTGCTGGGGCATGCCAAGGCCAAGACTGTTGTCCATATCCCCGGACATGGATGGAAAGGAGGCCAGGGGTGCCGCCAGGAGCAAGGACACAGTGGGGGGAAGGGCAGTGTGGCAGGGGGACAACAATCATTTCTACCACGAAACTCTCCAGGGGACATTCCCCCGGCCAGGAGAGTGACATCCAGTCCACACGCTGTCTCTCTTGCTGCATGACCTTGGGCGAGTGACCCAACCTCTCTGAGCCACAGCATCCCGATCTGTAGAACCTTCCAGAAGATTCTTTCCCATCATCCCTCGTCCCCTCAATCTCACCTGATAAGCACGATTGCTATGTCACAGAACACTGAGCACTGGGAGGAGAATCTGCCTGCACGGCCGCACCCCTCCCGCCCCTGCCCCTGGCTTCAGACACTTGACCTCTGAAACTGTCCCCGCGGCTCTTAGGTGGCAGCCCCTTCTTTTGCCCATCCCATCCTCCCCTCTCGCTGGCTTCTGCCGCCTCTCTCCTGCACCCCCAGTTTCTCCTCTGTCCTGAGCTGTCCCGTCAGCAGCAGACGTGCTCTGAGGTCCCACAAGAAGCACAAACCATGCCCTGCCCCTTGCCTCACTCTCCGGGCCGTGTCACCTGTGCTCTTTACTTCCCATGTTCCTCTTCCCAGGCATCCCGGCCATCGCCTCCCTACAGGCCGAGCCTGTGTGTCAGCCCTCAGCATAATGGAACTCTGACCACCACACCTCCTGGTCCTGCCGTCGCCAGAGCCCTCGTATCCGTCCACTGCACCTCCTCTCTGTGCATCCCACCCCAGGCAGGCAGGCAGCTCCTCCTGGGCTCAACCCTCTGGGAAGCCTTCCTCACAGCAGACGACTTCAAGATCCTGAGGCCCCGCGACCCCCCTCTCCACCTCATCCCCCTTCACTCCTGCTCCCCGCACCTGCACTGGGGCTTCCCTGGAACCATGCTCCCTGGGGCCGCGCACATCTTCCTTCCTCCAGCTTTCTGCGCAGTGTCCCCCCTGCCAGGGCCCCTGACCCTGCTGTAGACAGAACAACCCCCTCAGGTGGATTGTTTCCAAGACGCCAATTCAGTGCCCTCCAGAGGGGAGGCCCAAACCTCTGCCCAGTATGCCTTGGACCCCTGGCCCAGGTGGGAGCAGGCCTTGCTGTGGGGAGAAGCCACCTTGGGGAGAGGCCAGGTGGGGAGGGGCCCTATGGGAGGGCTCTGAGGCCCCCAGACCCGATGCACAGGGCAGCCATGTGCCCCTCCCGGCCTCCTATGCTCGTAAGTCCCCTTGGGGAGCACAGATGCTGCCTGAGGATCTAATTCCTGGACACGGAATTTCCAGCAAGAATAAGTTGTTTGAAGCCGGAAAGTTTGGGTGCTGGCAGCATCAGATGTATTACACTTACATGTGTATTTGTCATTTGTTTCTTCCGGATCCATCACCACCACACACATGTGTGTGCACACATTCACACTCAAATACGCTCACACTCATACATTCACATACACTCACACTCTTACACACTCACACATACCACGCTGACACACACTTACACTCACACTCACTCTCATAGACGTTCAGACACTCTCACATTCACACGCTGTCACATACTAGAATTGAAGCTCCACGAAAGCAGGACAATGCTTTGTCCCTGACGTGTCCCCAGCACCTAGGAGGGTTTGCATGTTCCCAATGGCACCCAGGGACTATCTAGACGACTGAGGGTGCAGTGAGGGTTGTGAGTGTGGCACGTGGCAGGGTACCTGGTGCACAGTGAGCCCCAGGGAATGTTACCATCAGGACTCTGGTAGCCGTCAGGGCCCACAGTCAGCCCTCGGCAGCAGCGGGTGGGGGCCCACAGGACTCAGGCTCCCCCATGTCAGGAGGGGCAGCACCACCCTCCCTGCGGATTGAGCCCTGTGACCAGCTCCCACGACGAGGGTTTGGCTGGGCTTCATCTGTCTCCTCAGCTCATCTTCTGCTTCTCTGACTCTCAAATGGTCCCTTAATTGGCCATTTGGCCCCTAAATTAGGGGCGATTAGGATCAACCCCCAAGCAGCATTTCAAATGGCGGCCAGGGGTCTGAAGCCCCTCCTCGGGCCCCAGGGTCCTCAGACTTGGTCACATAAAGGTCAGCCCTCTGGCCTGGCATGGGTGCCTGGGCAACCTCTGACCTTGGGCTCTTAAACCTGCCCCTGGCTCTCAGCCCCGAGGCCACAGCACAGAGAGCAGAGTAGAAAGGACGTGGATCGCAGTGTGCAGGGGGTGCTCACGTGCCTGCAGCTTCCAGAACTTCCCGCCTGTGCCAGAGCTGGGCATCTTAACGCTGGCACGTCCACAAGCGTCCACTCCTGGGTATAGAAACCTGTGTAGACATGAACCTCTGCCAGAACCACGGTGCCCTCTGCCATGGACATGAGGCTCAGCTGGCAGCAGCCAGGTGCAGTCGCTGCTGGATGCCACTTGTCACCTGCAGCTTAGGCCTGGACAAGTCTGCAATCCCTTCCAAGCCTCAGTCTCCTCGTCTCCAAAATGAGGGTAACCCCTGTACCCGCGATTTTGTCGCATTGCTCTGAGGGTTGTATGACATGTTGGTGTGTTGTTCTCTCTACAGACGGGGGAGAGAGATTCTCAGCTCCTGTGAGGGCTGCGGTCACTGTGTCTCCCCAACCCCCAGGCTGGACAGACATACCAGGCTGGCGAGGCTGTGTTGGCTCAGGGAGCTGCCGAGGCCGCCATCGTTCTGGCTGTCCTTCGCCTTTGATGAGCTCACAGCCCCTTTGAGCGTCTGATGAAAGTGAGGAGCAGACTGCCCAGAGAAATGCACCCACGTGCGTGTACACACATGTGAGTGCACAGTCTTGTGCACAAGTCCAGGCAGGTCTGCCTTGTAGAGCGGTGCAGGTTGTGCCCTGCACAAGGGCCCCTCCTGAAGTCCAGTGCACCGAGCTGCATGCTCGGGTGCAGGGCTGCGTCTGCCCAGGGCGAGGGGCATCTTTTCCCCAGTTGCCTTATAGGCTAGTGGAGGCCACTGGCCGTAGCCAGAGGAGGGGGACTGGGGTTCCAAGTCCCACTTGGCGACAACATGGATACAGCCTCGGGTGAGCCAGGCTTCCTCTCTGTGCCTCAGTTTCCCCCTCAGAAACGCAAGCTCGAGAGGCTCCCTCCATTCCTTAACCTTGGAAGGCCAGGACACAGCACACCGGCGCACTATAGGAATCGGACAGCCCAGTATATTTCCGTTCACTCAACAGGCAGGCAGGGCAGGCGTCCACCAGTGCCTGCGTGGTTACCTCAGAGTCTAAAACAGTGCTCCTGTTGGCCCCTTCGAATCTAAGTTCCCTTTGCTGTGACCTGAGGAGCTCAGCTTGAGTACCTAGGAAGGGTGGCCCATCAACGAGGCTCGCGGTCCACGCGCCACTGTCAGCTGTGTGCGGCAACCCCCCTACCCACTCCCCTAAGGTCTGGTCCCCCCGCCCCCCGCCCACCCTTGGAGTCTGAGGGCCATAGCCCTGTGGAATGCTGCACCTCTGAAGAGTGAACTGGCCACTATTGTTCCTGGGGCCTCCCAACTGCCTCCCACCTGGGGCCATTTATGGGGTCACTGAACCACCTAGAGGGTGCAATTCCCTGCCCTGGTGCCAATTGGCCCCTAAAGTGCTTTACAACCCAGTTATAGCACCAAGGAAGGGAACAGGTCTCCCAGAGACCGGCCCAAAGCCCTGGTGGCCCTGCCATTTGGCACGCAGGTCGGGGGTACTCAGGGACGCCCGGGTCCTGCCACCTGGAGCCCCAGCCCAGCTCACCCATCATTGGTCAGGCCATCGCAGTTCCCTTCCTCCTGCACAGCTTTTATCAGGCTCTTTACATGTGAAGAGGGGGTAATAAAAAGTACTTTTCAAATCTGTTGTGAGGATTAAATTAGATGACAGATGGCGAGTGATCAGTGAATGGTGCTGATTTTATTCACATGAAAGTGGAAATGATGCCGAATCTTACCTTCTGTAGAAAGACTGCTACGGTGCAGATTCTGTCCTCTGAGCCTTCTCTTCTCCTATTGTGGGAAACAGCATAGGTGCTGCAAAGCGCATAAAGACACAGTCCGGTTTCACTAATAATTTTAAACAAAGACCCACACAACCAACAGCCTGGCCACAGACACGCCTGTTCACATCCAGAACCCTTCCTCCTGCCCCAGAACGCCAGCCCAGCCTCTTCTCCCCAATATAACCACTATGCTGACTTTCGTGATAATAGTTTCCCTGTTTAACCTGGACATGTCTCTTAAAGAATGTCATTTAGTTTCTCTATGTGTCTTGTCATTTCCCTCTTCATTATGGTCGTGAGATTTGTTCGCGTCGATGTTTGAACTTGGCGATCGCTCCTTTTTCTTTGCTGTGTAATATTCCACTGCACAAATGTGCTAATTCTTTTATCCACCACTCCCTTGTAGGAAGACACTGAACTGTTCTGGTTTGGGGCTATAGCTGCTCAGAACAGATCCGTCGGTCACAAGGCAACTCCCGTCCAGCAGCAGAATTGAGAGTCTGCCTCACCCACTGCTTCTTCGGCCCTCACGTGCAGGCCTTTCGCCATGGCCAGTGGGAGAACCGGGGTGGGGACTGCAGAGCAAAGATGGTCTACCCCAGGCTCGTGGGACGCTGGGTTAGCCTGGAGCTCAGGAAAACTTTCCTGCCTCCTACTCCATCCCTCACCCACCCCTGGTGTCATTCCTACCACAGTATTTACTGAGCAGCTATGATGTCTGACCGTGGTGCTGGGGGCTGGAGAAACAGTGGCATTCAGAGTGGGCAAGGTCCCTGCCCCTGAGGGTCATGTGCAGAGGAAACCACACTAAGTGAGTAAACAGACAAATAAAGAAGTCAGTTTGCGTTCTGTTGGGACTAGAAGTTAGGTATTCTGGCATCTGTTCTCTCCCCCACCCCACCTCTTTGGCTGAGCCCCCAGGTATCTAGACAGGGCTGCCATATCGCATCACCCCAGGATCTGTGGGGTTGTGCAGTGCACAGCCTGTACCACTGTGCACAGTGGCCTTGTGTCAGGCCCCTGACTCACAGAGACCAGGAACTGATAAGGAAAGCCTCCTAACGCCTGATGTCTTTCAGGCCACCCTTTCTAGAAGTATCTACATCATGGACAAAGCCCTTAGGGAGGGCAATGCTTAGCCCTCCAATGGCCTAGTTGGGTGGCTGGGAGACAAACTAGAAAACAGCAGCACCTACTGTGTGCCAAGCACTGTGCGGAGGGTGTCCATGCACCATTTCATTTACTGCTAAGAGCAGCCCTGTTTTACAGAGGAGGAAACTGAGGCCCGGGAGCATCACAGGTAGGTCAATGTCAGACCCAGCAGCACACGGGCTTTGCTGGCCTCCAAGGACGCCGTCCCTGAACTGTAAGGGGGTTCCCCCTCCCCTGGGAGGAACCACAGGAGGCAGTCCCCAATTTGTTCCCTGCCCATTAACAGCCCCGACCTCTGAACCACACCACACGGGCGTCAAGGAATTAGAGTAGAGATATGCCACCTTTTGGGAGCTGACACCCTTATTCTTATTTAATTCCTCTCCGCCTTCCTTGGTCCCTCCAAGTGTCAGCTGGCAAACATCTGTCCTGTAAATCAAAGAGCTCCGGACTCGCCAGGTTTGACGGGTCTCTGAGAAGTTCGTGGAGCCCCTTGGAGAAGGCACCATTGTAAGTTGCCAAAGCATTTGAAAACTTAAAAGCCTCCTTTGCCAGCACAAAGTGGCCCAGAGAGCCTGGCTCCACGAGGACGTCACAGCCTCGGGCGGCCAGCCAGGAGCACGGATTCCATCCCGAGAGGGCAGCTCCTCTGACCCTCTAAGGAGGCGACGGGAAGGTTCCGGCTGGAGGAGCCTGAGTGGAAGACCATTGTGCAGGAGCCCGGGGATTTGTTTGGGAGGAAGGTGACACTTGGGGACATGTAAGACGGCGCTGTCTGCACACCTTTGACCACTGAAGCCGCACGGACGTCCCTGCATGTGGTCACTCGCTGCTGACATGGCATTTCAGTGATTGGGGTCACTCAACCACGCCACAGGAATCCTTTGTCTGCTGGCCCCAAGTTAACGTCTAAAAACTGTCTTCGACTGATTTAATAGTTTGTGTTGTCATTATAAAAGTGATCCATTTGCAGCGTAGAAAATGTAGAAAAAAGCAGAGATGTATAAAAATAAGAATATAAATAAATAAAAATAAGAAATAAAATAAAAAATAAAATTCTCTCACTTTTTTTAATGCACCTCTAGGCATGTTTTTGTTCCTTTATTTTTCCTTTTTGCTTTTTACAAAATCAACATTTTACTGTCTATTTCGTTGGGTATTCTGGTGACGTATTAGTGGGGGGCGTGAGTGTTTGGATGTACCCTCCCTCATTTAACCAGTTCCTTATCATCGCACAGTTAGCCTTTCCCAGTCTGTTGCAGACTCACGGATTCTCTCCCCAGGCCTCGAGTGCTGTAGGATGCAAGGCCCTGGGGATTTTCCTGATGGGACTGTGAAAGTGGTGTGCCAGGGTCAAGGTCACAGAGGGCTGGGAAGGGGGCTTTGCAAGTCTGCCAGGCTTGTGAGGAACTAGGCCATAAGTCCCTTGAGCTCCCAGAGTGCCTGGAGGGGAGCTTCTTAGTGAACTTGACTAAGCTTCTTAGTCGAGAAGCATCCCTGGCCCTCTGCCAGGATGACATCTGAGGCCAGCCTTGGGGGTGTCTGGGCCTGCTAGCTCTCTCCTAAGCCACTTCTGCCTGGAGAACTCCCGTTACCCATCCCAACACACACACACACACACACACACACACACACACACACACACACACGTTCCCCTATCTCCACTGGAGGACACTCTGGGAGCAGCCACCCACTATCCCTCTCTTGGGGAAAAGAAGGGGCTACCTTGGGGCTCAAAGTGCTGTAGTGGGACAAGCATTGACTGATGGAGACTGTGGGGGGCTGAAGGAGGCCCCCAAAGGTATGTCCACCTGGAACCTTAGATGTGATCTTATTTGCAAAAAGAATCTTTGCACGTGTAATCAAATTAAGGATCTCAAAATGACATCATCTGACTCTACCCGGGTGGCCCTAAATTCAACGATAAGTGTCCTTATAAGAGAAAGGAAGAGGGAGATTGGGGACAGAGAAAGGAACAGGGAAGAGACCGGGTAAAGATGGAGTGATGTATCTACAAGCCGAGGGATGCCTGAGGCAGCAGATGTGAGGCGCGGTGACAAAGGATCCACCTCAGAGTCTCCGGAAGGAACCAGCCTTGCCGACATCTTGATTTCGGGCTTTTAGGCTGTGGGAGAATAGATTTCTGTCATTCGAGTGGCCAAGTTTGAGATCATTTGTCACAGTCACCCCAGGACACGGATGTAAACCCCTGCAGGTCTCTCTTCAAATCCTGCCACTCACAAGCTGGGTGGCCTCGGGCAGGAAATCCACACTTGTCTGCAGGTGTGAGGACTAGAAGTCACCTGGTAAAGCCTGGCACATAATAAGTGCCCAGTAAATGGCCACTGCTCTTCTCGTAGATGCTGTTGGTGGGTGAGGACCATCTAGAGCCAAAGAAGGATGAATGCCACATCTCTGCCCCTCAGAAAACATCGCTGCCCCTTGGACAGCGTGCCATATACCTGGCGGGAGGCAGGTGGTAGTGAAGCCTGGTGAGTGGGGTGGTCTCTGGGGCCCTTCTGGGCTGCGTGAGGTGCGTCTGCAGTGGCTACACCTGCAACAGAACAGACCCCACCTCAGGAAGGGGCAGTGCTTTGTCGAGTTTCACCAGGGACGTCACATAAACACAGTCAGAGTCATTGGTCCCGAGTTCAAGAGGAAATGAGACCATGACTCCAACTGTCTTGTGAGGAAGTTTCTAGAAGGAACCCTTAAAACAAACAAAAATCATGGGAATCAAATTTGAACATGAAAGAGGAAGTTCCGTCCACACGAGGCCAGGTTGTCTGCCCTGGGGACAAGTCCCCATCATTGCCTGGCCAGCGGGCCAGTGTCTCCGCAGGGGACACACGTTACCCACCCCCCGCACCAACACCCTGAGGGAATTGGCCAGCTGGTCTTTAAATGAAGGCCAGACAGAAATCCGCATTCATTTCTGCCCCTGCCACTGACCTTAGAGAATAAGCTGGTGGCTCTGCTCGCAGACCTTCCTGGAGCCATCGAGTGGCTGCTGCCAGGGTCGGGCGCTGAAATCCCTGTTAAAAGATGGCCGAGCACGTTGTCAGGCCAGAACTGAGCTGCAAGCGGTCAGGAGAGGCCTGTGCACCGCACACCAAGGTGCCAGGCCGCCTCCAAGGCCAGGCCTCAGGCTAGGAGGAGCGGCCCTTCCACACAACTGAAGCCTGGCCTCCTGGCCTCCTGGCAGCTCAGAGAATGTTTTGAAAGCTGTCGACCCCTCCCCAGAAGGCTTGCGATCTCAGAGGGTACAGAGGTCCGGGGCCAGGAGCCAGAGATTACCCCTTGATGTTCTGTAGTAACATGGGGGTGATGTCAAGACTTGAACAAGGGCCTGGGGTGGGTTTTGTGGGAAAGGGTGAGAATGGGGGCAGGTGCTATGCGATGGACAATGGAGGAAAGGGGGCATGGAGCAGTTGAAGAGAAGGGGGAGGGGTGCAGTGGGAGGGGGAACAGAGGTTGGGAGCCTCCCTCCACCTCTTCTTGGGAGGGCTGGCTGATTGTCCCTGTGCCCGTGTCTCCCTGACTTAGCAGAGGCAATGGGGACATCCAGCTCAACCTGAGGAAATGGTCTAGAGCAGCCCTGGATGGGACTTCGGGACACGGTCCCGTCTTGCCACAGACTAAACTCAGCAAGAGGTCCAGGCTGGGGCTAATGGTACCTGTCCTCCAGAGGTGCCCAGCACCAGTGTCCCAACCCACTGGCCCGGCCCACCCAGGGCCCCCGGGGAGCCTCCAGCCGCTTCCAGAGCCCCTCTGTTCTCACGCCTCCCTCTGCAGCTGTCTGGTCCCATTTCCTAGAGGAGAAAACCAGGTCAAGTGCTTGTCCCAAGGCACACAGCGGAGCCTTTGGAAGGACTCTCCAACCCCCTGGATCTCTGGTATGTGTGGCCAGAAACCCTAGCCGAAACTGAGCACTGAGCATCTGTTTAAATGCCTCAAAACAGAAATACCTCTGGTCTCCACTGACCAGCCAGAAAGGCAGGGCTGGAGGCCTAGGAGGCTGAAGACGCTGCTTTCCTCTGTCCTTCTCCCTCCCCTCCCTTTTTCCCTCTCTTTTTCCCTCCCCACTTCCCTCCCTTCCTCCTTTCTCTCCCCTTTCAGTTCACAGGCATTTATCAGCCAGTTTCAGGGCTATACTGGGGGGAAGATAGTGACCAAGACCTCTGCACTCCCACCGTGGAACTTACAGACTCCAGGCAGAGGGAAATTTGAACAAATTGCATAAATCATCACTTTATGACAGTTATAGTAAGTACTGCGAAGGAGGGCACGTCCTCTGTGAGCTTCCATTTACTCACCTGTAAGATGGCGACAGTACCTCAGAGCTGCTAAGACAAGAAACAGAGATCACACATGAGCAAACACACGCACACACACACACACATTCGTGCATGCACCCTAACTCATGCACACACTTACGAGAGTACACACACACATTCATATACGGCACACGCACGCACATGCATTCACATAGGACACACACTCACCCATACACATGCACATCCATGCGTGTACACACACACGTGCACACACACACTGGCCCAGGGCAGGCATTCAGCCAAAAGGTGACTGTCCCGGGTAATAAACTGTGCAGAACGCTCAGGAACGTTGGGCTGGAGTTGGAATTCTCAAGGTCTCTATATTCTAAAAGGGCTGTCGCCTGTGGCCTGGGCACGGCTTTGTTTCTTACATCAACCATGAGAGCGGCCACTTCAAACAGGGTACTGATACCCCATACAGAACAAGACCCAACCACCAAGTTTGTGAAAAGTAGTTCTTGTTTCAAAAAAAGGCATTACTTAGGACCGACCGAAAGGATGCCACCCGAGAGGCTGAGCTGCTATCTACTTGCACGGAGCAGGAAGGGGGAAAGAGAGTGTCCCTGAGGGAATGACTGGACCTCAGGGTGATTCCCCAGGGAACGGATGCTTCAGAAAAATGTCCTCTGCCTGTGACATCAGGGAAGCAACGTGACTCCCGTTTATCTAGGAGACACGCCCCAAGAAGACCCCAAATAGCCTGACTTGTTCTGTACCCTGTCCTCGCTGCTGCATGGTGTCCCGTGGGTCAGCCATGGCCACCTGAGCCTCAGTTTCCTGCTCTGGAAAACGGGGCTGAGGGCAGTGATCCTAACACATTCGTGGAGCGCTGCTGCATTTCAGCAGGACCCTGTCTGGGAACTCAGTTTGTGGGCTGCAAACCACAGCCCCATGCCAGCCACTCGCTCTGGCGACAAGCCACAGGACGGTCCCAGGCAGGTGGATTGGGTTTTCCCCTCCATTTTGTTATTTTGAAAAATTCCAAACCTCCAGAGAAGTGTCGAGACTAGTAAAAGGAGCATCTACATCACGGACATTTTCCACATCCGCATTTTCGCTCTCTCGCATGCACAGATTTCATTTTCTGAACTTTTAGAAAGTCAGTTGTATTCCGTCGCCTTTCTCTCTAAATATACTTTGTCATGCACCTCCCAGGTGCAAGGATGTTCTCTACATAGCCCTGATGCAAGCATCAAACCCAGGAAATCGGACCACCACGCAGACCATTCTCTCGTGGACAGTCCATATTCAAATTTCATCGAAGGCACCAATAATGCCCTTTATAGTGGTTTATTTACTTTGTGCATTGTTTTTTGTATTGAGGTTAAATTCACATAACATTGCAAAGTGTAAAATGCAGTGTGGCCTCTATATCACAATCACCACTCTTAACAAGTTTGAAAACACTTCTACCCCTGTCTCCCCCAAGTCCTGACCCACTCAATAGTCCCCTGTCCCCTCTGCCCTCAGCTCCGCCAATGGCCAAGCTGCCTAGGCAGGTGTTTTTAACAAGGAACCTCAGCACATGGGGTTTTCTTTTTAAAAAGATTTGATTCCAAATGAATGTCACTCTGGACCATGTGTGTTTTGGGAGGGAAGGGGATGTTTAAATAGCGTTTGTTCTCGTCCCCTCTCTGCTGCCATGGGCAGGATGTCTTCAGGCAAACCTGTTCCCCTTCCTGCTTCTTTTCTGTTCATGTGGGGATGAGGCGCTTTGAGGAAATCGTCTTGAAGTTCCTGTCGCCCTAGAATTCTGAGTCCACCCTCCTTAAATGACCTGGAATAACACTGTCCTGCCTGGTGGTCTCCGCCGGGGCCTGGGGGGCAGCTGGGTGAGGTGGGAGGAGCTCTGTCCCTGAGCCCCATTCAGCTTCTTTCTCAGAGCCTGCTCACAGTTTCCTTACTGATTAGTGGATCTTTACTGCCCGCTGGCTTTGTGCTTTGGTCTCTCATCCATAAAATGGGTCAATAGAGGCAGCCGGTTGGCTCAGTTGGTTAGAGCTCAGTGCTCATAATACCCAGGTCGCCAGTTCGATTCCCACATGGGCCAGTGAGCTGTGCCCTCCACAACTAGATTGAAACCGATGACTTGACTTGGAGCTGATGGGCCCTGGACAAACACACGGTTCCCCAATATTCCCCGGCAAAAATTAAAAAAATAAAATAGAATGGGTCAATAGCTGGCTCTCTGTGGCAGGAATTCCTGGAGATAGTGGCCTTGTTAACTGTAGACTGTTCTCCAGAGCCAAGGTCTCCCACGTGAGCTGAGACGAACCGACTGCCTCTGACTCAGGGCACGCGTCACCATCCTTTCTTCTCGCACACTGGCAGGTTTCTCTCTCTCCTATCGACTTCTCTCCAAGAGGAATTCTGGGATTCCCAGGGTCACGGTGAACATGAGAGTGGGTGTCACGGTGTCCGGAAGTGCTCCTGGAAAGGTAATTATGATACAGGGGGCAGTGGCTGTGGGAGTGTGTTCTGCTGGCGACATCGGGGAAAAGGATCTTGTTTATGCTGCCCACTCTGGCCCAAGCCATCCTGCAACAGAAATGCCAACCTCAACCCTCATGGGGCATCGCTGGGTGCCCCAGACATGCCCCTCTAGCTGGGTTGGGAGCCCTGCCTTAGGCGTCCGATTCATGAGGTCTGACCTACCGGAAGTCCTTGCAAAGGCTTGGCAGATCAATGAGCAGTCAATACGGTGATGGAACCAAGAAAGGGTGGAAGGAAGGGTGGACGGAACGAGCAAGGAAAGGACGGACAAATGGATGAACGCAGTGCATTCACGGCCACACGAACACTACCTAGTTCCTTTAAATGACTCGGGCAACATTTCTGGACCACCCCCTATGTGTCAGGCTCTGCGAAGGGACTGAGGTCACAGCCACAGATGCTTTCCCCACATGTGTGGAGTTGCGTCTAGGGAGGGGACAGACGGCAGAGCGATAACTGCACCAAGAAATGACGGCAGGTGTGACAGGAGTGAAGCCGACTCAGCGAGGGCTGCACTTAGAAGGCGGCACCTGTCTCGCTGTCTTGCTGGAGTCACTATGGGGGACTCAGACGGCCCCTCTGGGAAAACATGGGGCAGGCGATGGCACTGAGAAGTTGGACCAGGGTCCTGGCCTGACCGAGGCTCTGAATGCAGGCGGGCTTCTTCATTTTCTGAAAGAGAGGCTGTTTCGGTTTTTCTTTCTTCAAAAAACATATATTGTAATGAGTAAGAGGTTCATGACTTGAATCCAGGCAGAACTGGGTTCAAATACGACCGTTGCTGTATATTACCACTGTGACTCTGGGCAAGGTACCGTTTCTGAGCCTCACTTACCCCATCTTTAAAATGGGCACCGTGAAAGTTACACGTGACGACATGAATGGCCTCACATACTTCTCTGCACGTACTAACAGCTCACTAAGTGTCAGCCACCCTCACCGTTGTCATCACCATCGTCATTGGGGCCAGCTCAGCGTCTGGTACATCACAAGAACTCAGCTGATTGTGCTGGCCGGGCCTGTCTCAGGGTTTCCTACAGCCTCTGACGTCGGAAAGAGAAAATGCCTTATGGAAAGTTGGCTGTTGTTTTAGAGAGGAAAAAAATCACGTTGTGTATAAAGTTTGAAGGACAGTGAACTTGTGGAGGCTCTGCCAGCCATCACGGGCCAGGGGTTCCAGGACTTTCCAATTTCCGTATCTTAATTTTACGACTTTTAGTAAAGTCATAATGAGCACTATTAACGTTTTCTTATTAAGCTAACTCTTTGTTTTCCTTAACTAGGTGACATGTATGGCGTTGTTTCATTCTTACGTCAGACTCGGTCTTATATTAATTTTTGCTTCAAAGGACGCATTAGAGCTGATGGTCCGGCCAGAAATGGTCTTACTTTTGGGGAAACACGGTGTTTCCCATTGGAACACGTTTCTGCATTGATACAATCAGTGCAAAGAAAAGAATTCATGTACAGAAATGGCTGCACAGCCTCGTTGGCAGGAAAAACTGCAAACTCCTGTCGTCACACGTGACAAACGTAGGGCACAACCACACCCAGGCCCTGACCACCAGGGGGAGCTCTGCCAGCGGGTGGGTCTAGGGCCCCGTTGGGGGTGGGGGGCGGTGACTTGGCAGCAAAAGGGCTTCCAATCAATCTCCTGTCCTGTGCCACATGGGTGACAGCTAGTGGTTGTGACTCAAAGAAGAAAGAAGTCTGGGCAGAAGCAGAGTAGTTTCCCGAATTCCCGGAGAAAGCTGCTACATCCTGCCACCACCCAGCATTTAAATATGGCCAGAGCCCTCCTGGGGAAGAGACATGGGGCCAGTAATTCCCCCTCTGGGACTGACAGGTGTGACAGGTGTCTCCAAGGATGTCGTACCCGGTGTGATGTGGGAGGGGACAGTGAAAACAATCTAAGCGTCCAGCACTAGGGGACAGAGGACATACCCCAAGGAACTCCAGCTCTGCTGACGTCCATGTGCTGTAAGGACATTTAGCGCCCCGGGGAATGTTTACAGCTACGTGGGGGAAAGGATATACAAGTCAAATGCTGGGATGTTTGTTTTTTCCTAAGATACATAAATATTTTTTAAAAGTCTGAGGAAGAAATCCACCCAAAGAAAAACAGGTTCATAATGCAGTCATGATATTCCAGGTTTTTAAATTGATTATGTTCTGCTTTTCAGGATTTTTCCCTCCTTTCAAACCATGCACAAGGGTGACTCTTGCAATGACAATGTTCAAAATCAACTTTATTGAGGTATAATTTAAAATAAAATGCATCCCAATTTTTTAAAACAAAATTTTATTGGGGAATATTGGGGGACAGTGTGTTTCTCCAGGACCCGTCAGCTCCAAGTCATTGTCCTTCAATCTAGTTGTGGAGGGCACAGCTCAGCTCCAAGTCCAGTCGCAGTTTTCAGTTTTTAGTTATAGGGGGCGCAGTCACCATCCGATGTGGAAATTGAACCCGCAACCTTGGTGTTGAGAGCTCGCGCTCTAACCAACTGAGCCATCCGGCTGCCCCTGAGGCAGCTCAGTGGCAGCTTGTTGTCTTCAATCTAGCTGTGGAGGGCGCAGCTCACTGGCCTATCTGGGAATCGAACCAGCAACCCTGTTGTTCAGAGCTCGCGCTCTAACCAACTGAGCCATCCAGCTGCCCCAAATGCATCCTAATTTTAAGGGTACCCCTCAATCAGTTTCGACAAACGTCACGGCCTCTTTATCACCACCACAATCAACACAGAGCACCCCTATATCCCCAGAAAGCTTCTTCTTGGTCTTGCCCAGCTGATCCCCACCTCGACTGCCCGCCTCAGGCAACCACCCATCAGCTTCCTGTCACCATACACCAGATTTGTCTTTTTCTAGAGTTGTCATTACATCTTAAAAATAAATAATAAGTACGGCAAAAATAGCCAGACTAGCCGTTTTTTTTTAAGAGTAGCCTTTAAATAAATAACAATAGCTACCCCTTCTAGTACACACCTCCATATGCCAGATGGTCTCTATATAAATATTGATCTCTCGACCGATAATCTATTCTAATTTTCACATTAACCCCGAGAATTAAGTATCATTTTGCTATTTTACAAATACGGGAATGGGGACTCCAAGGTCTTCCTTTTCCCATCCTGCCTCTGCCCCTGTCAATTTCCGGGCTAACAGGAGAGCCTATTATGGGAATAATGACCCTATTGGTTTTGGTGAAATAGGAGGTTTGGGGGGAAGTAATAGATGTTCTAGCAGATTCTAGAGAAAATGCAGGGCTGGGACTCAGAAGCCCTGAGCTCTAGTTTGTCTTGGCCTCGAGCTACTGTAGCTGTGCGGCTTGTCCTTTCATCCATATCTTCACAGTCCTTTCTGTCTCAAGCTCGACACTGCAGTTCTCATATTCTGATGAAGATTTTTACCATCACGCAGAAGCTTCTGCAGTTACAAAGTACTTCTAACCATGGGGTGGGGTAGGGGGGTTGGGAAGGACATAGGAAGTGCTTAAGAAGGCATGTTTGTAAACTTCCAACTGTACAGTGAAAAGAAAAACAATTATTTTCATCATGAAAAAACTGGACTGAAGCTGAACAACAAGATTTTCGTCACTGCTTGGACGTAGGTTAGAAACAATGAAAGTCTCTCATTTGCTGCCACCAGAAAGAGCAACCGGGCAAGCTCGGGCTTGAGGGAGGTCGACCCCAGGAAGAGTTCAGGGCAGTTAAAAAGATCCCAGCTGACATCAGATCCAGGACAAAGTCGCCAAGCCAGGCTCTTCTGACTCTCTGGGCCTGAGACCCTTGGGGCCATGAATGGACTGAGCAGGGCGGCTGGCGTGACTTGCATCCAGCTAGCATTGTCCACTCCTTTCAGTGAATGAAATCTCACCAGGGAGTCAACTGGCTCAGCCAACCGGGCCAAATCAAATGCAGCCTGAAAAATAAAAATCTGCCGGACCCAGCACGTTGCAGGGGTCAGGGGCGCATTGAGAAGCTTCAGAAGGAGTCCTCACCTAGGGCCACTAGGCAGCTCTCACCTGGATAGCCTTAGCCGCAGCGCCCCCTGCTGGTCAGCACTGCCTTTCCTCTACCACTCTTGGCTTCTTCCTAACACGCAGACCAGGTACCAGCAAACCGGCCCAGGCTCCGGGGCCCCGCCCACCTGGGTGCAAACCCTCGCTGGCTGCCTGGCCAACTCTATAGGCCAGCTCAGTTTTCTCACAATTTTCTCACTGCTCTCAGTGCTGTGACTATGGAATGCCTGGCACACTGTGGGGACAGAGTCCCAGAGAGTAGTTTCCAGGCTCTCCACCTCACGTGGAAAGGTGCTGGCTCAGGTAGTAAATGGCCATCAGCTGTGACTAGTTAGCCATCAGCTGTAACCAGTTAGCCATTAGCTACTAATATAACTAACATAGCTACGCTAGGGGCTTGGTTGGTTGGTTGGTTAACCGGCAGAGAAGCCAACGGCGGATTGCAGCTAGCAAGTGCAGTTACCAAGCGTGGGTGGCGGACTGCAGATTGTGTGGATCCTACTTCCTGTGTCTCGACCAGCCGCCATCGAGAATATAGTGGTGTGACTCCCCTATCCATGGCTCCGTGGGTGTTCCTGTTTGGCCTCACCATATCCTGTGTTCTTGTGCGGGGAGCTGGAGCTGAGTCCCTGCATGACACACACCACAGACAGACCCTTGGTGGACGGCCATCATTCTTCATGAACTATACCTCAGGCACTTTATGTTCCCTCACCTATGACTCCAGCACAAGGCTGAAAGCAGGCATGAGGAGGCCACAGGCCCAGCAGGTTCATGACCTGCCCAGGGAGTGGCTGGGCGATCTGTGCTGCAGAGGCTCTGACCCTGCAGCCTGTGTCCCTGCTAGGAGGCCACTTCACCTCCCCCAGACGAAGCATGGCCTGGATTTACAAGCCTGACAACCTGTGTTCAAATTCCAGGCCCACCATTTACAGGTTGTGCAGCCTTGTGTCACTCTGTCACTTTTCTAGGGCCCCCTATCTGTTAGATGTGGGGGGGGGCAGAATGTCATGGGGGTTCTTATGGGGGTTTAAACCGAGAACACCATAAAGTGCTCAGAAAAGAAGAGGGAGCCGCCGGCCTTGCTATCCTCCTCAGCTCCCAGATCACAGCAGCCACTCTTTTCCCACCGTGGGCCTAGGAGGGGCAGCGGAGGGGTGGGGGTGCAGCCAGAGGCGGGCGCCCCCCCTCCTCCCCCAGCCCGATTTGGGGCGTGTCCCCCAGTACAGCCCCTGCCATCCTCCTCAGGCCTGGCATTTATCCAAGATCTTTAAAAATGAGAGCTGCAGGGGAGGGTCATTAAGTTTAATAGGGGCCGCCGTCGATTTAAAGCCACAGGGGGGAAGTAATTAGATTTAACCGAAAGCGGCGGCTTTCTGAATCAAGACACGCAGCGTGGGGGTCCCTGGTCTATAAAGCCTTTGAGATGATGTCTTTTTGTAAAGACTTTCCTGGTGACATTCTCTGTGCGCTCCGTCATTAGCGCCAGTCACTGACTGGGGTGTGAACATGGCTTTCACTCATTGAAATTCATTAGGGCCTGGCACTGCTTTCTCTCTCAGTGTCTCCACCGTTTGCCCTCCCGTCGCCTTTACTCTGATCCAGTGTGGCTTTTCCCCAAAACCTGCCTCCTGGGGCCCCACACCCAGGAGTTGGGGGGGGGTGGAGGATAAAGAGAAAGAATCAGTGTTGAGCCGAAGCCCCCTGGGAAGACCCCTGTCTTCCCGCCATGGCGTTCTCTGGACGCTGTTTCCCTTTTCAGAGCATCATTAAAGAAGGTCTCTGGTTTGCAGGAGCCACTTCATTGAGTGACCACAATTCCCCCACCTTTCTATGGTCCTAGAAGAGCTGGTAACTTCTTCCCCTCGCCATCAGGTGAGGCGCTCGCCGACCTCTCCGCGTTGCGCTCAGGGAGCGAAAGATTGGACCAACGACAAAAGGCACCTCAGAAACAAAGGCGCGCCCGGGCCTGAGCTGGTAAGTCAGCTTCCCAGTCTGCAGTTTGCAAGCCCACCCTGTCCCCAAAGGCCCCTTCACAACGACCGCCGGGCCGGGCACCGTCTCCCGGGTGCTCCGCGGGCGCGGCAGCGCAGACACCGAAACCCGGGCTGAAGCGCCATCTAGCGGCGCCCGCGCGGCGCCCCCATTGTTTCTCCGAGGGCGGAGATCCCGCCCGGACCCCCGTTGGGGTACCATTTACAGGGATAAAAGGGGCTGAGGATGGAGGGGGGCAGAGATCGCGAGAACACAAGCTGGGAGAACGTGAGAGGTTACGAGCTGCAGGGGAAATTATTTCTGAAGGACGACTTTACGTCCGGGTATAGGAGGGTTGGCACATTCCCCGGAGGGAAAGAATGGGGCTTTTAAGGGGAGAGGGTCCTAAAGCCGAGGCAAGGTTTTCGTAGTCTGGGTGTAAGGGATGCGAAGCTCAGTGCTTCTCAATCTCTGGTCCCCGGGTTCCTGCCTCCACCCCCCTTAGCGCCCTGCCACCAGCGTATTTCCTAGGGAGCAGTGGCCTGGGGGCGGGGCTCCGTCGTCTCCTTTATTGCTTTATAAAATACAACTCGCGCAGCCTAGAGCGATCTGGCCGCTTGCCCCGCCACCGTGCCGCGGGGAGGAGCTCCCCGAATCTTCCCGCGAAGCAGGGCCTCCTCCTTCACTACTAGATCCCGGAGGCCTGGGCGGGGTCACACAGGCGGGGCCCGGGGAGGGGGCTAAAGCCAGAGGCGGGGTGTGAGTGGGTGTGTGCAGGGGGGGCGGGGGCCTGATGCAATCCCGATAAGAAATGCTCGAGTGTCTCGGGCACCCACCCGCCGCGAGGGTTAGACGCACTATATAAGACCGCCAGCCTCTAGCTGCCGCGCCGTCGGAGCAGCAGCGCAGCTCACCCAGAGCGCACGGCTTGCCGCGGCCAACCCCACACCTCGCCACGCACAGCCCCGCAGCGTGTCCCTGCTGCCGCTCAGCCTCTCGCAGCCCTGCCTCCCGAACTGCGCTCGGAGCCGGAGAGAGGTGCCATGCGGAGCTGGTGCGCTGTGGCCCGTGCCCTGGTCGTGGCTGGCCTCTGGCTGGCCTCAGCCGGGGGCCCCCTAGCTCTGTCGGACGCTGGGCCGCACGTGCACTACGGCTGGGGCGAGTCCATCCGCCTGAGGCACCTGTACACCGCCGGCCCCCACGGCCCCTCCAGCTGCTTCCTGCGCATCCGCGCCGATGGCGCAGTGGACTGCGCGCGGGGCCAGAGCGTGCACAGTGAGTGCCCGCTGGGTCTCCCTCTTGTCCAGCGCCCCTTCCCTTAACTTCCTTCGACTCCTTCGGCTCTCCACTCCCCAAAACGCCAGGTTTTGGCACATCAGAGTTCTGCTCCCTCCCTGGGTACCTAGACAGCGAGAGGAACTGGGGGAGGGGGTCACGGGTGCGCGAACCTTCCGCAGTCATGCGTTACCCTCCCCTGACCCCCCTTTGGCTTCCGCGTACCCCTCACTCCCGGGAACCCCAGGTTTGGGCACCTCGGCGTTCCATTCCCTCTCCCCGAGACCCCAGGCGCGCGACGAGCGGGGGGAGTGCGGGGCGGGGCGGGGTGGGGGGCACGGGCTGGTGCACGGACCGAATCTACGGGCCCCGCGGGTCCTGCCTGAAGCTTTTTGCTTCCCTCGAACCAGGTTTGGTGGAAATCCGGGCAGTCGCCCTTCGGAACGTGGCCATCAAGGGCGTGCAGAGCGTCCGGTACCTCTGCATGGGAGCCGACGGCAGGCTGCTAGGGCTGGTAGGTGTGACCACCGGAAGGGATGCGCTGGCGCGCGGGACATAAGCCTGTCCCCAGGGGCCTGCAGGGGAGGGTGACGCCCTGGACCGAATCCAGAGTTCCCTGGCTTCCTCTGCTCTGGTGGATTAAACGACTTTTTTCTACGGAGGTAGCGGGTGGATGGAGAATGGGTGAGAGCCTCCTTTGCATTTCCAAATGAGCCAAAGGCCGGCCCATCGGACAAGGAAATCCATTACTTGGGTCTCTCTGATATTAAACAGGAAAACCTACCTCGGGCTTTCTCAGCCTGGGCCTGTTCTTGGGTGGTCCTCGCCTCCCTTCCCCTCCCCGCAGTACTAAAAAACAGGAAAGAAAGAAAGAGGGTAGACCCACGACTTGGATCTTTTTTTTTAACGTTAAGTCTTAAAACAAGTCAGCAAAAAAAGTCACTTTTGGGAATGTAGAAAAATGTTTTAATTTTTGTCTACTAGAAAAACTTTTTTTGCAGGCGCGTCAGAATAATCCAGTGCGTTCTCATCCTCGTGTCCTGCTCACCTGTACTGCAGATGCCTTTTGGGGAGGCTGGGGAGCGGGCTGGAATGGCCCGGGTACCCACGGAAGTCTCAGGGCAGGAAGTGTGCGGTGCTGGGTCTCTGGTCTCCGGGAACAAAGGCTGGGAGTTCAAAGGGAGCCCTTGCCCCTCCCGCGCCGCCGGGGTCGCACAGAGCAGGCTGTGTGAGGTCCTGGCGGGGCGCTGGGCCTCAATGCAGTCCCGCTGGGCAAGGGGCTCGGTTGGTTGGAGGAGCAGGCGTGGGAGAGACTAAGCCTGGGGGGATGCCCCGCCCCCCAGAAAAGATGCAGATGCCTTGCTTCCCCCTGCAGCGCAAATCTTTTTTAGTGTCTCAAAATTGTTCTGTGGCCCTGGCGTCCGTTTATTCCATTTATTCCGAGTCCTTGTTTCAGGTTTTATGGTGGAGTCCTGCGTGAAAGGACAAGAATGGAGGCAAAGAAAGGAGGTGGTCAGCTGGCTGAAAGCTGACACCCAGAGCCACTCCAAATCCGCAGTGGCAACTTTTGTTATTGTGACATTTACTTATGGGGGGCTGCTATAATCCTGAGGGTCTCCTGGAGCTGGTGGGTCTAACCCACCATTCTCCTAATTCAAACTTGGGTTGGGGGGTGGGTGTCCACCTAAAATCCAGTTAGACCTCTTGATCCTGTAGGCATGGCTTAGCATAAAATTGAATTGCTTTTTTAGTTTGTTTTTTTGTTTTTTTAACAGATTCCACATTTTCTTAGAAACTTGAAATAGTATAATTTTCTCTATGGAGAAGAGCATTGAAATGCTTAATTTCTCCCAAAGGAGCAGCAGAGTCAAATAATCCACCATTTGGTTTTACTTCCCTTGTGCTTCAATTTGCATTTCCCCCTCCTGCTGTCTGGTGGCTTAATCCCGGTGCCTGGGCCACCGGCCTTATCAGGACCTTATCAATACAGTGCTCACCCACCTGCAGTTCAGCGACCTTTGTAGGCTTGGGCAGAAATGAGATTGGGTGCCTGTTGGGGTTGTTTACTACCCAGCCCTCCTGGCTCCCTGCCTTGGGCCGTCCTCTCTGTCCAAGGGTAATGACACTAGTGAGAGACAACCTTCCCGCTGGCACCTCTCAATCAACTATGAATGGTCTGGGACCAGGCACTGGTTTTCCTCCTTCCCCCCAAATTTCCGGCCACCCCTGCTGGGTGCAGGCGCTATCCTGGGCCTGGGGGAGGGGGCTGCCTTTATCTTGATGATCCTGGCAGGCTGCCTGGAAGGCTCTCTGCAAATGAATGAGGGGGGCTGCTGCTGAGGGTTCTCACTAAGGCACGAGACCAAAAGACTTGAGAATCGCTGTTATTTGGGTCTAAATGGGGACTCGATTCTTTAATCTGGGCCCCAGATGTGATCCTGAAAGGATAGCACTTTCGCTGTTTCCCAAACTGCCAGTGGCACACAGGGAACTTATTACTGTGAATACGTAAAAGGTGAGGGAAGCACGTGTGCATATCACACCTCTGATTTTATGAGTACTGTTGTTCAGAACAAGACTAAGTTTAAAAAGTGACGTGGGGGTGGCCGGTTAGCTCAGTGGCTTAGAGCGTGGTGCTAATACCAAGGTTGCCAGTTCATCCCCACATGGGGGGCATTGTGAGCTGCGCCCTCCTTAAAAAAAAAAAAAGTGACATGATTTTGTGAAAAATATAAAGAATCAATGTAAAAACGGCATATAGATGTTGAACGTGAAATATATACCTGAAGTGTTTGTAAAGTTAAAGTTTATAAAGTATAAAGGTATATGAATTTATATATAAAGTATATATATCTATTTAGTGTATATGTTTTACTGTTAGTTTTAACAAATACATTATAAAGATTACAGTACAGCATAGGGAACATAGTCAATAGAGTAACAGCTATGGTGTCAGATGGGTACTAGACTTATGGGGTGCTCACTTCGTAAGCTATGTGTCTAATCACTGTTGTACGCCTGAAACTAAGATGTGTATCAACTGTAATTGAACAATAAAATGAACCTTAAAAAATAAAGTGAGATGGTAAACAATCATAAATTATATTATAATGTAATATATGTTCAGTGTGTGCATTGATGTAATACACGCTTTCCATGTACTTTATGTGAACATACATTACATTATGCTAAATATTTTTTATATATGAGTTTGTATATAAAACACGGACTTTAAATACCTAATAACATACTTTATAACCTCTAACTATGCACACGCACACGACTAATAGTGCAGACCGAGTGGCAGTGTGTACCACAAGTGTCCTCCTGTGTGGGTCTCTACTTCTGGCGGTGTCACACCCGGAAAGGGGGGTGCCCACTGGTGCTCACAGGCTGTCTGTTTTCTCCGCAGCCTCAGTACTCGGCCGAGGACTGTGCTTTCGAGGAGGAGATGCGACCCGACGGCTACAACGTGTACTGGTCCAAGAAGCACCAACTCCCAGTCTCCCTGAGCAGTGCCAGACAGAGGCAACTGTACAAGGATCGGGGTTTTCTGCCCCTGTCCCACTTCCTGCCCATGCTGCCCAGGAGCCCAATGGAGCCCGAAAACCTCGAGGACCATTTGGAGTCTGACACGTTTTCTTCACCCCTGGAAACGGACAGCATGGACCCTTTTGGAATCGCCAACAAACTGAGGCTGGTGGAAAGTCCTAGCTTTCAGAAATAACAGGTGCTGGCCTTCCCCTGCCCCTAGGGGTCAGGACCCCAGGCCTGTCTGAGGTGCTTGCAGAGCGGGCTCTGGCCATGCTTTACAAGTACAATCCTGGGCCCATGTGCTATTTAGTTTTAGGAAGAAACATTTAGAATTTGTACATAGACAGTTGGACATTGGCTGTGCCAGTTTCTAGGAGATAGACTTGTATGATCGTGAAATTGTAAGCTCTCCACCTACCCAGGTGCTACCCCTGCTCCATACCCCGCACCCTGGTCATTGCTGGACACGTGCTGTCCCAGTTCTGCTTGAATACCTCCACTGACAGGGAACTCCCTATCTGGGAAAGTTCATATGCCACGCTGAAATTCTCTGCAGTTCTCTCCCATCATTTCTAGCAGGGGCAGCCAGAGGAAAAGCCAGTCATTTTAAGACCTTTATAGATGATCAGCTCTGAAATGGCAGGTAAATGTGAGAACTGATTCAGATCTCAGCCGTTGGCCTTGCCCCGGCCCCTCCAGAACAACCAACGTGCAGGGGGAGCTCAGAGCCCCCCTCCAGCCTGTGCAAATCTTGAGAACGCCCCCTGATGGCTGGTTCTGGGATAGATAACTTCCGCCCAGACAACCTGGCAGTGTGCCTACTTCCCTGGTCCTCTTCCAACAGCCAGCACCCTGCACATAGGCACCACTTGCCAGGTTCAGTCTGGTTCCCCTAAGGTGAACAGCCATTCTGCCACCTGCTCAGAGGGACAGGAATAAAGACAGCCAGTCCCAGCAGCCCTTCCTTGCACGCTGTGGTTTGGTTTCCAGGTAGTAGGAGTTTCTCGTGAGGGCCTTTGAGATGGAACCCTACAGACCTGCCCCGCACCCTAGTTCTCCCTGTCATGTTGGGGGCTCTGGCTCCTTTTTGAACGCTGTGGATATTGACCTGAAAAGAACAGATGCAGAAGCTGTTTCCATTTCCCGGCCCTTTGCCCCTGCACCACGTCATTCTGTGTGAGGGGACTGGACAGCTTCCTGGAAACTTTCATTCAGAAGCCAGAAAGAGGAAGGTTTGAAGCCAGTCTTGCCGGTAACAGGTGAAAGCAGCGGGGCATTGAGTTTTCCCAGCACTTAGTTTCCAACGTGGTATTTATGACTAATTTATTTTGTTTGATACGCACATCTCTTTATTTTCCTACTTTATTTATACCCCCAAGGTGTATTTATGTGTGTACCTGAGTTTGGTTTTCTACATTAAAGTGGAATTTGTATCAAACGGTGCATTCTGTTATCCAGCTGGAGTGTTGGAGGAAGAGGGAGGGGAAGGGAAGGAAGGAGATGGCAGCTCCGGCACAGGAGCCCCTCCCAGTGTGTTTGCTGATACTGTTCCTTAAGCTTCTGATGGTTGCCATACGCCTCCCAGCGGAGACTCAGCTGGGTTAATAAATGGTAGGCTTAGGTGAACCAGCTAGAGGAGAAGGGTGGTGCGGGCCCAGGTCCCTCCCTGCCTGGGTGCCGGCTTCCTCAGACACCTCTGCTAGGAGGCCGAGTGGTTAGGATGGCATCTGTATCAGGAGCGTTGTCAGCTGCAGAAAACAAACCCCAATCACAGTGGCCTAACTTGGGGTGTCTAGATTGACATTTGGGGCCACGTAATTCTTTGTTGGGGGCAGGTGTCCTGAATTCTAGAACGATGAGCATCCCTGTCCTCTACTCACTAGAAGCTGGTAGCACCCCCTCATTGCAACAACCAACAACGTCTCCAGAAGTTGCTGCATGTCCTTGGGGGGCAAAATCACCCCGATAGGTAGTGTGTTTAACACGACGGTGTGCGGGTCTATTCTCTGTGATTCTCTTGGTGTCTTCCGTCCTTTCCTTGGAGTCTCATGTGGCTGCTGAGCCTTCGCCGTCTGCTCACGTCCAGGAGAAGAATCAGTGCCGCACTGACCTCTGGAAAGCGAGGCTTCCTCAGGACCTGCCAGCAGCTTCTGGTTATGGGATTGGTCACAGGGCGGCCCCAGCTCAGGGCAGCTGGGAAAGCAAGTGTTAAGTAGGGGATCTGGTAGTAAGGGAGAGGGGGGTAGGGGGCGGTACGGGGGTGACCAGTCAGGACCTACATCCTACATGTGAGTACAAGCACAGACGTGACCGTACAGGGGCCGCAGGACGAGATCTCTGGTGCTGACTTGGTTCTGTGTCCTAGTTGCAGTGGCTGCATTGAATGTACATGAGATTAAAGAACAACCCACGCACACTGCACTGTCAGTTCTCTGGTTTGGATACGGTTCCACAGTTACTTAAGGTGCAGCCAGTGGGGGAAGCTGGGCCCAGGAGACCCAGGACCTCTGAACTCTGCAGCCTCCTGTGAATCAATGAGTACTCCAAAATAAAACGTAGGAAGAAAAAAAAACCCCAAACCCCCAAACTGTTCTCTGATAGCCTAAAAACCACAAAGTCACCTCCTCACCATCCAGGCCACCACTGTGGCTTGGCTGCGTGTGGAGGCCGGGCCCCAGGCTGCCCGGGGGACTCACCAGGGCTCGCACTCACTGGCTGTTCCTTCGGGAGCATCCCATCGACCTACCTGAGCCTCAGTGTTCTCCTCTGTCTGAGGGATGAGGGCAGGATGAGAATGGCACGAGCACAGCGCCAGCTCACTCCTCCATGGAGCCGCCGGTGCTCACATCGCCCTGTTACGATGACATCACTTACAGTCTATAAAGGCCGTTTCATGAGGTGCCTCCCGCCCCACAGCAAGGGGTCCCCACTCTCTACACCGGCTTGCACGCTGAGGACACACCCAGAGTGCCCAGGTTGACCCCCCCGCCCACCATTTGCCCGTTATGATGCCCGCCCCTCTTTAATGCCCCTCCAGGTGACAATACTAATTTGAGACCCGAATGGGCAGGGCTCCATGAATGCTGACACAGCATCCTGACCCCTCTTCATGGATGAGGGACTGGAGGACCAGAGAGGAGAAGGCACTCACCCAGGCACAGCCCGGAGGCAGCGTGGTGGAAGGGCTGTGGGGTCAGGCTGACCCAGCCATGAATCCCTGGCCCATTAACCTGCTGTGTCACCTTGAGTAGGTCGTGCCACCTCTCTGAGCCTGCATCCTCGTGTGGATGGTGACATTCATAATGTCTGCACTGCAGGACTATTGGGAGACCCGAAGGGAATTATGTCTGCAAGAAGCCTGGCACAGAGTGGGCTGCCAGCCAACAACAGCCCTCACCAAGCCGAGAACCCATAGCACTGAACCATTATCCCCACTGGTTCTCAAATTTGGCTGCACATTGGAATCATGGAGGGGAAACCTGACAGCTAGGCCTCGCGCCAGAGATCCTGTTTAATTGCAGTGGGTTTGGCCTGGACCACAGGGTTTTATAGAGCTCCCCGGTGGTCCAAGTGTGCAGCCCAAGAATCCACAGGAAAACAATTTACATTCGTTTCTTTGTGTTCTGGAGACAAACACTTCAGAGGAAAATGCAGCAGCTCCCTCCCTGGAGTGAGTCTCCCCCTACAGCGCAGTATGAGTAAATGCACAACTTTAAACTAATTCATACTAGAGTGTTGACAGTTAATGTGTGCTGTCCAGGCCACATTGCCACTTGACCTGGCAGCCAAAAAGTGGAGATGGCTGTCCCTGTGGCTGATGTGGGCACGCTGGCAGGAGATGGAGAAGATTCTTTTTTGAGACTGAATCTCAGCCCCCACCACACTGCCCTGCCTCTGCTCATCTTAGGGAGGGGGTCTTGTATCTCCCTCCCCTGCCCTGCTAGATAGTGTGGTCAAGTGTAGCAAATACAGCCAGGCCAGTTACATTTGAACTTCAGACAGGCAACACATTTTTGAGTATAAGTATATACCATGAAACATTTGAGACATACTTATACTAAGAAACTATTCATTGTTCATCTGAAATTCAAATTAAGCTGGGTGTCCTGCATTTCATCTGGCAGCCCTAGCTTTAGAGCCACACCCCCGACATGAGGTTAACTAATGAGGGAGGACCAGGGACAGAAAGGGACTCACTTGGACAAGGCTGTC
Source organism: Rhinolophus ferrumequinum (assembly GCF_004115265.2). Lineage (NCBI taxonomy): Eukaryota > Metazoa > Chordata > Mammalia > Chiroptera > Rhinolophidae > Rhinolophus > Rhinolophus ferrumequinum. The sequence continues at coordinate 3,467,307 of NC_046294.1, forward strand.
CAGGGTGAGTGCCCAGAGCAGAATTCGAAAGATCCCAGGGGTAGGGCGGCCTGGAGAATCCTTCTTGCTTTGGGTTTTTTCCCCACCTGTGAAGCGAGAATGCTTTCACTGCCTCAAGGCTGTTACCCTTGGGGGTGGTTCACCTTCCTGAAAAGGCCAGGTGGTGCCAGGCTTCAGGCATGCTGGGTCTGGGGCTCTGACGGCCTCGGGGATCAGTATATCCTTCTCTCAGTTTTTAGGCATCTTCTCCCTCCTGATGACAAGATGGTGCCCAGCAGCTGCAGGCTTCTCGTCTATCCTCCTGCGGCCACAGGAGGGAGTGCAGACAGTTCTCTCCTACCAACGGCTCCAGCAAGAGTCCCAGAATTAGGTGTGGAGAGCCCTTATCATGTCCCACGGTCATTCCCCATCAGATCTCCCCAGCCACAGCCCAGGATGCCCTGGGTCACCTCCTCCAACCCTGGGAAGTCAGCCCGGGAAGCTCAGGGACTGGGCTTCATACAGTGGTACCGCCCTGGTCCCAAGAACCACACCGTTCCCTGCCCCGGCCCTCTCCTCTCCCCAGTAGGGTCTTTAGTTCCCTCTGACTGCAATCTCTTCCCCAAAAATTGGTCAGCTTGCTACCTCACTCTAATCTAGTCCTCCCTACCATAGCCACTAAACTAGCCTGCCCCGTTCTGCACAGGACTCCAGTCCACAGAGGGGCGAGCTCTCGGCACTGCGGCCTGTCTGAGGCCATGCTTTCCCTATTATAAACAATGCTCTAGAAACACATCCTTGAACACATCTCTTTGTGCACATCACCGAGCATTTTTTCTAGCACGCTGCATTGGTTTCCTAGAGCTGCCGTATCAAACTTCCAGAAATTGGGGTGGCTTAAAACAAGAGAAATGGATTCTCTCATGGTTCTGGAGACCAGAAGTCTGAAATCAAGGTGGCACCAGGCTGTATGCCCTCTGCAGTCTCCAGGGGAGGGTCCTGCCTGCCTCTTCCAGCTTCTGGGGGGCTCCAGGGGTTCCTGGGCTGGTGGCCACATCACCCCAGTCTCTGCCGCTGTCTTCACATGGCCTTTTCTCCTGTGTCTCTCCTCTTCTGTGTTATAACATTTGTCACTGGATTTCAGGCCCATGTGGGGAATCCAGGGTGATCTCATCTCAAGCTCCTTATATCCACAAAGACACTTTTCCCAACAAAGGACAAAGGTTCTGTCTGGGGATTGGGATTCGGACATACCTTTTGGGGGCCATCATTTAACTCACTACAGAGGGAAGACATGAGTGGAAGGGTTATGTTAAATGGTGCACATTTAAAATCTTTCCAGAGGCTGCTGGGCTGCACTCTCTATTTATCCAGGGGCAAGTTTAACCCATGCTTGGGTACAAAATCAGACTCGTCAGTAACCATTGCAACTCAGTGTACTTTAGGGAAGACTGAGAACAGAGGGTGACGGCGCCAGACCCAGAGTTTCACTGGCCACTGACACCAGCCCAGGCTGGGAGCCCCTGCCTCAGGGAGCCCTGCTTTCCTCCTACCTGAAGGCCGGTGCGGTCCTCACAGGACATGGGGGAGGCCCCAGGCAGGCTGAGGGTTTGGTGGGGGGTACCACCTTCCTGTCAGTTGTTCTGCCCTGGACCCCTATGCAGTCCTGAAGGAGGAGTCTGAGAGCTTGGGGGACAGCAGACCTAAGCAGTCTGGGGGCAAAGCTGCCAGACCTGAGTGCTCTCCCTGGGGCCCTGGGGGCAGGGCTCCAGAATCCTGCTTCTCCCGTCAGGACTGGGTAACCTGCCAGCGGCCCACATTTCGTTCTCTCCACGTGTGTTATCTGAGGGCTGCGAGCTAAGGAGCCGGTAGCAAACCCCCTCCGTTGCCCCCACCCGAGCCTCAGTGAGTAATACTGGTGAAATCCATCTCCAAGGCATGTTTTTGAGAATTACAAGTGATAACGGAAGAAAAGGGTCTGACATACAGTGGGTCCTTATCATCATTATTATGGCCCGAGTGGGGAAATGGAGGTTCGGGAGAAGAATGTGCTATCACCCACAGAAGAGCAGCAAGAGTGGGTGACCGAGCCCTGGCTGCTGGGCTGCGGCGGCCGAGTGGGGCGGCAGCCGGTCCGAAGCGCAATGGCGCCCCCAGGTGGCGGGTGCGCAAGTGGTGGCTGGCGGCGGCTTCGGGCGCGGTCCCAGCGCCGCGCCTGGGCCCACGCCGGCTCCAGGCTCGGCGGAGGCGGCGGGGCCGCAGCCCACCAGCCCCACCCGCGCTGGCTCATCTGGGGGGTCTGCCGGCCCACCCGCACGCTTTGGCAGACGAGCCCCCCAGGAGGCGAAAGAACTTCGGATATTGAACCCTGGGGAGTGCGAAGGGAGAGGAAGGCTCCATCCCTCTGCAACCCGACATTAAAAATATATCAGGAATTTACTGTATTTATAATATTTATTATCTTTATTCTATGCCCCCTTGTCAGGTACTCATCCTCTTATCAACGCTGCGAGGTGGGTACCAGCACTCCTCCCATTTCACAAATGGGCAAACCGAGCCCCCGGAGAGGATTTCACAAATGCGCACTTGGTGAGCCCTCATCTCAGCTGCTGAGGAAGCCGGCCTGCTGGACCAGCACCACCCACCGACCGGAGCTGAAAAGGAAATGCAAAGCTGTTAAGGGTACTGCCTACCCTTTATTGCCTCGGACCACACACGGGGTACAGCCCTGGAGTAGGAGCCCCAGCCCTGCCTTCCGGATGTCGCCCTCCAGTTGGGGAGGGGGCTATTCAGGGCAGGAGGAGGAAGTGGCAAAGCCAGCTCCACAGGGCTCTGGGCTCAGGGGAAGGAGCCCAGCAGGAATCTCTACTCCACCAAAGGGAAAGGAGGGAGCGCCCCTAGGCGGTGGTTGTGGGGGGGCGGGGGAGTGGGGGTCTGCTCGGGAGTGGGGAGGGGAAGCCCATCCAGGGGTGGGGCCAGAGGAGGCCACAGCCCTGGGAAGGCAGACAGGGAGGCCCAGAGATGAGGGCCCCTCTGAAGAATGGAAGGGGTGTCCGCCACATGGGGACACTATGAAGCCTCGGCAAGTGGGGTCATGAGTTCTACACTCGTTCCTTTCCCCTAGAGAAAGGGACAACATGTGGGGAAGGAGCAGGCCTGGGTAGTGCCTTCACTCCCTCTCTGAGCAAAGACCAGCCAATTGCTATGGAGGAAGACCATCCAGGCCTGGACCAGTCTATTGCCTGCTCTGTGGTCCCACTGCCTCAACTACAGACGAAGGGAAACGCACCCAGCTCTGGCGCCTGCTTTTGGTAACAGGACTTTGAGCTCTAGAAAGAAAACCCTTTACCTGGCCACCCTCTGTATGGTGACTTCGGACTGTGGGCACACACCTCCGCAAACACCCACGCTGGCTTCTCACCCCTTGTCCCTCCCAAGGCCCACGGGGCTCCACTCGGCCACCTGCGTTCTTTCACGTTATTCATTCTACCCCTCCCTGGGCATCGACTCTGTGCTAGCCAGACCCTGTGCCAAGTAAGCGCTGCAGTTTCGGTGTCTGCTGATATTCAAACGTTCATGTTTTCTCTTAACCTTTATTTAATTTGAAAACCCTAGTTTTGGAGAAACTGCTGTCTGACTCATACTTAACTCTGTTTCGCCACCCTTTCTGCTTCCTGCAGTTGGACGCAATGGCTCTGTCCCTGTGGATCCCAGAGCAGTCAGGAAGATGAGTCACTAGTGGTTGCTGAGGGGCTGGGGTCACATGGTGTGGCCCAAACCTCAGAGCTTGTCCCAGAGGGCATTGGCCTCTACCACTTAGCTCACCGCCCCCATCCCCTGCTTTGGGGCTGGGCAGGGTGGAGGCTGACCTCTGCTGGCCAGTGCCAGTCTGCAGGCTGGTGGTTAGACCAGGCCCCGACCATCACCCCAGGTCTCCTGTGCACTGGCGGCTGGGAGCTCCTGAGGAGGCATATAGAAAATGGCCCTTCCAGGCAGGCTCCCAAAGCGCCTCGTTTGGGAAAGAAGGAGAGAGGAAAATCCACTGGGAAGGCTGCAAGGGACATAACTCGGATTCTCCGACTCCCTGCCCCAGGGGTTCAAACTGGGATTTAAAGCCTGAAAAATGTCTCTTTCCTTAATTGTGTTTTCATTATGTATGATAAATATAGAACGAGAGAAAGGTTTGTTTTCAGGGCGTTGTCATTTAATGACGTCCTTTTAAGACTTTGAAATCGCTTTTTCTTCTTTCTGATTACGAAAGGCATCTTTGCTTCATGATAAAAAATATCAAACACAGAAACTTATCAAGGAGAAAATAAAGATGCTCATGATCTCATTAATCCTGTCACCGGCCACCCTCACCTCACCCCTGCCAGACGCCAGACGGAGCTCTCTACTTCTGTAGGATAAAGAGAGAGTCTGCAATAGGATAAGGACCCTATACTTGCAGATTATTTTTAAACACGTACCAAAACCTGTTGATATGCTGGCAGGTTTCTTCTTTAATCACGAGCAGAAAAAATGCTACATTTTGTTTTTCACTTGCCTTTTTTTGTCCTAATAAGATGAATGTGTTCCTAGGTTAACAGCTCTAGTTCTCCTTGTCAGGTTTGGTTTGGTTAGTTTTGGAGGCTGCCTGCTATTTTGCTGCAGATACATTAAATAAAAAAAAAAAAATCAATTCCAATAAGCAAACACTTTTCAATAAACTTTGATGAATTTTGTTTTTCACGTTAGTTGTAGCAACTTGGTTCTCCTCGAATTTGACCAAGAAAATGTGAAACAAGTCTATTTTTTTAAAAAAGGCATTTCTGAGATACTCTTTTTATTTTTAAAATGAATTTTTTGGGGGGAAGATTGGGGAACAGTGTGTTTCTCCAGGGCCCATCAGCTCCAAGTCGTTGTCCTTCAATCTAGTTGTGGAGGGCGCAGCTCACTGGCCCATGTGGGAATCGAACCAGCAACCCTGTTGTTCAGAGCTCATGCTCTAACCAACTGAGCCATCGGTCCACCACAAAATAAGTATATTTTTAAAACTGTGTTTTATTTCTTAACATAGTGAATCCCTGAAAGGTGATTATATCTTACCCTTTATACCTTTTGTGATAAATTAAATGTTTAGTAATAGTGTTTTGAAACTACTGGAATACATACAATCAAGGCAGCTTTCAGAGAAACTAAAAATTGAAGCTTAGAAAGCTCTACAGTATCTTTCAAAACCCTTTTAGATAGTTTTCATTGTATCCATACAAATTTATCGTTTCTTATTCCATTTAATTAAGTGGAAAAATTTCAGTTTATAGGATATACACAAGCAAAAATCACAACTCTTTTCTTAAAAATTGACATAACAAGGAGAGATATTAATTCAGTTTTTTGCTACCTACTTTTTATGAGTTTAGTTGCTAAAATGACACCAAATTTGAAACGTATATAAGGATTTTGAAATAAACATTTGCACTTTAAATCTCCGCCTTTTCTACATTCAGGGTCCTATTTTTAAAATCTGGTCTTTATTTGAAAATGAAGCAATTTGTGAATGCAATATCGAAAAATCCAAGATAACGTAATCAGACTTTTTTACCTTTTAGATTAAGAAAATCTGGGTTCAAATCAGTACGTAAGGAACTCAATCAAGGAACCAATGGGGTGGGTGGGGAGAGTCTCTTCAAAGTTTTATTTTCAAACTAATAGTTTGAATCAATAGTGTTGATTTTTGTAAATCTTTCAAAGTTTGCACAATTTAAAACAATTTGAAATTAAAGACTTGTGGACATCTGTATAAGTTTTCATGTCCATAAGTTTTATCCCATAATTGGTCTTTTTTTCCCCTCACCACATATCTGTTTTCCTGTGCCCAAAGAAAATGCAGTATAAAATATACAAAATGCACAATAAAATATTTTCTTGTCTTTTCTTTCAGCTGATAAAATTTATGATAAAAAATGTAATATACATAGTCACTGTTTTTACATATATATGTAAAAGAAGAGTTCTCTTATTAGGGACATGTTTGTAATATAATATTAAGTGGGCAGGGGGAAGGACATAAAATTTTACATATATTAAGATTATTTTCATGCGAAAATTCAAAGGAAAACAATGTAACAAAATTAGCTAAAATTAATCGGTGGCTAGAGTAGTGAGAGAGCAAATTTGTTTGCTTGCTTGTTTTGCTCTTTTTCCAACATTCCAAATTTTTGTGTTTTCGTTTGCTTATGAAAAAAATAAACTAAAAAGGAAAAGACATTTTAAGAACACAATAATACACAATCTGTTTAATTTCATCTTCCAGAAATGTTTTTTATTGGGCTTTTTATGCTGACCTGAGAAACTCATGTTCACTGTGCAAACATGGAATATTCAGAAAAATATAAAAGACAAAAGTTTACGTTCCTGTAATTTTAAAATCTAGGTATAGTCACCGTTAACATGGTGTACTTACTTTCATTCTTTTTAAAAGCATAATTATTTGGTGTAATTGGAACTGGAGTACAGGTAGATTTTTTTTTGTGTTTTTTTCATTCCCTAAACATCAGGAGCATTTTCATTTTCCATGACATTCCTTTTGTTTCAAACATTATTTTTGGCTGTTGCTGACGAGTCTTTGCTGTGAGGATCCTACCATATAGATGTCACCGTTTCACCATTTTGTCACTGTAAGTTGCTTTCTCCTTCTGGCTTTTCCAGATCACACTGCATTGAACATCATTGTACAATTATCACTTTTCTCTGATTATTTTTCAGAGACGAAGTATTAGAAGTGAAATTACTAGGTCAAAATTGAAAACCATTTAAAATACTTTCCTGTCTTTCTACATTACCTGACTAAAAAGTAGTTTTAATTTATGCATCTGTGGGCAATGACAGTATCTTACCATTCTAAAAAAATTTTCTTTTGAACTATTTTAAAAGGTAAAAACTGTATCTCATTGTTCTTTCACTTAGTACTCCTAAGATTACAAGTAAGGCTGTCTTTTTCTTTTGCCAGCCAGGCTTGATCTCTTCTGGGAATTATGTATTCAAATCCTGGCCCATTTTTTTTCTATTTCAATTAAGTTCTTTATAAACCCGAAATAGTATTCCTTTGGTTATAATACTTATGATAAATAAATACCCAGGTTATTCTTTGGTTTTTAATTTTATTACCACAGTTGGTATGTACAAGTTTGTATTTTTGTGTAGTAAAATACACAGGTTTTCCCTTTGTGATTCCCTCCATGGCTTTTCATGTATTAAAAATGCTTTCCCATACTCACCAGAATTATCAAATGTCCTTTAAAAATATATATATAAATATATATCTTTAAATTGTCTGGAACTATTTTAATGAATGGTATGAGATATAAATGGAACTTGACTTTCCCCAAAAGCCAATTTTTCCATTATAGTGACTGATTAAAATATCCTTCCCCCATTAATTTGTGGTTCTTATTGTGTGAGATTTTACGTCTACTAGAATCCCCTTTCAGGCCATTCTACTATATTTCATTCATCTGTCTCTTCTTGAACCAACATGTCACAATATTTTTATTGAAACTTTATCATTTCATATCTGGTAAGTTCTCCATATCATTCTTTTTCAAAAACATCTTAGTTATTCGTATTCATCCAGATGAAATATAGAATTTTGACACATTTCCCCCAGATGCCATAGAATTTTGTTCCTATCCAGGGTCATTCCTAGCCTGCAGCTTTCTTCATATGGATCCTGCTCAAATCTTCTTATTCCTAAGCAATTTATTGTGACTATGGTAAAGAGGATTTCCCCAGTCCTCCCTGCTCAAGCCATGACTATTGTCACAATAACAGAAAGCAAGTGCTTTTTTTTTTTTTTTTCCCCTGAACTCTGTCCAGTTCTGAGAATGTCTCATTTTTTTAAAGTGTATTTTAAGGAGAATACTTCTGGTACTTCATGTCTATGTTCCATTGTCACTGAGTTAGAGGCACCTTCTTAAAAGTGTACTCTCACGGAAAGGACAAATGGGAGAACTAGGGCTAGGTACTACTTACACAAAAGGGGGAGCATGCCTCCTGCTGGAGTGGGGGCACCGGTTGCTCTTAATTCCAAACCCTCTGTACTATTGGATTCTTGACTTTGCATGAATTATGAATCACCTGCTTTTGCTTTAAAAACAAATAAGAGCAAGAAAAAAACCACACACACACACACACACACACACCCCTTTTATTTCAGGCTTTCCAATAACTCTTAAGATTTCAAGAGGGGGTGCCAACATTTATTGTTGCCATTCCCGGCGAGTGTTAAGACGGCGAGGCTGCTTCCCTGTCACCTGCTGCCGTTGCCGATTCTCGAGGGTCCAGTCAGCTTGCGTTTCCTGAACCACGGCCCGCAGTCCCTGGATTACTGTTAACGTGGACTTGGTGGCATTTTAGGCTGCGGTCGGGAGCCTAACGTCGTCCTAGAAGGTGGCCCTTGGCTGTGGGTCGGGGTCAGCGAGCGCGGGGGGACGGGCCCGTCCCCCCTCCTCTGTGTCCTGTCGCCACCCCAGGAATTGCCCTTCCTGGCCATTTTCCACCCCAAATCCCACGGGCGGGCAGCCTCCTGGCCCCGAGCCTCCCGAGGCATTTGTTCTTTGATAGCTTTTCCAGTTTCTTCCCTGGTTCTTTCTGAGCCGCTTTTGGCCATTCGGTTCCATCTGCTCGGTTTTGTAAAACTGAAAACATGGGTCACACCCCCTCCCGCTGCCAGGTGGACGCTCCGGGTTGGGACCCACCGGCCTATTGAGGGAGCCGAGGAGGGAGGGGCGGGGGGCGGGGCCGCGTCCCCGCCCAGCTCCGCCCAGCTCCGCCCCCGCGCACGCGTTGCGAGCCCGCGCCGGCGCCTGCTGGACCCTGCCGCGCGCCGTCCTTACCCGGCCTGCCCCGCGCAGCCGCCGCCGGAAGTGAGTTTCGCCTCTTCGGAAGCGGATGGTCCGCTGGAACCTCGCGGGTCGGCGGCGGCAGCGGCGTGTGGCGGAGCTCCGGGCCAGAGGCGGGCCGACCTGCCGCCATGGCCGGGGATCAGGACCCGTTCGACGCCATCGTGATGGCGGATGACAGGTGAGTGGCAGCCTTCGCTGGGACGGGGACCCCCGCCCCGTCAGGTGAGCTCTGGAGCTGCTGGGCTGCGGGCTGCGGCGGCCGCTCGGGCCTGGTGTCCCGGGCGTGGGGGCCTTGCAGGGGCGCTCTGGGGTCCTGGGAGTGGCGGACACGGGTGGGGCCGAGATGCTCTGGATCCTTCTTTACTCGTCGGCCGCTGGGGCGGGCGCCCGGTGCCCAGCTGCTCCTGCAGACCCGCCTCCGCGGTCGGGCTGCCCCAAGCATCTGCTCGGCCTCCTGACTGCCTTCCTCCAGGGACGCCCCGTCTTCGCGTGCGACAGACCTTTGCCATCTGGGCCCTGCCCCCTTTCCTTGTTCCTTAATGGTAGGACATACGGCGGCATTCATGGCCACGCTGATGAATGTGTGCGACGTCCTCCCTGCCCCTGCGGAGCCCCCGGGGAGCGCGGGGGCTGTGACGCGGGGGCGCTGGCAGTCGCCGTGTGCCTGCCTGTCTGAGCCGGCAGTGGTGTCGGGAAAGCGGACGTGCACCCGTCAGTGGCCGACGTTTGTGTTGTGAATCTGGTACCTTACGTGTTGTACTTTGGTACCTGTTTCAGTCGCCCAGATGAGGCAGGTCACGCAACCAGCAGGCGGGAACTCCTGTCCTTTTTGGTGACTGCAGGTTCAGGCGGTGCCACTTGCCCCCGTTGAGCCCCCAGAGTCAGAGACTTGATTACGCTCCAGGCACCACAGCCCTCGTCCAGGTTGTGGTGCCCTGATGGCATTTCTCTCTGCGCGTCTACTGAGATGTGATGGAAAGCCCTCCATGGATTGCGGGTTTTTTGAAGCAGTTGGTCCCGTCTGGTATCTTACAGACTCCCTGGACTTTGTGCCACCCGGGCTGCACAGCAGGGTCCCCTGGGAAGTTTCGAAAAGTAGATTCCTGGGCCTTAGTTCAGACTTACGCAATGTCTTCGAAGTTTCCCTGTGTGTTTCTGGGGTCCCTCCAGGTTTGGGAGTCCCGAAGTAGCTCGCCCCCCTCATTGGTGAAGAGGCTTCAAGAGATAGGGCGCCTCCCCCCGGAGGAGACTTAGGGAGGGGTAGAGCTGGGAAGGGAGCCGGAATGTTCTGTCTTACGTTTTCTGCTTTTTCTGCTGTGCTGTGCCTTGTCTCGCTGGGTTTGGGTAACGGGGGGGAGCAAAGTCTTCCCGGGAAGAAGACTCTCTCTCCTCTTTATGTGCTCAAGCGTGCTGCTTCTCTGTCCCAGGTTTCACGGGGAAGGGTACCAGGAAGGCTATGAAGAAGGCAGCAGCTTGGGTATCATTGAGGGAAGACAACATGGCACATTGCACGGCGCTAAAATCGGATCTGAGGTGAGTGGGAACCCCTGCGTTGAAACGAATCCTTTTCATGTGCCGTTTATAATTTACTCTGATGGTCGGGATGAGGGAGCCAGAGCGTCAGGCCTTTTAAAATGGCAAGAGACTAGGCAGAATGTTGATGGAGAAATGCGCTTGGTACGGAACTGTATCGAGAGAATGACGTGCGGGTTGGAGAATGACAAAACCCATCCTCGTTCACCTCAGTTTACCTGAATGTCGTGGTGCTGCCTCGGGTCTTAAGCCAGCTGAATCCTCACCCAGAGAATGTCATGTGAAAACATTCCATTTTCATTTACGCCAAAATTCCGTAAAATCTATGATTTGCCTTCTCCTCGGCCCAGTGCCCTCGAGTGGCCCTCACGGACAGCTGGCACTAAATGAAAAGTCTGAGGCAGTCATGACTATATTACATGTCTGTTGCTGCAAAACGAATGGCCACGAAACATGTGGGCTTAAGCCAGCCACCGTTTATTATCCCCCTGGCTCCTGCCGGTCAGGGGTCTGGGAGCAGCGGAGCTGGCTGGCTCTGGCTCCGGGTCTCCTGATGATGGAGCCAGGGCTGCAGGCGTGTGAAGGCTTGACGGGGCTGGAAGAGCCCCTTGTGTGGTGCCGCACACAGCGATTGTTCTCGCCCTGTGGACCTCTCCACGGGGCTGCTTCAGTGCCCTCGTGACACTTGAGCCAGTGATGAAGGCAGAAGTGACCTTGTCTGTGATGCTTAGCCTCAGAAGTCACGTGCTCCCTCTTCCTGAGTTCTATTGGTTACACTGTCCACTCTGGTACCATCAGAGGGGCTGCCCAAGGACATGGTCTGTGGGACCCCCTTGGAGGCTGGCTACCCCACTGATGACCTAATTTCTGTTGCCTGATGCTCAACACATACTTCTAGAACAACAATGTAAGACACCACTGCCCTCCTCCCCACCTATTGTTTTGAGAGTAGGATAATTAGACCAAGGGTAGCTAGTTACTTATTCATTTCTCACTTAAATGTTTTTTAAATTTACAGATCGGGTGCTACCAAGGTTTTGCTTTTGCTTGGAGGTGTCTCCTGCACGGTCGGGCCACTGAGAAAGACAGGTAAAGTTTGAGACTTCTTTTTTTTTCAGTGTGTGGACCAGGAGTTCTAGTTCCATTAGCTTGCTGTGACCTTGAGCAGTTAATGTCTCGGTGTCCTCATCTGGAAAATGGAGAAAATCATCATACCAAACTTGAATGTTGTTATGAGATTCACAGGAAATAGTACAGTAGTCTCCCTTATCTGTGCTTTCAGTCAACTGGGGTCTGAAACTATTACATGGAAAATTCCAGACATAAACAGTTCATAAGTGTTAAATTGGGCACCATTGTGAACAGCGTGAGGAAGTCTCGCGCCGTCCTGCTCCTGTGTGCCCAGGACGTGCATCGCACGGTGTCCAGCGTTTCCACGCCGCAGACTCTCCCGCCCGCTAGTCACTCAGTAGCCACCTTGGGGACCAGCTCAGAATTGCAGGGCTTGTGTTCACGTCACCCTCATGTTACTTAATGGCCACAGAGCGCAGGAGTCGTGATGTCGGCCACTCGGGCATGCTGGAGAGAAGCCATAAAGGGCTTCCTTTAAAACAGTATGTAAGGGTTCGGTGCTGTCCATGGGGTCTTAGAATGTACCCCTGCAGATAAGGGGGGCCTGTAACCAGGGAGTGCCAGGCATGTTTTCAGTGTTGGATGAACACTGGTCGTTACTACTTTGCGAGTTCTCAGGTCCCCCTGGCTTTCTCCTGGTGCCATTAGAGCACCAGGTGGCTTTTAGATAGACTGCCGTTAGCAATGTTGAAATTGATATCTTCTCCTCCATCTTTCCTCTAAACTTCTCATAAGCAGAGTACAACAGTCTTGGTATGACTGGGGCTCAGAAATGGTGACCTTGTTGTCACTAGTTTTTTTAAAAGTGTAGCCAACTAGGTCTGTTAACGAGCTAACACATTTAATGTGTTCAGCTTGTGTCTGGTTCTTAGTAGCACTGGGTACATGGGCGCTGTTGTAGCCTTTCTACGCTATTCTTACACCCTGTGCTGCCTACCGAAGGCGCCGTGGCCCTGTCGCATCTGTGCTCATTCTGAAGCTGGAAACGCGTCCTGAAGTAGAAGGAGCACGTGGCCTGGCCGTCCTCCCCTCCTGCTCATGGGAACCGACTCAGCCTCGCTGGTGCTTCGTCCTCCTGATGCCTGGTGGCTTTGCTTAGCCTGGGAGGGGCGCGAGGAGAGTGGGCAACAGAGCAGGGAAGGTGGCATTCTGCTCTCGGGGGACTCGTTGCCTTCATGAAATAGCTAGACTTGCTAGAATTTGCCCCCTCCCCCTTCAGATGTAGAACCAGGATGCCTGCCGCTGAGTGTGGGTGATTCTGAGGTTGCCTGTCTCTGACTTGTCCGTGTCACTGGGCCACTCCATTTGCATGAGTCCTTGGGGGGCGACTGAGGTGCATATCCTTGGGGGGAATGTCCTCTGAGGACTCAGCGAGGGTGCAGGATGGCCGGTGATCGGTTAGAATAGTGGCTGGCAGCCTGTGTGTGGCGCCACTGGGTGGCAGTGGAAGCTGAGCTTGGCGCTGCACCCCGCTACACAAAGGACCAGGAGAGACACCTCTTGGAGTTCTCCCTGTCTCCCCTCTCCCGCTGGCACTGTGTGCGAGGGGTCCCACATCCAGGGGCTGCCACCCCTTGCCCAGAGCAGGGGTTCCCTAACTCCTTAAAGCCGTGCCTCCAGTCTGTCTGTCAGAGCAGGAGCTGCGGTGGTTGGCTTGGCCGGTGGCAGCCTCCCAGCCTGGGTGCTCGCTCCCCTGCTCCCACCACCCACCAGCAGTGCCTGAGGGGCTCTTTGAGCCTGAAAGTCTTTACCTTGGAGCCATGGTTCGCAGACTGCATTTTATAAATCAGTGCAATTAAAAAAAAATGTTAGAAGGCTGATAGAGGATCTTCTGCTTCATGTTCCAAGTAAGGATGTCAAAAAAGAAACACCTGCCATCTGCATCATTGCTTGGTAAAATTGGGCTTTGACGCCACAGACCACAGAGAGCAGTAGCTAAGACATTAGGGTGCTTTGCAGCTGGGACGTAGCTTTTCTGGAAACTCTGGGGTGCTTCTTGCCCCTTTGAGCAACTGGCTGGAGCCTCACGCAGCCCGGCCTTTGGCCAGGGCTGAATTTGGGCACTTTCCCTGCGTCAATTTTGTTAACATCAGCCGTGAGTGATTCACGCCCTCCTGACATGCACTGACTTTGCCGGGTGTGTTTGGAGTGGCTTCACTGGCCAGAGAAGGGTAAGTCACTACTTGCAAAGTTGAAAACGGGCGGTGTTCTTGTATGGTGTTCGAATACAGCCATTTCCCATCTGTTGGCATCTGCCTGTGATCTCCCCGGAAACCGAGTGCTTTGTGGCTTTAGTTAACTTGCTTTGCCTTTCCACTTTCTCAGAGACGGAGCCATACGTTCTGGGTCTCAGTCACTCGTGACCTAAAGCCAGCAAACATAGCAGGTACTCGGGAGGTCTTGGTTGCTTTGAATTGTTACTGATTCATCTCGAGAACACATTCTTTGAAAGTCCTATTAATCGAGCATATTCTTGCCACTCAGCTGATCAGATGTGGCACATTATGCAGATGTGGGCACATCTGCTTGTTTTTAACCTGCCCCCAGGAGAGCACCCTGGCCTCCCGGGTCTGGTGGAAGCGAGGAGACAAACATTTATGGAGCGCCTGCCCTGTGCTACTAGGTTCTGCACTTGCCACAGAGCACGTGTGCTCTAGGAAGCCTGTGGGGTCGCGGTTAACACCCCATTTTACAGATGAGGACGCCGAGGTCCGAGGCTGAATGACCGGGCGCCTGGGCCCCTTCTGCACCGCCACCTCCCGCCCAGCGGAGCCCTTTGTCTCCCTGGGGAGGGGACTGGACTCTTGGGACACCGGCCGTGCCCTTGGCAGGGAAGGGCGTGGCTGGTTCACCTGCCGCTGAACCCCCAAGCCTGGGAGCAGCGTGTCTCAGTCCTGGAAAGTCCCCGGGCCCAGGGCAGGCTTGGTCTTGCCCAGCGTGCCCTTTCCTGTCTAGTTCTGCCTGTTCCCGTGTCTGCGAGCCAGGGAAGCAGCCGTCGGCGTGCTTGTTGTGAGTTGCCCCCGTGCCCGGCTCCGCGGCGAGGACGGAGGCACATCTGCTGCTTGGGCCGTACTTATGTGGAGGCACGGGTGTGGGCGAGAGCACGTTGCTCAGTAAATAAATACTGTTTCGCGTGATAAGAGAAGCCGTCACCGGCTTCTGAACCCAGCCGTGCTCAGTGCGCCCATCGCTCTGAAGGAAGCAGGCGCCGTGGTTGTCACGTGAGCTGAGCCTGTTGTGTACAGAGGACTAAAAGCCTTTCATTTCTGTGCTTTGCAGCAAAAAGATGAAGGTCTTAGAATCGTTGATTGGAATGATTCAGAAATTCCCTTACGATGACCCTACTTACGCCAAACTTCACGACGACTTAGACAGAATTCGAGGAAGATTTAAGCAGGTTTGTCCGCCGTGTTTCTTTTGGTGGGAGTGCCTTCCTCAGAAGAGCCGTGGGCCCTGGGGGCTCCCTCTGTAACGGTCTCGGGCTGCGTGTGCAAAGCGTTTTGTGTGTCGACTGCAGAGTCTAGAGGAGAGGTGTTAGGGCTTCTGGAAGGGTGGTGAC
Source organism: Rhinolophus ferrumequinum (assembly GCF_004115265.2). NCBI lineage: Eukaryota > Metazoa > Chordata > Mammalia > Chiroptera > Rhinolophidae > Rhinolophus > Rhinolophus ferrumequinum. The sequence goes on from NC_046294.1 coordinate 3,482,394, forward strand.
ATAGACAAGCAGAGCTGCAGCTAGAGAGAGGTGGGCTCTGGTTTGTGAGGCAGAATCCACGAGATTGTAAAAAAAAAGAAAAAAAAAAAACGTCGTTTTTCTTTTGTGTTTTCAGCTTTGTTCGTTACTGAATGTTCAGCCGGACTTTAAAATTAGTGTGGAAGGTTCTGGACTTTCATTTTGAGGACGACAGATGAACAAAGACGAAACGTCAAGGACCGATGTCTGTGTGTTAGGCGTTTAAAAATGTGGTTGAAGGAGAGCAATGATGGGGTCGGTCTTCGTTGTTCTGGAGGGAGGCACCCAGTTTGGCCAATGGAAGGGCTCCCTTCCCTGATCTGCTTGTGTTGCCTCAGTGTCCCCACGGGGCCCCCCATACAGGCCTGTCCCCACGGGGCCCTCCACACAGGCCTGTCCTGTGTCCCACCCGTCTGCTGTTGTAGCCTGAGCGAGGCACTCGCTGGCCCTGTCCAGCTGGGCAGCAGGCCTGGCGGCTTCTTGAGTAGGGTTGGCCCCCGGGGGTTTTCCCCCCAAGCCTGGATTCAGCGCTCAGAGGGACAGGTTTTTCAAAAAATGAGAGCGTCAGGGTTGACATGAAGTTAGTGAGTGGCAACAAGCGCTGACATTTAAGATGCGCAGCGCTGTGTGACGTGCCTCCGTGTTTTATTGAATCCCTGCAGTAACCCACGAGGGGAGGTTATTCCCTTTTTACAGATGCAAGAACAGACCTGTGGCATCTGGCAGAGAGAAGAGGCCCGCGGCCCGCTCAGTACTCCAGGTGGGGCTGGGGCTTTGCAGCTTCAGAACCGGTTCAAGGGGAACATGTTAAGCTGAAGACTAAGTGTTAGGCCAGCACGCTGTACACGGAAGCTTTTGGAGTCTGGCGTTGAGGACGCTGCCTTCTCCCTTTGAGTGGGTCCTTTCGTCTGCCCGCACGCACAGAGGGCAGTGTGTATGCGGGGGAGGCCCGGCGGAGGGGGGCGCGTTCCCCGGGTCATCCTCCCTGAGCTGCTTCATACGTGGCTGCACGGGCCCACGTCCCCGGAGGGGCCCAGGGCTGTGGCATGCTGCTCCCCAACTCCTGTCGGGGGGACTATGTCCAAAAGCAGGGAGTGGGGTGAATAAAGGAAGAGGCTGGAGACCCGAGTGGGATTCCTGGGGAGCCGGTTGGGCGTTTTGTCCCCCAGTCGGTGGCCTCGCTGCACTAAGCGTGTATGTCCTCACCTGCAGCCCCTCAGTTTGGGGGCGTCTTGTGTGCTGGGTGCACCCCTCAAACACTGCTTTCCTCGTGTTGGTCCTCCTGGGCTCTCCTGGCGGCGAGAGGCAGGGGCCGCCGCATTTCCCTTGCTGGTTTTTGTGTCTTCTGTTACCTGTTGTGATAATGTATTTTTGTAATTGGAGAACAAAAATAAATCGCGTCTTTTAAAGCTAAAGGCCGTCTGGGACCGTTCATAATGCGACATCCAGCCAATGCCTTCGTTCCTCCGTGGTACTTGGGGTCTAGGTACAAAGGAAGGTGTGTGGCTTTCCATCCACGTGTTTCATTAACACAGAAACCGTTCCTGTGAAAGAAGGGTGCCCGTGTTTTCCAGGCAGGTCAGTTCCTGCTGACCCGGGCCCAGCTGCCTGTCAGCAGTTATTCATCTCTCCTGCCCCAAGCTTCTCTCTCTCTCTCGCTCTCTCCCTTGCTCTCTCCCTCGCTCTCTCTTCTCTCCTCTCTCCCCCCCGTCTCTTCCCCCCGCTTATATCCCTGCCCCCCTCTCCCGCAGCCTCTCCCATACCAGGAGTTAGCAGGAGCAGCAGCCAGCCACTTCTGTCCCCGTCACACTGGGTCAGGCTGCCTCATTGACCTTCAGGGTCCCCGGACACTGGGTTGACCTCTGCCTGCCCAGCTCCCTGGAGAACTAGACCCAGTTTCCAGGAACTCTTGGTCACCCCAGACGGCCTTCGCTTCTAATCCAAGTGGAGGCCCCCTTACCAGTCCCTCGCGGTCGCAGGTGACGCCGTCTGCAGCGGTGGGTTCAGTAATGGGCATGGCTCCTCTGCTAATGCGATTGCAGTGGAAGTCTTCTGGGAGCTTCTGGGAAAGGTTACGTCACTTACGAGAGAGGTGGTATCTGTTCTGGAAGGCGTTCCGTGGGGATGTGACACCTGGAATTCCTGAGGCAACACGCACCCCAGCGGATGTGGCCAGCCTGGGTGTGGCAGAGCAGAGGCAGAGCGCCCCTGGCCCTGAGGGCCTCAGCGAGCGGCCCGGTGTACGGGCTCCCTGTAAATGAGCTGGCGGTGCTCTGGTCGGTCAAGCCCATTGGGCTGGGTTTCCATCGTTTGTGTGCGTGGGGCCCTGCTTGCCCTCTCCCCCTCCCATCCTGTCCACCTGGTTCTCTTGGATATTAACCTTTGTCCAGATAGGCCTAGAATTCGGGAGCTCTTTGGGTTGGATTTTGTCCCTTTCTGGTGGGTTCATAGTTTTCCCAAGGCTTTGGCTTGCTCCCTCCTTCCTCTCAGAAACTCCCAGCATATTTTGTGCCACTTTATAAGTCAGCTCGGGCGGCCATAACAAATACCACAGCCTGGGGGCTTACACAACAGACACTCACTGTCCCCCACTCCTGGAGGCTGGAGTCCGAGAGCCAGGTGTCGGCAGGGCTGGCTCTGAGGCCTCTCTCCTTGGTGTGTAGACGGCCGTCTTCTCCCTGTGTCGTCGCTCTGTGTGTGTCTGTGTCCTGATCTCTTCTTTTTTAAAAAAATTTATTTTTTAATTGGGGAATATTGGGGAACAGTGTGTTTCTCCAGGGCCCATCAGCTCCAAGTCGTTGTCCTTCAGTCTAGTTGTGGAGGGCGCAGCTCAGCTCCAAGTCCAGTCGCCGTTTTCAGTCTTAGTTGCAGGGGTCGCAGCCCACCATCCCATGCGGGAATAGAACCGGCGACCTTGTTGTTAAGAGCTCACACTCTAACCAACTGCGCCATCCAGCTGCCCCCCTGATCTCTTCTTATAAGGACCCCAGTCCTGTGGTTTAAGGGCCCACCCCAGTGACCTCCGTTTACCTTCATCACCTCTAACGACCACAACTCCACATACAGTCCCGTTCTGAGGTGCTAGGGGTCAGGACTCACAGCGTAGGAATTTTGGGAGGGACACAACTCAGCCCGTAACTGCCGCCCTGACTTGGGACTTGGGACTTTTCACTTAAAAGTTGACGATACTTCATTTTATTTTTCTAGAATGTTAGGAATTAGAGTCAGCAGATTAATCAACCCTCCACCTAAACTGAGCACTTTGCAGCCGCACTCAGAGGCACCATGGTGGCCTCTGAGTGACGACAGGCCACATCGCCATCCCCAAAGAAGGAAGGCCACATGTTACTTTTTATTTATTTCGCCTTCACCGCATTGTTTTTCTCCTCCCAGGGGTGAGAAGGAAGACACTGGAGAAAGGGTAAGCGTCTTACCGAGTGGCCGCGGGTGACGACCCTTACCTTCTTCATGTCCCTGAATTGGCCACTAACCCTGTGAGGCACTGCTCCCCCCACTTCCCACCTGGAGGCACGGCTGCCCAGTCGAGCTGAGTGACATGCCAGTGGTCCCAGCACGTGGCTGCCCTCAGGCCTGGCAGCACGGGGGGGCTTGAGCAGTTTGCTTACATTGCTCTTAGCTGAAAGGAGCCTCGCTTTCCTGACCATTGGTGGCCTGTCTTAACCAGTCTTGCATCTAGTGGACTGAGGCAGAGGCAGGTGGATTTATGGGAAAGGAGCGGTCCTAAGTTGCTGTAGGAGAGGCAGCAACCAAACGGGCCATCAGCCGTCCTGAACCTTGTGGGCAGGGCCCACCGAGGGTCGTACGTGGCACTTGGGGAGTCCAGAGCTGGGGTGGGGGTGTTCTGCTCTGCTTGGGGAATAAGGGAATGAGAAAGTGGACAGGGAAGGCTTCCTGGAGGAGGTAACCTTCGCACTGCCAGCTTGGTGAGTTTCTGTTTGACCTCAACACCACGGAGACTGTCTCTTCTACTCCACCTGAGAATACCAGAGGAGTTTGGAGGTGCCCAACGCTATAATTAGCAGGCGAGGTCAGCCTACCCTCCACGGTGATTCAGGTCCGCAATGAATGAAGGGAGGTACTGGTCTGTCTGCGACCCAGGAGACTGAGTCTCTGAGCTGGTGCAAAGGACTCGAGCAGTTCTCCCGGGACACGGCAGTCCTACAGTTGAGGGACCAGACCCTGGAAGGGTCTGTGGCTTGTCAACGCCCACATGGCTGAGTGGCTGGCAGGGTCATTTTCTAAGAAGGAAAGTCACTCCTTGCTTGTGAACTTTTCTGTACCCCTTTCTTGGTGGCTGATTGAACTTCTCGTGTGGCCTTGAGGCCCTTGCCGCTCTGACAGTGACTTGGCCTCCGTGGTACCCTTCACCAGATCAGCCAGACCCTGGGTCCTGGGCTGGAGGTCCTGTCGGGTGATACCTGAATGTGAGTCTCTTTCTGTCCACTCAAGAACGTGACACCAGGGGAGCCCGAGCCCCCGTAAGTGTTCGTGAAGGGCTGGTTCCGTCCTTTCGGCAGGGGTTTTTTGAACAGCTGCTGTTTCCCACTGCATGTATGCCTCTGAAATAGCTCGTTGAACCTGCTCCCTCGCTTTGAGAGCTCAGACACATCTGTTGTGAGTTGAATTGTGCCCCCCCAAAAGATATATTGAAGTCCTAGCCCCTGGAACCTGTGAATGAGACCTTATTTGGACATGGGGTCTCTGCAGATGGAACTCAGGTGTCAGTTAAGGTGGGTTGTACTAGAGAAAGGCGGGCCCTTCATTTCATATGACTGCGTCCTTGAGGAGGAGACCTGCAGAGCGAATGCCACGGGGAGACGCACACACGGGAAAGATGGCCACGTAAAGACAGAGGCTGAGGTTGGAGCAACGCAGCTCTAAGCCCGGCATCACCAAGGAGCGAGTTCCAGCAGCCACCGGAAGCTGGGAGAGAGAGCACGGCCCTGCCCACACCTTGCTCCGACCTCCAGCCTCCAGAAGTGTAGGAGAATCGATGTCTGTTTTAAGCCACCCAGTGTGTGGTCACTTGTTACGGCAGTCTCAGGACACTGACACAAGGTCCCTTTGTGTCTGTGCTGTAGTTTGCCCATCTGCAGAGTGAGGGCACTGGACATACACAGTCCAGACCCTTCCTGGCCTGACATGCAATGCAAGGGAATTCCTCAAGGGATTTTTCTCAGTTCCCTGGTCTGGGCCGCTCTGAGAAGCAGGTAGAAGGTGGCACTGTACCCCAGAAAGATGCTGTTATCTCAAGGCACAGAAGCCTTCTTGGCCTGCCTTCAGGGGTCTCTGCTGGCTCCACACAAGGGCCGAGACGGTCTACCCCCAAAAGCTGGTTCAGATCTCCCCTAGTCTCAGCCCCTGCAAGGACCCAGCTCCCACTGTTTAAATCAGTAATACGGGTTAAATCGAGGAAAGGCAGAAAACACACAAACACTGTAATAGTTAAGGATCTTTGAAAACCAAATGACAGGAAGCCCATATCAAACGGACTTAAACCATAAGGACAGTGATTGCCTGAAACAAAAGGGATGTGACTTCAGGAGAGGCTTGATCCAGCAGCTTGTCTGGAGATCTGGTGCCTTCCCTGCTGTCCTGCAGGGCTGGCCTCATACTTAGGCCCCACCCCATGACCCACGGCAGCACTGACCCTGCTCTGGGCAGTGGAAGAGCAGTGCCAGTCCCCAGGAGTCCCAAGGAAGAGAGGGCAGTCCTCTCTTCTCCAGAAGCCCCAAAAAATGTCACCCTGAGTCTTGTTGGCTATTTGATTTCACATCCTACCTTGAACGTGCCAGCCTTGGACCCCAGCCCGCAATGGGTTTGAGCCCATCGACACCTGTCCTAGAGCTGGGAATGGGGTCAGTCCCACCCAAGCCACAGAGCTAAGAATAGGGCTTCCCCAGAGCAAAATCTGGTGGCTGTCAATACCGAGAGGGTTATTGGTGCCAACATGAAGACCACAAACTGTCCACTTTATGAGCCAAAAGAAGGAAGGAAGGAAGTGTGACTGGAGAAACAGCGCTGGCGTTTGGGGCCTCCTCCCACAGCTGGATGATACGCAGCATGAGAGATGAGATGGCGATGGCATCTGCTGAGTGGTGTGTGTGCCAGGTGCTGCGCTGCGGCTTCCACATTGAGCCGTGCAGCCCTCTCAACACCCCAAAAGGCATTTACTGAGTAGAGATTTGCTGAGCCCCAGCTCTGTGCTGGGTGTTACCATAGATACTAAGGATACGCTGATGGACGACCTGGCGGAGACGCCCTGTCCTCCCCCGAGCTTCCATTCTATAGATGTGGTTATTCCCATTTTACAGGTGAGAAAATAGAGACTCAGAAAGGTAATGCCACACAGCCTGAGAGTTGCAGAGCTGAGATTCAGCCCCCTGGTCTATTGCCGCAAAACATGTGTGTTTAACATCTATGTGTACACATGTAAGAGTTTTTAAGAACAAGATCAGGCCATTCAGACATCCCCCGCCAATGTGCCTGGCTGCTGCCCCTCTCCAGGCTGGCCGGCCGGCCAAGACCCTGACCTGACTTGAAGCCTTGGACCTGGGTGGACGTGACCTCACCCCTGGGTCTCCTGGCTAAGCAGGGCCCAGTGTGTGTGCACTGACTGTTGAGTGAAGAGTCGAATGAAGGCTTTGTGCATTTTCATCAAGCCCACTTTTGAAGCCCATGCCCTTTCTTCCCTGGGAGGTAGCCAACCCCCCTGACAGGACTGTGGGCTCCAGAGATAGATCTGGCCACCCGACAGTTCCTGGCCGTGTGACCTGACTCAGTGACTTCACCTCTCTGGGCCCCAGTTGACTCGTATACTACACTGCCCGTTCTGGTGGATAAGGATTGACTGGCCACAGCTGTGCTCACTCGGTTACCATCGGTTACCATGGTTCGCCGTGCTTTTGCTCAGTGGCGGAGGTTGGACGGAGACTGTGTGGCCAGCAAAGCTTCAGACACTCGGTGTCTGGCCCTCGTGGGAAAGTCTGCTGACCCTTGACCTGGGAGGTGGGGAAAGTTAGACCTGCAAGAACCTGGGCTCCGGAAGGCCCGCTCACCAGTGTGTCCCCCACTTGTCATCTACCCCAGGGTCTGTTTCAAGATTTAGGGAGCAGCTGTATGTTTGACACTCAGGACATGCCTGGTACCCAGTCCATGCTCAGTGACCGTGAGCTTGTATTCTCCTGAGATTGAACCTGGGGGAGGAAAACTGGCCCGATGTGGGGTCCGGAGTGTAGGCGATCTCTGGGTCAGACCATTCTGCCCTCGGGAGACTGCAGTGGAGAGGGTTGTCGCAGCTGCCAGTAGCTGAGAATTAAAAGGATTAATGGACGCTGCCGACTTGGTAGGCTCACGGCCTGCAGCCATCAGGGGAGGGCTGGCTGTGGAGTTCTCTTCCCCATCCTCCTTGTGAGGGGCAGTGACAATGCCCCCGGATGTGGGCCTCAAGGCCCAAGCCCAGAGCCACCCGCCCACTGTCCCCTGGCTATTGTCTGCTGGGCCTCGGTGTGGCGCAGGGCAGGGGGGCAGGCCTCCGGGACTGTGGGAACGGATTAGAAGCCCTGGGCTGGCTCCCCTCGGCAGAAAGTCCTGATCAAAGACATTCCTGGGATGACAGAGCCCTGTGTGCTCAGAGGTCGCCCAGCGTGCGGGATGCACCCCCCACAGCCCAGCACTTGCGTGCCCTCCCGAGCCCACGCCCAGCCACTGCTGGGATTGGCCTTGTGCTGTGATCACCGTCCCCCACCAAACATGAAGCCAAGACATGCGGGCAGCTGGCTTCCCGGAGGCCCCGGGCGGGGTGGTCTGGAAGGAGTGTGGGAGCCTGGCACTGCAGCTGGGGCCCCCAGGGGCCTGGCGGCGCCCACCTCTGTAATTGCAGCTGCAGCCGCCTGCTCTGGGAACTCCACCTCTCCCCAACGTGGTCCTGGCATGGAACTGACTCCCCTGGGTGCACACTGCCAGGTCCTGGGCCTTTCTGCCCTGGCCAGGATGATGAGGTGCTGCCTGGGCCCCTGGGAAGACCCCACTCCCGCCGCCCACCTCCTCACAGCGCGGAATCCGTCCTCGCCCCCAGGTTATGCAGGGCAGTCCCTGCCTCTCTGTAACTGACAAGGCAAGCTGGGTGACCTGTGGGAACAGGAAGGCCCCACGCCCCCTTCCTTTCAGCTCCCACTTCTCAGCATCCACTGTTTGCCAGGCTGGGATTGGGGGGCAGAGAGGATTAGCAAGACACTTGTCCTAAGGGCTCACATCAGGTGTGGTGCTTCCTGGGCCTCCCAGAGCCACCTGCTGGGGAAGGCCTGGGGGGTTGTGGTGGGGGGGTGTCTGACGTGAGCCTGGAGGGAGCGGGGAGCGGTTCAGGCTCAGAAGTGGAGGCAGGAAGTAGTCTGGTGTGCCCTGCAGTCCTGTGGGCTGGTTAGAGGAGTCAGGCTGGGGGAAATGGAGGTGGGGAGAGAGGGGGCGAGATAGCCGTGTGTGTGTGTGTGTGGGGGGGGGGGGGTGAGGTTGGGCCAGGTCCCAGGACCTTGAATAGAGCCAGAGGAGCCAGAAGCCCCAGGAGGGTTTGGCAGAGGGTGGGGGGCTGCCTAAGGCCAGGTTGGGAGGCTGGGCCGGCCTCCTGGCTGACCAGGGCCCAGTGTGCCCGCACTGGGGCAGTGGGGCTCAGGGAGAACAGGAGCTCAGGCTTCAGAGAGGACACAGTGGGGGTGAGGCTGCCTGAAGTCCCTAAAAGGCGTTTTTATTTTCGCCATATGCATGGGGCCTTCACTGCCATCCCATAAGGGGAGGCAGACACCGGAGGGGCTGTGGGTGGCTTGAGAGATCAGGGCCGGAGGCATAACCGAGGAAGAGCTTTCCGGACGCCTCTCGTGGGGGCTTCCCAGGAGACGGGGCCAAGGGGACTAAGGACCCTCCTCAGTGGCCCAGACCCTTTACTTGTGCTTATGCAGCCCGTCCTGTGGGCCTCCTCCCCTCCCCTCTGCTCTCCCAGGCCCTGCCTCTCTGCCTTCCACTCTGCCCACCCTGTCAGCCTGCACTGAGATGTTCCATCTGGAAAACATTAAAAACCGTAGGCTGCTCCCTCGCAGCCCCAGCCTCCTGTGCGTGCGTTGACGCCCGTGCAGGGAGCTCGCCCTTCCTCTCCGATTCTTGCTGGAACGCAGTCCACCCGCTATGACCCCCTCTCGCCCAGGACCGCTTCCCGGGATCAGCTGAGGCCCTCATGGTGTCAGCCTCCACTGTACACGTGACGTCACGGGTGTCCACCAGGCCTCCCAGGTCACCAGCCCGTGTAAAAGGCCACTGGAATGCAGCCCAAACACGTGCACTGCGCTGTCCCCACGCCTGGGTGCCCCGGGACCATGATTCCCCAAGAGCAAGCAGCAGTTTGCGCCAAAAGGGGTTAACAAATGCGGGCTTTATTTTCCTACCTGGGAGGACTAAGCGTGGGCTGGAAGACAGCTGTGTTCTGATCAACAGGCACGGCCACGTCACTGCCCCCCAACCCCAGCTGTTGTCTTAGGTGGTAGAGCCTCTGGCAGTCACTCCCGCGTGTCCGTGGCCGAAGTACACCCTCCCCTCACCCCTGCGCTGTGAGAGCATCATTGGCTCCTGGACCAGGGGACATCTGGCAACGTCAGAGGTATTTTTGGTTGTCACAACTGGGGACGTCCTGTCACCTGGTGGGTAGAGGCCAAAGATGAGCTAAACACCCCACAGTGCACAGGACAGCCCCCCACGACAGGAGGGGGGACTCTGCCCGTCATCCCCAGCCCCTGGCTTCTTGCCTGCCCCCAGGAAACAGGCAGGCACCACACTGGGGTTTTACCAATTTTATTTCTAGATTTTTCACGTTTGTATTTTTTTGCTGGAAACGTGCCCATCACTTGTCTGTGCTGGGAAATGCCGGGGTGTACAACCAACACACACAGACCCCAAGTGCCCCCCCGCCAGAGACCCTCACAGATCTGCTGGTTGTAGGACAGACTCCGCTGTGCCCCCTGGGACCTGCCTCTGGCCTTTCAGCGCAGTGTTCACCCCCCACTAGGACTGCCCCTCCAGGACCCAGTTTGGTTCAGATGCCACAGCCAGAATGGTTGAGGTAAGCGGAAGCCACGTTCCTGCAGGGCGGGGCAGGTCCCGGGAGCACGCAGGCTGACCCCACTGGGGCCCCCCAGGGTGCAAATCCTTTTGGTTTGGCAGCACGCGAGGTGACTCGGGCACACAGCACTGTGAGCGGGCTGCAGTGACATCTGGAGGTCTTGAAATCAGCATCATGCTGTCACGAGCAGAATAGCAAACAGCGCTAGTACATAACCCGAAACTTGAACGACTCCAGAAGCTCTTCCAATTATCCCGAGTGACCACAGGGGCACATTAAGACATACTTGTTACAATAATAATAATAATAATAATAATAATGATGCAACTTTCATAGCTACACGCAAAGAACAACACAGCTGTAAAAACTACTAGGATGGTAAATGCCGGGTCAGGTGGAGTCCAGCATTAACAGGCGCAGGGAAAGGAACCGGACACAGGCTGGTCCTCAGAGACACCAGGATGGCCGCCCGCACGCGGCCCGGAGTCCATCCACACCAAGCCCCTCTGGGGATCTCGTCCGCGTGTCTGTTTGCCGAAGCAGGCGGCTGTGGGCCAGACAGCCCGACTGCCTGGTGTCCACATGGCTGAATGAAGCATGAGGTATCATGGAGCGGGAACGTTTTTGGAATAGAGCAGTAATCACATTAAGTCAAAACTGATCACATAAAAAAAAAAAAACAAAAACAAACAACTACAAAAAAAAGGCATCCGTAATACATTTTTTCTATGAGAAAATTAAAACGAGAACATGGCAGTATATGACATTGTAAAACAAACAAACAAAAACTGATCCTCCAATAGCAGCAAAACATTGTGAAAGATACAGAGAAGCGCTGTGAATCTGTTTCCAGACCGTGCTGGGAAGTCCTGGATCGGTAGCAGCGAATCAGAAAGCGGAGCGGCAGCCTGTCCCTCGGGGTCCCCACCAGCCTCCCTCCGCACACATCCTCCCTCACGTGCCCTCCCAGCATGCCATCAGCCTGGGCGCTCTCGCCACCTTCCTCCAACACTCCCGACATAATCATTACAAAAAGGTACACAGCCAAGATGTGCAAATTGTCTATTGGTTGCTAACATTGCTTTAACAAGGGGCAGGGAAAGAACATACTAGAACTGAACTTGACTTGAGCACCCTAATTTTCCTGCAACTCTGATGCCTGTCTGATTGGATTCACTTTGGGAAATGCCAAACAGGCCGAATGGATGTCTTCGTTTTTTTTCCTGGGAATTTTTCCCCCTCTCCTCTGAAAGGATCTAACTTTTATAAACTGTATTAAACCTGCAACAAAGGCAGCATGTTGTGTGTTTGTGTGTGTGTTTAAATCAAGGGGAGATTGCATCACTTTATAAATCATACTGGCCTTACAGACATCCTCTGCAATAAATAGTCTTTTTAGCCTTAACTATAAATTATATATTTTAGTGTTTAAAAACCTTCCTAACCCTTAAACTATGCATCCTCTAGGTAAACCTTTAAGGCCCCTACTTTCAAACACCAGTTGGCACCAAAGGGTCCCTAAACTTCCACTTCTCTACGGAAAAAGGGACACGTCATCCTGGCAATGCGAGAATGCACATTTTCTTCTCTTTCCCGCCTGGAACCGAGCCTTCCGAAACACACCCCCTTTCGCTAACACCGTATTGACACGCCCTGTCCTTGCACTCCTCTCTGCACACAAGTACGTGAATATCCCAAACCATTCCACTAAGAAACTGCCCCCCTCTCCACATACAACATAAACGAGAGATCTCTCCTAGAACTACTGGACTGAAAGTGCTTTTGAAATGGAATGGTTTTAGAATATTGAGAAGGGGAAAAAAAAAAAAAAAAAAGCTGTGGATTTCACCCGGATGTGAGCAGGCTGCAGGTCTGTTGGGTGAACACCCAGCATCTCCTAAACAGGTTAACTACAAAACTATGAAGATTATAAAAAATAGAATGTTACGTCGCTATTGCGGCTTTTCTTTAGAGTAGCGTCCGCGAGGCGTCGGACAGCTGGCTTCCCGTTAACTGCTCCGCCGACTGGCTCCCGACACCCCGCTCGGGTGGTCGGTCCACAGGCAGAAAGGACTCGCTCTCAGCCATGACTGTCCGCTACTCTAACCAACAGGTTACATCAGCCATTGACAAGGTGAAGAGATTACACGCCTACCTACGAAATAAAATAAACACGCACAAATGACATAAAGTGACTACATGCGTGAGCAAGCAAGATACAGGATGCCTAGAACCGCCTTAAAGCTCTGCTCCTTGGGAAAAGCACAGGAATACGTATTTCTATCTAAAAACCTTCTACGTTAAAAATGGTTTAAGTTTTCTATGTTTCAGAACATTTTTATGCTTTTTTTTTTTTTTTGCTTTAAACGCATCAAGAATCAAATCTATCCCTCCCCTGCAGACTTTCTTTTGTGTTAATGCCTAGCCTTACAATACAGAGACACAAACACATTAATAGAAAACTAGTTGATTATGGGGTATAAAATCCTATTTTTGTAGCACAACCCTCCTCCCCCACCCAGCTCTGGGTTATGCAAACACTATTTTTTTCTCTCTCTCTTTTTTTAAAAGACAGTTTTTGGGTACTTTTTTTTTCTTTCGCTTAAGTCAGAGACAGAAGGGGGAAAGAGCAAAGGAGAAAACCGACAGCAAGGAGAAGGAAGCTGCCCGTTCTGGCCGTGAGCGGTCCTGGAGAGGAGTGGTCTGTGGGGAGCACCCGGGCCAGCCCCTCCCTTGCCGGCCGTGGGCACCCTCAAATGTTCACGTCCCGCACGTCGGTGGGCGTGCAGGCCAGGTCCAGCTCTTCCTCCTCTTCTTCCTCCTCGGCAGCCTTGGGGTCCAGGTCCTGCTGCTGGGCCTGGCGCAGGCTCGACTCCAGCAGGGCTTCGATCTGCTCCTGGCAGGCCCGGAGGCAGTCCTGGTGAGACAGGGGGTGGGGGGGGGCTCAGAAGGACGGCGGTGGGAGGGCCCCATCGCCCCGACACTCGAGGGAGCTGATCTAAGGCTGCCCCCGACCCCAGGATAGACCCGCACGGGCCTTGTCGGGCCCCCAGCTGCCCCTGGCCCGAATAGTCCACACGCTCACCAGGCGGGGACAGCCCCACGCAGGACCAAAGACCGCAGGCTGCAGGCCATCATCCCTCCCCGCCCCCGCCTATCTCTCTGTTCCCAGCAGGGAATTCCTCTGCTGGGCTCTGATCTGGTTCCTCTGGCCCCGACGCTGTCCTTGGCAAATTCAGCCATTTGACCCAGGACAGGGAGGCCCTGCCATGTCAGCCCCGCGGTGAACCCAGCCTTCTGTGATGAATAGCCGTCAAAGCGTTAGGCCGTGCATGACTGAGAATGAATGTTGGGTGGCCTGGGGAACCGGGACCCTGTATCCGCCTCCATCCTCCTGTTCGGCCCACATCCTGGGGGATGCATGGGCCTTGCCCAGGGCGTACCTGCAGCAGCCTTCCTCTTGCTGCCACCACCCTGCATTGTCAATGGACAGGAATCCCGGAGCCCAGGGACTGCTCCTGTCTCACCAGGGACAAACCCAGTGGTGTGGAGGGGACTTTTGCAGCCGGGTGGCTTTACAGCTCCAGGGGTCAGAGCCACCTGTGCCAGCTCCCAGGATGCCATACTTGGACTTCTATTCTAGAATTAAGTCTCCAAACCTGTGCCTTTCCCCCAGGAACAGGGTTCAGCCACGGGGAAGGTGCTGCTGAACTTTAACCAGTGGGGCTGGGGTTTCTCACCCAAAAGAAGTGGACCCAGGCCCGAAGGCTTTGGAGTGATCCCTGGGGACCACCCACATTTCCAGAGCTCTAGGCCTTTACAGGGAGGTCTATCCCCCCCACCGTCCACCAACATTTTTTCATCATGGCAGATTAGAACACAGGGCAAGTGCAAATAGCCCCATTTTACTGGTGAGGAAACTGAGGCCCAATTCTGGTGTGGAGCCCAACACCTGATGGCCACCTCAGGCTTTGACCCACACACCCAACACCCAGCACGGCCTCAGTCCACTCCTGACAGCTCCCACCCACCGACCCAGGTCAGCTTGACAGACAGCTCTTAGGGGCAGTGGTTTACTTGCCCCGGTAACTCGGGGGGCTGTGTGGTGGGGCAGAGAGCAGAGGGTGCAGGGAGGGACTCCCCTAGGCTGCCACAGCCCAGCTCCATGGCCCTTGTCTCCTCTCAGCAGCCCACTTGGACCTGCAGCCCTATCCTGTGAAGAGCTGACTTTGGCCACTGAGGGCCGGCTCTGGAGAAGGGCCAACAACCCGGGGGCCCCACTGCTGAGGGGTTTATGTCTGAGCCAAGCGACGTTTTTCACCAGGTGCCCAGACAACACCTTTCAGCCTGGGTGGATTGTTCCCCGGCTGTCAGCTGCGAGGCATTTTGATTCAGATCTAATTAAAGCAGGCTCTATTCAAATAGGAGTCGTGGAGTCACTTCCTCCCACTGTCTGGACAGCACTCATGTTTGTGGCACTTCTAGTGAGGCTGCCCCATCTCCCGGTGGCTGCCTGAGGGCACAAGTGATGGAAGCACCAAGGCAGAGGGGGGGCCCCCTCCAGGAGCTGCCCACGTCTATGGTTAGGAATGTTTCCTCCTCTGGGGACACACATAGGCTGGCAACCAAGCACCGCTGGCCACAGGATAGGCCACAGGATAGTGTCTGTCTCATACGCTACCTTTTCGCAGTCGTACTGCTGAGTGGCCCCTGGTGGGTGCACGGAAGGCAGCTGGAGCCAGACCTGGAATGGGGTCATTCCCAGGATCACGGCTGACCCACCACCCGCTCTGCTCTAATGGGGCAGATGCCACAAACCCGTCATTGGTATTCTAATTCTTTCTTGAAGGAGGGAAGAAAAATTGGGAATAAAACAATGGCATTTTTGAGAGGACACAATCGACTCTGGCTTTAAGAGAAGCAGCCTCTCAAAGGCAGCCATAAAAAATAAGGTTGTCCGGACTGGACCTATTGTCATGGCCCGAGACCTCACAAGAGCACTTTTAAAGCATCTTTTTATTGGCCATTCACATTGTGGCCCAGACAAAGCTCAACCGGGCCCCAGGTCCACCCATCAGGGCATGGGTCATTTGACAGGGGCCTGCCTTGTGGGCCCTCTTCCTGGACAGCTCACCAGGAGGCCATTATGGCTCCTGGGGGCACTGGGGGAACATCAGGAGGTGCTTCTCCTTCCAGAGGAGCCCTCAGGAGAGGTGGGTGAAGCTGGTGCACAGTCAGCCTGTGACATGGCCCCCACATGGGACAAGCCATCCTCTGCAGCGGTCTTGGCATAAGCCAAAGCCTTTCCCGTTGGCGAGCGCCAGCTTCAGTGCCCCAGACACTGGATGTTTCTAGTACTCGGTGCCAATGCGGGAGCAGTGCATGTGATCACTTACCGGGTCACACTTAATCACTTTGGAGAGGAACCGCGTGAGGCGGTGATAGGACAGGAAGCTGTTGGAACTCCCCAGGTGCAGGCCTTGCACGGCGGCCACCACGCTCCCAGCAGCCACCATGGACGGCGGGTTGGAAATGAACTTCACATCTGTGGCAGAGGGAGAGAGGCAAGGGGGCCATGAGCAGGGTCAGTCCACAGGACCACAGGACCCTGCGATCTAGGCAGGTACCAGGGCCTGTCCCAGCAATGGCTGGCCTGGGTCTGTTAGTGCTGAGGGGCCAGTCGGGAAGTGCGGGAGGCTCCCTCTGCCCAGGTGATGGTGGGACCCTCTGCTTTTCCTGAGGGCAACCTGACCTGCAGGCCCCTTGCACACTTGTTATGGAAAGGACACTAAAGTGGTGATAGGGGCACGCATGGGCTGCTTTTTTGTTGCACCCGACGAGGAGCCTTCAGCCTGGAGCTGGGCACCTGTGAGAGCCCCCCCGCCCCACCCCACTGCCTCATCTTTTGCCACTGAGTGTCCGGGAATAGGGGACTTGGGTGAGCCGAAGGGAGGGGGCTGGGCACAAAGGGAGTGGGGCCCCCATGGGCTGGGGCGCACAGCCCATCTGAGTCTTCATCCCGAGAATAAACAACTTGGCCTCGTTAAAGGGGCAGGCGCCAGCCAGGGGGGCTGGGAATAAAGGCAGCCACTCTTAAGGGGCAACCAAGCCGGCTTCTGGGCTGTGACTTAGAAAAGAAATCCCTAACAAGGCTCGCCACCTCTCTCCCCCACTAAAGGGGAGCAGTTCCACCCAGTCTGAGAGCCAGGGGCCATGAATGAAAAGCTTTTCATTGAGGCCTGTCGGGACTGCACAGACAGCGCCGCGGCTGGAGCACCAGGTCTGACAGGCTGGACCTCAAGACCCCGTGTAAAGGGATGGAATAATTGGGGCAGGCTCACTCCCGAAGCCTGTCCCCCATCGGAAGTGTGTGTGTGTGTGTGTGCGTGAGTGGGGGGGGGGGCTTATGTCTAGATAAGGAGCAATCCAGAAGCTCCAATAGTTGTTCCTATTCACTGTCTGGTTGTGACGGGCCCATGTGAGACCAAGCAGTCCCTGGAGCCGTGACACTGCCGACCCTGGCATAGACCTGTTCTTTGAGCTAGATTATGTGCTCACGTCAGACAGCCCTGGCAGTGTCTTCTTACCCACCACAGCACAAGGAAAAACTCCCATTTACATGTTATAGGAAAAGCAAAAGCCAGCGGTGTGTGGGTGATGTGTGCACACGGGTGGGTCCTCAGGAACCCCGGTCTTTGGGGTGCAGGGAGAGTGGAGCCCCGCCTCGCCCAGCACCTTTCAATGGGACCTGTGCCATGTGAGGGCCAAAAACACCTTCTGGGACTTTTGCTCATGCCCCCACCTCCCATAACTCATTTGTTTTTGAGCTTCAGTGATGTCACCCTCATCTAGAGAGAGGTCCCCTTGTAACCAAGGGCGATAAGGACCAGGACCCTGAGAATCTTCTAAGGGACCTGGTGGGCGGTGCTGCGCCCCTCCTCTGGCCTGAGGTCCCCCACAGGGCCCCGACCTGGGAATTAATGTATGCGAAAAGCTGGGTCACCCAAGTGGGCCCAGGGCTCACATACATCGACCTACTGCAGCCTGAGAGCTGGCACCAGAGCCTGTTTGTAGCCTCTGCACCAGGCTTGCTTCCCTCACTGCCAGCACCCAATGCAGGCTACACCCCCTGCTTTCCCAGGGTCCCGGGAGAGGGGCAGTTCCCGGCCACCCCGACTATCCTAGGGGGAGGGTGTTACAAGAGCCATTCCTTGCATTATCTCCAGGAAACGTTGCCCATTTCTCCACACCACTTTCAGCTCCATAAAAGGCTGCCTGGAAGTCTCCAGAGGCCTCTCTCCTCGGAGGCGCCCCAGCCAGAGGAAGCCTCCCTGCCTGCTTGCTGGGCTGGCCCTGGAGGCTGAGGGGATGGCCGGTGGGAGGATCCCCACCCCCACCCAAGAGCCAGAGCTGGAACGCCTGGGGAGGGGGCACCTCCCCACCCCTCAGATCCATCCGGCCAACCACATCCTGGGCTTCTCCATCTTTCCCCCACGCCTCACTTGGAAGGACCGAGAGGAGGGCGGGGAGGCCAGCAGAATCTTCCCAACTCTCGCCTAACCCAGAAATTCCAGCCACCGGAGACCCCAGACATCAGTAGGGTTCAATGAGATGCCGGGTCTGGGGCTCTACCCCTTCTGGGGGGTGGGGGTAGAAAATACCAACTTCCCCCTTTGACGAAGTGTGGCCTTCTGGCTGCCCAGAACAAGCCCCAAACACATGCGACAGCTGAGGCCTGACCGGGGCAGAGGCAGCACACAGCTGAGCTGGGTGGGATGCGGGCATGGGTCCCCGGTCAGCGTCTCCAGGTCTCCTGGGCCCAGCTCATGCTCAGAGGGGAGGAAGGAAGAGGACACAGAGGGTCAGGGGAGGGCTGTGGGAAGCTGGAGGCAACAGTGTGTGTGTGTGTGTGTGTGTGTGTGTCTTCACTGGGTTTGAAAGTCTGGCTGCCGGGGGCTGGGGCCAGGGCAGTGCCAGGGAGAGGCATCTAGGGACCATCCAGAGCTGTGCCAGGGGGAGGGAGGGTTGCCCCCTGCTGCCAACCACAGCAGCAGGCTGCTCCAAAGCCCCTCCCAGGCCTCAGCTGAGGCGCCCCTAGTGGGGCCTCAGGCAGCTGGGCTGCTCTGGTGGCCGCCCCCGCAGAAGGGCCGAAGCTGAAGCTGGCCGCCCAGAGCACGTGGTGCAGACACTGCCAGCCTGCACTCCCCACCCCTGTAGGCGCCCCTGGCAGGTGGCCCAGCCCGGGAGAGGCCAGGAGGGGGCCCCAAAGCTCAGGCTCCTTGAGGATACAAGGAAGGACAAGGGTGGAGGGTGGGGGGAGAGGCAGGCCTGTTGGCCAAGGTAAACCCCTTTTAACGTGGAGTGGCCATAGCCTGGCCCCTGCCTGGTGTGGGGAGCAGTAGCCACGGCAACTGGATACAGACAAGCCAGCCTCCAGATCCTGGGAAGACAACACCAACCTCCATTAGCCCAACCAACAACCTGAGACTTCTGTTCAAGAGAACCAGGAAAGGGGAGAGCTTCGGAGAGCAGGAGGAGTCTGCGGACCATCTGCTCAGATGGGGAAACTGAGGTAGAGGGCAAGAAGCTCTGCCAGGGAGGCCAGGCCAGCAGGGCCCAGTCACCCTACCTGTGGCACAGAGGGCAACGAAGGTCTGAGCATGTTTGCGGATGATCTGTTTGTTCTCCTCTGCCACCGGCATTTTGGAGAGGAAGTGTTCAATGAAATCGTGCGGGGTCATGGCGGCCAAGTTCCACTTGAGTTTGTTCACCAGCAGCAGCTCCATTTGCTGTGGAAATGGGGCGAACAAACATAAAGAGAGGTGCAGGGGCAGCTGCTGGAGGGGCTCGAGTGGGAGAGGGGCCTGGAGAGAAAGGATGGGGGTGTTGGGGGTCCAGCAAGTTGGGGAAAACATGCTATCCCAGATCAAAAAATTGAAGGAGCCACTTGTAAAGGTTCCTGCTTGTTATTAAACACTTCACAAGCGGAGACAAAAAAAGACCTCCAGCACATGGAACGCACGCAAAGCCTTGTCCGCGCCGCCGCCGCTAGAGGGCGCGCGCCGCCCACTTTTCGGAGGTACTAGGGACCGAGCCACAGTGGGAATCCCAGCGAAAGTGGGGCGGGGGTCCCGCCAGGTCCTCGGGAGGGGCCCGGGCAGTTTGGCCTCCCGCCCTCGGGGCACAAGGTCTGTGGGAGGCCGGCCGGGTACCCCCTGCCCTCTGCACTTTCCCCACCCGCACTCCGGGGTCCTTTGGCTAAGAGGGCTGCGGCGGGCAGCGGGTTACCAGCAGCTCGTCGGGCCGGATGGAGTTGTCAGTGTAGATGCACAACTTCTCGGCCGTCAGGGGGATGGTCTCTTTCATCTTCGAGGCTACGAACATGCAGGTGGCCCCCAGCAGCTGCAGGCGGCTCTTTTTCACCGGCTCCAGTGAGAGGAAGCGGTCCAGGTAGTTCATGGCCAACGGGAAGACCTCCTCCTCGCACTTCTGCTCCTCGCAGACCTGCCGGGACACCCGGGTCGTGACCGCCGCCGCCGGGCCCCTCCGCGGGACCCCGCGCCCCCCATCCCGCTCGCGCTCGCGCCACGGGTCTCAGAACACGGAGGGTCGGGCAGGGGGTGGCAGACGCTTGCAGTGATGCATCCCCTCCCTTAAGTATCCCTAGTACCCACCCATCCCGAAACTGAAAGGGAAAGTCCCCGCGCGGCTGGCACGGTGGGGGCGGCAGCGGGCATGGCTGGCCGGCATGCGCCGCGCGCGGGCTGCCGGCCCTGGGGACCCCGGCCCCAGTGGGTGCTCTGGGGCCCGCCTGGCCCATGGTCGCACCAAATGGGGTGCGGGGACGCGGGGCTGGGCGCCGCGCTCGCGGCGCCTGCGAGACACAAAGGTGGCGTCCCAGGCCGCCGCGCCGCATTTCCCCAGACGTCATCTTTTCAAAAAATATTTAAAAATATAAAAAAAATAACTGGGTACATAAAAAAAACCTGAAAATGACCCTCGAGCGGCCCTTTACCCAGGCCGGGGGTCGGGAGCTCGTTGCAGGCTCGGTGGAGAGCCCCAGGAATTCAAACTCAGGGGCCCCCCTTCCCCTTGGGCGCGGGCGCCGTTTCACTCTCGCAAGGGCACCACGCCGCACTTCAAAAAAATTATTTAAAAATACTTGCGGGCCCCCCAGGCGCCCACTGAAAGCCCGAAAATGTAACTCTAGCCCCCGGCTCGATATAGACAGGTCCTCCAAACCGAGACCCCTGCAGACGAGGGTCAATACCAGCGTGTTGGGGGCCACGCGACCTTGCAGCCCGGCGTGCTCTCCGGCCAAGGCTGGCGGTGCAGGGAGCCCCGGGACTCGCTGTTTGAACAAAGGGCCCCCACTTCCCGAGTGGGGTCCCCCCCAAACTGCCCGCGCTCGGTCCCCGCGCCCCTCCCGCCGGTTCCCGGCGACCGCGCGGCCCCTTGCCGCGGCCCCAGCGCCTCGCCTGGCGCTCCCCGCCCCCACCCTGCCCCCAATTATTAATAAACACTTTTGCTTTGCAATAAAAGAACAAAGATGGCGCATAATACTGGCACGAGCGGCCCTTGCATACGTGTCCATGGATATTCATTTAAAAATCAAATATATGCCCCCTCCCTCTGGAGCTGGCGGCTCCGCGGCTGGGAGAGGAGGCGCAGCGGACTCAGGCGCAGGCGGGGGCTGCGCGGTGGCGGCCCAGGCGGGGGCCCAAAAGGGCGCCCAGCCCGCCGGCCCGCACCCTCGAGCTAATTAGGGTGCGTCTGGTACTGCCTTTCCCCGCAGGGACCCCCTCCCCCCCGACCAGGAAAGGGAATTGCTAATGCCCCCAACTCTGTCCTTGTTCAAAAAACACCCACAGTATCTATATATTTTGAAAATACGATTCCTAGCTACACCCCCGGCAAACTTCAAAGTTAGGGTGGAAGAAAAGGGAGCAAGATGAGCCGCAAAGAAATGGGAGTGTGGGTAACAAGTTGCAGGCAAGTCTTAAGAGAGCCGCCCAAGCCCCGCACCTCTAGCATCCAGGTGGCCACAATCTTCCGCATGGACGGCAGGATCTCCTTCTGCACACACTTGAAGTACGACACGGAGGGCGCGCAGGTCTCCTCCGCCTTGAGCATGGCCCGCAGCACCCGGTCGTTAAGGAGGTTGGCATCGGGGTATGCCCGGCGGATGGTCTCCACCTCGCAGCACAGGAGCTGGTGTGCCATGGCTGTGGCTCTGCTAGGCGGCCTGGGGCTGGCGGTGGGTCGGGGGCTCGGTCCGCGCTCGGCTCTAGCTCTTGCGCTCCCTCGAGCTCTTCTGCTCCTCGCCCGAGCGCGCGGACGCTGCTGTTCGCTGCTACAGCGCCGACAGCCCTCTGGAGGCTCCAGGACTTTGCAACTTCCAACAAAACTCCCCTGTAGCCCGTGTGACGTTACTGTTGTTCAGCAGAGATCAAAGCCGGGCAGAGAATGGGAGGGGGGGGCGGGGGCGGGGGCGGGCTCAGTAGGAGGGGGCGCGGGCGCCGAGCGCCAGGGAGCTGCGAGGGCCCCGCCGCGGAGTTGCCCCCGAAGCCCAGTTTTCATAGAAATGCAAATCACCCCGAGGCAGCCTTTCTCCCCGCCGGAGAAGAGGGGTGCAGGGGGGCCTGTTTTCCCGGAGTGGGTCCCCCGGGATTTGGGGGGTGGGGTGGAGGTGGCTCTGCAGAGGGGGACAACTAGGAGGGCGGGCAGGCCACACGCAGCCGGGGGGAGACCGCATGGAGGGGGTACTGTGGGGCTTGGCGGCACCCTATATCGGAGCCGGGAGAATGGGCGCATTTCCGAGAACGCCACGAGGGCACCCACGGGCGGAGAGGCGGCCAAGGAATCTCAGCGTCTACATCTTCTTTCATTTTCATTAACACGTGTAAATTTCAGGAACCATTGAACACTCAGGGACGCCGGGCAGAGCCCAGAACCCTGCTGGAGGCTTCATGCCGGCGCACAGGGGGGTCGTTGTAAATGCCCAGGGGAGTAACCCTAAACGTTTAAGAGATTTCAGCCTAGCATGTTCTCGCTCAAAAAATAAAATAAAATAAATGCCCGAAAATTCCAGCAGCAGCCCAAGATGGTGGCCAGCATTTCCTTCATCCTGTCCTCCTCGCCTGGGGATCTGCAGGCTGTCTTCCTACCTTGGCCAGTCCATCCTTGTGGGGTCCCCAAATCCCAACCCACCCCTCCCGGTAATTTACTTACTAGAAAAACACCCTGAATGGAGGGCAGCAAGACAGTGGTCTCTGTCCTGTCTCATTTTAACATTAAAAAGTACATTAAATCGCTTAAAGTTATTAGTCGCCGCTCTGCCAGGGACAAGACCACCGGAAGCTTCCTAATTGGTTCTGTTGGAGGTGTGACATCTTTTCACCTTAAGAATCTGCCCTGGGGCTGCGTTCGTGAGCCTGATGGGGATGGCAGGGGTGACAAAAATTAGAACAATTGTTAAGTTAAAGAAATGGGTGTATTGATCTGATGATTTTAGCAAAACCTATATATGTTCGTGGTTATACGGCAGGGTCCCCAATATTATTGCAAAGTTAAGAGACATATAAAAGAACACATAAATTGTTTTATTAGATTGTCTTTCTGGTGCTTTTTTAAAAAACAAAAGGACATTTTTCCGCTACCGTAACATTTTTTTTACACTACCTTCCCTAAATTAAGAAATTTGTTCATATACTTCCCTCTGAATAGTTTACTGTCATCAAATCACCGTATCCCCTCACCATAAAGGCTCCAAGAAGACGGACAAAAAAGACCCCTCCCTTTCTCAAGGGCGCACGCACCAAGGCAAGACACCCCCTCTTTCAGGGCTGATTCTTCCCGTGCTCTATTCCCGGTTGGGAATTAGGATTTCTAATATTCCAGATCCAGGAGGGTAATTACCCTCGGTTTACGCCTCGGAAGCCGTGGGTGGCCCCAGTAGGGAGCACCCACCGCCGTGTCCCCCTCCCCGGGCAACTATGCTCACTTTGGCCCCGTGCACGCCGGAGCCTCGCAGCATCAGCCTGCGCACGAGGGCCGCCGGGTTGCTTTTTCATTCATAAAATCCCGACCCGGCGGCCGCCCCGATGATTTATGGGGCTTCGCGCTATCACCCGGCGGCTGATGTCCCGGGGGTCTACGGGGCCCGAGCCCCGCGTGCGCCCCTGCCGGGATGGGGCGGGTAGGCGACAGCGAGGGGCAGCGGGGCATAAAGAGGCTCGCCCACTCCGGCAAAACGGGCTCCCGGTCCTGGACGGAGCTTCCCCCCAACCCGGGAGAAAGGCAGAGGAAACTGGAATTAGCATGAGCCAATGGGGGCCCGGCGTTGTTACTAGGCGGACCGGGCAGATCTCAACGAGGAACTTCGATGACTTCCCCGCTCAGGGACGGGCGCAAAAGTGCAAGCCCGGCCAGTGAGCGTGAAGAGCCGTCCAGGAACCCGCGGGGGAGGCGCTGGAATTTGGGGCCCCGCGGGGAGCGCTGGCTGCCCAGCCCCCACCCAGGATCCCAGATCTGTGTTCCCCGGAGCCCGCGAGAGGGGCAACAGCCCCAGGTCCTTGAGGACTGCTGTTTCTTGGAGAACAGAGGATGCGTTTTGATATTAATTTTTTTCCAAAGAGAAAAGCAACTTTTGAAAACTTTTATGTTGCAGTTTTAATTTTGCACTGCTTTTTAAAAACCCACCACGAAGCAGGAACTCCGAATTCTGGGCTCATTTAAAGTGCTCTGAGCTTATTTCTTGGTGACCATTTAGAGACAAAGGGCCGGCAGATCAATCGGGAGGGAAACCACGTTGGTTGGAAAGGAAATCCAAAAGTAACTAAATCACCTTCTTGCTTTCCTGGGCCCCTGGCCCCCCACCGGGGTGACCCTGGCTGGGGAGATTCGTCGGCCCCGAGAGGGCAAATTCCGCAGCAGGCGCGTTTGCCACCGTCCCTGGCTGTGGGAACCTTCATTCAAGGCGGGGGAAGGGAGCGCGTTCATTCAGGAACCCGCGCGCCGCGGCGCGGATTCTGGGATGCACCGCGGCTGCGCGCCGCCCCGCGGGAGGAGGGGGGGCTCTGAGGAGGGGGTGCAGGGCTTAATGGGGCTCTTCCACGGGTGTCGACCTCCCGCCTTCCCCAGAGAGGACGGGGCTGGGGACGAGCGGACGCACCCAGGTGGGGTCACCTGCAGCCGCATACCTGCCGGTGACTTGAAAGGACTTGGCTCCAGCTTCGCGAGTTTTCCGCTGTTAAGCCCTTAAGTCGCCCTGGGAAACACTTCCGAATGAGGGCCACGGGGTTCCGGGGGCGCTTCGGGCTCCCCTTCCCCCACACTACACGCTTTGGGGGCGCGCATGGCGGCCCACGTGCTGCGGTAGCTCCGCCCTGGCTACGTGGTGCGGATCCCTGGCGCCCCAAAGCTGCGGCCTCTGGCCCTGGAGCCCACCCGGCACAGGCACAGCTGGGCGCAGAGGCAGCCGCACCATCCACCGCTCCAAGCTCATGGAGGTGCGTTTCTGCCTCTGATCAATTCATTTCAGCCACACACAGACTACCCGAGCCCCAGTAGTCGGTCCGGCAGTCTGCGGGGTCCGGACACCCCTCCCCCAGCTCTGAACTCGGACGAGGTGTGCGTGGGAGTTAAAAAGCAAACCCCAACAGGTGTGTGGGGGGCTGGCTCCTGCCTCTGGGATCCCGAGGGAAAACGTGCACTTTTGGGGGTGAAAGAATATTCTAACTCCTTGACCTCCGTCCCTCAAAACGCAGCGCTTGATGTCCTGGGTAACATGAAACCCCAAGTCCACTAGGAATTTCCTGGCCTCTTGGCTCAGGTCTCTGGGCGGTCGTTGCCCAAGTATCGCGGAGTGGGTGCCCAGATTGAGAAGATAACCACCTTCAACTAAGGCAGATCGGGCGGGAGATGGGGGTGGAGACCTAGGAGGCCATGTCCTTCCCGCGTCTTCCGTGCCCAAGCAGGGCCGCGGCTCACCCGAGGCTGAGCAGACCCCCGCCCCGAACGAGGGCGCAGGGCTCCGCTGTGGAGACTCGCGTGGCCTAGGAAACGTGTGGCTTGTGGGAGCGGGAACTTCCGGGAGAAGGACCAGCTCTAAGACCCTCGTCGTCTCCCGCGGCGCCCCCACCGCTCCCCACTCCCGGGAAGGACGTGAGGCCCCTTCCCTCGCCTCTAGGACTTGTCGCTCTGCCCCCATCCCCTCCCCTTTTCGGAGAATGTCTGCGGGGAGGACCCCGCATCCTCCTGTCTTTCAGTCAGTTTCGTTCTGCCCTTGAAACGCCCGAGTTCCTATCATTCGCCATAGCCCTGGTGGTGGATGGAAGGGCGGCTGCGGGGGGGGGGGTCTTGATTATGGGGATCCTCCCAATTTGGGGGCTGTGGACACTTGCCAGGAGGGACGGGGAAAGACATTTTTTTCAGGTGCGAGGCGAAGGTTTGCATACCTAACTCTGCACCCTTCCCCTGGGGTCCCGCGGTCTCAAGCCGTCGGGGCTGGTGGCGGGGCACGGGTTTGGACCCATTAGGGGGTTATTGGCACGTGAGGTCCGAGGGGTCGATGGGCCGTGCTCGGTCCTCAAGTCTCGCTAGGGTATTCGTGCGGGGCTCGATAGGCTCCTGCCGTCCTGGGCAATGGGGGCCAGGGACTGGGGTGCGGCCGCGCTGGGGAGAGAGCGGGCAGGCGAGAGCGCGCGCCGCGGGAACCTGGGTCTTGGCTCCCAAGCAGCGCGGGGCCGCGCCGCGCATTCCGCGCATTCCCGCCGGGCCTCGGTTCTGCCGCCACGTGGTTGCTGTGTGCGCCGCGCTTACCGTAAGGCTTGGAGAAGGCGCGCACTCGCTTCTGCAGAACACGTGCGGACCTCCCCGCGTCGGAACGCGGACGCAAGGTCCAGCCACGGTGCTTTACCGTTCCACTCCCGAGATAGAGATAGGTGGTTTTTCGTTTGTTTGTTTGTTTTTAATGTAATAAGGAGAGTTGTGTTGGTGGTGAAATGGCATATTCAGTTTTTGTAGACATGTAGGAAGCGTGCCCAGGCCCCATTGCTATCCGTAATAGGGTTGACTGTCCCTCTGAGGAACGTGACCGAACCGGACCGGTCACCATTATGACTTCCCAGCACTGAGGAGCTGCAGCTGTCCGACTGTTGTCTTTATTGTTCAAAATCAGCCGGTGGCTCAGTCCAGTGGCAGCTTGGGAGGTGCCCCGCACATAGGAAAACATTCATAAGCTAGCTATAACTATTTTTTAAAAAGTCATGAAGGGTCTTTTCTCAGAGGGTCAGTTCAAGGTAAAGAATTGAGCACATCACTGTGTCCTGAGCAGCTGACCTTAACCAACAGGACCCCTGCCTCTGCCTCATGGCGCCCCTGTGAACCCCAGGTTTGGCTGGGTCAGAGGATTTCTGAAGACCCTCCTGACACTGCCACCTCTAGGAATGGCGGCTTGGACAGAGTATGCCCTGCAGTCACAGGGAGGCAGGGATGGGGGATAAGAGCAGGAAAGGCTGCAGGAAATACTCCTCTAGCCCCACCATCCTGCCCGTCCCTCCAGCGTGAGGGAAGCATGGCCCCTTGCTCTGAACTACGTCTCCTGTAGGGTTTGGAGAAAAAGCCTTCATTAATGTCCCCCTCCTCATCTCCTCACTTCTGCAAGGTGGTGGCCCCCGTCCCCCAGAACGCCTGTCACTGGTGCACTTAATCTTCACCCCCACCCCCCACTGCACACTTACTGAGTGAGGAAACTGAGGTGGGCCTTAGCCAAGTTCACGGCATTGGCAACCGTGATGACCTGACCGGCGACCCACACCCTCAATGGCTGCACCTCCCTGCATGTCACGGCCACCGTCAGAACAATTCCAGGGGGCCTTCCAAGCTGATCAGGATAATCTATTTTTCCAAGAATTCATGCATAAGCAAGCCACTTCTTTTTCAAGATTCCAGGACGTTTACAACCATGTTTGTGAAACTGCACAAGACGGTCACTCACAGACCTACATCTGCCAGTGGCTGGGCAACCTTGGGCGTCCTTATCTGTAAAATGGGGCATGATCGAGCTCCTCCCAAGGCTGTGGAGAAGAGTAATTAAGGTAACAGGTATGAAGCCCTTAGCAGAGGGCCTGGCATATATCAAAGTCTGCTCAGGGGGTTCATTCACATACTTGCTCTTATGCTGAATGATGCATGCTGGGTGTGGAATTAAACATTTCGATTTATATTCAGAAAGAATTTAAAAAATGGCTTCATAGTCTATAAACTCACTTTTATTTGCTGACTTCATCCTGAGCTGTCTGGACGTGAGAATTAAATCCTTGAATGTACTTATAAATAAATCTTTTAGAAGTTTAAAAAGGAGTAAAAAAAGCCGATTAAAAAAGGAAGCACAGTAATTAAGGGTATAAGTGTCAGTGTAAGCGTGAGGGACTGATGTCCAAGGGGAGATTTCTGCTGGTGAAAGAGGTTGGAAAGGTTAAGGCACCTCCCAGGTCTCTGGGTGGATGGCGCCCAGTGCCTGTCACTCCACGGCAAAGTGGAAGAAGGGAGGCAACCACAGGTGAAATTGGCCAAAGGTGTGGATCAGTGACATGGCTGGAAGCGAAGCAACATAACTGTCAAGAAGCCATGAGGCTGAGGCCCAAGCCGCTGACAGTGTCAGCTGACCACCGGCCTGGACACAGCACTACACAGCGGAGGGGACAGGAAGCTGGTTTAAATATTAGGTACAGCTGGAGCCTCTTGGGGAGAGCGAGCTCCTGGACCCACCAACCTGGAAGGGCATCGTCTGTGCCCCTAGGACTCTGGGCATCCATTTTCCTTTGCCCCACTGTCTGGTTATCTTCTAACCCAAAGACAAAGCTGGAGGCACCAGCTAGAAAGCTTTCAAGCAAAATGTGACATTAGTGTTGGCAGCTGGGCTGGCAGGTTAACATCCTGTCAGCTCTGTGGGGTGGGGTGGGTGAGCCGAGTGGTCATCCTTCAGCATGGAGGGAGCCTCAGCCCTTCTTTGGCCCTTGTGGGTCCCATGGCGGCCATAACAAAGGACCACAAACTGGGGGCTTAAAATGACAGGCATTGAGTCTCTCACAGTCTGGAAGCTGGAATCCAAAATCAGGATGTCAGCGGGGCTGGGTTCCTGTCAAAGGCTCTCGGGGAGGCTCCTTCCTGCCTCTTCCAGCTTCCAGGGGCTCCAGGCGTCCCTGGGCTTTTGGGCGCATCCCCCCAGTCTGCCTCTATTTTCCCTTGGCCTTTTCCTCTATGTGTCTTCTGTTTGTTAGAGTGGAACTTGTCACTGGATGTAGGGCCCCCTGGCCAATCCAAGATGACTTTATCTCAAGATCCTTAACTTCGTTATATCTGTAAAGACCTTATTTCCAAATAAGGTTGTATTCACAAGCTCTGGTGGTTAGGAGGAGGACATATGATTTTTGGGGGGCACCATTCAATCTACTAGAGGTAGGGAGAGGGAGAATGATGGGACATGCTTTGTAGCACCTTACATAAGCAGGCAATTAAATCTCTTTATTTGCTAAGAGCTTGGTTTGAGTCAGGCCATGTCTGTTAGATGTTTACGGACACGGGGCAGGGCTCACACGTGACTGAGTTATGGTCTCTGTCCTCCAGAGGTTTCCCACTAGAGCTGAGAAATAACGCATGGAATTTTTTATTTTATTTTTTTTTAATGAGAGGTCCCGGCCAAATTGGCAGATGCCTTCTGCAGGCAACCGTGCCCCTGTCTTGCTCCCTCCTTTCCAGAGGCAGACGGAAGTAATGAGCAGTACGATTACCAGCAGAATTCTGAGGAGCGGTAAACAGACAGGTGTCACTGAACAAGGAGGGAGGGTAGAAACTGAACAGGCAAAGACAGAGGTGGTCAGGTGGTGGACATAACGAACAAGCGAAGGGTCTCTGAACAATGTCCAAGTTTCCCTCCAGTATTAAAACACAGTGGCAGAGAGTGTGGACTCTGGAACCAACAGGCTCCAGCCCCAGACCTGCCGCCTCCTGTTTGTATGGCTTCGCCTCTCTGAGCCTCAGTTTCCCCACCTGTAAAATGGAGATAATGATAGTGTTGACCTCACAGGGTCTTAAGCGAGTGGGCGTAGGTAAGTCCATCAGGAGCGAGGCCTGCCATTGTTAGCCAGACCCACAATAAATCCCACACGCTGAAACTGTGACTTCATTAAGTCATAACCGACTCATCCCTCCATTTCTTTTTTAATCAAAGGCTTATGTAACTGCCAATGAGATCAACATGCAATAAACAGGGTTGTTATGCAGAGTTGATATACTTCCAGCCAAAGGGGAAAGTATATCAACAGACGTTTTCCTTTCATTGCCCTGTCCTGGGTGAATGTACTGTTTCCTCTGTGATTCGTGAGTTATTGAACAATAATAGGTCTCAGAATCCCCTTTGTAGCCTCCCAGGTCGGAATTACAGCTGCAAGAAGGAAGCCACAGAGGGTCATGAAGGGCAGAGAGCCGGGTGCGGAGCAATGGGGAGGAGCTCAGAGCAGCTCTTGGGAAGATGAAGCTGGGCTTTCCCAGAGGGAGACCTGGAAGGCCTCCTGGCCTCGCCCGGCCCTCATTCCCTCTTCCCTCCACCCTTTGGTTACTGGCTGATGAGGCCAAGTTCAGAATCCACCCACCAGCGAATTCCCATGCAAGTTTCAGGGTGATAGACAGAGGCTGTTTGGAAAGAAGAGATGAAAGATAAGGGTGGTAGTGAGGCAGGTGTGATTGCCATGCAGGGGCGGGGGGGGGGGCCGGGGGAGAGATCAGGGAGTCAAAAGGCCAGGGGAGTGGGCAGGCGAGGGAGGCAGGAGGAGCCAGGAAAGTTAGATGCTTGCTCTGGGTAGCAGCCTTTCTTCGTTCACCCAGGCTGCTCCTGGGCAAAGAGTAGCCCCAACACTGATGACAGCAACAACGGGATCGCTGCTGACTGAGCTCTCCCAGCGTCACCACAGATTCTATCTGACTCCTCTTCCCAGCAACCTCCAAGGACAGTCACCTGTTCCCCACTTCACAGATGGGAAAACTCAGGCCCATGGGGTCATTTGTCTGTGGCGGAGCTGGAATGCGTCCGGCTGTATCTCACTCTAAAACCCAGAGACAAAGGCGCGTTACAAAGCACCTAGAAATTGCAGGGTTCACCTTGAAAGAAACAGCTGTATTGAGATATGATTTACACAGCACAAAGTTCATCCAGTTAAAGTGTACAAGTCAGTGGTTTTCAATATACTTAGAGTTGTGCAGCCATCACCACAATCTAATTTTAGAACATTTTCATCATCCCCCAAAGCAATGCCGTGCCCATTAGCCATCACCCCCTTTTCCTCAGAGCCCCAGGAAACCTGTCTCTATGGATTTACCAGTTTTGGGGTACTTCATTGAAGTGGAATTCTACACTATGGGTCCTTTGAGTCTGGCTCGTTTCATTTAGCAGAATGTTTTCAAGCTTCATCTATGTTTTGTAGTGCGTATCAGAACTTCGTTCCTTTTTATGGCTGAGTAATATTCCACTATAGCACGGAGCACATTTAACCATCCACACAGTCCCGTGTGCTGGCTCAGAACCATGCGCATTTTTGTGTGGACACCTGCATTTGTTTCTCTTGCACAGCAGGGCTCATCTTTAGCAGATACTCCAGCTGAGGGAAGATCTTGGCCGGGGGCTGGGGTCGAGGTTAGCTTGCTGGGACCCAGGAGACCCAGGATAGACCTGGACACTTCCAAAGAGGACGTCTCAGCCATTTCACCCCTCCTGCCCTGTCCTTCTTAGTCCCTCCTCCTCCTGTTCTCTTTTTCTTTCATCTTTTGTCCCATTCCTTCCACGGGGAGGTCGTAACGTCTGGAACCATAAGAAATGATGCGTGAGAAATGCTTTTTGGCTGTGACGTTAAGAAACTCGATAAAATGGACACATTGTTCTAATTAGCCTATGTAGGTCACCTGCGGAAATCAGGGTGAGCGTGGGGCATTCCTAGCGGCCCTGGTACAAGCATCTGGGGTGCGTCCGCTCTGACTTTCACTGCATAAAGCTGCACCGTTAGCATCCCAGAAGTAACCTAAGAGGTTCAACCTGGAAAAAGAAAACAACCTTAGACATGCCTCCAGACTCTTGCCTTCCCATCTCCCAGTCTCCCTCGTGGGCCGGGAGCCCCCAGGGCAGCAGACTCACCCAGGAGCAGGGTGCTACCACTGCACAGCCTCTGCGGAGGGAGGGGAAGTGAGTGGGGCACGGGCCCTGGGGCTGCATCGGCCAGGCTGGCCCTCTGCTGTCTCTTCCACGCCAGCCGTGAGCTGCCCAGAGCTAGACCGCAGCACCAGAAAGCTAAAGAAACTCTTATGCCTCAGTTCGTTTAGGAACCCCATCTCCAGTGTCCCTCACCCAGCCAGGTACCTCAGTCTCCTCGTTTGTCAAGGGGGGTATTGGACGAGATCAGCCCTCATAGGATCAGGGAGGATTAGAGCAAGCGTGCCATCTGCCTCTGTGTTTCCAGCTCCATGGACTTCCGCCCAGATCTGGCACCATCCCTGCTCCCGAAGGGCATGCGTTCTAGCAGGACGAGTGGACAAGCCCACAGACGCTAAGTTGTGTAACGGCAGTGGCTGAGAGCTGAGGAGCAGGAAGGAAGAGACCTCGGAAGTCGGCCTGCAGGATCAGGAAATCTTCCGGGGAACTCAGCTGAGCGTATTTACAGGCGTATTAGTTAGCAACTGCTGCCTGACAAGCAGTCCCGTGATCGGCAACATCGAACAACCCAGCGTTTATCTCATACAGATCAGGAATGTGGGAAAAGCAGGTCAGGTGGTCTGGCTCTGGGTCCCTCATGATGTTGCAGTAAGTCAACAGCCACCTGAGGGCTGGAGAATCTGCCTCAGCTCTTTGGCACTGATACACATGGCAGCTGGGAGGGAGAGAGAGAGAGAGAGAGAGAGAGAGAGAGAGAGAGAGAGAGAGAGAACCAGCCCAAGGCAGAGGCCGCGGTCTTCCGTAACCTTATCGTAAAAGTGACATGTCACCAGTCTGCCACACGCTATAGGTCACACAGACCAATCCTAGACCCATGTCATGGGGAGTGCACAGGACGTGGATATGGACATGGCGGGTCGGGGTCACTAGAGGCCGTCCCCGAGGACCATGGAACCCGGTGGGACGTCCAGGCTGAGGAAACACAGGCACAATAGTGGAGAGTGTGGTGGACGCGGGGCAGAGCCAGAGGCAGGCTCCATTGTTTCTGTTCACTTCTGGGTTCACCGTCCGCCTGGAACTGAATTGCGTCTGGTCTGAAGGGAAGGTAAGGTTTATTTTTTCCCCACGTGGATATCCCGCCAACCCGCTTACAGAAAGGCCTGTCCTGGCTCTACGACACGATAACAGTCCTTAGTCCTAAATCAGGTGTGGGCTTGTGTATGGACTTACTGCCCAGTACCGTGGGTCCATGTTTCAGTCCTTACCCCACATCACACTGTCTTCACGATTGTAGCCCTCCACTGCCTCTTGATAGCTGGTAGTCTTACGTTTTCTTTCTGTCTTTTTTTTATTGGGGAAAGGGAACAGAGCTTTATTGGGGAACAGTGTGTTCTTCCAGGACTTTTTCCAAGTCAAGTTGTCCTTTCAGTCTTAGTTGTGGAGGGCGCAGCTCAGCTCCAGGTCCAGTTGTCGTTGTTAGTTGCAGGGGGCGCAGCCCACCATCCCTTGCGGGAGTTGAACCGGCAACCTTGTGGTTGAGAGGACGCGCTCCAACCAACTGAGCCATCTGGGAGCTCAGCGGCAGCTCATTGACTTCATTCTAATTGTGGAGGGCGCAGCTCGCTGGCCCATGTGGGAATCGAACCGGCGACCTCGGCGTTAGCAGCACAGTGCTCCAACCACCCAAGCCCCCGGGCCGGCCCAGGTAGTCCAAGTTTTCTTTTCTTCTTTAAGAAGGCCGTGGCTATTCTTGGCCCTTTGCATTTCCACATACATATCACAATCAATTCCCACCCACCCACACACGCGATGCTTGGGTTGGAATGCGGATTGCGCTGAATCTATAGATCGATGTGGGGAGAATTGATGTCTTTAGAAATCAAGCCATTGGAGTTACCCATTCACGAGCAGGATATGACCCTCTGTTTATTTAGATCTTCTTTAATTGCATTGTGTGTGTACGTGTGTGTGTCTTACATCTTTCATTAGATTTCTTCCTATTTGATTTTTGATGCCATTATAAATAGTATCTTTACACATTTCATCTCCCCGCCCTCACCCTTATCCAGGATTTTGAATTGAAAGCCAGTCTTGCACAGAATCAGAGAAGGGAGAAAGTTCCTTCTGGGGTAGCACTGACAGGGTGTCCAGATTCAGGGCCAGCAACAGCTGAGGTCACAGGGTCCAGTGACAGGGTCAGGGCCACAGCAGTCATGCTGCAGGGCCTGGGTGGCGGAGTGGGGCAGGATCTGGGGCGTGATTTGGTTGTGTTTTGTGCTGCCTTACCTCCTTTGGTCCTGCCTGCTTTCTCCATCTTTGCTGCTGAAGTCCACCGATGCTGGTTTTTTTGTTTTGTTTTATTTTTTTTCTTGCAACCCAAACCAGGATGAGGCAGGCACCAGGACCGTGCACGTTTGCAACTTGCAGCAGGTATTACCACCTCACCACCCAATATACTTATAGGAGTTGCCCTTGAAAGAATCTCATGTTTAGTAATGAGAATAGTAGATTACGGTGCATTCAGAGGATAGGAGAACACTAAGTGAAGAAAGCAAGATCCAAACGTATACGCACATCATTAGCTCAACTGCAAGACAGACAGTTGATGCAAAGGACATGTGACAACATGGAAGAAGCTGAGACTTTAGGGGTGATAGGAATGACCTTTTTTCTTCAACCTATAGTCTATCATGTGCTTTCCCTATTTTCTTATGAACAAATTCTGTATTCTCTTATGAACAAATATTATTTTATAACCAGAAAAGAGAATCCAATCAGGATCAACTCTAACCACATCCAGATATTTTCCATAACCCGGACCCCCGAGCTGTCCTTGGGACACTTGAACCAGACCCCTGTGTTTCATCAGGCGGTACCCACATGGTAGGTGGGTACCTACCCACCCACCTTCCATCATGGAGAAGCAGCCTGGCCCCAACCCCAGTTACCAGCTCAGGGGCACCTCAAATTCTCACACGACCTCCTTTCCAGCAGACAAAATAGTAAGAGGCTGGTATTTTAGGTAGAGTTTAATCGGTCCCCAGCTGCTTGTAAATGCAAAACCAGGCCTTCGCATCACTGAATGGTGACCACTTAGGAGCAGAAGAGGCCCAGACTAAGGCCATGGCTAAGAGGACGCAGATGCATAGGAAGGAGAGGCATAGCGCAACCAACAGATATAGCCTGAAAGGTGAAATGCTCTCCCTCCTGTGGCCAGCTGGGCTGGCTCTGAATGAGAAGCAATGAGGGCAGCTGTCTTTTCTTTAATATGGACTTTGTCATCTCTGAGAATTCATGTGCTCCTTGGGAGACAGGTGTGTGGGCTTGATCCAGTGGTTAGTGCTATCTACCAGGACAAATAAGGACACTTTGAGGGACGCTAGACCTAAGTCTCCCATCTTGGACGTCCCTAGCAGGGGCATTGTATAGACTGACCCACGTGGGGAGGACGTTGTGTGGCATCCTGTGTGACACAGACATCACTCTGTGTCCTCTGATATCCATTCCCCCTTTTCCACAGATATAGAATTTTTAACTGGACTCTTACTACTCAACTAAAGATTACATTTCCCAGCCTGCCTTGCAATGAGACTAAGACCTAGCCAATCGGTGTGAGTGGAAGTGATGAGTGAAACTTCTGGGTTGGGTCACTAAATGGCTGGGGCACAGAACAGAGTTACAGGAATCAAGGTTCATATATGGTAGTCAATCCCTTTTCTATACACCAGCAATGAACAAGTGGAATTTGAAATTAAAAACACAATACCGTTTACATTAACACCCCAAAATACAAAATACTTAGGTATAAATCTAACAAAATAGGTATAAGGTCTATATGAGGAAAATTACAAACTCTGATGAACGAAATCAAAGAACTAAATAAATGGAGAGATAGTCCATGTTCATGGATAGGAAGAGTCAATATTGTCAAGATGTCAGCTCTTCCCAAGTTGATCCAAAGATTTGATGCATTCCTGATCAAACTCTCAGCAAGTTATTTTGAGGATATTGACACACTGATTCTATGGTTATACGGAGAGGCGAAAGACCCAGAACAGCCAACACAATGTTGAAGGAGAACGAAATTGGAAGGTGGACATGACCTAACATGAAGACTTACTAGAAAGCTACATTATAAAGTAGACACCATTGTGAACAAGGTGTTATCTGTTGTCCTAATCATCACCAGGCTTGAAGATGGGGTAATTACACTGCTCTGTCTGCAGCTGATCTCCTTTCCCACCCACCTGGCCTGCCACGCTTGAGGAGTCTATCTCCTGATGCCACTCCACGCTCAGGTACCCTCAGTGGCTTCCCAGGGTTCCCCGAAGACCTTCTAAAACCAACCACTTGTCTAATGTTCCAAGACCCTCTTTGCCCAAGTTGACTTCTCCTCCCGTATCTCTCACTGCTCCCTATAAAACTCCCCCTCACACCTTCACACCCACCCCCACTCCCCTATTTCTGCCACCCTTTGCAATAGAGTCCCCTTCCCTTAAGTGCGTCATACCTTGGCCTTCAATGCAAGACCCAAATGCCGTCCCCATCCCTCACAAATCCTGCTCTGCACTCAGCTGTACACACCGTCCTCTCACTCCACTAGTGCCACACACATTGCTTTATGGAAGAGTAGTTTCACATAGAGTGACCACTTTGGCCTTTCCCACCCCCCTCCCGGCCTTCCCAGGAGATCATGGAAGGGAGGCATCCCAGGGAAGACTTCTCTTTGGAAGTGTTTGGAGTTTGGAACACTTGCTCAGGGTTCTGACTCACAGCCGGGATGCCGGAAGGTTGGGGGCCAGGGGGGTCTGTCTGCCAAGGCAGCTCTTTGCGATCCATGAAAACTCCGAGGATCCTGGCCTTCAAGATCTTCCTGGTAAAGTGCCTCTCCCCAAATCACAAAGGCTGTGTGAAAACCAGACTCATGTGGGACAGGGGGACCCTGGGAAATGGAGGCTCAGCTGACAGACCCCAGTGCTTTGTTGTTGCTGCCGCTTTTGTTCTGTTTTCCGTAGAACTCTGACTCGCAACGCGCAAAACCTCCTCAAAAGAATATGAACAGGACAATTAGAGGGAGACTGCCAGGGAACGTTACAGCATCGGAAAAATGAGTGTGCTCCCCATGGCAGAGTGTTGGCCCATCCCCTCAATGCTGATTAAGGGGAATTGGTGTTTGTGGGGGCGTTCAGCAAGAGGCCTCTGATTGGGAGACAATTTTGTGGCTTTGCTCTGTAATTTGGATTCAAGGGATCAGGCACAGTTAATGTGATAAACTTACAAACCTCCGCTGTGACCAGACGTGGAGGATGGCCCCCACAGGCAGCCACCAAGCTGGCGTGGCAAACGCTTGACTTTTGAGGCCAGGGACCGGCCAGAAGGCTGAGCCTCCAGGGCTGTTGAGACGAGCCCTTTGGCTGGCATTGGAAATCTGGAAATACAAATCATTGGTCTTACTTACCATCTAGTTCTAAATGCACCACTGCTATCGAGTTTCGTTTTTGTTAGACATCGGTGTTTGAAATTGTCCAGGTCCTAAACTGTGAACTTTGTGAGACAGGAGGGGGCCATCCTTACCCTACCCTGGGGCCCTTGTACAGATATGTTACTCTGTAGGGGCTTTGTACAGATATGTTGGAGCAAGGAATACATGGAACAAAGGATTAAAAGATGTGTTTTTGGCTTGAAGAGTGATGGCCTACAGGCCATTCCATTCTCTGTCCCGAGAGATCTTCCTTATGGCCAGGCTCATTTGAGTGTCACCAGGAACACATGGGTTCTTTTCGGCTAGTGACCACATCAGTACACAAAAATCAGGCTAACTGAGAAGACAGACAAACTGCGTGTGTTCAATGTTGTGGGAAATAGGGAAGGTGGGTGGACGTGATTGGATGGCGCGAGGGAGGCGTGGGAGTGATGGGTGGGGTGGGGGTGGGGCGGAGGAAACAATATCCACAGCCGTGGGTTCCCACCCTCTGTCTTCCTTCAGGGTCCCCCGGGCCCTCGTGCACAGATACCACACATTGGTGTCTCGATAGTGTTTGATGTTCTGGTTTTATACTTACGTTTCTTTGGTTCAACTTTCGCTCTCAATGTGGCCAAAGTGGCACAGCCCCTCTTCCCCTCCATTTGGTTGGGGGGAGATTGGAAAGTTCCGAAGAGGAATGCTTTCAAGAAGGCCAATAAACCAGCAGACTGTGAGACGGAATAATACATGAATGAGCTTACACAGGGCACATTTCCCATCTTAATTCGAACTGAGATCTAATCAGGGGTCAGTTAGTTGAGCTGACACCAATCAGTGGGGCACCAGGCTCCTGTCCCTTCCCATTTCTAAAGGGTAACAACGATACGCGAACATTGAGTGGTAAGTATGCTTTCCGGCTTGGCTTCAGCAGGGCATGTGACTTCAGATAACGTCTCTGGACTACATGATAAAGCAGCCCGGTTGGTTTTCTCAATTAAACAGGGACCCCTGAGTAATGGCAACCAAGGAAATGGGTCTTGAGCAGCAAGCCACAGGGCTCCACTCCTGTCCAACTCTTCATGCAGTGACTTCAATAAGAAGTCCAAAAAGCCTGCTTATCTAACTGGCAGATGAGCGGTACTTATCTTCAAAGGAGTCTTACTAAATACAGCTGATGGGATAACCTTTTCTAGGCTGGGGGACCCTCAGATTGTTCCATTTTTCACTTTTACAAATAACATCCTTATACAAAATACTTCTCTTAATCGCAATGTGATTTCCAGTAGCCTAGTGCTCTGTGAGATATTACTAATGTTATCGCAAAAAGAGATTCTGAGATCAAATTCACTGAGTAAAAACTACATTCACAAGGCACATTTGCAAAGGCACTGACAAGTCCTGCAGTCTAGAAACATGCTTGTTTGTGACCAGAACACTTTTTATGTCACCTCTTGACATCCTATAGCAGGGTTCCAGAAATATTACTACTTGGGAAGCATTGCGTTAGAACATATTTTCCTCATGTGATACAAAAAAAGTATATATACTTTTCCCTCAATAAGATAAAAAAGGCTGTCAGAACACTTGCCAGACAGAACCAGCTTATGGCGGGCCACAGCAGCCATGTGAAAGGAACTTTTTCCCCTCCATTTCTTCCCACACAGGGTCTTACCATTTTGTTTCTCTCAGCTGACTTCCCAGTGGTATATGATGTTTTTGAATTAGAGTTTATTTCTTTAATCGCCAGTGAAGAAACTTTGCATTTCCATGTGATGACTCGTTATGTGAATTCTCTGGTGTGTCAATTATATTTTCTTCTTCTTTTTCTCGATCACTTATTAAATGGACTGGACACTGATCTTGTGTCTTTTATAGCAATACTTCATATACGTGGGGAGTTGGCTTTTTAGTTACGTTTATTACGCAGTGATGTCACTCTTTTGTATTTTGCCATGTGTATGGTTATGAAAGAGGTTTAATTTTTTCTTTTTACGTACTCAACACCCTCCATCTTGTCTCCAATGAGATGTCTCATTTCTTTAGTTAGAATTTGTTGCCTTTACACGGATGGGGGAAAATGTTATTCTGTTTTCTTCTATCTCGTTAAAATAAACCTGAAAACATACACAATGTATGTTTTCTCGTCATGCAAGTAATACAGGTTTATTATGGGAAATAAAAATGAGCAAAAACATGAGAAAAACAAGCCCCTGCAATACCACCACTCAGCTAGCACTGATACGATCTTTTGTAGATCTTTTCAGACTTTTCTCAGTGTTTATATACTCTTATTTTCACTAAGTTTTTACAAAATGTTTAAATTAAAATTTTTTTATTTGAACAGTTTTTAACTTTACTTTTTAGAGTGTGCACCTCACTGTACTCTGTGTACACATGTGCATACGTGTGCACAGACACACACACACACACACACACACACACACACACAAGCTCATACATGTTCTTCAACAGGAATTCTGGGTTTTCCCAATGGATCGCATTCCTAAAAGTACCCTTCAGAAGCTCTTGGCCTTTACTAAATATGACGGTGTGCAGGAAAACCCGTTCTCTGGAAAGAAAAGCCCTGATTCTTGATTCTCGTGTGGACTTCCCTGGTTTCTATGGTGTGAAAACACCCATGTGGCTGATGGCAGGCTTTTTATGATTTAACAAATGGATTGCAGATTTTTTTGACTATTTAACACTGGGCTCTTGTCTGCTGGCCACGACCGGCTGGTCATCGTTGTTCTGTTTTTCGTTTTCCTTTTTTCTCC
This sequence comes from Rhinolophus ferrumequinum, assembly GCF_004115265.2. Classification (NCBI taxonomy): domain Eukaryota; kingdom Metazoa; phylum Chordata; class Mammalia; order Chiroptera; family Rhinolophidae; genus Rhinolophus; species Rhinolophus ferrumequinum. The sequence continues at coordinate 3,521,975 of NC_046294.1, forward strand.
TATCAGGGTCTCAGCATGGCCTTTAAGTGAGTGTTTTGTGTCCCCAAGAAAATGGATACTCAATTATTTGGTTTTTAAATTGTGATTAAAATTTCTTATTTTACATGGTTTTTCTAGTTGCGTGATATTCATCTAAGATGCTGCTGACAAACATTTTTTTCTATGTACCATATCTTCCAGAATTAATTTGCTAGCACCTTTGGTGGCTTTCCTAGATTTATAATCATGACTACCACAAAACTGATATTTTTATGCCTTCTCGTCCTACATTTGCATGTTATTTCCTTTTCTTATTAAATAGCTTTCACCAGTATTTCTAGTTTTTTTAATTAAAATAGGAGTGGTCGCTGGACGGGGCTCATGGCAGGTGACTCCGATTTTTAATGCTAATGACTCATTACTTAAGTAACATTGGCTTTTGGTTTTAAACCTACAATTTTCATCATGTTTCGAATAAAACCTGTCCTACAAATTTTTAAATAGTGAATTTTTTTCAGCCTCCTTGACGTTTATTGAGACAATTAAATAACCTCCTTTTACTCTTTCTCATGCTAATAGGATAGGTCATTTTCCTGCTTATTGCCACCAACTTATTCCTGGGAAAAACCCTACTTGGTTACTATAGACGCATGTTTTTAAGTGCTGAGAGTCTCTGCTTGTATTTTAATTTTTTTAAATAGACATTTTGTTGAGGACAAATGTTTGATAGCACGGAGAGTTCCCATACCCTTCCTGCAGTTTCCCGATTTTAATATCTTGCATAAACACTGCATGTTCGTCAAATCTAAGAGAGTGACCTCGGAACGCTGCTGTTAACTAAATCCCAGGCTTCACCTAATTTTGCTAGTTTTCCTACTTGTGTTTGCATTTCAGGTTTGTGTTTATGATTAAGACTAACCTACTCATTTTTACTGCTCTTTCCAGTTTAATTCCAAATTCTGTTTGCATCCTACTTCTATCATGCACCCTATTTCTATATATTTTGTCACAGTTTATTAAGTGGAAGAATTATTCCTTGAAGGATACACACTTTCCCTGATTCGGGCAGGTGAACAAACATATGTGGAAGGTTAATGTATTGAGAAAATAATCTGCATTCTTGCTGTTCTAGAACCCAAAGGAACGAGCGCCATCTTTCCCTTCCCTACCTCTCCTTCCAGAGGACAAGCAAATCCTTGAGACAGGGCTTCCTGGATCCGTTGGGGTGAAGATAATTCACTCTGGTTTTAGAAAAGTGTTGAAATGGCTCAAGGATCGGGGATGCTCTGGTTTACATTGGGGGCCTGAATGGGGCCAGGTCTGGGGGTGGCTGGGTCTGGTAGGCAAGATGGGGACTGTATTTAAAGACAGGGACATTCTGCGAGTGGGGAAGGCCCATGCTCTGTTCCCTCACAGCACCCAGAAAAGTGGCAGGTCCTCTGACAGGGTGGCACCTGAACGCCAGGGTGGGAGATGGAGGAAAGGAGTTTTGGGGTGGGACTCGTGCCAACGGAGCTCTGTGCTATACCTTGTGTGGCAGGATGGAGCTCCACCTTCAAATGGCCAGCGAGGGCATCTTGCCGACGACTCTGATGGACCAAAGACCAGTGGCCTCTCTCCCATCCCAGAATTGTGTAAACCTCCCCAAATCTCTCTCGTGCAACACGGATAATGCTAACTCACATTCCCCCAGAGCGTCCTTGAATCTCGTCTTTCTTCTGTCGATGCCCAGCCAGGCCCAGGGCTGTAAGTGCCAGCCCGAAGCTGGCCACCCCAGGTTGGTCTGTGCAGCCAGGACACCTCCCTGGTCCCCACATTCATTTACGGGGCTGCTATTTGACATCTGGCCCAGCCACTAGCACACGTTCCAGACTTAACATTTCTGAAACGTCTCAAAGGCGTCCTCAACTCCTGCCCTTCTCCCCGACCTCCCCACCTCCTCACCTGTGGGTTCCCCGTCCTGGCAGATGGAAGCCCCATTCCTCCAGTCATTCAAGCCCCAAAGTCATCCTTGACCCACGTTGTCTCCTCACACCTCAGGTCCAGTCGCTAGCAAGTGCTTCCAACTTTACCCTCCAACTGGTCTAGACCTTGCCAAGTCCTTGGCACCTCCCGTTACTTTTCTTGTCTGTCTAATTCCATTCCTGAGGTCCCCCCCCTCATGACCTAAGCACCTGCCAAAGGCCCCACCTCCTAACACCGGCACCACCACATACGTATTTGGGAGGGGGACACACAAACATTCAGACCATTGCACTCCTTTTAGTCTCAAACGTCTCATTGCTGCAAATGGGATTTTTCTCCCCCCACCTCCACGTGTTTGGGTTAAGGATGGTGGAGAGACACAGAGATAGCCACTGAGTAATTAGAAGGGCTAACAGTGTTAGGGCTTCCGTCAGAGAACTTCTGGATCCCTTGGGACTTTGGTGACCATTGAGTGGCGTTTGCAGACTCGCGTGAACGAATCTGAGAGTCGAATTGCAGAAGCCACCCTTTGGGAAACTGACATGCCCGTCTGTAAATTGGAAGATGGAGCCTCCCCACATAGGGAAAATCATGGTTCAGGAATTGAAAATAATGTGGTTAATAGCATTTGAAAAGGCTCTTCACTGTGCAGTCTTTTAAAAGGAAAAAAAGAATGAAAAAACAGCTCATAAAAGTCTGTTGTAAAAACCTCAATGGATGTCGTTGCTTTCAAATACTACCATTGTTTCTAACTGAATTCAGTAAAATTTTTATTAAGTTCATTATTTTTCCCTTCTCTTGTTTTTGCACTCAATAAAACATCTAAACAATTTTTCAAAGTCCCAGATCAAGCCTTTTATCTTCACAGGGCAAATTCCACCTGCCATTTGCAAATGGGCTCGTTTTGGTCAACAGACCACAGCGTTTCCCGCCTCTGCAAAGTTTCCGCTGGCAGCCGGGCCAGGCCTGCTTAGACTGTCACACTGTCCTCTGGGAGGGTGAATATAGCCTTTATTTTTCATTGGTTGAGGGTGTGTTCAGTGGAGAGGAGAGCATGGACACACCAAGCTTCTTTTTTGTTGTATCTCATGGATTTTACAGCTTCGAAGGTTTCAAGGTAAGGAGGCTTGCCGGAGGATGACAGGTCCATCCCTGGGACCCCCTACTTCTGGGTCTGAGACCTCAGACGAGTGGGTGTATGTCTGTCTTCCTCTCCTGCCTCACTCAGGGGCCCTTCTAAGGCTCCCTGTCCCTCTCCCCTCTCTTCTGTGTGTTCTATCAAAATTCTCCAGCAACTTGAGCCAGACACTCCCCTGAGAATTACTAAGCATCTTCCAGCATCCTGAGCTGGGCTGGGTGGGGTACCAGCCTCCTTTGTTCCACCTGGAGCTTCTAGCCAGGTGGGGGCTCAACTCCTATACAAATGACAAAACAACAGCTGGGCTCCTCCTCTCATTCACCTGGAAAGATCACACCTCTTAAACAGAAAACCGAGAAGCTTCTTAAGGAGGCGGCATCTCGTTCGTGTCCTTCCCTAGGAGCTAACATCCTCTATGGGTCACGTTGGCCTCCATTGGTCACTGTCAATTAAAGGGACCCCACATTCCAACACGCTGTGCCGGTCTCATGATGTTAAACTGAATTAAAGCTCTGTCCTGTGAACCTACCTTTCTATTTCCAGCATCTTTCCAACTGGTAGAGCAGTTTATCCTGAGTACCAAGTCGTGTGCTGGAAGGTTGATGAGCATTTTGGCACCACAATCTGCTAATCTGATGGCAGCCAGACATCTGTTTCCCGACACATGACGAGTGGCACAGTCCTAAGAAGTCAGGGATTCTGACCCTGGGGGCCGTGGAACTTGGAGGGGAAAAAACTTGCAACTTTATTTTTACCAACCTTTAAGTAAAATCGGGCATATTGATGGTCGGCAACAAACCACGGTGGCAGTGGCAGAGCGCGTGGCTTTGTCACCAACAGAAGTTTTCAAACCACATCACGGTTGTTGCAGAGATCCTAAAATATCTGCCCTTCAAAATCATGGAAGTTTCTAGACCTACTGCTGGGAGTTTATTTTATGTGTCACGAAGACGGGCAGTTTCTATATCACAAATTTATTATTTTTTAAATATTGAGTTAACTGATTTTGGTGCATTTTGTATCTTTTGTAATCCAAAACATTTTATGTTTTGTATTTATAAGTATTCTGAGAAGGGGGCCACAGAATTTAATAGTTGTTAGAAAGTCCATCTCACAGCAAAGACTCAGAGGCCTCACCCCTGCACCCCAGTTATCTTTTTACTCCCGAAGAATGAGAAATGCAGACCTGAGCCCTGAAGCCAGAAACATTCCAGAGGATTCCGTGTGGGTGTGGTGTGTGGAGGGCACAGTCACTGGAATGAAAGCAAAATTTAAAAACCTCATGGAGAAATTGTGGCCTCCAAGAATACACCCCAGACCATCTGCTCCCGGCTGACTGCACGGGCCTCACCTGGACTTCCTCAGCTCTGGACTTTGTCCACTGCACGCCACACCCCACTCCCACCTATTCAGATCTTTCATATCCTTCAAAGCTCTGCTGGGCCTCACCTCCTCCAGGAAGCCTGCCTGGACCAGTGGAGGCCATGGCCACCCATGCTCACTGCCCAGGCCCACACTCCCATGATGAAGTGACGCCAGAGGACCTCATCTCTTACATGGGGCCCGCTGACTTCATTGCTGGTTCTGCTGAAACCACGTGGCCTCCCTGAGGGTGGCAGGAAACCTGGAGGAAGGGGTCCAGCTTGCGGCCTCAGTGCCCACTCCTCGGCTGGCAAGGAGCAGGAACACCTCAGTGAAATGTTTGGAAAAGGATTGCCATCGTCAGCCGTGCCACAGTTGTCAGCCACGTCACTGGGGGGTCTCTGGAGCTCACTGAACAGGGAGATGGGAAGCAGGCTCTGCAAAGTGGAGAAGTGAAAAGTGCTCCACTTACCAGGCGGCATTGCCACCACCTCCCCTCTTGGGGGGCATTGCCTGGCCCCCAGGCCTTGCTCACCATCCCTGAGCTGGTCACGTTGGGGTTTCAATCTGAGTGTGAAGTGTTGGTATATGGCTCTGAGCAAGCACTTGAACCAAATCTGGGAACAAGTCCTGTGTCCCCAGACCTCCTGGGGTCCCCCACACCCCTGCAGTCCCCCAGACCCTGTTTTTCCTCTCAGTAAAAAGTGGTGCCCCAAACCCCCTGCAGCTCCGCAGACCCCGCCCCCCAAAGCTCCCACACCCCCATAGCCCCCAGGCCCCACGTCTGGGCGGTTGTTAGGAGCGGCCTGTCTGTGGGTTCCTTTCCATGCATGAGCCCTTCAGCCAAGGGCTTCTCCGGCCAAACAAGGCTTCTCTCTGCCTTCACTCCTGTCCTGTGGTGGTCAGTGCCCCTCTGGGCCAGTGCAGAGCAGAACCAAGGAGAGAGCAATTCAGTGGGAGGAGCCAAGGGGAAACCTGTGAAACTGCCCCCTCCTGGCTGAGAGCACGAGTCAGGAGCAGCCACCACCTGGAAGAACAGTGGGGTGAGTTCCCCACAAAAAGCTTACGGGTGCAGGGGTACTGACTGGGGTACTGACTGGGGTACTGACTGGCCTCGTCACATCCCCACTCAGTTCCCACTCAGGCCCGGCAGAAATCAGGTGGGGCACAGTGCACGAGGCTGTCATGAGCTTAACCCACGGCAACTCGAGGCACATGCCTCCTGTTTACTGCAGCCGAGCTGACACTGGCTGTGGCTCTCTACCCACCTACTGACCAGGTCAGACTCTCTTCATTCCCTCCTGTAGATTCTTTCTTTCTTCCTTTTTTTTTTTTTTTTAAAGATTTTATTGGGGAAGGGGAACAGGACTTTATTGGGGAACAGTGTGTACTCCCAGGACCTTTTTTCCAAGTCAAGTTGTTGTGCTTTCAATCTTAGTTGTGGAGGGCTCATCTCAGCTCCAGGTCCAGTTGCCGTTGCTAGTTGCCAGGGGCGCAGCCCACCATCCCTTGCGGGAGTCGAACCGGCAACCTTGTGGTTGAGAGGACACGCTCCAACCAACTGAGCCATCCGGGAGGCAGCTCAGCTCAAGGTGCCGTGTTCAATCTTAGTTGCAGGGGGCGCAGCCCACCATCCCTTGCAGGACTCGAGGAATTGAACTGGCAACCTTGTGGTTGAGAGACTGGCCCACGTGGGAATTGAACCGGCAGCCTTCGGAGTTAGGAGCACGGAGCTCCAACCGCCTGACCCACCGGGCCGGCCCACCTTCTATAGATTCTTGTCTTCACCTGGTGTAATTTGCCTCCAGCCTGAAGAATATCCTGGGAGTACAGATCTACTGGTGATAAATTTTATCGGTTTTATTGATCTGGAATTGTCTTTATTTCAATTCTCTTGTTTTTGAAGGGCATTTTCGCTGGATATAGCATTCCAAATTGATGATTCTTTTCTTTCAACACTCGATGTCTTTCCATTAACTTCTGAATCTCCATTGTTTCTGATGAGACACTAGGCACCATTTTTGGGTTGTTCCCTTGTAGGTCATGTGCTTTTTCCTCTGGCTGCTTTCAAGGTTTTCAGTAGTTTTACTATGATGGGCCTAGGTGTGGTTTGGGTTTTTTGTTTTGTTTTGTAATTATTCTGTTTGGAGTTCACTGAGTTTCTTGGATGTGTAATTTGTTTGTTTCTATTATATGAAAATCATCAACTGTGGGCAATTCTTTACTTTATTTCTTCACATTTTTTCTGCCTCATTTTCACTCTCCTTTCCTTCGAGGACTGCAATTACACGTATACTGGTCCATGTGATTTTGTAGGTCTTTGAAGGACTGTTAGTTTTCTTTTCATTTTTTGATCTGTATTTCAGATTTGATAGTTTTTATTGATCCCTCTTCAGGTCATCTCTTCTGTCACCTATAGTCTTCTAGGACAATAGACTCTGTCCTAAAAGACTATAAATGACAGAAGAGATGACCTGATTTGTTATTGTGTCTTTGTGTTCCAGAATTTCCATTTAGTTCTCAAGTTCTAATTTCTCTGCTGAGATTCCCTATTCTTTCCATAATTAGGGCTATATTTTCCTTTAAGTCCTTGGACTTTTTTATAATAATAGCTTTAAAGTCTATATCTGCTTAGTCCAACGTCTGGGCCATCTCAGGGTCAGTTTCAATCAACTGCTTTTTTCTTGAATATGTGTCACATTTTTCTGTTGCCTTGCATGTCTGGAATTTTTTCTATTATATGGAGCTTCATATGATGTAAGACATTGTACATGACACATTATAAAGACTTGGGATTCTGATCTTTGCCTCTGAGTTGAGTTTTGTTCTAGTTGGCAATTGTTTTCTTGGCTGATCACTTGAACTTGCATAGACTTGGATCTGGTGTTTCTTGTGCCTCTCTAAGTTGATTTGGCTCATCCTCCAAATTCTGCCTTCCAGCCATATGAAAGGCCCTTGTTGAAACTTGGGTTAAGGCTCTGTTAGAGAGAGTGTAGACTAGATCTTACTCTAGGGTATAGTCTTTACTCCTAAGGCTTTTGCAATGTCTTTTAAGTTGGGTATAAATTAAATCACTCCCTTCTCACTGGCCTGGAACTCCAGTGTGTCTCAGGGCAGTTGGGCCTCCCAACCTCACAGCGGCTGTTCTCAGGTAATTCTTGTGTAGTCTTTCCCTGCACATGCACAGTGCCTCTTTTGACCAAGGACTTGCAGGGACCTCTGCACAACTGTCTGGGCTCCCTAGCTTGGCACAGATTCCTTCACTCTGGTGCCCTGACCCATAGATTTGAGTCACTTTGGCAGCCTCTTCAGCTCAGTGAAATTGCCATACTCTGCTCTGCTCCAGCCTCCTGCCCTACAGTCAGGAAGTTTTCCCCAGGCAGAGAGGCAGGCCAATCAGTGGGATTACCTCATGAGATTTTTCTTCCTCTCAGTCTTTGCTGCCTGTTGTCCAATGTCAAACACAGCTGCTTCATATTTCCCCCCATTTTTATAGTTGTTTCTGTCAGGGAGGTTACTCTGGTAGTTGCCTCTCCATCTCGGAGGCAGAAATGGAAGTTGGATGATAGACATCTATTGACAGAGAGAATGTGTTCTTCTCCATCCCCATCAGTGAGGGTCAAAAGCAATTTGTCCTTACATGGCAAGGATAGCAGTGCACATTTACTGTCGTGCTCCAGACCTGCATTAACTCTCCTGTTCTCTAAACAAGATACCTCACAGGGACCAGAGTCATCTTGATATTCGACAGAGCATGCTGGTCTGCTAAATTGATAACATATGCTCACTGGACGTGGTGAGCAGGGAGCAGCAAGTACCCTAGAGCCCTGATAAGATGCATGCATGCCCAGAAAGGAGGAGGCAAACTCATGAAAATTTAAGGGTCTGCATACCAATGAAATGATTAGGGACTCAGTGTCTGGGGCGTGCTGGGACAACTGCTTTAACAAGAGACAATTTGGGTCAAATATATGGTGATGGAAGGAGAACTGACTCTGGGTGGTGAACACACAATGTGATATACAGATGATGTATTATGAAATTATCCACTTGAAGCCTGTATAATTTTACTAACCAATGTCACCCCGATACATTTAATAACTAAAAAATAAAAAGGAACAATTTGTTGCTCATCTCGCATCTCCTACTATGAAGAGAGAAGTACAACATGTAATGTCTTTGAATTTGGGGCCAACGTATACCATACTTGGAAATTCTGTTTTAACTGGGTTTTTTTTTTTTTTTTTTGAGTGATTTGAAAGGCTGTGGCTTTCAAGTGGGACCCCGTGCAATGAAGAGTTCTGCAGCAGTTGGAGGCTGCAGTCCAAGCTTCCTGCCTCTAGGGACACGTGACTCAGCATACACGACGGTGCTGTAGGCATATCCCTGCACCTGGGTGGAGCATGCAGAAAGTCTCTCTAGGAGACCCTCAACAGGGACCCGCAGAGTTCTGCATCACAGGCCTGCTTTGTACAACAGGAGCTACCGGCCGTTCGAAGAACTTGAATTAGAATAGCTCACGGAAGGCTATAGGCTCCAGTCAAGGTCAAGTGCCTCGTCATGGGCTGCCAACTGACTGCCACTGGAGCTGTCCATATGGGCGAGCTAGCTAGAGCTCCCCACGTCGTAGGTTCACACAGGCACGGCAGCTGTGTGATGGAGATCGGGGGTAAGCAGGTCTGGAAGGATGAGTAAGTGACAGGAACAGGTACGGAGACTCCCAAGTTGCTGCCTACCCCTCTCCATCAACTCCCAGCATGATCTTAAGAGGATGTTCTCTGCACCCAGATGACGGACGGGGGAAGTACTGAAGCATGGCTTCCAGAAGGGTTGGCGCGGTACGTTGGTGCTACCTGAAAATGGACTTCTTTTATGCATATCCCCCCTGAGGAGTAGCCCTGAATGACAGGGGTGAGGGGGAAATCCTCGCGCAGCACCCCTGGCCTTCTGCTTTGCACGGAGAGAGGAGTGGCCTGGAGTAAAGACATACATAGATTCCTAGACATGGGAAGATGGCTTGGCTGGTTGCACAAGAGCCTGGAAGGAACAAAATGGGAAGATCAGGGACAAGTTAGTCTGGAGGAAAGGTGTGCAAATAGACCTATAAGAGTGGGCACAAAGCGTGTGGATCTTTGATGCCCACCAGAGGGCCTGTCCCATAAAGGAGGCTCTGAATGACCAGGTGGGTGGGACGCCCTGGGGATGACAGCTAGTTTTTTTCCAGCCACTTCAACACTCATGCTGGATGTGTAAACTTTCAGCAGCAGAGATAAACAAAGAACCTTTAACAAGATCCCATTCCTTGTGGGGTACCAGCTAACCACCAAGGCACTGGACCCCTTCTAATCTGGAGGGGAGAGCGGTTTGTCCTTTGCTGGAACTGACACTGCTTTAGATATGGGTTTGCTCCCCTGCTTATAGTGCTCCGCCAGCATCCATCAAAGGGCTTACAGAAGCCATCACCAAGATCTTGCCACATGCCTTGGATCAAGGACTCACCTTATAGCTGGGCAAATGGGGAGCTACAACACTGAGCACGTGACCTTGAGATCTACTGATCCTATGGTATAGTTCCAGCAGCCAGAAGCAGTTAGTCTGAGAGAATGCTGGCACATCCGCGTAAAGATTCAGCCAAGGGGGCAACTCAGGGGACACCCAGTGGAATTGGGGACCTTGTCTTCCTTCCGTTCACCCTGTGTGGGGAGGGTACCCAACGTCTGGCCAGCATATGGTGCTGTGCCCCTGAGGTTGGAATGCATGGACTCGAGAGCAGAGGCTGGAAGTAGGGGTGACACTTCTCATCGTCATGCCCCCCTGTGCATCCTGTTTCCTGCCTCTGTGCTTCTCTGAGGACTGCTGTGGGTATGTGCCTGGCACTCGTGCACCAGGATCGGGGAGTGCTAGAAAGTCAACATCTTGTGGGCGGACTCTGTCCAGAGGAGGGTGACGGCTGACAGACAAAGGTGGGCCTGCTGCCTCCCCTTCTCCAGAGGAAGTTCTAGCACGCATTTCACTCGGGACCGCCTTGGGTGCAACAGCTCGGTGACCAGCGCAACAGGAGACGCAGGACCACATCTTTGTGGGCTCCCTCTCCTTTCCGGCCCCTAGATCACACTCCTCCACAAGGGACTCGCATATAAGCCTGTGTTTCAGTGTCCACTTTCTGGGGACCCCGAGCTGAAAGAGACGGAATGTGCTCCGTGCCCCTGGGAACCAATGCCATTCCTTTAACAATATTTCTCAAGTTCTCACTATGTGCAGGGTAGTATTTCAAGGCTGGAGATAAAGCAATGAGTCCGACAGAAAAGCCCACCCCCACCCCGTGGACACTACACTCTAGAGTGGGAGGCAGATCATAACATGTAACTGACTGAATAATCATACAAGGAAATGCTGCCACGTAGGAGATTGAGAGTAGCCAGAGGAGCAGGGGGACATCTGTATGAATGGAGCTCTGAGTGAGACAGGACGGAACCAGATGACCTTCAGGGGAAAAGCATCCTGGGCAGGGGGAACAGCCAGAGACCACGTCAGGGACGTGAGTGTCACTTTCATTCCAGCCCATTCAGTGTTTAGAAATAAAAATTATTCAACTTCACATAATACTCCTGAGAAAGTGGCTTAGCAGGATTATACAACAACTTTACGTACTGGTGAGCCTGGGAGCTTCAGATCACACACGATCCTTCTTCCATTTTTCTTGCCCAGCAGACACGATCCGGGCAAAAGAACAACAAACAACAAACAAACCCATGTCTCAGAAATGGCAGATCAAAAGGTAAAAGAAAGCTACGTGCATCTCAAATCCCTTTCTTAGAAAACAAATGTGGTTGAAATCAGTGAAGTCTCTCTACTTCATTATGGTACAAAAGAAGAAACACAAGACGATGAACCCAAGCCCTTTTCTTTCCTTGGCTACTCATTAGGAAACACCATTGTGAGTTGGAGCAATCTAAGCCAGGTGTGGTGGGTACCACAGTTATCCCCAAATGACACTGTTGACGATGGAGAAAAGGACAAGAACCCACAGGAGACAGCAAAGATACACTTTTCTTCTTGGAAGTCGTGGTGCTAAGAGTGTGTTCAGATCGAATGATTACGGCTTGGGACAAGTTAAGAGGCCCGTAAGAATCAAAGGGTTGGAGGTGGGTTCCAAAGCAGGTGTTGTGGACATGACAGCAATCGCTATTGCTAGAATCGCTATGGCATTCGATTGGACCCTATAATAACACTCCGCGTTTGTGGTCTGTTTTCATCTGAGGATCTCAAAACGTAGCAAGCATTAATTAAACTTCAAAACAGTCTGAGGCAGTGGGTACAATTGGACCCATTTCTTAGCCGGGTCATGCGAGGCCCGTTAAGACAAGCCGACTTACTTAGAGCCTTTGATTCTGGCTGCTCTGTCTTCCACTCCAGCTTGCCTGGTTTGTTTTAATGTCTCCAAATCAGAGAGGGATGCGAGAATTTAAACAAACCTACTCAGAAACCAGTGACTTAACGAATTCTTGGGCAGACCCTCCACGAGTCTCTGAGACCGACTGCCCTATCATGTTCTTTCATCACAAGCAATTAACCAAGGTATTTTTTACATGCCTGCAGGAAAAGTCGTTGCATGGAAATACGGAAAAGCAGGAGGCCGGTCCCAAGGAGCCGTGCAAAAGTGCCCCTTTCCCATGGCCTGAAACGGACTCCCCCAGGCGCACAGGAGCCTCAGGTATGCTGCGAATTTCGCATCATTCTGCCAGGAGGCTATAAAATGTCTTTTCATCTTAAGTTACATAAGTATCCAGCACATAAGAAGACTGTTATTACAAAGGCAACCACACTGGGGGAAAAAAAAAATAAAAAAAGGTCTCGTTTATTCTGAATATCCGCACTAAACACGTTTGATGTCTTTTAAGGGACTCGTAAGTCCTAAGAGGGAGGGAAATGCACAAAAGTCCTTTTAAAAATGCAACCTGGCTGTAGCTAATGTTGGGTCTGGCGAGAAGTCTATTGTCCACACGGCGAGGGCCGGGGATCATAATCCATCCTATGACATTTGCATTCGCTTCACTTCTGCCCAACAGGCAGCTTATGCAAAGCAGCTCTCGGTATTCTGACGGAGGCTGGGGGCCGGAGGAGCGCCTGGATATCCATTCACTTCAAAAACTCGCGCTTGACAATGGGGAACGCTGCAGTAGATACGGGCGAGCCCTGGACATTTTCTCCCCCCTTCTGCAGGAAAACAAATGGCTAGTTTCTCTGACAGTGAGATTTATAGGTAACCGAAGGAAGTGTGCGGTGAGAGTGAATTCCCTGTTTTTAATGGTCCCGTATAATCAAGGGCCTCATTCACCGAGGTACCCCACGGCACTCCATCCTTCCACATTCTTTCCTCTTGACCGACTCTCAAAAGATCCATTTCAACGGGGAAGAAAAAAACCCAGCATCTTGGATGATGGTTGCTGATTCTGACACGTAGATATGTTGTCTACTGAGCAGATAGTAGGTCCGGCCTGGCGCTATCGGAAGATTGACCTTGGGTGAGGGAAGCCACAGCAGCCTCGCTCCTGACGGGGGTTCTCAGGGCACGCCGGCCCTGTAGGCGAGGACCCCCCAGGGAACCCAGACGGATTCGGTGCTCGGTTTCGTCTGTACTCGGCGAGGTGTGTTCAGTCAGCGACTTCCTAGGAAGCCGTCAGCCGCATGGAAAGAAATTTAAGTTTCCAGCCTCTGTCCCTAGGGCCATCTGAATAGAGCCCGTGTTTGAGACCTGGCCAGGACCCTGTTCTGCGCCGTGCCAGTTTGTGATAGCATCTGGGTTGCCAGTGAACTTGGTCTGTTGGGGAAGAGGAAGGTGGCCTGCCTTGGGGAGTCGAGGAATTCAATCCAAGCTCGCTTTTAACTCGACAAACATTGACTGAGCGTTTACTAGGTCCTGTGTGGAATGCAAAGGATGAGTAAGTTAAAACACACAATTTTTGCATGGGACAGAAATGTATGTGACTAATGGAAGGCAAGTGAGGATGATATATACATATTAAGAGAGGCACAAGAATGTTCCAGATGAATGATTCATTTTGTCTCAGAAAACCTGGGATGCTATTCCAGCTGGATTCTGAAGGATAAACGTGACGTTCATGAGAGGAGGGCTGTGTGAGCTTGCTCGGGCCGCCACTGCAAAGTCCCACAGCCTGGGGGCTTACACCACAGACACTCACTGTCTGCAGGTCCTGGAGGCTGGAAGTCCGAGATCCAGGTGTCACAGGGCTGGCTCTTTCTGAGGTCTCTGCCCGTGGCCATTTTCTCTTGGAGTCTCTGCATGGTCTTCTCTGTGTGTGCCTGTCCTAATTTCCCCTTTTTATAAGGTCCACAGTCATATGGAATTAAGACATACCCTCATGACTCATTTCACCTGAATTACCTCTTGAAAGACCCTACCTCCAAATAGTCATATTCTGAGGTTCTGGGGGTTGGAACTTCAACATATGAATATTTGGGGACACAGTTGAGCTTGTAACAAGGTAGAAGGAGGTCTTTCCACCGAGGAAGGAAGGCAGCAAAGCTAGAGATACAAAAGGGCAGGGTCTTGGGTCAAGTTTCCTGGATACAGAGCTTGAGGCAAGGGTTGGAGTCTATGTGATTTATTCAGGGATGGCTCTTAAGGGAATGGAAAAGAAGGAGGCAGGATGGAATGGAGGCCAACGCTGTGCCCTCAGACTGATCCCACAGGGAGCTCTGGATCGGACCACAGAGCTGGTCCCATCTTGAGGCTCGGGGGCCTTTTGTACCCCTGGGGGTCAGTCGGACATGGGCTGTGGCTCTCCAAGGCAGGGTGGCTGCAGTGTGACGTTCCCGACCAGGGACTCTCGTGAAGCTTTCTGGACAAGGCAGTGGCTGTGAGCCTGTCCCTAGCAGCCTACATCGGGTGTCTAGAGTGGCCAAGTCAATAAGGGGATTGAGAGGGTCCCCACAGCTTCCCAGAGGCACAGTGAGCTTGGGGGAGAGAGGGTAGCTGCTCTGGTGGTTTGACCCTAGGGGCCTGAAGTGGCAGAGTGGGGGGCAGGCAGAGCTTCTGGAAAGTGGTTGATCTGGAGAGACTCGAACGCCAAGCCAGCAATCCCGACTTGAGCTATAAGAGGGGAGTTTCCGAATGACCTGTGTTGTCTGGTCCTGCGTCTGCTGCCCTTGCCATGAACACATGGGTTAGCCCACACCAGCCAAGGAGGGAACAGGAAGCATCCGGTCCCCACTCCAGGGCTTCCCTTGGCCAGGCTGGCCTGCGAAACCCAGGGGCGCCAGTGCTCGGCTTCCACGGCCTCGCTGCCCTGCTGCCCCTGCCCAGCGGGCTGGCACGTGACAGGGACCCCGTAAGAGGGGTTAACAGGAAACACGTGTGGACCAGCCGTGGACCAGCCTCTGTATCCAAAGAGCCGCTTCCACCCCCACTCTCTGGGCTTTTATCAAAAAGAGGTGATTTAAATCTGATGAATAAATCAAGTGGATTGAATAAATAAACGGATCCATGCATCTCTGCAGACAGGCGAGCCTGCCCACCAGCCAAGGCGGGGAGAGGACGGGCTGGGCCTGGGGGAGGAGGGTGATCTCTGAGCCAAAGCCCGTTCAGGCTCCCGCTTCCTGAGAGAGACAAGGGAGGGACGTTCTGGGTATTCGGGGAGAGAAAGAGTGACACGTATCAGTTGGGTTTGTCTCCTTCCCTAGGTGGTGGTCCTGTCTACACCCGCACGGTCGGCTCCAGCCATTGTTGGTTTGAGTGCAGGCTTCGCAGTTCCCTTACCCTCATTACTGCATGCTGGAAAATGATAGTGCACTCCAATCTCCCAAGCACGGATGAGTCTCTCCAGATCTGAGCTTGGCACTGTCCGCATGTCAGGAAACACCCGTGCCCACGTCGCCATTGTTTAATGCTTCACGAGACGTACGCACAGGTTAGGAGCCCTGCACTCCTTCCCACCCTGGACACTGGCCGGCGCAGCTCTTTAGGGCACCAGAGGCGAGTTGGTGAAGGGAGGAAACTAGAAGCATCCACTCCTCATCCCACTGAACCCTCGCAGAGCTTTGAAGGTGGAGGGTGTGTGTGGGTGGGGGTGCTGCCCCAGGCCCAGTGCTGCCCCGATTTTGATTCTATTTTGTGATGGAGAAAGATCCCGGAAAAGCCCCCGTGCACCCACTCAGTGGGCAGCTTCGGGAAGTTTTCATGTTCTGCTCATATCAGACAGTTCCTTAGAAAACAGAGCAGGATGGTATAGAAAGGGACAATATCCTCCACAGGGGTGGACGCCCTGATGTTATAGAGAAGAGTTCTCTTGAGAAACTGCTTATTCAATTCCTTATACAAATAGCTTTTCCTTTCGCCCTGCCCCCATGACCCTGACAACCAGAAGGATGGCCAGTGTGTCTGTAGATCTAAGGCAGAGCTCGGCTCCACGTGCAACCTGGGGGGGGGGGGCGGGGGCAAGTGCTTGGTGGCCACGTCGTCCCCTGAGGGACGGCTGAACGGCAAAAATCCCGGTCTCTTCATTTTATAAAAATATGAGGCTCATGTTTGAAACCAAAGGACGTAAGGACAAACAAAGGAGGAAATGGAGAAATGCTAATTTAACTCGAGCTGACTATTTTTTTCGCTGACTTTGAGGCACGACAGAAGTCTGGAAAAGATAAAGCGACAGGTTGAAATGTATAGATAGAGCTTACTTTTCGTTTGCATCAAAGCAAACCAAACATTGAGAAGGTCTATATGCAGAGCTAACATACTCAATTGGTCCTTTTTTCCCCCCTGACCGACTGCTGGGGAACGTGGATGCCTCGGCCTCTTAAATAACGCTCGGAACAGCGGGCCAATTGTGCAGGAAGGCCAGGGCTGCCCCAGGTAGCCGATAACTTCCTGTGTTGAAATGATGACTTGGAGATTTCATCATGATATCCCTGCACACCAGGAAATATCATCTTACAGACCTGCCATTTCTTAAAGTAATCGGTGAGAATGCCATTAAAGTCGGTGTCTTAATTAAGCTAAGCATCAGCCAAGGAATTGCAGGCATCCGAAGGCTTAGTGTCCTGTGGGATCTGGTTTCACAGGACAGAGGTATGTGGAGGGCTGGGAACTCCAAGGGAGAGGCCCGCGGCCGCTAATAGCCTGGGCATGGCGGCCGCCCAAGAACACCCTAGAGGCTTCTCAGATACTGCAGGCTGTGCAGGTGAGGGGAGCCTGCAATCTTGGCACCTCCCGCCCCTTTCCTCCATCTCACTGCGTTCATGCGCTGCCCCTGTACACTGCACAGAGGGGCACGGACCCAGGCTGCAGAATGGGTGCTTCGGAGGAGGTAGCTCGGACTCACCAGCTTCCTCTGTCACGGAACCTACAGTTGAGGGAAACTGAGGCCAGGCAGGGGCAGCCAGAGCCCCGTATACCTAAGGAGTGACGTGTCAGGGATCGGAGGCAGCTCTGCCTCCCACTTACTCGGGGTTCCCCTGCCACTATGTCAAGATGCCAGGAGCACCTGGGGGTTCCACCTGGAACAGGCCTGGCCTCTGCCTCCAGCTTTGGGACATTCATTGAACTGCCCTGTTCTCAGTTGTCAACTCTGGGAAATGGGATTCCTTCTTAGGTGGAACAAGCCAGCATGTGGGTACAAATGGCTATAACAAATAATGTTGGTTGTCATGCAGGGTGTCATGCAGGGTCTCAGCTCCCGCTCCCCGCACCAGAACGCAGGATACAGTGGGGCCAAAAAGGAACTCCCACGGAGCCATAGATAGGGGAGTCATACCACTATAGTCTCGCTGGCGGCTGGGTTGGAGACACAGGAAGCAGGAGCCACACGATCCGCAACCTGCCGTCCACTTCTCTGCCAACCGACCCCACTTGCTACCTGCAATCCGCGCTTGCTGGCTTAGCTACGGCAGTTATTTCAGTGGCTAATGGCTAACTGGTCACAGCTGACGGCCATCTACTACCCGAGCCAGCACCTTTCCACGTGAGGCTGAGAGCCTGGACACTGCTCTCTGGGACTCTGTCCCCACACTGGTGTATCAGGAATAGCGCAAAGCCAGGGGTCTGAGACTGGGTCCTGGGCCTGGCCCCACAGCACCCCAGTTGTCCACATGGTGAGATAGAGAGAGTGTGAGGGTCACGAGATAAGGAGAGGAAAGCTTTCCGACCGCCTGAATCCTTGTATACATGTAAAAGATGATTATTGTTATTAAAACAGGACGTCTAAGTCTCCAGGGCTGCCAGAATGAAATACCAAAGACTGCGTGCTTTAAACAACAGAAATGTTTTTTCTGGAGGCTGGCAAGATCAAGAGACAGGGAGAGAGACCTCTCTTCTCATAAGGTCAGTCCTGTTGGGTTAGGTCCCGCCCTTTTGACCTAAGGTAACCTTAACCATTTCCCTAAAGCCCCCGGCTCCAAATACAGTCACACGGGGGTTAGGGCTTCACCACATGAGTTTGGGGACACAATCCAGTCCAGCCCAGAGTCGTTACGCATTCTGGGAGTGATGTAAGAACCAGATCGGGTTCCCCTAGTGCTTGAGGTAAAGTGCAGAAGGGCTGTCGGCACACAGACCACGTCTCCGCATCCTGGGCTCCTCCTGAGTGTCTTTCCTCACCTCTTGTGAGAAGGGCAGCTCAGGTGTGCTCACACACAGGTGACACAGGAGGCTGCAGCCCTGGGACGCTGAGATCTGCCTGTCACACATGTCCTGGCCTCGTGGGCTGTCACCGTCAGGCTGCTCACAACCCACATAGACGGGACAAGAAGCAATGCCAGCTCACTGGGTCCTCGCAGCGTACCCCAGGTGCGGACGCCACCTGCGTCCGCGCTGTTTTACAGACAGTGACAGGGAGGCTCAGAAACTGAGTTAGAGCAGCGGGGGACCAATATCCCTCAGGTCCCGGTTTGTCCTTTTTCACCTACACAGATAGACAAGGGGCCACTTTCACCGTATCCCTGGCTTTGGGGCAGTCCCTCCAGGGAATCGGCTTCTAGATTCTTCTTCAACTCTTTTCCACTCTAACATTGCACTTCCTAAGACTGCCATAAAAAATAACCCTACACTGGGTGACTTCATGACAGAAACATATTCTCTCACCATTCTGGAGGCCAGAAGTGCGAGACCAACATCCTTACCAATGGCAAGGTGTGGGCGGGGCTGCTCTCCTTACAGAGGCTCTAAGAGCCCCTTCCTGCCTCTTCCAGATGCCGGCATTCCTTGGCTCGGGGCTGCATCAGTCCAATCTCTGCTTCTGGGGTCACATCACCTCCTCCTCATCCGTGTGTGTCTCCTCTCCCTCTTAAAAGGACACTTGTGGGTGCATTGAAGACCTGAGTAATCCAGAAGGATCTTCCCACAAAGATCCTCAATGTAATCATATCTGCAGAGTCCCGTTTTCCTTAGAAGGTAACATTGAGAGGTTCCAGAGGGTAGGACCTGGTATCTCGGTGGCTGTCACTCAGCCTACCGCCCTGCCCAGAGTGGCTTCCTTTCGAGAAGACATGCTGCAGGCAGAGATGCAGGGCTAGGGGCATTCCTGCCTCGGCCTGTTCCCAAGCTTCTTTCCTCTGCTGTCCCCCGGTTGCTCATTCTACCCGGGCATTGTCATGTGCAAGGATAAGCCTTCACGAAGACCACACCTCCTTCGCTGCTGGTATTTCAAGGGCTTCTCCTGCTGGCCAGCCTCACCACGTTTGAGCAGCCCTGGGCCAGACAGCATGGAGAGTTTTTTTGGTGGTGCTTTCTTTTTTTTTGACACACGTAATTTTATTAAAAACTTTTTTAAATTTATTTTTTTCAATTGCAGCTGACATGTAACAAACATTATGTTAGTTTCAGGTGTACAGCATAGTGATTAGACATTTATATAACTTACAGAGTGATCTCCCCAATAAGTCTTGTACCCTCTGATGCTGTGCATAGTTCTTACAATATTGTTGACTATATTCCTTATGCTGTGTTTTACACGCCCCCTTACCATTTTCATAACTGGCAACTTGCGCTTCTTAATCCCGTCTCCTTCTTTATCCAGCCCTCCAACCCCGCTCCCATCTGGTTGGTGACCATCAATTTGTTCTCTGTATCTTCTATTTTGTTTGCTCATTTTATTTTTCAGATTCCACATGTAAGTGAAATCATGTGGTATTTGTCTTTCTCTGTCTGATTTATTTCACTGAACATAATCCCCGTGGGCCCATCCATGTTGTCACAAATGACATGATTTCATTCTTTTTTATGGCTGAGGAATGTTCCATTGTATATACGTACCACTTCTTCTTTATCCGT
Organism: Rhinolophus ferrumequinum; assembly: GCF_004115265.2. Classification (NCBI taxonomy): domain Eukaryota; kingdom Metazoa; phylum Chordata; class Mammalia; order Chiroptera; family Rhinolophidae; genus Rhinolophus; species Rhinolophus ferrumequinum. The sequence goes on from NC_046294.1 coordinate 3,541,705, forward strand.
TTATTTACTGATGGACACTTAGGTTGCTTCCATATCTTGGCGATTGTAAATAATGCTGCAATGAACATAAGGGTCCAGGCAGAGTTTCTTAAATTAGGATCCTGATAGTGTCTGAAAAATGTGGGAGGGGCGTGCATTTAGAGGGAAGGGGCCCCCAGGCAGCAGGGAAATGCAAGGGCCAACTACGCTGAGGTCCCTGCCTTTGGAGGTTATAATCCAGATGAGGGGACCCCGTGCACACGGTGTGGTTAAGAAGCAATATCAGGCCAGTTGAGCCTCTCCAGGACGAGAGTGGTGGACGTGGACACGGGCCCCCCAAAGTCCCCTGCCTGTGCGACACAGTCAATCTCAAGTGACAAGAGGGAAATCGTTTGGCCAAATCTAGCACTTTCCTCAATTTTGAGCCTTCGGATGAAAGAACTGGAGTTAGGGGCGGGTCATGGAGATTGTGTCTGAATTCATTTACAGCTGCCAGAACAGCGATTCAAAGCAAAAATGGTTCAATGGGTCTCTAAAAAGAACACCTAAATCCCCTTAGACAGCATTTTGATGATTTCAGTACAAATAAATCTGGAACGTAAGGATTAAATGTCTCTCAAAATACTGGAGCATCTACAATGGTACAAAGACGGGAAGGGACCGTGAAGAACCCGGGTGGAATTTTCACGGGAAGCTGTGGCTGGTTAAAGCACCCCGAGATCAGGTGGTTCTGCTTCCCAGTGTTTAGGGGAACAAGACAGTGGCCCAAAGGGGTGTGTTTCTTGCCTTTCCTTCTGCTCACGGATGGGAATCACATCAGTCGTCGGGGCCAGTGCTGGCCCCTGCACAGGAAGCCCCGCGCCTCTGCAGCCCTCCCCTGACCCCTTCACTGTGTTCTTCCTTAGCGAGCCAGCAGCCGGCTCCTTGCTCTGAGACACTCGGGATCCCTGAGGGGGGAAGGTTGCTTGGGGACATGTCAGCGCAGACAGAGGGTGTTCGGGAGGGTGCTGGGCCATCAAAGTTAGGGCACCAACGGGGCTGTGAGTGGCTGATGAAGTCAGCCGGTCAAGTGGCCAAAAGGGAGCCCAAACAATTTCCAGGTGTCAAGGTTCTGTGAAGGCAGGAGGTGTAGGAGTTGGGAGGGAAGAGTCCAGAATGAAGGGGCAAGGAGAAGGGGCAGGAGCTGGGCAGAGGCCAGGGCAGGGCCCGCAGCAGCTTCCTGTGGGCCTGCAGGGGGAGACTTACGGGAAAGCCTGCTGGGTTTAGTAAGCAAGATACTCCCCAGCAGCAAGTTACTCCTGGTCACCAAGATACCTCTGTATTCATTTCCTGTGTCCACCATAACAAAGCCCCACAGACGGGCAGCTGACACAACAGGCACTCGCTGTCCCCAGTCCTGGAGGCTGGAGCCTGAGAGCCAGGTGTCGGCAGGGCTGGTTCTCTGAGGCCTCTCTCCTCGGCGTGTAGACGGCCCTCTCCTCCCTGTGTCCCCACACGGTGGTCCCTCTGTGTGTTTCTGTGTCCTCATCTCTTTTTCTTATAAGGACCCCAGTCACAGTGGATGAGGGCCCACCCTAGTGACCTCCTTTTACCTCGGTACCTCTTTTAGAGACCCTTTCTCTAAATACAATCACATACTGAGTCACTGCGGACGAGGACCTCAAAATAGAATAATATTTTTTGAGGCGGGGGACACAGTTCAGCCCATAACACTTCCCACCGGTGTAATTTGATGAGGTCCCCTCAAGTGACCTCTAATGATTCTTCTAGTTCTAAAATTCCAAGAGCCTGTCACAATCTAATGACAATCTTTTAGTTAAAAATGTATCTCATAAAGGAAATTAAATTCTAATTTGATTGTATCAGGAGGTGGGGGGAGATAACTCTAAGTGAACTTTACCCTTCTCTATCAGAAGAAGAGATGAGGTCTGAATGTGCAAAGCAAACGTGGCGGCGTCTTTCCAGTCATTACTTCATGAGATGTTTGCATGCATGACGTCCCCTCATTTTCTCTTCTCTCTTCCTAACGCACTTCTAATTCTCCACTGCCAAAATCCATACCATTTCTAGAAAGTTGGGTAACCACATCCAAGACTTCATAAGTTGTAACTTGTAAAATTTTACCCCCACCCCCCCAATTAGTCTTGCCTTTTGATTTTTCTTAGAGGGTTTTTTTTTAAATTTTTATATAGTTGAAATTTTATTTTTTTGCTCCCTTTATATTTTCAGCCACAACGAAAAGGCCTTCCCTATTGAAGGGTTATAAAAGAATCCTTCATGTTTTCTTCTATCACTTTTATGACTTCTTTTTCTTTTCTGATTTGAATCTGTGATTCAGTTCGAGTTCATCCTGGCATATGCAACGAGCTGCCCACTTGTCTCCTGCCCCACTTGTTGGCCATTTTCTCTCCATTGATTGACACGTCTTCTCCTTCCTGCACTAAACACCCGTATGTGTTCTGAGTCTATCTGGACCTTCTCTGCTGTGTCTTTGTCTATCTCTGGCCCCACACTGTTAATGATTGATGCTTTATAATATGTTTTAATATCCTTCAGGATAATCCCTGTCTTTGTTTCTCTTCTTTTTCGGGATTTCCCTGGCTATCTTATTTATTATTCCATATGAATTTTAGCATTGCCTTGTCTAGTCAAAGAAAAAAAAGGCTGTCTGTATTTTTTGTTGTTGTTGGGGAGTATTGGGGAACAGTGTGTTTTTCCAGGGCCCATCAGCTCCAAGTCATTGTCCTTCAATCTAGTTGTGGAGGGCGTAGCTCAGCTCCAAGTCTATTTGCCGTTTTCAATCTTAGTTGCAGGGGGCGCAGCCCACCATCCCAGGTGGGAATTGAACCGGCAACCCTGTTGTTGAGAGCTCGCACTCTAACCAACTGAGCCACCCGGCCGCCCCTGTTTGTTTTTTTTGTTCGCATCAAGTTAACTTTATACATTAACTTAGAAAGAACTGATCTGTAGAGCTTGACTTGTCTTTCCAGTTGTCTTCCTTTCTGTTTTTCAATAGTCTTCAAAGTTTTTTCTTCCATATAGGTCTTTAAAAATTCTTGTTATACGTATTCCTAGTATTTTATCTTTAAAACAAAAAATGAACTGAGACTCAGGTTTTTTAGTTTCTGTGCCTGTGTGTGAGCATGTGTGTTTGTGCATGTGTGTGCGTGTGTGTCTTTGTGTGTGTGTAAAAACTATTGATGTTTTAACATATCATCCCTTGATCATTTTTTTTATTGCTTATAATAGCTTTTCAATGGATTCTTTGGGGTTTTCTAGGAATAAAAGCACATCATCCAACAATAACAAAATTTTATTTTCTTCTTTTCCATTTTTATACTTCTAATTTCTTTATCATTTCTAATTGTATTTGCTAGTAATTCTGGAACAATTAAATAACAATGGCCATAATGCTTGCTGTGGTATCTTTTGTGTTTTTCCTGTTAAGCACGAGGAGGGCTGAGATGGATATATTTTGTCTTATTAGGGAGGTTTCCATCTGTTCTTATTGTATTGTTGTTTTATCAGGAACTTTGTCAAATGCTTTTCCAACTATCGAAGCTCTCATTTGACTTCCTCCCTCCAGGTCAATTAGTATGACTAATTACATGAACACATTTCCTAGTATTGTACCAGGCTTGGTCTTAATGTAGTATTCTGTTCATGTGCTTCTGACTTCTGTTTGTTTATATTTCTGCTTGGATTTTCCCCTTGATATTCATAAGAGGTCTAGTTTTGGTATCAATGTTACGTTTGCTTTATAAAAATAATTGGGAGGTTTTCTTTCTTGTTCTCTGCTCGACAGTTTTTAACAGCACGAGAGTGGGAGATTTAGGAGTGTTTACCTGTGAAAACCGCTGGGCTTGGTAGTTTTTGGGGGTAGGGACAATTTTTAAAATTTGCTTTTAAAAAGGATTCCATAACTACTATCTTTGTATACCTTTGTACACTTACTTTTTAGGTTAGATTAATTCCTACATGTGGAATTGCTATCAAAGAGTATCCAGTTAACATTTGCCCAGTAGGTCCAGAGGGTCCCCACCCTTCCTATGCCCCCTCCCATGAAGCCTGGACCAATTTATGCTCCCACCAACAATGAGTGACACGGGGTTGTGCTAATCTCTTTTGTCTTTGCCAATCTGATAGACGAAACAAAAATAAAAGCCCTCCTATTATTTCAATTTTCATTGTTTTAACTAATAGTGAGGCCGAGCATCTTTTCATGTTTGCACAGGTAATTGGATTTATTTTTCTGTGAATTGCCTGCTCATGCCTTTTCTGCATTTTCCCAATAGGCTTTCCCTCTTTTTTGCATTGATTTTTAAGAGCTCTTTATATATTAGGGATCCTTAACCATCTCATGGGGTATGCTAGCCTAAGCCAGTCAGGAGTCTACTTGGTGAATGGACTTTGTTATAAAAATTACATAGTGGCTCTATGGTATCTAAGATCATTCTATTGGGCAGCGGCCAAAGTGTGGGTGATTCAGCCTTGGGTCATGCAGAGAACTTGGACTTGTCTATTAAACACCCAAAAACTAATTTGAGGAACTTGACTCAATTCTTCTATGTTCAGTTCCAACAAGCTCTTACAGCACTGGGAAAAAAACCACCAAGAAAGCCCACACACACCAGCAGCTAGAGAATTCCCTCTGATAAGAAACATACCGTAGAGTCATCACCAAAACTCATTTCCTGAGTAGTCAAAGGAAGCATGGGTCTGTCCCTGGGTGTTTATCTAAAAAGGGAGAGGATCCATTTGCAGGTTGTAAAAGTCAAATTCCAGGCAGATTTTCTATCAGGTTGTATTTACAGATGCTCTGTCATTTTCTGAAGGAAAACACAAACGCACAATTAAGATGTAAAAGAAGTTCCAGGATGTTCCCTGCTGGTTCTCAGCCCAGGGTGTGGCCAGCTCCTGCCTGATAATCGGGAGGAGAGGGGTGGAGGGTGAACCATCTCATGTGGGATCTGCCATGAACAGTTTGGCATGCTTTGCAAACAGCTTGAAAAACAATGCAAACCATTGAGCTGCCACAGTTTCAGACCCTTCTCTTTGGAAGCTAAGTCTTTTGCCCCAAATTCCAGCCCCTGCCCACGTGTGCCAGCGGGAAGGAACATAACGACAGGTCAAAAGTGTGGATGAAAAAGGGGCACTGTCATAAATCTGACTGAATGTAACCTCACAAGGTGATCTGACCCTAAATTCCTAACTGGGCAGGTCACCCTGGGTAGTCAGCCCCAGGCATATAAAAGGTTTATCTCTACCTTAAGCAGCTCTCGTTGTTTCTGTGCATCTAGCTTAACACACCTTTGAAATGCCTCTTTTCCAGACCCTTGGAAGCGTAACTACCCTCAAGAGGGCACATAACCTTATTAACTATCCTGTAACCCGATCCCCGCCTGCCTTTTTCCCACTCTCATGTCATCTTCCTCATGTTCCCCCCTAATTCCAAATGTATAAAAGAAGCTGCAAAACTGTTATTTTTTTCCGGAGCATTTGAGATCTTACTCCCCAGCTCATGTCGTCAGTTTAGCTCAAATAAACTCTTATAAAAGTTCTTTGCAGGTTTGGACATTGTGACGTTGGCAAAAGGATGACTGAGAAACGTCAGGGAACATGATGGGAGAACGTGTCTCTGCCCCCAACACAGGCATTCCTTATCCTTCAGGCATTGACCCCTGTCACGCACTGTCTGTGGCTCAGGGGAGACAAAGGTGTGGAGGAAAACAAGACAACAAGATACAAACCTCATCGTCTGTTATAGGCTTCTCTGCAGTGATTCGCGCTACAAACTCCCATCCAGTCTGAAGAGCAGGGCAGGTGTTCTGGGCTCCCCAGTTTTGACGAGGGAAGTAGGTGGAGAGATCAGGTAACCTTCCCAGGGCCACGTGTCCGGGAGGTCTGAGCCCACACCCGTTTTCTGTGCCACATCACTTCCCAGGACAACCAGTCCATGGGCACGCCCTCCAAGTCTCAGTGCGGTGACACTGAGGAGAGCATGAAGCGATGGCTTAGGGTCCTGCCATGATGGGGACAGACACTGAGGGCACCCGAGACAACTGACTGAACCTGCCGGGGCGGGGGGCATCCAGGAAGACAGCTGCTCCTGAAGGATGGGCTGGATTTTGCCAGCAAGAGGAGGAGGGTGGAAGGAGGGGTGGGCCTTGCAGGTGGACGGGCCAGGCTGCGGGGAGGGCAGAGTGACAGAAGGACGCATTATCCAGGGCCAGCGAGGAGGGCCAGTGGGTATAAAGAAGCGGACAGAAATATCTCGGAGGTCCTCCAGCAGCCCTGAGGTTTCATGACTATAAAGATGAACATCCAAACAGTCAGGCGGCTGTAAGTCCAGGAGAGAGTGATTTGAAGGAGCTGTGGGCACCCTTTCCTTCACTGGCAGGGAGGAGGAGCCCAGGCAGGCTAAGTGCGGCCAGGTCTACTCTCAGTTACAGATGGCTAGCCCAACACCCCATCCCCGAGAGGTCCAGGGATCAGGTGGGGTTTGGTTCAGTGCTGAGAGCCAGTGTGTATACAATGCTTGTGGAGGACCCTGGGAGCTGGGTGGGAGTTGTCTGATCTGGTTCCAAGCTGCTTTAGGTGGTGGCCATTCTAGTGAAGACCCCTGAATGACCCATTAAGGACAGGACTTTGCTCTGAATGCCCAGCCTCCTTTCCCGTTGCTTTTCCCCTTTTTCTATTTGAAATCCTCACGCCATTCGTGATGTGTCTGGAGGTAGACATTACGTATGACCTTCCCTCGGCTTCTCCCTCGGCCCCTCTAGGAGTTAAGAGTACCATGGCGGTGCAGGGCACTCAGTGCCTGGGCTGGCCCCTGCTTTCTTTCCCGTTGGAACTGAGCTCGTTTTTCAGCAGAGGTCCCATTCTTCAAAGGAATAATGTACTCCAGGCCTTTTGATGTCCAGAGTTCTCCTCACTTCCCAGATGACAAAGGCAGTGAGTACACAGCACTCCTAAGGAGGGCACGGGCTTTCACGGGGGACACTCCCGGTGCATCAGACCCCTCTTGGCTCAGAGAGGGCACAGTGACAGGCTCTAAGTGAAAAGAGGTGGCAACTATCTAGCGTTGTGATCCATGAAGGCAGTGGGTCCTGCAAGAAGGCAGACCCTCCCCTGGGCCTGAAATGACCCCATGGGCATATGACAGTGAAAGGCAAGGGGACCAAAGAGAGGACAGAACTGACAAAGGTGCCCCTCCCAGCCCAAAGCCCCACTGTGCATGCAGGAAGGACATGGGGGTTCTTTTGTGGAGCAGTGTCTCTAGCTTCCTCAGGCTTTATGTGGGACCCCCAAAGAGCTCCAAATGACATAACTAGAGCCAAGCGAACGTACCATCCAGATGACCCAATCAGAAAAGAAACGTCTGGAGGTTTTGGGAAACTGGAGCCAAAGGAGAGAAAAAAATCCAAACAAAACAGATCAAAACACAGAATTGCCACATGACCCAGCAATTCCACTCCTAAGTATGTGCCCAAAAGAAGTGAACACAGGTGTTCACGCAAAAACTTGTTTATGCGTGTTCATCGCACTGTTGTTCACAACGGTTGAAAGGGGGAAACTGCCCAGGTGGCCATCACCGGATGAAGGGAGAAGCAAAATGTGCACCTCCAGACAACAGAATACCACTCAGCCATAAAAATGAACGACGCACTGACGCACGCACTGAGGATGAAACTTGAGGACATTCTGCTACTTGAAAGAAGCCAGAACCAGAAGACCCCATCTGTGTGATTCCATTTATATGCAACGTCCAGAACAGGCAAATGCATAGAGACAGGAAGTACATTAGTGGTTGCCAGGGGCTGGGGAAGGGGGAACGGGGTTTGACTACTAATGGATCCAGGTTTTACTGGGGAGAGTGATGAAAATGTTTTGGAACTAGACAGAGGTGATGAGTTGTTCACTGTAAAATGGTGCATTTTATGTGAACTTCACCTGAATGAAAACAAAGGAAAGAAAACAAGCAAAAAATAGAGTCAAGACCTAAGAAATGTGAGAGGAACTATGAGAGGTTCACAGGCTTTTTACTGCAGTTTTGGGGTGCATGACGGATGATCCCTAAGAACAGGGACAAGTAGCGGTGTGAGCCCTATTGAGCTGGACTGTGTTTTAAGGGAAACTAAGGAGCCTGTCTGGCCCATCTCAGCTGCAGGCTCGAAGGTCCCTTCCATCCCCAACCCTGGGCTCTTTCTCTAGGGAATGACTGTGGGTGACAAAAGGCGGGCTCGGGCAGTAAGTTCCCTTCATCTCTCTTTTGTGTGTCTGCCTGGCCCTCCAAAAAAGCCTGCAGCCACTTCCTGCTCAGGTTAATAATTTTTGACCAGACATATCCACAGATTTAAAAACGAACCTTTAGATATGCTAATTGGATGCCTACTGACGCCAGCAGACATTCAAATACTTCATTACAGCAGGCGAGAGCTGAGTCTTCTTTTGTCCAATTTTTCATATAAACGGGCACATTTCCCATTCCTCCCCCTTGCTCCTCGAATAGTAGATTTTTCTTCTCAGTGATCCAAGCTGATCTGAGAGGGAGGAGAGAGACCCCAGAGCCGTGTCACCTCCAGGATGTAGGTGATGGATGAGGCACAGATGACGTTATTTTTTCAGGTTTGTGTCCTTTTCTCTGGCACCACACCTCACTTCAGAAAATCTTTTTTCTTATGTGATTTGTAGATAAAAAACATCCCCAAACTTACATAATATGACCGACAGACAGACTTCATAGTGGACGGGGCCGCGGGGAGGGTGAAGCAGAAAGAAAAGTAGAGAGAAAGCGGAAAAGAGAATGGAGGGAGAAAAAAACCTTTGTTTTTGTCTGGGCTGTCATTTGACAAAGACAGAAAGATGCCCAAGTGGCCTTAGCGTCTTGGGATTTGAGAAAAAGTGTATTATTTCTAAAACACAGCCAGCAAGGAGAAAGTGAGGGGCTTGCGTGGAAACCCACAAGAGAAAATGAGGAAGCGCAAGATAAAATTGATGAAACCAATGTTTGGGTGTCTCTGGACCGGTCAAACCTCACACCGACCTGGACGACCCCACAGAAGACAAGTAGTTAAAAGAACTCAGAGACCAACACGTCATTATGTCACTAGTTTGCTCTCCAGAATTCCCAAGGAATGACAAGTTACAAGGGAACCAAGCAAACGAAATAGCTACAACTGTACCAGTTATCGTAATAAACTTTCTCTCTCCATTATACATAAGAAGAGCTGCCATTTATTTAACACTTGCTTTATGCCACTCGCTCTCCTAAGCATGTTCCATGCATTAACTAATAATTTACTTTGATCCGCAACCCTACGAGTTGGGTCCTTGCATCGTCTACATTTTACAGATGGGGAAACTGAGGTACAGTGGGTTTAAGGAACTTTCCTAAAGTGACAGGGGGACAGCGGTGGAGCTGTGGTAAATGTGCAAATCAGTGAAAACTATTATATTATGTAACAATTTCCAAATAAAGCCCTGAATAAACGCCTTCTAATACATGGCACCAGCAGTGAGAGCTAACATGTGATGGACCTGCTACCTTACCTCGTTTAATTCAGTCAGAGCCTAAGCACACCGAGGAAGGTGGGAAATGAAACCCCTGATACAGAGGAAGGAATGTAGGTCTTGGTGCAGATGGACCCGGGATACAGTCTCCGCTCTTACACTTGTGGTCCTGCCACGTGGGAATCAGCAAGGAGGCTCCGGCAGGCGCTCACTGAGCCCACAGACCTTGCTCTGCACCTCCAGGCTGGGGAAGTGGACCCTGACACGGACAGACATACCAGGATCTGGTGACATTCCCAGGAGCCAGGCAGGAAGGCTGAGTGGCCCTGGACCGTTAGACACACGCACCTTGTTCAGAAGCTCCTGGAATCCCCAAATTCTAGGCCCTGAAAATGCCTTGCACGCCCTTTCTTCACTCCAGGAAGCGAATAGAGGATTTAGGAGAGAAAACAGAGCCTTTACTCATGTTCATGCTTGTCACCTGTCTTTACTATGTTCCTCAATCATATTGAACAGTCTGCCATTCAGTCCCAAGAAGGTAAATGGCCACTGCAATGCTCTTGACCGCCGAGTGTGTGGCCACACCTGGAGGCCCTTCCCAGGCAGGGCAGGGGTCCAGAGCTCCCTCACATACCACCTTCTGTGTTCCCATTTGGAGATATTATACCAGCATGAAAGGAGGTTTTTAAGAAGAAACCACAGGCTCTCCTGATACCATCATCCGCTCGACACAATTTTGTTTTCACCTATTATCTCTTCGTCAGTTCCTTTCAACTCTGTGCTGGGCTTGGTGATGCAGGCTGGGGCTTCCAGGAGGAATAAAACGCATTCCCTATTTTGGGGTGACGGCTTGGTCCAGAGTAGGGGACACACAAATGAAGAGATCACAGAGGGCTCCTCCAGGAGTTAGGCTTTGTGGGACTTGGTCCAACCTGGAGGTTTAAGAAGATATCGTGGTAGAAATGACATTTTGTGTTCAGGCTTCAAGAATGGGGAAGACTTTGCCAAGTGAGAAAGCTGGAAAGGCATTTCAGACAAAGGGAACAGCATGAACAAAATATGGAGGTATTGAAAGAGCATTACAATCCAGGTGTCACACATTCACATAGAATGAGAGAAGCAGAACAGGTGAGGACTCAGCCAGCAAGATAGCGTGAGGCGCCTTCTGAGGGGCAGCTTCAGTGCAGCTCCTGTCACTGTTGGTCACGTGGGAATTTGGTCCAGTGTTCGTCAGTATTTACATTTTTAAGAAAAACTAGAAATCTGGACGTTTATGTGAAACCTCCGGACTTTTAGACGTTGGCCAACAATTAGAATTAAGCATAAAATGTAGGCCAACCAAAACATGGCTTCAGGTGGAACTTACAATTTGGGCAGCCTTACATCCTGGATCTTGTCTTTGCGTTTAGAATTGTAATTACAGTCTAGGTGCAGTTTTTTTCCCTCCCACTTCACATGTCATAAATATTTTCCATGTTTATGTAATCCTTTAAAAGCTATTTGCAGTGATTACATAATGTTTTGGACGTGTCATGATTTGCTTCCTCTTTCCCTCCTGTTAGAAATCAAAGTTTCGGGGAGGAGTCTGAGACGCATTCCCGCCCTGGTTTCACTTCCTTTCCTTCAGGTGGGCAATGCAGAAGAGGAGCCACAGAGAAGCATCGGATTCACCTTACCCAGCCCCTCCTGAGAGCCTCAGAGATCTCAGGATTTCAGCACAGGAAGTGACCTCAGGGATATCTGTTCCCATCCTCTTGTTTTTTAGGTGAAAAAGCTTAGCCCTTGTCCTAGGTCCCAGGGCAAGTATATAATGATCCCTTTCAGGTGAAAATGATCAAACTTCACTGAAGTACATGAAGAAGAGTTAAAGCATCATTTGTTTTTGCATTGGAACTGCACTGAATCTATATACAATTTTGGGGAGAACCGACACCTTTATGATGTTGAGTCTTATCCAAAAACATGCTACGTGATGATACATTTTTTGTTAGATTTACTCCTAGGTTATCTATATTTATGTATACATCATTTTGTTTCTTTGTTTTTGTTGCTATTGCAAATGGCGTCTTTTAAAAACTTGTGCTTTCTAACTAACTGTGGCTGCTTTAGAGAAATGCAGTTCAATTTTGTATATTGGTTTTGTATCCACTCATCTAATTTCATTCTTTTCTTAGTAATTTTTTTGGGTTTTCTATGTAGACATATATGTTCACCTGCAACTAAGAATATTCACTCCACCTTTCTTCTTTTACATTTCTTTTTCATGTCTTATTGCATAGGTCAGGACCTTGCGTTTGATGTTTTATAGAAATGTTTGATACTTGATTTTAAAAGGAATTCTTTCAGATTCTCTTCATTCGGTAGGATTATTATATTGTAGGTATTTTTGGTAGATGCTCTTTATCAGGTTAAAGAACTTCCTTTTTATTCCTATTTTGCTAAGATTTTTTAAACCCATGATTGGATATTGAATATTATTGAATGTTTATTTTTTGCATTTATTAAAACAATAAATTTGGGCTTTCTCCTTTAATCTGTTATTGTGGTAAATTACATTCATAGATTTTCTAAACCAAAATGATATTCCTGGGATAAACTCAACTTGGACATTACTTATTACTAAATATTTAGGACTCTAAATTTCTTTTTAAGTATGCATAGCCTGTTAATACATACTTTCCTATTTCATATACTTTCTCTGGGCTGTATTCTGGACAATTTTTTCACTAAGTCTTCTATCAGTTGTGTCTAATATGCTGTTTAATACATCCATCCATTTCTATTTTTTATTTTTAAAATGATTATACAGTAAAATTCACTTTTATTGGAGAGGATGTACATTTCTATAAATTTTGACACATGTGTAGATTCGTGTAACCACCACCACAATCGGGATACAGAATTGTCTCATCACCCCCACAAACCCCCTTGTGTTTTTCTTATATAGTAATGCTGTCCCCAAAACCAACCTGTTCTCCATTGCTATAATTTTGTCATTTATAGAATGTCCTATAAATGAAGCCATATAGTAGATAACCTTTTTAGACTAGCTTCTTTTACTCACTACCATATCTTTGAGAGTCATTTAAATAGTTGCACGCTCTTCCTTTTTTATTGCTGACTAGTATTCCATTGTATGGACGCATACAGCTTATACATCTATTGACCTACTGAAGGACAGTTTAGTTGTTCCCACTTTTGGCATCGTGAGTAGAGCAGCCATAAACATTTGTTTTATGTGGACATAGGTTTCCATTTCTCCAGGGTAAATGTGCAAGAGTGGGATTGCTGGGTTCTATGGTAAGTGTATGTTTGGCTTTTAAAGAAACTGCCAAACTGATTTTCAGAGTGGCTGTGTCATTTTGCATCCCCCCCAACAATCTGTGAAAGTTTCCATTCCTCCACATCCTTGCCAGCACTTAGTATTGTAATTTTTTTTTTTTTTTAATTTTAGCTCTTCTAATAGGTGTGTGGTGGTATCTCATCATGGTTTTAGTTTGTATTTCCTTAGTGGCTAATGATGTTGAATAACTTTTATGAGCTTACTTGCTATCTGTATCCCCGTCTTTGGTGAAGTGACTGTTCAAATCTTTTGCATATATTTTAATTTAGTTGTTTGTTTTCTTACCATTGAGGTTGAAAATTCTTTACATATTCTGGATATAAGTCCTTTGTTGGATATTTGATTTGCAAATATTTTTTTAAATCAGTGTGTGGCTTTTCTTTTTATTATTTTTAACAATGCAATTCTCAGAACAAATGTTTTTACTTTTAATAAAGTCCACTTTATCAATTTTTATAGTTATGCCTTTGATGTCATATCTAAGAACTCTTTGCTTAACTCCAAGTCCCAAAGAGGTTCTCATATATTTTGTTGTAAAAGTGTTATTGTTTTATGTGTTATGTTTAGATATATGATCCACTTTGAGTAAATTTTTGTATAAGGTGTGAAGTTTTGGTTGAAGTTCATGTTTTTGCACATGATGTTCCAGAACTATTTGTTGAAAAGACTCTCCTTTCTCCACTGGCTGCTTTTTTTGCAGCTTTGTTAAAAATCACTTGGTCATATTTTATGTGGGTATGTTTCTGTGTTCCTATTCTGTTCCATTGACCTATGTCACCAATCTTTAGGCAATATGGCATGCAGGCTCCTCTTCCCTTTGGTTTAGGATGGTGTGGCTAACCCTTGGGCTGCAATCCTGTGACACAGTGACCTGGAGTTGAATGGTTAATGATGTCATGATGTGTGGATAGGCACCGTGGTATGCAGCACTGTCCTCTGAATTGCACAGACAGATCTTTGCTCCCTTTGATCTTTCTCAAGGTGGTTTCCTTTTCCTCTCAGCTGATGAGAATGCCACTGCTGACCTGGGCCTGGCCAGACCCACTGCAAAGCTGGTGCAATGTTTAGAGAGAAGAATGGTGGTGATAAAAAAAGTAATAATCAAATGGGAGCTTTTATCGTACATCTTTTTGGACTCTCTCCACCACCTCCTTTCTTTCTCCCCGGTGGTACCCAAACTCCTCGTCACAGTGGGTAGGATTCTGGTGTACCGAGGGCTTTCTGGAGGGAGAGCCCTGATGATGCCACCCAGAAGTGCAGGAGAGGCTAACAGTCCATGGGGTAAAGTCTTTTGTTGAGGTGACATTCATATAACATAAAATTAGCCGTTGTAAAGAGAACAATTACGTGGCCTCATACGTCCACAATGTTGTGCCACCATCACATCTGTCTGGTTCATCTCCCTAAAAGAAAGCCCGTACCCACTGGTCAGTTGCTCCCCATCTGCTCCCATCCCCCACCATGGGGTCAACTTTTAGGAAATAAAAGGTGGGGAGCGACCTCGAGCGGTGGCTCCGGCTTAGAGGCCTGGTGTTTATCTGCACAGCGTCCCCTTTCCTGGGTGTCTTGCCTCGCTTCACACCCCTTTCCCCTCACTCCCAGCACCCTGAGTTTACACCTCCCTCAAAAAGCGGAAGGGATAAGTGTCGGAGTCCTGCCCCAGGCTCTGCTCTTTAGAGCAGGGGCTTCTCAAACTTTTCTGTCAGAGGAATTCCCTGGGCCGTGTGATTATGGAGGAAGAGAAGGGAGGGGGGATGCTGCCACAAGTCCAGGAACACTGAGGATTGCCAGAAATCACCAGGAGCTGGAAGAGGCAAAGAAGGATCTTTTACCTTAGAGCTTTCGAAGAGCGCATGGCCCTGCCAGCACCTTGATTTGGACTACTAATTTGGGTTGAGAACTCTGAGAAAATGCATTTCTGTTGTTTTAAGTCACCCACTTTGTGGTATTTTGTTCCAGCAGCCATAGGAAACCAATGCACTTCTCAAAAAATATTTGTTGGATGGATGGATGAATGGATGAGTGTGTGTGTGTGTGTGTGTGTGTGTGTGTGTATGGATGGATGAGGGATGGATGGATGGATGGATTGGTTGATATATTGGTGGATGGATAGATGGGTGGGTAGCTGGATGGATGCACAGATAAATGCATGCTACTTCTTATAGTGGTGTGTAACGATCTGTAGGATTGGTCCGCCACTGTGAGTTGTTCAATCACAGTCTGTGTCTTTATGTCCGGGTATCTCTGGCACTTGGTAGGCCACGACATGTGTGCTGAATGGATACCTGTGGGAACCTGGGTGTTCAGTGCCGGTGACCAGCGGGCTCACAAAGAACTGCCTTACAAAACGTGGCACGAATCACACTCTGAGCCCAGAGGTGTGGTGGCCAAGGAGCGTGGGAAACTGTTCAGACCATCCTGGGCCGCCTGCAGGCAGCAGGAAGAGTAGAGGCTCCAGGGAGGGAGGTTCTGAGCAAAGACACAGACACAGTGCCCAGCTGAGGGTCGGCGATGGTCAGAGCGTTGTTTTTGCCTCAGAAATGGGACCAGGGCAGCTCTTTCTCTCCCGGCTGCAGAAACTGGCAGGGAAGTTCCTGGAAACCATTGTGATATTTCGGACTGTGCGCTTGAGGCCTTCTTGGAACCCTCCCGGACAACCAGGAGCAGCCCCATTTACACAATGACAGCACTGTTGCTGGTGAAGTTTTGTTTCTGTGGTGTGTGTGTGTGTGGGGGGGTGTGGGTGTGTGTGAATCAAAATCAAAAGTCTCCTAGTCTCGAAAGCCATTGAATCATCCAAAAATATTTCTTTAACATCTCTCAGGAATTAGCCCCCAGTGGGGACTGCTGAAGTTCTGTAACTGGAGAATCAAGAAATCTACCTGGTACATGTAGACTGGAGGCAACAAATTGGGGTGAACTTGCTCCCTAAAGGTGCAAAAACAGGGAAAGGAGACACTGAAAGCCAGCGGGCCCTGTGGGCTCCAAGCGTGTGGCCTGAAGTTTTTTAACGCTTCCGCGGCCCTTTCTAAAAGTCTGGGCCACGCCCAGGGCTGGAATTAGTCAAACATCTTTTCAAATGTTTCGGGTTCAGCAAAAACCCACATCTATTTGCCAAGTTATTTTTCTTTTAATTATTAAACCTGGGTGTATTCCCAGGGAAATTTAATCCTCATGTTTCTGATTCATCTATCTACTGAATTCATCAACATGCTTTATAAGCACACACTGGTGTCTGAGACGCCTTCGGAATCTCTTAAAAAGGCTTTCCTCTCCCCCTCGTCGATCGCCCCTTGTAAACAGGAAGTTGAATTTTGCCAACATTGAATGAACTTGAACACCAGAAGGACTGAGCTCAACTTGAAATTCAGGACCTTGGAATTTCAAGAGGGTTCTCAGGGGTGAGGTGTCCAAACATCCTCTCCCCTGCTGTTGCGAGCAATCTCAACTGCGGAGCGACAACTGGAAGGAAAAATCCAGAATGTTAGCAGAGCAGCTAGTGGGGCCCGCAGTGGCACTCGTCTGGTGCTTCAGCCAGCAGTGCCAGCTTTAGGGGAGGGGTGCATGTGACATGTGACAATCCAGAAGTCTTGCCTCATGCAGGGTCCTGTTCTCAGAGAGTGGATCTGAAGTTGAGAGGTGAAACAGCTAATTACGATCTCATCGTTTTCTGCCCAGAGGCGTAGTAAAGGCCCTTAGGGTCTGTCCCCAGCGACCCTCACTCCTCATACGGGATCTGGAGACCCAGACTCCCTTCCCTTCCCATGTCTGGGAGACCCTCGTGCCTCTTCCTAGTCCCTCCAGGTTAACCAGGAATCCACTCACTCACCAGACCCCTGTGCAGGCCCCACCTCCTCCAGGAAGCCTTCCGTCCTCCTGGAGCCCAGGTGGTCCTCTCCTCTCCTGGCCAGCTCCATTCAGTCACCAAATGATTCTCTCAGCGTATTTCCAGGAGGGTACAGGGGCCAGTGGATCAAGCAACAGGATACCCAGGCCGTCCAACTTCCCACACGCCCCAAAATGAGTCATTTGGCTTCTCTGAGCCTCCGTTTCCTCACCTGTAAATAGTCTTACAGGTGTTCGAGGTTCTGTCTGATGTGATTATTCCATGAGTCCAAATGCAGAATGTTCGAGGTGCAAGTTGAGACGCTGGCAAAGCCGCCTTTCCTGTCACCGATTACGTGGTTCCAGGCCCTGAGAACCGTCTTAGGAGACGTGCGGTCTTCTAAATGGGCCCCCGCCTTTCGGTGCCTGTGCCGGAACACGGTGGGAGTGGAGGCTTTGGTTTCCCTGCGATTTGGGTGGGGGCTGGGTGGGCTGAGGCAGGGTCTCCTCCCACGCAGTCGTAGACACTCTGCGCTGGTCCTATCCCTGGAAGCCTGGGAATTATGGGTGGCGGGGAAGGAAAGGTTTCCTCTTCTGCGCCTCTTGCTCTGTAGAAGGCTGTCCCATGAGCACGGTGGCACCAGCACTGTGAGAGAAAACAGGGCTCTGTGGTGTGTGTGGGGAGGGAGGAGGTGCTGGGGGGAGGTGGAGGGGAGGGGCAGGTGGGGGGAGAAGCAGTGGGCCCCCAAATCCTTTATTTCTTCTCCAATATCCACAAAGCACTGTGTCACAGGAGCGCCATTTTTCCTACCGTGAGGCCAAAGGGGTTTGTAGACAGTCCTTAGGGCATCGTCCTTAGGGGAAGGGGAGCAGGCTGCCCTGAACCTGGCAGCTGCTTCTGGGGTGCTCTCTGTCCCCACGGGTCCCCACGGAGCTTCTCAGGACACGGGCAGTTGGCCACCCTGCCGACACTGCCTTCCTGGGGACTTGGTCCTCTCAGGCCAGGCTCCTGGTTCCTAGAAGGAAGCCGGGGCCCTGGGAAGGCGGAAGGAGCTGGCTGTCCACACTCTGTGCTGTCAACTCTTTATTTGTTGGTGGAGGCTGGGCAGGGGGCTCCGACGGTTCTCAATTCCTTCTGTGAGATTCCAGTCAGGTGACGTTCCAGCAGGAACTTCTTCCCCTCTGAGATGGGGGCGGGGTCTCCGGTCTGGGGGGCCAGTGCACTGAGGGGCACGGTCCCTGCAGACACACCGGGTCTGGGGAGGGCGCCGAGCTGGCCTGCTCAGCTCCAGCGTCTCCAGGCCTTTGGCCCATCACGTGCCAGCACCCCACTTCCTCCCAGGCAGGACCTTGGGTTCTGACGCTCACGTGGGGCTCGGCAACACTCTGACCCCCAGAAACGTCGGCACAGGCCTTCTACTTACTGGTCCCGTCATACGTGTGTGTGTGAATTTTGAAAACCTGTCAATTTGATGTTTTGAATGGCTGCTGCCTTCACGTGGTTGCAACATCTGAAAGGAAGCAGACACAGAGCCACAGGCCCACCTGCTCTTCGTCCCCAGCCAGCCCCCATCCCTCTGTCCCACCAAGGCCGTGTGCACATGCCAGCAGATGCCTTCTCTGTCCCTCCTCTCTCCACACCAGGTGGCAGATACCGCGGCCCTGGGGCCACCCTGCCTCGATCACAGCACACTGCCTACCTGGGAGTCTTCAAAACAGACACAGCCGGCAGACTGGCTCTGACAATGGACTGTGGGGGCAAATGGAGACGGTACGGGGTCCAGGGGCTCACGCTGGATGAAGCCGGGCGTCCCCCCTCCTCTAAGGCCGGTCTGAGTGCCCCTCCTCCCTGGCCTGGCACATGGTGCTCTGGGCTTCAGGCCCCCGGCCGTGCTGTCAGGGTCAGGCATCCCTGCTGTGAATCTGGGGGGCTGGCTGACCCCCAGCTTGCAGTGGCTGGGGCCACGGCAGGGTATGACGTGTGGGAATTTCCTGCTTGATCCTGTGCTGTTACGAATCCTCCTCTTCTCTCCAAGTGCTCTTGTTGGGTTGTTTTATCCCAGTGAGAAGGGGCCAAGCATCTTCTGCCGGTTCTTCCTCAGCTGCCCATCCAGCCCTGCACCCCCAGAGGAGAAAGAGGTGCCCCTCGCCGTGGTCTGGGAAGGCTGGTCCCCTTCCTCGTGCAGTGGTCATCACCACTCTCCTGGCTCCCAGGGCTGTCGGGGCTGGGGGGTCTGGGCCCGTGGAGAGCCCCCAACCCTGTACAATGGCAGTGCCGCGCCAGGTATGCTCATTGCACAGAGGGGCCGTGTGCCCCGGAGACAGAGGTGCAGGGAGCACAGGTGGAACGGGGCTGCACGTTCTGAGCGAGGCCCACTGTGCAGGGCGGACACGTGTCACCTTCATCGACCTGTCGCATCCAGGATTCTGTTGTGTAGACTTGGCTTCCGCCTTTGAAGTGAGTGGGACATTAGACATCCTTTCCTGGCGACATGGCAGGCAGAAATCAGATTTCACCCTTTGACACGGAAATGGGGCATTTAGCTCTTGTGTGGACTTCACCTGCCAGTAAAACCCAGCGTCTCTGGACTCTACCAGGTTTGAAGGCCTTTTCTGTCACCGCGTTCACTCTCCGTCTTCCCCTTGGCAGGAAAAAATGGTCTGGATTCTTCCTGCACCTTGTGTACCTTTAAGAGCCGAAGCATTTAGTCACTCTTTCTTTCATTTATCCCTTCCTTGAACTAACAGGCACTGAACTGCTCCTTGGAGCAGATATTCAGGAAGGGGGCCTGAGGGAGAGACAGCTATGACTGTGACATGTCACTCATCCTGGGGGCCGATGCACCTGGAGGGGACGGACTACAGGTCAACTGTCAGTGATGAGCAGAGACAAAGGTGGGAGAGGCAATTCGCCCAGGACGGTGTGCGGTGGGGGACTCGGGAGCGTGGGGAGAGCTGGGGATGAGGTCGGGAGAGGTGGCATTGGAAGTGAGGCCAAAGGGTGACAGAAAGGAATTCATCCAACACGCTCGCTGTGCAGCCTTGCTGTGTCGCAGCTCTCAGCCCTTCCCAGCAACGTTGCCAAGTAAGTGGTCACTAGTCACTGGTCATCCCTGCTTTACAGCCCAGGACACTAAATGGGAAGGAGTTGACAGCCGTCGTTCAGCCAGAGGGTCCAGAGGCAGTTTTGGTTCTGGGTTCCCCCATCCCAGCCTGGGCTTGGATCTGGATCCCCTGATCACAGCCAGAGCTCAGGCCGGTGCCCTGATCCCAGCCTGCCTCATTGCCCGCTGTGCCCCATCAAAGACTCCCTAAGAACCAACCGTCTGAAAGCAGCGCGTCTGCTGGCAGCCTGCCCAAGATCTGTGTGGCCAGTGCTCTGCTGGGGCCGAGACCCTCTAGGCCAGGGCTGTCCAAACTTTTTTCAACGTTTTTTACCAAGGACCATATGTGGTAAAATACACAAACAGCCGGGCCACTCACTTGAGGCAAAGTACGTGTTGCCTCACCTGGTTTATTTAAGTAAACTAAATATATCTTTGGAATTCGCTGCGGGCCAATTAACAATGGATCGTGGGCCGCAGTTGGCCCGCGGGCCGCAGTTTGGACACCCCTGTTCTAGGCCAAGGAAAGAGGAAGTGACTTGGTGCTGTCCTCAAAGATGAGACCAGGGTGCAGGGACGGGAGCCCTCTCTTCAGAGGAGCAGGAGGGACGCAGATTGGCGTATGGAAAAAGTGTGAACAGAGCTCCGCTGGGGTGGGTGGGGGGTCAGCAAGGAAGAGGGGGCCACATCATGCCAGGCCGAGCGAGAATTTTGAGTTTCATTTCAAGGATAACTGACCTTTGGAAGTGTCTTAGTCAGCTCGGGCTGGCGTAACAGAAAACCACAGACTAAGTGGCCGCACTTTCCTTACGTGTCGTAAGGACTCTCGGATGCCAGCATCAGACTCATCCTGCTCAGTGAAGCCCACCCTTACCTCTGCCGTGGAGGGGAAAACAGAGAACTGCTTTCCACACGCTTTTAGAAAGTATATATTTTGTGTGAGCACAATCATTCTTTTTTAATTTTTTGTTTCTCAAGCGCTGTACTTAGTGTGTATGTCAAACTGAGAAGACAAGTTCTTACAGAACTCTCCTCAGCACCTCCCATCTACACTTCAAAGGTAAAAAAGATGATTTCTTAGTCTAGAGTTTGGGGCGGGTAACATTTTATTTTTTTTATTGTGCTAAAATACGGATAACATAAAATTTACCATTTTAACCATTTTTAACTGTACAGCTCAGTGACAGTACATGCGTTCGTATCGTGTAACTGTCACCATACCATTTCCAGAACTTTCTCATCTTTCCAAACTGAAATGCTGACCCTACGAAACGCTAACTCCACGTCTGCTTAGCTCACTTACAATAGCCCTCCAGATTCATCCGTGTTGTCGCAAATGGCAGGATCTCCTTCCTTGTTAAGGCTGAAAAATATTCCACTGTGTATTCCTGCCCCAATTTTTTCATTCGTTCATCCACTGACGGGCGCTTAGGTTGTTTCCAGACCTGGTTGTTGTGCAAGATGATGAAATGACAGTGGGGGTGCAGATCTCTCTTCAGATGGTGACTTCACTTCCTTTGGATGAATACCCGGAAGTGGGATCGTTGGATCATAGCGTAGTTCCATTTTTGAGGAACCTCCATACTGTTTTCTGTAGAGGATGCACCATTTTACATTATCAGCAACGGTTTACAAGGGTTTTCTTTTCTCCACATCCTCTCCACACTTGGTATCTTTTATTGTTTTGGTGCGAGACGTTCTAACAGGTGTGAGGTGCTATTCATTGTGGTGTTGATTTGTTTTTCGCTGATGGTGAGTGACGTTGAACACCTTTTCCTGTGCCTGTTGGCCCTTTGTATGTCTTCTCTGGAATTGTCTGGAATTGTCTGGAATTGTATGTCTATTCAGGTCCTTTGCCCAAACTGCATGATATCGCGCACATGTGGAATCAAAGAAAAGAAAAAGTTGAATGCACAGAAGCAGATTGTGTAGAATGGTGGTTGCCAGGGGCTGGGGGTTGACTGGTGGTGGCTGGGGGAATGGACAGCTGCTGGTCAAAGGGTACAAAGTTACACGTACGTAGGGTGAATAGTCTAGAAATCTGAGGTTGTGCGTGACGACTGAAGTTAACACTGTACTGAATATGGGAAATTTGCTGAGAGAGAGATTTCAGGTGCTCTTACCACACACACACACACACACACACACACACACACACACACACAGGTAACTCTGTGAGGAGATATGGAAATTGGCTTGACTGTAGTAATCCTTTGCTGTGTATGTGTGTATCAAATCATCATGGCATACACCTTAAATATATACCATTTTCATTTTAAAGCAAGCCCACTAACCCCACCCTTGGCACCCACCCTTCTACTTTCTATGAATCGACTGCTCCAGGGACCTTAGGGAGGTCCCTGGAACTCTCTTAGGTAGAAACCTCCTTGAGTGGAATCACACAGTATTGTCCTTTGGTGACTGGCTTATTTTACTTAGCATAATGTCCCCAAGGCTCATCCACGTTGTAGCCAGAGTCATTTTTCAAAGAAATGCTACAAGGTCTCCCAGTATAATAGTTATGAAGGGAATTGGGGGCCTGGAGCCCCCTCCCCCAGGTCGTCCCTGGGGTACCTTCGCAGAACCCCAAGGCTCCAGGAAGTTGCAGTTGATAGATACGCTTGGATTAGAAACTCACTAGAGGAGAGGTCGGCTGCCCACGGGGCCGGGCCAGGTGGGCAGGGCTGGGAGAGCAGAGCGGGCGGCTGCAGGGCACTCCCCGTGGGTAACCTGAGCGCTCTGATAAGCCTCCACAATGCTGGGCTGGTGACGGATAACAGAGTGGCCTGTCCCTTGGGTCAGGTCACTGACAACTTGCATTTGGACGGGGGGCCAGGAACGGGTCCCGCGGGAATGTGACTTAGTCCCCGAAAGACCCATCAAAGGGGAGCTTTGTTCACGCTCCAGGGTCGGGGGGGTGTACAGGAAAGAATTCTTGATCTTACTCGTGCACCAGCCGGGATGGAGGTGCAACCTGAGCGCCCAGGTGTGGCCCAGAGACAGGTGATGCAGGAGGACCCCTCCTGTGGGTGCAGCCCAGGAGGCTCGGTAGGTCCACGGGAGTCTCCACCACCTTTGGCCCCAACATTTGACCTAGCCCTTGGCCGGCAGCTGCCACCGTGGCCCTGACCATCTCTTGTTCGTTCGGGGCAGGCAGCGAGCTGGCCCCAGCTCTTCCTGCTGTCCTGGCTCCTGGTCTTGTGGGACGAACTGAGTGGGGCTGAGTGGGGGGGGGCATTCGGACCAATCAGAGAGGGCTGTGGTCCCACAGAGTTCAACACCAGCTGCAGTGGCCACCAAGAGTGTGGGTCAGTCATGGAATCAGGTTTTAGCGGTTTTTAAAAACATTAATAGACTTTTTTTTTTTTTTTACAGTGGTTTTAGGTTTACAGAAAAGTTGAGCCAAAAGTTCAGAGAATTCCCATACACCCCCCCCCTTACTTCCCCAACACAGTTTTCCCGATTATTAATCTCATACAACGGTGTGGTACATTTGCCAGAATTAAAGATCTAATTCTGATACGTGATGAAAGTCAAGGCCACAGTTTACGTGAGGGTTCACGCTTGGTGCTGTACGTTCTATGGGTTTGGACAACTGTATAAGGACACGTAGCCATCGTTACAATGTCACACAGAGTACTTCCACTGCCCTAGAAATCCTCTGTGCTCAACCGTTCACCCCTGTCCCCCACCCCGGACAACCACTGATCTTTTACTGTCTCCACAGTTTTGCATTTTTCGGATGTCACATAGTTGGCGTCGGACACCAGGCAGCGTTTTCCGATTGGCTTCTTTCACTTAGTCACGTGCATTTAAGTTTCTTCCATGTCTTCATATTTTGAAAGCTCATTTCTTTTTAGTGCTGAAGAATATTCCATTGTCTGGATGTCTCACCTACTGGAGGACATCTCGGTTGCTTCTGATTTTTGGCAATGATGAACAAAGCTGCTATAAACATCTGTGTGCAGCTTTTTGTGTGGACATGTTTTCCACTCCTTTGAGTAAATACCATGGAGCACGACTGCTGGATCGTAGGGTAAGAGTGTGTTTAGTTTTGTAGGAAAGCGCGATGTTTTAATCTGAAAAATAAACGATGACATTTTTAAATGGGGAAAAAAGGTCTTACCCTTTATGCCACTAGGGTGAGGTTAAACCGTCTCCTTCACAGTTCTGACCTGGGAGCTCTGTGGGCTTCCCAGGGGACCAGCCACTACAGGCCGGAGAAAGGAGGGCTCTGTAGTGCATCTGGACAGACCATAGCTCCTTCCGCCGCTCACGCCTCCCACCGCTCTGCCTGCGACGTTCAGGGCCAGCCGCTGTCCCCAAGTGCCCCATCCTTGTCCCGCCATCCCTGTGAGAACCCAGAGGCATCCCACCTGGCCTGGATACTTACCTGCTCTTCAATTCCTCTTCCAATAGTCTCCAACCTCAGCCTCTCCCACACCTGCCCACAGTAGCCTTAGAACTCACACCAAGCATCAGCCAAACCTCTTGGCTTGGTTTGGGTTCCCCAGAAAGCCGAGCCTGACATAAGGACTAGGGGGACGTAGTAGTTTATTTTGGAAGTGATCCCACGAAGGCCAAATTGGGGGCGGGGGAGGGACAGGAGAGAAAAGCCACAGCACGTGCTTCCACGTATGGGTGGCTGTGGTGGGCACCTGGGGACTCTATCCCACTGGGGACCCTCGGGAGAGCTGTGCAGAACGCCCTTCAGACCCGTCCCCGAAGGCTGGCGCTGGGGTTCTGGTCTTCATTTGCTGGCCCTGCCCTCATCGGGGGTACCGAATGACAGAGACTCCCAGGGGCCCTGTGGACACGCTAAGCCCAAGAAACGCCAGGGAGAGGTGCAGAGAGAGGGGCACAGAGGTGGGTGAGGGGTGCGGGCCTCTCCTGGACAGGTCCCTTCACCCTCTTGGCTGGCCTGAAGCTGTCTGTCCCCTGGGCAAGCCTCTGCCCCTCCAGGTCCCTGTGGCACTGTCTCCTTTCCCCCATCCACCCAGGGCCTGGAAGTGGGGTAAGTGCCCTCCTTGCACCTCTCTCCTGGCTCTGACCTTGAGCCACCAGACTGTGCGTTCGGTGCTGGGGTCGTCTATAGACCCCAGGTCGTCCCTCATGCCTGGAAAACTTTTGGCCCTGGATTCACTGTTACTTGCCCTTTAGTTACTATATATCCCATGGCAAAGCCTGGCCTCCCAGACTAGTCACCTCCTCTCCTCTCCAAATCTGTCCCCCTTCAGCCTCCAGCCCCACTGCAATTTCAAGCACCAGCTGATTCATCACCTCCAGCACCCCAATGCCCTCAAACCCCCCTTCCCAGCCCTCCCACCCTGCCCACAGTTCCTGCCCCTCGCTCCTCACCTCTGTACTAGGTTCCAAGACCGGCCATCGTCATCACTTCTTTGCAAGCCCCTTGGGGCCCTTCAGAGCCACCTCTGCCTTGGCTCTGGCATGAGCCAGCCCGGAGGAAAACAGCCAGGCTGGTCGTGTCACCTCGAAGCCATGATCACGGGCCTGCAGGCGTCTGTGTTGCCCAGCCAGCTGACCTCGTTGACCAGGCGTCTGCTCTCTCCAATGCCCTGCCCAGACCTCCAGCTCACTTACCATGACCATCCCTGTTTCAACCCTGACCGGAAGCCATCAGAGGAATCACACTCCACCCACGTGAGGTGATGCCTGCCTATTCCAAGAGAAGGCGAAATGAGAGCAAGCCAAGCACAAAGCCGGCACCTAGTAGGTATTCAGGCAATGTGGCCGGTGCCTTTGTTCTCACTGCCCCTCCCAGCTCTTCAGCAAGACCAGCAGCCCTCACTGGAACCCACGCCTCCCCCAGCCCCTGGGAAGGAACGAGGGCCAGTGTTCCTGGAAGAAATCCATGCTTTATTTATCTATTTATCTATTTACCCAGCCACACATCTATTTATTTTCAACTCTAACATCGTCTCATTAGGGAGGCACCAAGAAGGAAAAAAAAAAAAAGTGAAATTGATACGGGGCCCTTTTCAAGTGGGAAGCCAGCTGCCTGCGGCCTCGGGAGGGAGGCTGCGTTCTGATCTCCTTCCAGTGAGTGGGTACCCTGGGGCTTCTGTGGAGGGTTTTCTAAGATCCTTCTCCATACCAGGCCAGCCACCTCCGTCCTCACCACATCAGGGGAAGGCTGCACGCTGCTTCAAAGTCACAACAACGCTCTGCAATTGGAAACATGCATGTTTTGCAAAGTATCAATTTAGCAGCTAGTTCAATTGGCCAGGCTGGGCAGGCCAGCTGGATGAGTGTCTGTTCAGGAATGCCACGTTCGAAACCTGGATTTGGCACTAACAAGCTGGGTAACCTTGGACAAGTCCGTGCCCCTCTCTAGGCTGTGGTTTCTTGTTCAGCTGACAGTTTAAGGAAAACCACCCAGGAGCCATTGATGGATTGATTAGTTCAGACCCTACGGCAGACCCAAAAGAAAAAAGGGTTTCCACCATCAAATCTTGGGACACTGGACAGAGAGGACTCGTTACATGTTACTAGGCTTAGGTCTGAATTGACAGCAAATCCATCTGGGGGTTCTCTTGCAGGAAGAGCCAGCTAAAAAGTCTGGTGGCAGGTGGGCTTTGGGTGCAGTTGTACCAGGGCTCTCATTCCACTCTTCAGGAGTTCTCTTGCTCTGCCTGCACCTGTGCATTGGGGCTGTCCTCAGGAAGGGATGCCTCATAGCAACAAAGTAGCTGCAGGAGTTCCAGGCTCTGCCTTTGCACCCCTCATTGGTCAGAGCAAGAGAGAGGTCTTAGTGAACAGAAGTCCTGAGCCTTGCTCTCGTTGGACCAACCTTGGGCCAGAGCAATGCCATGTCCGGATTGGCTGAGTTATTTCTCATTCCTTAAGAAATCCCTCTGGTAAGGGTGACTAGGTTCTCGTGACTGGCTTAGACCAATCAGAACCCACTCCTGGATTTTGGAACGGGGCCAATCCCATACAAACCCCACAGCTGCTATATGAGAGCAAGCTGGGGAGCCCTCTCCCCACTGCCCCCTTCCACTGAGACCCCAACCTGCTGTGGGAGCTGCCCCGCCATCAGTCTTTGCTGAAGGGTGGAATCCGGTGCAGAGCCGACGTCCACGGTCCAGGCTATAAGCCAGGGCTGTCCATTTGGCCTCCTTTCTGGGACTCCCTGGAACCTGGGCTCCTGGACATGACTCTGAAGTGGCAGTGCCCGTCCCTAATTATGGCATTGAGGAAAACGGAGGAGGGGGACGCATATTTATTGATCTCCTGCCATGTGCTGCCCTCTTTGGCCTGGTTGCCTCGGTGGTCCTCACCGCAGCCCAACAAAGGGGCCTTGACCCTCGTTTGCAGGTCAGGAAACGGGCGCACAGTGAAGGCAGGCAACTTGTTCTCCGTCCTCAGCAAGTGGGTTGCAAAGAGGTTCTTCCAGACTCCTCGGGGCCGGTCAGCAGGCCAGGTTTGCCTGACTCCCAAGAGCCAGGGTGTTATGGAGGGCAGGCTTGGAACAGGAATGTTCTAGAATCAGGAGACAGTAGGCTATGCTAATAATAGAGTGCTTGTAGACTACGGCATCCTGGTGAGGGGAATAAGCTGAGGTTTTAGAAAGGAACACCTGGATTTGGGTCCTGCAGCCACCACTGATGACCTGGTGCCTGGCTTGACCTTCTAAGTTTCATTGGAAGAATGACCATTAGTAAGTCCTATTGCAGTGAATAATTGGGTCAGCTGCGTGTCTCGGACCTTCGCACCGAAAGGACCCAGAGGAGGAGGGGACCCCATTCCTGGTTACCATGCACGTAGCCTGACGTGAGCCTCCATGGGGGGGAGTGGCCTTGTGTCTCATGGGTTCTCACACATTCCTCTTCAACATAGGGGGTCCAGAGAGGCAGAGCCCAGGAGGGAGGGGAACTCGTCCGCCTCCCAGCCTGCAACACTGTGGTGGCGGCAGGCTTCCTGACCAGAGTGAGCACAGAGACAGGCCGTCCCGGCCACAGCACTGACCCTGCAACGCGGCGTTACCACCAGGTGTTTGTGTAGTGGGAACACCAGGCCCAGCAAACAGAAGTACTGGCACCTGCGGAAACAGAGTTCCCAGAGCAAACAGAAGAGGACTTTAAATACACACACATATAAATATTACGACCATCAGGCGATGCAGGACATCCAAAAGAGGAGTCAGAGGGCTTGAGAGTGAAACATTTGATAGAAAAAAAAAAAAAAAAGAAAAGAAAAGAAGAGAAAAATGGGAGGAACAGCACGAGGGACATAGCTGAAGAAGGCTGAGCTGCAGATCCTCAGCAAGAGGGTTGCAAAGACGTTCTTCCAGATTCTCCAAACTGAAGAATCCTCTCAGACTCCGGAATGAAAGCGCGCAGAGACACGGAGCCAGCTTCTGCGATTCAGCGTCATGTTTCGTCAGACTTTTTTGAAGCGTTTTAAGCAGGTTGGTGACACGGTCAGGCGTGCCTTCCAGAAAATGGCCCTGATGCTGGCTACAGCGAGGATGGCGTCTTTGTTTCCAGTGGACACAGAGCCAAGCTGCCACCTGTGCTTTGCTCGCTTGCCACCGCCCTCAGGACCTGCCTAACTGTTGTGGCTTGAAGTTTCCCATCACTGTTCCACCTCCTCCCCACGGGCCAGAACCCAGCTCCCTCCCCTGTGCTCCCTCAGCGCTTGTCTCAGCCTCCACTGTGACAGGAGCTCGCTCGCTGAAACTGGCCGGAGGCCCTTGGGCCCACAGCTGCCCGGGTGTCACTGTCCTGGGGTGGAGACAACCAGAAGCTGATGTGTCTCTCATTTTCCCCAGCTAAACGGCTGCTTTGTTCGACTTGATTTGCGCAGGTGGGTCTGTAGACTCAAGGGCAGGGTGATCTGAGAGCTACAGTAACTGGTTTTCAGGTAAACTGGATCCCAGCAGTGGTCAGCTCGGGGCAAGCCTTACGCGTGTGGGTGCTCAGGGGAAGTCACCTGAAGTCACTGGTATGGGGTTTCTGTCTCAATGCTGTGACCGTAGCATCCCACTAGACTGAGTGCATTTTGGGGGCGGGACCAAGTGTACCTGACATTTGTCCCATTTTCCTTTTTTGACTTTCCAGGATATGAGCCCTTTCTGCTGAAATATTCCTCAGTTTATGAGTCTTGCTGCACTTTGGTCCCGAGCTGGTATGGCAAAGGAACAGGGTCCCGGGCTTAAGGAAGAGCATGACAGTGGTGGAGGGAGCCCCGCCCTCCTTCCAGAGGTTTCCAGAAGCTCTGATGACTTCTGGAAGCCATCTGTCTGTAACTTATAAGAAGTTCTGTCTGTCTGGTGTCTGGATGGAAAGACCACTGGGCAGGTGTCCATTCTGCAAAGCACATCCAGGCCCCGGGCTTCTCAGGGGGAGGGCAGGCTGCTTTGGGCCTGACAGGACATACCCGAGGAGTCTTGTAGAAACCCAGGGTGTTTGGGCTGGAGGAAAGCCAGGGACAGGCCAGGGACAGTCCAGGGATAGGCAAACCTCTCATGTGCTTCCACAGAAGGGCGGTTGACCAGGACCACAGCCAGTACCAGGGAGCAAGATTTCCACTAGAGACAGGAAAAGCTTTCTTACAACTTCATGTCCCCAAATGGATGGCAGCCTGCGGAAGTAGTAAGCCATCCGTCTCCAGGGCTATTCAAGCAGAGATTCCTCCTCTGGCTCCTGTCTTTACTGGGAATTCCTTTGCCTCCCCTCAGGTCGGCTGGCTCTCCTCCGTGTGAGAAGGGTGTCACCTCAGCTCCCCCCACAGCCTCAGCAAACCATCTCGCTGGCCTTGCCATGGCTTTGTGAGCAGACCCCAGGTCCCCAGACAGCCCGGTGTGAGGTGTCGAGTGGGTACCTCTCCAGCAGGCATGCGTCCGCAAAGATGTCCTCAAACATTCCCAAAGATGGGCCCAGCTGGAGCCAGCGAGCTTTGTGACCTCCAAGGGAGGCTTTGCTGGCTGGCCGCAGAGGACTCGTGGCCCTGCGTCCTTTCTGGGCGCTCCTATAAGGGCTGTGATTACTGCCCAACCGGTGCCTGTCTCACGGAGGTGGCTGTGGCTTTGGCTGGACAGGCAAACGTGCGGGTCTCTAACTGGCCTGCCGGTGCCAGGCTAGAGGGCAGGTGCTGAGTCTACGCCCTTGACCTCCTTTCTCCGCACTCTGCTCTGTTGGCCCGGAAGAGACGTCACAGCCAGAGACCCTGTGGGGACGTGATGTGAGCACCTGCTTCACCTGAAGCATTACCTGAGTTCATCCCAAACCCACTTCCCTGGAAAGATCCAGTCTTGCCTCTCTCTAGTGCTCTGCTGCTTGCACAGTAACTTGACTTGTGGCCCCGTCACCCAGTCTCTGCCTTTGTGGTCACATGGCCTCCTCCTCTTCTTACCGCTGGTTTTGAGCTCGCCCTAATCCAGTTTGACCTCATCTTCATTTGATGCCTCTTAACTGGCAGGATTACACCTGCAAAGACCCTATTTCCATGAGGGCACCTTCACAAGAGCTGAGCGTTAGCGCTTGAATGTATCTTATTGGGGACACAAATCTAAAAGCAAGATGGCCCAGCTGTTCCCGGCAGAGCCGAGCTGCCAGCTGTCCCAACACTTTCAGTCCTGCGTCTCTCCACTCAGCCTTCGCCTGAAACTCTGCCCATCTGGGCATCGCACCTCACGGGCACAATGCCCTCTGTGTGATTAGAACCAGTGTGTGGCGGCTGCCGGCTCGCTGGTCACATCTTTTCCTGATTTTGCTGTGGTTAACAAGCTAGTGATCTTGCTCTGGTCACGCACAGCCAGCTTTTGCTGGGCCTGTAATTTTATTCCAAATTGCAAGGCTTTCGACGTGATGCTGTCCTCTCCCATAAAACACGCATGGTACCCATTGGCTTATTTGCCTCTCCCACTAGGTGTCTTGTGGGTGCCTCCACCCCATTCCCAACCTGCTCCAATCTTCCCCCGAACTTCTCCCCAAATCGAGCGGAGGCCTGTTGATGGTGTCATGTGGGCCGGATCTTGGAGGCATCCTTTGCTCCTCTTTTTCTCCCACTCCAATGCCATCTGTCAGCAAAAGTGCACCCTGAGCCTGACCACTTGTCACCACCTGCCTTGCGTCCCACGCCGTCTCCACCACCATCACTGGATAACGTCATTAGCATCCTCTCTGGCACAGACAGCATTGTCTGTGCACGTCAGTCTGGTCTCCACTCAGAAAACAGGGTGTCCTGTCACCCCTCGACACAGCCCTGCAGTGACGTCCCTTCCCACTCAGAGCAACCAGTCTTTACAACGGCCGTGAGCCTCTGCCCGACCCGAGCCTCTGTCATGTTCTGGGCTCCTGGCTGCCTCCAGGTGCACCCCTTTCTCTGAAGAAGACATACCAACGGCCAGTAAGCTCAGGCAAAGGTGCTCAGCACGACGAGGCAGCAGGGAAATTCAAATCAAAGCACGGACGTGATACCCCCTCCCAGCCTCTGGGAGGCTAAAACAGGAAAGACAGACGGTGTAAGTGTCGGTGACAATGGGGAGAAGTTGGAACGCTCACCCATTCCTCAGGGGAATATAAAATGGTGCAGTGTGGAAAATAGTTTGGCAGTTCCTCAAAGGTTAAACGGAGAGTGGATTACAGTACGACCCAGCAACTGTACTCCTAGGTATTTGTCCCAGAGAAATAAAAGCGTAAGTCCTCACAAAAACCTGTACACAGCAGCATAATAACCAAAAAGCGTGAAAACCCCAAATATCCACCTGCTGACGAATGGATAAACAGACGATGCTATCTCCGTATCATGGAATATTTTTCAGGCCTAAAAGGGATGAACGTGGATGAACCTGGGATAAACATTGTGCAACATGGATGAAACATGATGCTGAGTGAAAGTAGCCAGTCACAAATGGCCACAGAGTGTGTGATTCCGTTTATATGAAAAGTCTGGAATAAGCAATCCCCAGAAACAGAAAGTAGACTGGTGGTTGCCAGGGGCTGGGGGAGGCGGATGCGGGGGACAGCTAATGGGCACGGGATATCTTTTGGGGGTGATGGAAAGGTTCTAAAATTAGATAGTGGTGATGGTTGCACAACTCTGTGAATACAGCAAAAACCACCGAATTGTACACTTTAAATGGGTTAATTGTATGGTATGTAAATTATGTCCAATAAAGCTGTTATTTTTTTTCCAAAAAAAGGTATGAGAAAATACGGAGAAATGTCAAATGTTTCTTGCCACCCGCGGTGGCTCATCTTGTCACTTCTGGGCGTGTGCTCTGCCGAGTAAAGCCCAGCTTCCACGTCCCGGCCACGTGGTCTGCCCTCTTTGATACCTGTGTGCACGTGGAAGGGCCACCAGAAGTCCAGAACCTTCCTTCCCCGTGCCTCACCTTCATTCACCTCCATCTGCCTTCATGCCTCAGCCACTCACCTTCATGTTGGCCTCTCTCCTGGAGAAGACCTTCTGGCAAATTCTGCTGGCTCCATGCTTTGCCCCAGGACAGACGTGTGGGGTCCTAAAAAGTCTTCTCTCTGGACCAGTGGTCCTCAACCTGCGGTGATGTTGACTCCCCCCAGGGGACATTTGGCAATGTCTGGAGACTTGTTCCTTTGTCCCCACTGGGGGAGGGAGTGGCTACAGCCTCTAGAGGAGCTAAGAACCCTGCGGTGAAAAGGCAGCTCCCCCTCCCCCCTCAACAAAGAATGGTCAGGCCCCAGATGTCCACAGCGTCTTGGTTGAGAACCCCCCGTCCTATCCCAGGGATCAGGCAGAGACCTTGGCAAAGGTCGCCTGGGAAACAGCAATTCCCTTAAGGTGTTGGCACTGGTTTCACTTTTTCTTTCTGAATATAAAAGTGATATGTGCTTGTTGGAGAAACTTTGGGAAGTGCAGAAAAATACAAAGACAAGAGTAGAAATCGCCTGCAATTCTACAAGCGCCCACACCGTACAGCTGAGGGGCTGCCCCCTCCGCGTGGTGGGGCCAGCAGAGGGCTGGGGAAAGGAGGAAGCCATGGGAAGCCGGAGAATGACAGCGTGCCGTGCGTGCTCGTGGTCTACACCTTGTTTTAACCTCCAACGTGTACTCGTTTGGTATCGTTGCTGCCTGGGGTCCACACCACCTTCCGAGCGTAGACCACACTCAATACCACCTGCTCCAGCTTCTCCAAGGTGAAGTAAGAGCTTCCCAGTCCAAATTCACACTTTACATACTGAATCTTTCTAGAATCTTATGAACGCTTACAATTGTCTACAGCCTCACGTATTATTTGATTTAAGCGCTTTTTCCTTTTTGAGCCACTTATCAGCAACAATGTTTTGTAAAGCTTAGTGTCCATGGAATTAACAACTGCCGTTTTGCACCTTGATTTCACTGGTTTATGGGATAGTTAAGGACAGAGATTGATGAAAAACACAGAAGCATTCGCAGCCTGTGTGGACGTGACCGACCTCGGTGGGCGTGCAGGCAGGAGCAGACGGGAGGGTGTCAGTGAGACACGCACAGTGGGAGCCGTGTGTGTGTGTGGGTTCAGCTCCGTGCGGGTCAGATAGGTGGGGGGTGGGTAGGGGACCTGTCATCTGTGGAATTCTGGTCTTTATTTCTGTGCATGTAGATCTAGATGGACAAAACTGGGATTCCATTGCACGTGCCGTCTTGTGACTTGGTTCCCCACTAAATAGTATATACGTTTGCCGATTACAGTGGTACCTCTTTTTTCGAATGTCTCCCTTGACGAACATTTCGGTTTACGAATGCCATAACCCAGAAGTAAATGCTTCGGTGTTCGAACGCGCCTTGGAAGTCAAACACGTCACACGGCTCCCGCTGAGAGCAAGATTCTGAGGCCCAGCTGTCGGCTGTTTTCAAACGTTTCAGAACTCGAATGGTCTTCCAGAACGGACACCATTTGAAAACCGAGGCCCCACTGTACTATGTTTTGATATTTTGGCAGAAGACTTCAAAGCTCTCATCCTCCACCCCAGACCCTGAGGATGGGTCCAAGGAAAGAATCCCCACGCAGTGGGGGGAGGGTGCAATGAGTGGTTAGGCCAGTGGCCTTGCTGATTCATCGAGGGTCTGTCATTTTGAGCCCAGGAGAAACGGTCCTTCAGGCTGTTGCACCTGGGATGGGCAGGTGAGAGGTGGACGTTGGAGCCTCTTGGTAAGGGCTGTTTCTGTGGGAAGTACCGTCCTATATGGCAAAGCTGGGCCCGGTGTGGGGTACAGCACCCCTCCTGGACAGTGGGGCTGGTCAGCCAAGTTGGGCGGTCACGATGATGGCTGACCCAAGGGATTGAAAGGAGGACTCGATTCAGCTGGTCACCACTGCTTTGCAAATTCTCTTCTGACCACTTGTACGTATTTGACTGTGATTCTTTCTCACTGGCAAAATGAAATCCACTCTAGAAAAATCCCCAGAATTCTGGTACTTTCCACACTGGGCAGGGGATTTCAGAGAGCACACGAATGTCGACTCTCTTGTTTTGGCAATTGATCCCAGTTGCCAGCGGTGACAGCATCATTTGGGGTAAATTACGTCTTTACAATAATCCTTACCTCCCCGGTGCAGGGTAATTCAATTCAGGTGGACACTGGTGCCTGGGTTTGGTAGGTAATGATCCCAGAGATCATCTCAATTGTCAAGGGGAGGACACAACCTGAGTGGGCAGTAAACAGCTTCCACCCTCTCCCATCCTCCAGAACCCAACAAACGCCTTTATCTACTTATCCAGCCATTCACCATCCATCCATCCATCCCTCCATCCTCCATGTATGCGTGTGTCCGTCATCCATCCGTTATCTATCCATCCATCCTCCATCTTCCATCTATCCACGAGCCGTCCTCCATCCACAACCATTACTCATCCATCCCCCAGCCATCCATCCACTCGTCTAGTTTTCATCTGTTCAGTCTTCTTTTTATGTACCCTCGCTTTCTCTCCATCCCTCTCTCCTTCTTTCTTTCTTTCCTTCTTTCTTTTTCTTTCTTTCTTTCTTCTTTCTTTCTTTCTTTCTTTCTTTCTTCTTTCTTTCTTTCTTTCTTTCTTTCTCTTTCTTTCTTTCTTTCTTCCTTCCTTCCTTCCTTCCTTCCTTCCTTCCTTCCTTCCTTCCTTCCTTCCTCTCTCTCTCTCTCTCTCTCTCTCTCTCTCTCTCTCTCTCTCTCTCTCTCTCTCCTTCCCTCCCTCCCTCCCTCCCTCCCTCCCTCCCTCCCTTCCTCCCTTCCTCCTTTCTTTCTATCCAATAAACACTTGCTGTATGTCTACTACGTGCCAGGCTCTGGGTCAGATCCTGGAAGTACCAAGGAGACGAAGGTTCAGGCCTTGCCCAGGTGCTGTGGAACCAGGAGGAGTGGCACCTATTGCAGATTTGGGTAGGGAGGGACACCCCACGCGGAGCTGGGGAAGGATGGATGAGCGGGTGTGGTGGGACAGAAAGCACAGGTGGTGAGCGAGGACAGGACATGCGGGAGGAGCTGGGAGAAGCTCTGACTGGCTGGGACACTGGTCCAGGGCAGGGCCAGGTGGGGGGAGGGCGGGCTGAGGCTGGACACACTGCTGGGCGGGCCAAGAGGTACTTGCACCCTTAGCACACACAGCATGGGAGCCAGAACCATGGCCACATACAGAGTGCTGTCCAGCCAGTTTGGGCTGACGTGCGTACTGCACGGCCCCCTCTGCACAGCTGGTCTGTGTCTGGGACAGGCTCAGAGTGGGGGGGACAATGGGGCAGCAGACTGGGCAAGAGGAGGCACGTGGATTTTCCCTGTGGTCAGGCTTCTGAGGCGGTTCCCAGCTCTGCCAGGCTGGGGGCCCTCCATCCTCTGTGACTGCACAGAGAGGGTCTTCTGGACTGTGTGGGGCTTGGTCCTGGTGCTGGCTGCCAAGCTGGTACCAGAAAATTCTCTGAAGGTGGCTCTGATGCTGAGTCAACATTCATGAGCTGGTGGCCTTGGGTTAGTCACATCCCCTCTCTGGGAAGCTGTCACAGCTATTTAGATGGGATAGTTGAAAGTACAGGTTTCAAGCCACAGGTTTAAATTGTGCCTGTGACTTGGGGCACATGATCAGCTCCTCTGGTCCTCAGTCTCTCGCCCTGTGAGATGGAACAGTAAAGCCCCTGCTGGTGGGGCCATGGGAGCAACACAAGCGATGCTGGGTGTCGTGCTGGACTCAGCAGGTGGTTGGTGGGATTACTCCCACTGTGACACAGGTGGGCTGGCCAAGCCCCGCTCCCATTACAGGCTGCTGGGAGCGATCAAGAACGTGTGTTGGTGTGTCGTGACATGCTATCTGGTGGAAAGCAGTTTCACCTAGGCCAGCAGGTCCTCTTCAGCCCCTGAGGTGGTCCAGGTAGGGGCTGGAGACAGCGGGGGGAGCCACCGGCAAGCTCGGAGAAGCCTCTGTATTGGCCCCGAGTTGTATGGTCTCTGCTCACCGGATGGAGCAGGTGTATCCCGCACTGCAAACCCCAAAGCCCTGCAGTCAGGAGGTGACAAGCAGGACGTGCCCCAGGCCCGGCAGAGCCCGTGTCCATTGCTTTCTCCCACAATGCACTGCTCCATCCTTCCTTCATTTACTGCTCAGAATAAGAAACTTACAGTTGCACCCATTGTGTAGGTTAAAGGGAGAGGCTCCCTGGGAGGCCCATGGTTGTCCTAGTGCCCAGAGTGACAGGGGCTGGGCTGGCCCCTGGAGTCAGGGCTCCTCCTGTTCACCTGTCACGTGCCTGAATGTAGACCGGGTCCTAACGTGATGGGCTTTCAGCATTCGCTTTCCATTTTAGAATGGTTTCAGATTCACAGGAAAGTTTCACACACAGCACAGAGTCCCCATGGACCCCACACCCGCTTTCCCCCGCTATTCACACCTAACATTAGGGGCACATTTGTCGCAGTTGGTGAACCACTCTGGACAGTGTTCATTCAAGTGCAGACTTTATCCAGCCTTTCTTACCTTCCACCCACTCGTCCGTTTCTCTTCCAGGACCCCGTCCTGGACACGTCGCTGTTGCTCGTCAGGCTCTCTCAGATATGCCTTGTTTTTGATGACTGGACTCTTTTGGGGTGGGGGCCTGGCCGGGCATCTGAGGGACACCCCTGATTGGCGTTCATCGCGGTTATGTCACGACTGGACAGGGTGACGGGTTTCAGGGAGGAGGACCACAAGCTGAAGTGTCCTCATACTTCCTATCAACGTGGCTTACCACTCGCTGTGAGGTGGACCTTGCCCGCGTGGCACAGGCACAAATGAATTTCCATCCTGAGGTCCCGCTTTTATTGACAAAGACAAACACGACTCCCAGTGGGTGACGTGACTTGCAGAATGTCACCTGGAGCTGAGTTGGCATCGTCACCCTGGGGATGTCCCAGTCCAGGGGCCTCCATCCCTCCCTCTGTGTCTGCGTGTGCTTTGTCACAACAGCTGTTGGGGCTGAGGTCCCAAGCCCTGATGATGGGGTGCCATCTGCCCCCTAAAAGTCAAAGCAATCTACCTGTGGGTAACCCCCCCCCCCACAGACCAGCATTCACAGGGAAGATGGGCCCGCCCTGCACCTCCACGCATCACAGGACCGAATCCCGATATCCAGAGGCCACTCCAGCCCCTCACAGTGAGGGCAGCATTATTTATGGGATGTCCGGACTGCCCAGTGTTTGCACACAAAGGCCCCGCTCTGGGGCTGGGCCACACGGGCCGGCATTCCAGTGCATTCCTGCGGCCTGCGGCCGGCCGGACAATAGGGCGCCCTCTCTCCTTCTCCGGGTCGGTCTCTGTGAACAGAGCTCTGTTGACAGCCAGGGCTGCTCTCACTCCTGAAGAATTCCAAAAATGGAACAATGTACGCCTGGCCTGGGCCTCTCAGGCCGCTGCTCGGAGTGGGGCCCCAGAAGCCTGCGATTTGGGCTGCCTTTGTAGCCGTCTGTTTGGTTGGCATTTCAATGGAAACCTGGGTGGGGTGGGTGGCTGGTGGGCAGAGAGAAAAGAGAGGAAATAAAGGAAACCCAAACTACCCTGTAAACAAGCCAGGGCCCCTCTGGCTGAACGGTTTCCATGGGGTGGACGCCATGATCCCAGGGTCAAGCAAATCCACTGGCCAGGTCTACGCAGGCACTAGCCATCGTCTGAGGCCTTCGAGGGAGTCCCCAGATCCTCGATTGTCGGAGCTCACCCAGCGCAGCCCCTCCTGTTTGGAGAGAAGGAGGACTGGACGAAGGAAGTGACTTATCAACGTCATGAAGCTTCAAGGGAGCAGAGTGGGGACTTCAGGACAGGGCCCAGAGCTCCCACCTCCCAGCCCAGCCCAGGGCTCCCGAAAGCCTGTGACCTCCGCCTGGGAGCGTGGGGGGCTGCTTTTCAGGACCCCTCTCCTTTCGCATCAAAGCCTCATGGACCACCCCAGAGACACGCTGTGACTGGCAGAATGACCACTCCTGAAGGGCCACATCCATCAGCCCAGGGTGTCTCCACCAGAGCCCTACCGATGTTTGGGGCTGGACAGTTCTTTGTGGGGGGCTGTCCTATGCCTTGTAGGGTGTCTAGCCTCTACCCACTAGATGTCGGGAACACTGATCCTCGTCCCCCGACTCTCACTCAGTTGTGACAACCAAAATGTCTCCAGGTGTCTCCATCCGTTTGGGCAGCTATAACAAAGTACCACAGGTGGAGTGGCTTATAAACAACAGACATTTAGTGCTCACAGCTCTGGAGGTGGGAAGTCCAACATCAGGGGTCTGGAGAAGGCCTCTTCCAGGTTGCAGACTGTCCATTTCTCACTGTGCCTTTGCGTGGTGGAAGGGGACAGGGAGCTCGCTGGGGACTCTTCTAGAAGGGCATGAATCACCCCCCAAAAACCCACTTCCAAATTCCATCACCTTGGGCGTTAGGTTTTCAACATACGAATTTGGGGAGGATAGATACACACAGACCAGGGTACCAGGCATTGCCAAATATCCCCTGGGGGCAATCCTCCCACCCCCACTACCACTGGGTTAGTCTATTTGAGCCTCAAGGTGATTTTACAACACGGACGAGAATTCTCTGACACCGCATTTGAAGAGGTGAGGTTTCTGCCCTCTCTTCTTGCACGTGGCTGGACTTGTAACCCTTTCCACAAATAACGCTCCTGATTTCCGAGGCCGGATTGTCAGAGGTCACGTCGCTTCTTCATTGGCTCACTCCAGAGCCCTGGGCTGCCACATATGAGGCCTGACTCCCTGCGTGGCCACGCTGGGAGGAAGCCCAGGCCACACAGAGAGGCCACGTGTGGGCGTTCCCGCCTACAACCCTAAATGAGCCCCAGCCTTCTTCAAATCACCCCAGTCGGGGCCCCGGACATGTGCGTGAAAAGGCTGAGAGGGTTTCATGCCCAGCGGTCGAGCCTTCCCAGTGAGTCCCCACCTTTGCCGAGCAGGGGAATTGATCCCTGCGGGGCTTTGCCCTACCGTCTGACCCCAGAACCATGAAGACAATGAAATGGTGTGTGTGTGTGTCTGTGTGTGTGTGAGACCAAGATGGAGGTAGTTTGTTACGTACAATAGGTAATCAGAACAAGTCTTGCAGCAGGCCCAGGGAGGCTGGGGCCGAGACTTGGGGACTGGAGCAAGTCACACAGAGAAACAGAACCAGGACCTGAACCCTAGTCCACCTGGCTTCTGGAATGTTCCATCACTGATTGTCCATCCCTTCTGACGTGCCTGCAGCAGTTGTGGATGTCCATGAGGTCTCTCTGCCCTATCTGTTTTAGCTGCTTCTGGCCACAGCACCCTGATTTTCCTGGGGGAAGCTCTGCCCTGCCCGACCCTACCCTCAGTCCTGGGGTTCAATGGGGCTGATATGCCCCTAGGTCCAGAGTTGGACCCTAGACACATTCAGGGGCAGTAAGGGCCTCTGAGGATCAGTCCCAGGACGTAGGTTCAAACTCTTGGCACTGATAAGCCCCCCTTTGCTTGGACCAGGAGTTAGGGGGCATGGCAGAGTGGCTTGAGAATGACACCACCGCAGAGGAAGGCAGAGCGGGGAGAGAGAGGGAGAGAAATACCAAGTTCTGGTGATGGGCTCTTGGGACTAACGATGCCTGACGCTGTTCTGCCTCAATGCACTCGCCTTTTGGTGGCAGCCAGTTTGAGTTGGCTTTTGGTCATTTCTGGACTGTCCCTCTTCTCTACCCACCAGCAGCCTGCCTTGGTCAGCCAGGGAAAGAGGCAGCTGGCACTGCAGGGGCTTGGGACGTCACGGCACCCAAGTTTGATGAGCGTGCTGCGTATTGTCAGAGCCCTGGGGATGGGGCAGAGCCAGGCATCCCCTGGAGGTTGACCGGCCACCAGCATCATCTCAGCCGCTTCTGTTGTCCCCATGGTCCCTGTCACCAAACCCTGCCTCCTCTCTTTTCTCCCCTGAGCCCACCTCATTCTAGGAGGTTCTCAGGATGTTGTCCTTACGCCGGTTTGGCAGGTACAGAAAGGTGAGGGTGAAGGTGCCAGAGCTGGGACTTGAGCCCACATCCTTTGAGCCCATTTTGAACCACAGGATCAACAAGCCCCATCTTCCCAGCTGTGTGTTCACGCTGGACCCTCTGGAGGCCCATGGACGGTGTGGGCAGTGATGTCCCAGGAGAAGTGTGTATCCTGACGGGATGACATCTGACCAGAGGGACTCAGGAAACATCCATGCCAGAAGCTCGAAGGTCACCTTTGCAGGTGGGGAAAATGTGAAGCCCAAGCAGCCCCAGTTGGTCCTGCAAGTTCTACAGGAGGCGAGGACACACTGATTTCCTGGGGAAGGCGTTCCTGAACAGCCCTGTGCGTGTGCACGTGTGCATGCGGGCATGCAGGTCTGTGTGTGTGCGTGCACGTGTGCACGTCTAGTGGGGGCTAACGAGGTGAGGCACAGATCCTTCCATTGCCAGGGCTCTGATGGCCACCTCCAGTCCCAGGGGTAGCAGTGAATCCTGTGTGGGTACAGCAACAGGCTGTAAAATCTTTCCAGAAGTGCTGTGGGGTTGGGTAACCGTCCCCAATGAGTCGCCGAGGCTGCAGCCCTCTGTACCTTCCTTTCCACTGTTTGCTCTGCAGGTGGGCACCCTGGGGAAGCCCGCGACTTTCCTTGTGGCTCTTTAATGACTACAGCAATCCCTGTGGACGGTCACCCCATGGTGACCGAGACCCAGGGAGTCTCATTGCTGTTTTGCTCTCAGCGGCCCAGCTTGCCAAGGTTCAGCCATCATTCTCTGTCAGGGCAGCTCCTCTGTCTCCCATGGCTGCCTGTCACTCTGCAGGTTGGAGGCATTTTGAGGGGGCTGTTGCCAGCTCCACCCCCACCATAGCCTTGGAAAGCCCCCTGGGTTTGCCCTGAAAGACCGGGTTGGGGCCAAAGCCTTTTTGTGACTCTGGCGGCCGGGAGGCCCTGACCTGTGCGCTACAGAAAGGTCCCGGCTCCCTGGCCTCCATGGTGGGGGTGGGCGCCTGGCACGGCCATGACAGCGAGGAATGTGGGTGATGCGGCCGGATGGCGTCGCCTTGCAGAGAACAATTGGACGATGACAATCGGAGGAAGGTGAAGGATCTTGTCCCAGCACTTCCTGTTTTCGTGGGCGGTTGACTCAGACGGGCATTGAGAGTCCTGGGAGATGGTCCTGCAGTGGCAGGGGAAGCCAGGCCCGGGGGCTTCAGCTCCGTGCCATCTGTGCCGCCTGCTGTGCCTCCCCGCGCCGGGCAGGGGCCTCTCCGTTAATGCTGCAGACTTGCCCCCCACCTTCTCCAAGCTGGCCTCTATTGGTCCTAGGGTGGGCAGTGGGGTGAAAGTCTCTCCCTACCCTGAGGCTGCCCAGCAGGTGACACATACATGGGGTGACAATGACAGCTAGACAGCCGTGCTCTCCATGGCAGGGGCTGAAGGAGCAGCTTTCTCCACGAGAGGAAAAGACATGTTCTAGAGTCCTGGGACACTAGGGGACCTCAGGCGTCTCTCCAGAGCAGGAGACTCCTGAGCGGTGTCCCCGTCAGCTTTCCCCAATCTCTGCTCGGGGGGAGGGTAGGAGAGGATATCAGGGAAAGCCTCCTTGAGATGTCCTGAGCTACCCATGTCCCCCCACTGCTGGACAGCTCCCCTCTCAGAAAGCTCTCCGCACCCAGGGGCGCTCACCCCAGGAGTCCCGAGGCCACCTACCCCTATTCCACACAAATACCCACTGATGGTTAAAGAACTCCCCCACACGCCACCAAAACAGGATTGAGTCATGACTTATGTATGCTTATAGCAACGTTGTTCATATTTGCCCCAAATTGGAAGCCGCTAAGATGTCCTTCATTGGGTGATGGGTAAAGAAGCTGTGGTCCATCCAGACAATGGAAATAATTCAGCACTAAAAAGAAAGGAGCTATCAAGCCATGAAGAGCCATGGAGGAAACCTCAATGTAAAAGGAAGAAGCCAGTCTGAAAAGGCTGCATACTATGTGATTCCAACTGTGTGACGTTCTGGAAAGGGCCAAACTCTGGAGCCAGTAAGAGGATCAGCGGTTGCCAGGTGTCGCAGGGAGGGATGAACAGGCAAAGCACAGAGGATTCTTAGGGCAGAGAAACTACTCTATGTGACACTGAAATGGTGGGTACATGTCCTTATCCATCTGTCCAAACCCATAGAATGTACACCACCAAGAGTGGACCTGGTGTAAACTGTGGACTTGCGTTAATAATAATCTGTCAATATTATTTCTTTTTTTTTTTAATGATTTTTTTTTTTTTTTTAAGATTTTATTGGGGAAGGGGAACAGGACTTTATTGGGGAACAGTGTGTACTTCCAGGCTTTTTTTCCAAGTCAAGTTGTTGTCCTTTCAATCTTAGTTGTGGAGGGTGCCGTTCAGCTTCAAGTTGTTGTCCTTTCAGTCTTAGTTGATTCGGGTGCAGCTCAGCTCCAGGTCCAGTTGCCATTGCTAGTTGCAGGGGGCACAGCCCACCATCCCTTGCAGGAGTCGAACCGGCAACCTTGTGGTTGAGAGGACGCGCTCCAACCAACTGAGCCATCCGGCAGCTCAGCGGCAGCTCAGCTCAAGGTGCTGTGTTCAATCTTAGTTGCAGGGGGCGGAGCCCACCATCCCTTGAGGGAGTCGAGGAGTTGAACTGGCAACCTTGTGGTTGAGAGCCCACTGGCCCATGTGGGAATTGAACCGGCAGCCTTCGGAGTTAGGAGCATGGAGCTCTAACCGCCTGAGCCACCGGGCCGGCCCCAATATTATTTCTAACAAATGCACCATGCTAAGGCAAAATGCTAATAATAGGGGAGGGATGGGAGAGAGAGGCGGTATTTGGGAAGTCTCTGGACTTTCTGTTCAGTTTTTCTGTCAACCTAAAACTGTTTTAAGAAATAAAGCCTATTAATTTAAAAAAAGTGATTTTGAACACTGCACACGCTGTGACATCTCTCATCACCAAGAGGAGAGCTCTTTACGCCCCTTGAAAGGAGGAGATCCCTGTGGGCTCCTGGTATTTGCTGAAATCCCATTTATTCTGACGCTGCAGAAATAGTGCACACATAAAATTAGGAGAAGCTCCCACGCTTACAGCTCTAAAGCAGCCCTCAAACCAAAACAAGTTGACAGGTCAGACACACAGCCGCGAAAAGTGACGAATTCCCATGGAACACGTCAGTGTGGCCAGTGATGTCTTGTCAGGTCTGAGGTGACATCTGCAGGTGAGTGAGGAACTGGCCCACTGGCTGGGGTGCGGCTGCTTTGACCAGCCACTTTCTCTGCTTTACAACTGGGAACTCTGCCCTGCAGCTTGTGCGACGTCACGGGCCTCCCCTGAGCGTGACACTCTCTCTGCTCCCGGCTCCACCCACGACTTACAGAGGATCAAGGAGGACGTCCCCACGGCCCACGTGAACGTGAGGGTCCGTACGTCATCCTTCCCTGTGTTAGTTTCCTGTGGCTGCTGTAACAGATGACCACAGTCACAGTAGCTGGAAATGGCCCGTTTGTTCTCCTACAGTCTGGAGCCAGATATCAGTCTCACAGGGCTAACGGCAGGTGTGGGCCGGGCTGTGTTCCTTCTGGAGGCCGAGGGGAGAGTCTGTGCCCACCTCCTCCAGCTGCTAAAGGCCACCTGCATTCCTTGGCTCGTGGCCCCTTCCTCTACCTTCAGAGCCAGGAACGAGGCGCCTCCTCTGACCGCCGCTTCCATCATTTCACCACCTTCCTGCTTCCCCATCACTCTTTTCCACTGATGAGGACCTTGTGACAGTGCTAGGCCTGCCTGAACAGTCCAGGGTCATCTCACCACCCTTTACTTAATCACGCCTGCAGAGTCCTTTTTGCCACGTAAGGTGACCTAGTCACAGGGTCCAGGGTTGGAATGTGACTTGGGGGGGAGGGCACACAGCTCCCCTCTTGTCTCATACGTCACATGCCATCAGTCAGGAAATCCTGCTGGGTCCCCTCTCTGAGTATCACCAGGCCCAGAGCCCCTGCCACCACCCCCATCAGGCATGTGGATCAAGCCACCCTCTCGTCTCCCTGAAGGACTGCCCTGGCCCCTCACTGGTCTCCCGGCTTCCATCCTCACCCCTTTCAGGTTTATTCTCAACCCAGCAGCCAGGCTAACCCTGTGAACGGAAGAGGCCATGTCTTCCACTGGCTCCTGGGCCACTCAGGTTATGACCAGCAGCCGACAAGGCTCAGGACGGCCCGCCATGCTTCTGGTCCCCTCTGCTCCGGCCCCACGGGCCTCCTTGCTGTGGCTCTAAC
This sequence comes from Rhinolophus ferrumequinum, assembly GCF_004115265.2. NCBI lineage: Eukaryota > Metazoa > Chordata > Mammalia > Chiroptera > Rhinolophidae > Rhinolophus > Rhinolophus ferrumequinum. The sequence goes on from NC_046294.1 coordinate 3,586,179, forward strand.
ACGCCCAGTGCGTTCCTGCTCAGGGCCTTTGCATCGCCTCTTCTGTCTGCTGGGCTTCCTTTCCCAGGGACGTCTGCCTGAATCCCGGTCCCCAGTGCCCTGGGTCCCTCCTGCTCTGCTCACTCCATCACTTTCTAACAGTCTGCGTTGTTCACTCGTTTCTCATATTCTCATCCCTCTCCCCATACTATAGGGACACAGGGCAGGGACTGTGTCTGCTTTGTTTACCGACGTGGTCCTGGACTGGAGGGGCCTGGACTAGTGGGCACCCAGTCAAGAATTGAGAATGGGCACATGGATGGATGAGTAGAAGCTGCAAAGGCCGGGGGAGGAAGGAGGAGAACTCCAACCTGGGTGCCTCTTGGGGTTTCTGTGCCAGCAGTCCCCAGAATGGCTCCAGGGGGAGCTACCTGGGGGAGGAGAAACCCCTCTCTACCGTCTCACCCCACAATGCAATGTCCCCTGGACTAGCTTCACAATGAAGGAGCCTGTGGGAGCAAACCATTGATTGACGAATTCATTCATTCCTTCACTCCGCAATGTTTACCAAGGGCTAGTCCTACCAGGGTCTTCGCCGGGTTGAGGAAGATTATTTCAGAGTCCAAGTTCAGGTTGGGAAGTAGACTTGCGCAGAGACACCCGAGGGCATGGATCTGCCTGTGCTAACGGGCGCCTAGTCTGTCCCAGGTGCTTCACGGCACTGTCCTTTTATTCTACCCCCTGCATCGCCTCCTTTGGGGTGTGTCCCTGAACCCCACCCTCCAAGCCTCTGTCTCCTCCCCCCAGCTCTGCTCTGGATCTTTGATGGCCCTCTCACGGGAGCAGGGTGCATTTCTCAGTCTCCTCATTTGTCTCTTCCACCACACTGGGGGCTCCTGGAAGTCAAGCCCTGGGGTCTTCAATGTCTTCATGTCTCAAGCAGCTGGCATGCCTCAGGTGCTCAGGGAATTCGGATTCAAAAAAGGTGGGCTGGCTGCATACGAGTTGATGGATGCCTGGATCCCAGGGGAGGCCAGCTAGGGCAGAGCACAGAGCTTGGGGAGAGGTAGGCCTGAGGGGCTGCGAGAGGCCCCTGCCCCCAAGCCCACCTGAGGTGGTTGCAAAGTCCCTTCATATCAGCCTGGAAGGGCAGCACAGCTGTGTTCCAAGGCCCACCCAGGCCTGCATGGTTTTACCCTCCTGTGCCCCGTCAGCTGGTGCCTGGGTGTTTCCACCGGGAGGAGGACCCCTACTACGCGGTAGCGTTGGGCTCCAATGTGGGTGGCAGCCTGCGGCCTCGTAGGCCTGGCCGGGGAGTGTGGACATGGTCCTGCCGTGGGGTGCCGCCCTTCTTTGGGAAGCAGCTTCCGAGCTGGCCTCAGAACCCCCACCTCACGGTACTCAGGATCCGTCTGCTCTCATCCGCTCCAGTGTCTTTCTTCTCCCAGATGAGTTTTCCAGGAGGAATCACAGTTTCACCAGCTAATACTATCTCCGGCTGCTCCAGGTGTCAGGAAGCCACGGGGGCTCTTGGAGCTGAGGAAGAACTGGATGAAAGGCTGTTCCTGTGAATCTTGGCTTGTCCTTGGTTTTGCAAGTTCTTTGTTTTCACTGAGCGCTGACATGTCCCAAGACTGGGAGCCCTGTCCTCCAGAGGTTTCATCTCTGGGACAAAAGCCAGTTGTCAGGGCCATCAGTGGAACCTGTGTGACTAAGGCTATGGATTTGGGATGGGGCCGGAGGTGTGCCAGGGTCGGGGTGGGGAAGCCTAGATCTCCTGGACCCAATCCCCGGGGAAGTGGATGAGAGGGGGAGGGGATCTAGGAAAGGGGGTTCTGTATTCAAAACTCCAAGCCCATTTCTGACTGCCCAGGGGCAGAAGGAGCTGACACCCCTGGGAGCTGGAGCTGGCCATGCCCAGTGGTCTGGCTGGGTGAACTGGGAAGAACACGCCAGAGCAGGGAGTGGAGCCCCCAGGGGGATCAATGAGACTCCACGCCCTGGACCCCCCGCCTGCCCTTGGAGCGTGCCCTGTCACCTGCTGAGTGTGTGGGACCTGGAGGCTCAGGGCAAGGTGCGCAGTTCCAGCCTGGAGGTCTGGGGCCCCTGGGGTGCTCTGCAGGGATAGCCCCCGCTTCTGAGCACAGCCCCGCTGGCCAGCGGCTACGGAAACCCTTCATGTGGAGTTCCCCGTTTTGATTCTGCAAGCTGGACTCTGTCTGCTGGCCTGATGGAGGCCACAGCAGTGGACAGAGTCCCGCAGCACAGCCCGCCCCTACGGCCCTGCTTTCCCACTGCCCGAAGCTATTCTTAACATGCCGTGAGCCTCAGGCTTCAGGGCTAAAAATACCCCCTCGAATGGCCTGTGGGAAAGCGGCCCCGGGCTATTTCGGTGGTTTAGTGCTGCCTCGGGGTCCCTGCGAACTGCCAGAGCAGAGAGGAGGGCTAGCCATGTGCTGCCTGGGCCTCGCTCGGCCCACACCGGGGCCCTCCTGTCGGACCGCAGGGGCCATCGGTCTCCAGGGAGGTCGGCAGAGCCTGGGAGTCGTGAAGCCCTCGCTTCACAGCAGGGAAACGGGCTCCAACAGGGAAAGCTTCCGGAGGCCACAGTGTGGGTCTGCCTTAGGGACCCTGGCAGCCCCCTCTCTGTGGGCCGCCTGATCCAGCTCTCCCCAACCCAAGGGGCATTTGGAGGCTATAAGGGGACTTCTTGCTTCTTAGATCAAGTCTTATCTTCTCACCGCACTGTGAAGCTTACAGGAGATTTTTCTTCCTTTATTTCACGTGCTCTCCCCTAAACTCTGAGGCTTGCAGCCCCAGAGTGGGGATGAGAAGGCCGAGTCTGAGAAGGATCAGCTGAAGGTCAGAAGCCGGGAGGGGCTGGGCAGGGCAGCAGCCTGCGCTCTGGAGCCCTAGCGGGTTCCTCCCCTGCCCCCCGCCCCCGAGGCAGGGTTGCCTTGGTGGAACTCCAGGGCTCACATCCCCCATTCTCCTGCCTTCCCCCCCCCCTCCACCCCCGGCTGGTGACTGAGGGGCACTGTGTTCTCACAGCAGGTCATCGCTCCTGGGGGTCCCAGCTCTGCGTCCCCTCGAGTTGGCCACCGTCACTGCGGGCTCACACCCATTAGCTGCATGGCCCCAGGCACCGAGCCCTGATGGGTGAACAGGATGGTTGCCACGACAGGCGACACAGCGTGCCATTGTGTTGGGCCCACTGGGGGCGGCTTCATTAACCGCGACACCAGGACGGTGCTGTGAGGTCTGCAGGCCCTCCCACAGTGCTGGACAACGGCTCCTTCTCTGTGCCCTCCTGCTGCCCTCGGGGACGTCGTCGTGGCTGTGATGGCTTCAGAGGAGCGATTGAGGGGGGTTCAGAGGAGCGGCTGAGTGGGGTTCAGAGGAGCGGCTGAGTGGCTTCCCGGTGTGGCCTGCGGCCACCCCAAAGGCTTGAGTCAAGATGGTTCCAGTGCCCTGTGGCCGGGGACCTTAGGGTCAGTTACCTCTTTGATTCTCAGTACGTCCCCCGTCCCACCTCCATCACAGGGCCAGTCCTTGCACATGAGGCAGGTGCATGGAGTGCTGTGAGCGGCTATGCTCCAGAAAGCCCCCTTGGCCAGGGGACACGGGAGCACAGTGCACTGTGATGATCACGGGTGTTGAGGAAGACACGCGAACTTCCTGAGAGGTGGCACTCGGCCCCTGCCAGGCTCTCCGGGTGGGACCAGGCCAGGCCAGGGCAGAGGAGGGCAGAGGCTGATGCTGTGATCCCACATCAACAGGGTAGGGCCCAGGAAACGAGGCTGAGGGGTCTCGGGCAGATGCCCTTCACATTCACGCCTCAGTTTCTCCCAGGAGTGACGACCTGCTGCCTGAGAACACAATGCTGACCTCTAAGGTGCCTCTCTGTTGTCCTTGCAGGACCTGGGAAGAAGCACAGCTGGTGGCCAGGCTGTCTCGGCGAAGGGGGCCCCAGAGCTTCTCGGGGGTGGGAGTCCCTCTGGACCGGAGTTACTCCTCCTGAGCCATGAGGGCCCCTTTAGGGCACAAAGGGAGGCTTAGTGCTGTACCCCACGGGCATCAGGACCCAGAGAGGATGCCGCCACCACCAGGACCAGCATGCACAGGTGACACACAGCTCCTTGTGGAGGATGGGGCTGAAACTGTCTGTGCTGCGGGGCCGAGCACAGCACCCCAACAGCCCTCAACCTGGCTCTGCCCCATGCAGGCCTCAAAATGTCATGTCCCATCCCACAGATGACAAGAGGAGGCACAGACGGGGTGAGAGGAGTTGCGAGGGCTGGGTGTCTGTGCTCGGCAGTGGCTTTGAGGCCCCTAGAGGCCCGAGGCCCCCACTGGCCCCCCTCTCCTGCTGTCACCCGTCCTGGCCGCTCCCAGGGCTCCTACCCAGCCCCTCTCTCCAGCCGTCTGCTCAGCTCCTTCCGCCCACCACTTCGCTTCTCTGCCCAGCCCTGAGCGCCACACCCAAGCCTCAGGGACACCAAGCTAGGCCTCCAGCATTCCTGCCCTGTTTTCATTTAGGGGACGTCCCCCAAAATACCCAGCCTGTTGGAGGCGGCTGCAGCCTCGGGGCCCCTGGGAAAGCACTTGAAAGCCTTGGCTTGGCTGTGGCCTCCAGCGTAGCCAAAGCAGCCGCTGGAGGGAGGGTGTTCCTGGGATGAAAGCTGTGGGGAGCACAGGCGGCAGGGCCGGCCCGGACCCACCCGCGTGGCTTTTCGGGTTAGGCAGCCGCTGCCAGGGGGAAGACCTCAGGAATGTGGCGGGCAGTGCTGACACTCACATTTTCCTGCTGCCTGGCTCCCAGCTCGCGGGGACAGAGGGCAGGGCCAGCGGCCTGGGCCAGGGGATGCAGCTGGGCAGAGGGCCTGGGGCTGGCTGGAGTTAGGAGCTCTGCCATGGAACCCCAGGCCTCCCACCTATCACGGGAGGCTTCGTGGGCTCCTCAGATGGCTGGAGCAGCAAACAGCCCCCACCCCTACGGGTTGCCCCTGCCCTCCTCATCCTCAGGAACCCTTCTCAGGATGTCCCAGGAAGGACCGGTGCCTCTCTGGGACCCCAGGCCAGAGGGCCCCACTAGAGCACACTGGACTTCACCCGTTCATGGGCCCCAGTGCCCCTCGAGGCAGAGGTGTGGCTTTCTTGTGTCATCAGCTGGTTGCTTAAGCACAACGCAAGTTCAGAGGGGTCCTGGAGATGAAGGCCGATGAAGCTGGGCCCCGGTGGACAGATGGACATCGTGAGCTTAAGGGGCCAGGGTGGTGGCAGCAGCAGGACCAGTCGAGACCGAGCTCTGCAGGACTCCCCCAGGCTCCCAGTAGCTAGCCCAGCGTCTGGCTTGGAGACGGTCTCAGTGGGGTGGGCAGGATTTTCTCCCAAAGCTGTGCCATCACCTGAGTCACTGGGGATGCTGGTTACATCCTCGGCAGCGGGCTGAGGTGACCGGTGGTTCTCTTGGGAACTAAACAGCTGGAGTGAGAGTCTGGACCTGGGCCTGGGAATCCCAGGGCTGCATCACTCTGGGCAGAGCTCTCCCTCTCTCCGGGCCTCAGTTTCTCCATCAGTAACATGTGAGGACTATCCCTGCCTGCTTGCCTGGGTGGCTAAGAAAGGGGCCCAAGGGGAGAGGTCCTGATGCCTTGGGGATCTCAGCACCACCCCGATGCAGGAGGGCCTGGGGGGGCCTCAATGAGAGATGCCCCCCCCCCACATGCCTATCGAGCTCCTTGGTAAGGATGCAGGCAGAGGACCCGGGGCCGGCTCAGAGATGCCGTGCTTGCCTCTTGACCTCAAATATTGGCTCTGGCAGGTGGAGGGGTCAGTGTGCGGGCCGGGCATTGGGCGCCGGCCAGTCTGCTGCTGAGTCACCCAGTGGAGGTGCCACAGGGCCAGCCCCTGGCCCCTGTGCTCCTCTGTGAAACAGGAGACAGCTCTGCAGCAAGCCAGAGCCTGACCACCTCCCTCTCCCTGCAGCTCACGGCCCCTTCCGAGGGTCCCACCTCATCACCAGGGACCTGGCGCAAGGGGTGGAGCCTCCCTCGGCTCCTCTGGTGTCCGAGATAAATATTTGTCGAATGAATGTTGTTTAAGTCCAGCGGGGTCAGCAATGTCACCAGTCCCAACTCCAAGAACTCCGATACCCTCAGCTCATTCATTCTCTGGTGTGTTTAGCCTTGCGGGGGGTGGGGGCCAGGCCTGGGGACCTGACGGGTCAGGTCTGATTCCTGGACTCCTGGTGGCATCCTGTTCTGTGTGCACTTGGGAGAGGCCTGCCCCTTTCTGATGAACCGGACATTGTACTACCTCATCTGTGAACCGGACATTGCGCTACCTATTTGTTGGGAGATCAAGAGCCAATGTCTGTGGGAACAGGGCCCGGGGCAGGGGACCTGTCCTTGAACGTCCCCTCGCTGCCCCATACTTGGCCCAGGGCAGGACTGGACACAGATGTGTTCCTCGAGTCACTGCTCGTCGTCCGTGGCAGAAAAGATGTGGACCCAAACCCTGTAAATAACACACAGCCTCCTGGCACTGTGGGTGGCTTCACGGAGGAGGTGACTTGGAGGTGTCCCTGAGTCCAGGGTTGGACCCAGCAGGTCGGGGACAATGAAAGAGGCCGCAGGGGCCCTGGGACCCGCTTCTGGCCCACACACCCCACAAAACTGCTCGACAGTGGGGCGCCAGGGGCAGCATGGGCCGGCACCACCCAGGGCTGGCCTACCTGGCCTGAGACACACACATCCCCCACATGGACGGTGAAGCCACCTTAATGAAAATATCTCCGGTAAATAGTCTTGGGAGTCAGGTAGTGGCTGAAGCTGGCAGCCGCTTGGACTTCAGCTGGGACAATGGCCAGGTCGTTTTTCCCTCTGTTGGTTCATTAACATATTGCTTGATTGATTGGTTCATTAATTAATTAATTAATTAATTAATTAATTCATTCATTCCTCAAGAAGTGTGTGCAGAGAGCAAAAACCCCTCTGGAAGTGGAAGAGAAGCAGGTGCTTGGGGCTGTGGCCTGAGGGAAGGTGTAGCCGGTGGCATCAGGAGTTATGCTCTCCCACCGGCCCTGCCTGAACAGACGCTGGGGCCTTCACTTCTCAGAGCCTCGGGTCCCCATCACCAGGCGGCTGGAAAGTTGGCCCTGACTCTGGGTGCGGGTCATGCCCTGAGACCCACCTGGCTCTGGGCTGACTGGGGGCTGCAACATTCTGACCCTTGGCTCTCCTCCACCTGGAAGGCTGCAGAACACAGGCGGCACCCCGAGAGGATCCCCACTTCCTCAAATCCAAAACTGGGGCTCAGCAGTTGCATGCATGTAGTTCCCTAGTGTCCGCCTTGCTGGGGGCTTGGGAAACTGAGGCCCAGAGAGAGGCACGGCTGGTGTGGGGTCACCGAGAGAGTCAGCAGCGACAGGGCCCCAGCCTGCCTTCCCCCTCGGCTGTCCCAGACAAAGGCTCTCCTTTGAAGCGCCCCAGACAGAGCCCCTGGTTTCCGGCCCCGGCCCCCCGGGAAGCACCCGTCACAGCAGCTGTCTTCATCTGCTGCCCCACCAGCAGGCCTGCCCAGGCCTTGGTTTATTATTGGCTTCCTTGCCAGAAGTATGCTTGAACAAATGCTGTAAACAAATGGAACAATCGCCGACCATCACGCTTGGATTTATATGCATAAAATGGGGTGCGGCTGGGGCTGCCTGCTGAGTGCCAGCGAAGGGGCACCACAGAGCAGCCAGGCCAAAGCCCCCTCTGGACCTGGGTCTGACCACGCTGGCTCTTTCCTGTCTTTGGAGCCCCCAGGCCTCTCTCTCCAAGGCCATAGACATGCCCCCAGGCCGCTCTGCCTTCAGCCTTCCCAGTTGCCCCTGGAGAGGAAGAGCTCAGGGACCTTTCCATGGACATGTTTTCTTCATTTATTTAGCAGACACTGACCTTATTATGTCCCTGACGCATGTTCGCCTTTTCATCCTCACAAAATCCTATGACGTGGGGACTATCATTATCCCAATGTACAGAGAAGAAAACTGAGGCAGACATTAAGTGACAGGCCCAAGGATACACAAGCCAATGAGTGGAGAAGCTGGGATGCCACCCCAGGCCGCGAGCACGAGAGTGTCATCCTTGCCAGAGGGATGCTTGGGAAAGAGATTGATTGACGAGATGACCCACAGTGCTGAGGAACGAAGGAAAGGGGATTTCAGACCAGGGCCACGCAAATGACTGTCTCCCTTCCATGGGCCCAAGCCTGGGCAGAGGGTTTGCGGTCGAGGCTCTCCCTTCATGGATCTCAGAGGGATTGTGATAGTTAAGTGTGTTGGACTGAATTGTGTCTCCCGCACACTCCTGTGTTCGAGTCCTAACACCTCGTACCTCCAAACACGACCTTGTTAGGAGACAGGGCCTTTATAAAAGTCATGTCTCTGAAATCAAGTGATTAGGCGGGGCCATAATCCAGTGTGACTGGTGTTTTTATACGAAAGGGAAATGGGACACAGAGAAACATCAGACTAAGGGGCGCACTTCCAAAGCAGGCTGGCGGGGAGGGGACAGTCTGGTGTTATTTCAGGTGGCATGTCTTCAGGTCTGTTCAGATGTAGCTGGAGCAGGCTTTGGTTAGCCTTTCTCTCTGCACGGCCTGGGGGGCCTGTGGGAAGAACTATGGTCAGGCTCGTGTGTATATTTTTTGTTGCAGATACAGTTTGACAGACACACGATTTATTCATTCAACCAAAGTTTACTGAGCACGTACTATGTTCCAGGCACCAACCAATTTGCCTCCTTTGATAGTGTTGAAAACTTAAACAATGTAAGCCAATCAATGTGTCTGTTTTCTTTCCTCCCTACCTCCCTCCTTTCCTTCTTTCCTTCCTTGCTCCATCCCCTTATCCACGAGTCCATTCGTCCACCCACAACCTTCCTCTCTTTCTTCCTTCCCTCTTTCTTCCCATCCATGCATCCACCCATCCATCAATTCTCCCTTCCTTCCATCTCTCCATTTATCTACCTACCACCTCCCTCCCTCCCTATCTAAAGAACTTAGAATCTCAGAGGTGGCAGAGCCCTTGCTTGGTGTGGGCAGTGCGTGGTCCAGCCCTTGTCACTACGAGGATCTCCCGCAGGTGACCTCATGGCCTCCTTCTGAGCCCCTCAGCTAACAGGTGCCCAGGGAAGGCCTGGAATGTCCTCCTGGCCTGCAGAGTTCTTTTATTTTGACTCGAGGTAGCCAGTGGCTTGGCTCCCCTGCATGGGACAGCATTTGTTACAGGCACTAGGGCCACAGGGCAGGAGCTTGCATATCTGTTCCTGCCACCAGACTCCATGTGCCTCGTTATCAGTGCTGGGAGTCATTGCTGTGCTGACCTGGACACCGTGGTCAGCGATTAACAGCAGAATTTAAATATGGTGGCTGGCTGCACACTCCTTTTTAGCCATTTCGCTATTTAGGGCCCAGACTCAGGTCAGCTAAGGCCGGAGGATGGGATTTTCAGGTGGAGGGAGGCTTTCAGAGGACTTTTCAATTTTCCCAAGATTCAGAGATTCAGAGAAGAGGAAACAGAGGGTCTGAGAGGATCCCTGCAGACCTGTCCAACGAACTTTTTTCCCAGCGTGTCAAGGGGTCAACAAAGATCGCCTTGGGCTGGGGGTCCAGGTGTCGGTAAAAGCTGCAGCCACAAACGCGGGGGCCTGAGCTCCTCTCCCAGGCCAGCGTGGACTCCTGAGAACTCTCCCTGGGAAGCCGGCGGGATCCTGGGATGTGCTCAGTGGAAGGGCCTGAGCCAGCGGTGGAAACCAGCTGCCGTTCCTGCCTGGGCTCCCTGTGTGGCCTGGCATGCCAAGTCGCCGTCCAGTCGCCTTCTCTACCCACCTCTGGGAGAGAAGCCTCCAAGGACCCCTCTTTGTCCAGTGGCCATGGCTGCCAGGTATAAGGAGGGCATCCAGGCTGCAATTTCAGCCACGTGATGCCTCGCCCCGCAATCTTGTTTTCCTGGAAGGGAGTGTGATAGGTGTAGAATGACTACTAACCACCCACCGAGCACCTGGCTGACAGCCGAGGAGAAGAGTCAGCTTCAGACTTTGCCCTCAAAGCTGAGACAGACACCTGGAGCTCTGACTTAGGGGACAGTGAGTATTCTCATTGAAGAGGCCAGAGCAGGCGGCGTGGGAAGCTGGGGGACAGTGGGGTCACCCCAGCAGAGGGATCTGAGTAGGCTTCCCAGAAGAGAGGTCACTGAGCAGGGTCCACAAGCTAAGATATGCACCTGCTGAGATGGGCAGGAGCAGGTAGTCAGGTGGGGGCCACACATGGGCAGAGGTTTGGAGGGGGGAGCCTGACCAAAGTGGAGGGAGGGTGTGGGTGTGGAGGGAGGGGGCCCGAGTGTGCAAGCTGGGTGGCCAGAGCAGTGGTGACAGTGAGTGCAAGGCAGGGGCAGCCAGACAAGGAGAAGAGAAGACAAAGCCACACTGGGTGGAGAAGCAGCCCCCGTTCCCTCATGGCTTCTCCTCACCCTGTCTTACCTTAAGTGTGAGCAAGGGGGCATTTTCTGGTTGTAACATTGATACATGTTTATTGTAAAAACAATCCTAAAGCAGAAGAATATTGACTGGGGAATAAAAGTCCTAACACTCCTGCTCAGAGATCACTGGTTAACATTTTGAACATTTCGATGAACTTCCAGCCTTTTTTTCTATTCCTCCACATATACACTCTTTTGTTTGTTTGTTTTTTAAAATAATCATATCACTGTATTGTTTCATAACTTCTCATTTTGACATAGCATCGTATTATGATAACTTGCCATCTGATTGCTTTTTAAAAAATTCCTTTCGAAATTTTAAAACTTGTCTATTTGGGAAGGGAGGATCCCAACCCAGCCCAAAATAGAGGCGTGAGTGAGATAAGAAAGGAGGAGGGGGTCAGCGTGGGGGACAGTGGGTGGCCCCTAGAGGTGAATTGGAGGGACTCTGGGCTCAAGGTAGGGGATGGTTGGGGTGCAGAGCCACCGGGAAGGTGCCCCCATGCCTCTCAGTGCCCTTACAGGGAGCCAGCAGGACAGACAACCAGCCGGCATCTTTCCAGCCTCCGCTCCTTTGCTGGAGCTGTTCCTTCCTCCTGTTTCACTGTCCTGTCAGGCCGGCTCAGTCACTCCTGGGTTCTCAGTTTATCTGATCACCTCTTGCACAGGGACAAGCCCAGTGACAGCTTACCTGACACCTCTGTTTATTTCCTTTAGAGCAGTTATTTATTTGTTATCAGACACTATTCACCCCCTCAGATGACAGCTCCAGGGGGAGAGGAATTGTGTCTGACCTGACGGGAAGCTGGTGCTAGGCAGACAGGTGTTGAATGAACTTGACTTACCCCGCCGGCAGGCACACAGGGCCCCAGAACGACCCTGCACTTGGTTCAGTGTTCTGATCATTTGGGAACAAGTTGCCCCACATTTTCGTTTTGCACTGGGCCCCACAGACGATGTGGCCGGCCAGGCCTGCCGTGCCCACATCCTGCCCGCTAACCTACTGGGCGGCTGAGGGAGGCGGCTCCTTGGGCCCAGGGCCCGGCCCCCAACTCCTGCATCCTGGCCTACCCAGGAGCCCACCACGACTGTCTCTGCTGAAAAGGGATCCCCCTCAGGTCCAAGCTGTTCCTCACCTGAGCCCGGGTTCACCCCACGAGGAGCTGGGGTGGCTGCCTACATGTCCTGACCCACAGCACCTTGAGCTGCTGAGGGCAGGGGGGTCTCCTTCCTTTCACCCCTGACTTGGTATCTTCCCACAGACACACTGGCGTGAGTCGAGTCAACCTGCCCCTCTCCTGGTGTGCCATCTTGGGCGCTGTGGCCCTGGTGCAGGGACCTGAGTTCTGGGCCCATGTGCTTCTAACATGCTGTGTGACCTTGTGTAAGTTGTTACTTAATAATTTAATCTGGAAAAAAAAAAAAAGACCTGTTGCAAAGCTCAAATGAAAGAAGGATGCATTGTAAACTGTGAAGTGTTGCCCACCCTCCAGGGCTGTCGGGGGTTGAAAGGCACTGTGAACCGAAGACGCTTTGCAAAAAGAAAATCCCTCCCCGCGAGTGGAAAATTCTTACTGGGTCCACAGGGCCGCTTCTCCAGAACGTTCTTTGGGCGAGCCCCTCCTCGCGCCTATAGCACGGACTCCAGCCTGGGAATGGATGGCCTGGTTTCTTTATCATCGGCCAAGGGACCCCAGGCCAGAGCCCGGCACCCCTCGGACGTGTGCTTCCCCAAGGAGCGCCCCCGTGGCCTAATTGGAAGAAACAATGGGCCTCAATCCATGTTAACGACTGTCCAGGGCCTGCCTGGCGCCTTTGTCTGTGGTGTGCCCTGGCGCTAATCAGCCGGGCTCCGTGGGCTGCGGCCTAATTTGGAGGGACAGGTTTGATCATCACTCTTGATTTAGGTAGCCCAATCTGACAGGCCTATGACCGTCTGTATGGAGGCCCACGTCACAGACAGACTCTTGCCCAAACGGCCCATCCGGGAAGCCTGGGGAAGAAAGAGGGGGACGTGGCATTGGTGGGGGACGCACAGGCTGAAGAAGGGGCCATGGCCACCCCACCCCGGCTTAGGGAAGGAGGGTGCTGTGGACTAGATCAGTGCCTGGGGGGAGGCAGCCCCCCTCCCGGGGCACGTGCTCCAACCACCCACCAGCAGTCACCCGATGCCTCCAGGGAGGGGCTGGCGCCCAGGAGGGGCAGGGGGGTGGGGGCGGGGGGGTGAGGAGGGTGCGGGGAGCCAAGGGTCTGGCTCTGGGCACTCTGACACCCAGGGGAGGATAAGTAGAAGCGTTAGGCAGGACCCTGCCTGAAATCACTGAGAAGAGTGTGCAGGTTTGGGCTGTGGCATCGTCACCATGCCACCTGAGCGCCCAGCACGTGCCCGGCACATGACAGCATCCCCTCGTTTACATTCCCCCAACGTCAGGAGGAGGCAGGACCACTGTCCCCACGTTCTAGGGCAGGAGGCTTGCCTGAGGTCACCGCGTTGGTGAATGTCGAGCTGAAGGGACCATCCAGCCTTGCCAGTCTCCTGGTGTGTGCCCAAGGCTGCGGTGGCCACTTGGGTGTTCCCGGAAGCAGAGTCTGAGACGAAGGACTCTAGTGCTTGCTGTGAACTGAACGTGTGTGTCTCCCCAGATTCATATGTTGAAGCCCTAATCCTCAGTGTGATGGCATTAGGAGGTGGGGCCTTTGGGGTGATCAGGTCATGGGGGTGGGGCCCCCAAGATGGGATAAGTGCCTTTGTAAGAAGGGACACCAGAGAGCTATCTTCTCCTCCTCCTCCTCCTCCGCCCCTCTGCCCTATGAGGACACGATGAGAAGATGGCTGTCTGCAAACCAGAAAGAAGACCCTCCCCTCACCAGACAACAGGTCCGTCGGCACCTTGATCTTGGCCTTCTGGCCTCCAGAACCGAGAGAAACAAGTGCTTGTAGTTTAAGCCCCAGTCTGGTGTTCTGGGATAGCTCTCACACCGACTCAGACGGCGCGTTATCTGGGAAGTGGTCCCAGCAAACATCAGAGGGGCCTGGGGCTGCTGTTCTGCTGCCAGGCTGGGCTCCAGGGCGGCTCACGGCTCCTCGTCCTCCTCGGGCAGCCAGCCACTGGGAACCTCCTCTCGCTTTGGCAGAAGCACTGTGGGCACAGGGACATGCCAAACCTCTGCTCGTCCTGTGGCTAAGCCCTGCCTCGGCCGGCCAGGAGGGCACACTCTGCCCCACATGGGAGAAAGTGTGAAGCCACGCAGCAAAGTGTGTAGAGCCGGGCAGGCGAGCACTGGGCCGGCCACGGGCAGTCGGGCACGGCATCCTCCCAGTTTCCCCATCCGCTTTCAGGACAACTCTAAAATCCTCACTGAGCTCAGCAAGGCCTCCAGCCATCCTGCCCCAGTCCCTCCCTTCCCCCTCCCCCTGTCTCATCCTGACACTCGTCCCTGCACTGAGGTGCATAGAAAAGAGGGAACTGGCAGCAGGGCTGAGCAGCTGGTCCAGGGGCTCAGTCATGGTGCCATCTCTTCCTGGGGTGGCTTTTGCTGCCTTCCCGGCATTCCCATGGGCTTGCTGGGCAGAGCAGGGAAGACACCGCATGGCCTGGTCTGTCTCCACCTTTCGACTAGAAGCTACATGAAGGCCGGATCCCTGTGCTGCCACCTGGGCATCCCCAGGGCCCCTGCAGAATCTTGGGGAATGAACAAATGGCACAGTGAAGTGGTTTTTGCACCCTGCAGGCAGGGCTCCTTCCGTGACATCTCACTGCCTCTGGCCTGCAGGCTGGTGTGTTCAGGACAGGCTCCTGGGAAGGGCACCTGAGCCAAGCTTCTGCAGGGGGCTGATTAACTCTGGAGAGAAGAGGAAACACAGCCACCGTGTGAACAGGAGCCCCCTTCACTGCCTGGCATTGTAGCAGAAACCAACTGCTGCCTACAAACCAGCCCAAAGCACAGGGCTTCAAACAACAACCAAGTCTGTGGCTTGGCAGGGAGGCTGGGCTCAGCTCGGCGGCTTTCTGGTTTGGCTGGGCTCACTCCTATGTCCACCGACATCTGCGTGTTGGGTAGAAGCCTTTGCTGATCTTGCCTGGATTCTGTCCCATTTCCAGAATTCGGCTAGGACATCTGGGCCAGCCTGGCTCTGCTCCAAAATCCGTCATTCTCCTGCAGGCTGCCAGGCCACACCGAAAGTGTGAGAGAGCTTGGGGCCTGGGCTCAGAGATGGCACTCTGGACTTTGGTCAAGGTAAGTCACAGGCTGGTTCAGATTTAAGGGACAGGGAGAGCCATCCCCTTCTTGATGGAGATGCTGCAAAGTCCCATCGCAACAGGTGAAGATGGGTGATGTTTGCATTCCATCTGCCACAGGAGCACAAAGAATTGCCGGGAGGAGGTGCCATTTGGGGGTGCTCCCCATCTACCATGTTGCCTGTGCCCTGTCGCCTCTGCATCTCACCACCCACACATGGCCACAGTGACCCCATCTGTCCCCTGGCCTTCGTTGGCAGGGGTGAAGCCCTGAGACAATGCTGTGTCCTGGTGCCAGGCCCCATACTGGCTGACAGGCTTAGGTCCTGCAAGAGGAAGTAGGTCCTCAGGGGACAGGTTCCTCTTCTTAGGTCTTGCCAAGGTCTGGCCGACGGCTGAATTGGCCTTTCTCCCTCTCTAGGCTCGTCCTCAGGGTCCAGTGACCGGCGGCTGCAGGGGTGACCACAGGCGACTCCAAGGTCTGGGCTTGCAGCAGAGTCAGTTCAATTCCGGTCCAGCTGCTGAGGATGGGCCAGGAGGGGGACATGAGGGCTCTCACAGCCTGCTGCTCCTGGGGCATGAGGCTCGTGAGGGCAGCAGGCAGCCTGACCCCGGGCCTCAGTTTCCCCATGTGAATGACAATCATCAGGTGAGGTGATCTCTGAGGCCGTTGTGTTGGGGGCCCACGAGGAGCTCTGTAGCGATTTGCAAACGGCTGAAGAACAAGTGTCCACAGCAACTGGGGAGTGACAGCTCAGAGTGGGCAGCAGCTCAGGCCAAGCAGAGCATGCTGGAGTGGGACTGGGGGCTCTGCGGCCCTCTGGTTTCCCAGACCCCCCGTTTCCCAGAGGGCTCACGCATGTGGGAGTGAGTCCAGCCTCATCAGCCAGGGAGAGCAGGCCTGTAAGCACCCCAGGGTGGGTGCCACACACGGAGCGGTCGGCCTGACTCTGAGAGGGTGGAGAGCTGCTGACCGCAGGACAGCTTCTCCGGCTGGACACTGTGCCGTCGCACAGGGCTGGCCCCCAGAAGGCCTCTGCGTCGGCTTCAGTGCCATGCAGTTTCCTTGTTTTCGAACTGGAGCCCATGTTTTCATTTGGTGGTGGGCTCCTCCATTCACGCAGCTGGGCTTGCTTGTGATTGCCGGGTGGAGGGGACCCAAGCTGCTGGCAGACTCCCCGTCCCCGAAACGCCTAGAATGTGTAGGTGGTAGCACCGCCCTTTTCCACGCCTTAAAGCTTTGGATGAAGCAGCAGTGAATGACTATGTGAGGGAATGAATGGATGGATGAATAACAGAATGTACTTAACTGGGCTTATTTTGCTAACTGTACACTTGGAAGTAATGGAAACTGCTCTTGTAAAAGGCTCTGCCATTCAGACAGTGGGAGCTGCCGCTTCTTGGTCCTGGGCAGGGCTGGGCAGGCCCCCCAGGACTGTGACGGCACCACCCCCGTCTGATTGCTGACAGAGCCTAAGGAGACTCCTGACTTCCTCTCCCCACCCGCCCCACGCCCCAGTGCCCACTCTGCTCCAGCCCTCCAGCCCCCATTATAACCCCCAGGCCTACATGGGGAGGAAGGGACGGCCACCAGCCCGGCTGGCTGAGTCCACCGGGTCTCCGTGGGCCAGGTGGCGTGCTGGCTGCCTGGTCGCTGTAGGCCAGCTTTCATCCCAAGCCGAGGGGCCTGAGAAAGCATGGGGGCGGCTTTATCCGGGCCGGAGCCCCGAGCAGGCTCCTGAAAAGTATTGAAGGGGCATGACTCAGACTGACACATTCCATGTCCCTCAGGCGGACAATGAGGAAGATCCAGTGAAGGAAACGGCACTGGCCTTGTGCGCGGCTGACGGTTTTTTGAGGAAAATGTAACGGATGACAATGGAGCACTTTGTCGCGGTCGAGGGCACGGGGGATGAGGCCGGAGCCGCGGCTTCGTCATCACTTATGATGAGAGGAGATTTAGTGCCTTCTTTCTTCCCTCTGTCAGGGAGAACAATGTCGGGGGAAAGCGGAGGTTTCCCATTATAAATCACCATAAGCCCCGTGGAAATGCCCCCACCCCGGGTGTGAGTGGGCACACACAGCGCTGGGGCCCCGCGGTCGCGCTGCTGCTCGAAGCTGGCTCCCGGCGCCCCGACGGCAGGCGGGCGGGCGGATGGGCACTGGGTGGGCCGCAGGCCCCCACCCGTGGGAATCGAGGCTCGGGAAAGGCTCTGATCTCCACCCCGAAAAGCAGGCGCACGTCATGGAGAATGAGAAAGACGAGGCCTGCCCACCCCTTCAATTAAAGAAAGGGGAGCAGAGACACAGAGGTGCTTGGAGCCCCATCCCGGGGCCCTGGGGGCTGGGGCGGCTGAGAAAGCACTGTGTCTGGTGGCATGAGCGAGACGGCCTGCTGGGCTTTGCCTCGGTCTACACTTTACAAAGAGGAGACAGAGGTCGGGAGGGCGGTGGCCAGCTGCTCAGGGTCACACAGCAGTGGGGTAGGGAACCTGGGTCTCCTGTGTCCATTCAAGCCCTCTTCCCATGGGCTAGTGCACCCAACCTTCCTCAAGGGCCACCCGTTCCAGAAATGCCAGAAATGCCGCGGCGGCCCTGCTGGCATCCCTCAGTGCAGAGGCTAGCAGGATCCCCCAGGAGCCTCACCGGGGAGCAGGCTCAGCCGCTTCCGCTCCCAACTACTGCCCGGAAATGCGTCCAACCACCTTGAGACCACATTGACCGGGAGTAGCAGACCTGGACCCAGAACTGGGGGCTCCTGACCCCCTGGACTGATGGCAGGGCTTCCCCAGCAGGGCCAAAGACCACCCTGTGGCCAAAAGAGAAGACTTTTTGGATTTTACAAAGGTAATTGGGTGTGAATACCATTTATTATGCAACCCTCCCAGTGGGGACTACAGTAAGTACCCCACTTCCAAATCCATGAAATGTAGGAACCCTCACCCTAAAGGAGACAAAGTTCTGACCGTCCACACAAAGTTTTACTGCCCCAAATTTCAAACCAGGTCAAGTTTTTTTTTTGTTGTTTTTTTTTCCAAGAAAAGAGGTATTTTATTGATGGACAAATAAGGGTCTGTATATAGAATTCCCCAAACCAGCCTAATACCCAATTTTGTGTGGTAGGAACAGACATTACAGTATTTATTTTTCTGGCAGCAGTGAAGTTCTAGATAAGGAATCAAATGGTTACACTTGAATAGAGGTTACACCTCTAATTACTAACTGGATACTCTGGCAAGCCTTTAAATCTGTGCCTCAATTTCCTCAATTGTAAAACAGGAATACTACCCTTCTAGGCTTGTCTCACAGTTAGCTATCAGATTCTAATGAGCTTAGATGCATAAAAGTACCTTGTAAATTGTAGATTTATTATGAAAACAAGACACTGATGCCTTTTAATCATTTGTAAGGAAGTGTCCCGTAAATCAGGTCAAGTTTTGATGTGATGTTAAGTCGTGAGAAAATTGGGATGTGGAGCTTTTTGGATTTCGGAGCTTTTTCTATTTCGGAATTTGGATCAGCGACGTGGGTTTGTATTATAGTCAGCATGGTGACTTATTACCTGAAGCCGGCTGGGTCCCCCGTGCTACATTTCTGTCACTCTTCTGTGTCCCTCTGTCCCCCCTCCCCGGCTCCCACACATAGGACAGGTGAGCTGGGTTTCCTTGGCTTTATGCCCGGTTATCTGACGGAAAATAAAACCAGCCTCGGCTAACGACAGCCCCGGGGTCTTGCCCGAGCCCCAGTTACTCCAGCTATAGAATGGAAGTCATAACCGCCTCCCTCACAGGGCTGGGTTTGTTGGGTCGCCCACCTGGACATTCAGGGATGCTTTGGGATCCTTACTGCTGTGACTATTCACACAGATCAGTTCCTGAACCAAGTGAGTCTTCACGGCCCCTGCAGCCCCTCCCCTGGCCTTACTTCCCCCTCACCCCGTCCTGCTTCCTGGGCTCCAGTCGCCCCAAAGTTCTCCACTCTCCTCCCTAGTCCATGATTTCTGCTTCCGTATGTTTTTGTTCACGTTTTCCCTCCAGCTTGGAATTCTCATCCCCACCGTCACATGTTCCAGAACTTTCTGTCTTCTATCGGGGGAAGCTCCACAGTCCTCCATGAAGACGGCTCTCATGAACGTCCCCCGGTGTCCACGGGGACTTCCGGTGTCCTGGGGGCAGGAGTGTGCCCAGTTCCTCTCCATACCCCTTCAGCACGGGGTTTCTCACGGTGGGGTTAAATCATAGTTTGCGTGCGTGTCTGTGTGTTTGAAGGGCAGCCAAGCACATACTCTGCCACCTTAGACAACAGCCTGGAGCTCGGAGCCCTGCCGCTTCTGCATTACCTCTGCTCACAGCACAGAGACAGGGCATCAAGGCCTCTCCTTTCAAGCAGAATAAAATCAGCCCCCTTCCCATCTGCCACTTGCCCCCTCCCTCCTTCCTTCTCTTTCAGGCTCCAGCCATTCTGGCCAAGCTTGGGCCCACTTGGGACCTGGCCTCTCAGAAGCTCATGGAGTGCCACCTTCTCATGCCCGAGGTCTGGGCCCCAACAGCAAAGCCAAGCGTGAAGCTCCAGCAGGGAGGGATTCTGGAGCTAGCCCGCCTGGCTGGACATCCCAGCTCTCCCCCTCACCTGCTGCGGGGCCCTGGGCATGTCACGTTGGCTCTGTGTGCCCCAGTTTCTTCACCTGTAGAGCAGGGATAGTCATAGTTATTTCCCTCTATTGTGGGGATTCAAATGGTGTTAATACCGGTACGTGCCAGGTACCAGATATGTGTGAGCAAAGCAAACTGCCATTGCTCCCATCCAGCCTGCCACCTTTGACCTCACCTCCACGTTTTACTTTTTCTATAGCATTTTGTTCTCTCTTTTTACGTGCCTCCTGTCTGTCTCCCTATTTGAATGTGAGCCTTGAAAGCAGATACCTTATCTATCTCGTTTGCTGCTTATCCACAGGGACACTCAGTGTCCCCAGTGGACACTCAGAAAACTCTTGTTAAATGAGTGAATGAATGGATGGGTGGAAGGGTAGATGGGTGGATGGATGGATGGATGGATGGATAAACACTTCCCCAGGACCTAGCCCAGTGCGTGGCACGTGACCACACTTGCTGGGTATTATCTACTGACACATCTGTAACTACTCTCTCATTTTGCCCATTTGCTGCTTGACTCAGCTGCCTGTGACCCGAAGGCTATCGCTGCCTTCTGAAAATGTCCCCTCTCTTGTTTTCTCAGCAACACCTTTCCCTCCGCCTCCCCACCCCCGGCTGCTTCTCAGCCTCCTTCCTTCTTGAGATTCTGGGTTTGGCTTCATGTTCCACTCAGTCTAGTCAGTAAGGTCACCAGCTGATGGATCTTTCCAGCTCGAGAGGCTAAGATGAGCTGCCCTAACTCTGAGCACACCACAGGTGTCTTTCTTCCTGGGCCCCCCAGCCGTGTTCTCTTACAGGGGAGCCTTGTTCATACTTGGCCAGCCCGTCCTTCTCAGGCCATCTTTGGTTATCTGTTTTCGGTTATTGGCATTGTCCTATCATCTTGTACTTGAGGACCCGGGAGGGTGAAGGGGAGGGTTGGCTGCTCTTCTTCTCAACCTCCATTTGGTCTTGACTCTGTGACAGGCTGAACTGCGAGGCGAAGAACTTGTACTGTGATCCTGTTGCAGGAAGCATGGCTCAAAACTCACCTTTAAGTGGAGCCAACAAGGTGTCCTGTCCCCGTCCTTCACCAACCCACAGGCTCTACCTGACGGCTTGATGTCACTGTCCTCTCGCCCTGTTCCCAGCCCTCTGCCTTCCCTCTACCCAAGACTAAAAACATAAGCACTTGATTTGTCTCACATGGACTTTGCGGGCCACATACAGCCCCTGTCACAGCTCCTCAATTCTGCGTTAGCGTAACGCAGGATTATAAATGAATGTGCCTGTTACAATAATGCACACTGAAATGTGAATTTTCTATGAGTGTCATGTGTCACAAAATATTCCTCTTTGGATTTTCTCAATCACTCAAAAAATTTTTTTAAATGTATTTTTCAATCCTTAAGAGTTATTTTAAAAACAATCTTAGCTCCCAGCTGGGCAAAAACAGGCAACAGATTTGATCTGTGGGCTGTAGTGTGTTTGCTAACCCTGATTTAGAATCAAGTATACTTAGTACTCAAAAATAAATAAATAAATAAATAAACAAACAAATATTTGCCTACAGGGAGATGGCAAGGTTACGTTCACTTTTGCTTTTGTTTCTGTAATCGTTGGGAAACAATTGAATAACTTCTCCCTATTGTTCTGATCTGTGGTTGTTTAGTTGACAGGAGGTTGAGTATGTATTTTCTCAGTGGTCTCCGGGGCTGTTCACAGACAGTGGGTTTCTCCTCCTGGGCTCAGGGTAGGGTCACACTTCCCCTGGGTAAACCGTAAGAGGCAGTGTATGTACACCCTTCCACAGTCACCCCTCTTCCTGGCAATCTTATAATCCTGTGAGGACTCCAAGCTTCCAAGGCCTGGGTCCTTGCTGACCAACACACAGAGAACAGGTTGCTTCCCACTGACAGGCAGCGCGAGCAAGTAATAAACGTGGTTACCTTTCAGTCACTGACGATTTGGGGATGTTTGTTACTGCAGCATAACCCAGCCTATTCATCATGCATCTGTTAGAGGCCGATACTACTTATTATTTCAATGTGTTTTTCCCTTGTCCCTTGTCATTTCCTATTGATTTACAGTATTTTTTCCTTATTCATTTTTCAGAGTTACTGCTATGTTAAAAATATTAACCCTTCTAATGATGTGATTGTTGTAAAGAGCTGAAATCTCTTTAAAAGGTGATTAGCTCTGGTATTTAAGTACTGTCAGGAAGAGTGGTGCAGATTCAATTGGTCCAAAACCTGATCCGTCACTTTGGCATATCTTTTCCAACATTTACCTGCGTGCTAACAAGTCTAATTCGACTTGTAGGTTACCTGTGGGTGCGTGTTCCAACTACTTTATCTCGGAAGGTCCACCGGGCAGTTTCAGTGTTCAAAGCTCAATGTTGTACTTGCACTGGACCTGGGATTTCTTTAATAAAATATTTAAAAGAAAAACAACTAACTGGGTTTGGCTGAAATGATGACAGTAGCTTTTGTTAACAAAAGTGCTGTAGGAACAAGCTCCATGAAAGCAGTTCCTGAAAAACACTAGATCTGGGAAACAGGGTTTCACGGCCAGAGCAGAGAGTTTGGGGAAACCCGAATGTGCCTCTGGGAAAATGACGAGGTCAAACAGCACCGCTGGCCCCGTGTGGGGAGACCTGCTTCAGTCCGGCACCACACATTCCTTCAGCTCTTTGCCCTTGAACACCTTCCCCCAAAATTCCATGAATTCCCTGCTGTGTCGAGAAACACCTTTGGGAAATACTATTCGAAGGAGTAAAATTAAGGGTCCTGTTACCTACTTAGCCCAAATGACTTTCAGAGGAACCCCACAGCTGTTGGTTAGCCCTCATTCAGAGGTGGGTGGCGTTTCCTTCAGCCCCACAGCTTATCGGAGTGACCTCTCTCCCAACATCCCCTGGGGACTGGGCTCCTCAGGGTGCCACCCCAATTCTCTGCAGCTGCACACACACCACACTGCAAGTCCTGAACTTTGCATAGAAGACAGGTAACCCAGCTCACCTGGAGCTAGGGTTCTGACCTTGGATGCACCTGAGAATCACCTGGGAGCTTGAAAACATCTTCGTGCCTGGACCACAGCCACAGCAGATTAGGTCAGGACTGGGGTGAAGCCAGGGCCAGGGTCTTCGTAAACGCCCAGATGATTCTAGCGCAGCCAATTTTGAGCACCAGATTCCAAGGTGGTGCTTCCCTCCCATTCATGACTCACCTGAGCGCTGTGGCTTGGTCCCATCTGTTAGGGGGCAGGAGCTTTGCAGGATCTCATGGGTAAAGGGAGTTGCAAGGTTTGGGTTCAGATACATCCCACGCCTGGTGAGGAACTGTGCTCAAGCACAGCTTGAAGAAGCCTGGCCATCAGACTACTGCATGCTTGTCTGCCCAGAATTATCCCTTGCGGGGTGTCTGAGTCATACTCCTGTCCCCCGGAATGCTTCTAGGTGATGCCAGAAGTATCACTTTATTTTTGCAGGGATGTTATCCAGCTGCTATGCATGCAGGCATCATCAAGACAATCTTGGTAAGAAATTCCTCTTTTTTCTCAGAAGTAGCTATAGCCCAGTGTGGGGAAAGACTCCCAGAGAGCAGTTTCCAGGCTCTCGGCCTCACATGGAAAGGTGCTGGCTCGGGTAGTAGATGGCCATCAACTATGATTGGATGGCCATCAGCTGTGGCTAGTTGGCTGTCAGCTGTAACCAGTTAGCCATTGGCCACTGACGTAACTGCCATGGCTGAGCTAGCAAGCGTGGATTGCAGTTAGCAAGGGGTTGGTTGGTTGGCAGAGAAGCAAACAGGCAGATTGCAGTTCCTGCTTCCTGTGTCTCCAACACAGCCACCAACGAGAATATAGTGGTATGACTCCCCTATCTATGGCTCCGTGGGTGTTCCTTTTTGGCCTCACCATATCCTGCGTTCTTGTGCAGGGAGCGGGAGCTGAGACCATGCATGACACCCAGCAGCTTGTTTGTTTTATCCTGGGTGCCTTGTACATTGAATGGCAGACCGTGTTTTCCCTTTTGCATTGGCTGCCAGGGAACTCGGAGCCAAATCTGCTGCAACATCAAACAGCACACAGGACCGTATGGCATATATTTTGACCACTGACTTTCCCTCTGCTTTGTCTTATGTTTCCCACCCTGTTTTCCTCACCTCCTAAAAATCACACGGCATTGCATGAGTGTGAGTGTTTTGTAAGCCACTTCATATCCCCATTTTTTTTTGTGTGTAACAAGGTAGGCACACAAAGCTTCAAAAAAAAAAAAATGAAAGATACGGGCTCCTTTTCCTTTGGTTGACTGTTAGATGTGGAGTCGTTGCCTCTTCTCTGAGCATTGCACATGCTCCAACCCTACCGTCAGCAGGTGCAGGGCCGGCCACTTCCCTGCCCATTTTCGGCAGAGCTGCATTTCCTGTTGGCCCTGGCCTGGCCTCCCCTGGGTTGCAGACTCCCCAGTTTCAACGTTCTGAGGTGGGGCCTATGGATAGCCTGTGCTCAAGGGTCAAAGTCGAGCTGGGCGACTCTGGGCATTGCAGGATCGAAAGAGCTCCGGAGGCACAAATCACTGGACTGCCCGCAACACCACCACTTCGGGCATCTTGGGCACCGGTTGTGAATTGGCCTGTCTCACACCTGGCCCTGTCACCTAGGAGCTGTGGGACTCTGGGTAACTCCCCCTCCCTGAGCCTCGCTTTTGTCGTAAGCAGGAGGGCAAGAGCATATCCCGCTCAGGGAAGGAAGGAGACAGGGCATAGAAAGCCCCAGGACTGACATCACTGCAGCAGGCAGTCAGGAGACAGAGCCTCGGTGACCCTGAGGAGTTCCTCAGGGACGGAAGCCCCTCCTCCTCCCCTTAGAGGCAGCCAGGCACCCCTGAAGGTGTCTGCACTCCAGGAGGGGGGGTCAGTAGGGGTGCTGAGAAAAGAGCAGACACAGGCTCTGGAAACAGACACTTACTGTGAGCAGGGTGATGCCTACTGTGTGCAGGGGTGACACCTACTGTGTGCAGGGTGAGCCATGATTCCTACTGGACCTCTGTCTCCTCACCTGCCGGATGGGCCACAGTGGGACTGGCCTTGCAGGCAGGTGAGACTGAGGCTGGATGGACAGGTGCTGTTCCTGTTGCATGCTTGCGCATGGCAGCCAGCTGAGGCATGATGGTCGGGGCGAGAGCTTGCTCTGAGATTTCTAACCTTACCTTCTGAGGTACTTATCTTCCTCACCCCATGGCCAGGGGGTTTCTGAGACCGCCCGGCCCAGCCCAGCCTCTGCATCCTGGTGGACCCTGGCTGCCAGCCTGGAGATTCTGGAATCTCAGAAATCCTAGAGTGGACCCATTTTCTCTGCACCAACTGGGGATGGGGGCTGGCCTGGGCCTGTGCTGTTAGCGGCAGGGGCAGCTGGCTCTAGAGGCTGTTGCCATGGAAACCCAGACTGATGTTCTCCTAAACAGCTAAGTTATTTGTGGTTTCTCTGCTGAATGTCCCAGCTAAGCAAGCCAGGATGGTGGCTGGAAAGGGGTGGGGGCTGAGAACAGCCTCTCGGAGGGAGCCCCTTCTAGGGCCCTCAGGCCTGCCTTGGCCTCTCTGCAGGGAAATGGTCCAAAGACACTGAGATTTTGGGAGAGGGAGGAAGGGTGTGTTTGGAAAAAATGTGCTGAGGTCATCAGGTTTGCTTCCAAAGAGCTTCTGTGGGAGGGTTCGGGGCCCACATGCTCTTTCGTTGTTGCTGGGGGACGTTTCCCGTTGGCGACGGTGCCCACTGCCAGCCTTGCCACTGGCATTCGGTGCCTGTGTGCAGGACACGGGCCAAGGCTGCTTTTATTAGCTCATCCCAGCTCTGCCTCTGATTGGCTGTGTGACCCACCACTCCCAATGTCCCTCAGAGCCTCGGTTTCCTTATCTGTAAAGTGGGAATGACATTCCTTCCCAGCTTGGGGTCCATGGGAAGCTCTGAGCCCTGGGGGTTCCAACAGTCAGAACAGCTTTCCCCTCCTGAGGGACAAAGGATTTCCCCGGGGGACCCAGGCATTTTGGAATAAGAGGAATTGTACAGTGTCTCCAGATCCAAGACACGTAGCTGTTCTGCTTTTAAGTTCAGAAAATAACTGGAGCCAGACTGACTATTAAGACCTGGGCACCTTGCTTCATAGATCAGCAGGGCCTGCCAAGGGCACGGCCATCCGGAGTGAGTCAGAGGGTGAATCTGTGGGTCAGCAGCCCACACTGGCAGCTTGGAAGGCTCTGTGACCCCCGAGCAACCAGTGTGGCCACGAGAGCTGGAAGCCAGGCCCTGGCCAGATGCCACATGCGTCCCACGAATGCAGAGTGGTGGGTGGTTGACTGGCACGGGTAGAGGTGGGCTTATGAGTTGTCATATCTCTTGGAAGCTGATCTAGCCGGGAGGGAGGGAAGAGGTCTTTTAAAAGACAGGAAACCAACTCCACACATTCTAACAAGGAAAGTAAATAGCATGCGTGTGGCACCCCGCCTCTCTCAGCCATGGCAGACATCACTAATTCATCACAGTGGTCTTTCCTGCAGAGTCGAGACACTCCCCCTCCCAAATCATCCTCACCCCAGAGCACTGCCCGACACCCAACAACCAGGTTTGTGCATGAGACTGACTCTGCTGTAAGGTACGCCTTAGCATCAGTGTGCACAGGTGGCATCCAGCCTCTGGGAGCGTGGGGCTGGCACTGCCCTCGGGTACCCACTCCAATTGGTGGTGGCCTTGCTGTGCAGGTTGCCCATGTTCTGACTTTTCCCCCAGGGCTGAGTGTCCCTCTGCTCTCCCTGTGAGCTGGATTTGCCAACGACTCAGCATAAAAGCCTGGGATTGCTGGGGGACCCCTACAGGCTGTGACCTTATGAGGTTTGGATCGAGTGAGGATCCCACCTTTCTGGCCAGCTGTCTGGCCATGCAGTGCAGCTGGGTGGAGGGCCATGTGTGGAACAACAAGGGTGCAGATGACACTCAAATAATGAAATGGAGGCAAAGAGGATGGGACAGAAAGAATGCAAGAAAACAGAGACTGGATCCAAGGCTGGAGTTTTGATGGAGCAGCTGGGAGACAGTTTTCCATTCTTGGCTGCAAAAGGAGGCAGCTACAGAGAGCTGCAGCCCCTCCCCTTCCCCTTTTCAGAAATTGCTGAACTTGGCTCCTTCTCTGCATGTTCAGACTGTATTTGGTGCAAGGAAGAGGGGTAAATGGTGCAGTTTGCCCCCCTGAAAGCATCCTCCCCTTCCAATGACTTGGGGAGGGTCAGCCAGCTGAGGGTTGGGCCTCCACTCCAGGTCTCCCTTCCTGCTGTGCCTCTTACCCCAGATAGGAAGCAGCTGTCACCAGGCTCTGTATTCTGAGGACCAGTCCCTTTTTCCAGTGTGGGAAGTGTGAGTTGGGATATATGTGTTACTTCTGGAAATCTATTGCAAAACCATTGTTCCAGTTACTACATTTTTATACAAATGCCCCCACAATCAGTGGAGCAAACCCACCGTGTTATGCTCCCAGGTTCTGTGGCACAGGAATTTGGACAGGGTGTGGCAGAGCAGGCTCATTCACCCACAAGTCTGGCCGTTAACGTGGGGCTATCGGCTGGAACACCCACACATGGCCTCTGTGTGTGGTGTGGGCTTCCTTACAACATGGTGGCTGGAATCCAGGGCCGAGCACGGGGGGAGGGGAGAGACTGAGGTGGAAGCAGCATCTGGCCTTGGAAATGTGTAACTATTAATATGGTGTGGGATGCAGCTGAAGCAGTGCTTAAAGGGAAATTAATGCTTTAAATGCTTATAGTATAAAAAAAGAAAAAAGAATGGTCTAAAATGAATGACGTAGGCTCCACCACGCAAAGTTCGAGAAGAAAGAGCAAAATAAACCCAAGGTAAGCAAAAGGAAGGAAGTAATAAAGATAAGAGCAGAGATCAATGAAACACAAAGCACAGAGATAATAGAGGAAACTGACAAAGCTGAAAGCTAAAAGGTTCTCTGTAAAGGTCAACAACATTGATGAAGAAAAAAGAGAGAACACAGGTCATAAGTGTGAAGCATGAAAAGACGGGCTATCACTACAGATCCTACAGACGTTAAAAGGGCAATATAAGAATATTATGAACAACTTTACGCCAAAAAATTTTTGACCACTTTGATATAACTGAAAAATTCTTTAAAAAATATAACTTACCAAAACTGACACAAGAAGAAGCAGAAAATCTGAAGAGCCCTACCTCCATTTTTAAAAACTGAATTTATTATCAGAAACTGTATTAGTTTCTTATTGCTGCTGTAACAAATTATCACGAATTTAGTGGCTTAAAACAGCACATATTTATTCTCGTATACTTCTGGAGGTCAGAGTGAAAAGTTAAGGTGTTGGCAGGGCTATGTTCCTTCTGGAGGTCTCAGGGGAGAATCCGTTTCCTTGTGTTTTTCAGCTTTTAGAGGTCACCTGCATTCTCTGACCTGGAGCCCCTTCTTTGAACTACCCCAAACTCTCGTTTCATCATCATGTCTTCTACACTGGCCACTCTGTTCCTCCTGCTTCCCTCCTATAGGGCCCTTTTGATGACACTGAGCACACTTGGTTAATCCAGAATAATTTTTCCATCTTAAGATCCTTCACTTTAATCACATTTGCAAAGTCCCCTTTGCCAGGTAAAGGTCCCATATTCATAGGTTGCGGGGATTACGACATAGGCATTTTGGGGGATTATTAATCTTCTTATCACAGTGACATGAAACAATCATTTTTTGTTTATGTTCATTGATTCCTTTGGTCAAGAATTTCAACAGGGACCATAGGGATGGCTTAGCTTTACGCCATGATATCTGGGACCTCGGCTGGAAGATTCAAAGACTGGAAGCTGAAATGAGTTGAAAGTGCCCGCGCTCATGTCTGCTGATTGATGCTGGCTCTTGGCTGAGATTTAGCTTCTGTATTCAGCTTCCCCGTGTGGCCTGGGCTTCCTTACAAGATGGTGGCTGGCTCCCAAGGGTGATGGTTCTGACAGACAGAAAATGAAAAGAAAGCTGTATTGCTCTTTGTGATCCAGCCTTGGAAGTCAGGCAGCATAACCTCTGCTACATTCTGTTCATCCTGTGGTCACAAAGTCCCATTCACTTTCAATGGAGAGGAGAACAGAGTCCCATCTCTTAGTGGAGAGTGGAAGAACACACGGGACCAGAAATATCACTGTGGCCATATTTGGAAAACCCATCTGCCAGAGCCTTTTAACGACTTGCTGCTCTTGTATGAGCACTTACAGTATTATAGGGGTCCAGGGACTGTGCTAAGTGGGCTGCTGCCCCACAATGCAGGGCTATCTTGCAGTGACCAACATTAGGTGTCCCCCCCACCCACGTTTCCCACTCCTACATACTGTCCTGATTTGGGTTCATGCAGTTCATATGGGACATGGAAAGTGACCCCATCTCATTTTCATCGGTGGACCCGAGTGTCCTCCAGTCCCTTTTGCAAAAACCTGGTCCAGGCACCCAGGCCTAAGTCAGTGCTCCCAGAGGGACACCCAGTTTTCCCAAGTTCCAGGCCTGGTCAGCAGAGCAAACACCCCTGTGTATAACAGAGCCCCGCCTCAGAGGGAGAGAAGCAGTGTTGACTTGGGTTCTGGCCTCTGTGTAGACAGACCAAACATGCGCATCATTGTTTTTCTCTCAACTGCCCTGTCTCAAAGGAGAGGTGGTGATGGGTCTGAGAGAACCCAGAGGCTGGAGCAGGCTGCAGCGGATCTCCTGACGTTAATCCCTAGGGACCTGGGGTGAGGGACAAGACGTAGGAGAACCCAGCTCTCAGGAGCCAGTTCTCTCTCTTCCCCAGGGGTGGTCAAAGCGGTTTGTGTGTGTGTCAGGCTTGTGGTCTGCTCAGACCCACTTCCTCTTGCTTGAAACTGCTCCCCATGGAATAGCTTTCCCTCCCCCCGCCCTCCGTCCTCTCCCCAAGGCGTGATAGCCTCCATTTCCGGCTTCAGAGTCCGTTCTTCTTCCTCTCGCTCTCCTTCCCTGCCTCGTGTAAGGGGCTCTGGCCACATTGCCTACACGCAGTGTCTGTTAATGTAACCGTTGTTGTTGTGAGAGGGGCCTGAGGCCGGCTGGGGCTGGGGCCTGCACACGGGGCTGGTCAGCTGTCATCAGGAGGAGCTGCAGGGGTCAGAGGCAGGGCCTGGGAGGCCACCCAGGAGGTGGAGGCAGACAAGGTGGTGTGGACGTCTGTAGCCCTGTGGGGGCTGTACTCTGCACGGCCGGCCCCTGCCTTCAGGTGGGGCTGGCCTCCCTGACTGCTTGAGAAACAGGCTTCCCATACTGCTGGCTGAATGCCAGCAATCAAAGGGGTTCTAGAATTTGCTTTTAGTTAGTTTCTTCCTTTCTTCTAAAAAAAAAAAAAAAAAAAAAAAAAGGTTAGGAAGTGCTCTGCAAAACTACACAGTTAAAACCAGTTTGGTACTGCCTGCCTGGCTTCTTTCCTTCCTTCCTCCTACCTACCATGTACTCATCCGTCCATCTGTCTGGCCATCCACCCATCTCAGTCTATCTATCCAACTGCCCCTTCCTTCCTTCACTTCCTTCCTTCCTTCCTTCCTTCCTTCCTT
This sequence comes from Rhinolophus ferrumequinum, assembly GCF_004115265.2. Taxonomy (NCBI): domain Eukaryota; kingdom Metazoa; phylum Chordata; class Mammalia; order Chiroptera; family Rhinolophidae; genus Rhinolophus; species Rhinolophus ferrumequinum. The sequence goes on from NC_046294.1 coordinate 3,616,175, forward strand.
CCTTCCTTCCTTCCTTCTTTCCTTCCTTCCTTCCTTCTTCCCACCTATCCATGCACTCATCTGTCCATCCGTCTATCCTCCTCTCAGTCTCTGTCCGTCTGCCTTTTCTTCCCCTGCTTCCTTCTCCATCTGCCTCCTGCTGAGCTGAGCAGGGTACTGGGCTGCGTCCCAGTGCTGAGGGCTGAGGCAGAAATTGTGCTGCCATGGTTGGACATGACTCTGGCTGCGTGCACAGCCCCTCCCCCACTCCCACACAAGTGGGATTCCAGCTTGGACTACTGTCCCTTGGAGAGAGGGCCCCAAATGCCACCTGGTTGGCCTCACAAGCATCAGCCAGAGTGGGCAGCCTGTTCCTCTCAGAGGCAAGGCCGAGTAGCCACAGCTTGGCCTGCTCAGCTGACTTCAGAAGAGCTGAGCGGGGGCCTTCCAAGGACCATTTCCCCCAAAATAACCTGCAGTGACACCAGTTCCATTTCCAACCTCTACCTCATTTCCTGACAAATTGTCCAGTCCCAAACAAAACTTGTCTTATCTAGTTTCATCTCGGGCCCTGAGAAGCCTGTCAAATGCAGGCATCATCAGATCCTTCAGGAAATCACCTATTGTGGCTAAAATTCGTCCTCTGAGGTCACATGGAGCCACAGGAAGCAAGGCCGGGGTGCCTGGGGATGCGGGACACAGAGAAGGCCTGATGCCCTGCCAGGGCCATACACCCATGGGCACCGAGCAAGGGACTCATTGCCAGGAGGCAGCTGCCGTGAACAGCCTTTCCAGTTCCAGCTTTCATCTCAGGCTCTGCACCACTCTGATCCCACTGGGGCCCAAGTGGAAGTCCCCTCACTCGGTCCCCGGGCTAGCGAGATCTGCTGCAGCCTGCTCCTGACTTCTGTGCAGTGAGTGGCCTCCCAGTAGACACCCCGAGGGCCTCATGCTTGCAGGGTTAAGAAGAGGTGAAGCAAGGCCCTGCGGGGTGGCCCCGCCGGCCCCTCCGGCCTCTCCGAGCAGGCCTCCTCCACAACCACCCTAAACATGCCACTTGCTGGTGAAGAGAAAGGAGGCAGGCCCTGCACAGGAAGATAGAAGGTGGGGAAGGAGGGGTTTCTAGGACCTACTGGCTCCCACTTCAATCATTCCTGTGTGCTCACCGGCCCATCCACCCACAGCCACAGCCACAGCCACAGGGACAGAGGAAGCGCTGCTCCCCCTGAATCTTGGAGTGAAAAAAAATAAATAAATGAGACAAAAAAAGGATCCTATCAGATGCCAAAAATGAAGATAACATGGGAGGAAGTTTATTTTGATGAGGAAATCCCTAAATGCTGTTGAAACTATGCTTGGAATTGCTAATTAGTGCTTGGGGGCTTTGAAGGAAGAGCTCTCGCTCCGTGTGGCCCCCTCCCCTGGCAGGTTCCCTTGCACTTATCACTTATCTGCAGGAAACGGCCTCCGGCTTCTGAATGTGCAGGGCGCTGCCCAGAGCATGTTGTGAGTCATGCCAGGGCAGCCGGACAATTCTCGCAGTGGGGACAGCTTTTCCAGGGCAGTGGCCCAGGCTCCATAGCTGAGCTGGGTGGTCACAGGCTCCCAGAGAAGTGGAAAGAGAAAGTTCTGGAAGGTTTGCCTGGGTCATGGCGGCAGGAGATGTCCCTGGAGTGCCCACCTGCCAGTCCCAACACACCCAGATTCTTCCCTGACTACTCAGGCTCCCCAAATGTGCGTCATTCACCCAATGAAAGGGACAGGAGTCGTGAGGAAGCACGGGCCAGGTGTCATCCCTGGACTCGTGACTCTTGGCTGTGGCCTGACCCATGAGCGCGTGGCCAGCTGGAGATTCCAGATGCTCTGTCTGCCTTGGAAACATACATTTTCCTGCAGGGCCCGTGGCGGAGCCCTGGACACAGGAAGAAAGGCCTATTTTTGGAGGCAGGCCTTCAGAGCTAAGGCTCATATGACCCCATCCCGTCCGTCCGGCCCTCTGACTCGGGCAGGAAAAGCCTTCGGAAATGCCTGGCTTGGAGGCAGGCAGGATTCTGCCTCTGATGGCAGGCGGGGCGGGGAGCTGAGAGGTGGCCCCCTGCCTGGGGCCAGCCCTGGGAGTAGAGACCATGCAGTCACTGTGGTCATAACCGTGGGGTGGCCGTGCGTTAGCTCAGGGCATTTCCTCTGCTGTCCTTGATGGTGCCCACCCCCCACTGGCCCCCTGGTACCTGGAGCTTTGTGTTGGACTGAGAACATCACAGGACGGCTCCTCTCTTCCTGAGGACCACAGCCCAGTCTGGGCTGGAGAAAGTCCATCCCTCAATGTCCAGAGTGACACAGAGGGCTCTGGGGCCCTGACCCAGGCCATTCATTGCCCAACCAAAGGAACCAGAGATGTCCAGGCCTTTCACCTCTGAGTGGGAGCTCGTGGGTCTGGATCCTCCATGTGGACACCTGCCTGCGGCCCCGGTGTCTGCACTCAGGGACGCACACCTGCGTGCACGCTGGCCATGTGTAGAAGGCTGCATTTTTGATGCAATTATTTTAAAAAAACCATGCAGCGTCTGTTGTTCTTGCCTCCTGGGCATTCTATCCTACCCCCAAAAGTCAGGAGCAAAAGAGATGAGGCTGAGGTGGGGGTGAAAACCACGAGGGCTGGGGAGGATGAGGAAAGATTTTCACTTCCCCACTTCCTGGCTTCTATGTTTAGAAATTCCACTTTCTACTCGCAGTCTTTCCTCTTTGTGACAGAGTTTACTCTCAGCAAGAGGGTCCTCTGCAGGCCCATTTGAAGTGCTGACTTTTAGGATTTCCCTGCACCTTGCCTCCCAAATCCAAATTTCCCCTATAGAACATAAATCTTTTCCAATCCCCGAAAGCACCATTCTTTGTCATTTTCCTCCATTTTGAACGATAAGTTGATTTCCCATGATTCTGTCTGTCAGGAGGATTGGAAAACTGCTTGGCAATTCCCACAGGGCACAGGGAACCCTGGGGGACTTTGCAAATCTGCAAAACCAGAGGATTCTCTTTACAGGTCAAGGGAGGGGAGCCCCGCCAGAGCTGCTGGCCTGCCTTCTGCTCCCCAGGGGCCAGGGCGGGCTGCAAGAGACGTGGCGCCGGCGTGCAAAATGTTCAGCCCCTTGAGCAGGTGGCCGCTGGCTTTTCTCAGCAGCCACGATACTCCAAGGCAGAGGCTGGGTATGATTGACCTGGGATGTTTTTCTCATTTCCTCCTTTGAAAGCCGACTCAGAGCTAGGCTGTGGCTGCCTCGTTTCAGTGACAGAAATTCATTCATGGAAGGAGACCAGAGCTCTGGGGAGGACAACCGGACGGCAGTGGGGGTAGCAATTTTAGAAAGTGCGGTTGGTCAGCAAAGGCCTGGTGGAGAAGGCGACAGCTGACACAGACCTGAGGGAGGGAAGGGAGGGTGGCACGTGGACACCTGGTGACAGCAGTGTAGGTGGAAGGCAGACAACATGTGCAGGCCCTGTAGTGACAAGACATCTGAGCGGTCCCAGTGACACCACCAGGCGGAACCCCAGCCTGGTGGGACGTGCCCCTCACCCTCCCCTCCTGGTGGTCTGAGCGGGCCTGGACAAGTGGCCGGAGCTGTACCGGCCTCATAATGGACCCCAACCCCAGTCCTTTTGGTCCTGTTCACCCCATCCTTCCTCATAGATGGACCGTCCCTCGGATCCTCCCTACCCAGAGTCTCATCCGGCCCAAACCAAACCAAGTCTAGCAGCAGCTTCCCAAAGGGACACGTGACCACCATGCCATCCCCAGAGTGGCGGTTGCACATGGGGGTTTGAAACTTGGGGTGTTTAGGAAAAACTTCCAAATGCTGGTGTGTTCGTCCATGTAGGCTGCTGTAACACAGAGTCACAGTCAGGGTAGCTTACACCACAGACAGTTCTCCCAGTTCTGGAAGCTGGAAGTCCGAGGTCCAGGTGCCAGCAGGATTGGGTTCTCAGTGAAGGTCCATTTCCTGGTTATGTCCCTGCACGGGCTTCCTTGGTGTGCTCTGGTGTCTTCTCCTCCTACAAGGGCACTGATCCCATCCTGAGGGCCCACGCTCAAGAACTCATCTAACACTAACCACCTCCCAAAGGCCTAACACCATCACATTGGGGGGGTAGGGCTTCCGCATCGGAATTGGGCAGGCGGGGGGCGGGAGGGGGTACACAGGCACCTTGAATGATACCTTGTCTGCTCCGTGGATATGCACAGGAAGGATAACAATTGTCTGTTGCTAGGAAAGGCGGGGTCCACGATGGTGGTGCTGCTTTCAAGCCTGAGAGGGATCTAAGACACATGCCCCCTGTTTACAGCTGGGAAACTAGAGGCAGAAAAGTGAGGGGAACTGCAAGTGTCACAGAGTCAATTGGTAGCACAGGAAGGGGCCAGAACTGAGGTCTTTTAGTCTGGAAAGTCAGAGACTACAGATTTCCAGCTCTCTGGGCAAATGGTGAGCTTGTTCTTCTCGTCTCCCTTAAAGTCAGGTGTGGACGCATGACTTGCTTGGCCAGTGAAATGTGAGTAGGAAGATGCTGGTCACTTGTGAGCGGAAGAGTTAAGACCCAGCCCGTGAGTTGACCTCCGTGATGGTGGAAGTGAGGTGAGAGAGGGACCTCCAGCCCCTGGGCCCCTGAGCATACATTGAACAGGCCACCAACTGCCCCTTAGACATGTGGCACAAGTGAAAAATAAGCCTTTGTTACTGTAAGCCAAGGGGCAACACTCTGCAGCCCGTGAGCCAAATTTGGTTCATCGCCAGTTTTTGTAAATAAAGTTTTATTGGAACATATTCATGTTCTCTCCAAAGCTGCTTTTATGCTACAATAATTGTTGAGGAGTTGCAACAGAGACGGCAGGGCCCACAAAGCCTACACTATTGACTATCTGACCCTTTACAGAAACTGTTTGCTGACTTTCCTGTAAGTCACAAGATTCGGGGGGCTGTTTGTCATGGCAGCACGACCTAGCCCCTTCTGACCAATACCCTTTCTAGTTATTCTCACACCTTCCAAATGCCACGTCATGTGCTGCAACACTTGAAAATACCCTGTGTTTGCAGGGCATTTCAGGCTTTTCCAACCTGTTTCCACTGGCTGGTTGCTGAGCGTCCACTGTAGTCACCACTTTGCATATTAGAAAGGAAGGCCCAAGGAGGTAAGTGACCACTCCGAACTTACCTAGAGCTTAACCAGCCTCTGACCCCACATTAAAATGGGTCACTGAGTGTGTTTAAGTGTTATCTCCATTGCTGAAGGCAGAATGCCAGCCAGATTAGAAAACCCATGGGCCTTTCTGCCCCCAATACCTTCCCTTTAAGAAAATAGATTAAAAGAGAAGTGGGAAGTGGTGAACTCTGCCTTGCCCACTCAGCCCAGCTCTTCTTCTGCTTCCCGTATTTGCTCTCAGCGGCTCCCACCTCCCGGGCTCCTGTGGCCTCTAGAGGGACCAGCCATGGAGGGCGACCACTGCCCCCCACCCCGGCCCCGGGCCTTGGTTTCCCCAGCCCTTCGTGTGTACCCGCTCGATGCATGGTTGCTGCACAGCCAGCTGTGGTGGGCACGGGGGTGGGGCAGCCTTCTCTGCCCCGCCCTGCCTGGGGGAGGGGTGCAAGCCACTTGGAAAGGCCTGTGAGAGTGGCCTCTGCAGCCTTGGCTTCTTTGGCACCCCTCTCCCAGGTTCCGCACATCACATTCCCCAGCACGGTTCTGACAGGCTCAAGAGTGGGGGTGTTCTTGGGGCCTGGGAAGGTGGCTGACGTTTGGACAGCTGCAGATCCTGCCCGCCCGCTATCTCGAGCTACATGCTTACTTTTTTTGGACCAACCTCTTAGGCTTACCTAACACACTTGGAAGTCAAGAAGCCAAGTTCATTATCAACTGCCTAGGAGGGGTTTGCAAAACACTTGCGATGATGAAATCTTTCCATTGAGAAAAATTCCCTTCGTGCTCACACTCCTGGTGGCTCCAGCGTGTCACTGGGGGTATCTGCGACTTGAGAAGGGGCCTCCCCAGGGCTCCAGAGCCCACTGCTCTCCGCTGGCTCCGTGTCAAGATCCTGGTGCCGGGAATGGAACTTGACACTCTCTATTGCCCTCCAGATCAGTCACTGCTGACCTTACCACCAAATACCGGCCAGTGACTGAATTCTCACCCCGTGCCAGACACCACACTAGGCCCCTGCGTTCCGATTTTACTGGGTGTTCACAGGGACAGAGGGCTAAGTGCTATTACCCCCGTGTTACAGAGAACACTGAGGCTCGGAGTGCGGGCGGCAGTCAGTTGGCGTCCTCCCACATGGTTAAATGCATGAGCGGACACTGCCCTCCTCCCAATTGCTGAACAGCCACTCCCAAAGTATAACTCTACCTGGGTCCCGGGAGTGTGTCTTTGAAACCTTGAAACCTCTTGTGTCGCAAGAGGAAATGAGGGGCTCGTTTTTTGCAGGGAGATGAAGCCAGCATTTCACTTGGCCATTTCCCCTTTAAGACAAATGGGGGGGGGGGTTTCTGGGCCTTTCCTTGCCCATGCTGTCTTCCGGGCCCCAGGAATCTGAAGACCACAGGGCCAGGGCTGGGGACCACGGGCAGGCTGGCAAACAGCCCTGGAGAAGAATCTTCTCTGGGGCCAGGGCCATCGCCCACACAGATGCGTTTCTCCCTGTCTCTGGCAACCGGAACCCATGTAAATCCAAAAAGACTAATTTGTGTGGGTCTGGGCCACAGCTATAGATTCAGACAGTGCAGCTGAGGGGCCCCAGCCTCAGAGGGAACTCAATGGATTTGTCAGGGAACTGAAAACAGATGATTTCAATCAGCAGGGGAAAAAAATGACTTCATGGCTACAGTTGACTGAAGGAGGCAGCGTTTGGCTGCCAGGCCCTGCCCGGGAGGCACTTCCAGAAAGCCGGGCCTGTTCCTCAGCCTCTAGCCCAGGTCTTCCCTGTGAGGGGCCCGCGCTGTAAGGGCCACGGAAAGGCCAGGACGGAAGACTGGCCGCCCTAATGGGGATAGTGATAACCTACACTCCCCTGCCCCCAGCTTCCTCTCTGCAACCGCTTTCATGAATGGCCCAGCTTCCCAGACTTCGGATTGGTTGAGCCGCCGGCTGCAAGGCCCAATCAGCGGCCAAGGAGCCCCCGGCTCCGCGTGGGGCCTCGGTCCCGCAGCCATGAATGGCGCAGCCTCAGCCGCCTGCAGCCACCTCCTACCTTGCGGGAGCCCCCTCCCCCAGGGGGAGGAGGAGGGGACTTTTTTTTTTATTTTTTTTAATTCTTCAGATCTTTCAAAGTTCGGGTACAATTGTGTCATTCTGAGGCTTGGCTGGGACTCCTGACAATAGCCCTCGGGCTTCCCTGCTTGGTCACTGTTGACATTCAAGATCTCGTGACACTGAAAGGACTTGTGTGGTTAGAAACGCATTTCTTTGCCTATGGTCCAGTCTGACTCCAGTTCCAGGGAAAGCACTGCAGCCCTCCAGTGTGAGCAGGCAGACTGCCAGGGGACAAAGGCAGGGGCTTGGGAAGAGGCAAGAAAGACTGTTTCCTAGCTGGTGCAGGGGGCCCCTGACACTTCTGGGAACTTCTTCTGCAAACCAGAGGGTCTTCGTCATCCCCCTTGATCGCTGGCCTTATCTTCGCTGCATATGTCCCTATGCATATGAGGGCTGGGGCCACCATGGGGGAATCCAGCCATTCAGCTGCATTTCCTGTTTAAGTAGGAAAGCATGTTCTGTTTGCTGATGTTATAAAGAAGGCATGTGTTTACAAATGCTTGCTGGGGAGAGCGTGGTAAATGGGTCTGCTTCCGGCTTCCCCTCCCCAGATGCAGTGATTGTGTGGCTGACCGACCGAGTGGGGCCTGTTCTTAACGGGAAGACCCCCTTGCTTAGGAAAACCAGACTCAGCAGAATTCAAAAGTGGCACAGAGAGCTCTCTGGTAAGGTGGGGTGAGTTCATGCAGGGAGGACCTTAAATGCCAGCGTGAGCCCTGGGGAGTCATGGAAGGTCGGTGAGCGGAGCGGTGGTATTTCGCCCCTCTAGAAAATTCTCCTACTCCACCTACCCTGTGCCAGGCTGGGGCTGATCATTTCTGGAAGTACAACATTAGGACTGTACAAACTGCTTCCTGGGACACCTGGTTACTCCCCATGACAAGCCCCCGTGGTGTCACCCCCATTTTAAAGATGAGAAAACTGAAGTTCAGAGTAATCTGCAAAGGTTCCCAGAATTTGGAAGTGGCAAGCCTGGCACACAAACCAAGCTCTGCCTTACGGAAGAGGTGCTGTCCACTTCCGCTCAGCCACCCGCCCCTGGACAACCTGTGGATTAAGTAACAAAATACAGGTAGAGGGCTGAGCACCGGGCCGGGCACGGAATCACTATTTCAGCGATTAGGATCGTCACTGGTGAGGAATGTGTCTGTTCCCAAATTTTTAAGAGCTCGACTCTGACCTCGCAGTGGTTGCGGGAGGGTCATGACTGGGCAGCCAGGGCCTGGCCTGAGGGATTCTTGTAGGTTTCCCCTTGTTGCGTCTGTTTCTGCCAGCTGTTGGCCCACTATGTGTTTTCATCTTCTAGTTCAGCAGGTCATAAACTTTTGGGTCTCAGGCCCATTTGCATCTTAAAAGTTATTGAGACTCCCAAAGAGATTTTGTTGATACGGGTTTTATCTACTGACGTCGACGGCATTCGAAATTAAAATGGAGAAAAATTTAAGACATATGCACATACAGTACATGTTCCATTAGATATCAGGGTGATGATGTCATCCCATGTCATGTGGCCTCTGGGAAAGTTCGCTGTGCACTCATGAGAGGATGACAGAGGAAAGACACTTAATGTCTTCGTGTTGCCGAGAAAACCATTTCGATCTCTCAGGCCTCCTGAACTCACGCTTTGAGAGCTGCTGTTTTAGTCTGTAGAGAGAGGTTTGAGGTGCTGGCTTCCATGGGGCTGGCCATGTGACATGCCAGCCAACGGGCTGTGGGCAGTCGTCAGGGTATCTCAGGGGTGCCGTTGGCCTGGAACTCTCGTGAATGGAGCCGTCTGGACGTGTGCAGGGCGATGGCTCTATGAGTGGAGGGGCAGGGGGCCACATCCTGTCTTTGAAAGGAAGGCAGTTATCCCCCTTTCGCAGGCTGGGAAATAGTAGGTTGGTACAAAACTTATTGTGGTTTAAAAGGTTAAAAATAATAGCAAAAACCGCAATTACTTTTGCACCAACCTAATAGATGAGTATTTGAGTCAACTCAGACCTCGTAGACCAAGGGTGACCTTCAAGGGGTGGGGCACCTGGGGCACCAGTTCCATTGCTTCTCTCCATTAGTCCCGGACTGCCTACCTGAGCTCCCATGGGAAAGAGAAATCAACTATCTGGTTTATGCTACTATATTTTGGGATCTCTTGACATAGCAGCTTAGCCTGAATCCCGATGAGTACAGCGATCATTTCTACACATCTGGGCCCAAGCCTGGGCTTTCTGATTTCACTATGTTTGCAAGAAGATGGATGAACTATACGGCAGGGTCCGTTGCATAAAGCTGGCTTGCAGGCCGAGCGAGGAGCCAGGGACCTGCGTGCACCTTTGACGTTTACCCCAGCCCTGGGCTTCCTGCCCCCACCCTTTTCTCCCCTTAAGAGGTTTGCTGGGAATGGAACAAGTTGGCTTGCAGAAGTGAGCCCAGTAGCCTGAGGGGAAGGCAATGCCCTTTGGGTCTTCTGGCCAAGGGAAGCTGGCATGGACACTGGAGAAAAGTCAGGCCTTTCCCCTGAGGCTGAGGGAGATGGCAGGGGCCTGCAGAGGTGGCTCATAGGGTGAGAGAGCAGAGCCTGACACGTGCCTGCAACGCCAGACCACCAGGCTCTGCCCTGCTGATGGATAGCCTTCATGCTCACTGGGTGCTGAGTCACCCCGGGCCAGCACCCAGGCTGTTTGTGGGCACCGGGAATGCTGACGTAGTACTTTTAAGGGAAATCGCTAGATATTTACTAGCACGTAAGTGTAAGGGCTCGCAATAGTTGGCTTTTATGAACAAAAACCGACACGGTGCTATAATGTGCAGAGGACAGTAAATTCAGTGATTACTAAGAAGCCCAGCTGCCACTCAGCTTTGCCCACGGCCTTCTAACCAAAAGAAGGTGCGGGCAGGTGGGTGATGTGAGGCTCGAGGCCCCGTAAGCATGTTTGGGAAGACTGGGAGAATCTGGTGCCAAGGATGCCCTTGGCAGAAAGTCTTAGATGTTGCCAGTGCCCACACCTCTATTGCCTTGAAAGACTGGGAGGGGTGGGCTGGAGGGAGCCTTGGATCTGTAAAGAGGCGGCAGAGGGGAAGCATCAGGTTTGAATCTGGAAGGTTGGATAGGACCTGGGCATCGGGTTATGACAAGAAAACAGCATCCAGGTGGTGGGAACGGCAAAATGAAGACCGGGGGTGAGGATCTGCCATTCACTGCTGTGGCTTGGAAACTGGGTAGGGTTCACTCACTGCACCACTCAGGTTCCTCTCACCTCTCAGACTGAAGATCCTGGAAGCTGGGACGAGATCCCACATGTGAGGCACCCCCAACCCCCAGCAGACGGCTGAGCAGCGGACAGTGCTAGTGAACAGCCTGAACTGAGCGGGTCAGGCTGGCAGCGAGGGAAGAAGGAATAGGTGAGGAGTGAGGCACGTCCCAGAAAGGGTGGAGCTGAGTCCCTCTCCAGGGAGGAGTAACGCTGCGGGCCTTTCCGTCTGGGATCTGGCTGACTCCCCATTCCTTCTCCAGAGGCTGTCATGCTGCTGAGAGTGGCAAAGGGGAGAAGAGACGCTTACGTCGACAGAGGGCATGACGTCGCCACTTCCCAAGGCTAGGATTTCTGGAAGAACCTGGCCTTTCATACTTGAGCTCCTTTAATTTTTCGTTTATTGAGATTTTATTGCCATGAATCAAGCAGCATCCTTTACTTGAGGAGCCCGGAGTCTGGGAGGAGAGGGATCACAACCGATGGAAAGGCAGGAGCTGTACAGAAAGAGCTTGTGTCAGAGTCCTGGGGCTGCGGTAGCAAATTGCCACACACTGCGTGACTGATTCAACAGAAATGTACTGTCTCACAGTTGTGGAGGTCCGAAGTCCAAGATGAAGGTGCTGGCAGGGTTGGCGCCTTCTGAGGGCCGCGCGGGAGAAACCACCCAGGCCTCTCTCCCAGCTTCTGGTGGTTGGCAGCAATCCTCAGCATCCCTTCGCTGGTAGACGAATCGCTCCTGTCTCTGCCTCCATCTTCACGTGGCCGCCTCCTCTGTATGTTGCTCTTTGTCCTCTCTTCTGCTAAGGACTTGTCATTGGATTTAGGGCCCATCCGAATGCAGGGTATCTCACTTTGAGAACCTTACCTTAATCACATCTGCCAAGACCCTTTTTCCAGATGAGGTCACATTCACAGGTTCTGGGTGGATGTATCTTTCTGGGGGAGGCTCAAAGAGGAAGCAGAGAGGCAGGGGGCTCTGCCAAGGACAACTAGAAGGCTTCCCAGAGGAGCGGTGCCAATCTGGGTCTTGAGGGGAGTCCCTGTTGGATGGAAGATGAGTCCAGGTAGGAGGCTGACAGTGCACAGAGGAGCTGGGCTTTGACTAGCAGGAGGCGTCTGGGAGAAAGGTGGGAAACCTGGTGGGGGGCAGTAGCGGGCCTAGGGTTGAATGCCCAAAGTGAAGCCGGGCAGGCCAGGGGTGGTGTCTGAGGCCTGGGTCCTGCAGACAGCAGGAGCCAGCCAGAGTTCAAGGGCCAGGAGTGAGCACGTTCCCTGCAGGACAAAGGGAAGCTGTTCTTCCAGCCGAGGAGGAAACATGAGTGAATGGGCCACCCCACTAGACTGGGGGACCCCGGGCCTGTCCTGGAAGTGGGTGTCAATGTGTGACATATAAGGAGTGGGGGGAAACTGGAGCCTTGGGGTGGTGCTTGGGAAGACCCCAGGGGCAGCTTAAGACATCCACACAGAACGCAGCGTGAAATTGACTTTGTCAGCTTTGCTGTGTTCCCAAAGAAAAGAGGCGGCCCCACGGGGCACGTGGCTTCCCACACTCAGTGCCCAGTCCGCCTGGGCACCAGCAGTGGGTCCAGGGGCTGATTTCATTTGCACGCTGGCCTTTGTCTCCAGGCCTGGCCTACGCTTGGCCTGCCAGGACTTCCCGGGGGCGCCCACACTCCCCACAGTTGCCTGTCCTGAGAACATCTCTCAAGGTCCTGAATATCTGCCCCCCTCCCCAACTGAGAGAACGAGGGCTGTCAGGGCTGTGGGCAGGGGCCCCCCAGCGTCCAAACTTGGGTCTGGAGCCAATTTCTGGCTCATCAGTGAACAAGAGGAGCCTTTAGCACCTCGATTTGGGGAAGACTGAGGGTTTTACACCCAGCCATACCTGAGCCACCAGGACCCACCGTGGTTCCCACAGTCTCTCTCTCTGGTGTTGCCTGGGCTGAGTAGACTCCACGCCCACTTGGAGACAGGGGAGTTTCTTGGTGCTGTCACAGTTTTGTATTCAGTTTCCTCTAAGTATCAGGGTCTGCTCACCCCCTGGTTTGTTAACAGTGAGTGCCGTGGCCCGGGGGCCTCAGCTGTGCTGATGGGCTGGAGGGGTGGGCAGGGGAGCCCAGGGCAGACATAAGGAGCGCCTGGGGTGAGGGTCAGTGCCATGGGTGGCCGTCACATTCCTGGGATGTAAGGCCTGGAGGGCTGTTTGTCTACACCCGTGGGCCCCTCTCGGCTGTGAGAAGTGCCCCAGTGGCTGGGTAGCTGGAGGGCCGTGCGGTGGTCTGGTGACACTGTCCCCGCAAGGTCGGTGGCTGTTTCAGAGAGGGATGAACATTGCCTTCAAAGTCCAGCGGGTCTGGGTGCTGCCCTGCGAGACTTGTCCAAGTGACTTCACCGCTGTGAGCCTCAGTTTCCCTGGGAAGTAGGGATGATGACGTAGGAGGACCAGGAGCTATGCCTGTGGCTGCTGATGAGCCATCCACGGAGCTCCTAACTTTCGGTCGCCGACCGTGGTGACACGCAGAGAACGTGGCCAGTGTGCTGAGCTGGGCCTAAGGATGTTGGACGCCTGACTCGGTAGGTTCAGAAGCATTTCAAGCCCGGTTAAACCCAGAGCTGAGAGAATGACCACACTGTAGAAAGGGGGAAAAGCATATAATAAAATTAGTGTCTAAAGCACGAGAACAGCAGGGGCCAAACACTGTGGCTACAGAAGCAAGACAGAAGAACCAGAGATCAGGGTGGCAGGGGCAGGACATGGGGTGCCGAGGTGTGAGGAGCATGGTCTGGGTTCAAATGCAACTCAAAGTCCAGAGAAATTCCTATGTTGGAAATTTATGGTCTCACAGTTCTGGGGGCCAGAAGTAAAAAAAAAAAAAAAAAAAAAAAAAAAAATCCAGGTGTCAGCGGGCTGGTTCTGAGGCCTCTCTCCTCAGGGTGTAGACGGCCGTCTTCTCCCTGTGTCCCCACACGGTCGTCCCTCTGTGTGTGTCTGTGTCCTGATCTCCTGTCCCTGTAAGGACACCCGTGGGATTCCTGTGGGATTAGGACCCACGCCCCCTAGTGACCTGCCTTTCACCTGATCACCTCTGTAAAGGCTCTGTCTCCAAATACAGTGACATTCGGAGGTGCTAGGGTTAGGACTCCAACATAGGAATTTGGGGGACAAAATGCAGCCTATACCACGTTCCCTGGTCTTATTTCCTGGGTTTAGCAGTGTTTTGTGTTTGTCTCCTCCTCTAGAGCGTCAGCCCCATAAGGACAGACCCGCTGTTCCTACAGGGTTGGCTCATTCGAGTCATGTAGCAGATGGTGGCTGAGTGGCTAACGCATCTAGGATATAATCTGCAGGCGCACAAGGCCAGGGAAGACATGTGTGTGTCACCTGCCAGTGGAATGGCCAGGGTTTCGAAAGCTCCTGGGTTGGTTAGCGACTTGGGCGGCCAGAGCTCCTGGCCCAGCTGGTCAGCCTCCCCGGCAGGCAACCCTCTGATTAGAGGGAAGGCTGCCTGGAAACCTAAACAACCCACAACTAGAAGAACCAGAGGCCCCAGGGCAACTGGGGGCTCAGACCCACATTCTGGACTCCGGATAACCTGAGAACGTCCATTCAAATAGGCAGCTTCAGCCAGGTTACCTCCGGCCGGGACACTTTCTTTTGCTGGTTATCTATTCCCCAAATGAACCACTGTGTTTCTCCAAAAATAAGACCTAGCCGGACCATCAGCTCTAATGCGTCTTTTGGAGCAAAAATTAATATAAGACCCGGTCTTATTTTAATATAATATTATATAACATAACATAACATAACATAATATGTATAACATAAGACCGGGTCTTATATTAAAATAACTTACTAATTTATATTAATTTTGCTCCAAAAGACGCATTAGAGCTGATGGTCCGGCTAGGTCTTATTTTCGGGGAAACACAGGGAATTTTGGCAGATTCCAGTGGATTGTGCAAAAGGGGCTCACAGGGCACGGATGGGGGGGGAAGGGGGGAAGGGGGGGACTATTTGAAGAGTTCTGAACGTGGCTGGAGAAACGCTGTCTGGGGCCGAAGGCTTTGCATGAACTTGGCTCCCATGGCTCCAGACCCTGCAGCTGCCCTTGTGTTTAGCTAAATTGGGGCCTTGGAAGAGAGAAGCAGCGGAAAAAACGGACAGACACAAAAGCGGAAGGACAAGAGCAGGACTGTAAAAAAACACCCCTCAAGAATGCGATTTCCTCCTGGATGCAGCCTCCCGCTCCATACCCACCCCAGCGGCTCTGCAAGGGAACCGGCTCCTGCCCTGTGCCTGCAGCTCAAATTCCTAACATCTACCCCAGGATAAGAATGTGGCAGCTACTTAGGGAGTATGCCCACACTAGGTGCATTCGCGAGCTGCATTTGTTCCTGGAATCTAGGGTTTGTGGATAGGACACCAGGCTCAGAGAGGGCAAGAGAGTTGCCCAGGGTCACACAGCAGCAGTCCACGTGCCCAGGACTGTCTGATACCCACATTTCCTGCCAGGTCCCAAGCAGTGTAGTGATTCTTAGGATGGAGACCCCTGCAGTTCCCCCAACCCCCCTCCACTTCAATGCAGGGCTCCCAGCCTCTGGGGTGTAACCCTCCAGGCCAGCAGTCTCCATGTTCTGACTTTTGGGGTGGGGCCTGATCCCTCCTTCATGTCTCCTTCCTCTGGGGAGTGTCATGGAGGATGTATTTGGGTCCCAAGGCCCAGGAAGTTAGGCATCTGCGATCTGAAGGCACACGGCTGATACCGGCCCCTCCTCCTCAGGCCCGGCCAGTCCACCCTCCCCAAATCCCCCAGCTTAGCCCCATTCCTGAGCCCAGGCCTCCAGCTGGGTGCCTTTGTCTGGCCTTGGGTTTCACAAGCAGCCCCGGCCTTTTTCTCGCAGGTCTCAGGTTTCACCTCTCGCCAGGAGGATCCTTCCCATTCCTGAACCAGTGACCTCCCTGGACGTGAGTCTTCCCATCCTGCACCATCAGGCCCCAGGAATTCGTCCTGGGCCCTCCTCCCACCCGACCTCAGGGACCGGAAGCAGAAGCTGGTAGCAGGGCCAGGCCTGGAGTCCAGAGGCCCCAGCAGGGCAGGGCCAGTGTGGGGGCTTGGCCAGGGGCTGGCGTGGGGATGCAGGAGGAGGCTGAGCTTTCTCAGGGATCTGGACCTGCTTTGCAGCTTTCTTCCCTGATCTCAGCATTTAATTTTCAGTCAGAGCCAGAGGCCACTAGGTTTCACTGTGAGACGTTCAGAAAATAGAGAAAAAGAGAAGATTGCAGAGTGCGGCTGATCTGAGTCCCGCCAAGGTCGTGGGGCCGGCCTGAGTGTAAGCCTTGGCTGCCCTCCTGGCAGCCCCGTGTCCTCCCCAAGTCTCAGTCTCCCCATTTGTCCACTGGGAATGTTGGAGGTGGGTTCCTTTTGCCTCGTCTCCCTGACTTCCCCTCCTGTTCAGATTCCCTCTACCCCCCAAAACTTCCTGGCCCTGACTCCACCCACCCTTCAGTATCCACAGCCTCTCCCTCTCTGTGGAATGGGCTCCCTTGGCCACAGACCACCCAGTTACCTCCCCCTGAAGGCCCCTTCACCACCTCCACCTGCCTCTATTTCTCTGCTCATCCCCGTCCCCACACCCATTCCAGTCAGCCCCGGCCTGCTCGCCCCGCCAGAAAGGTCCTCATCGGTGGTGATATCCACCTCTGTGTTGCCAACCCAACGGCCACTTCTCTGTCCTCGATTTCCTGGACCCTAACCATCCAGGAAGCCACCCCTGACTCCCAGCACTTTCTTCTCCAGGCTTCTCCCCACTTCCTTCTTTTCCTCCTGCTCCACTAGCTACTCCCCTACAGACCGCCCCAGGGCAAGGATTTAGTGGGTGCCTGTCGTGTGAACCAGGCGTTGCTCCGGGGTTGGGGGCACCGCAGTGCCTGAAATACACAAGATCCCAGACCTCCTGGGGTTTACGATCCCCAAGAATTACTGGGGTTTCCCCCGGGTTTTGTCCAGGGTTTCTTCTCCTTTTTCTGGACCCTTCTTCCTGGGTGATCTCATCAGTTCCCATGGATTTAAATATCCTTAAGCTGATGACTTCCAAATTTGTCTCTGTAGCTATGACCTCTCCTATAAACTTCGACCTACATATCCGGCGGCCACTTGACATCTCCCTTTGGGGTCTCCCAGACATGTCAAACAGATCATGGCCAAGCTGGACTTCTGGATGTTCTCCCCAGTCTTTTCCCAGCCACCCCCACCCTCAGCAAACCTCACTCGCTCCATCCAGAAGCCTCTATGTTCTCCTGGTTACTCCTCTCCCATCTCCACTGTCAAGAATTCACCCACAGACCCTTGGTCCCATCTCTGTAGCTCCACTGTGTCTTGCCGTTGTTACCACCTTGGTCCAGAGAGAGACGTGTGCATGCGTGTTCATGTGTGTCTGTACACACGTGTGTGAATGCATGCATACATGTCTGTGTGTGAGTGTGCACCTGTGTGAGTGTGTGTCTATGTGTGTGCATGTGTGTGTGCATGCATGCCCGTGTCTGCCTGTGCATCTGTGTTTCTGTGTGTGCATGTGTGTGCATTGCATGTGTATCTGTGGCTGGCTCTGGTCTGAGAGGCCCGCTGAGCGTGGGTCAGCTTGGCAAGTCGGGAGGCCATAGGAGGCAGCAGGGCCTGTTTCCTGCAGGGCTCTGCGTGTCGGGTGCAGTGGGCAGGGGCAGGGTCATGTTTAACTGCGGGGGAGCCCAGGGCGGTGGCTCCTGGCTGTCCAAGTGGTATGGGCGGGCGGTCCTTTGGATGGTTCTAGGACAGAATAACAGGGGCTGGTCACTCACCTGACCAGTCATGCAGGGGAAGTCTGCGAGGACAGAGGGGCAGAGCTGACCTCCAGGGAGGGCCTGGGGCTGAGGCTGGTTTAGGGGAAGCTCAAAGTCTGCAGTGGAGTCTGAGCAAGAGAGTGGCACCCTGCACATGGACATGAGTGGACAAGGGCCAGCCGGCCGGGCACCAGCTTTCTCAGTCTCCCCATCCTGGCGGCCAGTTCTGAGTGGTCTCCACTGGGAGGTCCAGCCCAGGCTCTGCAGCCATAGCAGGGGCATGCCTGGGTGTTTCTGAGTCCCCATTCCACATGTCTTTTGGTACCAGAGTTGATGGTCCCGTGTAGGTTCTGTGACGTCACCACCCACACTCTGGGTTCCTAGGGGGCAGGGCCACACTTGGTCCATTTAAGGAGCCCCCATGCCCAGCACGTGGTAGGAGCTCCCCACTGTATGTTGGATCAATGGCAAATGAATGAATTAATGAATGAATGATCTCTCTATCCCTCTAGATTTCAAGCTTTTCTAGAGCAGAATATGCGCTGGGTTCAAGAAAGCTCTCCGTGTTGTTTTTTGTTGCTGCATAACAAACTACCGACAATCTAAAAGCTTCAAGCAGCGTGCATGTATTGTCTTACAGTTTGGGGGGGTCAGGAGTCCAGACACGGAGTAGCTGGGACTTCTGTCTCCCAAGGCTACCACCCAGGTGTCCTCTGGGTGGAGGCTCCCTCTTCCTGCTGGAATTACTAAACTCGGGGACATGAGCCTAGAGCTGCTGGTGGCCATAAACGAGGGTACCTGCCTCAGAGTGAGACCAACACAGAGGAAGCAGATGAAGAGGTGGAAACGGCCAGGGTCCTGATGGCCTCAGGTGTGCCCCTTTGGTCATGTGGCACCCAACGTCTGCAGCTCGACTAGTTACATGAGCCCGTCGGTTCCCATTTTTACTTAACGGTGGGAGTTTCTGTCACTTGCAACCCAAACTCCTGAGACAACTGTTTCTACATGGACCTTTTTCCATGTCAACAAATTCATATCTGTATCATCATTCAAACACGATAGTAGCCCATTTAAAACAATTTTATTAGGGTAAAATTTACCTACAATAAAATTCAACCTTTTAAAGCAGACAGTTATGTGAGTTTTGACAAACACAGTTGTGTAATCGCCAGCACAACCAAGATACAGGCCAGGCCCATTGCCACAAAAATCTGCTCACGCTGCCCCGTTGGAGTCAAACCCTCCCGATCCCAGCCCCCCGACAGCACTGATTTGTTTCCTGCCCCTGTGGTTTTGCACTTTCCAGAATGTCATGCACGTGGAATCGTGTAAACTTTGAGTCTGGCTCTTTTCACTTTACCGGATGCATTTGCATTTCAGGATAATCTCTATCGTTGCCGGTATCGAGAGTTTGTTTCTTTTCAAGGCTGAGTAGTATTCCATTGACTGGATGTATTTTCCCCGAAAATAAGACTGGGTCTTATATTAATTTTTGCTCCAAAAGACACATGAGGGCTTATTTTCAGGGGTTGTCTTATTTTTCCAAGTACAACAATCTAGATTTATTCATTTATTCATGTACAAAAATCAACACTTATTCAAATACAGTCATGTCATTTTCTTCTGGAACATCGTCATAACTCTCCAAACCCCGAATTCTGGCTTGAATTTCTTGCAACTCCATTTCCTGTAGAACCATTGGTCCCAATCTCTCCTGTCCAGCAACAGAGCTCTCCTTAAATGAGCACTTCTTGTCCATGTAGCCTGCTCGTAGCGCACTGGCAACACAGCTGTCAGTGATTTTATCCCAGGAATTCTTCACCCAAGTCACAATCTTTTGCAGGCCCGGCTTCACAAAGTTTCCACGCTGATTTCTCTCCATTCTATTTTCAAAATAGTCACTGATTTCCACACGCAAATGGTCCTTGAATGGCTTGTTTATTGCAATATCGAGAGTCTGGAGACAGGCAGTCATTCCTGTGGGAATCATTATTTGATCTATTCTTCTCTCTGCAAGGAAGTTCTTCATGTCTTCAGCGCGGTGAGTGCTGGCTGAATCCCAGACTAGCAGACCTTTTTGACCACCTCGCAAAACAAGTGGCAGCATTAAATCAACCCATTTCCTTATAACTGCTTGTGTGCACCGGGTTTTTCGGTTTCAAGAACATAATGCCTGAAACACGTTCAACCTTGTCTTTCTTGCCCTTAGTGATGATTAGAGGTGGGGCTTTCTTTCCATCCAGACGAATTGCCAAAATACAGGTAACACGTGCACTTTCGTAACCAGTGGAGGGAATGTAGATTGACGAGGCACCCTTCTGATCAATTGTCGTTTGAGATCCTTGGCCCATCAACACTGCAGTTTCATCCATAGCAATCATGTTGGAGAGTTGGTATTTAGAAAAGTCGATGCCATCGACAAAGGACTTGAATGCAAGTGTACATTTAATAACTTCAGTATCTTCCAGCTTGAACAGTGTTGTCGATCTCAGAGACAGTTCATATCGCTGAAGGAAGCCATCCAGCCAGTATTGTGATGCTTTGAATTCTTCTGGGGATATTTCTAACTGTGGTGCCACACTGCGAGGGCAAATGCTTGAATATCAGCCCCGTACACAACCAAAGCCTTTGCTCTCCTGTCAGCAATCCATTCACAGATGATGTCTTCCAGCTCAGGAAATAATGTTTGCCGACTGATCCACACTTGCGCTTCTTAGCATTTCCCTCGTCCACCTGTTGACTGAGGTTATTGTACTCTGCTCGCCATTTTCGGACCATTTGGAGATCCAACTTTTTCTCTTTGCAGAAAGCCCTAAGATACTTGCCCCGGGAGTCCTCCACATTTCCTTTCTTGTATTCAATGGAATAGTTCTTTCTTTTTGCACTCATCTTGTCTGGGGGTGAAAATATTATTCCCTTAAAATCTACCATTAAATCAAGTGTTAATCGAAGACTTACGAGACAGGAGTGGCAACAAAAATGATGACGGTTAAGAATGATGGTCCACACAAAAGAGACAAAAAATTGCAGGCACCAAAATTCAGAAAATGTTTCTTTATTTCACACGAGTGCGTTAAGTACGTCCGTTACAACACATGACGTATTGAATTTATGAAGATTCATATGAGACACAACCACGTGCATTTGTTATCAAGTGCGCACGGTATTCGTGTGTTGTGTCTGTGCTCCGATTGGTCATTCTGCAGTAAGTCTCGAGTTCATCTGTTTACATAGGCGTTTACCTCTCGTCCAGAGGCTCCCACTTGGGTATTTACAAATACTTAATTATTATTTGTATTATCATTTATTTTAAGTATTAATGTCGGTAATATTATTGATGTATATTTAATTATATATTAATATTATTATTTTATAATTCAATACATCCGTCGTGTGTTGCAACAGACATTCGAAATGCGTCCTTCTGGCTAATGATCTTAACTGGGGCTTATTTTTAGGGTAGGACTTATATTACGAGCATCCTGAAAAATCATGCTAGGGCTTATTTTCCGGTTATGTCTTATTTTCGGGGAAATACAATAGTCTGTTCATCCATATCCCAGCTGAAAGACTGGATGCTTTCAAGTTTGGGAGGATGACAAATGAAGCTGCTATGCACATATGTACACAGGTGTTTGTGTATAGGTCAGTCAATGTGTTTTCTTAACTCTAAGGAGGTGTAAGAATCTTTGTCAGTGCAGTGGACCCTTGAAGGGCTCTCTTTGACCTTGACACATTGCTCCAGAACCCAGGAATATCCTGAGAGTGAGAAAGAGAGCTGCAAAGAGAATGTCCTTGACCGCTCTCTGGAGAAAGGCCTCTGGGATGGACCACCCTAGTGTTCCCTTTCATCCCAAAGCTCACTGTCAAGTTAAGAGAGCCAAGCATCCCATGGGGCAAGGATGGTCGCGATCACCTCTGGCGACGGACGTGAGGACGGCGATGACGCTCCTGATCTAAGGGTCTCAAAGCATCGACTGAGTCCCCAGCGTGGTTCTGACACCCACGCGCGTTCTGTCTTCAGCCCTCACAATGACGCTCCCATGTAGGGACGATTTCCCAGCCTTACTTCCAAGACACCTGAAGTGTGATTGCCTGCATCCAGGCCGAGGAGGGGTCACGCCTTCCGTTCCAGCTATGACCCCACACTGAGCTCTGGCTCCTGATCAGGTGTCTACAACAAACATCCCCGAAAAACCCTGACCATCACATCTTAATTCTTGTGGCCCTGGCCCATTTGGTGCCTCCGTTTGAGGCATAAGTCTAGGGCAGAGCCTGGGTTCCCGGCATGCATGCCCTCTGCTTCCAGCTCGTAGCCGGACCCGGGCCAGCTCCTCACCACGAGCCCCATCTCACCCTGGCCGCCTTACTAAAGCCAAGGAAGACGCCTACGCTATTGGACCTGGTTGGAAATGGAAAATAATTTGCTTGGATGCCATCCAGGGGGAGAAAGACTGGGGCATTGACTAGCTGGGGACTGAGGCATCACAGAGAGACAGACGTGGTCGAGACCCGGGGCGGAGAGACAGACGGCAGCAGCAGGCAGGGTCCTGCCGACGGTGGCTCACCAGGGACGTGTGTGGCCAGTCCCATCCCTCCATCCAGCACAGAAGCAGCATCTGGATGGCCAGGTTTTAGTTCATGGCTTTACCACAAGTACGGTTCACCTTAACCTTTCCAGATTTCAGCAAGAGGGAAGGGAAAGTGCGTCTAGTGTGTTCGTTCGCCCACAGATCAAGCCACTGCCCTTTGCCGATGTTCCTTGCCGGCCCCTGTCTGTAAACACCTTGACACAGTTTTAATTCATCACCATGGATGTAATTTTGCACCCTAGTTTTCCCTCTTCGCAATTTTTCGTGTTTCTGCAGTGTTTGGAGTAATCAATCCTCTGTGGGTCAAGTGTCTGGTTTAGACATTTGGATTGTTTCTATTTTTAGCATCTTTCATTCATGCATGTGTTTATTCATTCATTCAACAAATATTGACCGAGTGTTCCCTGTGTGACGGGCACTCCTAGGTACTGGGGATGCAACAATGAACAAAACAAGTCCCCCACCCCCAGGAGCTGACATTCTGTAGTTCAGGGAGACAAACAATAACCCAACAAATGGAAAATAACCAAAAAGTTATATGCTGTATGTTAAGTGGCAGGAGGTGCTCTGGGGAAAAGGAACTCAGGCAAGGGAGACGCGACAGGGTGCTGGGGGCAGGGACTGCCTCTCTGGGGAGGCGACATCTGAGCAGAGAAGGACGGACCCAAAAGGGAGACACCCAGATGTCAGCATTGGGGGAGATGCTTCAAGAAAGCACGGAGCCCCATGGTGGGAGCCTGACTGGTGGAGAAATGCAGGAATTTCAGTGGGCTGGGCCCAGGGAACCCAGATGGAAATTGCAGCAACAGGATAAGGATGATGACAAGATAATGATGACGAAAACCACTACATGTCGAGTCTCAGGAGGGGTCTCTTTACATGGAGGGGGCAGGTGGTACTGTTTCCTTGGGCTCCACCTGTGAGCACGGGATAAGGCGCTCCGGGCTGTGTGCCTTTCCAGGGCACTGGGTACATATCTGTATTGCTCCACACACGGCCATCTGTGACAGTGCTGCCAGCAGACACGCCCTCGTGGGCTTTTCATGTGAGAACTTGTTTAAGAGCTGAGCAAGTGCCAGTCTCACCACAGTCTCGCCAGCACCTGGTTTTCTCATTTTAGAACATGTTTTGCTCATTTTAAGGTGCACGATAGCAATTCCTGATTGCCTTTGCTGATTGTACCTGAAATTTTGAAAGTTACAAAATAAGAAAGGAAACTTCAACAACGCAGCTCAACTGAAGAGGGAAATCGCACCCTTTCTGCCTGCGTTTCTACCATCATAGCTTCCTACCTTGAGGTCTCTGGGGATGGCTTTGGTTTTAAAACGTTTCTTTGAGGGCTCATTCAGTCCTAGGAAGTGTCGTTGTCAGGCAGCTCAGACCCAGAGGGGAGAGATTTTTTTCCTCCAGTCAGAGTTGGACCCTGGTGAGGTAAGGGAGAAGCCCCATTTGGTAGCTCAGCCCTGGTTCTGCTTACTGTGGCCTGAATGTGTCCCGTCCAAATTTCATGCTGAAACCTGGCACCCAGTGTGATGGTATTAGAAGACAAGGCCTTTGGAGGTGATTAGGGCCTGGGGCTGGGGCCCCCACGAATGGGATTAGTGCCCTGATAAGAAGACACCACAGAGCCAACTCCTCTTTCCACCAGGTGAGGACACAGGAAGTCAGCAGTCTGAAAGTGGGGAGGAGGGCTGTCAGCAGACCCTCGTCACACTGGCGCCCTGATCTCAGACTTCCAGCTGTCAGAGCTGTGAGACGTACATTTTAGTTGTTTCTAAGTCACCCAGTCTGTGGCCCTTGGTCATGGCAGCCTGAGCAGGCTCAGAACTGGTACTGGAGTTTCCCCTTTTATAAACCTGTCTCCCTAATCCTTTCCCTGCCTGACTAGTGGGTTAAATAAAGCTCCCCGTCCCCCCTATGTCCATGCCTCAACCTTCAGAACATGTGACTGTGTCCTTATTTGGGCAAAGCTGTCTTTGCAGATGTAAGCAAACTAAGGACGTTGGGATGAGGGGATCATCCTGCGTTATCCGCCCTCAATCCAACAGCTGTGTCCTTAGAAGAAAAGAAGAAAGAGATTTGAGACACCGACACTCAGGGGAGGAGGCCACATGAAGGTGGAGGCAGAGACTGGAGGGATGGGGCCACAGCCCCGGAAGCCGGACGAGGCAGGAAGGACCCTCCCCCAGAGTCTGTGGAGGGGACGTGGCCCTGCGACACCTGAATTTCCGACTTCTGGCATCCGGACTGTGAAAGAGTACATTTCTGTTGTTAGAAGCCACCCCGTTTGTGGTGGTTTGTGTCCACCCGAGGACACTGACACGTAGCCTCTCGCGAGGCGCCCATGCACGGGCACAGAACTGGGGCTCACTCCACACACGGCAGCGGTTCTCATTACTGTGGGCGTTATCGCTGACTGCGTAGAGGTGGGAGTGACCAGTGAGGTGCCGTAAAGCAGCCCATTCTCAGGGCCTCCGCAGCTATTACTTTCCATGAGTAGAAGAGACAGGGATTCGCCGTGTACAGCAAGGCCATGAATCAGCCTTCAAAAATACATCCACTGAAGAAAACAAGCAGATCGGAAGCGGCTGGCTGGTCAGTAGCAGGCTGGGTTGTGTGCAGATGCAGATGTGACGGCAATTACAGGTCTGACAGCAGCCTGAAGGGCCACACGAGTGTCTCACGGGGGGTTCTGCACCGTCTCCTTTAACCTGTGCATGGATGGATATGGAGTGAGTCTTACTACCCCCATTTTATGGTGGCTAAAGGGGCTCTATGTGCCACACAGCCTGTAAGGGCACGTTGCTGTGACCCTGGATGCTGCACTTTTTTTTTTTTTTTTTAATTTTATTGATGAAGGGGAACAGGACTTTATTGGGGAACAACGTGTACTTCCGGGACTTTTCCAAGTCAAGTTGTTGTCCTTTCAATCTTAGTTGTGGAGGGTGCCGTTCAGCTTCAAGTTGTTGTCCTTTCAGTCTTAGTTGTGGAGGGTGCAGCTCAGCTCCAGGTCCAGTTGTCATTGTTACTTGTAGGGGGCACAGCCCACCATCCCTTGCGGGAGTCGAACCAGCAACCTTGTGGTGAGAGCCCGCGCTCCAACCAACTGAGCCATCTGGCCAGCCGGCAGCTGAGCGGCAGCTCATTGACTTCATTCTAGTTGCGGAGGGCGCAGCTCGCTGGCCCGTGTGGGAATCGAACTGGCAGCCCCGTTGCCCAGAGCTCGCGCTCTAACCAACTGAGCCACCCCGTCTGTCCCTGCACTTTCACTCTTGACAAGCTTGTCACCCAGGCATTAAAATGACCCTGTTTTAAAATTCAGGGTTCTGGTGCTTTCCACCGAGTCATAAAACTTTATTTCAGGCAGAGAATGGAGATCATTTTGTTGATACCAGCTCCATGGATGGGGAAACTGAGGCCCAGAGGGGAAAGGACCTGCCGGAGGTCAGCCCGTGGCTCAGGGCACAGTCGAGCCAGGAGCTCCCACTCAGCCAGCTCTGCCCACCCTGGATGCCTGGCTGGGACTCGGAGCCACCTTCCCACAGGCTTTGGCTCCGGGCGCTGGCAGCCTGAGGCTGCACCCTGGTGGAGCTGGCTGGCCCCATGCAGGGCACGGCAGGCCTTTTGCTGAGTCAGTCATGAAGCTCAGACCTGACCACAGGACATTTTTGAGATTCCAGGTCTGTCTCAGCAGAGGCCAGCTGTGGCCCTGTGTCAGGTTCAGCCTCACCCGGCCCAGAATCACAACCTTGAGTTGTAGAGAGGGCCTTCAGGGTGATTCAGGGGACAGGCTGAAAGGCAGGGGGCAGACCGCCCACCTGGCACTCTCTGCTCACTCCCTCAGCCGGTCTGCCCTCCCCGGGGTGCCATGCTCACTGGGGTCTGAGCCGTGGCACACAGGAGGACACATGCCTTAATAGCAAGACTTCAGACACTAGGGGATGGAGATGGGAGAGCAGGAGCTCAGAGCTTCCTTTTTTTTTTCTGTTGAAGCCACCACGACAGCACAACTAAAGACACTCACGAAAGAGGACTTCCAGAACTGCTTCAAAAAGTGGCAGGAATGACGGGATAAGTGCGTTCGAACCGAGGGGGAGTATTTTGAGAGGGATTAATGGCAATGTGTCCTTTACTGTAATAAGTTCTTAAAATTTAAACACTCACCGAATTTTTTGATCACACCTCATACATTTTAATAGGACATTTCATCTAACTCAACACATCCAACATATTATTACAACATGCAACCACCGTCGTGATGATCAGTGAAATATTTTATACTCCCTTTTTCCTGCTGTACCTTCAAAATCCGGGGTCTGTTTTGTTCTCCCAGCCCATCTTTGCGCAGACCCGCCATGTGTCAAGTGTCTGATGGCCACATGTGGCCAGCAGTGGCCGTATTAGTCGACATAACCCCAGAGTATCCCCAGGCCCATGGCCAGCAGATGGGACAATTTCAGCTCGATGCCTGGGTGAGCATGTTCCCAAGGCCCCAGCCCCTCTCCCCGGTAGAAGTGAGAGTGACCCAGGTTCCCAGGGACAAGCAGGTGTGTCCTTGAGAGAATTCCAGCAGGGCCCAGGCATCAGGGTATATCTGTGACCCCTGCAAACCCATATAGTAACTCCCGCTGCCGCCCTGTCACCGGGCCCTGCCTAGGCCCTCTTCCTGCCTGGGTGGTAGCGGGCCTTGCGGACATGCAGCCTGGGCAGCTCCTCACGGTCAGGCCGGCCTTCTGTGTGTAGCTGTGCCTCGACCACCGACACCACCGTCATCCAAAACCCCTTTTGGTAAACTCCAGTTCCGAAGTTTGCAGTTATCAGGAGACGTTCTCCAATGCTGGCTCACATGTGGCAAAACATGTACTCCACTGAGAGGCCTTTTTGTCTGGGGCTCAGAGGGGACCAGCAGCCAGGTGGGAGGTGGTGTGTCCTGGCTGGTGGGTGCAGAAGAATCAGCCAAGTTCAAGTTTAAAGAAGCCCATGGAGCATTACTATTCAATGGGCAGAGATTCTATCAATCACCTGGAATGAGCTTGGCTCATTTATGTTTTTCTCAAGACAATACAGTGATCAGGGCAGTGGACGCCTGGGAGAAGCTGGGGCCGGGGTGTGCTGGCGTGGGGACTGGGCGGGAGATAAGAGAGATCTATCCAGGCTCAGAGCCTGCCAAGGTGAAATCAAACCCTGTTCTTTTAACTTGTCATCTTTACAGGAAAACAAGGCCGTAAAAATGAAATTGTACTAATAAAACTCCAAGATCCTGAGCTGGAAAATGGAGCTGGGAGACTGTGTTCGTTTTCGGTCCTTAAATCTGAAAGAGAGTCTGGGGAAATGCTAATTTTGAACTTTTCCTACACCCTTCCTGCTTCTGGATGCTGAAAGCTGTCTTGAATTCCTTTGCACAATAAATCGAGGGGAAAAATCGCGTCACTTCAGCAAAACATAGGCTCGATTTTTCCTGATTAGCGGAAAAGCATGTGCTATTTAAAAGACACATCACGTAATTTTAAAATTTTTTATTTTAATTTGTTTTAGCATTCCTGAGCAAAAAAAAAAAAAAAAAAGGACATTCAAGGAATCTGAGCTTGGCCCCTAATTTGGAAAGCCCGTGTGCCTGGTAATGGACTTGGGGAAATAGGCCTCAGTTTGCATTTTAAGATGACATGTTCATGCATTAAATTTCATCTCTTCTTAGGGTTCTCTCAGAACTCCAGGTAGAAGGCACCCTCTGCTTCCTGGGGCTCATGGAGAAAGGGGGCCGCTGGCTCACGGTTGAGAAATTGGGTTGATCCTTAGGAAGGGTGACCAGGCCCCTAGGAGAACCTGTCTGTCCCCTGCCTGTTGCTGTCACCGGGTGGGTGTCATTGTCTTTGGGGGTGGGGGAGTCTACGCAATGTCACATCTAGAGCGCGTCCAGTGGGTGTGGCAGTGGAGGCCCTGGTAGGGTCTCTGAGTGTGTCCTGACCACTCCATAACAGGCCCTTGAAGTCTTGTCACCCCCTCTTCTTCTCAGGAGTGACGGTAAGACACCAGGGCTTCTGAACTGCAGGCCCTTGTGCACTGCCCCTCGCCTGGCCCGCACACGCCGGCTGCCTGCCTGCGCCCGGCTGACAGCTGCCCAGCAGGAAGACCAGAACCCGGATGCTTGTGTGCAAAGGGGCCTGGCCCAGGGCCAGGCCGAAAGGTCAGGGTCCTGTCTGCCCCCTGCTGGGAGGGTGGGCTCTGCAGGAGGGCCAGGTCTGAGCCCAGCTTCAGCCTGGCCTCTCCACGCAAGCACACAGCATAGAAGGAGGTGGGGGTACCCGGCTTTGACCCTGCCTCAGAGACCTCTCGGCCAATTCTCCCAAGGTGAGGGGTGGGCATCTGGGCTCCTGACTGGAAGAGGCCACTGCCAGCCCTCTTTGGGGGCCTCCAATGGGTCCCCGGTGCTGAGAGATGTGAGGGGCTCAGCTCAGAATGGGAGGGCAGCGAGGTTTGGACTTCACAAGGTCAGCCAACCAGCCGGGCACAATGACCTGGGAAATCAGGGTCCCTCTGCGGTGTGGTCCCCACCTGCCTGGCCCAGGGCTCCAGGTCCTGCCCTGCCGAGCCTAGAGGCCATGCTCTGGGCTTGGGGTGGAGTGTGTGGACCCTCTGTTTTCCTATTTCCTGTGAAAATAGGAATTTCTGGGGGCAGTGGTTGGGCGTCTGCCCCAGTGGTTCTGGGATGGGCGTCAGAGGAAGCTGCCTGGAATCCAAAGTTGGGGGGACCCAGAGAGGCCTAGGGGGAGCCAAACTGCCTGGTGACTGCAGGCTATAGGGATGCACTGGAGGCCCAGAATCCCAGCCCAGCCTTGGTCTTCCAAGCTGAGCCCAGGACCTGGCTGTCACCTAAACACTCACTGACCTTGCACGAGTCTGGGAGGGGCCCTGGGGAGGCTCCGTTCTGGCAGATTCTGTGGGGACAGACTTTTTCCCTTCCTGCTGTCAGGGCACACCTGCGGGGTGGAGGGGACATCAGGATTCAGGCTGGGGAGCAGGCAGACCTGGCTCTATTCACTTACCTGCTCTGAGCCTCTGTTTCCCTCTGTACCTGCCTCTCGAGGTGGCTGGGGAGCTGAGGGCATGAATGTGCAAACCCTTGGCCCCTGCCTGGCCCCGGGCCCCACTTTCCCTGGCTTCCTCCTGCGTCCTCTCCTGTGCACCCCCCGTCTTCCTCCCCTCGTCCCCCATCCCCCTGCTTTCCTTCCTTGCAGGGCAAAAGGAGCCACAGGCTGGCTGTGTGTTTCTATTTCTGCGCCTTCCGCTTCCTGGCCCCGTGGCCAGCCAGCCACCGAGGAAAGTTCTGGAATCTGCAAGGCCAGCTTGTCCTGAGGCAGGATGTGGGGCCCTCGGATTTCCTCCTCCCCAGCAGCTCTGAGGTTCTCCCTGGGGCACGGAGGGCACCAGGGAAGGCCTGCCGTTGAGTGTGGGCACGGATGAGTGGAGGAGTGAACACACTGCACGGTTCCCCTCGCGACAACCCACAAGGTGGGACAATCATCATATGGTTTTTCAGACAAGACAACGAGTCTTGAGTGGTTGACCCAGATTCACACCTCCGAGGAACAGCCCAGAATTCGACACAGGTGGCAGGACTCGAAGGTCTGTGCTTCTAGCCAAGCCCCCCCCTTGAATAAGTGGATGATTGTGTGTGTGTGTGTGTGTGTGTGTGTGTGTGTGTGTGTGTGTGAAAGAAAGACAGGGAGAGAGAGAGAGCGAGCGAATGCAGAGTATGTGCAGGGCTAAGGCAGGCGTCATCCTGGACGGCAAGGAGGGAGGCAGAGAGTGAGTGGAAGCTGCCAGAGCTGGGCCTCACGCAGCCTGGAGGGCTCCCGGATCTGCCATGTTTCCCCAACACCTACCATGCCCCAGGCTCAAGGGTGGAGAAGCTTCCTCTCGGCCCCAGTGTCGAACGCCTCCATCTCCACTGGGAGGACTTGGGGGAACATGTTGTGTAGATAGCAGAAGTCTGAGTCACTTTAGAAAAAGCACAGCGTTCCTGCGTCCAGGTGTGAATTCATGATCTCACGCCCAGGTAAGACCTCGCAGGTGCTGGGCTGGGAAGGCCTGGCTTTTCTATAAGCCGGCACTGTGAGTTCCAGGGTATGCTGGGTTGTGAGCCAATCAGAGTCTGACTTTGATCAAGTCCCACCCCCTTGCTGGGCGTCCAGGTTGTCACTTGGAAAGAGCTGCTGGTCCCCTACTGGGCATGGCTGAGCAAACGTCACTGCTGTCACTACTTGGAGGGCTAGAGGTTCCCTTTCTCCATGTCCCCACCTGCTCCCCAAATGTGACTCTGAATTATTTTTGTGCATCTAAATTTGATTCAACATAGCTTTCATTTGTTTACAAATTAATTTCTTCTTAAAGTGGTTTTATAATGTTCTGTAAAAACGACCAGAGCTCATTGTATAAAGCAATAGAGAAATTGAAAAGGCCTTAAAATACCACCCCAGAAATAATCCTTTAAAAATTTTCCCCAACCGCCCTTCCAGTCCTCTATGTCTAGAAACACACGCAGATAGACACAGACTTTTGAAAAATGAGGTTGGTCTAGCCCTGCTTTTCTGCAGCCTGTTTTTCCCACATAGAAGCAAGGGCATCTACGCATGTCAATAAACAAAGGTCGTCATCATCGTTTTAATTGCCACATCATATCCATTGTGTGGCTGTATCATAATTCTGGTAATACCCTTGTTGACGGACGTGACTGCTGTTTCGATTTTCCCATTACAAACACCCCTGTGAGGACACCCTCGGACACGTATGCGTCTACATTTGTGCAAATAGCTCGGTAGGGTAAATTCCTGGAGGTGGGTTTTCATGGTTAAAGGATTTGCACACTTTGCTTGTTGACACCTATGGGAAGTGCTTCTGTAGTTTTGAAGAAGTCTAAGAGGTCCTGGAGGGTGGATGGTGGCCACAGCACCACAGGATTTCTTCTGTGTTCAGCAAGCACCTCCTGTACGAAAAACAGCTTCTTTAACTGACTATAAAAGTAATACATTTCAATGTAGAAAATCCAGGAAGTACACAAATGTGTAGTAAAGAAAACTGAAATGACCTGTGACTTCACACACAGACATCACCTGTCGATCAATCGATCCATCAATCTAATCAACAGCAAGCTTGTTTCCCTAAAAGCCGTACCGTTAACCTAGCTCTACCTGGTTGCACAGCCTTGAAAAAGACGATATAAACACAACTTTTATTGCCAACTCATGATCGTTGTAGAAAACTTGGAAAACTCGGGGCATTAGAAAGGAGAAAAGATCACATGCCCGAACTCAGTGTCGGGGGCCAGCTCTGTTTACACGTCCTTATGCATACGCAGACTTACTCATTCCACATAATTAGTATCATATTGTGGTTGCAGTTCCGTCTCCTGCTTTTTCAATTAGCAGGTCATCATTATTTCCCCATGGTGTTCAGCAGTCTCGAAAAACACGATTTTTAATGGCTGAATAATATTTGATCGAGCGGAGTGCTTAATCAGGTATCAGTTTTGTTTCCAGCTTTTAGGCATTACAGATAATGCTGTGATGTTCATTCTTGTGCATAAGTCTTTGCACACACGTGTGAGGCTTTTCTCAGGGTGATTCCAAGAAGGGGGGCTGCTGGCCAGCTACATATTGCCAAATGGTCCTCCAGAAAGCTGCTAGTAATTACATTCCTGGCAGTAAGAGAAGACCGCCACCACACCACAGAGTAACATTTTTCGTCTATGATGGCTGCAAATGGCATCGGTTTGTTTCAGTTGCCATTTCTTTACTTAATAGTGAGAGCGAGTACCTTTTTCATAGGATTACTGACAATTTTTATCTCGACTTTGAAATTCTTTTTTGTCTTTTATCCAGCGATCTACTGCATTGTTAGTCTTATTGATTTGTAAGAGCTTTTTATATATTAAGTATACGTTCATCTTATGGGTTGCAGTATTTTCTGTGTCTCCGGACTCCATTTAATGATTTTTTTCCTTAATATAAAGGAGTTCATGGGCAATCAAATGTCTTGAACGTCTGTATTATTACTATATATACATATTCATGTTCAGAAACGTTTCTCAAGTAGACATCAGCAACCGCCGCTTTTCTCCAGCAGGGGCCCAGCAACGCTTCACCCAGAATTCAGAGATTTTCAGCGACTGCAGAAGTGGAAACGGAGGGCCTGCTGGGGTGTACGTGCTTCACTTCAGGGAGAGGCCTGCTGTGGGGGGTGCTGGGGGCAGAAGCCGACTAAGGGCTGATCCCACCCTGAGTCTACACTGCAGCCTGCTGAGGGAGGCTGCTCTCCCCGTTTCTGTGCAGAAAGTGGCGCAACTCAGCAGCTACTGTGATGCTGTGGCCCGACAGACAGTTCAGAGGACGCTGGGCCACCACGCTGGGCACATAGGGCTGTAGCCTCGCCTCTGCAAATGTGGAGGGAAGGGGAGTGATAGGCAAGGAAAGACAGGGATGGGTCCTTGGAGGTCTGAGGGGACATTCTCAGCCTCTGGAGGGCCCCACCTGACCGGTTACATGTCTGGAAATTCATGGCTTTTTGCTCCTCTGAGAGAACCAACGATGCTGTAATGTCCAGTTCTCGTGTTTTGAACCTACTGTGTAATCATTTCTAGAAAGAGCAAGCGTTTCCCTTTGGCACCCCACTCACTTCCCGCGGTCCTGACGGCCCCACATGGGTTTCCTGGCTAATGGCCAGGGGACAATGGATTCCCGCTTGGAGGAACCCACATACCCCACTTGACTGTAGGGCTTTGCAAGCAGGCATTGTAGGAGGACACTCTGATTGAGGATCCCAGGGAGCTTGAAGCAGGGCTGGGGTGGTACCCTTTTCCCGTAGGGTGGGCCTTCCAGGAATAGGGTACACCTCCATCATGGAAACAGTGCACACATGCGTGCCCTCAGTGGGGCAGAGGTGGCTCCAGACAGGGCAAGTTCTCCCCAAGGTCACCCAGAAGTAACAGCAGAGCTACATGGGCCTGCCAGCAGAACAGAAATAGACACTGATCATAGCCAACCTGGGCACCTGTCTGATGGGAATAAGCTTTGGTTGGCCTGGTTTGAGGAAGAACTGTGTTTTCAGTGGTGTCGGTGGGTAAAATCCAAGTTGGTTCTCTCCAGAATAAAGGTGGATTTACCAGGATGCAAATACCTAAAATCAGAAAGGAAAATGGGGACATTTCTACCAACCTTACAGAGATAAAAGGATTATAAGATAATACGATGAACAGCTGAACACCAACGAACTAGATAACCTAGAAAAAATGGACACATTCCTTGAAACACACAAATTACCTAAACTGACTCAGGAAGAACTTGAAAATCTGAATAGACCTGTAATGAGTAAGGAAATTGAATCAGTAATCAAAAACCTCCAAACAAAGAAAAGCCCAGGACAAGACGGATTTACAGGTAGATTCTACCATACATTTAGAGAAGAATTAACAATCCTCAAACTCTTTAAAAAAAACTGAAGAGTACAGAACACTTCCTAACTTATTGTATGAGGCCATCATTAACTCGATACCAAAGCCAAAGAAGGACATCATGAGAAAAGAAAACTACAAATCAATATCCCTTATGAATATAAATACAAAAATCCTCAATAAAATTTTAGCAAATCGAATCCAACAGTATATTAAAAAGGATTATACACCATAACCAAGTGGAATTTATCCTAGGAATGCAAGGGTAGTTCAACATGAAAAAGTCAGTCAATGTTATACATCACATTAATATAATACCATGAAGAAGAAATCAGGATCCTCTCAGTTAATGTGGAAGAGGCGTTTGACAAAATTTAATGCCTTTAAGTGACAAAAAAAAACTCTAAGAAAATTAGGAATACAGAAAATAGACCTCAATATAACAAGGGTATTTATGGAAAACCCATAGCTAACACCATACTTAATGGTAAAAGACTGAAAGCTTTCTCCCTAAGATCAGAAATAGGACGAGGATGTCCACTCCTACCATTTCTATTCAACATGGTACTAGAAGTTCTAGCAGAGCCATTAGATAAGAAAAAGAAATGAAAGGCATCCAAACTGGAAAGAAAGAGGTAAGACTATCTCTATTTACAGATGACGTAATCCTACATGTAGGAAAATCCCAGTGAATTCATAAGACAACTACTAGAACTAATAAGTGAATTCAGCAAAGTTTCAGGGCAGACGATCAGTACACAAAAATCAGTTTTGCTTCTATACTAATAATGAACAATCTGAACAGGGAATCAAGAAAGCAGTTTCATTTATAATATCATCTAGAAGAATAAAATGTTTAGGAGAAATACATTTAACCAAGGTAATAAAAGGCTTGTGAGTTAAAAACTACAAAATATCGCTGAAAAAAATAGAAGAGCTAAATAAAGGGAAAGACATTCCGTGTTCATGGGTAGGAAGACTTAACATTGTTAAGATGAGAGGACTACCCAAAGTGATCCACAGATTCACCACAATTCCTATCAAAATTTCAAGAACCTTCTTCAAAGAAATGGAAAAGCCAACATTTAAATTTATACGAGTTGCAAGGGGCCCCAAATAGCCACTACAATCTTGACAAAGAAGAATAAAATTGGAGAACCCACATCTCCCAACTTCAAAACTTACTACAAAACTACAATATAATTAAAACTATGATAGTGGCACAAGGCCAGACATATAGACCAAGGGAAAAAAATAGACAGCCCAGAAATAAACCCTCACATATATGGCCAATTAATTTTCAACAAGGGGCCAAGATCATTCGATGATGGAAAGAACAATCTTTTCCACAAATGGTTCTGGGAAAATGGAATATCCATATAAAAAAGAATGAAATTGAACCTTTACCTTATGCCATGTACCAAAATGAACTCAAATTAGATCAAAGACCTAAACTTAAGAGCTAAAACTATAAAACTCTTTAGAAGAAAACTTTGGGGGGAATCTTTATGACATCAGCTTTTGTAACAACTTCATGGATATGATACCAAAAGAATAAGCCACGAAAGAAAGCACATAGATAAATTGGACTTGAAGAAGTTTTGTGCATCAAAGGACACTATCAAGAAAGCAAAAGACGATCTATGGAATGGGAGAAAATATTTGCAAACCGTATGTCTGACAAGAGATTAATATCCAGAACATGGAAAGAACCCCAACTAAACACACAACCCAATTTCAAAATGGGCAAAGGACTTGAATACACACTTCTCCATTGGAAAATATACAAATAGCCAATAGCATAAGAAAAGATACTTATCATTATCTTGTAGTTACCAGAATCACAATGAGATATCACCTCACACCTGCTAGAATAAATATTATTAAAAAAAAAAAAAAGGTGGTTATGGTGGGAATAACAAGAGTTGGTGAGGATGTGGAGAAAATGGAACCCTTGTGCAGTGTTGGTGGAAATGTAAAATGTGCAGTCACTGAGGAAGACGTTTGGTATCCATTTCTAAGTATCTATCCCAAAGAACTGAAAGCAGGAACTCAGATATTTGTACACCTATGTTCACAGCAGCATTATTCACAACAGACCACAGATGAAAACAACCCAAGTGTTCGTCAACAAATGAATGCTAAACACAAAGTGGCATATGCATACAATGGATATTATTCAGGCATGAAATGAAATGAAATTGTGACACTTGCTACAACATGGATGAACCTTGAAAACATTATGCTAAGTGAAATAAGCCAGACACAGAAGGACAAATATTATATGATTTTGGCAAGTCATGTAATATATATATGTTATAATATATTATATGACTTGCCTATTCTAGGGACTTCATATACAGTGGTACCTCGGTTTTTTAATGTAATCCACGAGTTCTGAAACGTTGGAAAACAGCCGACAGCTAGGCCTCAGGATCGTGCACTCAGCGGAAGCCGTGTGACATGTTCGACTTCTGAGTCGTGTTCGAAAACCGAAGCGTTTACTTCCGGGTTTACGGCATTCATAAACCAAAATGTTTGTCAATGGAAACGTTTGAAAACCGAGGTACCACTGTATATGAAGTCCCTAGAATAGGCAAGTTCATAGACAGAACATAGAACAGAGGTTTGGGGGGTTGGGGGAAGGAGAAAAGAGAGATTATTGTTTTATGGTACAAACTTTCTGGGATGTTCGGGATGCCAAAAAAGTTTTGATGCAGATAGTGTTGATGATTATACAACATTGTGAATGTATTTAACGCCACGGAATTGTATACTTACAAATGGTTAAAATAATAAATTCTATTTTATGTATATTTTAACCACAACAAAAAATAGGGGTGGATTGTGAAAAGGATGGAGAAACATACATAGAATTGCATGGAAGCACACATGCTTGCTTCTGCACAAGCACACAGACTCGCCGGGCCCCCACACCACACACAAAAGCAGACGTTTCACAGTCCTGAGTGTATGTGCGCAGAGATGCACACACGCACATACGTTCCCCGAAATACACAGAGACGGGTGTGTGAGCTCAGCTGGCTGACAGGTGCCCAGGTGTGTGAGCTCAGCCCTGCGCCCGCCTGTGACACACACACACACACACCCAGGTGCACGTGGGCAAACGCGTGCACGCTCACAGACGTAGGTACACATTCGTGCACTCACACAGACGCCCGTGAGAAGACACGCAGGTGCCTAGGCAGACTCACAGGCAGGCAAACACACCTCCCCCCACGCACACACACGTGCACACACACTCACACACACCCACAGGCACACTCTCATCCCCGCAAAGTGATCCTGCCAGTGAATGGTTTCCACGTCTCGCTGCTAACCAGTCACCAGTTGGAATTTGCTTAATTGCTGCTGAAGAAAAGGAGCCATCAGCAGTTTCAGACTCATGCCAGCTCGCAGGGTGGGTGCTCTCCAGTGCCTTGGCTGCCTGGTAACCAAAGCCAGGCCCAGCCTCAGGAATGCGGGGCAGTGGGAGGGAGAAGGGAAAAATGCATTTACCCCATAATTTAAACATGTAAGTGTGGTACCCAAGCACAGCTTGGCCCTGCCTGGGCCGACCCTTCCGTGGGCACAGGAAGGCCAGGCAGTATTGACTGGCTGGTGGGGCCCTTGCGGTGCTGAGGGATCCCCGCTCCTTCCAACCCCCACCATGGGACCCTTGCCTGGGTGGGATGCCCCCTGCCCAGTCACCATTCCAGCACAAGGTCAAAGATGGCCTCCCGCCCACCCCTCACGTCCACCCCTACCTGGACCCTGCTGGAGCACTGGGGGCTGTAACCCACCTCCTGCTCGTCCTGTCCCCCGCCCCCACCGCACCCAGGCACGCTTCCTGGGGGCTCAGCGGCTCTCCCTGGCCATCCCTCCCCCACAGCCCTGAGCTCCAGACGTCCCCCAGCCCTGCAGGCCCCTCGGCCTTCCCCATCCTCAGCTGGACTCGCCCCCTCATCTCTTCCTCCTCCCTGTGCCCCTACTCTTCATAACGTGGTTGCTGCTTCCATTTCTAGCCAGTCGTTCTAAGCCAGGCCTAGTAATGGGGATGCTGGGAGTAGCCAACGGACGTGACTGGCATCCTGAGGAGACATTCTGAGGAGACTCCAAGGAGGTATTTTGAGAAGGGACCCTGAGGTGGGCTCCTGAGGCAGCCAAATCAAAATGGCCAGGAGAGTGGGGTTCGGTAGCCACCCTTCCCCGGTGCACGAGTCTCACCGGGGCCAGAGGGAGGTCCGAACTATGAAACGTGACCCTATCGCTGCCCTGGTTTTGTACCCGCAAGGGCTTGCCATCGCTCTGCACTTGGATACACAGAATCCTCAAGGTCTCCCTGCGTGAGGTGCCCGTCTACCACCACTAACGCTCGAACGAAGCCGGGAGACTTTGCCTCCGTTGTCTCCACGATTCCCTCCTCCTTTAGCTCCAGCTCTTAGCTCCCGTCTTCCCTGACTCTCCAGCCGTCAAATCTACTTACTACAGCGTCCACAACACCATGCTCCTCACCCCTTTTAAGGACTTCTTGCCACTGACATTTTATACTGATTTGCGTTTTTTATTTAATAATGAATCAGTGTCCTTCTCCTTCACTAGACTTATACTCCATCTGGGAAGGGACTGTGTCTGTGGTGGTCACCACCTTACTCCTAGAGCCTGGCATGCTAAAGGTGCTCAATAAATAGTTGTCACATGAAGGAAGGAAGGGGGAGGCGGCCAAGCCAGCTTCAGGGATGGGATGAGAGTCACACTTTGTTATGTATGTGACATAGGTTCTGTGGTATTTTTTCACCCTCGTCTAAATAGTTCGAGTGGCAGGGTGGCCACTCCTGAGGAGGCAAGTCCCCGTGTTGCGTGGTCTCGGCTGCTCCCCTTCTCCTCAGGTAGAGGCCCCCACGCCATCGCCACCCCGGGTCACGGCCTTGGGTGGGGCCCGTCTCCCTGTTTCTCCAGCCTGCTGCTCGCAGCCTGCCCTGGTGGCATTTATTCCTCCTTCTCCACTTGAATCAGGTTCCCTTGTCCCCACTGTCCCTCCCACCTGGACTGCACTTGCCACAATGTGTGTGTGCAAATCCTGTCCTCCTCCAGCTCGTGGCTGAGGGTGAGCTTGCGAGACGCCCTCACAGAGCCGTTGGCCGAGGTGCGAAGAAGGCACGAATCTGTCCGAAGTGTCTCTTGCTTTTACCGAGCGCCTGAGGGACCAGTGGGCACAGCGTCCCACCACCTGGGCCCCTCAGGTGGCTTTGCGGCTCCATGGGGAGGTGGCTCCAGCAGGTTTTGGAAAGATGTTCTCGAGGCCTATTCTTTTGCCCCTGAACACTTTTGGGGTTCAATAATGAGCTTTCTGGGCTCCTCTCTTGGGCTTTCCTGGAGCAAAAGAGGAACCTACTCAGCCAAACTGAATGCTTTGGGGCCTAAAGATTGGGGATTGGTGGGAGCTCTGTTTGGTGGAGGCTGGAGGAAGGATCGGGGTCTCTGAGCAATATCACAGAGGGGTTTAGGGGCCAGCGGGGCCAGCTGCCCCACTGCAGGGGACCCTGGGAGGAATTTCGGGGTGGACAGGGGTCTCTGGCTGCCTCCATCCTGCTGTCTATCCCTGGACCGAGCCCCACTCTGGATGGTTCTGTCACTGAGGCCAGAGCCTTAACTACCTGGAGCTCTGTTCTCTGCAGTGATTTGGGGGCTGGGACTCCACTGTAGGCAGCAGAGACCCTCCCCCCAAGCCTTTCCTCCCACCCCCACAGGACTCTGCCTTCTGCTGTTGTCCGATGCGGCCAGCTGCCTGCCAGCTACCTCCCGACCCTCTGGTTATGCCCCTTTGTGCATGAAGTGCAGATGGACACCCAGTCCTTCTTCCTGCCTGTCAAAAGTCCCTGCCCCCTTGGAGCTTCTAGTCCAGAGGGGGATCCATTAGGAAAAGGAGAGTGGAGCAAATACGTGATTACAAATTGAACTGTGAGCCGCGCTCACTGCTGGACGTCTCAAGGCTGCCCGTGGGTTGGCACGGAACATATACTATTACGTGGTCCAGGGACATGGACCCAAACCCGGGCTCATCCCCTCCGTCTGCTGGCCTGCGGACAGGCCCGGGCCCGCCTTGCTCTGGGTGGAGGGGCTCTGGATGGGAGGGAGGTGGCAGGATTCCACTCTGACCTGCTCCCAGGGGCTGCTCTGTGGAGGCGCAAAATCTTTATCTGGTGCAAGAAGCGGCAAGGATCAAGACTCTGCTCTTTCCCACAGCTTTCCAGTGGCCCTAGTGGCCCTCCGGGGAATGGGAGCAGAAGCGGCCTCCTTTCCCAGGCCAAGGAAGGGCACGGGCTGTGGGTGGGCCGTGCAGTGTCCATGGCCTGCCGGTTTCTTCTTCCCCGCTGCTCAGGGTTTGGGCAGGGGGAAAGGCCTAGGCAGGAAGACAGGCAGCGGGGCAGGCTGAGAGGACAGGCAGTCAGGAATTCCGGCCAGGCTCCCCAGCTGGTGGATGTCCCAAGCCCCGCACGGCCCCCCGCAAGTCCACTCTCCTGTGGTACAGGCACCAGCCTCTCGGGCCCCTTCCTGCTTTCAGATCCCCCAGTGGGCCAGGCCCCCTGATCCCCCAGTGACTCTGCGTGGTGTTTTCTTTTCCTGGGTGTGGGGACAGAACCAGGAGTGCAGTTTCCAGGCTCCCGGCCTCACGTGGAAAGGTGGTGGCTCGGGTAGTAAATGGCCATCAACTGTGATTGGATGGCCATCAGCTGTGGCTAGTTGGCCGTCAGCTGTAACCAGTGAGCCATTGGCCACTAATATAACTGCCGTGGCTACGCTGGCAGCAAATGGGGGCTAGCAAGAAGATGGTGGCTGGCAAGCGCGGATTGCAGTTAGCACGGCGGATTGCAGCTAGCAAGTGAGGTCGGCTGGCAGAGAAATGGATGGCAGGTTGCGGATAGTGTGGCTCCTGCTTCCTGTGTCTCCAACCCAGCTGCCAGCGAGAATATAGTGGTGTGACTCCCCTATCTATGGCTCCATGGGTGTTCCTTTTTGGCCTCACCATGTCCTGCGTTCTTATGTGGGGAGCGGGACCAGAGACCCCACATGACGCCCTGCACGACACTGGGCGACTCACTTGCCTCCTGCTTCGGTACTTCACTCTCCCTCCCTCTTCAGGCCACCCCCGGACTCAGATCAGCCTGGGCCCCCACAAGCTCACCCGCTCCTCTTTGGAGCCCTCGAATTTTAGATTTGCCCATGATTTAAACCACC
The DNA here is from genome assembly GCF_004115265.2 of Rhinolophus ferrumequinum. NCBI lineage: Eukaryota > Metazoa > Chordata > Mammalia > Chiroptera > Rhinolophidae > Rhinolophus > Rhinolophus ferrumequinum. Next base: position 3,656,771 of record NC_046294.1, read on the forward strand.
CTGACTCTTCTCAGCAGGCAGGCTCCAAGCTCCGTGGGCAGACTGTCCCACCCAGCGCCGTGCCCATGTCACTGGGGTGGACCTGGCCCTAGTGGTAATGGGAGGGCACAGTACCCCTTTCCGTGAGTCTGATTGTCTCCTTCCACAGATACTGGGACATCCTCGACTTTGCTGTCCCCACTCCCTTCCTGAGGCCACCTTACCAAGCCTTAGTGCTTGGGGCCCAGGCCACCAGCTGTGGTGTGGTCTCAATCAGCAGCCCAGGCCAGCTAGCTGCTCTCCAGGCCATGGACACGACTTTCCTGCCACCTCCAGGGGTGTCCAAGGTCTGGGAACAGATGAGGTTTAAAGGGACTACATAGGTGGTGGCAGGAAACGTGGACCTCTGTGGCTGGCAGAAGCGGGCTCTCCCTGGGTCCCTCCTGGCGCACACATGCCGGGCTGTCTGTCCTACCCACCCAAAGATCCCAAAAGCATGCTGCACGCCTCGGGGAACCCTGCTAAGCAGAGATGGAACGAGGTGCATGTTTCTAGGACACGCGGAGGAGGCTGGCAAAACCAGACGAGCCACGACAAACAGTGGAAATGCCGGCCCGGACGATAGTGGAGCCAGGGCTGGCAGAGAGAGGCTGCTTGGCTGGGGACGGTTTACAGAGTACGTTCTGTGTGTGCCCAGTCCCAGGTCTGGGTTCGGGTGTGACTCCGTTTTATAGATATGGGAAGAGAGGCACAGAGGCACAGGTCTTCCGTGCCACATGCTGGTGGTCTGCTGCCACCTTCTTTCCCTCTCACCCGTCACCCACATCTTCCCATTGGAATTAACTGACTTCTTTTTAATACAGGTACAATTTACATATAGTGAAATGCCCAGATCTCATGTGACAACGCCATGAGTTCTTTCACGTGTAGTTCCCTCAAGCTCCTTCCTAATCAACAGCTTGGCCTGCCCTCGAACTTCATGTACATGGAATCATGTAGCCCATTCTCTTTTGTGTCCGGCTTCTTTGGCTCACCGCGCTGTTCTTGAGGTTCGGCAGTGTGGCGCCTGTGTCTGTGGGTTGTCCTTTTTCACTGCCGCGTAATAACTCTGTTGTGTGGCTCTACCACATACAGCTGCTGAGGGGCCTATGGGTGAGTCGGTGTGGGGCTGTGCTGAATAAAGTTGCTATGAACCTCCAGGGAGGCCCCCACCCACTCCGGGAGAGCCCAAGTCGGGGCCCTTTATTCTGGGCAGGCCAGCCTTGGGGCTAATTGGCATGTGATAGAGAGCCCTTGGGTCCCTCCCCTGTGAGCTAGATGCCTGGGCCTGCCAGATCATGAGCTCCAACCCACCTGCCCTTCTGATTTTCCCCACCTGCTGATCTAGAACAGCCAGTTTTCCAGGGTGTTCCACTGGGACCCCACTGTGTGTGTGTGTGTGTGTGTGTGTGTGTGTGTGCGCGTGATATGCACTCCAGGCACTATTCTCCCACACCCTCAACAACACTCATCTTCCGCCTGTCCAGCCAAGGGCACCTGCCCAACCATGCCCCTGGCCTGTGGCATGTCCCAAACCCCAGCCTTCACCCCAGCCCTAGGGGCTTCTGGGTATGCCCAGCCATCCATGAGTTTTTGCTGCCCTTTAAAATCAATTTAATAGGGAGCTCGGGACTGCACCTTCAAAGGCCGCTCCTCAAAAGACATCCTTTTCACTCAATCTCCCCTCTAAAGACTGGGGCGCGAGTTTTGCAGATTAATAAACAGGGTTGCTGCGGCCGAGTGCATGAAGCCTCCATCGAGATGCTTTGTGTGGCCCCCTGACCCCAGCCTCTGAGCCGGGACCCCGGACCCCCAACAATGCTCGCCCAGCCTGGGTGGCATCGCACGATCCCACTTGAAAAGGCCTTTCGCCGGGGCTGCCTTTTAAGAGGGGGACAATTGGCAGAAGGCCTGGTGCTCATTCATGCACAACAGCAGTGAAAAGTGCTCGTAGCCAGTGTCAGGAGTGGGCAGCACCCAGAGCAAGGGGCCCACCAGGGCTGCGGGAACCTGGTCGCTAGGCGACAGGGCCCCCAGGCATCTCCCTGTGGCTTCTCAGAGCTCCCACGATGGCCCTGTTCTGGTGCCGCTTGGGCCCCAGGGTGGAGCCCTGCGGTGCTCACGATCCTGCTCCCCATGTCTTTGCCAACTCTGCCCTGATGGGCTGGGAGATGAAATTCAACCATGCACCCTCTCTGGGCTGCTCAGTGATGGGCTGCATGGGATATTCCCAGCATCCTTTGCTGCTCTGAGATTCTCTGAGGGTGTATCCCTCTAAAATGAACCAGCACCTGCATTCACCCTCCACTTCTAAGTGGCCTCTTGCCCCCTCAACCTTAAGCTTCCCCCCACCGAAGGCCAGCCCCTGAGTTTTCTCAGCAGGCCCCCCCCAACTTGAGGAATGGAGAGCAGTTGCCATGGGACAATCCTCCTCTTTTTCTCTAGCAGGCACTCTATCTTGCAATCCTGCCCTCCTTTGAAGCGGGTTTGGCCCCCAGCACAGAAGGTGGACGCACCGGGATGGAAAGATTGAGGCCCCAGGTCTAGGCGTGCCTGGAAAGATCGAGGCCCCAGGTCTAGGCGTGCCTGGACAGCTCTCCAGGCAGGAGCTAGGTCTTTGAAGTGGGCGGGGCTGTTTAGTTGCTGTGAGTAATCTCTACCCACACACAGGGCTCCAACCCCAGGCTGGATTCCTCAGCCCCCAAGGATCCAGACAACACCACATCCCACCTCTCTCTGGGGATTTCACTCTAGGATGAGACCCTGTTGATCCTTGGACCCCTTTGCTGACCAGAATGCATCTTGATGTACCCTGGATGGGGGCCACGGCCTTGTCTCTGTCCAGTCTTGTTTCAGGGTCATTTGTCTCACTGGCTGCAAACACCAGGTCCCCATCCTTCTCCATCCTGGCCTTTGTCATCCCTCCCCCGGCCCATCTGCCCCCTCTCCTTCTCTCACCCCCTCCCACACCCCCGTCCCTCCCTTCTCTCCATCTTCTCATTGTTTGCCTCTTTGCCTTCACACCAACCCACGTTCCAGGCTCTGCCCTTGGTCTCGAACCTGACCCCTGGCTCTGCTTCTTCTGGCTACAAATACATCGCTATCTTATTCCTTCCTATGTGCTGTGGGAACTCGATGAGACCCCTCTTCCCAGCCACCCTTAGACTCAGCCAGGGAAAGTCCTGTTGTCCGAGCTGAAGAGGGACAGAACGGAGCGAAGGGACCTCAGGGTCAGCTCAGAGCGGAAGGTGTATCACCTACATGACTCCATTTTCTCATAGAAGGAGCTGGTGCTGGTGGGTAAGGCTCACAGGTCTGGGAGCCAGGAGATGAGAGGCTCAGCCCGGCCCTGCCATGGCTCCGTGTGGCTCTGGGAAGCCGCCTCCCCTCAGACCTCAGTCTCCTCATTAGAAAAGGGGGCTGCCACATCCACTGCTCCCTCCCTGAGCTCACTGTGAGAGGGGGGAACAGGTACAGCACCCCCACCATCTGCCGCAGCAGTCTGGAGATAGAAGAGCACTGAATAGTTGCATTAAATGGAATTAATGGAGACCTGGAGGGTGGCAGAAGTGGAGAAAGAATAGGGTTAATCCCACCCTCATACCAGTTCTTAAGAGCTGATTACTCAGTTTTCAGGAATTTGGGAGTTGGCTGTTAACCAGGGCCATTACTGAAAATTAAATTATACAACCTACAATTGTATAAATTAGATTAAAAACATAGATATCGTTAAGTACTCACAACGTAGCACTTCCTAATTATTTACTATTATCTGTGCTCTGAGGTTACGTGGTCTATTGTATTTACAAGACAGAAATACTTTGTAATGACATGCCACGACATGTCTCTTCCCGACTCTGTGCTCAGTGACTCCACTTGGGTGGCTGGCAATTGGCCATCACGGGACTATTTACACCATGGAAATTGGCAAACATCGATTGATGGATGTGTTGACTGTCCAGACTTAAGAAAGTGCTGGAAAAAAATGTTACTGCAGGTGACACTTAAGCGCGTGTCTTTCTGTAGCTGTTCCACTGTGAATAGCATAGAAAATTGGGGAATATTCTTCCAGTATTCAAACATCACTACCTCACTCCGCGAAGAGCGTCTTCCATTCTTGATAAGTGAGCCAAGCTGCCTACTCCAACGCAGAGAGATGTTTTCTTGTTTTTCTTCTAAAACCCTCACATTTAGATCTGTAATCCATCAGGAATTCATTTGTGTGCGCTGTGGGGTAAGGGTCGAGATACATGTTTTCCTTTCGGAATACGCAGTTGGCTCCAACCCCTACAGAGACGGCTCTGCAGTGGCACCTTTGGCACAGCCCGAGACCCTCTGGGGGTGGGTCTCTGCTCCCCTGGTGGATGGGGGCAGTGTCGCTGCCACACTGGTCCCATCGCCTGTGTTCGTCCTTGGTGTCTGCTATCAGTTGTCTGCCTCGGTTCTTCATGACGGCTTGACTATTCCTGGCCCTTTGCAAATTCCTGTGAATTTTGGAATCTGCTTGTCAATGTCCAGCGAGAGAGAACTTGCCAGGAAAATATGGGAGTGAAGCAAAGGCACATCCAGGGGGGAGAAATGGCTTCACTCCATCATTTTTCCATGCATGTAGCATCTCCTTAATTCCAGACACTGGCATCACGTGACAGCCTTCGGAGGTGGGTCCCACGTCTACATCCATTTCGCTGAGGAGGCACTTGAGGCCTGGAGGGAAAGTTACTTACCTAAGATCACAGAGTCAGTGCAGAACAAAAGCCAGTGTAGGTTGGCCTCTCTGGGGCTAAAGCCCATTCATTCATTCATTCATTCATTCATTCATCATTCCACAAGCATCACCGGGCACCTTCTGTGTGCAGACATTGTGCTAAACATTGGGTCCTGTCCCGAACGCTTTACATATCCCAGGTTGCCCACGGAATAGATAGGAATTTGCAAGATGGAGAAAGGGCAGACTTTCCAACCTGAGGGAACAGCATGTGCAAATACCTGGGGGTTATGAGAGCAGCCGGTGCGTTCAGGGATCCCAAGTGTGTCCTTGTGACCAAGCAGAGAAAGGAGGGGACCGTGGGTGGTGGAAGGTCTGATCCAGGAAAGGTGTTAGGTTCTGCCCTGGTGACGCCAGGGGCTGCAGGAGAAGCGCCGAGAGATGTGAGGCTGGAAGAGAGCAGAAGAGGGGCCCAGTCCTGTCCTGTCGGAGGGGACGGTGGCCTGCACGAAACTGTGGGCAAAGGGTGTGGTGGGGAGACCGCAGAGGTGATCAGCAGGAATGAAGAGTGGGAACAACAGGGCAAAACAGGAGGCAGGGAGTGGGGTGACGGGGCACTAAGGGTGGGGACACTAGGGTGGGGAATGAAGGGGCAGACAAGCTGCCCAGAGGTCTTGGGGGCCAGCACGGAGGGGGGTGTGGGTGGGCCTGGGGTCAGTGATGCCCCTAAGCACCTCTGCCTGAGGTTCTGGCCTCAGCACAGGCTCAGACAATACTGGGTGTGCTTAGTGAACCTTCCCCGAATGAATGAATGAATGAATGAATGAATGAATGAATAAGATTCTCCATTCACCAGCATTGAGCCATGTTTGTTTCCAAAGCCCATTCTGTTCTCTCATTTATTCCCCTCTGTAGCCCTAGAGGGAGGTGGCCAGGATCCCACTGTGGCCTCTTCACTCCTGAGATCAGCCTGCTTTCTCTTTATCCCTGTCCCACGTGGCCACAGCAAAGGGGTAGCTTTGTTAGTGGGGTCATCTTGCTAAATGGGGGTACAGAGCCAGCACCTGGGCATCCCTGGGAGCCCGCCCCCATTCAGGTGCTCTCCAGGACAAGACTGGATGGAGGTTTACTCCGGGGCCAGGAAGGTGGTGGGTAGCGCCGCCGTCCCTGCAGCCTCCATGCTCCCATTTGCAGCGTGGGAATAGAGGCCCTGAGAGGCAGAGGGCTTGCCCAGGTCCCAGCCCCTCCTCTCGCCCTCTGGGTAGGCCTGGCTTCCTGGGCCAGCATCACAGAAGGCTCACTCGGGGTTTCACTCTCTAAATTCCTGATAATTTTGGAATAACGGGCCCTGGGCCTGCATATTACCTGGCTGGTCCCGACCCTGGTACCTCCTCCTGCGAGGGCAGCTGGGCTTGTCCTTTCACTTGAAGGCCATTGTCCATTCTACAGCACAGTCCTCCCAGATTACACATCAGGAAGTGCATGAATAAAGGACCGGAAAAAAGGAAAACTCAAAACTTTCCTGGTGAAAACAGAGGCCCGTTTTAGCTTTGACATCAGGGCATCCATCTGCCTTTGCCAAGACAGAGGAAGATTAAAGCCACACACGTTGGCCCGAGGGGTCCCCAAAGGACCCCCAGAACACGGTGCCCGTGAACTTTGATGGGGCACCATTCAGAGCCACTCTCAGGCCCAAAGGCAAGAGGCAGGGCACGGGGGGTGGGGGCCCTGGACGCAGACCCGGAGCCCTGGCAACTCAGGGAGAATCACTGGGCTGTCCTGTGCCTCAGTTTCCCATCTGCAAGCCGTAATCTCCAGGGCCCCCACCCCTCGGGGGTGGTGCAGTTTCATGGGACAGATGGGATAACATGGACAGCCCCTTTCTCAGTGCCAGGCTTGCATAGCGCTCAAGAGATGGTAGCTTTTACTCGAGCACTAACCACCCAGCGCTCTCCACGGAGTGCCCCACCCCACCCTCTCTAGTTTATTTCTCTGCAGAAGGCAAACTAGAAACATCCACTCAGCTCAGCCTGCCCTGTACCCCAGACAGCATCTCAGAGACAGAGCTGACTCTCCGGGCCCTAAAGGAGCCACTGACCTGTGGTCTGACCACTCTGCGGTCTGTCCCTGGCTTTGCACGTCCCGTATCTGGGTGCAGCCTCAGGTGGGCGGTGGAAAGGGCCCTGGGCACAGGACTAGGGCTTCTGGTGTCACTCTGCAGCCCCCAGCTCGTTTGCCCAATAGAGTCCTTTCCAAACTGGAAACCACAGGCCTCTGGTCACTCAGGCCTCCCACAGAGCAGGTCAGGGGCTGTCACTTTCCCTGGGTGTTAGAAAGTTGGGGCCACACACCGGGCTCTGGCCCCTTAGCAGCACCCACTATCATCCTCAAGGGCGTGCTGTGGGTCGGCAAGGTGCTGACAGAGTCTAGCAAGAGAGGACTCGCCCCTTCCCTCATGGCCCAGGCCCGCACCTCTGTGCTGTAAAGTGGGCCTGGTGGTCTGAGACGACATCATGTGGCATTGCAAGCCGATGGATCAAACACTTGGTAATTCCTCGGTAGTGCTGCGGACTGAGGCCTGGGTGCAGGAAAGGTGAACCCCCGGAGCACATGTCAGTGCCAGGCAGGAGGGACCTCCGGCCTTGCTCTGCATGTTTGACAAAGCGGCTGTCCCGCCAGCAGAGGTCCCTTGCAGGTCTGTGATGGGCACGGTGTGTGAGACAGAAATCAGCCTTTGCTTTTTGGAGCTGCTAAGATTTGGTGTCGTTTGTTACTGCAGCATCACCTGCCCTATCCTGACTGATACATGACCCAACTCAGCTCTGCTGTGAGGATCCCAGGGGAGATAGGGGTCTGAGGCCGAGACTGGACTGGAACACAGAGCCTGGCGGCTTTGAGACGAGCCACATAAATGTCTGTGCTGATGGCCTTCACTCATCTCATGATTTGACATCCAACTTTGAGGGTTCTGCAATTTCCTTCTCGTTCATGTTTAGCATCACCTGGTACCTTCCTTCTCGCCCACCCTCCTTCCTTCTGTTATTTTTTCCTTTCCCACACGCTCAGGTCAACTCTGACATACCTGGCATCAGGCGGGGTGGGGGGGCTCCACATTCAAGGCCCCCATTGTACGGACAGACACCTGAGCCCCTGACAAGCAGCCGTGGGCAGCTGTGAGTATGTGTTCCATTTGTCCCTGGACGGTGGGCCTCTGCCTCCCAGGTAGACTCTCTGGCTGCTGCCAAAAGCCCAGTGGTCTGGCCCTCCTCTCTGTTGGTTCTTCCCTGCGCGTCACCCACATCGAGTCCCCTCTGTGCCCCACCCCCACCTCCAGCTCTGGACTTTTTTGGGACTGGCCTCAGGACCTTGGAGTGAATGCAGTGCCCCACACTTGGGTCTCCCCACAGCGTTTCTGAGACCACCCAGGGGGTCTGCGGGATCGGTGTCCCGTTCTTGGTACTAGTGAGTCTGGTTGTGGTTTTGGATGGAGATAATTTAAAGTAGTCCCGAGCCAGGAATGCAAAGCCCCCTCTGCCCCAGGAGGGCGATGGTGTGCCTTTGTGGTCACTGGGCCCCTAAGGCCTGTGGCTGTTTATGGCCCCAGATTCCACGATGGCAGCCCAGTGTCTGTGGCCCTGGCACTGGCTGCCCCTTGCTGCACGGCTATCCCTGGGGTCTGAAACTTGATGCCATCAGGTCAGGGCGCGCCAGTGGCCAAAACCTCTGCGCATGGTAGCCTGACCAGCCGCTAGGGTGAGGTAGGCATTCCATGGCCTCCTTGCTCCTCCCAGGGTGGGGGTCCAATTCCCACTGGAGGCAGCACTCCAGTTCTCCTGGCTCTGAGAAGGATGGATGTCAAGAGCCAAGGAAGTCACGACACTGAGAAGGTGCCCTAGGAATTTGTCCCATTGGCTGTTCAACATCCCCAGACCTCCAGCCCAGTAAGTGGTCACCTCTGGGCTGGCCTGCCTGTGGCCTTGTCTGCAGGCCTGAGTGTGGTCTGGCTTCCTGCTGACCGAGGTCAGTCACCACACACCCCTAAGTTCCATGGGCTCTGGGAAGATCACAAACACCCCCGAGCGGTGGAAACATCTCGAGCTCTCCAAATCCAGACAGACAGGGCCAGACAGAGAGGGACCCCAGACGGGCTGCCTCAGAGAACAAGCTGCAGCCTGTGTGCAGGAGCTGACCAGACGCCCTCCGGCCGCCGGGAAGCCAGTAGAGACAGATGGCGTCTGTGCTTAATTGGGCAGAGCAGGGAGAAGAAGCCTCCACAGAGCCCGCCAGCCGCCCGCCCGCAGGGATAGGAGAGCCAGGAGGCAGGAGACCTGTCCCCGCCTTACCCAGTGACCCCACAGTTCCCTGGCCTGTAGAGTCTCGGTCCTCACTGAGCAGGCCAGGATGCCTACCTGGCTCCAGGTGGCTGTGAAAGGAGAGAATGAGGGGCACTCCTGCACAGGCACCCTGGCATGGGGAAGGTGAACTGGACTGGTTCTGAGTGAGATTGGCCTCTCATGCTGGGTCCTTGGAGAACAGTAATAACTAATATTTATTAGGATCGTGGGTCAGCCATGTTTCTCAGGGCTTTTCTTGCTACATCATCTTGTTGACTGCTCAATAAACAATGCTTAGGCCCGATTATTATTCCCATTTTAGGAATGGGAAAACTGAAACGCAAAGAGGCTCTGTGGCAGTGCCAAAAAGAAACCAGGCCCCTGGCCCAGTTCTCCATACTGCATGGTCCTCACTGAGCCTTGGGGAGGCCCCTCCAGGGGTGCCTCCATCTGGGAGTTTGATTATTTCTCTGTGTCGTGCTTTAAGAGGAAGCAAAGAGAACTTTATATAAAGCTAGAAGGCACCTACTATGAGCACCTATTATACCACCTGCTGATTCTTCTCCTCCTCCTTCACCATCCCAGCTTCACCTACAGCATCAGCTCCAGCATCTCCAGTATCACCTCCAGCATCAGCACCAGCATCACCTCCAGCATCAGCACCATAACCTCCAGCATCAGCACCATCACTTCCAGCATCACCTCCAGCATCAGCACCATCACCTCCAGCATCAGCACCATCACCTCCAGCAGCACTTCCAGCATCAGCACCAGCATCTCCAGCATCACCTCCAACATCAGCACCATCACCTCCAGCATCAGCACCATCAGTTCCAGCATCACCTCCAGCTTCAGTACCAGCATCACCTCCAGCACCAGCACCAGCATCACCTCCAGCATCAGCACCATCACCACCAGCATCAGCACCAGCATCACCTCCAGCATCAGCACCATCACTTCCAGCATCACCTCCAGCATCAGCACCATCACTTCCAGCATCACCTCCAGCATCAGCACCATCACTTCCAGCATCACCTCCAGCATCAACACCATCACCTCCAGCATCAGCACCATCACTTCCAGCATCACCTCCAGCATCACCTCCAGCATCAGCACCATCACCTCCAGCATCAGCACCATCACTTCCAGCATCACTTCCAGCATCAGCACCAGCATCTCCAGCATCAGCACCATCACTTCCAGCATCAGCACCAGCATCACCTCCAGCATCAGCACCATCACCTCCAGCATCAGCACCATCACTTCCAGCATCACCTCCAGCATCAGCACCAGCATCTCCAGCATCAGCACCATCACTTCCAGCATCAGCACCAGCATCACCTCCAGCATCAGCACCATCACTTCCAGCATCACCTCCAGCATCAGCACCAGCATCTCCAGCATCAGCACCATCACCTCCAGCATCAGCACCATCAGTTCCAGCATGACCTCCAGCATTAGCACCAGCATCACCTCCAGCATCAGCACCATCACTTCCAGCATCACCTCCAGCATCAGCACCATCACCTCCAGCATCAGCACCATCACCTCCAGCAGCACTTCCAGCATCAGCACCAGCATCTCCAGCATCACCTCCAGCATCAGCACCATCACCTCCAGCATCAGCACCATTAGTTCCAGCATGACCTCCAGCATTAGCACCAGCATCACCTCCAGCATCAACACCATCACCTCCAGCATCAGCACCATCATTTCCAGCATGACCTCCAGCATTAGCACCAGCATGACCTCCAGCATCAGCACCATCACTTCCAGCATCACCTCCAGCATCACCTCCAGCATCAGTACCAGCATCACCTCCAGCATCAGCACCAGCATCACCTCCAGCATCAGCACCATCACTTCCAGCATCATCTCCAGCATTAGGACCAGCGTCACTTCCAGCATCAGCACCATCACCACCAGCATCAGCACCAGCATCACTTCCAGCATCAGCACCAGCATCACCTCCAGCATCAGCACCATCACTTCCAGCATCACCTCCAGCATCAGCACCAGCATCACCTCCAGCATCAGCACCATCACCTCCAACATCACTTCCAGCATCAGCACCAGCATCTCCAGCATCAGCATCATCACCTCCAGCATCACCTCCAGCATCAACACCATCACCTCCAGCATCAGCACCATCACTTCCAGCATCACCTCCAGCATCAGCACCATCACTTCCAGCATCACCTCCAGCATCAACACCATCACCTCCAGCATCAGCACCGGCATCACCTCCAGCATCAGCACCCACATCACCTCCAGCATCAGCACCAGCATCACCTCCAGCATCAGCACCATTACCTCCAGCATCACCTCCAGCATCAGCACCATCACCTCCAGCATCAGCACCAGCATCACCTCCAGCATCAGCACCATCACCTCCAGCACCACCAGCATCACTCTCATCACATTTACTTGTATTTAGTGTGTGCAGGAAGTGAAGCATATGCTTTCTGAGCGGGGTCCCACTCATGTCCCAGGAGTGCTGTGGGGAGGGATTGTTTAGTTTTAACTGATGAAAAAATGAGACTGGCAGCTCTTCAACCATGTGTGTGACTTAGAAGTGACAAGGGGAAAGGAAGGAAAGAGAAGGATGGGGAAGAGGAAAATGATGACTAAGGTAGATGTCACCCTGCTTACACCTCCACTGCGAAGCGGTCACTTAGCCAAGTGTGGAGACCTGCCTCGGAGGTGTGCTGGAGCTAGGCTGAGAAATGGGCAAGCGGAGCACGCTGAAACCCAGGGCGGCGGTGCCCCGTATCACCTCGGTTTCTGCTCCTGACCAAGCTGAGCGTTCCTTGAGAGGATGTGTCCTCCTCACCCCTGTGTCCAGGCTCAGCTGGTGCTCATGCACGGTGGCTGTGGACCCTGCTGGGATAGAGGCTGGAGAAGCTCCATCCACCAGCTCTTGCAGAGTGTATGTTGGGGAACTGAGTGGAACCTGCCTCCCTGTCTGGTCCAGGCTGTGCCAGGGCTGCTGAGGGCTCCAGCTCAGATGCTCCATGGGGGAGGGGGAGGGGAATTTGGAATGGAGGTACCTCAGAGGTAGAGCATGGCTCCACCCCAGAGCTCCTGCACAGCACCTTAGACTTCTTAGAATTCATCGGGACTCCTCAGGGCTACCTACCTTGTCTCATAGGTGCACACCCTCAAGCCCAGATTGGGGGCAGAGCAGGTCTAAAATTCAGGTCTCCCCACGGCCATCCGAGGGCCCTTACCACCCAGCCTGGCCTTTCAGAGAAGGTGTTCATTCCGGGGATGAACCTGGGTGCCAGCACTCGACCCTGCATCCTCCACCCCATCTTGGGGGCACCTGTTGGCCTCCAGGAGCCCCGTGGCGGCAAGGAGGTACCTGTGATGGCTGTAGCCTTGCATCTGATAGAAACGGCTCGTTTGTGGACTTCAAGCTGTGTGTGTCCAAAACGTGTGCCTTTATCCATGCCCTCCCATGTGACACCCCACCAGCCTTGTGGATGGTGGGAGGAGGTGCCCCACGCCGAAACAGGTGCCTGGAACCCCACCTGTCTTCATCATTGTCTAGACATTCCCTGAGCATGGTCCTCTCACACGTCCTCTGCCATCTTTGCATGTGGCTGAGGAAAGCAAAACTCCTCACATCTCCAAGGACAGCCACGTTGGGGCGTGTGTGGGAAGGAGGGAGCAACAGTGTCAGGGGACCTCAGGGCTCCAGACAGGTACCCCAAGACGGGGTCCCAGCCCGCCACAGATAAGCATGTCACACTCTCTCTCTGGGCCTCCATCTCCCTTTCTGAAAAGGAGCTGAGGTCCACAGTAGACCCCTGCTATTTCGGGTGGGAGGAGTCAGGGTGGTTGTCACTGGAACCACCTCCAGAGGAAACACAGCCTCCAATTCCACCTGCGTCGCTTAGAGTCTCTCGGGGCTCCTCTCCATCTGGGTGGCCCCCCTCGTTGTCCTGGCATTCAGCGACCACTCTAGGCTGATCTCAATCTGTCCTCCTGCTGTTCTCCCCCCAGTTCCTAATAAGGTGACAGCTTCCCCAGTTAGCCCCGGACTTCCCCACGTTTAGCTCGAAAGCCCCACATCTGGGAACTCCCTCAATCCCCACAAACCGGGCTGAACAGTCACCCTAATCCTATGGTCTGTGTGCTGCCACCCTCGGGACTTGCGGAAGGTGTGAGCACTTTGCCAGCACCCGATACACCCAGCTTTGGTTCTTGAGTTCTACTGTTGACACGCCCCACGCCATTTCCTCTGTTGCCAGTCCCTCTGTTGCCATTTCACTGAGGTCCCTTTCAACAGTGATGAACCCTCAGTGAGGTTTCCTGGAACCCAGTCTCCAAGCGAGGGTCTGGGGTCCTCTCCTCTCAGCCAAGGTGGGAGAGAATTGAGTCACGTGTAGATTTTTACCCACAGAGAAAGCCATTTTCTGCCTGAACCCTGAATGCACAGTTGCCTGTCATTTCAAATGGTTTCACACGGAGCTGTATGCAGCACCCTCTGTTTCCAGGGGGCGTGTGCAGGCGTGTGCGGGTTGCCCCAGCCACAAGGGACTCAGGACTCCAACCATCCCTGGCTGTCCCCACAGTCTATCTTGTTTCCAAGACCCCGTCTTATGCCCGAACCCCGACCCCAGCCTCTCTTCCTGTCTCCTTCCCTCCTGGCTCTCTCCTCCCCGCTGCCCTGCCCTGCCCACTGAGCCCACTGTGGACTTTTCCTCACCCCTCCTGGCCACCAGCCCTCATCCTACATCCTCCTGCCCGCTGTTCCCCAGAGTGAAGGCTCGAGGTCCGAGGGCCCACTACGTCTGATCCCTCCCAGATGGTGGAAAGCAGGGGACTTCTGGAGGTACAGGTCCCATCTATAGGAATCCCATTAGCAGGGGACATTTCGAGGGTGGAGTCCGGAAGATAGTGATGATAACACCAGCAGGTCACAAGCATTTGGGTCTGGAGTCCGTGGTCCCCACAGCAGGTGACGGACACAGGTGACAGGGAGGGAAGGAGGAGGCCCCAAGAGGTGAGATGAGCCACCCAAGGTCACACATCTGAAACCTCCACCCTGGAACCCAGGCCTTTTTTTCTTTCTTTGCAGCTTTTTATTTTGATATCATTTCACATTTGCAGGTTGTCCCCTGCCAGCAGCACACGGTGAAGTGTGGCCTCTTGGGTGCGATCTAAGGAACCTTGGGAAATGCTGACCCATCCCTCTCTGCTCAGTAGAAGGAAATGGACCAGAGTGGGGCCCTGACCACCCAAGGTCGCACTGTGTCCCAGCAGGGCCTATGTGGGCACCAGGTCACTTATGCTCCAACCCGGAGGTCACCCTGAGCCATCGCTCTCCCAAGGGTCTCTGGGAAAAGTCCCAGCCGGCCGTGGGAGTCCCCTCACGCCAGGGAGAGCCCCACCCTTTCCGCGTGGCCTCTGCAGGACATTACTTCATCCCTCATGGGTCGGCTCGGGCCCCTGGCCAACAGATTGCGTTGCAAATATGCTTCCTGCTCCCCCAGCTCCAGACAGAGAACTCCAAACCGGCGGAGAGGCAGTAGGTCCCACACTTCAGCCTCCACCAGAGCCGGCCTGGGTGGCCTGGGGGGTGGGCAGGCTCTCCAGTGCCATGGTGCCCACCTGCCTCGGCCCTGGGGCACAGACCCACCCCAGCAGAGACGGTGAAGGAGAGCAGGGAGTGGGGTAGAACTCTAGCCGAGCTGCAGGAGATCTGCAGGAAACAGACCCACCCAGAGGAAGTGGCTGGTGGGAGAGCAGCAGGCCTGGCCATATGGAAACGTGGCCCCCCACCCACCCCACCCATCCACAGCGGGTGCCCGAGGGTGGGCTGGGGGAGGAGCCTCGAGACCTGAGGTGCCCTTTCCTGGGCACAGGGAGCTGCTGGGGAGGAGCGCACGATGAGCCTGGCTGGCTTTCTTCTGTGTCCTCGAGGTGCTGGGGCCCGTGTCACAGCCGAGCAAACAGGTGACAGATGGAAGTCCAGGGCCATCGTCCACCACCACCTCCAGAGGTCACATGCATGCTGTCCACTGCCCAGCTCAGTGGCCCCAGGATGAGTATGGGCCCCAGGAGATGGGGGTCCTGCCCAGCTCAGCTCCCACAGCTCCCACAGTGAGTTGTTTGTCCTGAGGCCCTGTGCTGTGCCTCAGCGTCTGTTTCCTGCCCGGTGTGGAGAGTGTACCCTGTTCCACAGCCACCATACTGCCACACTCCCTGTGTGTCTGCTCGGGCGGCTGTTACACAGTCCCACAGATGGCGGCTTAAACCACCGACACTTACTGTCCCCAGTCCTGGAGGCTGGAGCCCGAGAGCCAGGTGTCGGCAGGGCTGGTTCTGAGGCCTCTCTCTTTGGCGTGTAGACGACGGTCTTCTCCCTGTGTCCCCACACGGTCGTCCCTCTGTGCGTGTCTGTGTCCTGATCTCTTGTTATAAGGACCCCAGTCATATGGGATTAGGGCCCACCCCAGTGACCTCATTTCAACGTAATACCTCTTTAAAGATCCTCTCTCCAAATATGGTCACATTCTGAGGTCCTGGGGGTCAGGAGTCCCACGTAGGAATTGGGGGGTGGGACGCAGTTCAGCCTGTGACTCCCTGAGGAAGCAGAAGCCTGTGGCGGTTGGCTCCTCACTCATTCATTTATCCCACAGATGTGGCCGAGCAACACTTGCAGGCAGTGAACGATGGGGACAGTGACAGCCAAGATGGAGGTGGCCCCCCTGCTCAAGGGGCTTCCAGAGTGGGAAGCCGGGAAGGAAACACAGAACGAGACAGGGAAACAAACAGCCTGAAAGTTACGGGTATGGCTCACGTTTGACCCCTTTCCCCTCTTACCTCCCACTTCCAAGGTGTAAATGCAGCAAATCCTGCCTCCAGAGCCTGACATCTCAGAGCTGCCACCGCGCTGGCCCATGTATCTGCAGCCTGGTCCCTGTGCAGACCCCGGCTGGCCCCTGCTCCTGTCCTTCCCCCACCCCAGGCCCTTCTCAGCACAGCACAGAACACGTTTCTGCTCAAAACCTCCCGTGGCTGCTCATTTCCGCCCAAGTCCCACGATGGCCCGTAAATCCCTACATGGTGGACTGGCTGCCGTTACCAATTTGTCTTGGTCCCCACCACTCACCCTTTCACCTGCCTCCTCGGACCTTCTCATACCTGCCTCAGGGCCTTTGCACTGGCTGTTCCCTCTGCCTGGTCACTCTTTCCTCAGATGTCCACGTGGCTCTTCCCCTCATCTTTTTCCAGTCTTACAGAAGCGCATCCTTGACCACTCCATTTAAATTGCCCTCCTGACTCTCACCTGCCTTTCCTGCTGGTTAGCACCCTAGTATTTATCACATGCAGATCGTGTGATTTGCTTCTTTATTTGCTTGTTGTCTTTCTCCCTTGACTAGGATGTCAGCTCCACCGCGGCAGAAAGTGTCATCTGTTTTATTCACTGTGGGATGCCCAGTCCCTAGAACAATGCCCGGTACTCAGCAACAGTTGTTTGTCATTGAATATTTAGTCAATAGAATGTTTCTGACAAGGAATTCTTTTGTTTTTCTGCAACGCTTGGCCAACAGTTTCTGTAATGGGCCAGACAGTAAATATTTTCGGCTCTGTCACACGGCCTCTGTGAAACTCACTGACTCTGCCGTTGAGAAGCACAGCCGCCGGAGGCAGTCTGTCCATGAATGCGCATGGCCATGTTCCAATAAACTTTATTACAAAAGCAGGGCTCTTCTGCTCCCTGCCCCAATTTCTGTGCCATTCGTAAACTTCCAAGGCCATTAGGGCATTTGCAGCCCTCAGCTCTTCGTCTGCTGAGTCCCAAGGAGGGGACTGTCCCCACTTTGCAAGTGGCAGAGGTGAGACCCAGCAGAGTCAGTGGGTCACAGGCCACAGCTGAAGGTGAGGAGCCCTCCCCTCCGCCTCCCCTCTCTACCTGACTTCCAGCCCACGGGTACTACCTGACGCTGCCCCAGACACCTGCCCTTTTCTCTTCCTCCCCTGGAATTCCACTCAAGCCCTTAGACATGTCCTTCACCACTCGTGTGCCCTGAGCCCACTCTGTCCTCAGGGTGGATCTGCCTGGCTCCCCAGAGCTTTTGGGGAGACGCCGAGTCCTGCACCTCAGAAGAAGTGTCTGGTTCGTACATTAGCTGCCATTAAGCCACTAGGTCTCCTGGCCAGGGCTGAGGCCCCTCTGAGGCTGGACCCTGTGACTCGGAAAAGTCCTGAATTACACGCTGAACACAACCAGCCTTTGCACAGCACACGTCTTCCTACCTGCGTTGCGCTGTGGGGCCCCAGGTGTTATCACTGCCATTATAGCTGAGGAAACTGAGTCTCAGACAGGTGAAGTAAGAAGTCTGTGGCTACAGGACAGAGCAGACTCGTGGGCAATGTCTGTTCCCAGAGATCACGTCATTGTTTGCCTCTGAATGCAGGCTTCCCAGAGAGGGATCACTGCTGGGTTTTAAGGGATGAATAGAAGTTCAGCGAGGGTGAAAAGCAAAATGGCACAAAGGCACAAAGGCGTGCGCTGCACTGGGTATGCAACCACCGTGGGTAGCAGGAAGCCGTGGAAGCACAGACTGGGAAAAGAATGCAAGGAAACGTGCAAACGTTCTCCCGATCTCTGCCACAAAAGGGAATGAAGACGATGACCAGCCGTCAGGTGGTTCAGGCGGAAGCCCAGCCCCATTTCACGTCCTGGAGATTTGGGGCCAGAGGCTGACCTGACCTTCCGAGGCAGACGTGGCGGGCCATTTGCCCGACCCCTGGCTTTGCTGCCCAAGTTTTGGCTGTTTACCTGCTGGGAGGTGCTGACGGGAATTCCGCACTCAGGAGCACGTCCCGGCCTCCGGAGGCTCTTCACTCACGTGGCTTTAAAGTGAGCTCTGGACACAGCTGTGGTCAGGCTCGGGGTGGGGCGCACAGAAACCCACTCTCACTCGCTCCAGTACAAGGGGGTGTGGCTCCCAGGAGGCAAAAGGCAAGCTCACAGGCATTGTGTTCCCCCCAAAAGGAGATGCTGGAGTCCTGACCCCCAGGACCACAGAATGGGACCTTAACAGGAAATGTCTTTATAGAGGCAATCGAGTCAAAACGAGGTCACAAGGGTGGGCCCCCGTCCAATATGACTGTGCCCTGATAAAAAAGGAACATTTGAACAGAGAGACATACAGAGGGAAGTGGTCCATGTAAAGAAGGAGGCCGGGAGGGAGGTGTCCACAGGCCGAGGAACACCAAGAGCACCAGCAAACCACCAGAAGCTGGAAGAGGCAGGAAGGATCCTTTCCCACATGTTTCAGAGGGAGGCATCGCTGCAATGCCTTGATTTCAGACCTTTCACTTCCAGGCTGTGAGAGGATGAATTTCTGTTGGTCTAAGCCACCCAGTTCGGGGTCCTTTTAGGGCTGCCCCAGGACACTCATACAACAAGTCGTCTTGGACTGAAGTTGAAGGTCGCTGGTCCTCAGGAGATCTGGAAATCCAGGGTTTCACAGGACCCTTCGCCTCTGCTTCTTTCTCCACCTCACTCCACTGCGTTGTTTCTCTAAGACTGCATTCTCTGCTGAACCTTGTGGCACGCACAGCACAGGGTGCGTGCCCGGTCCTGAGTCGCCACGACCTCCTGTGGAAGCTCCACTCCTCAGTCGCAACCTTTTGTGTCTCTTCATTCAGATTCTTAAAGCACCAGCCTGAGAGGCCACTGGTCAGCCCCGTGGTCAATGGGTTCACGTGTCCCTCCGGTGCCCAACTAGCCTTGGTCAGGGAGGAGGCTGGGCCGTATGTCACTGAGCACCAGCGTTGGAGCTGGAGACCTGGCTTTTCGGGTACCCATCTGCCACACGGACGTGTTCCCACTGCCGTTGTCTTGCTGGTGACCATCTGCAGGGGATGAACTGTGCATGCCCGCTCATGTTTTCCAGAAAGGAGTTGTGATTCCATGAGAAGAAAGAATGCATCCATTTTTGGGGGGGTAGGGTGAAGGGTGGGGAGTGGGGACCGCCTGCATCGCGAGGGACTATTTCTCAGTTGGACTTTCTCTTTTCTATTTCTAGGCTTGCTCATGCAATATTTGGGACACATTAAAAATTATTTGTTGTTATCTGAAATTCAAATTTAACGGGCATCCTGGACTGCTTTTTTTTTTTTGCTAAATCTGGCAACCTTGCTGCCAGCTGAGGTTGGAGCTGCCGGGCTGACCCCTAGAGGTCTGGGCACTCTCAGACATGACATCTCAAGCCTTGGTGGCTGAACTCTCTTCATCTGCCTTCATCTTGGTCCGGAAGCCAAGTCTGATTACCCACGGGCTGCCCACCCCACCCCTCCTCCAGGTTCCCCGGCCACAGGCCCTGCTTAACTTAAACCTAAGTGTCCCCAGGCATCTTGCTGCCGTCTGGAGAGAGTAGGACCTCTCGATCAGTTTAGTCCAGTGTCCCCTGGAGGACCGGGACACACTCCTCTATGTAGAATGTAGGAGAGAGCCTAGATTTGGAGCAGGTATGGGAACCAACCTGTAAAGAGAAAGCAGAGCGGCGGGGGCGGGGCAGGTGGCCTCAGGTCTGGGCACATCCCCAGCTCTACCCTGATTGCCCGCACGTGACCGACAGCAGGCGAGGTGCGGGGAGTATAAACTGGAACACCTTTCTGAGGGCAATTTCTCAATTCATGTCCAAATGTCAAAAGTGTCTCCCCTTTGACTCAGCATATCTACCTCTGGGAACTTCTGCTAAGGAGATGTTCCAGCCAGGTGCAAAGATTACCCGTTCAGGGATGTCCACCCTGGCATGGATTATAACACCGGGAAACTGGCAGCAGGCTTACCCTCGGTGGATACTGCGGGAGTCATCTGTGTGGTGGCGTCGTGAGCCATCTTTAAAAATGACCTTGTGAGTCTCTGCGGATGTGGAAAGATACCTGTGATCTGCTTTGGAATGAAAAAGCAAGCAACAAGAAAAACATCCTGCTTCCCGTGTGTGTGTGTGTGTGTGTGTTGTGTGTGTGTGTGTGTGCGCTAACACTGCAAGAGTGGGAAGGAAGCCTATTCACTGAGATGGCCAATGTAACATGGCAGGGTTTCTGGCTGTCCCAAATATTCATTCTCCCTTCTTCTTTGGTAGCAAAACTGATATAGCCTAGATTCTCTTGCAGCTAAGTGTGGCTATGTTACCAATGAGGGGGGGGGGGGGGGCAAGAAGGGGGAAGGAAGGAAGGAAAGAAGGAAG
The DNA here is from genome assembly GCF_004115265.2 of Rhinolophus ferrumequinum. Taxonomy (NCBI): domain Eukaryota; kingdom Metazoa; phylum Chordata; class Mammalia; order Chiroptera; family Rhinolophidae; genus Rhinolophus; species Rhinolophus ferrumequinum. Next base: position 3,677,047 of record NC_046294.1, read on the forward strand.
GGAGGGAGGGAAGGAGGGAGGGAGGAATGGGATATTGCAGCTTGCCGAAAACCTTCCTTCACAGTCAAGTAGCACACACTTTCTCTGTCCCTTTTTCCATCCTGCTGGCTGGAACACAGATGTGATGGCTGGAGCTCCAGATGCCATCCTGGACCAAAATGTCACAGGAGGACCACACCTCTGGGGTGATGTCTCAGGGAACAATACAAGGTGCCCAACCTCTGAAGGCTTTGGGTGGGACCACCTCCCATACCATTTCCAGACTTTCACACAAGAGAGAAACCAATTTCAATCTTGTTGAAATCACTGCTCTTTGAGAGGTTGTTACTCGCAGCTGAACGTAACCCTGATTAATGCAAGTAGTTGCTTTGGTGGCGAGATTTCTGGGGATTTAAATTTTCTTTTTAAATTGTTTTTTGGTTCTTTTAAGTTTGTGCCTTGAACACTTATGTAATTTTTTAAAACTTTAAATTTGAAGCAAATAAGAAATAAAGCAAGCTGACACACGGCGTTTATGATGCGCCAAGCACTGTTCTGAAACCTTCACACCAACTCTCTTATTTAGTCCCTGCAACAGCCCTATGGGGTGTATCATTATCCCCACTTGACAGAAGGGGAAACTGAGGCATGGAGCGGTTGAATTATCTAGTCGCTCAGTCAGTCAGTGGCGGCATGCTGGCAGCCTGGTGATGGAATATATGACCTTGAACACTGCTTCTCCTGCTCCCTGGGCCCGCCAGCCTCAGAGCCTATCCCACCCCGTCCCTTACCTTCTCCTCCACCATCTAAAGCTCTCACCAGGAGCTGCTCCTGGAAGGCACTTTGAATCCTGGGCTGCCTTTTCTGTGGCTGCCGAGACTAAGGGTCCGGAGCACGTAGTTTGTAGCAGTCGTTCCCACCATGGGCCTGGCTCTGCGCCAGGCACTGGGGTGCAGTGATGAGCAAGAAGGCTCGGGCCCTGCCCTCAGGGCCCTCACTCTAGTGATGGAGGCAGAAGTGAAACAGACAGCCCCGTAATCAGTGTGACGTCACAACGCCTATGGAGGAGGGTGCGGGGACTGTGAGGGTGATCCCAGCCAGAGAAGTCAGACGCCTGCCCTGGGAAGTCACCTGTGGTCTGGGATCCAAGGCAAGTATAGGAGTCACCTGAGTGAAGTGGTGGGAGGAGAAGTCTGCATGTGCAAAGGTCCTGTGGTAGGAGGAACCCCCACCAGTGAGACAGACAGTCATATATTCTTCCCTGAGGCTGGAGGCCACAGACCTGTCCATAGGCTTCCTGCTCTGGCCTGGGGCTACCTACAAAAAGGGATGGGGACCCCGAAGAACAGCCTGTCCATCCTCCACCCCCAGAGCCTTCCACCAACCTCAGGGGCCCTGACAACCACCTGCTCAGGCTTCAAACACTGTGAGAAGTGGGCATAGCCTCCCCTTTCCTAAATGAAAAGGCTGAGGTTCTAGGGCGAACCAGGGGCTGGCTTGAGCCTGTGGCTCCAAGGAGGCCACATGTGGCCCGTCACCCGGATCCTGGGGCCAGGACCTTGGCAAGCCGAAGGAAGAGAGCTCCAACCAGATCTCGCCTCCTGTAAGGTTTTGTGTCATTAAAACACACACACACACACACACACACACACGCACGCACATACGCACACCACACACAGAGATACACACACACACACAGAGGTGTACCCCCCCACACACACACCTACACATATACACACAACCATACACACAATCAACATAACACATCACACACAGAGCTATGCACACACAGAAACACGCTGGTACACACATACGCACACCACACACAGACATGCATATACCATATACACACACCTGCACACCAAGAGACACACACGCATACGCACATCTATGTGCACACAGATCCATTGCACTCGTGCACACAGGCACACAATACACAGACACACACACCCTGTATGCTGGTGCCCTTACGGCTCGTGGTTGGCTCGGAGCTGTCAGCAGGGGTGAGGTGAGTCCCAGCTCTGCCCCTCCCCCACTGCCTCCCTCCCAGCCAGGGTCCCTTTCTCCTGAGACCCTAGTTTTTCACTTGCCAGGTGGTGTCCTAACAGTCCTCACTTCCTGGGGTTCTTTAAGGAGGAGGCGAGACGACACATGAGAAGTTCTTGGAGCTGAGCCCCTGGCCCAGAAGGAGGGCACTATGGCTGTCACTCTGCCCTGCGACCCTGGCCCAGCCCCCATAGGGTCAGTGCCTCTGCAAGGTTGCTGGGGGTTACCCTGCCCAGCTGCCCTGGACCATCCAGAGGGACCAGGCCGGGTGATAGTACTTCTCTGGTCTGGGGCCACCGGCTCTCCTCACTCCTGGTTCCGGGTCTCCCATGGGGCCCAGCTTCCGGGCCACCCACCCTTCGGGCTGCAGGACAAGATCCCACAGCCTCCAGAGCTCGGGGGAAAGCCCTGCCTACTACTGGAGAATGAAGGAGGGTGCGGGGTGCCTCCACCAGCAGTGATTCCCCCACCCCAGGCTCAAGGTGGCTCCTGACACTGTCCTCCCTCCCTCGGTCACCACAGCCATGGCATGGACCCCACCTCGCAGTCCTGCCCCAAGATCCCCGCCCTGCTGGGGCCCAGATAGGGTGAGCCTGCCTTCAAGCCCTGAGGCTAAGCCAGCTTTCCAGAGCGTGACCTGGGACCCCTCTGAGTCTGAGTGCCACCAAGTCCATGGGTTCCTGTTTTAAAATGTCCCTCACATTTGTCACCTCCATCTTGCCCCTAGTTCACCTCTCACATCAACTGCAGCATTCTCCTAATGGGGCCATGCAGCCTGAACCTCCTGAAAGGCTCATCTGACCCAGTCACTCTCCGTCCCCATCCTTCAGTGGCTCCCTATTGCCCTCCATCCCCACATTCGAGCTGCCCATAGCGGGGGCCCTGCCTGCCTCGCTGCCTCAGTGGGTGGGGGCAGGGCCGTCATCCCATGCAAGGCCCTGCCTGTCAGGTTTCCTTGAAACTCAGATGTCCACCAGCCCCCAAGGGAGGGGGGAGACTCTCAGCCTGTGCTCCCAGCAGCAATTTCAAAAGAGTTTGTTTTCTTTCAAAACAGAATGTATCGAGCGTCCGGCTGGCCAGTGGGTCTGGGTCCAGAGCAGAGGGAAGAGCTGTGACCACTAGGCATGCTGAGTTGACATCACAGACGGGGCAGTGCCCGCAGGAGCTTGGCCGGACCAGGGACAGCAGGCAGCACTGAGGCCTCCCGGGCCTGGCCCGCCCCCTCCGCCAGGGCGGCAGAGGCCGAGTCTCCTGGGCTCCCAGTGGTTCTTCTCATCCCAGGGCCATTGCTACAGGAGTGGTGAGGACTCACTCCATGCCCAGTCTTCACTCGACCTGCCGGGGCTCTCCTCAGCAAGCACCCTTCCTGCATCCCATCACCCCCAACCCGGCGGGCCTCAGGGCAGGGAGTACAGTGCAGTACTTTCCGTTTCTTGCGGTCATGCTGTGCCCCATTTTCTCTTCCAAGCAGCCCTCGATACTATTACCCTCACTTTACAAATGTGAACTGAGATCCCCAGTGCTTATTGGCAAAACACCTACAGCCCAATATTACCTCCTTCCTTCCCATTCCACTGTCAAGTAGCAGAATGCTGAGCTGGGCACCTGGCCGCCCAGCTACACATCACATTTCCCAGACTCCTTTGCAACAAGTCATGGCCATGAAAAATTTCTGATCAGTGCAATGGGCAGAGGTATGCCTTCTTGGTACCTGATGGAAACTACTTCATGAGGACATTCGAGCAGAAAGGTGAAAGGAACCCAGTTAGCCCTGGCTGCCTGTCTGGCCTTTTTTGTGATAAATTCATTTCAAGATTGAGCCACAGTATTTTCAGGTGTCTTTGTTACACAGCGGCTGTATACTGACTAATACAGAATCACCCAAATCTTCAAGCTGGGGTGCTCACGTCTTTTATCACTATGCAGTCCACCTCTGGATATGCTACTTTGGCAGATGGATCCTGGGGAGTCTTGTCAGCAAAATGAGTGTGCTACAGGCTACCAAGCATCATGATTTGGTTGACTCTGGGCTCTCCATCTCCAGCCCAGGACCTGGTCCAGGGCCGGTGACTGGCATAGCTTGAGAGCCTCAGAGCCGGACCTGAGCAGGCACTTTGGAAGGAAAAGAATGAGGAAAGAAACCAACTTTTATTGAGTGCTAAAGGGTCAGGGTGCTGGGCCAGGCGCTTCTGTGTGCAATCTTGACTCATTTATTATTATTATTTGTTATCTGTGATCTACTCAGTTATTTCTTTACCTAAAGGGGTGGGACACTAGGTGAGGCCCTTTCCACATTGTCCAGGTTGCTTTATCTTGAACAACTTGACTGAGATCTAATTCGCATACCTTACCATTTACCCATTTGAAGTGTGCAATTCGGTGGCTTTTTGTATAATCAGAGCTGTGCATTTATCATTGTAATCAATGTTAGAACATTTTCCATACCGCTAAAGAAGCCCCACACCTGTAACTGTCACCCCCCCAAATCCTGGCCCCTGGCAACACTAGTCCACCTTCCGTCTCTACGGATTTGCCTGTTCTGGACATTTCATATAAAAGCAATTATAAAACATGTGGTCCTTATGTGTCTGACTCCTTTCACTTCACCTCGTGTTTTCAAGATCGATCCACGTTGTAGCGTGTGTCAGTGCCGTGTTCATTTTTAGGGCTGAATAATATTCCCTCGTATGGAGGGACCACATTTTATTTACCCATTTATTGGTTGATGGACACTTAGGTGGTTTCTACATTTTGGCTTTCGTGGATCATGCCACTCTGATCATTCATGCACAAGTTTTTTGTGTGGATATGTCTTCATCTGTAGTGGGTACACACCTAGGGGTGGAGTTGCTGGACCATATGGCAGCTCCAGGTTGGACCAATGAGGTTTATTTTTGCACCGAGACTGGAGGGTAGTGGTGGGGAGAGGGAGGTCAGAGCAACCTGGCTGCAGTTCTGCCTCCACCATTTGCAGGCCGGGTGGCCCTGGCGTGACCGTGAGCAGCCCCGAGCCTGCCTTTGCGCATCGGTAACATGGGGGACAAGGGGTGACGACTGGCGCTTTGCAGGAAGGTTCTGTGGTTATTACCTGGTGCACTGGGGTGCTTGCTGAATACTATTCCTTCTCTTTAGGCTGAGAAAGGGTGAGGGGACAGGATGGAAAGAGCCATCAAGATCCCCACCCACCCCACCCTCCCACACTACCCTGCAATTTGCTCCCTGATCTCTCTGGGTCTGGCCTGAGCATATGCAGATCTGCCCCCCAGCGGTTCCCTCCCCATTTCAGCCCCAAGCCTCCACCCTGTGAACCTGGGTTACTTGGTGGGGATGGTGGCGCTGGGGGTGGTCAGAGAACCCTCGGCTCTCTCCCAGACCCATGATGAAGGCTGGGCCTGACCTGGAGAGGCCTGGGGTCTTCTCTGAGGGGAGCTGCTGAGCCCCAGCTGTGAGAAACTCTGTCCTGCCCCCACCCCCAGCTCACCCGCCCCCTCTGCGATTCCAAGTGACCTTAGCCCCGCTGCGACACTGGGAGGGACGTCAGCCTGTGTGGGTGGCAATTGGTATGTGGACCCAAGGCCTTCGGCACCTCTGAAAGGCCTGCGTGGCCCCTGGATACCTCTGGTGGCACTGCCCTGACCTGGCTGCCTGGGGCGTAAGCACAGCTTGTGCTGACCAAGCAGCACCTCACCTGGGCCACCTGACTCAGTCCCCACAAGGACCCTGTTGCACAGGTACTACTATTATTCCCACTTTACAGATGAGAAAACCAAGGCACAGAGAGGGGAAGCACCTTCGTTAGGTGCCATGTAGGTTCAAACCCAGTTCCGCACGCCAGAGCCTGCTCTCGCTCAAGGTCCCCAGACTGGCCTTCACCACCCAGGGCACCTCCCAGGACCTGCACCCCATGCCGTTTCAGGGCCCCTCAGCTGGGACGGGCGCCTCACAAAGTTCTGGCATCTGCAGACCAGGTGAGGTCCCCGCCACCCTAGACAGCCCTGGATGCCCTAGGAGCAGAGCCCCATGGAGACTGCCAGCGCCTGGGCACCTGTAGTGTCCGAGGCTCCAGCCTCGGGCCCTGGCACTCTGGCACCGTCTGCGCTGGGGAAATGGCAGGGCAGGTGTGCACAGAGGATGGGACCCAAGGAGCTCCAGGGCAGTGAGCTGCCAATACTGCAGTGAGAACGCTGCCCCTAGAATTGTGGTCCTGAAAGGACCTGGGGCTGACATAAGGGCAGATGGTCCAGGGGACCCCCGTGAGCCCTGCAGGCTTGCACACCTGAGAGAAGTGCTGACACCTTGGTCTTCTCGACGCTCTCAGGGCATCATGTCCCCACTGGGCTGGCTGGGAAACACTACGCCCTTCTCTGATATTCCAGATGAGGCTGTCGGGGGGTGGTGTGGGGGGGACAGTGCCCGGAACCTGGGGGAGCTGGGTTCCCACATCTGAAAGGCACGTGGAATGAGCAGGGCTCCGGCCTGGACCTACGTCCCAGCCGTACCTCCTTCCTGCTGTGTGATCTGGGGCCCTTCACCCCACGTCTCAGAGAAACATGTCCCTTCCCTCTGAAATGGCAAAACCTATTGCTGGGACTGCTGTACAGGCCATTAGCATTTAGTATCAGAATATCAGTGGTGACATCAGGAAAGAGGTCATAATGATAACAAGTCAGGAGCTGACTGCTTGCATGGCCCTACTCTGAGTGTTTAGTAACAATTGCCTCATTTAACCTGAAATGGAATGCAGATCAGACACCAGCGCCGCCAGTCCTAATTGCCATCTCCTCCCACCGACGGTAATTTAACAGCCGCCACTTATTGATTAGCCGCTGTGGCAGGCGGCAGGAGGAGCGATTTCATGTGCCTCGTCTTACTTGAGCGTCATAACAACCCTGTAAATAATCGAAGTATCATGATCCCCGCTTCACAGATGAGGAAACGGCAGCTCAGCGAGGGCAAGTGACCTACCCAAGGTCACACAGCTGGTTGGCGGCAGAGCCAGGCCTGCATGGCTCCGGGAGACAGGCTTATAGCCTCTCTGCTCTGTGCTGACTAAAATGCCCAGCCTGGCGCCCTAAACCTCCAACTGCCCAGCAACAGTGGGACAGATAAATCACCCGTGGGCTGCTCACACCGCGCTGTGTGCTATTGCCCCGTGATGGGGATAATGGACTGCCTCTAGGTATCTTCCCAGACATTCTGTTCAAAAAATAAAAGGAGCCAGGCGTTTAAAAGTACATACCGTATGGTTCTGTGTATTTAACGACAAGATCGAGCTGACCTAACCAGGTTAAATAAGTCAGAACAATGATCCCCTTGGGGGGCAGGCCCTGCCATGGGGTGCCTGCGGAAGGACTAGAAATGCTTCTCATATCGATCCAGGTGGTTGTACCTATGTGGATGAATGCATACGTAAAAGCTCAAGGAGCCCGGTCCACTGCGTGCTGCAAGCCCCCTGCCTCGCAGGCCACCGCCTCAACTGATTACAGGTGTGTACTCTGCGCAAAACACAAACTGTGAAGTTGGTCAACACTTAAAGCAGAGGCCTGCAGAGGGGGTGAGATTTCCTTCTTTTATTTTGTCTCAGAACTTTGCCCCAAAAGTGAACCCCAGCCCCACATCAGGGCTGGGTGGGATCGCAACCCCGCCGTCTTCCTGGCTAGAGGAAAGGAGCCCAGGCTGGCTGGAGTGTGAGGGAGACGTCCTGGGGAGAGGGAGCTGAGAAAGGGCTCAACCAACTGTGGGCAGAGCCCACACAAGGGTCAGCCTGCCCCTGAGCCGCGCATGCGCAGGACGGACGCAAAGCAGCTGCACTGAGTGCTAAACTGAGATGTGAACGCCCCACAGAATGTGAGACGGAGCGTACAGTCTGAACTCCAGTGGGTCCATTGCCTGCTGAAAGAATAAATAAATAAACATTTTTCAGGTGGTTTTAACAGAACCCAGAATCTACATAACATCACGGCATTCACGTTGCCCATAATATAATCCAAAATTAGTTGACATACAAAGAAACAAAAAATTTCAACCGATTCTCAAAGGATGAAACAATCCATAGATGCAAACACTAAGGTGACTCGAACATCGGGATTTTCAGACAAAGGGTTTAAAGTGACTACAACCCTGAAGTAAAGAAAAACACATCTGGGGGGGACGAAACAAGAGGACATCTTGGCAGACAAAGTATTGAAAGAGGATATTCAAATGTTAGAACTAACAGCTAAAATATGTGAAATTTTAACACATCACTGGATGGATTCAATAGCAGATTGGAGACGACAGAGGCAAAAGTCAGTGAACTTGTAGATCAATAAAAAGTGTCCAATCTGAACAACACAGCGAAAAAAGATTGGGAAAGAAAATGAACAGGTCATCACGAATCTGGGGCAATGTAACAGTCTAACACATTATAATTATAGTCCAGAAGGAAAGGAGAAAGAGATGGGAGTAGAAAAATCTTTCAAGACCAGTAGCCTAAAACCTCCCACATTTAGTAAAAGACATACATCTATGAATTCAAGAGCTCAGAGAAGCCCAAACGAGATAAATCCAAAGAAACCATGAATAGACACGTCAAAAACATCTTGAAAGCAGCTGGACAAAAATGACACATTACATACAGTAAACGAACAATTCAAAAGACCTCAGATTTCTTACTAGAAATCATGGGGGTCAGAAGACTGGAATAATCGATTGTAAGTGCTAGAAAAGGGTGAAGGGGAACTCTTCATCTCCTGAAGACAAATGCAGGTGAACATTTAAAGCAAGAGTGTAACATTGGTGGAGTGTGTGTGTGTGTGTGTGTGTGTGAGAGAGAGACAACCATAAAATAAAAATTAGGAGGTGGAAAGAGACCTATATGGTTGAAAATTTTCTATATTTTACATGAACTAGTACAATATTAATTCTAATTAGCCTGAGAACAATTAGGTATATATAGAATTCCTAGAGTAAACACACACACACACACACACACACACACACACACACACACAGAAATATAGCCAAAAGCCCAAAGGTAAATTAAAATGGAATTCTAAAAAATATTCAAATAATCCAAAAGTATGCAGGGAAGGGAGAACAAAGGAACAAAAGATAGAAAGGACCAATATCAAGTATTAATACACTAAAAACACCAATTAAAATTAAGAGATTGACAGAACAGATAAAAACAGCAAGACCCAATTGTGTGTGCCTACAGAGATTCATTTTAAACAGAAAGACAGAGAGGCTGAAAGTAAATTAATTGAAAAAGATACAACGTGGAAACAATAAGCATAAAGTGGGTGGGTAGCTTATATTGATATTAAGGTGTACGTTAATAGTAGACTTCGAGACAGAGAGGATTATCAGAGATAAAGAGGGACATTTTGTTGTAATAGAAGGGATGATTAATCAGAAGATATAACTATCCATGTTTACGTGCCTAATCATAGAGCCTTAAAACCTGTGAAGCAAAACTGACGGGACAAAAGGAAGAAATAGACAGTTCCCTAATTACAAAGGGAGATTTGAACACCCCTCCCTTGGAAATCAATAGAACAAATACACAAAAAATTAGTAAGGACATGAAAGGTACAAACAAAGCTATTAGTCACTCGGATCTCACTGATGTTTCTAGAACACTACATTCAGCACCTGTGCAGGGCACATGGTTTTTCGAGGGTGTGGCCACCAAAATAAACCACATGCTGGGCCAGGAAACAAGTCCCGTGGTACATTTGAAAGGATGGAAGTGATTCAGGGTGCATTCTCTGACAACAACTGAATCTACTTAGAAATTAATAAGAAGACATCTAGGAAAACCCCAAATATCTACAAATGATTCACGAATCTACAAATGACTCTTGAATTAAAGATGAAATCACAAGGGAAGTTAGGAAATAATTTAAATGGAATAGTCGTGGACATGAGTTACATCAAAATCAGGGGGACGCAACAAAAGCGGTGCTTGCAGAGCAACTTAGAACTTTAGATACCGTTATTAGGAAACAAGATTCTTTAGAAGATTAACAAAATCGGTAAACTCTTAGCTGAACTGTTTAAGTGAAAAAGGGAGAGAGAGAATACAAACTACCAGTATCAGAAACTGAAGGCCTAGAATGTCACGGGTCCTGCAGACTGCTACAAAGCAGGTCAGTGGTTGGCTGGGGGCCAGGGTGGATGACAGGGACGCAGGACACTTTCGGGGTTTGGGGGGGAGTGATGGTTATGGTCATTATGGTCATGACCTTGCACGTGTCAGTGGTTCCACATGTGTTTACGTATGTCAGACTCATGAAATGGTGCACTTTTGCTATGGTGAGCTGTGGCCAGTTTACTGTACACCCAACAGACCTCAATAAAACTGAGTTCAAAACTTCATTGAGCGGTACACTTGAATTGACTATAAGTTATACCTCAGTAAGAAGTAAATAAAAATTATAAATGCATATTTGATCATGGAATCCCTGTCACCCTGCTCCCAAATTAATCCTTCAGTGACTCCTATTGCCTTTGGGATGAAATCCACATTCCCGCATGCTTGATGGGCAGCTTCTCTTTCCGGAAAACACGGTATCCTTTTCCCACGCCAGAACCTTCTCTTTTGAACACATAGAACCACACTGCATTGGTGTGTTAGGGCTTCTGTGACAAAGTCCCACAGACAGGGAAGCTTAAACCACAGAAATGTGTTGTCTTGGTTCTGGAGCCTGGAAGTCCAAAATCAAGGTGTCGGCAGGGTCGGTTCCTTCTGAGGTCTCCGTCTTCGGCTGTCTTCACAGGGTCACCCCTCTCTGCATCGGTCCAAACTGCCTCTTCTTAGAAGGACACCAGGCATATTGGATCAGAGCCCACCCTAATGACCTTGTTTTAACTTCATCACCCCTGTAAAGACGTTATTTCCACATAAAGTCACATTCTGAGGTCCTGGGGGTTACGACTCCAGCACATGAATTTGGGGGTGGGGGGGGCACAATTTAGCCTATGACACTCATTCCTTCCAGAAGCTTCTCCTCCTTCCCCACCTACCCCATCTCAGCTCACTCCGTCATTAGGAGGCATTTCCAGGACCCCCAGACCAGGTTAGCCCCTGCCGGAGGATGCCATGTACGTCCAACTTGCTGCACATGTGTCCTTCATCGCCTCTGGTCTCGAGGCGTCCCCTGCTGATGTCCGTGCTAACCCAGGTTCCAGGGAAGCGCCGAGGCCCAGCTGACGCTCTGTGCGTCTTTACCGACTGAGTGTGCGGTGAACGAATGAGTGAATGAACGAACGAGCCAGTGAATGAGTGAGTGGACCGGGGCTCACTGCTCTTCCGCCTCCCCCAGATCCGGGGGTCAGTGGGGCCCAACGCAGGGACCACACTACTTAATCGCTTGCTGTACTTTAGCAGAACGTCTCCCGGACCTGAAGGAGGTTCATGTTTTGGGGATTAAGATGTGGACATGTCTCTTTGGAGGTGATCATTCAACCCTTTACACCCCACATTGAGTGAGGCACTTTGGGGTGGGGACAGTCGGAACACCCCAAAGGCAGAAGCAGGAACGGGGGCTCATGCAGGTTCCGGTCTGAGTGAGGGGCCTGGCCACCGGAGGGGACTTAGAAATTTTCCAGGAAGACAGTCCAAAGCAAGAAAGTGTCCCCAAGGTACAGGATGCCGGGAGAGCCCTGCCTACCAGGGTCTGAGGGCTGATATGGCCACCACACAGCTGGCACCTAATCACAATTGGCACCTCTGCCCTTTTCCACGGGAGGAACATGGAGCTGCCCCAGGAAATGCCCCCAGACTTTGAAGGTGGTGTGGGACTTGGAGTCAGGCGAGCATAGACACGGTATGAACCAGGCAGGGAGCTCGGCCTCCCAGGTCCTCAGTTTCCCCACTTGTAATATGAGATAATACTGGTTCCAAGGTACAGGGCTGCCATGAAGACTATGTGTAACAGCTGGCACCGAGCCTGGCACCAGGTCCTCTCTCAGGGACAGCTGACTGGTCAGCAGAAGGGGCGTGGGGGCACATGTGGCCCAGGCGACAGGTGAGTGCCTCAGGCCCTCCGCCACAGCCAGCCGGCAAAGACCCCAGGGCTGGAGAGCTGTGTCCACATGACTCATGGCTCGTCCAAGGTGAGAATTAAATAAATAAAGAAAAGGTGGCTGGGGGAAAATGCAGACTGTGTACCGTTTATGTGAGTGATTAAAATTCTTTGGCTGGCTGCATTTCATCCCACCTCCAGGAGAGAACGAGTCCCCCTTATTAAATTCAAGTGTAATGTGTCAGCTGGGGCTGGTGGTTAGGTGGGGTTCCTGCCTGTGCCTGGGGCTTAGCCCAGAACATGGCGGCTTCTTCAAAGGGGTCTGCTAATCACCTCCTTCCCCAGCAGGGTTTGGGGTGGGGGGGTTCCTGCAGCTCAGGCCTCCCCAAGGCTCAGTCCCACCGCCCCAAGTATAAAGCCTGGCCTTTTTGCAGATGACAGCATGTGGGCTGCAGGGCTGGATGCCATTCTGCGTGTTGATGCCCGAGGCTGGAACCAGACCCTCTCTTGTGAAATCAGGGGGGTGTTTCATGCTGCCTCCAGACCCCTTTCTGCTCTTTTCCCGGCTCCCTCTGCCCTGGACTTAGCCCCTGACGCCGGTCATATCCCTTTTGCAACCCCCTCCCCCACCACCTGGACACCCTCACCCGTGCCCCGCCTTCAGTTCCTCCAGTGCCCACACGCTGGCCTGCCTGGGCTTTGCACATGCGGTTCCCTTGCCTGGAGTGCTTTCCTTCCCCCTTCTTGTTAATTTCCATCCATGCTCCAGGTCTGTAAGAGTTTGCTCTGGCAGCTGTTACAAAGCCCCACAGCCTGGGGGGATTAAACAGCCAACATTTATTGTCTCTTAGTCCTAGAGGCTGAAAGTCCGAGACCCAGGTGTCAGCAGGGCTGGTTCACCCTGAGGCTTGCCGACGGCCGTCTCCATCCTCCCGTGGTGCCCCCCCCGCCCCCGTGTCCAAATTCCCCCTTTTGATAAGGACCCCAGTCACACTGGATTGGGGCCCATCTCGATGACTTCATTTTAACTTCATTATCTCTGTGAAGACCCCCCTCTCCAAATAAGGTCACATTCTGAGATATTGGGGGCTAGGGCTCCAGCATATGATTTTGAGGGGACAACATTCAGCACAATAACAAGGTCCACACCCCAGTGTCACTCTCTCCGGGAGACGTCTGCTCCTCCTCCTCCAGGACAGATGCACTTACCGCACCCTCCCTTCGCTTCCCTCTTCGGGGCCCAAGGCCCCTCAGTTCGCTTGCTCAATGTCTGCTCCTCCGCCACTGGCTCCTGAGGACAGGTGTCCACCTGTCTTCCATCCACCACTCACCTAGCGCCACTCACAGAGCACACGCTCAGCATAGTTGTGGAAAACTGTGCAACCGTGTTGGATCCTTTTCCATGGGGTGCAGTTAGTGTCGTGGTACACACACACAGACACACACACACACACACACACACCAACTGCCTTCACTTGAACAAAGAGGGTTTTGTGTTTTTTCTCACACCAGAAGTCTGTAAGTAAGGAGCTGCTGGCTCAGTGGCTGATCTCTCTGCAGTTCGCTTGGCTTGCCATTCCTGCTTGTTACCTCATGGCTGCAAGACGGCTGCCACAGCTCCGGTCATCACCTCCACCTTCAAGGTAGGAAGAAAGAGGAAGGACAGTGCCAGTTGGGTTTGTCTTTTCTTTTAATCCAGAAAGTTAAAATAAAATAAAAACTTTCCCAGAAGTTCCCACAAGACTTCTGCATATGTCTCGATGGCAGAAATGGGTCACGTGACCCCCCTCATGGCTCAGGAGGCTGGGAAGAACGTTGACTGGGTGATTAGCGCCTCCGTCCTCTGTACTGGCAGGCAGAAGTTCAGAAAGGTGTGAGAGAGCGATGGGGCTGGGAGTCAGCAGTGACTGTCCCACTCCAGAAACTCACAACTAACTTCAGCACGTCTCCAGTTGTAGCTTTCTGCTTCTTAAACCCCAGGAAAGGCCCATGGAGCTGCACCAGGGTGCTCAGCTCCTCCCCTTCCTGAAAACGCCCCACACTCCTCCATCTCCAAAGCACTTTTCCATCCTGAATCTGCATCGCAGAAGATCCAAGACTCCAAATGGCAAGGGCAGAAACCTCCTACCAGGGGGAGGGTGGGGAAGGGCAGAAACACAGGGTGAATCAAGCCCCCTGTAGGGAGAGGCCAGGGGCCGGTTGGGTGCACTCACTACCTGTTTTGCCCCAACACGAATGAATGAACGAATGAATGAATGAATGAAATGATACTTCAGTGCATCTCCAAAAGTATATACACAGGAATAAGAAGGTCCCACGGAACAGTGGAAATGTGAGCAATTTTAAGCAGAACAGTCGGTGCGTAGGTCAGGAGTTGACCTTGACCTTGTCTTCTCTAGGTTTCAGTCTCCTTTTCGGGTCATGCCTTCCTCCTGTGTGTCCCACGGCACATTGAACAGAAAAGGGCTATGCATACATGTCCCCGTCATGAGGGAGGGACGGACGCATTGCCACTGGCAGCCCTTCACAGCCGGATCTCAAAGTGAGTGCCTCTAGGACGGGCCTAGAGATGAGCAGGGCAAGGCTTGCTGGGGTGCTGGGTGGTCTGCGTTTTTCCAGTGAGACAAGAGGAAATACAGAAATTTCCTTAGAAACCATGACAGAAACCGGCCCTGGGCAGGACACGGAGGAGGGAGCTAGAGTCAGGCACCACACCAGTGGTCTCTCAGGTTGGGGGACACGGTCATTACCCTCCTTCTGTGTGGCAGGCACTGTGCTTGGCTCTTCCCCAACTTGGGGGGCCCACGGTCTTGCCTGATGTTTTGTTGGCATCAAGTCCTGGCCTGTTGTCCCAGCCCCTTACTCTTGTACCTGGCAGAGAGGAGCAGCTTACCTATTTGGGGGGGTGTCTGTCTTTGGCTCATAGTTCTGGATAGGACCTAGCAGGTCTATTAAAAAGCTCTAAGCAACGTTTTCTTCCAGCTCTGTTGACATAGCCGGAGCTAGACTGACCCGTCCCCCACAGACAACCATACACCTGGACAACAGGTATGAGGCACCTGTTGACAGGAGCTGTATAGCAGTGGTATGCAACCATGATCTTGAGTGAAGGGAGGCTTGGGAGGGGAAGGACAGATCTGCTGGGACAATTCTGGCCATGGCTCAGCAAGCTGGGGTCCTCAGAGTGCATGGTGGTCCCAGTGAGCCAAGGAGGCAAGGAGCAGAGTTCAGGGCATAGGTGTTTCTGGAAGCTGTGAGCAGGGCACCAGCGAGCGGCTACAGAGTTGGGGATGGAGTGTGATTACAGAGGTTGAGCAGTCAACCTCTGGGGACACAGTCCAGGAGACACAGTCCAGGAAGGGTGCAAAGTCTCACTGACCCCTGGGCATCCAGCGGGCGACCAACAAGACATGCCTAGGTGTAAGGATGGCTTCTGAACACAAGGCCCACGCTAGACTCCCCATAACCAACTTAACACAAGTCCTGGTGGATCTCTGGGGACAGTGTGGGTGGTGAATCTCCCCGAGTCGGGGGTTTGGGCACATCTAGAACTCCCCCAAATCCACTAACAAATTATGAAGTCAAGTACATACCACCAGTTCAGGGCAAAGATTGAAATGGAGCTACCCACTAGAACAAAAATCAACACTCTCCAGAGGGAGAAAAGAGAATAGGGTGTCTCCACAGCGTACCTTCAAGAGGTACATACGTACACACAAACACACACACACACACACACACACACACACCCCAAAACAGGAAAATATGACCCATAGTATAGAAGAAAACAGCCAATAAGAACTAACCACAAGATGACTAATGAGCCAATGAAAACATCACAAGGACACAAAGAGCATTAACCACAAAAGTAAAAATTTTGATGCACTGACTTCACCAAAATTAAAATATTCTGCACTTCCAAAACCATGGCAAAGAAAACTGAGAAGGCAAATCATAGACTGAGAGAGAATATTGGTAACGCACATCTCTGCCCAAGGAATTTTACTCAGAACATACAGAGGACTCTTACAACTCAATCACGATATACAACCCAATAAAATATAGGCGAAGGATATGAGCTTACACTCCCCAAAAGGAGCGATCTAAGCGGCCAAGGAACCCATGAAATGCTGCTTGTCATTGTTAGTCGTCACAGAGATGCTAATTAAAGTCCCAGTGGGACACCGTGCACTCCCGCGACAGCACCTCCTGTTAAAGGTGGGCACTCCGGGTGTTGGCAAGGATACAGATCGCCTGGAATTCTCATCCATTGATGGGGGCAGGTGACATGGAGCTTCCACTTTGGAGTAATTGGCAGTCTTAGAAATTTAAATACACTGTGACAATATATCCCAGAGAAAGGATAAGATTCGTCCACAAAAAGACTCAGACACAAGATTTTACAGACGCAGGAATCAGAACATGCCCACAGGTCATAACAGGTGGGTGGATAAACAAGCCAGCGTGTGTGTGTGCAATAAAAGGGACAAAGTATAGGCACACACAGGCTCATGCAATCCCGCTACTGTCACGCTAAGCAAAAGGGGCTAACCCAGAAGAGCACGGGGGTCCATGGTTCCATCGGTGTGGCGTTCCACACCAGGCAAATCTACAAGGTCTGACAATTAAGGTCACGAACTCATCCTAGAAAAGCGCTCCATACCTCAGTGCTGAATATCACTACAGTCACCTTCGAGGGACCCCCTTTGGGACGCTATGCACCAACGCCAGCGCCTAGTCCACCCTTCAAAGCAATTTTGGAACTCTTGTTCTGGAATGGCCATCAGAGCTGTCGTATTACCCTTGATGTCCTGAATGTCACCAAAATGTCTTCCTTTCAATATTTCCTTTATTTTAGGGTAAAGAAAGAAGTCATTGGGGGCCAGATCAGGTGAGTAGGGAGGGTGTTCCGATACAGTGATTTGTTGACTGGCTAAAAACTCCCTCACAGACAGTGCCGTGTGAGCTGGTGCATTGTCGTGATGCAAGAACCGTGAATTGTTGGCGAAAAGTTGAGGTCATCTAACTTTTTCATGCAACCTTTTCAGCACTTCCAAGTAGTAAACTTGGTTAACTGTTTGTCCAGTTGGCACAATTCATAATAAATAATCCCTCTGATATCAAAGAGGGTTAGCAACATCGTTGCAACAAATTCACGGACTTAATGGTCAGACCTCATAAACTAGAGCCACAGGAAGCAGGTCAGTTGTTACCTGTAGATGGGGAAGGGCTGATCGATTGCAACATGTCAGGAAGGAACTTTCTGGAAATGTCCTATATCTTGATAAAGGTGGTGACGGCCCAACTGTGTACACGTCTCAATTCATTGAATTGTACACTTGCATTGGTGGATTTTATTGTACATAAATTATTCTTTTTAAGCCCAAGGCATTGGTGACTTGTCTTCCCTCTCTGCCCAAATCCTTAGGTTCTATCCATGGGCTTGTCCAGGGCTTGTCCAGAGCTAGACTCCTGGGTGCAGGCAGAGGGGTGAACATCACACCAATGGCAACACAGCCATGAAAGCCCCTGGCAGCTCTGTGTGACAACAAGCTCGCCCCACATCTCAAAGGCCTACAGCAGTGCAGGTTTGTGTCTCACACACTTTCCGTGGCGGCCACAGTCTACCCCACATTCTTCACGCGAGGCCCAAGCTGAAGGCACGGTCCCCGTTGGGACACATGACTTTCATGGCAACGCTCCACAGCACGTAATGTTTCTTCTGCTCTCAAGGGCTTCCTCTCGCATTCCATTGGCCCAAGTAAGCACATGGCCAAGCCCAGCAGTGCGACGGGGAATCCAGGCCCAGGCCCTCTCCGCAGGGGACACTACCAACTCACAAGGCAACTGCGGGGTCATCCCGTTCTTGTATGGGAAGGGGATGCAATGGGTGGGAGCAAAACTGCCGTCCATCACATCACCCAATCAACACACACACACACACACACACACACACACACCAGACTCTTGTACAGAGTTTTACACCTCGCGAGACCTTTTCATAACCACAAACCCCATTTGATGAGGTCAGTGACTTAACAAAGAAGGATAATCTAGGGTGGGAAGACCCTTTGTAAACTCCAAGCGTCGTCCAACCCCCAGCCTGACCCCTTCCTCCTCACAGGCTTCTCACAGTCCTCATCCCCTGGGCTGGAGACCTGGGCTGCAGCTCGGACTCTTCTTTCTCCCCGATCCTTCACAGTCATCATTCAGTGTGTCATGGAGGAGGCTTTTTCATGACAAGGAACAGAACTCCCAGCTCAAAGGGGGTTTAAAAACACAGGGGCTTCATGGCCTCGGGCACAGCTTGATCCAGAAGCTCAAACCATAAGGCCAGAAACTGGGTTTTCTTTCTCTTTGTTTCTTGGTTCTGCCTCTTTAAGGCTGGTTCCATTCTCAGTAAATAGCACCCACCAGGATTGTGCAGTGCACACCCTGCCCACCTGTCCACGATGGCTGCCTGTCTGTCGGGCTAATGCAGGAATGGAAGTGGAGAGCGGGCCACTCCCATTTCATTTCACAGGGAATGGCTGCATGCTTGCAGTGACCCATGTGAGGATGGGGAAAGAACCACCTAAAAGCATGCAAGAGAGCCGTGTCCCGAGCACACAGGGCTGGAAACTGTGCCTGACTCCAGCCACCACAAAGGAGGCTCTCAAGATTTGCGGGGCATCAGTTAAAATGCTGGAGAAGATTTTGCCTCAGTGGTGGGGTAAAACTAACTCCAGACAACGCGTTGCTCTAGAGCCACCCGACAAATCTTAAAAGCAAGGCCAAAAAGGATCAGAAGGTCCCCAGGAAACTTAACTGCATCCAAGAGCAAAGCTCAAGAATCCTTTTTTTTATAATAGAAGAATATATAGCACCCAACAAAGTAAAATGTGTAATGTCAGCCATCCAATCCAAAATTATCAGCATGCAAATCAGCAGGAAAACACAACCCCAAATGAGGAGAAAAATCGATCCATCACACTGACCCCAAAATGACAAAGATGATAGGATTTGGAGACAAGAACATTATATGAAAACTGTATTCAGTAGAAAAGAGGCCGTCTTTTCAACCAACGCTTCTGAAACACTAAATATTTATATGTGGAACAAAAGAACTTCGATTGACACATTACACCATATGTAACAAGGAACGCCAAATGGATCGCAGATCTAAAAGCAAATCTTAAAACTGTAAAACTTCTAGAAGAAACAAAGGAGAAAATCTTTGTGGTCTTGGATTAGGTCAAGATTTTTGAAATGCAACTCCAAAGGCATGTTCCATTAAAAAAAGTTGATAACGGGTTTCATCAAAATGAAGAATCTCTGCTCTTTGAAATACACTATTGAGAGAATGAAAATTCAAGTCCAGACCGGGAGAAGATATGTGCAAATCACATCTGATAAAAGACTGGCATCCAGAATATACAAATCGACTTGCATCCAGAACATACAAAGCCAATCATAAGAATGTAAACAGCCCAATAAAAACGGGCGAAAGATTTGAACAGACGTGTCATTACAGAAGATACAGGGATGACAAACGAGCACCCGAAATGATGCTCCGTAGCACTTTTTGCTGGGGAAACAGGAAAAAACCACAACACGTGTTCAAACCACAACACGACATCATGCTGCATCTCTTAGGATGTCTCAAATTTGAAAGATTCACAATGCCACATGTTGGCAAGGATTGTAGTAGGATTGTGGAGAACCTGGAACTCTCATGCATTGCTCGTGCGAATGTAAAATGGCCATTTCTTCAAACATCAAACATTCACCTTCCATATGACTCCATCACTTCACGCCCAGGCATTACTTAAGACAAATGAAAGTGTATGTTCATACGAAACCGTGTACTCAAATGTTCAGAGCAGTTTTATTGGCAACAGCTCCAAACGTGAAACAATCCAACAGCAGATGAACCACTAAAAGCAAACCATAGAATATCCACACAAAAATGAAAGGAATGAACTACTGATACAAGCAACAACATCGATGAATCTCAAAATAATTAAGCAGGGCAAAAGAATCCAGGCAAAATAAGAGTACATCTCCGTGATGCTATTTATATAAAATTGTAGGAAATGCAAACACGCCAGTGACAGAAGGCAGATTAGTGCTTTATCAAAGCAGCCACCTCGTATCCGGGTCCTTCGGCTCATTTGGAGTAGAGACCTGGATTCCAGTCCCTGATCGGCCACTCAGAGCTGCGTGACTTGGGCCAAGTCACTTCCCTACTCTGTACCTCGGTTTCCTCCTCTGTGCTGAATGGGAATGGAGAAGAAGTGACAACCTGTGAGCATCCAGCATTAGAACCTTCACCAGCTGGACTAAAGCAAGGCACCTCTGCATGGGAACAGGCACAGCGTCCCCCAGGCTCCTGGATTCAGAGAATGCATAGCCAATCTGTGTTGCCAAGCCTGCCTGGGCATTTGGCCTGGCCACTTCTCAGCACATGCCTTCCCAGAAGCCAGTGTGGGAGGCACCACCAGCGGGACCTGCTGTCCCAGAGACAGGCACAGAGTGTCCCAGCAGGAGGGATCCCGATTCAGCAGAGTGTCCCGATTCAGGAGGTCGGCCCCAGAAGCTAGAAGTAGGTGACCAACTGTCCCGGTCTGCCTAGGCAGAGGGGGCTTCCCGGGATGGGGGTAGGGGGTCAGTGATAAAAACCAACCAGGAAAGTCTAACAGGGCCACCACCCATGATACCACCTCCTCTGCCCCTTCTGGCCACCTGTTCTTCCTGAAGAAGACAGCAGCCTATACTGAGCACCTGGGAAACCACTGCTCCTAGAAGGGGGACCTTCTCACCAACTTTTCTCTCCCACTTCAAAAATGGTTTCTTTTGGGGTGAAAATAACCCAGCGCTGTCATTGATGTGGAGCTCAGCATATGCCTCCACAGGGATTCTCAATGCCCCGGGAACCCTTGAGCAGAATGCTCACATAGCTTTACAACATTAATAATCTTTGACTCAACCATTCCCTTTCTAGGAAATACGCCCACTGAAATTATCGGACGCATGGGGAATCTGGACATATACTAAAGTGATTTTTTAAATAGTGAAAGACTGGCAACAACCTGAACGTGCATCGTTGAACAGTCACGCCCACGTGCTGCTGCTGAGCAGTTTCCCACTCCAAAAGAGTGGGGAGGTGTGTGCAGTGTCCAGAAGATTCCACGATATGTCAGCGCCTAGACAAAGTTCCAGAATAGCGAGTAGTCATTCCACTGACAACAAATGGACCGTTACACCTGGGAGACTTGAAGAGAGGACTGCAGGTTTCCCGGGTTATCTCTGGAGGCACGAGTGGCTGTCAGGTGATTTTTACATTTTTGTTGTGCTTTCCTATACTGTTCAGATTTTTGGGATACGATTGTTTATATAACCAGAGAAAGCGGTCATGGTGGTTTATGGTTTATAAGAATGTTTCTCTATAAAGGTGCTCCTTAGGGACATGGTAGCAGCAGTAGATCGTGAACTCTGTCTCCTGATATTAGGGAACTGGGTCAGTCCCAATCTGTCTCCTGGAAACAGGGGGCAAAGGAGCCAGATTTGGGTCTGGCAAGACAAGAATCTTTTGTCCTCAAACTTGGAAGTCAGCCCTGTCATAAATTTTGCTTTCTTGGAAAGATTCTGGGGATTCTAGGAGACCGAGGAGGTTAGAGGTATCGGGAAGGACACTTGGTTTGCAAAATACAGGCACCCAACTCGAACTCACTGAGGTTGTTATTTGGCACGTGTAACTTGGAAGTTTGGGAGTGATCAGCTGTCTTCAGGTACAGCTGGATCCAGGGGCTTAAACAAAGTTTCTGGGGCTTTCTTTGCTATCATCACGTTCTCTTCCTCTTCCCCTTTCTCCTTATCTTCTTTGTTCAGTTATTCTCATCTCTGCTTAGCACGTTATCCTTACGCTTTCCATTGCAGTCAGATACCCTTTGTGAACTACGAGAAATGACGCCTGGCAACCCCAGGCAGCTCTGTGAGTCTTGAGCCAAATGACAGCGCCCCCTGCTGGAAAAGCTCTAGGGTTGCCCCAGCCTGCGCCACATGTGCATCCCTGTGACCAGAGGACATGAGTTCTAGGATGGCCAGCCCCCTCCAAACCACACTGATGGGGATAGAACGTGAAAGGGGGTGCTGCTGCCTGAAGAAGGAGGGGAGTCCTGCTCCACAGGAAAAAAAAAAGTCACAGAACCTACGATCCACTACAGCTGCATTCTATAGACGCTAGCATTTGTCGGCACAGCTGGCACAGACTCAGAGCTTTATAGCTTTACAACTTTCAAGATTTCCACTTAATCGTGAACATTCACAGGCCTTGGCCACCCGGACCCGCAAACAGTCCAGAAAGGGATACAATATCATTCTCCCTTTATTAACGAGAAAACTGAGGTTCAGAGACTGGGTAAATCACTCCAGCTCACCAGGTAGTAAGTAGCAGAATTGAGACTAGCAGTCAGGTTCTCTGAGTTCAAATCTGCTCCGTCCTGGGCTCAGTCTGTGAGGTGTCAACACCCCATCAGCACTATCACCACTAGCAACAACCCATCACCACCACCACCACCACCATCACCACCACCACCACCGTCACCACCACCACCACCACCACCGTCACCACCATCACCACCACCACCACCACCGTCACCACCGTCACCACCACGACCACCACCACCACCACCGTCACCACCACCACCACCATCACCACCATCACCACCAACAACAACCCACCATCACCATCAATAACAGCATCACCACCACCACTAGCAACAACCCGTCACCATCACCACCACCACCATCACCACCACGACCACCACCACCACCACCGTCACCACCACCACCACCATCACCACCATCACCACCACCACCACCACCACCATCACCACCAACAACAACCCACCATCACCATCAATAACAGCATCACCACCACCACTAGCAACAACCCGTCACCACCACCACCACCACCACCACCACCACCATCACCACCATCTCCAGCATCGCCATAACAACAACAAAAACATCACTACCACCATCTTAGCAACAGAGAGCCTAGTTCACAGCAGAGGAACTGTGAACCTAAGCCGAAAAGGAGAAGCTGACTGAATTGGATTTTCCTAGTGGGCGCTCCTTCCTTGGCAGCTGGGCCCGGGCCCAGCTCTCCTGTGGCCGGAACCCAGCGTTCCACTCACAGCTTTGCGATGCCTCTTGGAGATGGCTGAACTGCCCCCAAAGGCCTGTGATCGTCCTGGGGAGAAGTACTGGTGAGTCACTGGGGCTGACATTCTTTGGGATCTGACAAGGTTTCTACTTTGGGAAACTACTAACTGACTCAGTAGCGATTCACCCAGAAAACAGGCTGGGGAAACTGGAAACATGCCTCCTAATAAACACTGCTGGGGCCACTGGAAGTGGGGTCAGTGCTTGGTGCTATGCCTTGTGCCTTTTGTTGACTCCTTTATGGGGAACTGGGGTTCCTTTATGGGGAACTGGGGTTCAGAGAGATGACATAGTATACCCTAAGGTTGCACAGTGAGTAGCAGGAAGAGGCAAAACTTGAACCCAAACCTCAGTGACTCTAGAGTCCACGGATGCCATTGCCCCATGCTGCTGCCATGCTGTCACCAGGCTGGCCTTTTGGCTCTGCCACTTGTTCAAGGGCCTGGGAGCCCCGTTCTGAATGGAATCGCTCTGGCTGTCACCCAGCTTTCTGGGGGAATGGCTGGGTGTTCCTGGGTGCTGCCAAAGGGGTACTTTATCAGAGCCAGCTGCGGGAGCAGTGGCATAGCAAGAGGCCTCTCTGGGGTACCAAGTACCCTCTTGAGCTGCCACGGGTTAGGGGTATGCTTCAGCCAGGGTTCCACCAGGAAAAAGATGACACAAGTTGGGAAAACAGCAGAGGGTAGGGAAATCATGAAGGGTGGGCCGTACACCACACCCCAGGGCCATTGCCGCCCTTACTTAGGCTGAAGGGATAGGGAAAGGCACCATGGCCAGACCCTGAAGGGAGAGACTCTTGTAGTGAAGACTGTCTAAGGGGAAAATGTGACCTCAATCCAGGGACACAGCTTGCCCAAGGTGACCCCCAAGGGGAGAGGCTATGACCACCTCTCCTCCCCTCTTAACCTATAGCCAGGGCTTACCAGGACCAGACCCAATAGGAAGCCAGATGGCATGGAGCCCAGCACGGGATCCGTGGGACTCAGCCCCTGGGACAGACAGCAGGGTGGAGAGTGGGCCTGCAGGGGCAAAGGACAGTGTCTGGCCCAGGGCGTCTGGCCCTGTGGACCCGCAGCACCTGCTATGATGCAGGGATCCTTGGGACCCTGCTCAGCAAAGACAGATGTTGTCGGGGCTCTTTCAGTCTTCTCCAGAGGCTCCTGCCCTGACCGCTCGGACCCCCCAGGCCAGCCAATCAGCTCGCTCTCGCCTTCCTTCGCCTTCGCTCGCTCATGCCCTCTGTCTCTCACTACCGCTCGACTCTGTTCCACTTGTGTTTCTTTTTCCCTATGGCCTTCCCCATCCCCTGAAGCGTCCCCATTGCTGTTGAGCCAGACCTACTTGTGTTGGTGTCGGAGAAGAGAGACCAGACCAAAGTGACCTAGAAAGCCCTTTGGGGAGATGGGACAGGGGCGTCCTGGGCAGCAGTGCCCGTGGAGACTCGGCCCCAGGAAAGGAGGGCACCCCGGGCCAAGGGCAGGCAGCGCTGCTCTGACATCCAATGATTTCCCTGGATGAGGGTCTGGCTCAGGAACGTGGGCTTTCCTGGGACAGGGAGGTGAGTGGTGAGAGGGAGAAAATGTCCCTTGGTTTGGGGAATCCTGGAATGTGGCTGAGGCCAGAGGTTGAACCGTCACAGGAAGTAGAGGTGGCTTTTGGAGTTTTCCTACCACAAATGGGGGCGCATCGGGAAGGGGAGAGAAGTGGCCAAAGGGAGCAGCCTGTGTGAAACAGGCGGGAGGAGCAGGACACCAGCCAATCTCAGGTCTTCCAGCGGGTCCAGGGGTCCTCAGGAGACAGGTGGCCCTGGACACACCATCTGGGCACCATCTGCAGCACCCCCTCATCCTTGGGAGTGTTCACTGTTCCTGCAAGGAGCTCTGTCTCTCTCCCTGTGGGAGACCATCAGGGGCCAGAAGCCCCAGAATCCTCACCAGTGGTGACCAACCTGTGCAAACATGCCTCCATCTCCAGGGCTTGCATCTCTGTCAGGAAGTCCCCAGGCTGCACCTCCTGCATCACCATGCACGAACACCTCCCCCTACTGGTCCCTCAGCAGCCTAGGGCACCGACTTCTTCACCAAAAAGTGATGGGGCACGTCGTCGTCGTGTGGCCAGGCTCTGGGGAGCCTGCTTCTGAGGAGCTCAGAGCCTGCTCTGAGGGAGAAAATGCAGACACCGTGTTTGCCCGAAGAAAACGCCTCTAATTCAGGCTTGGAAGACCAGGGGATATCCCTCTGGGAAGGTGACTTGAGCAAGAGCTGAAGGGTGGTTCAGCAAAATTCCCAGAGGTCGGCATCCAGTGACCCGCCCAGTGAGGGCTCTGAGAAAAGAGGTGATGAAGTCATCCGGGAGCTGCAAACAGGGCCGTGAGCAGGAACGTGGGGAAGTGGCCATAAGAGGCGGCTTGGAGATAGTGCGGGAAGATCTCAAGAGCTGCCAATCAAGACGACAACAGCAGGGTTTTCTGGAAGGCAGTGTAAGGCCAGATGTATAGATCGAGTAGGGCTCTCAGGCTGCTGGGAGGAAAAAAGCCAGACTGGAGGCTACAAGGCCAGTGAGCTGGCGGCCAGAGGGGTCACGGTGAGAACGCACGGTGGCCTAACTCGGGCAGTGGGAGTGGAAAAGGAAATTTTGACAGATCCAAGAGCTCCAACAAATGTCAAAGGAGCTGATTTTGCTGATGGATCCCCCACAGGAAGTGACAGAGAGGGTGGCACCAGAGAAGACCCTCCAGGATTCTGTTTTGGAGAGATGGGCAAGTTGTGGTAAGTCTCCAGGTGGAGAACATAGGAGAGGAAGGTTTGGGGTAAGACCATGAGCTCTCATTTCTGGTCATGGCACAGTAACTCTAACTGGATCAAACTGTCTGTCACAAACAATGATAAAACTGGGCAGAATATATGAATCCATCATTTACAACACTGTATCACAGGCAGGGCAAGACTGTGATCCCCAAGAAAAGAGAAAACATAAGACAAGGCCTGTGATCTCTCTGGATCTGTGCTTGGGGACACATCCCTGATCGTGGTGCAGTGAGCGGACTTCCAGGTAGAACTCGGCGATCCCATTGAACCGAGGGGGCAGAGATGAGAGTTGGGATTTCTGAAGCAGCTAGACTCTACAGGGCTGGAAGCAAGAGAACAGGAAGGTGCATAGAGAGGGGAAGAAGTTCGTGTGAGGGTCCCTGGGCGTTGGGAAAACCACCTGAGGCGTAAGAGGTTGCCTCAATCCCTAAAGATCTGAGAGTGGAACAAAGATGCTGGATGTCAAACAGTGCCAGGGGACTTGGGTTCTTGCCAGAGTGAAGAGACTTC
Organism: Rhinolophus ferrumequinum; assembly: GCF_004115265.2. Taxonomy (NCBI): domain Eukaryota; kingdom Metazoa; phylum Chordata; class Mammalia; order Chiroptera; family Rhinolophidae; genus Rhinolophus; species Rhinolophus ferrumequinum. The sequence goes on from NC_046294.1 coordinate 3,703,607, forward strand.
ATGAGCACCAGCTATCTAGCTGTGACACTCCAAAGGCCTCACCTTAGTAATAAAGACCACCTCTTAGAGTAAAGACGACTGTAGACCTTCCATAACAAAGCTGAATTTGCAGTTCAGTGCTGGTTTCTCCCCAAGTTAGAGAAGTTTGGGAGACATGCCGGCTTTTCACTGATCTGCCATCACAAAGAAGAAAGCCAAGATCACAAACATTCAAGTAATCAGTCAGTAATTGAACTGCCTGAGAGAACAAAAATCAACTCTTTTCAGAGAAAGATACCTGAATCCAGAATTCCTACCTTATCATCCATATTGTCTAATACACACAAAGAAACAGGAAGATATGACTCACAGTCAAGAAAGAAAAACAATGAGCAATAGAAATCAATCCTGAGATGGCCCAGATAATAGATTTAGCAAACAAATCTTTCAAAGCAGCTCTTATAACTATCTTCCAAAAATTAAAGAAAAATATGCTTGAAGAAGTAATGGAAATTATAGTCTTAGTAAGGGAACAGATAAGGAATCTAGGCAGACAAAGAACCAAATGGAAATTCTAGAACTGAAAAGGTAGAAAGGTTAACATACACAGTTGGGGATACGGGTCTGAAATTCAGCAGGGAGGACTATGCCCCCAACCATAGCCTCACCCATTTTTGCCCCTTTTGATACCCAACTACTAATTCCAGGCTCCTTGTGGAGCAGAGAGAGGTGTGGGGATGCTTCTCTGCCAATCAGGGCTGCTTTGAGAAAACCACCAGGGTTCCAAGCAGATGAGTTCTCCTGCTCCCTCCTCTCCTTGCAAAATATGCTCTGTGATCTTACTTGATTCTGGAACCAGCAGGGACCCCCGATGGAACCAGAACAATGGGAGGGGAGTAGAGAGAGTGGCAGCTGTCAGGAGCTTCTCTTGGCAACCCAGTTCCCAGGGCCTAACGGGAAAAGGAATCGCAGCAGGGCTGCTAAGGTGAGCACAAGGAGCTCCCCATGCAGTGGACAGGTAATGGTTAATAGTGGCCTGTATCTGAGCCCTTACCTGGGCAGGCACTGTGCTGAGCATGTTACACGAATCGCCAAAACAGCCTCATGAAGAGATAAATCCCATTTTCCAGAGGAGGACACGGAGACTCAGAGAAGTTCAGTGACTAACACAAGGATAAGTAGAAAGTGGTAGGACTAGGATTCAAACCCAGATCTCTGACTTCAGAGCCTGTGTATTTAGACTGAGGTGAGTGCCCATCTGTCCTTCAAACCTATTTCTTCCAGAGTCATCCTGATCTCTGCAAATGACTCATCATTTCCCCAGTCGCTCAGACCTAACACCTGGCCATCGGGATGGATGGGAGAATAGACAGATGGGTGGATGAGTGGAAGGGTAGAGGGGTAGGTGAATGGGTGGGTGAGTGAGTCGGGGGGTGGGTGAGTGGGTGGGTGGCAGATGGTTGAATGAATGGATGGATGAATAGATGGATGAATGGATAAGTGAAGGGTAGACAGACAGATGGGTGGATGAGTGGGTGGGAGGGTGGATAAGTGGAAGGGTAGAGGGGTAGAGGGGTGGATGGACGATTGCGTGGGTAGATGACTGGGTGGGTGGATGAGTGGGTGGATGACGGATGGATGGATGGATGGATGGATGGATGGATGGATGGATGGATGGGTAGAGGGGTAGATAAGTGGAAGTGCAGAGGGGTAGGTGGGTGGATGGATGGTTCTGTATAAGAAGGGCCCCTACATCCTCCCATCCCTCCAAAATGGTTACTTTTATGGCTTCTTCAGTGTCACCCATTGAAGGACAGCTCTTTTGTATGCAGGGGGAGAGCAGGAGGTCCTGGAGGATAGGCCCAGCCCCTCCCACCTTCTCCACACACATTCCTCTTCCCTTTACGGTCACCAACCCCCCCATTAGGCCTCACACCCTGGCACCCGCTTGAGGGGCTCAGCTTTCCGGAAGGCTCTGCCTGAACCAAATCTTTGTGATCCTTGCTCGCCCACCCACTTGGGAGACGCTGCTGCCTTTGGCCTCCCCCTCCCCAGCTTCCCAAATCCAGCCCCCCAGCCGGCCCCCACCCCCAGCACAGAGCCAGGCCTCGTCACCGCAGCTGTCCTCACTTACAAAGCCTGACTGTTCGATAAGACTGTGCCAGCTGGAACGAGACACTTCCCGTCCGACGGGAGGTTCTGCACGGAGCCTGGGGGCAGCTGTCGCTGGGGGAGCACGGAACCGGATCTGGGGCCTGCTCGGGGCCTGCACCCTCCCTGGGTTCCCCCTCAGCAGAGGCTCTGCCAGGGACCTGGCATGGGGGGTCTGGGGGGAGGAGCTTTTGTTGTCTGAACCCTCTGAGACCTGATGCTCCGGTACCTTAAGAAAACCTGCCCCTTTAGGAGGCACAGGGGTCTGGAGCTGCAGCAGGGCGGGACGTGGCCCCCTCCCAGGGGTGACACTGTTCTTGGTGGTCATCAGATACCAGGGACCAGAGCAGAGACTGAAGGAAGAGGTGAAGGTCAGTATATACAACAGGCAACAGAGGATGGTCACCCACAGCCAGGATGGGCACCGGTGTTGGCCCAGGAGGCCAGAGCAGTGTGTTCTGGCCGAGTCCAGCCCTGAACCCAGCAGGAAGCTGCTGCATCTTTTCTGGAGCAGCCCCCTGCTGAGACTGCCCAGGACAGAGGGAACAGTCGCTCTCTGGCCCCTCAGCTGCTCACACCTTCTAAGCACTCATTCCATGGTGATTTCCTGAGTCCCTACTGTGAGTCAGGCATGACGTTACCAAAAGGCCTGGATCCCTGCCCTCATGGCACCGATTTTCTCAGAGCACAGCCTCCTCTGACTGGTGTCAGCCCTGCCCACTCACCTGGCCCAGACCCCAGGCCCAGACCCCAGGCCCAGACCTGAGACCCAGACCAAGACCCCAGGCCCAGACCCCAGGCTCAGACCTGAGACTCAGACCCAGACCCAGACCCCAGACCCAGACCCAGACCCAGACCCCAGGCCCAGCCCCCCAGGCTCAGACCCCAGGCCCAGACCCCAGGCTCAGACCTGAGACTCAGACCCAGACCCAGACCCAGACCCCAGGCCCAGACCCCAGGCCCAGCCCCCCAGGCTCAGACCCCAGGCTCAGACCTGACACTCAGACCCAGACCCAGACCCCAGGCCCAGCCCCCCAGGCTCAGACCCCAGGCTCAGACCTGACACTCAGACCCAGACCCAGACCCCAGGCCCAGCCCCCCAGGCTCAGACCCCAGGCCCAGGCTCCAGGCCCAGACCATAGACCCCGGCGCCAGCCCCTGGACCCAGCCCCCAGCCCCGGCCCCGGCCCCGGCCCGGCCCGGCAGAGCGCTGCTGGCTCTGATCCCTTCTGAAAGGCTCTAATTACATCCTGGGAGAAACAATTAGAATAAAACTAAGGTCTCTCCCCCCCCCCTCAGGCTGGGCCTGTTTAATAACGTAATTAAATACACAGAATTATAATTATAACGTTAATATTTCCTTTCCGTAATGCCGGCACATTCTGCTGGAAGAAATCTCTGTTGGGAATGAGAGCTTCCCACAGCCCCCAGCGCCTCGGTCCGAGGCTGGCCGCCCACCGGCCTCCCTGCTGGGCCCCCGCCTGGGCCCACCCAGTCCCGGGGCCCAGCAGAGCTGGCAGGAGCCCCAACCAGGGGAAAAGCCTCGTCCTCTCCATTCCGAGTGTTTACAGTGAAGCTCAAACCACACGATGGAAATTACTCTGAAGTTCCTAATTGCACATTTCCTTCCTACGACCATTTTCTTTTGACAGTCGACTTTGAAAACGTTCACCACTTAATTCTCCCCAGGCAGGAAAGGGGGAGAAGAAAGGAGGCTGCTGAAGTGAGAGACCGCTCCCCCTGGAGGGGCTCCCACTTCTCTGGGCATCTCCAGTGGGGACTCTGGCGTCCCAGGACAGTGAATTTTCCCCCCACCGCATCTCCCACCCCTACTAGGTGACCTGGAGCAAGGAAGCTTTTGTCTCCGGAGTCTCATGTCCTCATTCATAAATTGCGATTAAGAATATTCACCTTGCCAAGTAACAGTGTGAGGTGGGCTGGCATATAGTAGGTGCTCAGTAAATGTTAGGCTCTTCCCTCTCAGCTTGGACTCTTCCTACCAGGGCAGTGAGGACCTGGGACAGTGCCATGCCTTTTTTGTGACTCAGTTTCTAGATCCATAATAAGAGGGAAATAATAATGGCGTCGACGTCATTCGGTCGTCCCGAGGTGTGTGGGACTTACCCCTCAGAAAGGGCATGAAACAGGGCACAACACAGAGGAAGCCTTAGCAAGTGTCGGTATTGATCCCTGGTGGTCCCTGTGGAGGCGGCTGTGGGCTTGGAATCGCACAGACTTGGGTTCCAGTCCTGGAGGTACATGTACCTGGGAAAGCCACCCAGCTTCGTGGACTCTGCATCCCCGCTGGGGAATGGGAGCGGTAACACACGGTTGTTGCAAGGCGCGAGGCAGGCCATGAGCGTGAAGGTCGCAGCAGAGAGCGGGCTGGACCTCACACCCTAGTCGGCGCTTCAGACCTCCCAATGCGTGACACGTATTTATGCTGAATTCCCACTGGACGGGGATTCCTGGGGCATCCCATTCCTCTGGCCTCCCACTAATGAGGCCATGATCGCAGAGTAGAATAGACGATGATGGTTGGAGGACGGAGAATGAGATGGATTTGAGATTCATGGTAGGACATTGAAATGCTGGAAAGAAGTGGAAGAATCTGAGAGCTGGATCCAAGAGATACAATGGACATGACCCCCAGGATAGGCTTTGGAAGGAGACATCAGGGGTGACGGCCACTTGTAAGGCTTGGCTCCATTCCCTGGGATCGGGAGCGCCATGGAGGACAGGTTGGCGCTGGCGGGGGGATCACCAGTTTGGTTTGGGGTGTGTTGAGGGTGCCCTGAGCACCAATGGTGACACTGAGTAAATGGCTGAGAGAGAGAGAGCTGGAACTCAGAGGAGAGAGCACAGCTATGAGAGCGCCGGCAGTTACTGTCCGTGTTTTCATCCCAGGGTCACATCAAGAGCTGGACAAGAACCCAGGTCTCCACTACCCCTCACCCCACCCCGAGACTCTTTCCAGCCCTCCCTGCGGTTTTCCAGGAGGACCCAGGGTAGACGAAGCCCAAATAGGAATGTTCCTTTGAAAATACGAACACTTTCAGCTGTTTTCTCTTGAATCGTTGGCAAAAGCCCAAAATCTATACTTTTTTTAATGCTGCAAAATCATAGCCAATCTGCCTTGGTCACTAACACTGAGAAATCGGAGGCAGCAGACAAAGGACCCTTAGGACGTTCCCAGCCCTGGTTGGCCTCCTGCGTCAGAGCAGGCACAAGCGAGCCGGGCACCAGCGGTGAACGGCAGGCGCTGTCGCTGGAAGGGCCTGAGGGCAGCTAGTGGGCCTGCGGCTGAGGCACCTGCCCGCTCTCGATGGAGGGACCCTTCTGGAGGGACCACGTCCCCTCCACGCTGAAGTCACCCACTGCATATGAGCACTGGGACCCCACCTCTTTCTCTCTGTCCAAGACCTCCCGCTGAGGCCAGAACTGCTAACCACGCAGCCCAAGGCTCTCTCTCGCCCTCGAGAGACCTATACACAGCAAAGCCACAGCACACCGCAAACTGAACCCCCGTCGTCACCTCCCTTCCCCCAGGTACTCCTCCTGCATCCGAGCACGCCTGGCACAGGTTATACGTGCTCAGGGTGTGAGAGGAGTTTGGCTGGTAACTGATTAAAGTACCACGATTATGCGGGGACTATAGCAGTTACTAAGACCCAGGCACAGGGGTGTGGGGAGCCCGATGGAGGAGAAGGACACCGGTGGCCTCCAAGCTGGGCCTGGGGGTGTGGGTGATTTGGGCCAAAGAGGGGTTGAGGGTCATATGGTCCTGATGGGAGAAACTGTAGGAAGATACTTACTCCTGCCTACCCTCTGTCCAGTCCCACTGCCTGCTGGGCCTGGCTGGGCAGGACCTAGTGTCCCCTGGGTCTTGGAGTGAGACGAACCGCTGGGACCCAGCACCGCCTGGGAGGCACCGCCTGGGAGACACAGCCCTTTGCCAACGGGCCCGGCTCTGAGGGAGCTGGGTGCCCACTGGTTTCTGAAGCAGCACATTCTAATTCTACGGGCTGCTGCTGTGACCTCTGCACCCTGCAGCTAACTTCCTGGCAGCAAAGGGAAGTGGCATCCAGTCTCCCAGCCACACCCCTGGGGTCACAATGACTCCTCGCCCGAGCCCCTCTGATTCTCTCTCCTCTGTGCTCAAACCTTCCGCCCTCACTGGGGTCTCCCTCGGGTTGCTGCCTCACCGGAGTGAGACGAACCGCTGGGACCCAGCAACCTGGCCGGCAGGTTGCGGATTGTGTGGCTCCTGCTTCCTGTGTCTCCAACCCAGCCGCCAGTGAGAATATAGTGGTATGACTCCCCTATCTATGGCTCCGTGGGTGTTCCTTTTTGGCCTCACCATGTCCTGTGTTCTTATGTGGGGAGTGGGACCAGAGACCCCGCATGACACCCTGCATGACACCCTTCAAATATGTTCTTACCACTCCCCACCACCAGCTAAGCCAAATCTCTCTCCCTGTCACCTCCTCACAGCTCAATCCAGGTGCTTCTGCTCTGGGATGCACCCCCTCCACCCTCAACTGGGCGCCCCTGGAGCAGCTCGTATCCTGGGTGCCATCCGGAGGTCTCCACCCCTCGCCAGGCGGGACAGCCTGTGTGCGTGGGAGGCATTGGGGGCCTGGGTTGAAAGCTGGGTCTCACAGTCAGGCAGAGCCGGGTGCAAATCCACACAAGATTGGGGTGGGGGGGGCCTCAGGCTGATTATCCATCTCCACAACCTGCAGCTTCTCCAGATATAAACATAAGTTACGATATAATGTGTCTTATAGGGTTTTCTCTCATCCATGTAACAAATATTTATGAGCACCTATTATATGCCAAACATGGTTGTAGGTGTGGGAGAGATAAAACAGTGAGCAAAACAGCCAAAGCGCTACCGCCAAACTGCCGGCCTCCTGGTAGAGAGGGGCCTAACTGCATAAACTGTTCAGCATGTCAGATCATGCTGAGTGCTATTGTCTCAGGGGTGACTGCAAACAGGGGGTCAGGGAGGCTGACTGAGCAGGCCTTCATTTGAGCAAAGACCTGAAGGAGAGGAAGGAGCAAACCATGTGGGGGTCTGGGAAAAAGTGTCCCAGACAGAGGGCACAGCAAGTGCAAAGGCCCTGGGGTAGGAGGAACAAGCAGGGAGGCCATTGTGGCTAGAGGTGTGTGGGGTCAGAGAAGAGACAGGAAGAGGCAGGGCAGGGAGATGTGTGCCCTGTAGGTTTGGTGAAGATTCTGCCTGTTTTCTCTGAGGTGGAGCCACTGGGGGTGAGCCGAGGAAGTGTGCGACATGACAAGGCTCAGATTTTAACCAGATCGGTGCCCTGGGGGCCAAAGGAGGGCTCACAGGGCCGTGGAGGGTCTGTGCAGAAAGCCAGGGCAGCTTGGCCCAGAGGGGAAAGGGCAGGGGTAAGAAGTGGTCAGCTTCTGAATGCAGTGAGCCCAGCACAGGCCAGAACACGTAGAGGGCTTCCGAGCACGCCTGGCACAGGTTATACGTGCTCAGGGTGTGAGAGGAGTTTGGCTGGTAACTGATTAAAGTACCACGATTATGCGGGGACTATAGCAGTTACTAAGACCCAGGCACAGGGGTGTGGGGAGCCCGATGGAGGAGAAGGACACCGGTGGCCTCCAAGCTGGGCCTGGGGGTGTGGGTGATTTGGGCCAAAGAGGGGTTGAGGGTCATATGGTCCTGATGGGAGAAACTGTAGGAAGATACTTACTCCTGCCTACCCTCTGTCCAGTCCCACTGCCTGCTGGGCCTGGCTGGGCAGGACCTAGTGTCCCCTGGGTCTTGGAGTGAGACGAACCGCTGGGACCCAGCACCGCCTGGGAGGCACCGCCTGGGAGACACAGCCCTTTGCCAACGGGCCCGGCTCTGAGGGAGCTGGGTGCCCACTGGTTTCTGAAGCAGCACATTCTAATTCTACGGGCTGCTGCTGTGACCTCTGCACCCTGCAGCTAACTTCCTGGCAGCAAAGGGAAGTGGCATCCGGCAATACTGCCGACCCTCCTAGGCAGTGCAGGAAGAACATTCTGGAGACAAGCACACGGGTGGTTTATGGAGAGGGGCTCATAAACCGCTAGTCAGCGGTTTTCAGTTTGACGTGTTTGTCGATTGAGAAGTCGTAGGGTGACCCCAGTCCCCAGCTATTGTGTGAGGGGAGCAGGGGAGGACGGAGCTCCCGACAGGCCTCCCAGGAACTGGATCTGTGGCTCCAGGCGAGTCCCCTTCCCTCTCAGGGCCTCCGTGTCCCCTGCCTGTGTTACTGGGTGGATTCCTGAATGGAGAGCTTCCACCCTGACTAACGTCTGTGGGAGGCCTGTCCCTCCACCGATGGGGAGCACCCCGACTCCAGGCTGCCCAGTCTCCAGCCCTCTTCCTCCTCCCCTGCTTCCTCCACCACCCGTCCTGAGCCCGCAAACAAAACTGCAGCACCAAGAGTGGCAGGGCCCCCCGGGAGCCCTTCCTACACCAGCCTAGCCCTCAACGACTCTACTACATGCAGACGTGCCTACAAACGACATTGATATATCTCATAAAGCCAAACCAAATGGGTCCCAACGCACTTTCTCGTAACCGAATCCCAAATACGTCTGCGGCCATGCTGGTGCCACCTAACTCAGGGGAGAGGTGGCAGAGAGAGTGGGAACGGAGACAGTGGTTGTCACCAATTGCAGTTAAACTCTGCTACTTTTGTATGTGATGCAGATGTGTGTGACCCAGACCAGGCCTGGGGAGGACCCTGCACGAGGGGGTCCTGTCCAATCTGCCTCACCATGGATCGCCCTCTGGCTGCTTGGGGCCTTCTTTGGTCCTAAGCAAGTTGCGAGGTGCTCCCAGCTCCTGCCCCCGCCCCCCTAACCCAGGGGCTCTCCAGATGCCCATCAGGGTCCCTGTTCACTGACCACACTGGAGGCAAGGAGGCCTTGGAAACATGTTGCCATGTGCCCAGCGTTCTGCCAGCCCATGCCATTTTGGGAGAGCGTGCGTTCCTTCTGAGAAAGTTCCATGTGGAGAGGCCACCAGGTGAGGTGCTAGGGATGCCGGCCTCCAGAGCTCTCATAGGTCTCCTGTGCCTGTGAACAGGCCCCAGAGCCTCCCTAGCGGCAGTTTCCTCACCTGAGTGCTGGGACCTCGCCTCCCTCACGGCTCTACCACTCCAGACCCCATCTCCGCATGGAACGGCCGGAATCGCCTGTGCCTTCTGCCCATGGCCCTGCCCGCTCCCCTCACACGTGGGCCACTTTCATACGGAAACAGCTGGTACCACTTGAGCTCTCATTTCGTGCCAGCTGCTTTACATAGATTATATATCTTAGATCGGCTTACATACATTAGCTTATTTAAGTCTTAAAACCACCCTGCAATGGAGTTATTGTTACCAGATGAAGAAACTGAGGCTCAGAAAGATTGTCAAAGGACACACAGCTGGAAAGGGACAGCCTGAGCCCAGAGCCTCTGTTCTTAACCACTGAACTACACTGCCTCCTTTCCAATGAAGCAGAGAGGGTCCAGAGAGGCCAGGAGCCTGCGAAAAGTCACACAGCAGGATACTGGTTGCACCTAAAGCTGGGATTCCTAGCTCCCCGCCCTCTGTTCCTGCTTCTACGAAGTCGGACAATTAAGTTCGCAAACTTTCCACTGTGTAAGTGTATGGTGGGAAGTTCACGAACTTCATCATCTGACCTCTATGTCCCCATAATCCAGGTCCTTCTGGGCGTAACATGGGCAGGCTTTTCCTGGGAGAAGACACAAAGGAAATCCCTCCCACAATGAGGTACCCCATAGATTCCTGCAAAAGAGGAATACAATCTTATCAAAGAACATAATGACTCATGCCAACCCACCAAGTCAATCAAGAATCATCAGGACTGTAATTTCTATCAAACTATAATTAGCTGAATTTCCTTTTGTAATCTTGGGAGTCCGAAGAGAGTGCAGCCTCTCATCGAAGCCGTGAGTAATGATCCCACCTCTCGTACAAAATAGTTAGGAGTAAAAATGCGCTACAGCTCCCTTGGACGTTTAAAGAGGAATCATTAATGTAAAGACGCAAGAAAATTAGTGAAATTTCAAAAACAAAACAAATGTCGCCTTGTTGGGACACGGGCTCCCGGAGGGAGGGATGTTTGCAAGGCTGTCAAACCAGGATGGCATTCTGGCGACAGCCACCTGCTCCTTGGGCAAGATCCATGGAGAGTGGGTGAGGAGTGGGATCGGCGTCCCCCCAGCGCTGGCCCAGTGTTGGGCAGACTGAATGCATATGAGAAATATGTGCAGAACGAACGAATGAATGAATGAAGGAGTAGTGTGCAGGGGAGAAGTGAATTTGGCAGGTGAGCCTCTTCCCTCTCCTTGGCACAGTGAACTCCAGTGTGCTGGGGAAGGGACCGGTGTCCCCAAGTGCCCAAGTCTCCAGGTGGCAGACCTGGGACCCCACAGCAGTGGGGACCTGTACCACCCATCCAGGGGCCACCTGGTGCAGTGAGGGTCAGAGAGTTCCTGGACCAGCCCAGGCTCAGAGGGTGTCCGTCCCTACCTGGGAGGTTACACTATCCCACCTGCTGTCCCTGCCAGGGTTCCAGGGACTGAGACCCTGGCCCATCTGGCTGGGGCAGGCAGAGTGCTCGCCATATGCTTGGCGACTGCCTGAGGAGATTGCAGGAAGGTGGCCCTAAGGCTGAGACTCTGCATGAATGAAGGAATGTGTGATAGGAAGTGACAGTGGTGACTCAGGGTGACTCAGCCTGGAGCCTGCCAGGGGCCAGCTGAGCAGCTGTCTGCGGCCAGGGCAGCACTCACCCGCCCAGTGCCCCTTCCCCCAGAGCCACCTCTCTGCCTGGCTTCACGCCTACACAGTTGGAGGAAAGAAGGTACGTGGCAGGTGCCTAGGCTGAGCCTAGGAATGGAGTGGGGAGAGCCTGTGAGCAGCAGGGGAGATGGCTAACACAGGTCAAGCGGCTGAGAAAGCTGAATGGAGAAGAGGCCCCACGGCTCCGGGTCCTCGCTCCGATCGTCGATTCCCCAGGCTGCAGACCAGTTGGTGGCGGGCATGGGCATCGTGCCAGGCAAGCCAAACTTCTGTCCAGGACGACCTGCTAGCTCCACCAAGGTCTCTGCCAGAATCATTTCACATTGCCAACGTTCCATCCTTGAGATGGACTCAGACGCTTATTCCCCTATCTATCAACCCACAAATTCATCTATCCATCTGTCCACCTGACCACCTACCCATCCAAAGTGAAGTCTTCCTTGCGGCCTGGCCATGACCTCAGCATCTGGAAAATACACACTTCATCCTGTGGCCATTCATGTTCCATTCTCCACATCCATCTATCCAGCCAGCCAGCCAGCCATCAATCTATTCATCTGTCCATCCATTTGTTCACCTACCCATCCATCATCCGTCCATCTATCCATCTGTCATCCATCCGTCCATCATCCATCCACCTATCATTTATCCATCCATCCATCCATCCATCCATCCATCATCCATCCATCCATCCATCCATCCATCCATCCATCCATCCATCATCCATCCATCATCCATCCATCATCCATCCATCCATCCATCATCCATCCATCCATCCATCATCCATCCATCCATCCATCATCCATCCAGCCATCCATCATCCATCCATCCATCCATCCATCCATCATCCATCCATCCATCCATCCATCCATCCATCCATCCATCATCCATCCATCATCCATCCATCCATCCATCATCCATCCATCCATCCATCATCCATCCATCCATCCATCATCCATACATCCATCCATTATTCATCTATCCATCCATCCATCCATCCACACTCTCATCCATTCATTCATTCATTCACACATTTACCCACTCACTCATGTACCCTCACTTAGACCGTCCACACAGGTGTCAATCCATTTATTCTTCAACATACCAGTCTGGCCATCCATCCATCCATCCATCCGTCCCTCAATTTTTAATTTAGTGAACCAAGCTTCATGAGCCTTGACAAGGTAGCTGGTTCTGCACTTCCTTTCCCCCCAGTCTTCCATCCCCCACTTCCTCCTCTCCAGCCATGAAACCTTGTCCATTCCAATAGCTTTCATGACTCAGATCATGGCCCATGCCCTTCGGGAGCTCGCAGTCACAAGGGACAGACAGCATCTGGACCCGGAAAACTCTAGACCAGGAAAAACTGCTACCTCCTCTTTCCCCCTCTCACCTTGTCAACTGTGGATCCCTTGGTCGTCTTCTTCCTACTCCTGCTGATCTTCATTCTTCATCTGATTTGGGAGGGAGGAGCTCCCTAGTTCCCCATTCTCCGGCCAGCTGGCTCCAGGAGAGTGGGCTTGAAACCTCTGGGAGAGAAGGCCTGGGGTCCCAGACCCCGGGGCAGCAGTGAGTATGAGCAACGCCTGTGCTTCCTGCCTGTCCCCAGCCTGTCCTGCCCAGTGCTTCTAGGTACAGTCTACGGTCTTGGCTGCAGGTCCTAATTAATTCTGGACCAGCCCAGCACTTTGAGATTGCTGGATAAGAGGGAATTCCAGATGGACAGCTCAGCCTCATAAACCCATAATTGACTGTTTTTATAATCATAATAATACCTTACAGCTTTTGCATTTCAAAGTGCTTCACTTCCATGAGTGGATTTAATGCCAGCAAGCAGTCATGGCTGGGGGTCAGGAGGGCAGTGAAGAGTGACCCTGGACAAGACTGTCCTCCAAGAGCCTCAGCCTCAACTGTGCAGGGAAGGCAACGGCCACCGGGCTGGTGGCACGAGGTCGAAATGAAAGCCTCTGTTGGAGAACCCAGCGCAGTGCCCGCGGTGCCTGACAGGAAGCTGTGGTCAGCCGGGTGAGGGTGGCAGGGCCAACGGGCTGCCCCACCTGCCGTTGAGAAACCGCATCCTCTCAAGTGGTCCAGAAGTGCCACAGACTTGAGGTTCCATGGTGACATCCAGCGCCTTCCCCCTCCATCCACGTCCTACAGGGGACTCCTGAGCGTCAACCACCATCTTTTCTCTGTTAAATTGTCATTCTCTGTTATTAACTGTGAGACACAAACAAGCTCATTGAAACAGTCTCCACAGGTAACAAATGGCCATGGATGAAAGATGGGACCTGCAAACGCAGTCGGGACCAACGTGGCTGAGTGCAGGCGAGGACCCTGCACCATTAGCTGCAACGGAGACCTTGATGGCTGCTCAAGGTCACCTCTGAGCCCTGTTCGTCTGGGTTCCAGAGCCACTAGAGCCTACAGACAGGGAGCTGCTGAGATGTCCCCGGGGAGAGTCCCCGGGATGATGCCTCACCCCAGAGAAAGGGGGCTCAGGCCTGGGTGACAGGAGCAGGGCCGCCTGTGGCCTCTCACTCTATAGTCCTTTCTCTTTGGTTCAAGGTCAGGGGCGAAACTCTGTTTTTACCCTGCCTTCACTCTTCCCAAAATGGCCAAGCTACAGGGTCTTAGATCTCTCTCTGCTCATGGTCTTGGCCATCCCTGTCCACTGGGCCTGGGGGTGTCGCTGCCACCCCCTGGGGTAGCCCACTGCTCTGTCAGGGCTTTCCTTGGCAGGAGGGGTAGCCTTGCCTCCCCTGTCAGGCCCCCCTTCCCAGGCGGTCCCTCCTCAGCTACCTGGCCCACCAAGGCATCCAGAGGCCAGGCCTGACTTTCGACTCAGCTGGGCCCCTGCGTCCTTCCCAACCTCCCTTGTCTTGGGCCTCCACCCCCAGGGCACTCTCCTCCCTGGCTAGCCCAATGGCCCTCCAGTCCTCCAGCTCACCAGCCGTTCCTTGATTCCAAGCCCTTAGGCAGACTGTACCTCTGCCTGGAACCCCTCCCCCACTTTGCTGCCCCTCCATCTCTTCCCCTGGCTGATGTCTCCTCACCCTTCAGCAGTCTGTCCAGGTACCCCCTGGAATCACGTCAAAGACACCGGCATCCCAGGGGCTCCAGGACCAACTAATGAGTGAAGAATAAGTAACACTAGGAGACCCTCCAGGTTCCCCTGTAGACATCTGAGCCGTGGCCTCAAGAGGAGACATGTCGCTGGGTTTAGGAGTTTGTACCTTAATGGACATCATTCTCTCCTTGCTTCTTTATCTTCCTTCATCCTTGGATCCATCCCAGCCTGGAAGGTGAGAACCACAAAGAGGAGTGGGCCCATCAGGTAGGAAGCCGGCTGCCCCACCTGGGCCCTGGCCTCCTGGCTGCCGGGGATGAAACCCAGTCCCCGGAAGGACCAAGTCCTCTGTGGCCAGTCCCAGGCTCCCACCCCTGCCCCAGCCCGCCAGGGAGGGTGAGCCAGGAAGCGGGAGGGAGAGAGATGAACACCTGCCATTTAGATTACAAACGAAGGCCCTCTTCATCACCCCCCACCCCAGCACCCCTGCCGCCCCCTGCCAACCTGCGAACGCCATGAACTGGCCACAGGGCTGGGGGCCTGAAAACCCAGGCAGGACACGGGAACCAGGCAAGTCCTGTTTTTGTGAATGAAACAGCCCAGCTTCCTGCCAGCCTCGCCTGACCACTCTGTAACCTCGAGGGAAGCGCTGACAAAGAGGGGAACTTCAAAATCTAAGAGTGAGTCAGACAGAAGGGAAAAAGAGAGCAATTCTTCTTGGGTTACATGAAAGCCTCAAACTGAGGTTTGCCCCAGAGCTGGAATTGCAGACCTGGCCCCTGCAGGAGGTCCCTGGACTCAAGTAACCTTGTCTTGTCTGCTATATTAGGGGTCCTCTGTCCCCTTATACTCCATTTGGGTAGGAAAGGGGCGCCCTACATTTCCTGTCTGGGGCCCTTGACAGGGGCCAGCTATGGAGGAACACGTCTGGTCCTTCACCCATTCACTGTTCATTCAGCAAATTTGTGTTGAGCACCTACTATGCACCAAGACTTCTGCTGTGAACAAGACACGTAGGATCCTTGCCCTCAAACGGCTGACATTCCTGCAGTGGGGGAACCAGTTAACACACAAGCAAACGGAGTAGAGTTGTGCGTTGCTATTTGTGCTGCAAAGGAGGTAGCAAACTGCTTTTACAGGGAGAACCTTGGAGCAGGTGACATGAAGCTGAGCCCTAACAAAACCCTGCAAAAAGCAGGGGATGTGCATTCCAGGCGGCGGAAGGGGCTGCCCGGGAGGCAGCTCAGGGTGTTCTAGGAACTGCGGGAGGCCCCTGTGACCAGAACAAGGCAGGACAAAGAGGGTGGCTTGCAAAGTTCTGTGGGACTTCTGGATCAGAGCTTGGGCAGGGCGTCTGGCCAAGCAAAAAGCAAGGTCACCGAATGCCCGGGGGTTCCCGTCCTGCAGGCAGTCAGCTTTGTGGGGAATCACAGGCCCCTGTCCCTGGGAGCAGGCAGGAAAGCCCCTCCATCCTGGGGGAGGGAGCAGGATGGGAGAGAGGGGCTGCCCACCCAGCTCCGGAGGTCCTGCCAGAGATACCCCCAAGCTTCTCCTGACCAGGCAGACTCCCCCACTGCCTCGCCCTCTGCCCAGACAAATCGGCTCTGCTGTCCCTTTAAAGGGGCCTGAGTCAGAGTTAAGAATGAAACTGACTCATGGTGGAAGGGGTGGTCCCTGGGCTGGCCAGGTGCCAGGGCAGCAGCAGCAGAGGAAGCGGTGACGGTGACCGCAGCTGCCTGTGTGCTCTGCTGCGAAGGGTAGAAACCACAAAACGCCATTTGAATTCCACTGTGCAGCGTGACTCGTGTAATGAGGTAACCTCTCATAATGGGGGCATTCAGGACCCACGCGGGCCTGCGGGGCTGCGGGCCTGCCCCCCAGGGCCAGCTGATGGTGATGTCATCTTCCGTTAGGAGTCTTCCCCCCCACCCCCCCAGATTAAGGACTTGAAAAAAATGCACCAGGAAACTAAAGTGAGAGCCAGAGCGGAAGTCTTGGTTTATTTATAGTCGATAACTTATGTCCGGCCTGCTCCTCAGGAGGCCCAGCAAGGAGGATAAAGAGCCCAGAAGAGGGGGTGACAAAATGCCCCAAACCCTGGGATAATGTGGCGCCTTAGAGCAAGCCTAAAACTCCACTCTGAGCTCCCTAGCAGCCAAAGCAAGAGGGGAACAGGGTGCGGTAACATGACACCACGGGAAACTGGGACCCATGGAGCCTGGGTTCAGAACGTGGCCCTGCCACAGATGAGCTATGAGACCTTAGGCAGACTCTGCTTCCTCATCTGAAGATGGAGAAAAGAACGCCGAATTGGTTGGGAGGGCCACGCCAGGCACTCGGCACTGTTGTGTGTGTTTTAGAGCCTCTGCTGGTCTAGGGTTTATAGGTAGACAGCACAGTTAGCCCACTTCCTACATCCACCTGCATGGCAGACATCACTATACGCTGCAGCTCAACTTCCCGCAGCCAGATTCTGCCTCACAGTCCCACCCAGTCTCCAGGGGGCCGCCACCAACGTGTCAAAGTCTGCCTGGGGACACACCTGCTTGTCATACAGGCTTGTAACTAGTTGAAGAGGCCTAAGTATCTCAGTCATCGTAGGAATTCCCACCACCTGGCCCATGCCTGTGCATGGTGGGCCCTCAATAAAAATTGTCTAGTAAAGGAGGGAAGGGGAGAAATGGGAAGGAGAAGAAGGGGAAGGAGAAAGGGAGGGGTAGAGGAGAGAACAGGAGGAGCGAGGGGGCGGGGACATGGACCAGGGCAAGTTGTTGGGCTTCTCCGGGTCTCAGTTTCCTCATCTGTTAAATGGGGATTTTTAGTAACTGCCTCATGGAGTGGTCTTGACCATTCAATGAGGCTGGACATGCACACAGGAAGTCCCCAGTGGGTGAGGATGAAGGTGACAGAGACAGGCATCACTGAGAAAGGCCGGACACTTGAGGTGGAGCATGGTGGCCCCGGCCGGGCCAGTCCTCCGAACTCACAGGTCCTAGACCCCCAGGGTCTAAGCGCTCAGCCGGACCCAGAGGCCCCCAGCACAGGGCCCAGTCGGAGTAGAGAGGGGGTCATGGTGGGGGGTTTTTCAGCCCTTCTTCCCTCATCACGGCCAGAACAGTTGGAGTCAGCCCACGGCTGCAGCCTGCCCCACTCCCGGCCTAAGTTCACACAGATCCTCTTGCTGCTGGCCGTGAGGCTCAGCGAGGTGTCAGCCACGTGCTGCGTTCGTGCACGGCCAAGTCATTTCCGTCCCGGGCCCGTTTCCTGTACACCTCCTCACACCACGACCCAATGGCCTTTCCAACCTCCACATGAAAGGCTCATCTCTCTGTGAGCAACATTTGGACCTCGCAGAAGCTATTTCCCAGGCTCCCTGGTTCCCGACTCGATGCGGGGCTCCTGCTGATGTCAGTGGTCTGCCTGACGTGCGTCCGTGTCCCTGCCTCCTGGCCGGAGCCCGCATCACCAGACACCGTCTTCCTCTCTTTTATCCCCTGCACGGGATCCAGCAACAGCCGTCACCCTATGAGACCTGTTCCCCAGAGAAACAAATGTCTCCTGCCAGGCGGCCAGGCTGGGTGGGGAGGAGAGGCCACAGGGACCCAGCTTTGGATCTCTGGTGGATGGAAAGTCCATCAGTCCGCCAAGCAGACAAGAGGGGACAGTTCCTGTCCCCAAGGGGAACAGATAATAATAAGCCCAAACGTCAGCAAGTTGCCTTTATTGCCATGAAGGAGGCAGATTTGGGCTGAATCAGAAGTGTCGGCAGCTGCTCAAGAAGTGTTCAGGAAGGCCCAACTGAAAAGGTGACCTTGAAATAGAATTACAGGAAAGACGGAGCCACGGCAGGAGGGGGACACCATTCCAGGTGGAGGGAACAGCATGTGCGAAGGCCCATGTGGGGGAAGCTCAGGGAGGTGGACGAGCAGGGCCTGGAAAACGGGCTGGGTGGGGACAGTGTGTGAGCAGGACAGACCTCTGGGAACTCATGGTACCAAACATGGTCCTAGGAGCCCAGGGAAGTCATCGGAGGCTGTGAGCGTGGCATGACACAACTTGATTTCCTACCTGAGAAGAACATTCCTGTTTCTAGATGGGTCCTGACTTCCATAACCCACGTGGGAGTGGCTCGGCAGGAGCTCAGACACATCTTTGTTAAGGAAGAAGGACCAGACTGCTTCACCTCCTCCTCCACTGAAGAGGGGGACGGGAGGCTGCTCTGAGCCTGGGTCGCCCAGCCTCCAGGCCCCCTCACACCTTCACCCCACAAACCCAGAACCTGAAAGGTAGAGAATAACCTACCCAAATTCACGGGGACAGTCCCAGCCCAGGTATTCCTCCCACTGTCCCGGGTGCCGCAGTGTCACCTTCTCTGAGAAAGCGGGTGGCCTTGTCCCCTGGGTTTGCCTGCCCGAGTTTACTAGCTGTGGAGGCTCAGTAGGATGCTGGGGTCTTTAGCCCTGGCTCTGGGCACTTTGGGGACCGTTCCACCCTCTGCGTGAGGTAATGACCAGGCAGAAGCCAGCTGGGCGTTTTGGGGGGGAGGGCTGGAGGCTGAATGGCATGTGGTGGTCTAGCCTTGGCATTGCCTTGGGTGGGGGTGCCCAGCAGAAGAGGACCTGGACGCTCAGCAGTGGCCCCGACCCCTCCCAAAAGGTCTGTTGATCACACTTCCAAAATACCTCTGAGTCTCTACCTGCAGCCCCACCTGCCTGGTCTGACCACGTCCAGCTCTTACAGGGCCGGTGACCTCAGCCACACAGCGGGTCCGCCCCCCTCCCCAGCCAGTTCTCCATGCAGCAGCCAAAGGGCTCTCCTTAAAACATAACAAAGTCCCTGCTCAGACCCACCAGGGCCCGGCCACCTCGTTCTGGATGAAACCCAGACTCTGTGCCGCCTGGAGGCCCACGTGGTCACAGGGCTGCTGCCGGCTCTCCCCCGCCCCCCTACCCCAGCCTCACCGGGCTCTGCCAGCTCCTGGGGCACACTCGTTCCCCCCACTTCCAGCCTTTACCCAGGCTTTCACTCCCTGAAACTCCATTGCCCACGTCTTCCCCCAGCGCAGGCCTGCTCTTCCCATGTGCTTTTTCATTGCAGCCCTCCGGTCATCTTCTCCGAGGCCATCTCCATCCACCCAAGCTGAGAAAAGTGCCCTCCTCACTCCCTGGTCTCCTTCCTCCGTAGCGGCCATCTCCACATGTGCACTGACTGTCTTCTCCACAGGGCGGTGGCTGTTCTCCAGGGGTCGCAGCCTGGGGCACATACCCAACCCCTGCTCCGCCAAAACGTATGGCGCCAAGGGTGCCATGCACTCCAGAGTGCTCATGCACTCTGCCTGGGGGACACTGCTGTGGTCCCCAGATCTCTGCAGGGGTTGAAGGGAGGGGCCTGAGCTCCCCAACCTGGGAGAAAGGGCCCCAGGCAATGAACAGAATGTCCAGAAAGCACATGGTGGCTCACTGGCTGGCAGGACCACCTGATACACGTTGCCAGGAGCTGGACAGGGTGTCTCTGACGTAGTGAGCTCCCCAGCCCTACAGGTATGAAAGCGGAGACTCTCCTCGATGTGGGTGTGGGGAGGGGGGCTGACAGCTGGTGGAGGCACCAGATCCAGAAATGACAACATTGGCACGTCCCTCCCTCTGTCTCCCAGGGCAGTGGAGATGGCGGGTGGGGGATAGTCATAGCATCAGGTGAGAAAGACCCCTGGACACTTGCTTTCTAGTCTAGTCCCAGCCCTGGTTCACCGAGTCACTTGCCCTCTCCCACATTTACGTTGCCCATTTGTAAGACAGTGGGTAGGTGGGTGGGGATAACAGAAAGAGAACAGAAGCAAGACCTCAGATGTAAAGTGGGCAGGGCTGCGCTGGTAGGCGGGGCTTTCTTCCCTGTCACCGTTCCTTCTTCCCAAGATAAGGTCAGGGTGGAGCTGCCCTCAAACTAAGACCTGCCCGTGGTGAGTCAGGGCACCCCCTTCAACGATCCTGGAGGCAGCGAACGATTAAACTGGGGTACCATTCATTCATTCATTCACTCCTTTATGTCATCATCCCTTCCTTCCTGGGTAATATTAATAATAGTAGGTATACGAATGCAGAACATTCTTGAGGGCTCTGTATACACCAGGCACCCCACGAGTAAGACATGCAGTAACTCTTGTAACCCTCATGGCGTCCCGACGAAACAAATGGGTGGGAGGAGTGAGGAAAGTGTGCATGACCCAGAGGGAGAGAGACCGGGCCCTGCTCAGGCAGTTCAGTCCGCCAGGACCCAGCAGCACGCCGGCCGGTCATCAGAGATGTGGCTGCAGCCATGAGCCAGCCCCAGACCCCACAGGCCTCACGGGCCTTGTCAGAGCCTTGCATTTTATCCCTAGGGCTGGGGACCCAGCAAGTTACAGGGACAGGACCTTATCTGCCACTTTAGAAGTTTCATCTAGGTGCTGGGTGGAGGGAGTTTGGAGGGAGGGGGGAAGCAGGTTACCACAGCCACGCATGTCCCAGCTGGGAGATGATGGTGGGATAGGAGGTGACCCTGACAGAGCTCAGGGACAGAGACGAGATGAGGGCCGGGGAAAGGGGGGTGTCCAGACAACTCCCGGAAGGACAGAGATGTCATTCAGTGATATGGGGAGGTGGGGTGACACAGGAGGGGCGTCCCTCCTCCTTTGGTTCACGCTGCACTGGAGATGCCTGTGGACAGTTGCCCAGATGTTCAAGGCAAGATCTGAGGCTCCACTGAAGGGGACAGCATCCGACACCAGCCAGCAACTCTGCCCCCGGGAGTCACAGGCGCCCTTGCCAGTGCCCTGCTGGAGCTGCTCACATTGGCACCTGCCTCAGTGCCCCTGCAGCACCCCTACCCCCACTGCCCCAGGGTGGCTTTCATGACCATCAGCACAACCTACTGGCTGCCGAAGTAGGCCCAGCAGTGTCTCAGTATGTCCTAGTGTGTCCCCATTTTAGAGATGGGGAAATTGAGGCCCAGAAAGGCCCATTTGGGGTCATCCAGTGAGACAAGGATGGAGCTGTCATGAGACCTACCGAGTCCTGACTTGCAGCTCCTCTCCCCTTCTGAGGAGCAGATGGAAGGGGATAGGTGCCAGGAGACGCCTCATCCCATCCTTATCTGCTCCGACACTGTCAACATTCCAACAATTCTAGATACTTCTGGCGTCCCTCCACTGACCCAAGACAGTCCCATGTGAGCCTGGGTCTGGTTAACAAAGTTCATTCCCTTAGGCCAGTGTCTGCTTCTGTGAGCACACCCCCACCGCCAACAGCCCAACTGGGCCCTGCTGGGAGGAGGTGGATACTGTAGAAAGTTGTCCCTGCTTGACTCTCTCCTTCTGCTGCCAACACTCAGGGTGCAATCCCATCTCTTAAACCAATGATAGATAATGATGGTGATGGTGATGGAGAGATGGTGGTCATGATGGTGATTGTGATGATGGTGGTGGTGGTGGTGGTGATGATGGTGGTGGTGATGGTGGTGGTGGTGGTGGTGGTGGTGGTGATGGTGGTGATGGTGATGGTGATGGTGGTGGTGGTGGTGGTGGTGATGATTGTAGTGATGACGGTGGTGGTGGTGATGGTGATGGTGATGGTGGTGTTGGTGGTGGTGGTGATGGTGGTGGTGATGGTGGTGGTGGTGGTGGTGATGATGATGGTAATGATGATGGTGATGGTGGTGGTTGTGATGACGGTGATATTGGTTGTGATGGTGATGACAGTGATGGTGGTGGTGGTGGTGGTGATGGTGATGGTGATGGTGATGGTGGTGGTGGTGGTGGTGATGGTGGTGATGGTGATGGTGATGGTGGTGGTGGTGGTGGTGATGGTGGTGATGGTGATGGTGATGGTGGTGGTGGTGGTGGTGGTGATGATTGTAGTGATGACGGTGGTGGTGGTGATGGTGATGGTGATGGTAGTGATGGTGATGGTGGTGGTGATGGTGATGATGATCACAGTATGGATGGAGATGAGAATGAGCATGAGGATGATAACAGTGAGGATAACTTTTATTGAGCATTCCAGTTGCATTCTTACATTGTTTCATTAAATCCTCACTACAACCTCATGAGCTAGGTCTGCTATTATCTCCATTTTACAGGGGAGAAAAATGAGGCACAGAGAGGTGCAGTTACATAACTAGTTAGCAGTAGAGCTGAGAGGTATACCAGTTGGTGGCACCAGAAACTGCTCACTAACCATTATCTGGCCTTGCCTTTGGTTATGTAACAGCCTGTCCTTACAGATTCTTGTCTGACACTCCTTGTCCACCCCCAAAAGTCAGTTCTCTCCCTCATCAATACCAGTCTGGCTTTTCTTCCCCAATAAGATATGAAGAGGAAGCTGAGGTGCCTGGAGAGTGGGGCAAAGAAACGTGGGTGCCCCTCAGGGCACTGCCAAGGAGAAGAGAAGTCACCGTTCCTCTGGGGTGGGCATATGAATGCACCATTGCCTACCACTCCACACCCAACATTTCTGCTCTGATGGCTCAGGCATGGCTGTGATATCCTTTCCCTCATGAGCAACTAGCCAGTGGCAGGGTACAATTGCAACCCAGCCCTCTGTGTTGTTTAAAGCAGGATGTGACCAGTGAAAAAGCATATTTTCATATGACCAGTACATATGAAGCATTTTTCAAAGTCCAAGTGTGGCCAGAGAGGGGTGTGACTGCTGGCTATGCCATGTGCTACCAGTGCCACTGGCTAGTTGTTCATGCGAGAAAGGATGTCAGGGCCATGCCTGAGCCATGGCACTGTGGAGACACGAGTTTTCCAGGCAGACCAGGCAAGAGAAAACATCTCAGGCAGAGGGAACAGCCTACACGAAGGTACAGAGACTGGAACAGACGTGACGTGTCAGGAAACCACAGCTGCTCAGTATGAGAGACGGGCCACTTCCTTCGAGAAGGAGCCCTGGGCCTTGCTTTTAGACAGGACTCATGTCCCAGCTTCTGTTCCTTCCAAGACTTACTCAGATGATTAATGAACTAAATGCACTCTTTTCCTGGCAAGCTTTGCAGACTATGAGCTGGCAGCCAAATGGGGTCCAAGGGAGAGCCCAGAGGGTGAGAGCAGCAGCCGTAAAGCTGGTGATTGTGGGCCCACTAGGTGTAGGTGTAGTCCTCACAGGTGTCTGAAACAATCAGGTGACTCTGGGCAATGCGCAAGGCCAGTGTGAGTTTTTATCTCAGGACATGTCACAAGCTACTCCAGGCCCTTGAGATAAGAAAGTTCAATGGCTTTGTCCAGTTGCTCTCATGAATTTTCCTCAAATACTACTTCAGTTTAGCTTTGAGAGCAAAGTCAGCATGTGCAGAGCACGCATGCCATTGTTTCTGAGTCTGCACTTGTGGCAGACAAGACTAATCGATGGTAGAATCCTCAGCCCAATACTCAGACAACCGATCCTTGGGGATGGTTGCAGTCTGGGTGACTCTTCTCAATAAGATGGATACCCAGCTTTGTTATGAAGCCCACCAGGATTTGATTCTCCTTTCTACCTTCTGGCCACTTTTGTCCAAGACAATGGAAAATTGTAGAAATCAGTACAAAGGGAGAATGAGATAGCTGCCTCTCTCTCTCTCTGTCTCTCTGTCTCTCTCTCTCTCTGTCTCTTTCTCACACACGAAACACACACACATAAACATGCACACGAAAGCGTGTGTGCAAGAACAGAGGCAGAGCGAGGCCATGTGCATCCCATGTCATCTAAAGCAGAGTGAAATGTAAGCCTCAGAGAGGAGGGCACAGGTCAGTCCCGTTTGATGCTCTAGCCCAGTGTCTAGGATAGTACCTGGCATATGGAAGTCACTCAATTAATGTCTGATGAATGAAGGCCCTTCTATGGGTCCACGCGGTTTTTGGACCAATCATCTTGTCCCAGTACTGTGTCTTAGTCCCATCTCAGGGACCTCGTGTGGGCCCTCCTGATTTTCATCTCTCCCATTAAACAGTGGATGAACTAGGGGACTGGAAATGTTTTCCTGGAGTCTTTAAATGACTGTTGAGATAAAGTTCTAGATAAACGCAGAGTGAGTGGTGGGCGATGGAAGAACCAGGTGTTCTGAGGGGTCTCCGGCAACCCCTCCCATCCCTGGCCCTTCCTCGGGGGAATTAATTGGTATCAAGAGAGGATTTTAGGAAACGGCCATGTTTAAAAGGCTCCTGCTTAATGTTCCCTTAAATTAGAATGGGTTTCACTTGACAACGTTTCTGCTGACCCGCAGGGAGAGGGCAGCCCCTGCCCGCGTGAATGCCCACTGACCCAGGAATCCCTGCATCTGAGCTCTGCCCCATTCGTGGACTCACTTAGCAGAGTTCAAAAGAATGCCTTTTTCTGCAGCAACACTGCAGCCAGAGCGCAGAGAGTCACTCCCCTCGGTTCAGGCACCTCTGTGGGAACCTGAATCTGGGACATTCCTCTGGAAAGAAGAATGTGCACGTGGGGGACAGATGGGTCCCTGCCAAGTCAGTCACTCAACAGGCTCAACAGGCAGAGCCTGAGCCCCAGGGAGGACAGACTCGGCCAGGCCTGGGGATAGAGATGTGGGCAGAGCAGGCATGTGCCTGCCTCAGAGTGCTCCTAGGGGGGTGGTCCCGTGACCTGGCCACTAGGCAAAGAGGCACAAGATGGGAAAAGGCAAGGGCTGGGGGAGCCCAGGGGAGGCACCTGATCCCACCCAGGGCAGAGCACATTCTTCCCAGGGAAACTCCTGTCTAAGGTGGGACCTGGAGCTAGTCTGGACAAGCGAGGCACTGCTTCAGTAACAACGCAAACCTCAGTGTCTTCACACAACAGAAATCTGTTCTTTACTCTGTCAGGGTCCAGCGAGGGTCTTCACGGTAGGTCTCCTAGGGCAGTGACAGGGGATCCAGGCTGCCTCCAACCACGTGGTGGGAGCACCCAGCTCTAACTGCCTCAGACCGGAAGTGACCTGAAGAAACTGAGGTCCAAGGTCTCAGGGAGGCTGGGAAAGGGGGAAGTGGCAGAGTGGGACCCACAGAGCAGAAGGCGGAGGAAGAGTTAGCCAGGGAAGTGGGGGATGGGAAGAAGGAGATTCCAGGCAGAGGAAACTACATGTGCAAAGGCCTAGGAGTAGGAGAGTGGCGGAAAAGCACAAGAAGTTCGAGCCCCTTTCAGCCACACCTGAGTTTATGTTAATGAGATGATTTCAGGAAAGACCCTGGACAGCCTCAGGAAGGGGGCCAGTTGCCATGGAGACCAACCAGAGGCTAGAGAGTTGGAACTTTCAGCCCCCACCCCCAATCTCCAAGGAGGTTGACTAAAACACCAGTGGCCAATGACTCACTCAATTGTGCCTATATAAAAAAACCCACCCCCGAGGTCAGGGCGCTTCCCAGTGGGTGAGCATGTGGAGGTGTGGGGAGAGAAGCACACCTGGAGAAGCTCAGGGCCCCAGCCCCACACCTTGCCCTGTGCGGCTTCCAGCTGGCTGTTCCTGACATATCCTTTTATAGTAAACCAGTAATCTAGTAACTAAACTGTTTTCCTGAGTCCTGTGAGCCGTTCCAGCAATTCTCAAACCCCAGGAAGGGGTCGTGGGAACCTCTGATTCACAGCCAGTGGGCAGAAGCACAGGTGACAACCTGAACTTGCAATTGGCGTCTGAAGTGAGGGCAGTCATGTGGGACGGAGCCCTTCACCCGTGGGGTCTGGGCTAACTCCAGGTAGACACCGTCAGAATTGAATTAATTGTAGGACAGCCAGCTGGTATCTGGAAAATCTGAGAATTGCTTGGTGTGGGGGGAAACCCACACGTTTGGTGGCTAAAAGTGCCTTTTTGAGAGTGGTAAGAGTACAGGGATTTTCCTGTCCATTCAATGTTTTTCTCATTCTGACTCACTTAGTTCAAGTCGCAGGGAGGCCCTCTGAGAAGGGACTCTTTCAGATGAGGCCTGAAAGATGAGAAGGAGCCAGCGATGCAGGAAATGGAGCAAAGGCCACTCTAGGCAGAGGGAACAGCAAGTGCAAAGGCCCTGGGGCTGTGAAGCATCCGGGTTGTTGGAGGTACTGGAAGGAACACCATACCCAGAGCCAGGAGGCGGAGCATCCAGGGAAGTGCTGATTGGATGGCAAGTACAGGCAGAGAGAGTACTGAGGTCTCCAGGAAATGGTGATGGCAATCTCTCTTGGATGATGGTGGTGGGATGAAATTGAGAGATATCAAGGAAGGAAGAGGCAAGGGTGTGGGCAGTGTGCCAGGAGGGGCCAACAGTGAGGTTCTGGCCTGAGGCCCTGGGGACAGTGGTGCATTTGCTGAGCGGAGAAGACAAGGGCAGGGGCAGGGGGCGGGGAGGCTGAAACCCAGAGCCCATGCGGAACATGCCGGGTACACAGCACCCACAAGCCATCCAAGTGGGAATGACGGTAGAGGGTCGGATACACAGAGCTTAGGGGAGTGGACTAGCTGACATCTGGGAGAAACACGTTTGAGAAGCTCCCCCACTCTGGAAAGGCGACTTCCCCAGCTCCCCACATCTAAGCGGGGGATGGGAGACAAGGAATAAACAAGCCATCTATAAAAGGTTGGGTGAGGGTCTCCCCAAGTTACAGACAAAGCACCAAGGCTCAGAGAGGAGGAACAGAGCCAGGAAGGCTCACGGGTACTTAGATGTGCCAAGCATGCCCCAGTCTCAGCTTGTGCCATCCACAAGAACCCAAGAATATGGTGGGATAATGATTATCTCCGTTTTACAGATGGAGAAACAGGCACAGGGCAATTCATCGAGGTCTCCACGGTCACCTAAGGAGCTAGTGGCTGACCTGAGGTGTCATCCAGGCCATCTGAGCCCACGGCCCCTGTTCTCACCTCCAGGTGACTTGTCAGCCACCGGACTGAACACAGAGCCGGCTGTCCTGATTCAGACTCCCTCACCCTCTCCTGGAGGAGAGTGGGAATTCCAGAACTTTCAGCCACCAGAGGAGCTATCACCATTTCTCTGAAATGACACCGTGGGTGAAGGAAATGTGGGTCTCATTCCACCTCTGCTATTGTTTCCATGAGCATTTCTGGGCATCTGGCGTCTCAGCTTGGCCCCCGGGTCTTATCGATGGAATTAGCAGGCATGGAACGTGGGACCGCCTGCCTTATCTCCGAGCACAGGTGGCGATTACAGTAGCCCACGCCGCCATGTTGAAACCACAGATGTCACCACACCTGCCCCCTGCTGAGTGGCACAGCGGTCAGGCCGGGGTCAGGCAAATGGGAGTCACCTTTTCTGGCCTTGGGGGTCAGATCAGGAAAAGTCTGCACCCCCGTGCGCCCCACCATTTGAAGTACAGTCATCACATTGGCTCCCAACAGCTGTCCTGTGAGTGTGTCACCATCCCCATTCTATAGATGAGGAAACGGGAGCTCAGGGAGGCCAGCCACCTGCCTGAGGCCACCCAGCCCACAAGTGGCAGAACCAGGACACAAACCCCAACTTTTGGACTCCAGTCATTTCTTCCACAGATGCATTTTGTGTCAGGCCTATTCAGGGCCAAGTTCCAAGCTAGGGGCTGGGAGTACTGATAAATAAGACTTCATGTCTGACCCAGTGATCTCTCTCATGGTCGGGTCAGAAGAACATAAGTAGGAAACTATTCACGGTGGAGTATGACCCAGCCTCAAAGAGGAAGGACGTCCTGACACCTGCCACAATGTGGACAGACCTGATGGATACTGTGATGTGTGAAATGAGCCAGTCACAGAAGGACGGATCTCCTGTGATTCCATTTAGATGAAGAATCTAGAGCCGTCGAGATCACCGCCATAGGAGGAAAGGCGGGTGCCAGGCTCTGGGGGAGGGAGAAATGGGGGGCTGCTATTCAACAGGGATAGAGTTTCAGTTTAGGAGGCGGAAAGCTTCTGGACATGGGTTGCACAACCATGTGAATGTGCTTAACCACGACTGAACGGTACACTGCAAAATGATGAAGATGGTAATTATA
Organism: Rhinolophus ferrumequinum; assembly: GCF_004115265.2. Taxonomy (NCBI): domain Eukaryota; kingdom Metazoa; phylum Chordata; class Mammalia; order Chiroptera; family Rhinolophidae; genus Rhinolophus; species Rhinolophus ferrumequinum. The sequence continues at coordinate 3,731,593 of NC_046294.1, forward strand.
TGTGATGGGTATTTTATCACAATGAAACATTTTCTAATTAAAAAAAACCCATTTGCTTCATTCATTGGTTCTATAGCAGTGACCGAGAGCCCACAGTGCCACCTTCAGCCTGGGCCAGGTGTGTGTGTGTGTGTGTGTGTGCGCGCATGCACATGTGTGCAAGTGTTCATGTGTACATGTATGTACATGTGTGTGCACATGCTCACATGAGTGTTTGTGCATGCATGTGTGCTTGTGTGTGTTGTGCATGTGTCCATGTATGTGCATGTGTACATGTGCACACGTGTTCACATGAGTGTGTGCGAGCATGTGTGCACATGCACGTGTGTGAGCATGCCTGTGTACTTATGTGGCATGCATGTGTGCATGTGTGCATGTATATGCATGTGTACATGTGCACACGTGTTCACATGAGTGTGTAAGCACGTGTGTATGCATACGCGTGTGAGCATGCCTGTGTACATGTGTGTGCGTGTGTGCCATGTGTGTGCATGCATGTGTGCGTGCATGTGTGTGGACATAAGAGGGATGTAAGAAGGTGCCCCTGCTTGCAGGGTGCTGACATCGCAGGCAGGGAGGCCAGAGGCCTACCCTGCACACATGGTTGCAACAACAACAGCAGTGTCAGGGCCACCTGGGGAGGCCAGGTCCAAAGCAGGAGGCCTTACACACATGTCCATTCGGTTCTCAGACACACTGTACCCATGGAACACAAGTGTACTGGTCCCAGTGAGCGAGGACTCTCCTCCCGCACTCTTGGCTTAGCCAGACTGGTCACCCTGTCTGGTGTGCTTGGGAGAAAGTGCCAACATGGCTTGTGGTTACTGGAATGCCCCATTCATGACAAATGAATCTGGACAAATATTTCACACCGCTCTTGTCACATTCCAATGGGAAAATGACAAGGAATGTGGAATGCTCCCCCCCAGGACGGCTAGTAAAGGACACGGCCCTTCCCTTATCTCCACTGTAAGTTTTGTTTTCCTTTTATCAAAAAGGTGTTATCAGTGCTGCTTAAACAAGAAAGAAATGTGCCACTGGAAACGGAAAGGGGGCATGGCTAATTAAAGAAAAGCAGGCCTGGGAGAATGAAAAACTGCAAAAAGAGATCACTTTTTATCAACCTGGCGTTCAGTCTTCACAGTACCCTTTCGCCTTAAGCACAATCAGACACAGTTAGATAAGGCAGTCTCTGCACGTGACCATTAATTGTGGCACCAATGCTGTCCTTACTGTGGGCTTTTTCTTGTTACAGTGACACAGCAAACAGGTGCTGGTGTGACTCTTCACACTCTGTGAGACATGGATGGACAACTTGGTTACATCGTCCAAGGTCCTGCAGCTAATAAAGGGCGGACCCAAGCCCAGCTTCCGACGCCACGCCCTTCAACCCCCCAGGCAAGGAAGAGCAGGCACGGCTGGCAAGGGTGCTACAAGGGCAGCCACTGAAAGTGTTCACTTTTCACCAGTTTGGTTTTTGCCACCTCACCCAGAATTGACACCCGTCTTGCCGGTGCGCACGTACGACGTCAGGTCTGCAGCAGGGACTGGAGGGAGAAGATAGGTGTGTGGTCACATCAGTGGGTGGACAGAGGACAACTCAGTGGGTTAACAGATGGACTGCTGAAGAGGCGGAAAGATGCACCCGTGTGCTCGGGTGGCTGGTGGATAACCGGATGGGATGGCTAGATGTGTTGGGGTGGACGATGGTGAATATTGGCTAAAAAGGTGGGTAAGTGGATGGGCAGATCCAGAAGTAGGTGGCCGGTGGGATAAATGAGTGAGCAGGGCTGTGCTCAGGGCGCAAGAAACACGTTGGGACGTGTGCCTGACTTTCTGTTTCTGCAGCCAAGAGTCGGGAGAGAGGAGGAGGCTGGCCGAGGAAGGACTGGGTCAGAGGCCTGCCCTCAGAGGACAGGTCATTTCCGAGCCCCTGCCATGTGGCCACAATGTCCTTGGTTCCTGACCTTGAGAATCTGGAATCGGAGAGGTGAGGGGGGCCATAGGGATTGTACTGTTCTCATGGCTGGGGTGTCAGAGAGGAGAGCTTCGTCTGTGGCCACATAGCCAGGACCGATGCTGGGCCTTCAGCCTCCGCCCACCTCTTGGTTCTGACTGTAATCTGGGCTCCAGCAGCTGATACTGGCCCCAAACTCCAGCCTGAGCGGTGCCTCTTTGATCTGTTCTAACTGTCACGACCACGGGCTGTAAGGAGGCCCCAGACTGGTACAGTGGTAACCCAGGGCCACTGCCCCGTTGGGAGGGAACAGTCCCTGTGAGGCAGCTGTGTGGCCATTTCCAGGGTTTCTCTTCTCTGAGACCCAAAGGCCCAGGGAGGGAGCCTCTTTCCCCAGGGGCATGAAGTGACAACTCAATGACCCAGCAATGGCTCCAATCATTCAGCTGGCTCCACCCGCACACCTACTGTGTGCCAGGCACTGTGCTGGGTGCTGTATCCCTGGGAGCCCTGAGCCTGCGTGCAGCATGTGCTTAATCAGTGTCACTCAAGGGAAGGGACAGTCCTGCCCTATCGGAGCTCCGGTCCAGGCACATTTCTCAGAGTGCCTCTGGGAGAGGTGGCCCACGTGTGGCTCTGGCCTGGGCGTCCCTGGTCTTCATTTCACCTGCTCCTTTGGAAGTGGACACTCATGGTAGTTACCCTGACTTCAAGTGAAATCGCTCACCGCCGCTGGCCAGAGAGCAGCGGAAGTAGCAACTGGGAGACAGAACATGTGTTCCTCCAGTGCCTTGACCCCACGTCGTGTGTGCTATCCTATCACCTTCTAGCATATTCTGCAGAGGTCAGGTAAGGGGCCCACTGGGCCACGGTGCAGATGGAACACTGGTCACTACTCGTGTGGACTCTTGCTGTCACGTGGGCACCAGGAACCCCCCGGGCCATCGACCTCTGCATTCCTATCCCAGCCCCTGACAGTGTGACTGGCACGCCGTAGAGGTTCAGCAAAGATTTGCTGAGTGAACACGGGACAAGGCTAAAAAGCACAGACTTTGGAACCAGAGGAGCCTGAGTCCAAATCCTGATTTTTCTTTTTATTGGCTGTGTGACCCAAGGGAAGTCACTTAACCTCTCTGGGTCTCAGGTTCCTACACTGTGAAATGAAGATCACAATGTTAACTTAGTAGGGTCGCTAGAAGGTTTCAGGGAGACGATGCTGCAAAATGCAACACGGGAGTAGGTGCTCCTCAGACCTGCGCCCGCTGGCCCCTCCCCCAGGCAGTGGGGTTCCAGGCTCACCTGTAGGTGGCTCAGGCTCCACCTGCCTTACAGCCCCAGAGCCGCAGGTGACTGCAGTAGCTCCAGGCACCAGCCCTGAGAGCGTGGGAACTTCCTGCCGCCCTGTTTGTCTTGGGCGGTTCGTAGGGGCCGGCCGACACTCTCTGTCAGCTCCAGCAAGCTCCTGCCAGGTCACCCAGAGTGAAAGGGAGGAATTGTTCCTCTGACCTTTGCTTTCCTTGTCAAAGGTGATTTCAGACACCTCCCCTCTTCCCTAAAGGCCAGGCCAGCCATGGTTCCCCACCCAAAGTGGCTGAAGGAGCCACCTGTGCCCTGGGGGAACCTACAGCCCCAGCTGTCCTGTCAGCAGGTGTGAGGCCCCATGCTACTCCATCCCTACCCTTGAGCCAGCAGCCATCCAGGTTTCCTCTCCTGTCTCAGTAATGCTCGCTTCCCTGGTCCTCATTCCCATCTGTGCCCCCCACGACCCAGCACAGGATCCAGCCCAGGAGAGATGCCCCCACCCTCCCACCCACTCAGAGCAAGGCACCCTCTCTTCCTCCCACCTCCACCCCACCCTGCCCTGGGAGGGTGTCTCCAGTGTTGGTCTCTGGTGGTGGGCCACAGGTCTCTACACAATTGGAAATGCTTTCTTCACCAAGTTTTCATCTCTGTGCCTTAGCCTCCTCTATCCTCTGGTCATGGGGCCAGCCCACTACTTACTGCCCACATTCCCTGCTTTGGCATGGCTGGTGGCCCCAGGGTGTGACCTCGGCAGCCATGGAAACTTCAGTAGATCAGCCAGACGCTGGCCACTTCAGGCAGCACCACTGGGGTTAAGGGCAATCTTGGATCACAGAGGCTTCCTTTCCGATTTTCCAGAAGATGTCGATTATTAATGATCATTGTTCTTTCCTTCTGGGGCATGAAATAGCAGGTTCAACTCACAACCGGAAAAGCAGTAGGTCAAGGTTCCCAGAGTATGAAATGTCAGCCTCCAATGGCAATGACATTCACCCAGAGGCACTAAAAATAGATGTATCAGGTCTCTGGAGGCTGGAGAAAGAAGGTGAGCTCAGGGCAGAAACGGCACTCACCGATTACGTCTGTGGCCACATGGCAAGGCAAGGGGTTTACTTTTGTTTTTTTTCTTAAGAGACAAAAAGAAAGTAAACTTGAGAAGGGTCAGCCCAGAAGGACTTTGCTCTTTCAAGTAGGACCTTGCCACATGTAAAATTCAAATGGAAACAAAGCCTGTAGGTGAGATGTGAGACCAAGGGCAAGTCTGGGGTCACGCAGAACTCACCCCCACTTGGTCCAAGGAGGGCGGAGGATTTGTGCTGCTTCCTGGTACGATGGACAGGCCATGGAGGACTGACTGAGGCCAGCACAGTCCAAGAAAATGTTTGTGAGGATGGAAATGTTCTTTACTGCTCTGCCCAACATGGAGTCACTAGGCACGCCTCAATATCAAGCCCTTGAAATGTGGCTTTTGCGATTGAGTGACAGAACTGTTAATTTTCTTTCCTTTTTATTGGTTTAGATTTAAATAGCCATATTTAAATGGTGGCTAGTGGCTATCATATGGCACAGCACGGTTTTAGGCTTTAGGAGAAGGAGAACTGCAATTGATTGGCAATGTCTTCCAGAGACACAGGACGGGGAGGGGAGGTATGAATGCTGTGCTGCTGAGTGACCAGGGGATCTGGTGTGACCAAGGGCATCTGCGGCCTCAGTCATGGATTCCGGTGCCTGCACAGCTTTAGCATTTCGGAGAAAGAATGTCTGTGAAATTTACGGCCACAGCCTCCTGTCCTATAGTATCCTGGTCTTTACTCTAGGTAATGTCCGTTCTCCTAACCGGTTCCCTTCCTTGTGAGATCCCATTTCTGATACATTCTCCACACAGCAGCCAGGAGGTCCTTCCAAAATACCAAGCCAACCACATTCTTCCTTGCTCAAAACGCTGAGTCTAGTCTCCCCACCACGGCACTCCGGACCTTCCCTATTGGCCTCTGGCCTCATCCCCTTCGTTCTTCTCAACCTCCACTCCAGCACCGACCCCACTGACGCTGGCTGCTTCTTTTTCAGCTCCACGACCCAGGAAATCCCAAAGGCAAGAGCCACCTCTTACCGTCTCTTGGCGCTCCCACCCTGCCACCCAAAGCGCGGGGCCTGAAGAGCTCCCACTGGAAACCTCACATGATTCTACAAATTCCCGTGGATATTTTCTTATTGTGCCTCAAAATGATAAGGCAAGTACTATTAGCGCCCTGTGTCACAGATGAGAAAACTGAAGTTCAAAGAAGGGAAGGGTTTGGCCAAGGACAGGAGGGCAAATGGCATCCACTCAGGTCTAACCTGAGATTAGACCTGAGTGGATGGAACTCTTGTTTTCTGCACAGAGCACCACGCTTCTGTGCTGAGAAAGGAAACCTGGTCACAGGACGTCCAGTCCAGTATTTCCTCTTCTACTAATTCAGTACGTTAGGTGAAGAAAGGGATGGATGGATGAATGGATGAGTGGCTAAGTGGATGGATGAATGGAGCAGATCAATGGATAGATAACTAGATGGATGGTAGATGGGTGATGGTAGAGGGATAGATAGATAACTGGATGGGTAGATGGATGGGTCGGTATACAGGTGGGTGGGTGGGTGGATGGATGCATGGACAGATGGATGCACGAGCAGATGGATCCATGCATAAGTAAATAAACGACTGAAAGAGCAACAAAACATGTAACAAGTGAAGTAAAAGGTCTCATGCCTAGGGCAGTGGATGAGATAATGTTCCACCTTTTTCTTAACCATTTCTCAGGTTTATCAAAAATTCAAGTGGTGCAAAAAAAAAATTCTTTGAGGCTTTTGTTCGTAAAGAGATAAAGTAAATGGTAAGTTGTGTGTATATCCAGAAAGCGCTGGGCTGTGCGAGGGCGGGCTCTCCCGTGTCCTCATCCCCTGCCACCCCCACCCCTGCTGGCTCATTGAGCTCCTCCCTAATGCCACTTTCCCATGGGAAGGCTGACAAAACAATAGCAATTTCTTCTGAATGGAACTCTCCCCTGAGCCAAAAAGTAAACATGAACGAGGGAGGGAAGAGCCCGAGTTGGTGTGTGAGTCCTCCTTGATTACATAACCAGGACATACCTGGGAGAGGCACTGATCCAGGGGATTTTAAGAGGCTAAGGGGGGCTGTAGGGGAGGAGGGCAGGGGCACGCCCCGTGCAGGAATGGCTGGGCAGGTAGCTGGCCTTGCTGGGAACCGGAGCCCGGTTTGTCCTGGAGGGAAAGGGGGCAGGAGGAAATTCAAGTGTCAGTCACTGAGGGCATTTGTACACATCGATCGGCCCTGCATGACAGTTTTGCTTAATCTTCACTATAGCACTAGGGATAGGCACAGTCACGATCCCTTTTATAGATAAAAAACAGAAATGAGACACAGAGAGATGCAGTCCTTAAGCAAAGTCACACAGCTGTTGTGGGCGGAGCTGGAAACATGAGCCCAAGTCTGGGGCTGACCAAGCTACACCGCCTCCCCCAGCTTCCTTCTCTCTCCATCCCTCCCATTAAATCATGTATCCATTTACTCTTTTAACTTCCCATGCATCCGACCACTCAACCCCCCCGGTGGTTTTTCCCTGCCCTCCATACTGGACCTGCCCCGGGAGAGGGGCCAGAGAGAGGTAAGACGGCCGCGTAAGACGGCAGCTGCCTGCAGAAGAGCCGGTCTCTGCTGATGAAGTGAGGTCACTACCGGTATCGGTACCAGTATCCATCTGTGATGTGATTTTAAAGCTTTGCGTGTTGGGCCATGTCTGTGTGGGGAGGGCACAGGAGGAGCTTTACAATGGTTTTCTGGCTTTATCTGTGAGGCAGCCCCCAGGTCAGGGTCTCTCCCCTGTGGCAGAAGAAAACAGTGAGGTCCACAGAGACTCTGGAGCCTCGGCCTTGGGACTTGGGGTCAGGGGGGTGCTTCCTAGAGGACTCAGGGTCAGGGGGAGCCTCAGCCCCCCTTGGGGTGAGAGGGGCTTGGGTAGAGCACCCAGGAGTTCCTTGAGAAGAAGTAGGAAGTGTAGGGGCTTTTTGTGGTGGAGGGAGGTGGAGGGAGGATGGAGCCGAGTATAGTCTGGTTGCCCCACCAGACCTGGCAGCTGCCAGCCTCGGAGTTACTGGGGCCAAGGGGCTGGGAGAGCTCCAGGGACACCAGGCAGAGCTGGGCCAGGCTGAGGACAGACAGCCCAGAGCAGGGCCTCAGCCCCCAAGCATGGTTGAATCAGACCAGCCCCTTCTCTGAGTGACTTTGGGGCAGGGAAGGCGGGAGGCAGGGCTTCCCTTGCAGGCAACCAGAGGACAGCTCAGGGCCATGTGTGGGTGGCGAGCATCCAATGGCCCCCAAGTTCTGCCTGCTGTTGGCACCAGTCAGCTGCACTGGATGGACAGATGGCCATCTGCACAGGATGGCAAGTTGCTCACAGACTAAAGGAACAAGCCCTGGGCACAGTCCTACCTGCAACAACCATTTCTCCAGGGTATTAACTTGGATTAAGAAGCTACCAGGTGTAGAAAACTTACATACTTTATCTTTAATTCCCAAAACAATCTCAGTGTTCATATTCTTGTTTCACACAGGAAGAAAGTGAGGCTCAGAGAGGTCAATGACTGACCCAAGACCACACAGGTAATGAGATGATGGAGTTAGAGTTTGAATCCAGGTCTATCTGACCCTAAGTAGTTATTTCTAAAAACTATGCTGCCCCCATGCCTCAGTGTTTTCATCTACTGAGGACAGATAATCATACAATTCAAGAAATGGCATCACTCCACACTCTGTGACCAATGTGGTAGCCTGTGTCATTCTCTGTTCATGGATACATGGCTGGATCAGTGAAGGAACAGGGGGGTGGACAGCTGAACAGAGAGATGGGTAGTTGAATAAATGAGTGTCACACTTATGAATGGGGCAGGAAATGGAGGGATGGATGGATGGATGGATGGGTAGATGGTAGATGGATGGATGGATGGATGGATGGATGGATGGATGGATGGATGGACCTTTGAATGCATGAGTCAGCAGATGGATAAATAAGTAAGCGATAAATGGATCAATGAACCAAATGAAAGGCTGCGTGGAGGACGGGAATGGAGAAGGCTGGATGGAGAAATGGATTGAACATTAGGTGGCTGAGTGGGTGGGTAGGTCCTCCTGACCTAAGTCTAGTTGCACAGGAGACTTGCAAATACCCAACGTCCATCCCAAGCTGAGGTCCAGCTTTGCAGTCTGAGTGCTGTGTGGGGATTTTCAGAGTCACCTTATAGAGCCAGTGTCCCCTCTGTTCTGCTGACAACCCTATGGCAGAAGGAAGGTGAGTGGAGCCGCGGCGTGGGCTTCTCTTTCCTCCTCTCCTCTGTGCCAGGTCTAGGCTCCTAAGTCACAGCCACAAGCCGAGCAGCGTCCCTGCCCTCCGCTGCCCTCCCCGCCCACTGAAGCAGGGCGGCTGCCCGTAAACCAGCAGCCCCTTTTCCTCTCCTCTAAGTAAGCTGGAGGGACAGCCCTGGCCTGACACCGGCTGGACATGTGTCCCTGGAGGGCAGTGTCCATCTCGGGGACTCTGTCACAGGTGGGCAATCAGACAGGACTGAAAACACAGGCAGACACACGCGCAGTTGCTTTATCGCAGCCGATGGAGCCCTGGAGACCCTGACACAGTCCGTGGTGTTCCCGCTTAGAGTCCAGAGCTCTCTGGATCTGCTGCTGGGACCCTCTCCAGGGGTCCTTCCAGCTCAGCAGACTGAGATTCTGGCCATGAAGACCAGGTCACCACACACTACCAGGGAAAGATAGCTGGAAAGAGAGATGACGCTTGGTTTGTCTGGGCTCCTGATCTCCCCTGGCCAAAGGTGTCCCCTTGGACATGTGCTGGGCCAGGCTCATATTCCCATCTCTACCTGGAGCCCATCTGGGAAGCCAGCGTGGGTTAGGAACTTGGTGATTTTTATAGGGCAAGTGTCTGGGTGGTCCCGGACCTGGCAGGCCGGGGTCCTCCGGAAGGAGTGGAGGGAATATGGGAGCCATGATGGGTCCCGTGTGCTCCAGAGTGAGGGGCAGGAGGAAAGGGGGCCAGTGGGAGCAGGAGGCCCCGAGCCAGCCAGCCGAGGGAACCAGGGCCCCTTCAGAGAGAGCCTGCATCCCCTTCGGTCTCTTCATGACCTTGATCGGGTGGATGCCTGGCTGACTTCCTGCCATGATGCAGACATCATCTCAGGGCCACCGTGGGGCCTCAGCCTCTTCCCCTCAGATATCCTAACTGAGGGGCCAGGGACAGGCCTGGGGGGAGAGGGAGGGCCCCGGAGGGAGGGGGGAGGCTCACTGTTCCCAGCACACCCTGCCTGGGCCGTCTGCCCCCCACTGATCAGCCATCAATCCTGGCCCCTGGGAGGCAGCGCACAGGCCCTGGACCTTGTCAATCTGTGGGAACGTACGAAGCCCAAGCTGGAGTGTTCCCACGCCGTGCCAGCTGCTGAGGAGGGGCCCTGAGTGGCAGGATCCCCACCTGTGACAGGCCCGGGGCCCCAGCCCCTCCACACAGAGGCCCTGTGTGTTCCCACTACACCACGCAGCAAACCGAGCCCACTCAAGACCCTTGTGATCCCCCAGTCACGGAGCACGTGGGGCTTTCCCAGAGTCCCTGCTCACGCCCACACCTGCACTCTGCCCTCTCGGTGGCCAGGGCAGGGGTCCACCCAAAACCAGCAGCACCCCTTGGCCTGATCAACGGCTCAAAATGCCCTGAGGGCTGTTTGAAATCCCAGTTTTCAGATTCACTCTTTCCAGTTGGCCAAGAGATGGAAAATACACACACTTCTAGTGGGGAATCCGGGTTCAGAGAAGTTAAGTGACTTGTCCAAGGTCACAGAACGAGGAAGGGGAAGAGCTGAGATTCAAACCCAGAACTGTGTCATGCACATAGTAGGTGCTGAATAAATGAATGAATGAATAAATGAATGAACGAATGAAGAATGAATGACGACCACAACGGCCGTGCTCTTAACCCTTAACCTATGCTGTCACTGTCTGGCTGACAGCCTGACGGGGCCTGGTTCTTGCTGAAGTACCTCTAGCGACCAGTACTCCTCACACTGCCATGCCGGCTGTCTTCTGGCCCTCTGACCGCTGTGACGTTCTGCCCCACGCCCCACCCACCATGGGTCCCACCAGGCAGCTCACATGTGGCCCCCAAGCATGTTCCAAGTTAAGTTCTCAGAGTGCCTGGACCCCCGTCCCTTCCCAAATCCTCTTGCACCCCACCTGGCTCCCCAACTCTGACCTCCGGAGCCTCTCCCCGGCCCCACCCCCACACGCCTAGTCCTCTGTGGGTCAGTAATTCCTCGCTGGTGTCTGCTCAGCCCTGGGTTATCAGCTTTGAAGCTGAGGTCTGGGAAGCCTCTCCCTGCCCAGTGTCTGATTTCCTGGCCTCTTCTGCGCGTGGTCAGCACTGCTGCGCCCAGGAGTCCTCTCGGCCCTCCCGCCTGTTCTCCCTCCTGGGCAGAATGGGGGAACCCCATCCCCAGCCTCCCCAGGGGCCAGCAGCCTGAGGAGAGACCCCTCTGCCATGTCGCTGTAACTGCACAGGACCCCTAACACGGGCCAGGACAGAGCCCTTACTGTGGCTCGGTCATTTACTGTCCCACCACACAAGCACAAAGGGAGCAGACGTCCATCTGCCCCATACAGCACGGAGGATTTCGGGCCGCCCCGTTCCCCGACGGGGAGCAGGAGGTGTCTGCAGCATGGAGCAGGGGCGGCAGCTGATCCACCCTCCAGACAAAGTCCACATGCACGTCCAAGGGCTGGGAAATAAAGCTCACTGTGTCTAACACGGGGCCAGCACAGACGCACAGGGTCACTGTTTCCTAGGGCGTACTCTCCTGCCACGGGGTGTCACTACGATCAGAGAAGTTTGGGAATCGTGGGATGATGCAAAGTCTTTACTGCTCTCTGGTCAGAGCCTTTATTATGCCCCTCCAAGAGGAGGGAGCAAGCAGTTTCTCAAGCCAGTTTGACCTCAGAAGTCTTTTTCCTGGAATGTCTCATGCGTCCAGTGTTCCCTGGAATCCTCTTTGAGAAACACCGCCCAAGCTGCTTCCAAAGCCCTGAAATGCTCGTTTCCTGTGCTCTGACCCAGCCCAGTGTGTGGCTGGGGTCAGAGGACGATGCTTAGAGAGCTCCAGTCACCAAGCATGGGGTCCTGGAATCCTCCACCCACACTGAGTGAGCGACACTTAGAGTTGCCTCCTCACTCTGAGAATGTCGTGTCCCAAAGCCCACGAGTCCACCACACCACCAAGGATGTGTGGGGGCCAAACGACAGCCCCTTTTGGGCACAGCACAGCCCCCAGAGCCCAGCAGAGCCTGCAGCTCACAGCCTGGGACCAATATTTCAGGAGGCATCAGAAAGGCCCACACAGGTGACTGTCCCCAGGGGAGGAATGAAGCAGGCTGGGTCTGCTCCTGCCTCCCCGCCCCCCAGGGACTTCGGCCTGCCCTCCCCTCCTTGCCTGTTGTGTTCTCCCCCAGCCAGGAGCCTCCAGCGGGCAGGGACCCCAGGGTCTGGGAGGGCTGGCTGCCACAGAGTGGGCCAAGGCAGGACCCGGCTTGAAGAGCCCCCGGCAGCCTGTGAGTGGGCTCGCCGGGCACTGAGGTGGGCACCATCTGGCCCAGTTCCCCAGACGCCTGGGCTGGCAGTATGGCTGGTTACCCGGGGCCCTCGTCCTTCTAGCCTGACCCCAAATAACCTACCACATTTCCCCAGCAGGGCCTATGATCCCCCCAGGGACCCTTCTATTCATTCGGCACCTTGTCTGGCTTCCCACCTGATTTGCAAAGGGCGCTCCTCGCCTCTTTCCGCTGGGCGTTTTCCTAATCCTTTGGGCACTGCTGGCTTAGCGCTCCCTCTGAGCACAGGCCGACCCCTTCTTCTCCCCTTGACATTTGTGCCTTGTCTCCTTCCCTCCCGGTTAGGACCCCAGCCGGGCCACCTTGAGTCGGGGTGCACTCATGGAGCGTGAACCATCCATTCTTTCCTCCCTTCACTCATTCACCCAACTTCCGTTGAGGGCTTGTCCCTGCCAGGCACAGGGGCCACATCTGTGGTCCTCTCCAGAAAACGAGCTTTGTGCTGGGGGCAGAGACTGTACGAAAGAGCACGTCCCCAGTGTTGCTGGAGTCTCTCACCAGGCCTCCCTCTGAAGCAGTTACAAAACCCGTCGCCCACCTCCTGGAGCCAGGTGAGACTACGCCCCCTGTGCAGGTGAGCACCTTGAGGCCAGGCCTCACCTCGCTTGCTCTGGTCACACAGCTGTGCAAGCCAGGACAGGAAGTTCCGCCCTTAGGATTAATTGGCTGTCCCGACTGGCATCTGGGGGCCCTGGGGATGCCCCCAGCGAGCCCTCTGACTGCTCCGCGCCTCGGGCCCCAGGGAAGCCATCTTTTACAGAATGTGGCCCAGGTCTGACATTGTCCTGACTTGAAAAGTCCTTGCCCCTCCCTTCCAGGCACACTCTGCTCCCCAGTGCAGGCACCCTGGGTAGCACCCTCCACATGAAACGTTGGGCTCTGATGCCTGCTTGGGGATAAATGATTCTGCTCCTAATTGGTGGTTATCTGCAAGGGTGGGGGGCGCAGGCAATTGAAAGACCCGCCTGGCAAACCTCCATCCTTGCCCAGCTGAGAGGGCACATCCCAGGCACAGCCGCAGACCCCAGCCCCCCGCTCACACAGCAGGACGGGAGGAGGTCTGAGGCCCTGGCCAGGTGTGGGTCCCTGGGCAGCACCAAGACAGGCAGGACCCACAGGGCCCGGTGCAAAATGAAAACACAGGGCCTCTTGTTCAACCCTAAATCTGCCACCATGGTGTCCCCCAGGATGGCCCCCTTCTGCCCAGATATGCAGATGTTTAGCAGGTCTCTAGCAAGCCACCGCTGTGGTGGGTGGACTTGACCCTGAGTTTCTCCCATGGAGCAAGTCCGGAACCTTCTCTTTGCCAAGTCCCCTTGGTCAACCTCAGTTCTGGGCCTTGGAGCCACAGGGCCGTGAGGGAGGCTGAGGCAGCAGAGAGGGATGCTCGCACATCCTCTATCGCTACACCTTCCTCCTGGTTGCCCACAGCCCTCTACCTCCAGCGTCCAAGGCTAAACCAGGGAAGCTGGTGATTCAGCCTGTCAGTAAACACAGACACAGGACACTCGGGGCCTTGTTCTCTTCAGATCTTTCTGGGTCCTTCTAGATCCTTCTAGATCTTTCTGGATCCTTTTAGTACCTTAAAAACGTCCCAGTGCTGGGGTTGAAGGGCAAAAGCTCCCCCTCTGCCCCTTTGTTTTTGTTTTGTCCAGGAGGGGAGGAAGTTCTCTGTCAGATTCCAGGGGCCCTTCGGGCCACAGCCACACATTGTCTCATGACGGCCCTGGGCCCTGGATGTCCCCAAAGTAGCGAAGATAGCCACCAGAGTAGAGTGTCCCAGGGCATCTGCAAGAACCAGTGAGCCGCACACGATGCGTCCTGGTGCCAATCAGCGGGATAAGGGTGATCTGAGGGGCACATTCCACAGTCTGGGGACACAAAGCGGGGGCCCGGTGGCATCCAGGGAATATCTCCCAGGAGGAGATTTTGAGCAGAGACTCAGGATAAGCAGAGCAAGAAGCGAGAGAGAAGGTGCATGGGTGACAGTGTGTGGCATTTAGGGAAATGTTGAGTAGTGTGGGTGGGGCCCTCCACCCCCAACACAGAGGACGCCCCCCCCCCCAACTCCAGGAAGTACATGAGAGGCATTGCTCAGATTTGTGGAGTGCTGTGCAAATCCACACTCCTGCCAGCCCTGGAAGCGGGAGTCTTCGGAGTGGCTTTGACCTCTCTGTGGCCTGGTCCAAGGCCAGGCCCGTCCATTGCAAAGCCCCTGGCACACACGCTGTTCTGGTGCTTGTCAGTGTTGGCAGGTACCATCAACCAGATGGAAGAGATGCATAGGGCAAGGTGTGGGGAGCCTCCCTGCCCTCTCTGAGCTCCCCACTGTCCCCAAATCTCCACGTGTTCAGCAACCCATCAGCTCTCCAAACCCTGATCTTTTCATACATAATCATGATTGATTCAATCATCGACCACTGGCCACTGGCCACTCCAGCCTTCTCCCCTCCCTGGAGGCGGGACTGAAGGTTCAACTCTCTAATCACATGGCTGGCTCCGCTGGCAACCAGCCCTCATCCATAGGTGGTTTTCAAAACTCACATCATTAAAATAACAAAAGACACCTGTATGCTCTCATCACAGGAATTCCCCAGGTTTTAGGAACTCTGTGCCAGGGAAGGGGATGCAGACCAATTTACAATATCACAGCAGGATGGCCCCCAATTCTGCCTGACCAGCGCCCCTTGGCAGCCATGCCCATCCCTGCCCCAGGTGCCCAGAGGAGAAATAGCCATGGTATAATCTCTGCCCATTCTAGCCGTCCAAGGTCTAGACCTGCACCCTACCCCAGTCCATTCTTCTCCCTTGGACTTTAAAGTTCGCTTGCAAGTCAGGGCTCCTCAACCAGCTCAGCCCCCTCTTGGGGATGGTCAGCAGGCCCCAGACAGCCACGCCAGCCTCAAGTCCTGTCTCCTCACCCAGGTCTCTAGTCACACTGAGCGACCCGGTGTCCTCCAGTGAGGCACACTCTTACCCTGGGCCTTTGCCCATGCTCTTCCCTCTGTCCGCCAGACCCTCCCCGTCTGTCCTTTGACTGTCTGCAAACATTCCTCCCCCAGGAAGCCTTCCCCAACCGTCCATTCCCTGGGCTGAGCGAGCTCCTTGTTCCCTGGAGCTTCTGCAGAATGTTCTCCTGCACTTCCTGCATGGAAGACCCTGGACTTCACAATAAACAGGAGCAGCGAGGTTCACTATCATATGCATTGGTGCCTCCCCCAGGGCAAACCTCTCTTGGCCCACAAAGGCTCAAGAGGGGCAAAGGGTGTTCCCCAGACCCAGGGTGGCCAATTAATGTCTCCTCCGTCCCTGGCTGTAGTAGTTGATTCAGAAGTGGGCGTGTGACCTCAGTCTGATCAATCAGAGCTGATCCAGGGATCAAAGCCTTCTCAGAGGAGGACAGAAATGAGAAACAGAAAGTGAGATTGAGTTCTGATGATAGCATTTGAGCCTATGGATCCAGCCATTCCTGAAGCTGAAATCCCTGGGCTTTCCAATGACACAAATGCATAAGCCATGAAATGCCCCCAAAAGATTCCTGTCCAATACAAGATGAACCATGAGTGTAGTTCCAGGACATTGCCCTGGTCTGTCACAGTAAGGGAAGGAGCTTGGCTAAGGGGCAGCCTCACGTTTCCAGGAGCCTGGGCACCTGTGGTTCATCGTCCAGCACTGACTGGCAAGTGTCTGGGTCCCAGCTGAGGGGACACAGAGCTTCTGAGGGGAGCACCCATCAGCAGAGTCAGCCACGTCACATGGTCCCTCCACTGGGCTTCCCAGTGACAGAAGGGATCTCTGGGGGGGGGGGGGTTGACAGAATTCACAGAACAACAGATGAGAAATGGATGGAAAAGGGGATCTGGACAGGGGCATTGTGGTCCACCCAAAAAGTGCCAGCCTGGGAGTTAGGCTGACCCCAACTGTGACCACTGCCAACTCCCTTTGTTGGCTTGGTTCAAGCCACCTCCCTGTACTCAGACCACTTCCTTTGTCTCTCAACAAGAAGACTGAGCGTCCCTGTACCTGGCAGAGATGACCTACACCCACCAGCTCCCGTTTCACACCCCTCCGCCAGGTACTCACTGTGCTTCTGGGGAGTAGAGAAGGCAGAGCGCAGAGGAGCAGTTCTGGACGATGACAGGAGGGTCCAAGGGATGTGTCACTTCCAAGCCGAGGCAATGAAAAGCCACATGGGCCCCTCCTCTGGCAGAACCATGAGATGAAAAGAGCCTGGGTCACAGGATCCCTGTGTGGGGGACAGACGCCCTGAGAGGCTGCGTCCTTCACTGTGGACTCTGCATGGAAGAAAAATAAATCTTTGCAGTACGGTGCCCTTGAGATTTAGGGGTTTCTTTGTCATCGCAGCAAAACCTAGTTTATCCTGACTAACACACCAGAGATGGCACATACGTGACACATGCACCGTAGAGCCGGCCTGGCACCCAGACAGACATTACTAATCCATCTTGGCACTCTCGCTTCCCCATCCCAGCACGTGCTCCAGGCAGCCCACACCAATGGATCTACAAACTGTAAGATGCATCAAGATCTTTCCAGCTCCCAAATTGCCACTCAGGTGGCCGAATAATTTGATTGCCACCCTCATTGGACACGCAGAGGTGGGCAAGGGAAGCTGTCCCTGGGGAAGCTGTAAGACCTTCTTACCACTCACCATTCAGGCTTGTCAAAGCCTGCCTCCCTCCCTGCCTGCCCTTAAGGGGGGCTGGGCAGAGGCCCCCACACCCCGGCCCCTTCCAACTGCCCTTCCCTCATTGCTGGCACAGGAAGCTTCGGCAAGTGATTTCAGCGTCGGGGACATTTTTCTCCCCCTCATACCTGCTACTTGTAAAACCAAGTGAGAGCTTGTTCCCCTGAGACACAGGGGAGGAGCCGGGCTGCCCCACGCTTTCTCATTCTTTCTCAGGGTGTGCCCAGCCTCAGACCCAGGAAACACTGTTTCACTTTCAGTGGGTCACCTTCCAGAAAGAATACTGGGGCTCCAGCAGGGGCCGTGTCTCAGTGGTCAGCTCTCTCCGAGTGAGTCTGAGCTGGGAGGGCCGTCCCAGGACATGGGCTGCAGGCGGCCCAACAGAGGAACATGACTTTTTACAATGGGGCTTTGATCTGCCTAATGTCACAAGGCAGGCCAGGGACAAGTGCCAGGTCCTCTGTGACTCCCAGTTCCCACAGGAGATGCCCTGAGCAGGTATTCACACGGGGAAATTCTTGGCAGGCCCGGCCCCTGGGTCTGTGCCCATCACAGACACAGAGCGGCAATTAGGTTTTGGAAACTGGTGGGCGAGGCTTGTTTGGCTGAGGCTTCAGCCTCCAGCCTGAAGGCAGCTTTGAAAGAGGGAGGCTGGCCCAGCAGGAGGGGGAGCCCTGCTGGGGTGACAAGGGGGAGCCGAAGGAATTCCTGTGGTCGGGGCAGCCGGCAGGCCACAAAGGCCGGGCTGGCACCCTTGACAATATACATTCTGTCCCTGGCTGACGGTGACCTTCTCCAAAGTGCTCAATGAATGGGCCACGCTGCTCCCAGGTGTGTCCAAGCTGCCGGGGCTGGAAGCACATGAAGAGGCCGGGCCGTGGGGAGCGCTCACAGGATGTTTTGCAACACAGGTGCCCACGAGGGCTGCCCTGGAGCTTGGGCCAGGTCAGCGGGGCTGCCAGGGGCCCATCCTTGGAGCTGTCAGGACACATTATCCCCACCCTGTGCCCAGGAACAATGGCCTCCCCTGTAACACACTCCCACCCCAGGTGGGTGAAGTGCCCGCGCCTCCTGCCCGCGGCTCTGGTTTCCTGGAAGGAAGGCTGTGGCGAGATGGATGAGGCGCCCGAGAGATAGCGGCTGGTGGGTGGGGGCCGGCCCCTCTGCAGGCCGGGCGTCAGTAGAGCATAAGGAGACAAGACATCCTGAGGTCTTCCTGCCCTAGCCTTCCTGACCCCCTACTCCAAGAGGGGGTCCAGTGTGGATCAGCTCCCTCGCTGGTCCTTTCTTGGAAATTCTGACCTCTGGGCCCAACAGGGACAAAATCCCCGCTGACCTCCCATGTTCTGCATCCTGGCCTCAGCTCAGTGTGGGGACGTCAACCCCACAGTGACACAGACACAGTTGTACATCAATAATAAACAGTGGGACGTGTTAACCTGGCACTGCACCGAGCAGCATACAAATACTTATTTAGTCCACACAAACTTCCCCTGAGCAGCTGCCATCAGTGTCACCTCCATTTCATATTTGGGGAAACTGAGGCACATAGCTGGTCCAGGAAGTCCCAGTTGTGAACCCTCATTGCTCAGGCTGTCACTGCCATGCCCAGGGCATTTTGGTGATGCCCAGAAGGGATTCTCTGAACACACCTTTCCCACCATGCCCACTTCCCTGGGGTAGGGACCCACGGCATGCAGGCCAGGTGGCTGTTGGTTAAATTAGTAAGAAAGTAACTGGATGATACAGGCACCATTTCTTGAGCCTCTCCCTGGGCCAGGCAGGTCCTAAATACATCCAAGTATGCCCTTGTTTTCCTTTCCCAACATGCCAACATGAGGACACGGGATGACCACTCCCATTCTACAGATGAGGACACGGAGGGTGAGTGTGAGGTAGCCAACTGAGGGCACAGCTCATCGGTGCTGGGGATGGACTCCCAACCCTGCTTTTTTGCCTCTATCCTAAATGAAGGGAGGAGGGGGCAAAAAACAGAGAAAAAGAAGGGGTGCCGGGTCACTTGGAGACCTCACGGTAGAGAAACCTCCCCAGCTCTGCCTGTGATGGCTTCACACCAGCTGGGGCCCCCCCACACACTTCTGGGAGGACAAGACCAGCACGGCGCACTCAATGCCTCAGGAACGGGTCCGTTTGGTGTTTGTGGTGATTTCCACTCGGAAATCTTAACTGCAGGTGGCATTTCCGGTCCGGAGGGTGTGTTTGGAGAGGTGATGGAGGGCAAACAATGACCCACAGAGGAAGGAAATGGCAAGCAGGCTCCCCAAAACCCCAGCGTGCACAAAGCTGTCGTGTGCAGACAGACGTGAACCTGCGTGTCCTCGGCAGCAAAATATTTAGATACCAGAGAGCAAGCTCGTCTGTCAACAACAGACCCTTTGTCCCAGGTGCAGGAGACAAGGGGTGGGTGGGAATTTGCATTTTTGAAGCATCCTCCGACTCTGGGATTGTGGACACTACCTGGACTTGGCGTCCCCTGCGTCTGGGCGACCCTGTGCGGGCGGGCATCTGTGTGCCGGGCACTTAGCCAATGTGAGAACCCCGGGAATGGAATAATGAAGAATTAATTTACCCAGCAGGGCCCTTTCAGTGTCTGGGAAGCTCTCGCACCTTCTCCGAGGGACAGACGCATTTCCTTGGGAGGAATGCTGTTACACAATCAGTCTGTCAAGAGGCCACATTCAAGAATCCGGTGAGGTTGCTTCAGCTGCGCCCGGCCGGCTCCTTTGATTCACACACTCCCCATGGGCAAACCCACACCCCTGGCTCCCTGCTGCCCTGCTACAGCACAAACCACTCGCGAGGGAGCCAGAGAAAACACGGCGGGAATGGGGCTGCCCCTACGATGTCCAGAGGCCACACAACCTGAATCCCACAGGTCCACAAATGTCGTCATGGGGATCTAACACCCACAGTGCAGATGGGCACACTGAGGCACACACAGCCTCAGGGCCAGCAAGAAGCAGAGGAGAGATGACTGAGCCCACAGGACAGACGCACGGTATTGCATAGGACAGGTGGGGACCTGGAGTGGGAGATGTAGTTGGTGGGCTGAGACCAGGAAATAAGAAAAATAAGATTGGTTGCATCAAAATCTAAACAT
Source organism: Rhinolophus ferrumequinum (assembly GCF_004115265.2). Lineage (NCBI taxonomy): Eukaryota > Metazoa > Chordata > Mammalia > Chiroptera > Rhinolophidae > Rhinolophus > Rhinolophus ferrumequinum. Next base: position 3,751,393 of record NC_046294.1, read on the forward strand.
AAGGAAAGGGAATCCAGTGGGAGGTTTATATGTTTAGGGAGGGTGCTTCCAACGTCACATTGCTGGGGACCCCAGCCCACTTGAGATCCAGAGGCTCAACCCAGCTCCCCAGTTTCATCACCTGATATGTCTATATTATTCGGTGATAGAAAGAAATTAGATAAATACTTAGAGTAGTCAAAAACATAAAGACAGAAAGTGGAATGGTGGTTGACAGGGCTGGGGAAGGGGGAGAAGGCCCTAGGTGGGAGGAATTCTCATCTCATTTCTCAGGTAGAGAAACTTAAAGGTGGAATTTCCACTGCCACCCATGAAGGAATAAACGGTATGGGACTTACCCTCCTTCATTAAAAACAAACAAACAAACTAGAAAATCAAACAAAATATATGAAACAACTTTTTTCAGGTATCAGACCATAAGCAGCTCAGGACTGTGATCTAGAGAAGGAGAAAACAAAGTTGAGCCTTGCAGTCACCTTGGCTTTCTGGCTGGGGGTCAATTTGCAGACCACAGTGAAGGGAAGGGGTGTCCGGCAATTTCACTGAGTTGAGGAAACACAGACAGGACCTTAGGGAGGTCGGGAAAGCTAGAATTGTGAGGCAGAATATACTTAAAGGGAGGAACTAACCAGAGAAGGAATTCCAGAACTATCCACAGGGTATCCTTGAGCCTTTGCTTGAAGACTACACTGTAAAAATGTGTAGGAAAACTGCATGAAGCTGGGCAAAGCGCAACCGGAGGGCTGTGAGTTGAACAACTCACAGAGCTCACCTAGAGCTGAAACGTATGCAAGTTCCTACCAGCTAGATCCAAGAGGCCTTAGTCATAGACATAAACCAGTCCTACAGTACTGGCTACTCTAGAACTGTACTAACAGACCTTAATGACAAGCTTCAAAAGGATTAAACCTATTCACGAAGAGTTTTACTGACTGCCAAAACAAATTTCAATCCACTGTAAAAGAAAGACAAGAACAACATCCAAACTCAGAACAATGTGGCCTCCATGATGATGCTCAGCATAGAATCAAAACTCACTAGACATGCCAGCAGGCAGCAAACTGTGACCTGTGACTTGGAGAAAAATCAGTCACAGGAACAGAGATGATGGAATTAACAGACAATGACTTAAAAAATCTATTAAATTATGTTTAAGAATTGAAAGGAAAATGTGAACTAATGAGAAAGAAATAGAAGATACACATATTTGTATATGTGTGTACACAAGTATGTTTATACCCAAATACATATGTACAAATGGAACGTCTAGAATGACAAATACAGCATCTGAAATTTAAAAACTTCACCACATAGACTTAATAGCAGATTGAATACTGTAGAACAAAAGATCAGGGAACTCGAAGAACTATCAATGTCAAAACCACCCCAACTGAAGGAAAGGGAGGAAAAAGACTGGGGGAAAAAAAATGGAGACTCAGTGACCTGTGGGACAACATCAAGAAGTCTAATACTCATCGTGATGGAGTCCTAGAGAGAAAGGAAATGACAGTAAAAATATTTGAGGAAATAATGGCTGAAACTTTTCCAAATTTGAATATTATACACATACATCAATAAGAAGCTCAAAATGAAACATAGAATTAAGTGTAAACTCTAAAGCTATAAAAATTCTACAAGAAAGCAGAGGAAGTAAATCTTTGTAACCTTGGGTTAGGCAAAGATTGTTTTGATGTGACCCCAAAAGCACAACTGATAAAAAGATTTATATTTAAAAATCTATAAAAGAAGACATGGATAAAAATGGACTTTATCAGAATGAACAACTTCTGATCATTGAAAGACACACTTTAAAAAATGAAAAAGACGAGAAAATACTTGCAAACTGCACATCTGAGAAAGAGCTTGCAGCCAAAATATTTAAAGAACTCTCAAAAACCCAATAATAAGAAAACAAACTACACAGAAAAATGTGTCAAATATTTGAACAAATATTTCACCAAAGAGGATAAGTGATTGGAGAATAAGCCCATGAAAATATATTCAACATCATTAGTCATTAAGGAAAGCATATTAAAACCATACCGAGTACAACTTATCTCTTGGAATGGCAAGACAATAATGAATGTTTACTTATCTTGGAAAAAAAACTGACAATACCAAGTGTTTTGAGGAAGCAGACGAAGTGGAGTTCTCACACAATGCTGGTGGGGATGCAAAATGGGAAGGCCAGTGTGGAAAAGAGTCTGGTGGTTTCTTATAAAATCATACATTTACCACAGGACCCAAAATCACATTCCTGGGTATTTAACCAAGAGAAATGAACCCTTATATTCACACAAAAACCTGTATGTGAGTGTTTTGGGTGGCTTTATTTAAAATTGCCCCAAATTGAAAACAACTCAAATGTCCATCAACTGATCAATGGATAAATAGACTGTGCTATATCTGTACAATGGAATACTACTTGGCACAGAAAAGGGATAACATATAATACACACATTGAAATATTGCTACATATTATGCTAAGGGGAAAAAAGTCAGACTCAAAAGCTTATATACTATATAATTCCATTTATATGACATTCTGGAAAAGGCAAAATTATAACAGCAGAGAATAAATCAGTGGTATCACAGACCGAATCGTGTCCTCTCAAATCCATATGCTGAAGCCCTATTCCTCAATGTGAGTGTGTGTGGAGACGAGGCCTTTACAGAACGAATTAAGGTGAAATGGGGTCATAAAGGTGAGACCCGATTCCCATAGGGCTAGTGTCTTATACAGGAAAGAGACACCACACAGCTCTCTCTGCACCAGCTAACTAATCTCTGTATGCTAGGGTGTGTGCATCTTCCTCTATGTATAGCATATCCAGCTAAAACTTGACTTTATAAGGCAGATCTGCTCATAGTCCTCCTCCGTTTGAGATTCCTGACTTCTCTTCTGCTCTGATCAAGTCAAAATTCACAGTGTGGTCTGCAGACCCAGCCTGACCAAGCCCCCATTGGCCTCTCCAGCCGGGGGCTACTCGGCTGCAGCTGCTCTCACTTTGTCTTAGTTGTCTGAACACACCAAGACTCACCTGCCTCAGGGCCTTTGCACTTGCCGGTCCCTCTGCCGAAAACACTTTCTCCACCTTTTTGCCTGGCAAACTCCTACCCATCCTTCAGGTCTAGCTTGAACATGTTTTCCTTGAAAAAGTTTTCCTGATCCCAAGCTAGGTCAGATCCTTGAAGCATCTGCCTTTTCCTCCATTGCACCCATCCCAGGTGGAAATAAATGAACTATTGCTGCCTCTTGTCTCTCTTCCCCACTAGACTGTGAACTCCCTGAGGGCAGGGGCTGGTCTTGTTCTCCAGTGGGACCACAGTGCCCACTGTGAATGAAAGGATGGATGAAGAGATGGACAGATGAGTGGATGGATGGATGGATGGATGGATGAGTGGGTGGATGATGAATGGATGATGGGTAGATAGATAGATGATGGGTGGATGGGTGGATGGATGGACGGATAGATGGGTAGAGAGGTGGATGGTACATGGATGGACAAATGGGTGGCTTTTCCTTTATTTCTCCTGGCATAGTAACTGCTTGGAAGTCTTAGAAATCCCAAGCCAAGAGAGACTTTAAATTCATCTCCAGACACATCCCTGGAATCGACAAGTCAAAGAGCCATCTTGAACTAGGTAGGTATGAATCCCAGGGCTGGTGAGAGGAGGTCCTTACTCTCCGTATGATCTGTCTCCTGGCAGGGTTACCTCTCCCCCATCACCCACAACAACGTGCCCTCCCCCCTCACACATGGGCACACCCACAAGGGCACACCCACAGGCCCCAGACAGCAGAGCGTTTGCAGCCTGCATTCCCGGATGCTCAGCAGGAGCTGGCCAGCTTTCGCTGGGGCTAGCTACACCACATGAAGCCAGCTTCCTCTGGCATCTTGTCCTTGGCTGGGCAAAGGCGGGACACAGAGATCCCTGGGGAAGGGGTGGGGGAGGGTATCCTTGAGCCCTGCTCCCCAATTCACCTGCTCACTTGCTCACCTGCTCCTGCCATCTGGTCTGACCCAGATCCCGCAGGGCCCCGCCCCCAACCCTCACAGCTTCCCTGGCTTCCTCTTTCACCAGAGGCCTCTGTGGGGACCCAAGACCGCCACAAACCCTAGGATCGGGGAATTGAATACCTGCAACAGCTTTTGCCCCTTTTAGAACAATGGGGAAATACTCTTCTAAGCAGATCTCCTAGGGGAAGTGCAATAATACAAAACCTGGGCCTCCACCTCAGACCCCAAGTGAAAGGAGGAGGGCAGCAAATGGCAGGGCTGGGGGCAGGGGCAGATCGGGACTTTGGGGGCCTGAAGCTTATGTGATCTGGAGGTCCTGTTTAAGAAAAGGAAATCAAATTCCAAATATGAATTAAGTCCAAAAGTAGTCATTTAGAATGAGAAAGAAATCATAACAAATGACACACTTTAAGAAGCCGACCAAACCGTAAGATTTGTTTATTATTAAGGCCGTATCTGAAATGTTTTTTGCAGCTTCTTGCAGGGAGGGTATCTGTCTGGGGGGACTTCTTGCAGGGAGGGTACCTGTCTAGGGGGTACCTGTCCAGCCGTTTGGCATCCTCATGTACCTGAGGACCGCAGCTGTAGTGCAGGGGATCCTGCCAACTATGCCATGTGTCGTGCAGGGCATCCTGCAGGGTCTCAGCTCCCCGCACAAGAACGCAGGACATGGTGAGGCCAAAAAGGAACTCCCATGGAGCCGTAGGTAGGGGAGTCATACCACTATACTCTCGCTGGCAGCTGGGTTGGAGACACAGGAACCAGGAGCAACACAATTCTCAACCCTCACTGCGCCGCTTGCAGGCTCAGCCACCATCTTCTTGCTAGCTCCCCCTTTTTCTGCTAGCGTAGCCACCACAGTTATATTCGTGGCCAATTGCTCACTGGTTACAGCTGACGGCCAACTAGCCACAGCTGCTGGCCATTTGATCACAGTCGATGGCCATTTACTACCTGAGTCAGCACCTTTCTATGTGAGGCCGAGAGCCTGGAAACTGCTTTTTGGGGCTCTGTCCCCACAGCAGCGGAGCAGCCAGGCCAGCTCAGCCAGGTCCTGTCACCTTAGGTCCTAGAGGGAAGAGACGACCTTGAAGCCTGGGCATTGTGGCCCTGAGCAGTAAGCTACGTGAGGTCCACCTGGGGCAGGTTGTCCTGGGGGCCAGTCCCCAGCCCAGAAACAAGACCCAGGGGCAGGGGTGACTTATAGGCTGGAGCAGAGAAGCCCCTGCCAGAACTTGGGGTGGGGCCAGGCAAGTGAGGGTCTTAAACAGATGCTTAAAGTTCATTATCGTCATTTATAATCAGCGGTGCCTCCTGAAAACGCGCAGGGAACAGGTCAGGGAGGAATGCCGATGCCTGCACCCAAGAAAGTGGCCGGGACGTTGTCTTGGAGGGAAGGCAGGGAGAGGACAGCAAAATGAAGGATGTAGCCACACCCACAAGTACTGGGCCTTGGAGAACTGTCCTTCATTGGCCTAATCCAGGCTTTCAAAACCTGCAATTCCAGACATGCCCACGTGGAGGCGCTCAGTCCTATGGTTGGAGACATGGAGGCCTGTCGCAATCCAAGTGTCTCTTCTGGGTCTGTAAGGGAATGTGGTGGAGGTGGTGAACAGCCCCCAACCTCAGCAGCCTTTGCTGAGCACAAGGGTGGGGATTTTCACCCTTGTGGGAACCAATAAAAGTCTCGGTTTCATGGGAGTGGAAGAAGTTGCCCACCCCTAAACCCCCTCCCTACATTAGCCCCACCCCCCGTGTCACCCCCACTACACACACTGACCCCACAAACTCTACCACCATGGGGAAAATACACATGCCTGAGTCAAGTTCAGGGGCAACATCACTCCCAAGGAAAAATAGTGCCCACGGGAGCGTGAGAACCAGGAATAGAAAGACTCCCATGAGGGGGAGGCCTGGCGGTCTCATCTTTGCTTGCCCATGTATTTGCCCCATGATTCCAGAAAGTTCCCCATTCCCCCTGAGCCTCAGTTTCTTCTCTGTAAAAGAAGTACACAAGAAAACAACTTCTCTGAGTCCCACCCAACCCCACGAAGCTATGACAAATGTGATTTTAACAGAAACACAGCCATGATCACCATGTCAGAACGCACCGGGGACGGACTCAGGGCCAGCCTCCTTTTTACCCCATAACTCATCGTCCCAGACCCTTTGGTCAGCTCACACCGGGCCACTTGCTGTATCCGGAACAGGGCTTGGGCAGCCCAATGCTAAAGCCACACTCACTGTTTCCCACCAGCCGCACCCCCACCCCCACTGGCCTTTTGGGATGCAGACCCCTCCTCTGAGAGGCTTTGCTTTGCAACTATGCCTGAGGTGACCCCTAGCCTCAGTTTGCACCACTGTGAAATGAGGATTGTGAGATCTGACAGGATGGCTGGAGACGAGCAAACGGACCCTGTATGTGTGTGTAAGACCATGTGTGGAGCTCAAACTGTCAAACAAGAGAGGACAAGATACAAGATTGTTTTCGCTTTTTGACAATAGGTACAAGCTGCCGTCTCATCCTGGGGCATCTGTGCCTCCTTTAGGAGCACATGGTAGGTGCCCCATCATGTTCATCAGACTTGCTTCTCAGTCCCTTCTGTGACTCTGGAGCCTCCGTCACTTAACAATTAGGGGACCGTTTCTCGTGTCTGAGCCCTGGGTGTCCGCACACTCCTGTGTGTCTCCACCACCTAACGGTGGGTCCCCCAGGGCCAGTTCAGGTTCACCTTTGCGTCCGCACGGTGCCTCACAGGGGTTCCCTAGACTGGTTAGGAGGTACTTATGGTTTCAAATGCCCTTCGATGTTTGACTGGAAAACCCAACGGAGGCATCAATGCCCTCCTGCTTTATCTTAACAGATGAAGAGTGTCATTCACAGACATGTGGGTGGTTTCTAGGGCTAACGTGAGCTAGCAGAGTGGGCGGGAGGGGAGGGCGGGAGCAGATCGGGTGACCTGTTTTAGGGGACCTTCCCTGTCCGCCCACCTCCAGACTGTGGCATGGGGGCAGCAGTCCAGATGGGGCCCCATTTACACCACACTCAGGCAGGACACATTGCCTTTGATATTTGATCCCCCTGAACAGACAAGCTCAGTTTCCCCTTTTGCTCCATTTCAGCTGCACACCAGGGAGAAGAAGAAAAAAAATTTTTTTTTTAAATTTTAAAAAAATAATAAATATATATGTGTGTGTGTGTGTGTGTGTGTGTGTGTGTATTCCCAAACCTCTTTTAATTATGCTCATTATCCTAGCACTGAAGATGTGGGAAGAGGTTTACAAGACTTTTTTCCCCCTTTTTTTAACAATAGGTACAATCTGCCAACTAATTCTAGGGCAAACCTACCTCCTATAGTTTCTGGGAAATTCATGGCAATATCAAAAGAGAAAACATACCTCTGATGTAGTTGGTTAAAGAATTCCTTATCATTTCAATTTGAATGCAAAATGGCCCCTATCAATTCATTTATTTGTGTAAAGAGGGAAGACTTCCTCCTGGGAAGGTGGAGTCTCCTTCCCTACAGCTGTGTGGACAAGCACTCTCAGTGTCTTCATCTATAAAACGGAAGTCAATCTCCCTGGCCACAGAGGACCCACTTGAGATGATGAATGAGAGGGAAACACACTCTGGCGCTCTGAGAAAATGTGACATGGAATGTTTTGTGGCAATTTTAACTCAGATGAAAGTATTTAGTCACACTCAAAATCCTGGATATTGTCAGACTGGATAATAGCTCAAGATCCAACTCCATGCTATACACAAGAAACCCACTTTAGATATAAATACACAAATAGGTTTAAAGTGGAAAAAGATATGAAGAAGGACATTTCACAATGCTAAAAAGGTCAATTAACCAAGATGTGACCATCCTAAATGTGCATGCATTGAGTAAGAGATTCAAAATACACTAAGCAAAAACTGACAGAACAGAAAACAGAAATGGACGTATCAATTACAGCTGAATATGTCAACACTCCTCTCTTTAATTGGCAGAAGCAGTAGACAGAAAATCAAGGGAATACAGATAACTTAAACAACACTATCAACCATCTTGACCAAATTAAACTTCTAGGGGTGAAGAATACAATATGCGAAATAAAGTCTTCACTGGATGGAATGAACAACTGATTAGACACTCTAAAAAAAAGATTGGGGACCTTGAAGACATAGCAACAGAAAGTATCCAAAATGAAGTATAAAGAGAAAAAAAGGATGGAAAAAGCAGAGTCAGTGAACTGCAGGATGATATCAAGTGGTCTACTGTACATACAATTGGAGACCCAGGGGACAAGGAGAGAGCTAGGAGTGTGGTAGCCATACTCCAAGACAGAGCAATGATCCCCATCTCTTGGGATCTATGCCCTTGGCAGCCCCTCTGCCCGCCCCACTCCCCGCCACCCTGAATAAGTCTGATCTGTGTAACCAGTCAAATATTGCAGGAACAATGCTGTGTGACTTCTGAAGGAAGGTCATAGAAGACTTTGTGGCTTCTGTCTTATTCTCTCTTGGACCACTCACTCTGGAGAAAGCTGGCCACTAGTTCATGAAAGCAGTCAATAATTAATTATATCTTCTGGGCGGCTGGATGGCTCAGTTGGTTAGAGCACGAGCTCTAAACAACAGGATTGCCAGTTCGATTCCCACATGGGCCAGTGAGCTGCACCCTCCACAACTAGATTGAAGACAAAAAGCTACTGCTGAGCTTCCAGAGGGGTGGCCCTATGGCTCAGTTTGTTAGAGCCCAGGGGTAGCTGGTTCAATTCCCGCATGGGATGGTGGGCTGCACCCCTTGCAACTAAAGATTGAAAACGGCAACTGGACTTGGAGCTGAGCTGCGCCGTCCACAACTAGATTGAAGGACAATGACTTGGAGCTGATGGGCCCTGGAGAAACACACTGTTCCCCAATATTCCCCAGTAAAATTTTTTTAAAAAGAATTATATCTTCCTTATGAATGTCCCTTTACTATTTATTAAATAATTTATTATATAAATGTATTTATTATTATGAAATATTCCTTTTATGTCAGTTACTCCACTTTGTCTTGAGTTTATTTTATCTGATGCTAATACAACCCCTTCAGCCTTATGCTTAATATGCTTATTTGCATGGCATATCATTTTCCAATTTACTTTCAGTCTATCTGTCTTTGCATTTAAAATATGTCTCTTGGTTGGGTCTTGCTTCGTTTTTCTCAAATAGAGTATTTAATGTATTAGCATACAAGTAATTTTTACATAGTTGGATTTAGATGTGTCTTCCCTGTTTTATTTTCCCCTGCATTCCTCCTTCCCTGCCTTTTTTTTTTTTCTTTTTAATTGGTTATCTTTTGGAATCCTATTTCTCTGTTGACTTTAACTATACCTACTCTCTGAAGAATTATTTCTTCTAATAAAATCAGAGCAATTCAATCACATTTCTAGTCATCAACAACAATCACAAAAAGATAACATTTAAAGTAGCACCAACTAGTGAGCAGCACCTAGTAACAAGTCTAACACAAGACACGCAGGACCTTTGTGGAGAAAATTATAAGTCTTCATTGAAAACCATAAAGGAGGTTCTAAATAAATGAAGAGATATGCTATGTCCATGGATAGGTGCACTTAATTGTGTAAAGATGACAAGTCTACTCAAATCACTTATGAACTCAAGGCAAATCTAATCAACATTCCAATAGGCTCTGTCATGAATTGTGGCAAGGTGATCCTGAAATGTATGGAGAAGAATAAGGTGCTAAGAACAGGAAGACAGTCTAGAAGGAAAAAGAGGAGGAAGAGGGAAGGAAGGAAGAAGAGAGCATAAAAGGCCTTTTAAAGATGGAGACTTACAGTAAAGCTATTGTCAAAACTGTGTGGTACTAGTGCAGGAATAAACAGACCAATGAGACAAGTCTTATGGGAAGAATATGTAAGAATAAATCTGTACTGGGTGGCCAGATGGCTCAGTTGGTTAGAGCACAAGCTCTGAACAACAGGGCTGCTGGTTCAATTCCCACATGGGTCAGTGAGCTACACCCTCCACAACTAGATTGAAGACAACGAGCTGCTGCTGAGCTGTCGGTGGGGCAGCCGGATGGCTCAGTTGGTTAGAGTGCGAGCTCTGAACAACAAGGTTGCCAGTTCAATTCCCGTGTGGGCTGCTGGGCTGTGCCCCCTGCAACTAAAGATTGAAAACGGTGACTGGACTTGGAGCTGAGCTGCGCCCTCCACAACTAGATTGAAGGACAATGAATTGGCGCTGATGAGTCCTGGAGAAACACCCCAATATTCCCCAATAAAATTTTTTTAAAAAGAAGAAGAAATCTGTAAAAAGGAAAACAAAGAAAAAGCATTCAACATGTGGCTCTGGGACGATTGGCTTTACAAAGGAAAGCAAGATAAAGTGTGATCCTTTTGTCACAGCTACAAAAAGAAATAAATTCCAGTTGAGTAGGAGATGGAGCTATGCAAAGACTCTGAGATAAACTGTATTAAACCAACATAAAATGTACAAACAATTAATTAAGACAAGATTGGTAAATTTAACTATATCACAAGTAAATAAGTTTAGTGTAACAAAAGATGCTACAGGAGAAACGAAAAGAACCGCCACAGTTTAGAAGAAGATATATGCAATGCTTATAATTGACAAAGGATGTGTGTCCAGAATATATAAAGAATATCTACAAATCAGTAAGAAAAGTGAAAAAATGGGCAAAGGCAAATGAATCAAATTACAGAGAAAGAAACTGAAATAGGCACCACAACGCGACTGGTAATCAAAGGAATGAAAGTGAAAGTAGTGATATCACGCTGCCTCCATCAGACTGGCACAAAGAGACGTCGATGGCATCACATATGGACAAAGATGAGGGGATGGGATCCCATCACATCTGTGTTTTGGGCAGGAAGAACAGGGAGGTTGAGGGAGGAGTCATCTCGCAGCCAAGAGGTTTTCCTATAAGTCCTACTACATGTCACCGGACACTACTGTATCTCATTTTCACATCAGTAAAGAAGGCAGGAAAACATCATTTTTTAGCTAGATCAATAATTGCCCAAATCATGTTTTTGACATTAAGAAAAATGGAAGGATTGGGTCTCTGCCACACTCCCGGATGCTCCTTCTGCTGGGCTTGTCCATGGCCAGAGACCCAGGGTTCAAAGGCATCTGCTCAAACCACTGACCCTTTGGCTCGTGGCCCCCGTGCTCCAAAGCCACCACCCCTGGCAAATGAGGCCTCAGATTTGCAGCGGTCTCCAGACCAGTGAGCCCAGGCTTCAGAAGACTGACTAACTGCCTTCCCTGGCCCACCAGCCAACAGTCTGCCCTGGAGAAACACCAAGAGAGGCCTCACAAGCCCATCAGGGCAGCATGATGGCCACGGAAGTGACAGAATCACAGGCTGAAGCAAAGAAAGACCTCTCCGGTTCCAGTCTGTGGGCCACCAGCTGCCACTGTGAATCTTAGGCCTATGAGACAAGGCCTTTAGCTAGAGACCAGAGCAAGTATCTGTTTTTCGGGCTACCCTGCATCTATCCACCCCTCTTCTGGGCACCATAACCCAATTTTCCTCTGGAGAGGGCTCCCCCAATCCAGGGTCCCCTTTGGGTGTGGAATCACAATCCAGGCCTATGATTGGTCAAGGATGGTCATGTGGCCCAATCACAGCCAATGAGCTCTTGCTAGGGAATGTTGGGAAAAGACTCTTGCTCGGTCCTGCTAGACTTGAACCCAAGAGGACCTGAGGCTCCAGGTGCTGCTGCCATCCAGTCACCAGGAGGGAGCCTGGGGTGGAGCCCGGCCCTGGGCCCCGTGGAGTCCGGGGTACGGGGCACGCTGCTCCTCCGCCCCAGGACTTCCTTTTCCTGTTCAGCAGCCAATACACTGTGGCTGAATCCACTTTGAGCTACGTTTTCTGCCTCTCACAAACAAGACTCCTAAATAGCACGAGACCAATAGTCCAGGATGGTTGGTGCCCGTGCCCGGTAGCAAACCGGGCCCACCTGTGGCAAACGCTGGCCTTCCTATGGCAATGCAGCCAGGCCGTCCCCTCCCTCGACCACGACCACGGAGTGATGGGCTTAATTTATGATAGGAAACCCTTAAAGGCGCAGGAGCTTTGCAGAGCCTGTGACAATAGACATAAAGCACGCATTTAACCCATCTGAATGGAGGCTAGATTTACTGTCTGGGCCAGACGGGATTTTTGTCCCCAAGTCATCTCGGAGTACATTGGCCACTAAAGATCTCAACAGAAGATGCAGACGGAACAAAGGAAGTAAATTTTAAAAGGAACTTTGTCAAGGAGTTTTAGATGTTCACCAGATAGAAACCCACGGCTGCCCTCACCGAATGACTGCTGGATTTGCCCAGTGGTTATGGGTCAGAGGGAGATGCTAATGAAGTAGTTTAAATGCACGTTTGATGGACCCCGGAGAATGCGGCCAATTTCATACAAGCCTGCAGCAAGGTTAAGGAATCAAAGAAGGTGGCCGTCAGATTTGCTGCCGGGGACAAGGCTCCATTGTCAAGGCTGCCTTTTGCAGCCAGGAAGCGTGTTTTTTAACTACAGTGTTTACCAATGCGTATATCCTAGCCTGCCTGACTGGGCCTGCAGAATTTATGACCAGGAACAAACCTCTTAGAGGGGAAAAGAAAACAGCTCCTACCAGCTGGGGAAGGTCTGTTGACGAGGGCCCCGCCGAGCTGCATAAGCGGTCTGCACTTCGCCCGGCTCCATGGGGGGTGGGCAGCGTCGCAGATGGAAGGGGTCTTGCCTTTCGTGAACAATCAAAGCGGGAAGGAGGCTCCCTCTGAGGCCGCCTGACGGGTTTCAATATGGCTCGTCTCAGTTTTGTCTCCTTAAGACAATCCAAATCTGGGGCCCTTTCAGCGGAGTTCGTTCGCCTGGGATGCCAGTGCCCACAGTTGCAGGCTGGAGATTTTGAGAAACCTGCGAGCACTGAGCTTGGTTGACAGATTGACATTTGTGAACTGGCTCCCCCCAGCCTGGAGGTGGGGTGCCCTCTCTAAACTTCCATGGTGGCAGCCACCAATCCAATGCTCAAGACCCTCGACCCAAGGTCCCAGCTTGCTCACTTGGCCCCCCAAGTCCTGTGCTTTCCTTCCTGTGCCTGGCCCACGCATGGCTCCTCTTCCCAGAGACAGAGCCTGGACCCAGCTTCCTGGACGTGCACTTCCCACCTGTAACTCCATTACCAGTCTCTTGCTCCATGAGCGGGTACTTTCCAGCCACAATTTTGCTCCACCATCTCTCATCGCACAGCCCCAGCCAAGCCGTTCCCTCTGCCTGGAATGGTGCAATTCAAAGTGTGGGCCCTGGACCAGCAGTATGAACGTCCCTGGGAGCCTCTGCGACACACACATTCCCACGCCCCACTTTCCCGCCACGGAATCAGAACCTCTTAGGGGGTGGGGCCCAAGGATGTGTTTCAACCTCTCCAGGTGATTCTTATGAATACTGACGTCTGAGACTCTCTCTCTAGTCCTCTCTCTCTCTCTCTCCCTCTCTGTCTCTGTCTCTTTCTCCTCTCTCCTTCCCTCCTTCCCTCTCTCAGTTTGAAGCCATTTATACGAGTTCAGGTCAGGCCCTGGAGGAGCAGGTGCCATCATGGAAGTTCCTTGGGAAAAACAGGGAGGAAGAACAGGAGTCTCTTCAGCCTCCCGCTCAGGTCGGCTGCTCCGGGTCATCCCAAGCTTTGTGAGAGGCTGGAAATGTGGGGAGTTCTGTCGGCCAGGGAGCCAGCTCTCCCTGGAAGGGACTTGGGAGATTATATTAATATCCTAGGGCTGCTGTAACAAATGACCACAAACCAGATGGCTTAAAACAATAGAAATTTATTGTCTCCCAGCTCTGGAAGCCAGGGCCTTAGATCAAGGTGTCAGCAGGGCCACATTCTCTCTCCATGCATCTCTCCCAGCTTTGGGGGGCCATTGGCCATCCCGGGCGTTCCCTGGCTTAGAGATGCTTCACTCCAGTCTCTGCCTCCTGCTTCGCTTGGCCTTCTCTCTTCCGTGTGTCTGTCTAAAATCCCCCCCTCTCCTTTCTCTTACACGGGCACCAGTCATTGGATGTACAGCCCACTCTAAATCCACAATGATCTCGTCTCATGATCCTTAACGTGATTACGTCTGCAAAGATGCTATTTTCAAACAAGGTCATGTTCACAGGGACCAGGAGTTAGGACTTGGATGCATCTTTTGGGGAGGCCCAATTCCACCCACCCCAGATGCTTAGAGCAGTCTGCTGAAGGGCATGTGCCCGGAGCAGACTACCTGAGCTCAAAACCCAGCTCCACACTTCCTAGCCCCGCGACCTCCTGCAAGCTGCTTCACTTATGCAAACCTCAGTTTCCATATCTGAGAACAAGAAATAACGAAAGTATCTCCCAGCCCTCATCTGGCCTCCCCCAGTTCCGTTCTCTACATACAGATGATGGAGTTATCGGGAAGTGTCATTCCCCTGCCTGAACCTTCTGGGCTCCCTACTTACCCCAGGATAACCCTCTCCCCCAGTCCCTTAGCAGGGCACCAAGGCCTTTCATGGCCCCCCAACTTCTTCTTCACCAGCTGCATCTCTCCTCACTAGGACCCCAAGCAACATTCCAGAATACCACATGCTTTCTCTGACTGCTCTCCAGAATGTTTGTTCCCTCCCTCCTCCCCATTACCCAGCTAAACACTCTCGTCCCTCCAGCTTCTCTCTCTCTCTCTCTCTCTCTCTCTCTCTCTCTCTCTCTCTCTCTCTCTCTCTCTCTCTCTCTCTCTCTCTTTCCCACAAGCTGCAATCCTACAAAGATGCCCAGTATCAGGACCTAAAGCCTCTGAGCAACAGCCAGCAAGGACCTGGAGCACATCGACAACCAGTGAGTAACCTTGGAAGTGATGCCTCAGGCCCCAGTCAAGCCTTCAGATTATGTAGCCCCAGCTGACCGCTTGACCAAAGCCTCATGAGACCCTGAGCCGGAACCTCCCAGCGAAGCTGCTCCCAGAAACGGTGTGAGATAATAAACGTTTACCATTGTTTGAGGTGCTATGTTTGCGCACAGTCTTTTACACAGAAGTAGGTGACTGACACAGTTCCCTTGGATGCACACCCAGAGTTTGGATTATAGGGTCATTTAAGCAATGCAGCGATGTTGGCCGCGGCTCAGCCCAACAGCTGGCTCTTAAGGGCTGCAAATAGAGGAACCTTCTCAGGCTGACTTAGACAACGTGGTAGCTCCTATACAAGAACATAAGGTCTCACACCCGAGGACAAGGCTCTCTGCTGCTCTCCATCCCTCCATCCTCTGCTTCCTGGTGCATTTGCCAGGTATAAATGGCCACCCCTCCAGTGTGACCCATTTCAATTCTTCTGGTCCAGAGACAATATGATTGACACAGGTAGGGTCAGGTGGCCATCCTGACCCCATCTCCAGCGGGAGGGGCAGAGAATAGATCAAGGGTGGGGTGCCCAAGTGAGATTCCAAGAGCGAGGCCCATTCTAAGAGAAGGGATGCTAGAAAGACACCCAGAAAGTATCTACACTTAGCACATCCTTTCTTTCAGATGGCAAGTCTGAACCACAGCAAGTCTTAAAAGACAGGAATTGAGCAAATTATTTTCTCATGCCTCCAAGCACTGGGGAGAGCTCTGTTTGCAAATCCGCCATCCAAGGGTGCTCATCACCTGCCTTGCTTACCTGATCATTCTCACACGTTCCCACTTGACCTGAGCTGTGTTCTGTCTACTTTGCTTGAGTATCGCAGGGCCTTGGAGAGAGCAACATTTCATATGCAACCGCCTTATACCTCAGCTCTCTCCCGCATCAGGTGGTCCCTGTGCCCCGTGCACCGGTGGTCAGCCTCTATCTCCATGTGTCGAGAGAACTGCAGTCAAGAGATCGGGCGTCCACTTCAGTCCTGCAACCAGGATGACTGGGGGACTCATGTTAAAGCCCAGCTGCTCCTTTCCGGGCTTGACAATTGCCTGACAGGTGCCACCCGTGCCTCCTTCCCCCAGCCCCATGCCACAGCTTGATTAGTCCCTCATCCACCCTTGCATTGTTCACCTGAGGGGTCTTCCAGCCTCTAGCCTAGTCTCTCCAATGCATCCTCTCCCCTCTGTCCCCAAGCATCCTCTGAACATGTCCCTCCCCGGCTGTCAGCCCTGCCCTGGCTCCCCATCACCCCCCAGGGTAAAGCCCAAGCTATGTGCCATGGTCAGTCGTGCCCCAGGGATCCATCCCTACCAAGGTCTCCGGCCTCATCTCTGAACACTCCTCTTCTTGAGTCTCCAGCGCCTGCTAAGCTAAACTGCTAACAGCACCCCTGGACTTCAGGATGTTTCTTGACGCCTTGTCTCTGAAGCTGTCGTCCCCTTTCTGGCCCAGAGTGTGCTTCTGCTGTCACACTCTTCTCTTGGACAATTCCTACCCATCCTTCCACACACTTCTGTGGGGTCATTGCCTCCAGAACACCTTCCCTGTCCCCTACCCCACTCCAAGTTATTATGGGGTCCCCTCCTTCATGCCCCTGTAATACAACTTTTAGTTTCTTTGCCATTGCATTTACCCCCTTTTTTTCAAGATCACCTCTTTATAAGACATTAAGCCTTGGATTCTGGCACATAGTTGTCACTTTAACAATGAAGCAATGCGTGTAGAACTGACTTACACCTTCACAATTGCCTGGTTTAAGACAAAAGGACCACTGCACTCCAGTGGTGGAAAGGATGACCTTTTCAATAAATAGTGTTGGGTTGACCAGATAACCAATGTGGGAAAATTAAACCTTTACCTCTAATTTTCACCATGTGCTATAATTAATTTTACCTCCACTTGGCAATATGAGGCAGCATCCCACCTTATCCTGCTAAAGCAGTGTAAAAAAACAAACAAACAAACAAAAAAACACAGCCAAAAGAGGGAGTCTAAATATGATCCAGAGTCTCAGAACACAATACAAAAATGCACAGGTTTTAACTGAAAATCATTCTTCATACCAAAACCCACAGATATCTCAAGTTGAGTGAAAAATGCCAATCAATAAATGCCAACACTGAGATGACAAAGAAGTTAAAATTATCTGACAAAGTTTTTAAAGCAACCATAATAAAATGCTTCAATAAGCAATTACGAATACACTTGAAGCAAATGAAAAAAAGAAACCCTCAGCAAAAATAGAAGATAAAGAAGAACCAAATGGAAATTTTAGAACTGAAAAATACAATAATGGAAAAATTTTAAAACTCACTGATGGATTCAGTGGCAAAATGCAAGAGACATAGGAAAGAACCAGTGAACTGGAAGACAGAATAATAGAAATGTTCACATCTGAACAACAGAAAGAAAATAGACTGAAAGAAAAATGAACAAAGCCTCAGGTATCTGTGGAAGTATAACAAAAGATCTAACATTCAAGCCATCATCTTGCCAAAGGAAAGGAGGAAGAGAGCAGGACTGAAAAAATCCTGAAAGAAATAATGGCTGAAAACTTCCCAAATTTGGGAAGAGACATAAACCTACAGATGGAAGAAGTTGAGCAAACCCTACACAGGATAAACCAAAGAAATCCACACCGAGACACATACTAATTAAACTTCTGAAAAATAAAGACAACATAGAATCTAGAAAGTGGCCAAAGAAAAACCAATAAAACTGAAAAGATAAATAGGCAAATACAGAATTATAGTTGGAGCTTTCAACACCCTTCTCTCAAAATTGATAGGATAACGAGACAGTCAATCAACAAGGAAACAGAAGCACTAACAGCATCAACCCACAGGAGCAAGGCAATATTTATAGAACACTCCACAACAGCAGAAAATACATTTTTTTTCAAGTGTTTGTGGAACGTATACCAAGATGGACCATATCCTGGGCCATAAAACAAACCTCAACAAATTTAAAAGAATAGAAATCATACAGAGTATGTCCTCCAACCACAACGAAATCAAACTAGAAATTAATAACAGGAAAATCTCTGAACACTGGGAAACTAAACAATACACTTTTAAATAATCCTTGGGTCAAAAAGAAAGTCTCAAGTTAAATTTAAAAAAAAATGAATTGAACTAAATGAAAATGAAAACACAGCATGCCAGCATTAGTGGAACACAGCTAAAGTAGTACTGAGAGGAAATTTTATACCATAAAATGAATATAAGAGAAAAGAGAAAAAAGTCTCGTGTCAATAATCTAAACTCTCTCCTCAAAAGCCTAGAGAAACCAGAGCAAAATAAACCCAAATAAAATAAAAGCCAAGAAATAATAAATATAAGAGCAGAAATCAATAAAATTGAAAACAGAAAAACAAATTTTAAGGTCAATGAAATAAAGATCTGGTTCTTTGAGAATAGCTATGCAATTGACAATACTCTAGGAAGACTGATGAAGAAAAAAAAAGAAGACACAAATTGCCAATACCAAGAGTGGAACAGGAGATATCACTACAGATTCAAGAGACATCAAAAAGATAATATAGAGTACTATCAACAACTCCACATAAATAACCTTGACAACTGAAGTGAAATCAACTAATTCCTTGAAACACCACAAGTCACCCAAAATGAAATGGATAATTTGAATAGCCTTATTAAGAAAATTTAATTCATAATTTAAAAAACACTCCTCCAAAAATCTGCCAGCCCAGATGATTTCACTAGAGAATTCTGCCAAATGTTTACAGTAGTACTAACACCAATTCTACACAATATCTTTCACAAAATAGAAGAGGAGGGAAGACTTCCCAATTCATTTTGTGAAGCTAATATTACTCTGATACCAAAATCAGACAAAAATAGTACAAGAAAAGGAAGGGAAAGGACAGAAGGAAGGAAGGAAGGAAGGAAGGAAGGAAGGAAGGAAGGAAGGAAGGAAGGAAGGAAGGAAGGAAGGAAAGAAAGAAATTATTGACCAGTATCCTTATAAATACAGACACAAAAATCTTTTTAAGCTATTAGCAGAGAGAATTCAACAATATATAAAGTGAATTATACACCATGGCCAAATGGAGTTTATTTCAGGAATGCAAGGTTTGTGCAAGACTCAACAATCAATACAACCGATCAGAGTAATAGGTTAAAGAAGAAAAAAATACATGAGTATAACAATTGACGTAGAGAAAGCATTTGACATTTAACATGAATTTATGATAAAAACTCTGAGACAAATATGATCACAGGAGACCTTCCTCAACTTAATAAAGAACAACTATAAAAAAACCTACAGCTGACATAATACTTAAAGGTGAAAGAATGAATGCTTTCCTTTGAAGCTTTGAAACAAGGAACTCCGCTCTCACCACTCTTATTTAACATAGTGCTGAAATTTCCCGCCAGTGCAATAAGGCAAGAAAAGGAAATGTAAGCCACACAAATGAGGAAGAAGAAATGAAACCATCCCTATTTGCAGATGGCATGATTGTTTATGCAGAAAATCTTAAGAAACCTACACACACACACCCCCTAGGACTATTAACCAAGTTCAGCAACATCACTGGATACAAGATAAACATACCCATATTGATTGTATTTCTATATACTAGCTAGAAACAGGGGATATCAACATGTAAAATACAATTTAAATTGCTCAAACATAGGTGTGAATCTAACAAAACATATACAGGACTTGTATGCTGAAAAATATACAACTCTAATGAAAGACATTTCAAAGATTTAAATAAATGGAGAGAAGAATTGGAAGAATCAACACAATAAAGATGTCAATCTCTCTAAATTGATATAAAGATATTGATTGATATACATCAATTCCTTTCAAAATCCCAGTAAAAATTTTGTAGATACAGATGTAGATATAATTTTATTCTAAAATGTACATAGAGAGGGGGAATTATTACGGCTAAACTTAGAGAAAGAAGAATACAGTACGAGGTATTAGTTTACCTGATTTCAAGGCTTATTATGTAGCTACAACAACCAGAACTGTGTGATATTGGAAGAGACTCGTAGATCAATGAAACAGAATAGAGAACCCAGAAATAGACCCACAAAAATATGCCCGACTAGTTTTTGATAAAGGTACAAAAGCAATGTGGTGGAGGAAAGATAGCATTTATAACAAATGATGGTGGAACGATTATTCAGCCATAGGCAATAAAATGAACCTGACCTAAGTTTCCCACCTTTTACAAAAATTAACTCATAATGGATCATACACATGTAAAACAAACAAAACTGTAAAAGTTTTAGGAAAAAAAACATGAGAGAAGACATTCAGGCAAAGAGTTCTTTGACCTGGCACCCAAGGCACAATGCATAAAAGGACAACTTGCTACATAGGACTTCATACAAAAAGAAAACGTGCCCTGCCAAAGACCCTGTTAAAGGCAAGCTATACAGACTGGCAAGAAAACAAAACAAAACAAAAAATGCAATCTATAATACATATCCAACAAAGAACAAGCATTTAGGATATATAAAGAACTTAAAATTCAACCGTAAAGAAGCAAACAATCCAGTTAGAACATGGGCAAAAAACATGAAGAGACATTTTGCAGAAGGAGATATCCAGGTGGCAAGTAAGAACATAAACAGGTGTTTGAGGTCATTAGCCATCGATTATGCAATTAAAACCATGTCAAGCTATCGCTGCACACCTATCAGAGTGTACATGAGTGTTTATAGCAATTTCATTTGCAATAGCCCCAAACTGGAAACAACCCCGAAGTCCTTCAACAGGTGAACGAGGTAACAAACTGTGATCCATCCAACCCCTGGACGACTACTCAGCAATACAGAGGAATGAGCTACTAACACACACGGCAAGCTGGATGAATTCCCAAAGAAGTATGCTGAGTGAAAAGGAGAAAAAAAAAACACGCTAATGTATTATTCTATTTACGTAACATTCTTGAAATGAGAAATTATAGAAATGGAGACCGGATCGTGGTCCTGTCATGGTTCAGACTGTGTCAGTAGTGCTTGTCAGGAAGTAAGGAAGGGTTTGGGACAGGAGGGGAGTGGGTGTGGCTGTGAATCTCGTGGTGATGGAATGTTCTGTCGACTCACTGTATCCACGTGAATACCTTGGTTGTGACATTGCACTATGTAGTGTTGTGTGTGGTTTTTTTTTTAAGAAGAAGTTTAACAAATGGAAAAAGGCAATTAAAATAGTGAAAAGGCAAGCCATGGTATGGGAGACGCTAGTCACAACACATAGGTCCAACAAAAAACTTGTCTTCGGGATATGCAAACAACTCCTAAAGATCAATAAGAAAAAGACAGGCAACCTGATTTTCTTATACGGAGAGGAAAAGCTTGAGCATCCACTTCACAACAGAATTGTCCAAATGGCCAGTAGGAACAATGCTCGATGGTACCAGTCATCAGGGAAAGGCAAACAAGCCATGCGTACTGCATGTCCAACAGCAAGGCGAAAATGACAAATACTGACGCTATCAGAAGGTGACGAGGACGTCTCGTGCCTTGCCACTGGGAGAGTAAAAGGAAACAGAGCACTATGGGAAAGTGAGTGGCAGAATCTACTAAAGGTAAACAAGGGCGATGCATTTCCCAGCCTCTCCGGTCCAAGAGAAACGATGCACATGCCTCCCACAGATGTGTGCTGGAGGGTTCGTGAGAGTTATTAACAGCCCCAGACTGAGACCAAGTCAAACGTCCATTAACGGGCGAGTGGGCAAACTATGGTAACTTCACCCAAAGGGCTACTATTATTAATTATTAAAAGAAGGAGCAAATCACTGACCTACACAACAAGATGAATGATTCTCAAAGATTGCTGGTCAAAAGTTGATAGAAACGATCACACCCTGAAGGACTCCATTTTTCTGGAGTTCTCAGCGAGGCAGAGCTAATGTACAGTGACAGAAATCAGATGAGGGATCATTGCCCCCCTGGGGTGGGGGTATCAACTGGAAAGGGCACAGGGCAGCCTTGCGGGGACTGGGGACATCTGCTTCCTGACCTAGGTGGCAGTTACCTGGGCATAGACATAAGTAAAAATCCAGTGAGCTGTGTACCTAAGACGTGTGCATTTACACAGGGTAAAACTCAACTTCAAAGAATAGCTTTCAGTGATTATTCAGCGAGTGAATACTAGAGGGGACGGATGGGGTGGTGGGGGAAGAGGGGACAGGTTGAGGAGCTCTGTGTGTAAGGAGAAACAAAGCCAGACCAGGAACTGACTCGACTGTTAAAACCAGCACCTGCTTCCAGAGAAAAGGGAGCACCCACCCGGAAGATTCCCAGGCAAAACTCCTGGCCAGCGACAAGATGGGTGGGGCCACAAGAGTGTCCAGGATTTGGACCCAGCCACCCCCATCTGCAGGAATGCCCGGGCTATCTCAGGTCTTGGCCTGAACTTGTGAGCTCTTGGGGCGAGGCTGAGGCAGGGTGGAGGCTGGGGTGGGGGAGCCCAGCCCACTAGGGCCCTAGGTCGACACCCAACAGCAGGCGGGGACTCTGTGGGAAGGTAAGGGAAAGCCAATCCCTGGTGAAAACCCAGCTATGCCCCAGGCTGCCCCTTTGCTGGCAGGGAGCAGGCAGCTTACAAATGTCTGCTGAACTGCAGTCAATTCCCAGAGCTTGGGGACATTCAATGACTCAGCCTGTCCCCGGGGAGCTACTGTATGAATTGACTCACTGATGGATTAACGATAAGACTTCCAGTGTTAGTTTAGAAAGTGCTTCTAACAAATTAAACTCAGGGTTCAGGTCCCAGTTCTGCCTCTCAATAGCTGTGTGGTTTTGGGCAAATTACTTAACCTCTCTGTGCCTTCATTTCTAAAACATACTGGAAATGATGGTTGGTGAGTTAATACACGTAAAGGTCTTAGAATAGTGCGTGGCATGCTTCCCAACTAAGTCACACAGCCAGCTGGCGGTCTGGGCAGGCTCAAACCCATCCCTGTGCCCAGAGCTGGGTGTCGCCTAGGGCAGCCACTGGCTGCCAGCAGCAACGAAACAGTTGGAATGTGACCGGTCTGAACTGAGATGTGATGGATTTGGAAGGCTGTTTATGAAAAAAGAGTGTAACATTTCTCACTAAGAATGCTTTATAGTGACTACATGTTGGCATGACAGCTGTTCAGGTGTATTGAGGTAAATGAAATATATTTTTAAAATAAATTTCACCTGCTTGTTCTTCCTTTCTTTTTTTTTTTTTTTAAATGTGACTACGAGAAAATGTGACATCACACAAGCAGGTCACGTTTGTTTTGTGGTCCGCCTGAGGGTTCCGGTGGACAGCACTGCCCTGGAGAATTCTGGCTTTGACATTCCCTCTACCCCAACATCTATCAAAACTTGTCCTTCTGCATAATAGTGACCCCAATTGCTGGTGACAACAGGGTGTCACCCCCAAGAAAAGAGGGTTCGTGTCAGCACTGCTTTCTGCCACAGGAGGAGACGGGAACTGGTACCTCTGGCAGGTGGCTGGAAAGAAGGTGGCAGCACAGGTTTATCCTGTCCCCAAGTCGCAAAATACAACTTTGAGGTTGAAGAAACCTAGAGAGTCATCAGGTCCAAAGTCCTCGTTTTCAGGATAAGGACATCAAAATTCACAGGGAGAATTCACGTGCTGAGGTCTCAGGGAGAATCCCAACTGGAGTGAAGAGTGTGGACTCGGGGTGGCCGGGCCCCCCGGGCAGTGGCTGCTCAGCAGGCAATGGCCATCCAGGAGCTGGGGACGGGAATGTGACTTTCTGCTTTCCCCTCCGGCACCTATCTCTGACCTCTGGGATCGTAGGAGGGAAACCGAGGCAGGCTAGGGTCTTCGACACACAGTATGCCTCCAGTCACTGTCTCCGGGGTACAGGTGGGGACATGGGGCTTTGCACGGGGGGCTTGCACAGTGTGCCGCAGAGCCCGGGCTCCCCTGGAGGACGGCCAGGCTGCAGCGCCCACAGCAGGCTCATGGGGCTTCCACGCCCCTACGCCCATCCTCACAGCAGCCTGGGCAGGCCACAGGGTTGGGGGTCTTGGCCCCACTTTGGGGATGAGAAACCTGAGGTGCCGGGCACCACACAGGCCAGCTGGAGGGCTGGGACTGGAGGCCTGTCCCCCATCTCGCCCTTGGGAGTCCTTCCAGCCGGACCACATGGGAAGTAGTAGCTCCCTGGATGGAGCAAAGCCGGAGCAAGGATGTAGAAAGGGTGGCGCCAAAATCGGGCCAAGCTCAGGTCCCGTCCAGCATGCCTTCCAGCCTCCCGCTTTTCCCACATCCCATCTTGTCACCCTCCTCCCTACAGGGTAGCACTCAAGAGCATAACCACCTGGGGTTCACATCTCAGTTCTAGCCCCACTGGCTCTGTGATCTTAGGCCACAGACGCAGCCTCTCTGTTCCTCTGTCCCTCATCTGTAAAATGGGGGAAATGATAGTGCCCGCTTCACAGAGCTGCCATGAGGGTGAGTTAACACGTGCTGAATTGTGTCTGCAGAGGCTCGGTGTGTATATACCAGCTCTTCTCTTCTTGTTGCTACCCTGTCTTACCCAGGACAATCTTCACCGGGCCTCATTACAGGCCCCCGAAGCCTCCAGTTCCCTCCCTGTATTAGTTGTCTCCTGCCGCGTCAGGAGTGCAGGCACAGCTTTGCTCGGACCCTCGTTCAGGGCCACACAAGGCTGCAGTCAGAGTGTCCCCAGGGCTGAGGTGTCGTCGGGAGCCAGACCGGGGAAGGCGGCTCCCAGGCTTACTCGGGTTGTGGCAGAAGTCATTTCCTCATGGCTGTAGGACTGAGGGCCCCGGCCTCTTGCAGACTGCCAGCTGGAGCCGCCCACAGCTCCTTACCGTATGGATTCCACCCCCAGCCAGCAAGGGAGAGTGTCTAGAGCAAGTGTGACGGCCAGACAGAGAGTCTCACAGCATTACACAGTCAAGGAAGTGACATCCATTACCGTTGCTGTCTTCTACTGGCTGGAAACAAGTCACGGGTCCTGCCCCACTCCGGGAGAGGGGTCATACAGGGTGTGGACACCAGGAGGCTGGGCCATGGGACCCACCTGGAGTCTGTCAGCCCCACCTCCCTCCCCTCCTCCTCCCCACCCCACCTCCACTTCCACCCCACCCCTGTCCAAGTGAACGCGCATTCCCCCAGCATGCAGTTGGGTACAGAATGTGAACTCACTCACATGCTGATTTTAGGGGACTCACTTCCCTCTCGGAGCCCCATCTCTTTGTCTGCAGAAAGGAGGTCTGGGGTCGTTAGTGAGCTATTTCCTGCTGTCACTGCACACATGTGTTGGGCACATATGTGTACCAGATAGGGGTTGGAGTGGAGCACAGAGGCCCCGTGCAAATCTAGAAATCCTGTATGAGACATCAGCCGAGAGGCTGCCGCCCCGGGCACTGGGTGGCTGGCCCTGAGCCCTTCGTTCTCATGGCCCCAGCTCCTGGTGCCCTTGCTTGGTAGGCAGGTGGACCCCTCGGCAGAGCCTAAACTGGCCTGTGTGATGCCCGAGGGCCCCACCCCACTCCGGCATCTACAGCCGTGTGAACAAGGGCTTCTGGGGTAACAGGATGAGCCAACAGGGCCTTGGGAAGGGCACAGGACTGAGCCCAATCCTGCCACCAACCTGCCCCTTTGCCTCTCTGTTTCCCCATCTGTGCAGAGCATGGGTTCTAACCTGATGATCTCCGAGGTCCTTAGACTCATCAATTGGATAAAACATTAAAACAAAGAGCCACAGATGAAGGTTGGTGCTTCACAGGCTGTGGCTGGGCCCTGGGCCAGGGGACACCCACTGGACTCCATGGGCAAACAGATGGGGACAAACGGGTTGCTTGGCGCGGATAGGCCAGACAAGGTTGGGCTGGCTGGCACCAGGCAGGATGGCCCCAGGGCCATCCTGGGCAGTGGGGAGCTGTCTGCAGGATGGGGCGTGGGAGGGGGGCAGTCCTCCAACCCTGAAATGCCTCCTCCATCCTTGGAATAAGGGCCACGGCCACGGGAGGACCCATGACCCTGGGTCACCCCACCCAGCCTCAGGACGAAGGCTGGAAGGCACTGGGAGCTCACGAAAGGCAGCAGTGGGGGACAGGTCTGCAGAGGCCACAGGCCACCCACAAACCAGCAGCCTCAGAAAGTGCCCTTCACTCTTCATTCTCAGCCTGCCCTCCACAGTTTAGACCCAGCAGGCCAGGAACAGGAGACAGAGGGCGGTGGGTAGTGCCTAGGCCGGAGCAGAGGAAGCTTCTGTGCACGGCCAAGCAGGCTGACCACCGGGGTTCGAATCCCAGGCCCTCTACTCGCAGCTGCATCATGTCCAGCAAGCTATTTCCCTTCCCAAGCCTTGATTTCTCCATCTATAAAATGGGCGTAATAACAGCATCTAGCTCTTAGGGACAGTGTGACGACCATACAAGGACATGAGTTGCAGGGAGCTTTCACTGAAAGATGAACTGATGATAAGAAAAGAAAAAAGAAGATGATCTGGTCTGTTCTGTTCCTTCAAGAAGTGTAACCTACCTGAACATCAGGAAAGATGCCTGGTTTGGGGCCATGATTCCTACTCGAAGGAGACTCTTCCCTGGGCCCCGCCAGGGAAAACCACATTTACCAGCCAGGCCCTCGGCCCCAACCAAGTCGCCACCTCACGGAGGCTTCGCACATCCCCAGACTCCAGGCGTTTTTTTCCTATTTGGAAAGGTTTCATTATCTTCCAGTGCAATTCCGGGGGTATGAAAGTCACCAATTTAGCCTTTGTGACTCATGAGCCGGCGGCGGGGGAATGCTGTTAGGACTTGAATGAGAACAGGCAGAGATTTCCACAGATCGGGGTGGGTTTCTTTAAGCCTCTAAAAAGTTCTCATTTCATAACCAGCTGACATTCACATAAAGGAGAGATATTTTTCCCAAGGAAACGTCTCACACATCCAGGGCGAGGCGAATCGCCCAGCCAGTGCCTTTGATCACCACATCAGGCCTGCTGTCAGCGGCCCTGCTGGGAGGGGAAGGCGCCGTCCGTCCCCTCCTGGTGACCAAGGTGTTTGTTTCTTTGGGTTCCTACCGACGAGCTAAGGGCTGCTGATTTTCTTGGCCATGTCCAAGGCCAAGGGATGTGCCAGGTAGCCTCGGGGATGGAGGCAGGCCAACAGAATTGGGGTGCCAGGTCCTAGAAACCCGGCCCCACCACCAGAGACTGCTCACACCCACTCACCATCAGTGACAGCCAGTGCCTCACCCTGACCACAAGCTCACTGCATGCCAGGCTCCATGCCTGGTGTATGAGATCTAGTTGCATTCCCTTGAGAAGATATTCTTATGCCCATTCTGCAGATGGGGAAACTGAGGCTCAGAGAGGTGAAATAACATGCCCCAGATCTCACTTCTACAAAGTGGGGGAGGCAGGATTTGAACCCATGTCTGTCTGACTCCAGCATCTGTCCCCTTAACAACTCTTCTGCCTCCTCAGCCTAAGTCACCAAGAGTTACTCAGCATCGACTGTGTGCATGGTCGTCACCACAAGGACAGAATGAGGGCAAGTGTGACTCCAGTCCTGAAGGAGCTTGCAACCTGACTGGTTGAATGAATGACTGAATGACTGAATGAATGAATGAACGAACGAACAAACGAATGTGGGGCTCTGACTGTAAGTTGATCGACTGCATGTTCCTTGTTTGTAATCCTAGCTGCCCTAAACTGGCAGAATCCCAAAAATGTTTCAAAGACTTTGGGATCTGCCTGAGCCTGAGACAAAGGCTTGTGCAGTGGCACCTTTTGGGGATCAGGCCCAGAAACAGGGACCAGGGAGAGTAAAACAGGGCAGGAGGATGAATTCATCTGATGGTGTGTCATCAAGCTGGTGGCACTATGGGTACCGGGGACTGCTACCACCTGGGGACCTCTGAGCGCACCTCTCAAGGGGTGGAAAAGAGGTTCACCCACCAGCTCCCATCGCCCACGGTCAAAGGCGCCCATGGAGGGGTTACCTCCTTCACACATCTAGGTTTATGTGTGAGGCAGGTGATTAGGCAGCTCTCAAAGACATCACAACAGAGAAGCCCAGAACAGAAGGGACGGACGCTGGGGCAGCTGAGAGGAGGGGCGGTCAGGTCCCACCCGCATGCGGGCGGTCGTCACAGAAAGGGCTGCAGTGGTTGAGAGAATGGGAGGCAGAACACGAGCGGGATCCAGCACAGGGCCCATCTATGCAGCTGTTCATTCAGGGTTGACACGGAACCCGACTTTGGAAACGCAAGGATGGGGGTTCCCCGCATTTGTTTTGACCACTTCGCTAGGACACTCCCCTGTCAGCATTAAAGGTAAGTGGACCCAACACATGTGGAGGCTCAGCAAGCATAAGTGGGAAAATGGATGGATGGATGGATGGATGGTCGGATGGATGGATAGATAATGGATGAATGGATAGATGGATGGTGGATGGATGGATGGGTGGATGATGGATGGATGGGCATGTGGGTGGGTGAAATGATGGATGGATGGATGGATGGGTGGTAGAGCCCAGATTTCTTCTGCTGCTAATAGCCCACCCACCTCTGTACTGGGAAAGGCTCCAATAAACAAAATTGGATCCTGAGCCAGGTTAGAGCTGGAAAGCCAGCCAAACACCCAGATGCATTGAAAAGGCAGGGAGGTGGGTGGTGGCTCCCAGCCAGGAGACACAAACTGTCTCCCGATGACCTGGCAGGAAAACCACCCAGTTCTGGCGCACGCGAGCCAGGGTTTGAGTCGCGGCTCCCTTCCCTTTAGGCTGACTAAATGACCTCGGGCAAGTCACTCAACTTCTCCAAATCTTGGTTTCCTTGTATATAAATGAGGGTAATAAGAGTTCCTCCTACCTTTGGCCATCTCTGCTGCAATAGAGAAATTGTCATCGTGTAGTAAACCTAGAAGCCTCTTCTTTGGGTGAAGAAACTGAGCCTCAGAACGGAGGAAGTTCTGCAAGGTCCCAGACAGCGCTAAAACTTCTGTGCACGGTGTGGCAGGCAATGGATTGAGTCCTGCAACGGAACTGAGAGGCCCCAGCTGTGATTCCTGCTGCGACGTGGACGGCTCCAAGATGCACAGAGAATCGTTGGACCCCAAAGCCGACTCCAATACTTGGCTCACCCTGTATTCTGAGGACACCGCCAGATGTCCACCATCTGGGGATAGGAAGGTCACTGCAACACCATGGGGTACAACCCAGGGGTGTTCTCAGAAACTGACTGAGCTAGCCACTCCCCAGATGGAGAATGACAAAGGCACTTGTGAACTGGAGGCGCTAAAAGGGAATCAGATCCAACGAAGGAAGGAAGGAAGGTAGGAAAGAAGGAAGGGAGGAAGGAGTTGGTTGGTTGGTTGGTTGGTTGGTTGGTTGGTTGGTTGGTTGGTTGGTCTATCAGTCAGTAACTTAGTGTATGACGAGCTCACAGCCTGGTCCACCTGGCACCTGGACAAGGATACCTTCCCTACCTGAGGTCCCACCTCCAATACCTGCCTTTGGGTTCATCCTCCCCCAGACCAGATTGAAACTCATCACTATCCTGCTCAAAACCTTCCCTGACCTCCAATGTTCACAGAGGGGCCCCCCTGGACATCCAAAGCTTCCTGCAAGTGAGCCCCCTAAGCCCCTTGTCCCCCCCTCCATTGCAGTTCTACGCCAGTGATCCTGGAGGATTCCCCTTTGCTCACAACATCCCCTCAACCCTCGTGTCCTCTCTTACATTCACCATGAGTCAAGTCCTGCTCACAGAATAAAATCCATCCATCACAAGTCACATTTCAAGGAGTAGATCAAGATCTTGGAAACGTGGTGATCGTGCCATTTTTTACTTAAAAACAAACCCCAAAACAGCAGCATATTGAACTGTACACGTACTTTGGTCCCCAGTTTTTTTTTTTTTTGGGGGGGGGGGTTTCAAGTACAGTCATGCACTGAAGACTGGAAGAAGAAATGACCGCATATTACAAGTGATTGCTGCCTTTAGGGCTTGCCAGACTGGCTTCATTTATCAGTTCATTCCTTCATAAGCAGGCATTCATTCGTTCATTCATCAAATTCCTACTGCTTCCTGGACGAACTTTCTGGTAGCAGGAAAACCCTTGGCTCCCATCCTCGGGGTGGCACAGATACACGACCTGTTTGGAGCCACAAAACCAAATGATGGAAGTTTGTGTCACTCTAGGGCCTGGGGCAAGTCACAGGTGCAGAAGCGACAAGCTGGAACCAACCTAGTGGCCAAGTTCTGTAGCCGTGGTTATACGCCCAGCAATCTGAGCCTCAGTTTCCCCATCTGTGAAAAGGTAGTAATAGCCCTAGGGTGTCTGTGAGGGATGGAGGAGGTGGGGCCAGCAGACGAGTTCTCTTGACAGAGCTTCTCTGCTCACAGAGGGGAACCTGTAAACTGAGAAAACACCCACCTATTTCCTTCGGAAAGAATTTTTAGTCCTGTTGAATTTTCTAGGGACGCTGTACCAAGTTACCACACACCAGGGGCTTAAAACAGAAATTCATTCTGTCCCAGCTCTGGAGCCAGAAGTCTGAAATCAGGGCTGCACTCCCTCCACAGGCTGTCACGGAAGGTCCTTCCTGCCTCTTCCAGCTTCTGGGGGCTGCAGGCATCCCTGGGCTTGTGGCCACATCCCCCAACTGCTGTCTCCACCTTCACAGGAGTGTCTGTGTCTTCTCATCTGTCTTCATAAGGACACATGCTGCAGTTAGTACCACCCTAATCCAGGATGACATCATCTCAAGACCCTTACTTTAATTATATCCACAAAGACCCTATTTCCCAATCAGGTCACATTCTGAGGTTCTCAGCAGATAGGAATTTTGCGGGGACACAATTTAACCCAGGACAGACACCGAGGAGGGATGGGCAAGTGGCCTGCTCCGTGTGACATGGAACCAGAAAGGGACCCCTGCTACTGCACTGGGCACTCAGGGCCCCTCCTGGCCCGCCCAGGCCAACACCTCCAGCTCCACGGCTCCCTGTGGCCTGTGGAAGGTAGGGGCACCACGCCTGGCACAGCCTGTTACCTCAGATGTTTCTCTGAGAAAGGAACCAGACAGACACAGAGTGAGGAAACATGTGAAAGAGCCAGGGCGGTCCCGGATGGAAACGACGGGGAGGGTGAGTGCCAGCTAAACACACACCCCCTGAGTGGGAGTGTGGCTCACTGCCAGGTATCGGGAAGGGACATCAAGGCAGCCGTGACAGCATTGGGGAGCCTTGGGCCAACCCTTAAGGAAGAGCAGGGTTCCTCCAGGTGGGCCTGGTGGGTGAGAGTCACCCCAGGTGCAAAGCGGCCTGGGCAACATGCTTGGGGCTGGGGCGGTGGGTGAGGAGTTCGTGTCAGAGAAAAGGTAGGAGAAGGAGCTGAGATGGCGGCCAGGCTGCTGGGTAGAGGACTTGGGCTCGATCCTGGAAAGAGGCTCGGAGCCTCTCCTTTCCTCCCCTGGCCAGTGATGGGGATGATATGGGGAGACCTGTCAGGAGGCTATGCCCACGTGCCCCCGGTCCTGCTGCTGCTGGCGCTCTCTGGTATCCAGCGGGGAGGCGAGAAGAGATACTCCCCTTGGCGGACCACAGTCGTCCAGAGCCCCGATGGGCATCGTGGAGCTGCTGGGCAGAAGGTCGGCGCATGGATCTTCTCCTGGAGACAGGCCCTGGCTCACAGACACGGACCCCAGTCACACGCGGGCACAGCCACAACCGCGACTCCACCAGGAGACGTCCTCCAGGAGGGGGAGAGATGCCCAAAGGTCCCTTTGTCTAAACACATTAATGTCCAATTTTAAATTGGGTCGGGGGATGGAGGACGGGAAGAGAGGAAGGCGGGGGTGGGGAGCCTTCACTGGGCGTCATTCATAAGCCACACACTGGTCCCTTCATCGGGCCCCAAACTCACCCTTGTGGCTACGCAAAGATTTATTGACGCCCCAGCGTGGGCTCATTTATTTTCCTCCAAACCGATTTGAAAAGACCGTTTGCATCTGCCCTGAAGGGGGAAAAAAAATGTGCTTATTTGGCAAACTTTGTTTGAAAAATCTGCTTGTCCCAAAGAAGTGGCTGCGTGTTTGGTTGGGGCTAGGGGCTGTGTGTGCAGGGAGGGGCTGGTGGTGGTTTGGTCCCCCCAGGGAGAGCGCGCAGAGAGCGCCCTTTCAAAGCCTGTGGATCCACTGAGGCGCTTTGCTCCAAGATCAAGCTCTCCTTGGGGCTTTCTTTATCCAGCCCTTCAGGAGTGTTTATGCCCAAACAGCCCCAAAATGCACAGAAGCATATAAGGCTGAGTGGGGAAAAAGAGACAAGAATTTCAAACATCAGCTAATTTTGAGCAAGGGGCCGTGGGTCCTGTTTGCCCTCTCCAGAAGGGAGAAATGCCACCTGTGAATAAGCTCAGGCCCTTCTTCATATCCATAATATACAAAGAGTTTTTATAAATCAATAAGAAAGGAGAACACGATGATAGGAAAATGGGCCAAAGATATGACTGGGTGATTCATGAAAGGAAACTGTGGTCTGTCAACACAGGTACAAAATGTTTAATTTTACCAATAATCCAAGAAATGCAACTGAAAGCATAGACAACTAAAATATTGTTAAACACCTACAAACTGGCAAAGGTGGAAAAGAAGGAATGGTACTAGCAGGTTAGTGAGGTTTGGAGCAGAAGCACAGCAGGGGGCCTTCTAACATGGACCCCCTTTCTGGAGAGCATTCTGGCGACATGCATCCCCAGCCCAGACCAAGGCATGAGTTTCGATCCAGCCACTCCTCTTTTAGGAACTTAAGGAAGAGGTTGGTCTCCGTGGGGCCTCCAGCACTAAGCCTTAGCTAAACCGCCAGCTAGCGGACGGCACCTCCTCCTTGTGGTCTCCAGGCACGAGCTGGCCCCTCGCGACAGCCGCGTCCTACGCTGCCTGCCCACCGTGTGTTCCAGGAAGGTGTGGACATGCGCCTCTCCGGCTCGGAGTGTGCGCTGCAGTGACACGTGTGAGACAGTGAGGGGAAGCCACAGGGAGCAGCCTTGAGCGTAAGGCCAGGAAGCGAGTCTGGCCAGTCAGGGCTGCCCTCGGAGGTAGTGAGCGCCCAGCTGGGGGCACACAAACACCAGCGGGCCTCGGTCTCCCTCACACGCTGTGGGTGCTGCTCCATACGGCCTCGCCTGGAGCAAGTTCGTTCCGCAGTGACTGCAGCAGCCCCGCCCACCTAACCCCAAGGCCCCCCACCCCTGAAGCAATGAACTCAGAACAGCAGTGCTGGAAGGTCCTGCGGGGAACTCCCTGGTTGACAGATGGGGAAACTGAGACCATCCCAGGGTCATCCTGCCTCGAACCAGCCTTGGGGCCTGAGAAGTCCAGACCCTCACCATACTTCCCAAACTGTCACCGGAGGCCACGTATACCCAGCTATTAACAGAGGAGTCTCAGGTGATCGGCTCCTGCCAGTGTGATCCCATCCATCCGTAGGAATGCCGCTCACGACCCCTCTCCTCTGTGTTAGCAAGTGCCCAGCAGCGTGGGGGAGCTGGAGACACAAAGGGCAGTGACAGGGAGTGAACACTGACAGGGTCCTGCCCACAGAGAGAAGAGGGAGTGACAGCAGGTGGGAAATGGAGCCTGTGTCTGGACGGTGGGAGCCGGACAGGGTGGGTCTGTCCTGGTCAGGAGGTCAGGGAGGGGGTACGGGGGCTGCGTTTGGGGGTCGAGAAGGAAGTGTGTGGGGGAGATGAGGGTGAGCGTCCTGGGGACACACCTCCGAGCCAGCTCTGTGGCTGTTCACACTTCCGGGAGACTCCACCCAGCACGCTTTCCTAGGCTCCTGCTGAGGGTCCCTGAGCCCAAGGAGGGACATTCCTGGTCTTCTAATGACCAACATTCTTGCTCTGCGCTGGGCAGTGGCAACGACTCAGTGCTTTTATCCTCACAAAACTCTCATCAGACCCATTTTACAGATGAGGGGACCGATGCACAGAGAGGTAAAGATGTTTGCAAGGGTCACACAGCTGGGAAGGAGGGGAAAAAGGATTAGTCTGGCTCCAAAAGGTGTTCTCACCACCCGACACCCCCGACCTCGTGGTGCCCGCCTGCTGCCCTGGTACCAGCTCATGGTCTGTGAAGTGTAGGTGGGAGGACACTGTGCCCTCGCTGTTCCCCGTCCTCCCGGGCCCCGAGAAGGGAGCCCCCTCCAGGAAGCCCACCTGGATGTCAGCCCTTCAGGCCCCCTTTCAGAGCGGGTCGAGGGTCACCTGGGGACTTGGGATGACTCAGAGGCACCTCATCAGTCCCATGTGGTCTCTTGGCTTTTCCCATTAAAGAAGTTGAGGAAACTGGTGATGATGGGGACCCGGGGAGGGGTGGGGAGGCACAGCCGGGCAGTGGAGTGGAGGAACGAGTTTGTGGAAGCAGCTGCTCCATGTCCATGCGGGCTGAGCGGGCACCTACCTGTGCTACACCTGAGAGCACAGTAGGCATTTTACAGCTGCTTGGCGACTGATGTAAGAGAACGCCCTGCCTCCAGAAAGGGGCACATTAGGGTGTGTGTGAAAGCACGTGCACCAGCAGGCCGTCCGCCACGGGCCCCAGGAAGGAGTTAGCCCCCAACCCCGCCCTCGGCAGAGGTGGGCCTGGCCCAGGTCAGGGGCGGAAGTTGGGTCCCAAGGTTCCGGCTGCTGAAGCTGGTGCACACAGAAGGCCCTCAAAACTTGTCAAACCAAGTGTGCTGTGTGCACCCGCCCTTCTTCCCCACTAGGGGACAGTGGTTTGCTCGCCTCTGAATGCCCAGTGGGCCTAGCACAGGGCCTGAACACAGGAGGTGCCAAAGCGACCCCCTGACTGCTGGGTCTGGTGAAGGGAACCACACCGGCCAGAGCTTCTGACCACACACAGGCCCCGCAGGGACTTCCGCAGCGTCCGAGCACTTGGCGTGTGTGGGAGAGGCCCACCCCAGACCCCCAGGGGTTCCAGCTCCGACCACCCAGACACATGTTTGGGGAAGAGCCTAATTACTGGGGAAAATACAGCTCTCCACCAACAGGTGAACAGATAAAACATGGTACATAAATACAGTGAACTATTATTCAGCCTTTAAAAGGAAGGACATTCTGACACTTGCCACAATGTGGCTGGACCTTGAGGACACTGTACTAAGTGAAACACACCAGACACAGAAGGACGACTCCTGTGTGATTCCACTTATAGGAGGTTCCTAGAGGAGTCAGATTCACAGAGTCAGGAGGTACTATTGGGGTTACCAGGGGCTGGGGCTTATTGGGTAAAGGGCACAGAGCGTTTGTTGGGGTGAAGCAAAAGTTTAGGTAGAGAGAGTGATGAGGGTTATGACACCGCAAATGTCACTGAGCTAATGCCACTGAGTTGTACACTTCCAAATAGTTAAAGTGAGAAATATTAGGGTATATTTTACTACAATTTAAAAATATGTGTATCTCTGACCTCAAACGGGCCTCCACCAGGTGTGAGCTGAGTGGCTGTGGGCCAGTGACGTCACTTCTCTGTCTCCTGCATGGAGCGTGCTCATCACTGCAGCACCTCCCTCCCTCACAGGGCTCCTACAGGAGCTGCCTGAGCAGGTGCGTGCTAGGTGTCCCCGTGTGCCATCTGGTCCGCTGACCTCGACGGGCTTTGCTGCACCAGGAAGCATGGGGCGGGCCATATCTGAACTTGGGCTCCCGGGGGCACCTCCTGGGCCTGCCACTCCGTGCCTCTGGGCCTCAGTTTCTTTGTCTGTCCCGGCAAGCTCCTGGGGGAGGCGGGAGGTACCAAGTGTGCTGCCTTTGATAAAAAGCTTCAAGACCAGGCACAGCTCCCCCTGTTCCAAGAGAGCGAGGCCGGAAGCTGTCCTAGAAGTCGTGGTCTCATCCTTACCCCTCAGACCAGCAGCTCCGTAGGGACATGTGGCATGTCTGACCCACCTGTTTTTCCAGCCCCTGGCACGTAGCTGGTGCTTAATAAATGTTTGCTGCATGAACCCATGCCTCTTTTCACTCAACGGCTCTGCCCTTGGACTCAGAAACTCTTGGAGGTTCAGGTAGAAGCCCAGTGTTCCAGAAAAGTAGGCCCCTCTGCTTGATGGGGAGGGTGGGCCTGGGAGGGGCGTAAAGGAAATGTTTCAAGTGCCCCAACCCCCGCGATGGGCCAAGGAAACAGCCCTCTCTCTTGCCTGTGTTTCCAGATGCTCACCTAGCATGGTGCCCACGCTTTCTTCTGCTCTGTTCTCCTGAAAGAGGGAGAGAGGGGGAGAGAGAGAGAGAGAGAGAGAGAGAGAGAGAGAGAGAGAGAGAGAGAGAAGGGAGAAAGGAAGGAAGGAAGGAAGGAAGGAAGGAAGGAAGGAAGG
This sequence comes from Rhinolophus ferrumequinum, assembly GCF_004115265.2. Classification (NCBI taxonomy): domain Eukaryota; kingdom Metazoa; phylum Chordata; class Mammalia; order Chiroptera; family Rhinolophidae; genus Rhinolophus; species Rhinolophus ferrumequinum. The sequence goes on from NC_046294.1 coordinate 3,787,688, forward strand.
AAGGAAGGAAGGAAGGAAGGAAGGAAGAAAGAAAGAAAGAAAGAAAGAAAGAAAGAAAGAAAGAAAGAAAGAAAGAAAGAAAGAAAGAAAGAAAGAAAGAAAGAAAGAAAGAAAGAAAGAGAGGGCGTTAAAGAAAGCAGAATAAACTAAAAAGCCCCTCCCATCAACATGTGTTTCCCTGTGTTAATAAAACACTTTGTCTTTACAACTCAGAAAAATTTAAAAAACTCTACCAGACGCAGGACGTCCACATCAGTATTCATGACATCTGTCTTTTCCTATAAAACGCTCTGAATGAAACCTCCCCGGTGGAAAGCGACTCTCTCCTCCAGCCCACTCTCCCTTTTCCCCTTCAAAACAGATTGCGAGACAGATGATTGCATTGTTTCGTCGAATTTCCATCTGAAAACTCCCCTTCGTGTTGGCCACTGGACGCCCCTATTAAGGCCTGGGCACCACGGGGCCACGTGGGGTGGCAGAGCCTCTGTCTCCTGCTCCCTGGGGCCTTTCCATCGGAAAAGGAAAAAGAACCAGGCAGACAAAGGTGCAGGACATAAATTAAGCCCCGGCTTTTTAAGTTCAAACTGAATTTTCTTTATTTTTCCACAGCTGTCAGAGGAACCGGGTAGAAATCCAGTAACGCATGTTTAATGTATTAAAAAGGGGGTGGGGGGAACCGTCCACTCCGAATGTCCCGTCCGCCGACTTGCATTGGGAACATTATTTCGGGCCAGTGAACTCTGAGCAAGTCAAGTGTGGAGATGTGGACTGGGGCCAGGGACCCCCCACCAGTGGCTGTCATATCTACTGAAAGCCCACTTGTCATAGGAGGCCTGGGCTGGGAGGGGGACAAACGTCTTGCAGAGCAGGAGAACCGCCAACAAATCGGCCCGTTTGTCCAAGGCCGGCTGGTTGGCGCTGGCCCGGCCTGGACAGACTGCAAGGCGGATGGACTGCCGTCCTGCCCCAGCCACACTGTGGTCTTGCCACCCGTTCTAGGCCCTTCCGCGGGCCCATGGGGAGGCCACCCCGTCTCCCAGCCCCTCTGCTGAGGGAGCAGCAGTGCAGGCCGGTTTGTAAGAGCTGAAGGTTGCTGGTTAGGTCACTTCAGTGCTCCTGGCTACAGATGAGGAAACTGAGCCAGCAGGGCCAGGGGTCCTTGTCACTATGCCACATGGTGCAGGTTTGGGGAGGTGCCTTCACACCCTCACCAAACCCTCAGCCCACCCGCCCCAAATTCAGCCTTGCCCCAACCCCCATCCCCACCCCTGGGGGAGAGAAAGCCATGGGGAAAACGCAGCACCACTTCTCCATGTGTGCTCCCCTCCCCTCCTTAACACCATGGATTCAGTGACCCATCCCACCCCAAATATCACTGTGCAGAAGGGGGGCCCCGCCACCCCCGTTCAAGGGAGTTTTCCCAAGGCGGACGGGCCCAGGGTCCGCGGCAACATGACATGGTCCAATTGCTTTTCTGAGAAGAGCTGGCACTTGTCGCACGCCAGCGCCAGGCACAGCACAAGAAGCATTTCCAGCACGCACTCACGCACGGAAGGATTTGTCATCACCTCTCCTCTTTCAGATGAGGAGACTGAGGCTTAGGGAAGCTAAGTGACCAACTCGTGGAGCCGGGACTGAACTCTGAGACCTGAGTCTCTGACCGTTTCCTCTGCAGTATATATCCTCCCCCAGCAAGATAGGCCAAACAATTCACCATCGGAAGTCAAGTCCATGTGCTGTCCTCGAGCAAGTACCTGGCGGGGTTTGCCCTCCCCCGGCCTCCAGCAGCTGCTCTGGTCAAATGAAGCCGTCTGCCACACCATGGATGCAGGGCAGAGAGGGCAGCCGCCTGGAAGCAGAGCTGTCTCCCGTCCTCCCATCAGCAGCCTGAGTGGAGTCTCCAGGAACCCAGCCAGCAACACCCCAGTGCTCTCTCCAGCACCATCCTCCCACCCGAGACCCTGTTAGGCCCACCTGCCACCCAGCCCACCCAGACCGAGGGCGATGGTCCTAAAAGACCCTGGACTCCAGTTCTGTCCCTGACTAGTGTGAGGCCGTGAGCCAGTGTCCCTTCTGGGCCTCAGTTTCACCATCTGTAAAATGGGCTACATGTCCCTGTGCTGCCCACCCCATAGGTCCATTGTGATTCTAAATGAGCAAAGTGGAAGGCCCTGGAAAATCGTCAAGTGTTACACAGGGACAAAGCAGGGCTGTCCCCATGCTAATCCCAGAGCACCGAAGTGCAAAGGCCTGGGCACCCCAGGCCTGGCATCCACTCCCTACTCTAGGTGCAGCCCTGCCCCGATCCCAGCAAACCCCTACTCTCTGGGCCTCCATGTCTATACAGAGGGGCCCTTCCAGCTCTAAAATTCTATTTTCCTGTGACTCCAAACCCAAAGGGGCCACCTGCTGCTCACGGGGGTCGGTTCCCATGGGATTTGGGGCCACGCTGGTTCCACCCAACTTATATGATGACTCAGCCCCACGGTAGTCTCAGCAAGAGGCTCGGGCCAGCCACCCAAAACGGGGGAAAGCATCTCAAAGCAAGACGTCCCAGGTGCATGAAGGTCTGCACGCTCAGAGCAATCTGAGAGAGCTGTCACGTGGCTCAGGCCACGTTCATAATTCCTTGTCACAAGTGCCTTCCCCAGGGCCTCCCCAGCGTGGCCCACCCCGTCACTTAGGTGACCTTTGTGGCATACAGGTCACATTCCCTGGTCACACTGAGCCAGTGGGGCAAGGGAGGGAGTGGCCTCCAGGTGAGCTGACAGGAGGAGAAGACAGAAGCTGTGAAGTCCCACAGGTCTGACTCGGGGCTTGAAGAGTTGGAGAAGTTTGGTCGGTCAAGATGTGGCTTTCAGGGGTTCCGTCCCCCGTCTACGAAGTCAGATATTGGTGCCTTTTCCCAGCAGGATATTATAAAGATCACCTGATTAAATGTTTGCAAAACTCCCCAGCACCCATTGCAATCAGGATACAGAACTATCACCACGAGGACCTCTCTTATTCTACCTCTTTATAGTAACAGCCACCGTCCCCACCATCCGTACCCCTGGCAAACGCCATTCTGTTTTCCAGCTCTGATTTTGTCATCCAGAATGTGATAGAAATGAAATCCTTCAATATGGGACCTGTTGAGGTTGGCTTCATTCGCTCAGCTGCCACCTTACGATGTGTCGTGGACTGAATGTGCCCCCCCCTTCCCCGAGGTTCAGATGTTGGAGTCCTGACCCCCAGTACCTCGGAATGTGGCTGTGTTGGAGGGAGCGTCTTTGAGGAGGTGACTGAGTTAAAAAGTTAAAATGAGGCGGTTGGGTGGGCCCTGGCCCACTCTGACCTGTGTCTTTAGGAGAAGAGGAAATTCGGACACACAAAAAGATACCAGGCAGGGAGGCACGTGTGCAAAGGACCGTGTGGGAACTCGGAGAGAGCGTGGCCATCTGCAGGCTGAGGAGCGAGACCTCAGGAGACTGTCACCCTGCCAACACCTTGACCTCGGACTTCCGACAGCCTCCAGAATGAGCGGTGAAGTTCTGTGACTGGAGCCAGTCGGTCTGCAGTACGGGGCTATGGCAGCCGGAGCAGACTAATAACACGAGACCGCCCCAACCTGTGTGTATACATTGTTCATTGCCTTTATTGCTGAGTATTTCCCGGTAAGTATGTGTCACATGTTGTTTAACTATTCACCTTTTGAGGAACATTCTGGTTGTTTCCAGTTTGGGGCTATTACAAATGAAGTTGTTATGAATAATCACGGGAGAAGAACAATCCCAGCAGACTGCACACACACACACACACACACACACGTGCTTACACACGTGCACAGGTGCACTCCCTCAGAGGGAGGACCCACTTGCCATGTGCCTTCTGCTTATGCGGAGGCTTTCTTTACCCAGGGCAAGACTTTCAGCAGAGAGAAAACCTGCCACGTGTGCTGGACACCCTCGTAAACTGCCGGTCCTCCTGAAAGTGACGCCCACACCCCAACTCAAGAGAGAATGTCCTGTCAAAGTCAGTCCTTTCCCATGGCAGAGCTGGTGGTAAAACCTGACGCTCAAAATCCTGGCGCCGTTTGAGGCTGGTCAACGGTAATTGCTTTTCTGAATGACATTTTTAGAGGCCAAGTGCAGGCTTGGACAGGGGCCGTCAGGACTGAATGGGGCCAGCAAAATCAACTCCTCAGTCCTCCCTGGAGAACAACGAGAGGGCCTCCAGCCCCAAGCCTCTCCTGCCGCCGGGCTGAGAGACCCCCGGGTATCCCCCATGCCCCAAGACAATAGCAGCACCTGCTAGGCCATGCTCTCCCCAGGGAGCCCCCAACCCGTGCCGGAGGCTGGGCTCCTGGCATGAGGCCGCCATTGTTCGCCTTCCTCCCTCTCCAGGGCTCTTCCACAGAGTGACAGGGCAGCCCCAGAGGTCACCTCCGGGGCACTCACAGGGTCTCCTGGGCATCTGTCTCAGGCCCTGGGCAGCAGGAGAGGGGCTGGCCCAGGCTTATTGTTTGGGGCCCAGCAGCCCACCCGACAGGAGAGGGGCCCATTGTCCCAAGGCAATCTGCCACACTCCTGCATCCCCATATTCTCCAAGAAGAAGGGGAGACTGCAGGGGATGCAGCTAGGAAATCTCAGTGAGATGTGCGGACCTGCACCCATGCTTCTGGGCACGCGGCTGTCCTTGGTCCTTTCCATGCTGCGTTCATTTTCAAAATTTGAAAACTAAAATCCACATCTCTGAAGCCCTTCACCGCCCTTGTTGACAATGTTCCGGCTTCCGCGGGGGGCACTGACTAACCTAAATACATTTGAGCCGAGACACCGTGAAAGCTTGCCTACTTACTCTCAGGATGCGTCATGTGACATCTCAGCTCTTCCAACTCGCCACCTCTCCAAATTGCCCCTAGGAAGCGGCTGCCGAAGGGTGACTTGTCTTGTCAGGTTGAAAGGCCCCCTGAAGGGAGCAGCAAAGGTTCTTTCCTTGTAAATTTCATTCTCGAAAATTCCATTGCAGCCAAAAAAAAAAAGCCTTCATTTTTCACAAATGTTGCTAACAAGGGGATTAGCCAATCAAGCATATAATTTAGCCTCTGTAATCCTCACATGATAGCAACCTAGACAGTCCTGGGCCAAGGCTGCAGGCTCTTGGCCGCAGACCCAGTCTGGTGTTTCCGAATCATCCAAAAAGTCTGGCAGAAGAAAAGCCAAGGTGGGTAATTTCTACTCACATCTCGGTGGACCTCCATGGCTGTGTCATCACAGACCAGAGGAACAAAGCGCCAGGACACAGGCAGCTGTCCCTAGATGCTTACTTATATTCTCCAAATCTGGCTTGTATGTATCTTAATTAAACACGGCAAGTAGAGATACCAAAGCCCACTTATTTTGTTGGGGAGGTTGGAAAGCTAAAGCATACCTGCACTCCTTGAATGTAAAAACTGAAAGGCAACTCTTCACCTGGACATCTGCGTGGTGATTACAGGTAAAGCTCTAAGAGGGACCACACTCCTCCACACCCTACCTGGGAGGCACCCTTGCTGGGGTGGTTGGGGAAAAGACCCAGCTCCTTTCTTTCTCTCAGGACCCAGCACAGGGTCTGCCCAGACCAGGTGCTTCACTGCTACTTGAAAGAAAGGATGGAGAAGTAGAGAGATGGAGGGAAGAAGGCTGGAGAAAAGGATGGCAAGCAAGCAGAGCTCATTGTTTATTTGTGCCCCCTTCTTTGAGGAACATGTAAAGAGAAGGCTCTTCTCATCTGAAGCCCAGCTGTGGGAAAGGCCTACCACAGCCAGCTGGCCGTGGTGGGGACCCATTTCTCTGATGTCCTCCTCTTGCCCGTGAAGACAGCACTGGTTACCACTGCCACGTTAAGGCACCAAGATTGGGAGAGGCCGCGGGATCTGCCTCCCTCTGATGTGGAGCCAGCTCGGCTGCTCAGGGTCCCCATAGGTCCATCCTGCTGTCTTCCCTGAAGCTATTCAATCTACAGAGGTACCAACTATGTCCCCAAGAGTATGGCTGGATCGTAAGGCATAAAGCAAAGTGAAAGAAGACAGACTCCAAACACCGCTCAGGTGTCATTCTTTGCACATGACATTCTGGAAAAGGCAAAATTGTGGAGACAGAAGACAGTTCAATGGGAGGAAAATGTTGGGGTGATGAAATAGCCTATAACTCCAGTATGGTGGTGGCTCTGGGCCTGCACATTTGTCAGAATGCATCGAACTGCACACCTGGAAAGAACGAATTGCACTGTGGGTAAATTACACCTCCACTAACTTGACTTCAAAATAAAGTGGGTAAAGCCCACCTTGGCCTGTTTGGGGTTCTGGGGCATGACTGGATCCCTTCCAGGAAGACCAGGCCCACACCCCACTCGTGAAAGAATAACCCTGAGGCCAGCAAACTGGTTTTGATCAATGAATCTCTTAAAATGAACTATTACAGAAACCCAAAGCATAAAACAGAACAAAGCAACGATGCTTTCTCCTCAAACCAAAAGCATTCCCAAGAAATCTTGGGGTCCCCTGAAGCTCGCATGCTAGCACTATGTTGAGAGACAGTCTGCCCAGCCCATGGAGCTGTTCTCCGAGACCCTACCTGCTGGGAGAGATGAAGCTGGGTCCACCGGGGGCCCACTCAGCTGGACACAGGGCAGGGCCTGTGCCATGGAGACCCCGACAGACGGGGGACCACAGTGCAAGAGGGAGGCCCCCGGCCGAGCTGGGGGCACTGCCTGCCACAAGCAGCCGTGGGCCCATCAGCAGCTCCCAGCCACGGTCTGGAGAGGTGACCACACATTCGGCCTTCCGGGACTCCAGCACCACTCCTCCCACCCCAGCTGGGCGTCTGTAGGCAGGTCACTCTGCTACTCTGCACCTAGCTTCCCTCAGGTGGAAAATGCAGTGGCACCTACCTCACTTGGTTTTTGTGACTCTTAAATGAGATATGAACGTAACACAGCCAGCACGCATGGACGCTCACTGAACATCCAGGCAGCGGCTGCCATCCTTACCGTTACCTTTCGGCCAGCGCTGACGTTGACCGTGGAGTGAGCAAGAGGCCACTGGGCACCCCCCACCCTCAGCCTGAGCAGTTTCGTCTGGTGTGTGTCGGGGGTCTGCCTGTGATTGGGTGTGAAAGGAGAGCTCTGATGCTCAACGAAGTTTGAAAGCCCTGGTCCCCAAGGCCTTCCCACCGTCAGCCTGGGACTCTGACCACCACTTGCCTCAGGCCTGGAAACAGGCCTAACGCTCTCCAGGCCCGAGGAATCAAAGCCCCTCTGTCGAGCACACATTTTCCAAGCGTTTGGAGGGTCTGGGAGGTCCTGAGAGGTGGTGAGGAAGGGAGGTTATAATTGGCCCTCCCCTGGGCCAGCACCACCTCTTGAGAAGGGGCCGCTCAAAGAGGGTTCAATTTCCCAGCCCAGGGAGGGCATGTGTTTAATTAAGATCCATAAAAACGTACCAGGCTAAGCGAAAGAGCTATTTCATCTTTCACAGTCAATACTGGTATGTGTCTTACCTGGAAAAAGTGGTTTATGCAGAAAGAATTTCCCAAATGGGTTCCATATGCCTGCTTCCCCCAAGCGGGGCCTTCCACCAGGGCTGGGGCAGGGGGCTGGGAGTCCAGCCCCCTCCTCCTAGACACTCAACCTCAGTGCACACCCTCCACCGGCTGCCGCTGTTTAAACAGAAGACGTCATGGCCAATGATATACGGTAGATTCCAAAGATTGTTTCATCCAAGGGAAATTGCTCCTGGAGCCAGGTCCGTCTCAGGTGAGCCACCGAGAACTGCGGTGAACTGAACTGTTCAACCCTCCAGAGGGCCCTGACCCAGAGGAGGCCCCTCATGCTGACCGTTTATTGCCAGTCACTCCGTGGCATATCGAGGCCATGAGCAGAGGCCCAAGATGCTTAGGAGGCCAGAGATGGAAGAAGCCAAAGGAGTATCTGGTTGCATCCCCACACTCTACTCTACAGATGGGACCTCCGAGTCCCAGAGAGGGGACACAAGTAGTCTAAGACCACAGATCTAGTAAGTCACAGAGTGCCTTGGTCAGGTGTCCAGCTGAGGGTCAAAACACAGCCCGAGGGGTATAGAGGGAAAAGAGAGAGGGGGGGCTGTCCTTAATTCCCACTCCTCCCATTGCATCCAAGTGTCACCTCCTCCAGGGGCTTGCTGGGATGTCCCACCCATCACATGGCTCTCTAGCTCTTCTCTCTGTGACATGATTTTATATATTTATCAGTTTACTTATTCACTGGTTTTACCCTCATTAAGACTGATTCCCAGGAGTACAGGGACCATGTTTGTCTTGCTCACTATGATACCCCTGTGCCTAGGATAGACCTTAGCATATAACAAATGCTTAGTTCATCATTGCCATCATCGTCACCACCATCACCATCACCATTGTCATCTTCACCACATCATCATTATCACCATCATCACCAACACCATCATAACCATCCTCACCATCACCACCACCATCACCACCATCATCACCAACACCACCATCACCACCATCACCACCATTGTCATGTTCACCACATCATCATTATCACTATCATCACCAACACCATCATAACCATCCTCACCATCACCACCACCATCACCACCATCATCACCATCACCATCATCACCACCATCGTCACCATCACCACCACCATCATCACCATCACCACCATCACCACCACCATCACCACCATCACCACCATCACCACCAACACCATCATCACCACCACCACCATCATCACCATCACCACCACCATCACCACCATCACCACCATCACCATCAACACCATCATCACCACCATCATCACCATCACCACCATCACCACCACCATCACCACCATCACCACCATCACCACCAACACCATCATCACCACCATCGTCACCATCACCACCACGATCACCACCATCACCACCAACACCATCATCACCACCACCATCACCACCATCACCACCATCACCACCACCATCACCACCATCACCACCATCACCACCAACACCATCATCACCACCACCATCACCACCCTCACCACCAACACCATCACCACCATCACCACCATCACCACCATCATCACCATCACCACCATCATCACCACCACCATCACCACCATCACCACCATCACCACCATCACCACCAACACCATCATCACCACCACCATCACCACCATCACCACCATCACCACCATCATCACCATCACCACCATCACCACCACCATCACCACCATCACCACCATCACCACCATCACCACCAACACCATCATCACCACCACCATCACCACCCTCACCACCAACACCATCACCACCATCACCACCATCACCACCATCATCACCATCACCACCATCACCACCAACACCATCATCACCATCCTCACCATCGTCACCATCACCACCACGATCACCACCATCACCACCATCACCACGAACACCATCATCACCACCACCATCACCACCATCACCACCATCACCACCAACACCATCATCACCACCACCATCACCACCCTCACCACCAACACCATCACCACCATCACCACCATCACCACCATCATCACCATCACCACCATCACCACCACCATCACCACCATCACCACCATCACCACCAACACCATCATCACCACCATCGTCACCATCACCATCTCCACCACCATCACTGTCATCACCACTATCATTATCACCACCACCATCATAACACCAATAACAATTAACCCACATTAAGCACCAACTAGGCACTGTTCCAGGTGCTCTATGTGGATTAATCAATTACACACACCCCCTCCATCCCTGGGAAGTAAGTTGTTACTGTCCCATTCACAGATGAGGACACTGAGGCACAAGGCTTTAGAAACTTGTCCAGAGTCAGACAGCTGACTAATGACAGGGGCAGGATGCCCCTGAATTGACAGAAACATCCCCTGGGTTGATGGACCAGCCTCTCTGAGCGATGTGGGGGCAGCGCCTGACAAAGTAGCTGTGATCATTCCCGTTCTACAGAGGAAGGAACCAGGGCTGGTAGAGGGCCACTTGCCCACAGTCACCACGCTGCTGGTGGCCTGGGCCCAGCTCAGGGCCTGCACCTGCTGACCAGCTCCCTCTGGCCGCCCCTCTGTACCCAGTCCACCATGACCTCAGTCTCTCTTGAACACACATGGCCCTGACTGCATTCCATTTTCTGATCCAGCCCTGTCAGACCCTGATTTCTCTCTGAAGGGAGAGGCCCCACCTGTGAGGCAGATAAACCTGCAGGGCCCCTAAGATTGAGTTTCCCCCAACCATCCAGTCCTTCATTCACTCTCCTCCCACTGTTTACTGGCTTATGCCCACATTTCGTGGACTCAGGCATCATCCAACAGGACCAAAATATTGGGAGAAATTCTGGATGATGTCCTAAGGATGCTGTGACTTCAGGATTTGGGGGCAAAGATGTAAGGCAAGCACCCCATGTGTTCTTCACAGAGAAGTCCTCAACCTCTGGGGACCTGAATTGAACTGAATTCTCTCACCATCCCTGAACTGCCTCAGTTTCCCCATCTATACAGAGTGGTCAGGTTTTACTACCACACAGGGTTTGGGGGGGTCATGTTCTGCATCGCATGGCTTCAAGTTGGTGCTTTTAATTCTCAAATGGTCCCAAGAACCCTTTCAAGTATTTAAAACAGAAATCTATGGAGAAGGTGTGTGGCGAGGTTTTAAACACAGGTCCACTCTGATGCTTTTCTTCAGGATGTCCGGGCAGACCGCCAGCTTCTCTTTCCAATTAAACGCCCCATTTGGCTGTCTGGTGGGCCCCTGGGCTGGAAGAGAGAGATGCCTGCTACCGCCGCTGTCTGGATGTAATTTTGGGGACAGGAGATTTCATAAGGGAGGGAGGGACTACATCTGAGATGTGATCAGAGCAGAAGCATCCCCCACCGGCTCCCTAGAAAGGAAGAGAATCCACGTGTCCGTGCCCCAGTACATGTTCTCATGGAGGACACACACTCTGGGAAAGCTGGGGGTGGGGGCTGGGGAGGGAAGGGGTTGGGAGCGTTGATGATAGTGTCACCGCTGGAGGGATGAAGGAGACTATGGCTCCTCCAGCTGCAAGGCACCGCCCCCAAGACCGGCCTTGGGTGACGTGATGTTGGAATAGACATAATAATGAGATTATCAGAAGAAGTAACACTACGCAGAGCTCACTGTATGGAGAACCCTCGCGAAATGCTTTATGCGGCTGCACAACTATGTATGGGAGGAGGCGCCGTGAGGCTGATGGGGAAACTGAGGTTCAGGCGAACTGAATAAGCCGACCAAAGTCCCAGGCTGACAGGAGCGGCCCTGGCTCTGAAGGGGAAATGGAAACCACTGGGCCTGACTTCAGCACTCAGCCCTCTGGCCTCTGCCTGGCTGAGAGTCCAGGAGAGTTTAGAAGTAGCGTGTTGACAGGGAAGTGGACCAGGCCGGCCAGTGAAGAAGGCTGTGGAGCACGTGAGCACACACACACACACACACACACACACACACACACGTGCAAGGGTTTGTGGACGTTTGCACATATATACACAAGTTGAGAAGAGCCTTTGAAGAAAAAAAGTAATGAAATGACTGTGAGCAAAGCCAGGTGCCCGGAAAGGAAATGGAGGGAAGATGAAAGGCAGCAGTGCCCCCCTACCGCCTCCGGAAGCTTCCGCAGAGCAGGAGGCCTCCTGATGGCTCCCATTTGTGGAGGCCGGGCGCTGGAGCCGCCGTGACACTGGGGCCGTGTGGCTGAGGGGACACGTCAAGTGGGGGGCCAGTGACCCGGAGGCAGCTATCTCGGCCCACGATCTGATCACCAGATGGACTCTCTCCTGCTCCCTAAAAAACAGGAAATCCATCTGAAAGGAAGACAAATCGCATCCCTGCCTTCTTCCCATCTGCTGTGATATGTGAACGCGGCGGCTGTCGGCAGTGCACGCTGATTGATTCTGGGTATTTATGGCCGAGGTTCTGTTATCAGCTGTGCTCTCAAAGGCTGGGCCCGGAGGGGCTGACCCCACCAGCTATTTCAATCTGCCACCCCTTAGAGACATGTCTAACCCTTTAATTCAAGGTGACAGCGATACTATTTCAAGTCAGGCCCAGAGAGGCCTCTTCCTGTTTTGCAAAGGACTTGTGCCTGATTTCAAGACAAACTAAAGCCAACTCAGAAGTGTGGCCCACAGCGAGGCCAAGGGCACTGCAGGCTCCACTCTCAGCTGGGATTTCACCTCCAAGACCATATCGCGGGTCCGACCCTGGGGTCTGCACCAGAGAGATAGCACAGGATTGAGAAACACGATGCCCTTTCTTATCCCACTTTGCCACTAAAGCACTGTGTGACATTGGTGAAGTCACTTGCCCTCTCTGTTTCTCATTTTCTTCACCTGCACAACCAACTCTTCAGTGCTACGATTTTTTTCCCTTCGTTCTCCTGTTTTATTCCCGTACCCATCACTATCCGGCAGGGGAGATACCATAATCACGGTGCTACGATGTAAAGTTTAACCTCTTCAGCCTGGCCTTCCAAACCCCGGACAAGACTCCAGCCCCATCTCACTCACCTCACATGCACGCCAAACGCCTCCCTGCGCTCAGAACCAGGCGCGCACACAGCCATCACCCAGCCTCTCTCAATGTGTTTCTCTATTTGCAACACCCCACCCCCTGAGTCCATCGGTTAAGGGGTGACCACCAGCAAGGTCCCGCCGTGCATCCCCACCTTAGAGATGGGAGGCTGAGGCTCGGAGAAGTTCAGTGGGGAAGTGGTAGTGCCAACAATCAAATCGTCTTAACCCCTGGCGGAGGGTGCACTGTGTTGCCAGGTGGTCACCCTCAGGCCCAGCAGAGCACAAGAAGCACGTGGAGGAGTCCTCTGCACCCCAGGCATCACAGAGAAGGTTCCAACCTGCAGGGAACAGCATGGCCAATTTCCAGGTAGAAGCAGGAGAGAACATGAGCCAAAGCTCCCAGGAAGGAAGTCGCTCCCAGCATGGCTGCCACCCAGGAACCAGCCTCTCCACAAGGGCCCTGGTCTCCTGATGCTCCCACAAGCCCTCCTACCCCTGACTACCTCCACCATCACCCTGGGGCAGCACTGTGTGGCTAAGAGCTACTCTTTCTTGCAGATGACAAAACTGAGGCTCAGAAAGACATCATCACCTTCCCGATGTCACGTGGCTTGCCAGCGCTGAAACCCAGCTGAGAACCCTGTCCCAGTCCTGCTGTCCACTGAGAGCAACCCTGGACACCAGCAACTTCAGGCAGGGTGCCCCCATTTTTGTCTGTGTTTGTTTTCAATTGGGTTTTCTATAAAAGGCTCTTCGATGAAAAGTAACTCTACTGCATCCATTTTAATTATTATTTTTGTTTATTTTTGCAAACTACTGTAGTAACAAGGAAGGTTCTCATATCAGGGGTTTGCTGGGGGACATCCCACAAAGGCCGTCCTGGCCCCAGCTCCTGCCTCCCAAGCCTGCGTTACAGGGGCCTGCGTAGCAGCATAATCCAGGAAGGGCTGGAAGGTACAGTTACCCACAGACACACACACCCGTTGACCACACCCCATCCATCCAACAAGCATTTAATGAACATCTATTATGCGCCAGGTATGGAAGAGGGAACTGGGAGCAGGGTCCTGCGCAGGCGGGAGACAGTCCTTCCACATGCCTCCCCCTGCACCCAGCCCGTGCCGGGAGCTCTGCCACCTCCCAAGACACCTCTGACATCCAGCTTCAGGTGCCACAGTGGCTGGATCACTGATTCTTCACGGAAGACCAGGGGTGAGGAATGACCACAGGAGTGGTCAGCCTCCATGACGGCCCCATCACTTTCTTTCCACCTGCCTGGGGCTCAGGGACTGGGGAGCTGGCCTTAGAGTCCAGGAGAAGAAGGAAGCCCCTGGCGGAATTTGGGGCCACGGAGCCCTGTCTTCTGACCCTTCAGCTGCACACGGCCCCAAACCCAAGTGCGGACACCTGCCTCCATGCCCACACACCCCTCATCCGCTCAGCACCAATAAGGACAGAGGCCGCAGAGCACGGACGCTGGCCGACGCTGCTAAGTTTCACCACACACCCATCACTGTTCACAACATTTTGCAAGCACTCACACACAACCCCAGAAGGCAGGCACTATGGTCTCCATCTTACAGATGGGGACACTGAGGCACAGAGGGGTTAAATAGCCGAGGGTACCCAGATAATGGCTGCCAGGGCCAGGATTCAAACCCAGGCGTGGGCTCCTATGGCCCTGTACTGCCTGTCAACGTGTGTCCTGCAGTGTCAGTAGGGGGCGGACATCAGCTCTCCCCCAGGGAGCCAAACGAAGCAAGAGAGAGAACAGAGACTGGTTAGAGGGGGCCTTCCTGCTGAGCTGGTATGGCCCCCCCACCCCCCACGGACCTCACTCCCATCAGTCCTGCCTTTCCCTCCAGTCCCCATCCCCAGGCCTGTCCCTAATGTCACAGGAGAGAGCTGAAGTAAATGCCGCACGGAAAGTGCCATCTCCTGATGGGACACCCTCCTGGCGCCTTCTCTGGACATCACTGTGACGACGGTGACGATGTTCCTATGAAATGGCTGCCACTGGGATCCTGGCGCCCTGCGTGGACAAGTCTTCCTCTCTGCTGGATGGTATCCGAGAGCTCCAACCCTGGCTTAGCGTCCTGTTGCTGCCATGACAAATTGCTACAACGTTGGCGGCTTAAAACAGCACAGACTCATTACTGCAGTTCGGTAGGTGAGAAGTCTGACCGGGTCTCACAGGGGTAGTGCCGCGTGTCAGCAGGGCTGTTCCTTCCTCCAGGCTCCTCCGGGACCCCTGCACCCACACTCCCTCCACAGCGCCATCTCGGTGCTGGTGACCCTGTCCCCCCATCTCCAACTGTGGCTTCTCCCCCGGGAACTCTGCATGTCCAACTGCCTTCTTAGCTACTGGGGCTTCACGGGGTGGAGGAGTTTCCTGGGGTGGTGGTAACAAATCACCCCAGACTAGGTGGCTTCAAACAACAGGAATTCATTTTCTCATGGTTCTGGAGGCCGGAAGTCACAAATCAAGGTGTCACAAGGGGCCGCGCTGCCTCCGAGAGCTCTGGGGAGGATCCTTCTTGCTTCTTCCAGCTTCTAGGGGCCCCGAGCCTTCTTTGGCTTGAGGCCACATCCCTCCAATCTCTGCTTCCATCTTCTCCCCTCTTCCGTGTTCTCTCCCCTTCTGATAAGGACACTTGCCACCGGATTTAGCCCACCAAAATAATCCAGGATGATCTCGTCTCAAGATCCTTCACTTAATTACACCTGCAAGGGCCTCTTTTCCAAATAAGGTCACATGCACAGGTACTGGGACATAACTTTTGGGGCGAGGAGGGGAAGGGCGCAATTCAACAGGGGCCATATTTTCGCTGCCAGAGTTCTGAACCATTTAAGCAAAGAGATCAACCGAGCTCTGCAGGCAAAGAATAAAACAAGTGCCTTTGTCCCTGAAAAAGCTCATCTCTGATCATTGAACTCATGTGTGAGGGAAAGTGGCTTCTTAATTCTAAACCTCGGATTTGAGCAGGCCTACCCACTTAGTCAAGGTGACACCGGGAAACCAGCCCTGCTGCCTCTGGGGACGAGCCCCACCCAACACTTTGCAAAGGAAATAGCAGAAGGTAGGCCTCCTGCAGCAGAAGCAGAGAGGGGCTGGCTCCTGTCCCCTAACTCTCATCCTCATCCCCTGGGAGGATTCGTGGGGGACCAAAGAGGTCAGATACATGACTTTGACAGGTGTCCCCTGACACAGACGTTTCCTACTAGCTGGGAATTCCATCTATTCTGGTTATTCTATTTGCATAACGCGCTGCGCTCCAATTCAGTGTCTCTAACCACAATCACCATTTATTATCTCTCATGGTTTCTGGGGCTCAGGGATTCAGACAGGTCCAGTGGGGACGGCTTGTTTCTGCCCCATGATGCCTGGGCCTCAGCTGTGCGGCTCGAAGGCTGGGGGCAGAAGCATCTGAAGCTTTTTCCCTCCCAGGTCTCCTGGTGGAGGCTGGTGTCGGGAGAGGCTTTGTGGGGCTGAGTCACTTGTGGCTTCTCAGGGTGGCCTGGGCTTCCTCACAACACGGAGGGTGGGCCCCCCAAGACAAGCCCAGAGGGGAGCCGTGGGGAAGCCAGACTGCCTTTTTTGGCCCAGGCCACAGGGCGTCACTTGTGCCACGTGCACCGTGGGAGTTACACAGGTCTGCCAGGTTCCCGGCCCAGGGAGGGAAAAGGCCCCTCCCTCAAAGGCACAGTGTGGGCCAGGCCGGATGGCGGCCATTCTCCCTAGGAAAGGCCATCCTCCCTGGCTTCTCAGACGGAACTGGGCCCAGGCAGAACTCTAGAGTCTTTCCCAAACCTGGTCTCTTCCTTATCTTCCCCACCAGACTTCAGGGCGGAAACCTCAGCACTGTTTAGCTGGTGGCCAGCCATTCAGGTCGGACCTCAGGAGGAAACTGGGCCGCCTCCAACAGGGTGGCAGAGCTCGGTTCTCCCTGTGGGGACCTGCCCCGACCCCAGGAACCCGGGGCAAGCTGGCAGGAGCAGCAGCCCCTCAGCGCGGGAGACAGTGAGGTAAGAAGGCTGCCCCGCCCGATAGGCTCATCCAAGAAAGGGCTTTGATAAATGGAGAGATAGGCGGGCTAATTCCTGGGCGCCACTGGGGAGGGACGCCCTGTCACTGCTCAAATGGGCCCGGACTCCTTATCGTGTGGTCACTCTGCAAATCACCAAAGACAGGCTTACGTCACCCCGTCTGAGAGGCTTCAGAGGGGCCGCTAATCCTAATGGATTTGCCCAAGTGGAGATAAAGAACCTTCTTGTTCCTCCTGCTTTGTACTAATTCGTTTTGCAAACAGATTCAAGGAAAGTGGTTGGAGGTGCTGGCCAGGCAGGCAAAGCACCCGGTTGTTCCAGAAGACGTATTCTGGAATATCCCCCATAGAAAGGCTGACGGCCCCCTTCCGGGGAGCACTGCGCAGCTGGCAAGAATGGCTCCTTGGGAGGCCAGGGTCAGATCTGGCTGGTGGTCCCCTCCCACCTGGTCCAGACACATCATTTGTGGGGCCCAGTGCAAAATGAAAATAGTGAGGCCCTTGTTCAAAATGATGGAGAATATCACAACAGCAACGAAGCATTAAGCCAAGCGCTGGGCTCTTCTGAGAGCAGGGCGCTGTGCTCCTGCACAGAGCACATGTCCATGGAGCCGGCTCTATTCCCGGTGGCCAACGCCATAGAAAAGGCTTGAGTCATTAGAACCTGGCATGTTCAGAAAGGTCAGAGTTGATGCTGATGGTCCCAGAGGTCTGCTTCCCTGCCCTGGAATTAGCCCGGGGCCATCAGAAAGGGGCCCGTAGGTCTGAGACCAAAACTCACCTCTCCACCTCTGAGCTGTGCTGTCTTGAGTGTATGACTTGGCTGCTCTGAGCCTCAGTTTCCTCACCTGTAAAATGGGGTGATAATTATAACCACCTTCCAGCATAGCCGTGAGCCTGAAATGTGGCCCAATTCAAGGCACAGAGGAGTGGGTGACGACGTGGTACCTGTCCCTATTGATGGGGTTACCAACACCCTTCGTGACAGAGGCAGACACCACAGCCCTGGGCTGCCATCGGGCCTTCGGAACCAGAGCCCTGGGTTCCAGACCCAGGCCCATCACTGTGAACATGGGTCACAAACATCTCTTGGAGACATTGCTTTCAGTTCATTTGGGTCTATACCCAGAAGCAGAATTGCTGAATCACATGGTAGTTCTATGTTTAGTTTTTTGAGGAACCTCCACACTGCTCCCCACAGCGGCTGCACCAACAGTACACAAGGGCTCCAAATTCTCTGCGTCCCCCCCAATGCACACTGTTTCCGGGTTTTGATAGTAGCTTTCCCAGCAGGTGAAAGATGGTGTCTCATTGTGATTTTGATCTGCATTTTCCTAAAGACTTAAATGCATTTTTCAACGCATTGCTACCTTGTGCTGAGGTACACAGCGCTATACTGGAGTTAAACTTTCCTGCACAGTGCATTGAATGATTGATGGGTGTGTGTACAAGTCCTGTCCCCATGTCTTCATGCCATTGTGCTGCATTGGGACACGTTCCTCTGTCAGAACAAGATGCGTCTCACGCTCCAAGAAGTGATCCAGTACCTTGAGATGCAGAGAACGTGTTTTATTCACACAGAGATGCTCTGGCTCTCTATAGGCTGTGCTCTGCAAACCCCGGAATCCTGCTAAGTTCTTTTGTCATGATTCCTGTCGAAGCAAAGGGCAAAATGCCTATCTAGTAGTATGGTCTGTTTAGTATAATCATATACCTGTATTTTCTGGTAAATTCTTAAGGAGAGATCTTTCATTTTGACTAGATGTGATGAGAACTGAATCCCCCACTTGCAACATGACACATCTGGTGACTGGACGAATTTTCCACAGACTAGCTTCTGGCTCCATGCATCTCAAGCTTCATTTCTCCTGCCCACACACAAGATGGGCTCAAGCATGACTTGGCCCTACCCTTTTACAGGACAAAGCAGGTGCATCCCTGGAAGCCAACCTGAGCCTGAGGCCAGCGACAACCAACTCTCTAGGCAGGTGACCGGAACCACACAAACATCCCACCAAACCCACTCACTGTCCATCACCGGGACCCGGGAAATGCGGGCAGCCTCTCCAGCACCTGCCTGTCCCCAAAGCGAGGGCAAGTTAGAGAGGGAAGGGACAGCAGCCCTGCCTCTGCCACTTTCACAAATATAAAATACACGCCCAGCTGTGTGACTGCATCGTGTGGCCCTCGCTGTGGGGGCCCTGGGCCTGAGCCTGTGCTGCACCCCCCGTGTGAGCAGGATCACCAGGCTCTGGGCGGGTTGAATTCTAGGGTCACTTCTGGTGAACCAAGTCTGTGCTGCTAACAGGCAGGCGATCCCCACATGACTAGAGGTCCCCTCCCCAAGCGTCTCACTGACCTTGGGACAGATCACCCCCCAACTCCCATACAACCTGGTGCCAAAATCCAGGGTCAACCCCAGATACCTCGCCTTGCTCGTGAAACTGCCAGAAAAGACTTCGTCTGTTGTCTTTTGAGGAAGAAGCTCAAAATCCTTCTCCCCACGGCCGTCTGTCCAGAGGCCTTTAACAGCTTGAGCCTAAAACGCCGCCGAAGGGACCGTCCAGACTTCCCCTGGCTTCTCGTTGCCTACACAAGAAAGTCCCGAGCCTGGCCACCCCTCCAGCCTCGTTTCCTCAAACTCCCCGCTGACCAGCTCGGAGGAGATGGGAACAAGAGCACCCCCACCATGTCCCAGAGGAAACCCCTTTCCTCCCACCTCCCAAATTTGGATCAGAAATGTGATAAAACCATCAAAACTTTACATCAGCCCTATAAATTACAAAACCCAAGTCAAGGTTCTCTCTCTTCCACAGGAGGATAACAACAGCCGATGCTTCGTGGGGAGAGAAATTGAAACAAAATTAAAGCCATGACATTGCCTTAAGCTCAACCAGCAGAGACATCCCCACTCCTGCCTGCCCCACCCAATGATCCAAGTTCGACCCACCTCATCCTCCCCAAAAATGCTCCAAGTTTTGCGGAGAACAACCCAGGAGCCGTCTAGAACAGCTGCAAGTTTCTTTATCATCAATAATTCATCGGGGTACATCTGGGGTCAACATAGATTCAGAGAATGATACTGTTTTTGGTTAGAATCCAGCACATGGTTGGAAATTTGAGAAAATAAGTGGTGGACCATGGCCACCAACATGTACCCTCCGAGGGCAAAAAGTTCAAGGCAGACGGCGGCATTGGGAAGACTTTCCTTTTATGTTGCCAACGGGTGGAATACGACTTTGCAGTTGTCACTGCTGCTCACCATCCTGGGAACAGACATTCAGTTATCGGGAAGAGTCATGCACAACCCACGGAGCCCCTCGTGACAAAGGAAGCTCTGGAAACAATCAGAAAGCATAAAAGAAGGAAAATGCACTTGGCATGGCTACAATTTGGGAGCAAGCACCCACTTTGTCGTGAGCTGTTGCAGATAAAGCATCTGCTCATTCAATTAGGTGGAGGAAAATGGAAAATAGCTGAAATCCATAGCTGAAAACATTTCATTTCTCAGCCAACACGGTTCACTGTTAAAAGGGGGACCTGGTCTGCTTTGTCTGCGAATAAAGGCAATTTGGGGAGATCCTGGATATGGGAGTGAAAGATAAAAGGGAAGACATATTTCGACGGATGAGTTCACCAGCTGATCCCTGCAGAAATGCAGAGATTTGAAATGAAATCAGGGAGCTAACACAGATTGAAATGTCACAGGACATCAAGGATGACAACATGTGCCCCCAGCTTCATCTCTAATATGTAATGAGCCCACTGATAATGCAATTGGAGACCAGCTGGCGGTCTGTGTGGTGACATACTCACAGACGAAGGCTGTTGAGCCCGAGCCAAACTTCCCGCAGGTCTCGTTAATACTGCAGAGATGGCGGGACCCACTAGCTAAGGATTCAAAGAAAATTTACCTGCAGCAAACTGGGAGCCTCGTGGTTTGAAATCTGAGTTCTCATCTGAGTAAAAGGACCTGCCAGAGTTCCAGCCACGCTGAAGACTGAAAAGTTTGGTGCAGTTTTAAGAGTTGAAGAAGCCCACGCCAAGAGCTCTGAATGTGCCATATTTGCACCTACATCTGTGAGGGGGTCTCGCGAAGAAATGGGAAGGACCCCAAAGCCTTTCAATCCTGTGGATTCTTCATGCAGTGACCCGCACGTGGCTCTGTGCACAGCTGGGCGACTTTGCCAGCACCCATGAAAGAGCAAAGGGTGTCAGGGGCAGACGGCGGTGTAGTTTATCAGCAAACTTTTAGAGTGTGCATCCGGGTCGAGGAGAAACCCAAGCTCCCTGAGGTGGCGTGTGGGGGGAGGTCTGAGGGACCTGGTGGGGTGGCCAGAGCAGAGGAAGAAGGCAGGAGAAGAAAGGTATTTGGGGAGCTGTAAGCAGTGAAGCTTGGCAGGTGAGCAGCATGGCCTGCTCAAACCCAATGTCTCCAGGGTCCCCCAAAGGCCTGTCCTGCTGATGATGCCAAGGTGCCCCAAGGAAAGCCCACGCTGCCACCCCCACTTGAGCCAGGACTCATTGAAATGGACTCTGTGGAATCGCACCTGCCCTCCAGGGGTGGGGAGGACGACCGCTAACCGAGCGAGCGCCGTGGACTCACTTATCTGACTGTCACTGGTGCTGAGGCATCGTCAACCCCCTTTTACAAGTGAGAACCTCGGGCTGGCCGGAAAATGTCTAGAAGAGATCCAGGAGGCTGAAGCACGTGGAGCCGGCTAATGGGGTGGCTGCTGAGAGGAGAAAGGGGAGAGGGAAGGTCCCCGATTCTCATCCAGCCGCCAGGACACATGAGCCTGGCTCAGGAGCGTGCCTGGCATTCCAGGTACATCGCAAACACCCCGTCACGTATCTTTGCAACGTCTCTTTACGGCCAGTCCATCATTTTCTTCTCCTTGCTCCTCTCCCAGAAGTGACCCTGGAACTTGTGCCAGGAAGGCCAAAGAGCCTGAAAGGTGCACGCCACCTGGCCTCCCTGGCCCGGCGTGGAGAGAGGCAGGCATGGCTCCCGGGGAGCCAAGATGTCTCATCTTCCAGTTCCTTCTGTGTGTCCCCCACCCCACACCAAGCCCCCTGCGCCTCAGCGCCACAGACCCCAGGACCAGACGGTTCAGGCTGCATCAGGCCCAGGTCAGGGCTTTTGGGAAAAGATCTGCAAGAGCAGGGGCCACGGGTTTGGATAAGAGGGGCGCTGGTGCCAGGGGTGCCCAGGGGGAGTGGAAGGCCCCGGCTGGCAGAGAGGACCCTGAGAGGTAGGGGAGCTGTGACCCAGGCCTGTCAGAGTCTCCTGACCTGGAGCCCAGTGGGAATTCATCCCATTGTCTGGAGAATTCTTATCAGCAAAGGCAGACGGCCCTTTTCACAGACATCTGCCAACCCTTGTCCCAGGCTGGATCTTGGGTTTCCACGGGGAGGCGAAGGCCAGTGTCGGAAGATGGGGCCACTCCAGAGGGGGCAGGCTCTGTTTACACACAGCAGTGCTGGGCGCCAGCTCCCACGGGATCGTGTGTCTGTGTGCACAGGTGGCAGAGGGGCCCTGCTCTGCTTGCACAGTGCCCGCCTGGCCCACCTTGCTCTCTTTCTCCTTCCCTCCTTCCCTCCCTCCTTCCCCCTTCCCTTCTTCTTTCCCTCCCTCTTTTCCCTTCTCCCCTCCTTTTTTCCTCCTCTTTCCTTCCTCTTTTTCTTCTAGCAAATGTTTGGGTGCCTTTCCTGCTCCGGATCTGTGCTGTACAACCATTGATGAGACTCCATGGCAGTCCACAGGTAGCTCACAGACCAGAGGAAGACTCAGCAAGCCACCGACAGACACACAGCAGGTCATGTGACTGCGGCAGCCTGGGGGCTGTGGGAGCCCATCGGAGTTCACCTAACCTGGCCTGGGGCTCGGGCTGGCTGTCTGAAGGAGGTAACGTATTCCTAACATCTGGCATGAGACTCTCCATGTGACTGGTGTGCAGTATACATGATTGATCAGAACTTCTCCGACCCAATGAAAAGTCACATCACACCCACCAGAACGGTGATCATTAAAGAGACTGATCAAGTTCTGGAGAAGACGTGCAGCAGCTAGAATACCGCCCCCCTCCTTCCCCACTGCGGGGCCGTCCACCGGGCCGCCACGCGAGAAGACTGTGAGGCGGTTTCTGATAAAGATAAACACGCCATTGCTCTGGGACCCAGCCGCTCCACTTCTGAGCATATATCTAAAAATGTCAATGCTCAATGCACATGGCCCTCCAAAGATACAGGCACAGAGCTTTTATTCAAAGTAATCAAAACCTGAAAACGGCCGAGATGTCCCTCCACAGTGGAATGGATAAATACAGCGGTACATCCATCCAGTGGAACATTACTTAGCAACAAAAAGGAACGGACAGTGGTGGCTATACATAAAAACCTGAATGAGTCTGACAGACATCATGCTAAGAGAAAGAAGCCAGATATTTTTTTTAAAAAAGCACACATGTATGTCTCTCTTATATGATATTCAAAAACAGGTCACATTAATCTATTGTGATAAAAATCAGCATGGTAGGTACCGGGGTGGAGAGAGGAAGGTGGGGTGTCAGTGGAGGGGAGGACCCCAAGGGAGCCCTGGGGTGCTAGAAAATTCTGTAACTTGATCTTTTGCTTGATACTTATGTAGATATATATACATGGAGGTATACACATTAAAATTTATGCCTTTTACTATATGCAAATTATATCTCAATTTTAAATATACATTAAAGTAGAAAAACAATCTCCACTATAGTGGGAGAACTCTGGGACAAGAGACTGGAGACTTCAGAGTGGACTGCACAATAATGGACAGTAGACATTGAAAAGGTTGTGGGCAAGAAGTGGAGATACAAAGGTTCCAGAGAACCCACCGGGGTCACTGGTGAGGGTCCTCAAGAGGAGAGCCCCGGGACTCTCAGCCGGGTCACCTGTGAGGCCGGAAGCTCTGTGGCCTGGTGGCTAAAGGTCTTTAAATGCACTCAGACCATGAGATTCCAGGCCTTGGAAGTGACTGCAGTTTTCCTTGTAAATCCCAAAACTTATGTGACCCCAGAACACCTCTTTTCCTTGGCACACCTACCAACATTTCACGGAAGACACTTTTCGGAAAGACAAGTCTCCCTTGAAAATTATCATGAAGACGAAGAAAATGTTAAATGAGAAAATGTGAAGCGGGCTCCTGGAAACAGCTGGCTAATCATTGCCATCGAATTCTGCCTCTTCCCGGTCCTGAGCAAAAAGCTGCAGCAAAGGGATTTTAACAACACAAACCCCAAGCATGCAGAGAACAAAGAGGCACCTATAGCAACCAAATTTTACAAGGTGGACAAAAGACGGTGAGTGAAAACTTGGACTTTGAAGAATGACTTAAGAAAGCTAGATCTCATTGGTAGCTGCTGAGAAAGCCAGGGGGTGGGGAAAATACCTATTTACACAGAGAATTCCCCCCAAAATTCCCTCTGGAACTGGGATGAAGAGGCTGCCACAATGAAGTGGACTAAGTAAAACCGTCTCAGATGCTGTTGGAGATCTAGACCCTCTTTCTAACCCCACCACTGGGAGGACACCCGCCATCTTGGGAGAAGAATAGAAGTTTATTTTCTGGAGTATGTAACGCAGACGTTTATGGACTGAGGATGCCAACACACTTGAGGGCCTGGATACCTGGCCAAAACCGGGGTGACGGGAGAAGGGATCTTTTGCATCCTTCCCCCTTCCAGTTCCCAAAACACCAGCAATCAGACCCTGCTCTCCTGTGACACCTATCCAGCCTGAGAGGAAACGTCTAAGGATTCTGATGTCAGGGGATCCTCAAAAAACCAGCCCAGATCATTCCACAATGAAACCTGTGGGGGTCAAGTTCCACTCTTGAACTTCAAATGAGCTCAGTGGTCCCCCGCTCAGTCATAAGTCGACATCCAAGAGCTACCAGATATCTAGGAACAACCTCTAACATGGGAGGTAGAGACCAAAACAACCAACATAAAAATTAAAATAAAAAAACTGGGAGGAAACAGAGACTGCTCAAGAAAAAGAAAACTTTAACAACTATATCAACAAGAAGCTGTCATCAATATCCTCAGAGAGACATGAGCACACCCAAGAACAAGAGCAAGAGGGCTATCAAAAAAGAACATTCGGAGGACAAAAAAAGAAAGAGGTCCTAAATTCAAAAATAATTTGAATTTAGGAATTAAACAGAAGAACCGATCAATTCAATAGAAGAGAACAAAGTTGAAAAAATATCCCAGAAAGTAAAGGAAAAGAGAGAGAGAGGGAGAGAGGGAGAAAGAACGGAAGGGTGACAATACAGAAGATCCAACAACCAACTAACAGGTGCTACTGATGTATAAGAGAAAATAATTTAAGGCAACCCCCCGCACTGCAAAGCTTGGGTTTCCAGATTGAAGAGGCCCAAGAAATATCCGGCATAGAAAATAAAAAAGGACCCACACCATGGCACATCATTGTGCGTCTTTGGTATACTTGAGACTAAAGGAAGAGTCTACAAGCTTCCAGAGAGAAAAAACAGATCACTTCCAAAGGGTCAGTTCTCAGAAGGGCTTCAGAATTCTCAACAGTGGTATCAGACGCAAGAAAACAATGGAGCAACGCCTTCAAACTTCTAGAAATAAATACTTCCTACCAAAAATCCCATGGCCAGCCAAAGAATCAATCAAGTATTATGGTGGAATAAAGACCATTTCAGACAGGCAAGGTCTCAAAAATATTTGCCTGCCAATTACAGTTTCTCAAGAAGCTACTGAAGGATGTGCTACCCCAAACTGAGGAAATAAACCAAGAAAGAGAAGACTGGAGATACAGAGAATAGTTTATCACCACGGGGGAGGGGTGAAGGAAGTTCCCAGGGAGACTGTAGGGGGACATCCAGATGGCAGCAATGCACTCAACACAGAATCACCAGTCCAGGTGGCCGCCATGTGACTCAAAGTGTCTGCTGCACACCACCCCTTTTCACCCAAAACAGAATGCAGGGTTGACAATCTTATCTACTCGGCTTATCGTGACTACAGGCTGATGAGGTTCTCACTTTTCTCACGCTCAGCTACCTGAACCTCTCATTTCATCCCCCAGAAACGTTCAACACCAACCTATTCCTGAGAGCGGGAAGTTGGCCGTGGTGAGCGTAGAAGCAGATGATACAAAGCACTCCATTCTCAGGCCACCCTTCCACCGTGATCCCGGGGTTGGTCCCACTAGATGGTCCAGCTGTAATGGGCCCTGGGTTCCCCAGGACTCATTCACAGCTTCGCCCATTGTCAAGGTCAGAAAGGATTTTGGCAAACTCAGGGCAGCAAGCTGGGCTCTGACCCAGAAATTCCCTTCAGCTTGACTTTGTATTTAATATTTTTCTGGGAGCCTTCAAGTATTGGTGACAATATTGCATTCCTGCACAATTTGGAGATTGTGCTTCCTACTCCCTTTTTCAGAGTTAAACAATGTATTGCAGAGGGGTTGTGGCCGTTGTTGGCCAGATAGTCAACAAACCTGCATCCTCTCCCTCCTGGGCCCCCAGCTAGACCATACTGCCCAGCCTCCTTTGCAGGTAGGTACAAGTACATGACTGAGCTCTACGAAACAGAATGTGATGGGAACCGTGTACCCCACCCCCAGGCCTGGCCAGGAGAGTCTCCCATGCAATTTGTCCTGCCTTTTCTCCCTGCTCATCCTCTGCTAGCCCAATGCAGGCCACCAAATGGAGAGCCTTCAAGCTCTCCAGGGATGGAGAACCACTGGGAGGGAGTAGCCTGGGTCCCTGTGTGACTGCGTGGAGCAGAGCCCCCACCCACTTGCACTGCACTGTCATGAACAAGACCTGCGCATTGATCGGATTAGGCCAGTACAATTGGTTACAGTAGTTCATGTGTCCTGATTAATAAAGGATATTTACACCGGCGGTGAACCTCTAAAGCCAAAATCTAAGAATTATTCTTGGGAGCACAGTTCCTGAAACAGAGCATGTATGTGTTAACAGTTGCTGAACAAATCAAGCAACAAGTGACTGCTCTTTGTGCTTTCAAAGTCATGTCTGCCCAGGGATATGGCCTGGAGGGGAACACGAAAAATGTACATTTGGTTTGTTAGGGTGGCGGGGACGGGGGTGAGAGTTTTCCTGTTATTCTCGGGATACGGTTGTTTTGCAATAAACCCATAGGAAATGTGGAGGCCGCCTCTCCCACGTTGTATGTGGCATGTTTAAAAGCACCTACATTCACAGCTTTCTAGAGAGATGCTTCTTTGCGAGCCAGAGCTTCTTTCTCCTAAAGCAGCGGGATCCAGCACCCGGGCAGCCTCCTTCCAGCAGCACTTCTCTCCAAATCCACCCTGCTCCCCACTCTGCACAGAGCCCTCCAGCCCTGCCTCCCCTGGGAAAGACGCAACACCACCACAAACATCCTCTATAGCTTTCAAGGCCCAGTCCAGACGTCACCAGTCCAGAATTTCGCATCCTTCGTGTCCCCAGATTCACCTCCTATTTAAAGTCATTTTGCCTTTGATCCTGCCTTCTTGTTTTCAGATATATGTTGCACTTCTGTTGCATCTTCTTCCTGCAAATGCTGGGAGCGAAAGACATACAGCCAGACCAGGCGCCACGTGTATATCTGGAGGGTTTTCTTTCTCTTTCCTCTGGCCCCGGGTCAGCCCACTGGGAAGGAGTGGACCAACTGGTACACACTCAGGGGCAGGGTGCAACCACAATCAGATAGCTGGCCACACCACCATGGTGAGTGCTCACCAGATACCTTGGGGGACCAGGAATGCGGGTGAAGACAGCCAGAAGGGCGGCACCTGTGGTTGGCCATGGTAAGATAGTCTACCTTCCTACCTGTGACCAGAACCGCTTGAGCAGCTGTAGACAGCTCCCTGGGGACCAAGACCACAGGGCACTAAGGCAATGTCTCACCTGCAGCCAGCCCCCACCAGTTCCAGGAAGGAACAATCAGACTCCCATGACCCAAAGGCTTTTGCCAAAGGCAGATTCTGAAACACAGCCACCTATGAGGTGACCTCACCTACACACCAAATGGCAGCTGCTCCCCACAGATATTTCTGCCACCCCACTCCCTGCCCTGCTCTCAGTGTGAGAAGAGGAAGAGGGTGGGAGAGGTGGCTGTGTACCTGTGATTCTCCTGCTAATTTCTGTCCCCCTAAGGACATGACCAGAATAACTGAAGGCCAGGGGATTTGTTTTCCTGACAGGCAGCAAATGCTGTTTAGGAGGCTGAAAATTGGCACTGTCTTAGGCTATAGTCATGGGTCCTGGCCTCAGAAGTCTCGCGAGGAGTAGAAAAGAGGGGCAAGAATTTAGAGAAGAGGGCAGCCCCCAAGACGTCACAAAGGGATCTACGTGTCCTCCCCACTTCCTGACCCTCTTGCTGTAAGCAGGGTAGTCAGGTCTGTTTTATGAATGAGGAGATTGAATGTAACGGGCTTGTTGTAAGGGTGTACCAGTTAGGACATGGACAGAGCTGTGTAACAAAGAACCCCAGAACAGACAATGGCTTGTTTTCCTCCATCTACTGCTTTCACCCGTGCCTGGTAGAATCTGCCTTCACCATCCCTTTCTGATGTTTCAGGGATGATCCCCAGAGCTTCTCAGTCATTTTCTTATATAAAAAGAGGTCCATTCTGGTAATTAAGATGCATTTTCTGCTATCTTTCAGTCAGACAGGACCTGGAGTGTCATACCTCTCAACAATACAGGGCTCCGGTCACCTCTCATTCTCAACTTTGTGGTTTTAGCAGAATTCTTGAGACAACCAGAAAAGTCCCATTGGACATGTTGATACGTGCATGCATTCCCTGGAAGCTTCTGGGCCTTCCTGCATTCCGACGTGGACAGGCTCTCCATGCACGGGTTCTGCTCTAAGGGTTTTGCAGGACACGGTTGTCTTGTCCCCGTCTTGCAGGCAGGAACTTTGTCCGGGTGGGGTTAAAACATGTGCTCTGACCACACAGGGAGAAGGAGAGGATTCAAACCGTGGCCACCACTGGCTTGGAACGTGCACCTGGAACAATGGCCTCCCCCAGGCGACTGTGCAGAATCCCTCCTGTATCTCTGCCTCCCCATCTCTCTTGGCACCTCTGGCACCAACCCCGGCTGTTTTCCCCAAATGCCCCTCGGTCCTCCCTGCCCCATTCTCGGTCCCTGATCACTGGTCCTCTCCAGAAACACTTCTGGGGCCCAGAAGTGGTGAGCACTTCTGCACCCCAACACAGCCTTCCTCCCCGTCCCCTCCGGTGGCAGGCACATACTTCCTCTACATTTGCTCACACTCTGCATATATGCTGCTCTGGTGGTTTTCACAGGGCTGTCCCCTGAATTCCAGGGGTGGGGAAAGTGGCCCAAGTCTGTCCTTGTTCTATCCCTCAGATCCCCGACCCTTTCTCTCACGTCACTCTCTGGTCCAGACCCCTGACCTCTGCCCAGGCTGCTCCCCATCCTCAGGTCCCCCACCCCACCAATCCGTCACCCTCATTGCTCCCAGGGACCATTCTCAAGCATAAGTCCAGGGGTGTCACTCATTTGAAAGCTCCCTCCTGCCTGTACCTAGGTGAGCGTTGACGCCCTCACAACTCAGACCCAACCTCCCTTACCGTTGATTGTCTTTACCCCCTTCTCTATACATACAGCACCCAGACTAGTGGATCTCAGGCTTTGGGGAGCATGAGAACCACCGGGGGGCACGGGGCTTGTGAATTGTAGTCCTAGGCCCCCCTCTCAGAGATTCTAACCCCGCTGGTTTAGGGACCTGGAACCTACCTGTGTAACCAGGTGACCTGAGAGGCTCTGCTGAGGACTTTAAACTTGCCACGTTTCAGCCTCCGGGCCCTTGCTCATGCTGTTCCTTCTACCTATCTACCTATCCGAGCCCCCAAGTCCTACCTCTGGTGACACCTCCTCCAGGCAGCCTTCCCCAGACCCTGTGTGTATCCCGACGGCACTCTGCCCCTCTGTTATAGCCCTTAGGACCATCTGCCGTATGTGGCATTATTTACACACCACCCACTTTCCCCACTGACCCTGGAGCTGCTGTTGGAAGCAGGAACCATCTCATTCATCCATCCCAAGCCCCAGGCAGAACCCCGTACAGGTGCTAATACCAGCAGGGGAGGGGGTGTGAGCCAGGGGAAAAAGAGGCTCCAAACCTTGTTGAGGGCCCCTGTCCCCCACCCCCACTGCTGAGGCACCAAACTGCTGGGGATCCCTCAGCAGACACATCTGGCTTAAAAAGGAAATACGCTGTTTCATGACTTAACTCTTTATTTTTAGCTCCATTGACTCATCCCCACCGGAGGGGCTCTGTTCTCTGGGGCGCTCACAGAGGAGGCCGCCCGCCTGCCTGCCTGTTCTCAGGCCACGCGGTGAGGAGAGGGGCAGGGGCGGGCTGCCCTGCCTGCACTCTGGGGCCAAGGCCTGGCTGAATCACCAGGGGGCGGTGATCCCCACCCACCTGTCCCTCCAAATTATCTGGCCTCAAGGTGCCCGGCACACACCTGCAGGGGCAGCTGGCAGACGGTGGCATCGGTCACATCCCATCTGAGGGGCAGGAAGACGTGATCAAGGAGTTGTTTTCCCAGGTCTCACCTCTCCTTCCTGC
Source organism: Rhinolophus ferrumequinum (assembly GCF_004115265.2). Taxonomy (NCBI): domain Eukaryota; kingdom Metazoa; phylum Chordata; class Mammalia; order Chiroptera; family Rhinolophidae; genus Rhinolophus; species Rhinolophus ferrumequinum. The sequence continues at coordinate 3,817,935 of NC_046294.1, forward strand.
CCACACCCCCTCTCCCCCGCCCCCCACACACACATACACACTCTGGCCGTAGGGTTGCCCAGGTACTCCAGCACCAGCCTGGCGGTGTCCTCCCATAACCCTGTCCAAGGGGCAGAGCTGTGGGCAGAAGAACTAACTGCTTCCCAGGCTGTGTGGCCCCTTTGCTGGGAGGCTATGGGGAGCATTTCTAGGGCTGAGATCAGTGCACAGACCGGGGACCGTGCGACCGCACTCCCCTTCGCCCTGCCCCCATCCGGTGCCCCTTCCCTACTCACTGCTGCCCCTAAACACACAAGGAAATGACTGCTCCCCCAGCCCCCTCTTCTGACCCTATCTCACCGCTTGCTACCCTTTTTCAGTGTGTATAACCCACTTGTCTATTTCTTTCTCAAAACATATATGCCATACAGAAATAATTAAAAAGTCCACAAAAACAGACCTGTGACAATAGACTGGCCCTGGGGACCGTGTTACCGATGATGGGGAAAGAGCAGCAGTGGGAGAAGACGGGTTTGCTCGAAAGCACTCGGAATAGCTCTGGACGAGACACAAGAAATGGGTCCCACCGTCTGCATTTGGGGAAGGGGTTAGATGGCTGCGGGGAGCGGTGGGGGCCAGGCTCACTTGTCACAGGATGCCCCTCTGTGCTTTTCAAGGAGGAGCGGGAGGAGAAGGAAGGGGCAGAAATCAGGGGCATTCCCAAGACCCCAGTTCAGGTTCAGGGGTCCCGTCAGGGTCAGTCGTGCGCGAAAAGCACTCCAAACTCACTAACAGCGGTTATGCTCACAGTTTATCACAGCGAAAGGACAGATTAAAATCAGCCCAGGGCAGAGACTCCCAGGGCAGAGCCTAGGGAAATTCCGAGCATGGAGCTCCAGTCGTCCTATCCCAGGGGAGCCTTGGATGGCATCAGCCCCTCCCCGTGACACGCACGGCGTATCACCACCAGGGAAGCCCCCCGAAGCCTCGGCATCCAGAGTTTTCATCGGGTTCCACTCCCCGGACACAGTTGACCAACCACGTGTCTGGCCTTCGGTCTCCAGCCCCCAGAGGTAGAGTGGATACTGCATGGCCCAAAGTCCCCATCATGTCACAGGGTTAGACTGTCTGATGAGGCCCAAGGTCCCAGGTACACAAGGACACATTTATCCGGCAGGACGGTCCAAGGGCGTGGAGCTCCCGTCCCAGAGCCAAGGGCATGCAGCAACGGGGCAAAAGTGCCAGCTTCTCCTGCAGGTCACCAGGCATCAAGGTGGGAAGTGGGAGAGACAGACATGAGGGTTTGTCCTCATGGGTCAGGCTTGACCGTCCCCTGTCCCCCCCACCCCCCACCACCACTTTCCTTCCCAACAGCCAGGCTCCCGTGGGCTCCCTCACTGCCAGGCTCACTCTCTCAGTGAATCTCATCCCAGGGGGCTGCTCTGGGGGAAACCAAGGCAGCTGCCTTCACTTATTCTTATCCCTCTGGGAGGCAAGAGGAGGCTGAGATGGGGGTGGCTTTTGGTGGCAGGGCTGGCTGTGATGTGGTCACATCTGTCCTTGTGCTCCACCCACCCAACCCCTCTGGCTCATCCCCGCATCTTCCTACAAACATTTATAAAGAATTGAAAGCATAGAACGTCTTAAAGCAAGACCCACCCCCAGGATCACTCACTCTCACAGGGGACCCCAGAACTTGGTGACACACAGGCAGTGGTGGATGTGGGACGTGACCAGGACAGCTTTGGTCACTCTGGGTGGGGCACGGTCGACCTCTACCCTGTGTGTGGGACACGGGGGTCCTCTGCCTGCCCTGCTCCACCCCACCACCTCCCGTGGCCTCAGGACAGGACGTGTGTGGGACAGTGTCTTCCTGGACAAGGGGGCCCTTCATACCCGGTGCTTTGAGGTCAGTGGCCACTGGAGGCCCTAGTCTTCCTTGGGTTTGCGGGGTTGCCGCCGGGCCAGTCTGTAGTCAATGTAGGTCCCAAGGCAGGACCACAGAATGAAGCGCGCTAGCAGCACGATGACCAGCAGGACCATGAGGGGGTCGGGGCCTGTGCCTTCTCCCAACCAGGCGGCCATGCCGAAGGTGGGTGGCCTCACAGAGCAGAAACGATGTGTAGCTCAGAGCGCGGCTGGGCCCTGGGTTCCAGGGCAGACTGTGCCGAGGGCCCAACGTGCAGCCAGGGGCCTGGGCTGGGAGCTCGGTCCAGCCGGGGGTCTCCGAGGCCCACGCCCACTCTTAGGGATGAATCTGTCCTCTCCACAGCCCCTGAGCAGGCCAGACTCTACTCCGGGGCCTCCCTGGCATGTGAGAGGACAGCTCGGGAAAGGCTAGAGGCCTCCTTGGTCAAGAGGCCCGTGCACCATTCATGCAGAATGAACCACTCTCTGGGCCCACAATGGCCACATTGTCGAGAGGCCTGGGGCGGGCGGCCGTGAGCCTCTCCCCCTGCTTGCCAGCGCTGACGTAATCTGCAAACGTCTCCGGCGGCAGCTGCTGGGCGAAGCTGGCCACCTTCTCCGGCTCTTTCAGCCGCCCACGCCGCTCTTCCGGCCCCGCGAGACAATCGGGCCCTTTCTCTCCCCAATTAGCTATCACTCAGGAGGCTGGTGCTGTCCAGCGGCCCCGTGGTCTGTGCCGCAGCAGCGGGCCCAGGATGGGGTGGGGGCAGGGAGGCTTGGCGGGATCTGGGGCCACAGTGGGGGGGCAAGGAGGGAGCTCTGCAAATGAAAAGGGGAAGGAGAGACGGGGAGAAGATGAGAACAGTCCACTCAGAGCCCAGAGGGACCTCAGACGTGGCTCAAGTAGTACGTGGTGCCCAAATCCCACTCCCGCCTGTGACAGCGAGGGGGTCAGCGCAGGCTGTGATGAGATGGCCTAGAAATGGGCTCCCAGCACCTCCTCCCAGCCCACCCACCCCAGAGGACCACGCCCTGGCACGGACAGGACTGTCCTAGAGGGTCCCCTCCCATCACTCACAGTGACCCTCTTCCCCAAGCCAGATCGCACTGCAGACTCGCTGAGTGACCCTGGGCAAGCTACTCAACCTCTCGGGGCCATGGGCTCCTTATTAGAAAGTAAGGTGAGCGATGGATGTCTGCTTTGAAGGTCCCTGGAGAGGATTACGGCGGAGAGTGTTCACACGAGGACCAGCCCCGGGGCCTGGGCACAGAATCGCCGACCACCTTCCTCTCCCACAAAGAGGAGTCCCCGAGAAATATCTGCACACCATTTAGGACATAACGGCGTCTGCCCATGCTTCTCTGCCTCACACACACACACACACACACACGAGCACACACACGAGCACACACGTCCACATGCACACATGCATGCATTGCACGCTCACACAAGCACACACACGCATGTACACACATGTATGAACGCACATTCCTGCACACACACACGTGCACATGCCCCTCTGCAGACTCTGCCCTGCCCTCAAGGTCATCTCTGGCCTTTCACAGCCAAGCTCTGCACCAGTGAAGAGACAGCCTGGGCCCCACCCCCAACTACAATCCTATGTGCCCATGAGGCAAAGGGGCAGTTGGAGCTCCCGGGCCCCAGAAGAGGACGGGAGGCCTCTGGGTCCCTGGTCCTGGGCGCCCAACCACGTTCTCACCAGGAAGTGCTCCCACCCACGGGTACCTGAGCCTGAGAGAACGTGAAGGGGCCTCCAGAGCTGCGGGCCCCCTGAAGCAGCTCTGAACTTTCTTTACCTACGTAATGACAGTGTGCTGCGACCCAGCCCTTCCAGAAGATTCTAAGGAGTACGTGCAATGGCGTTGACAGGGAGCACAGCCTGGGCAGTGGAACAGGATGACCCACTCATGTGTGGTTTTCGTAGTGATAGTCCCAGCGCCCGTGTGGGGTGCCCACCGCACCCCTCGCACAGCCGGCGGCCATCACCCGCTGACGAGCCGTCTGGAGTGCGCCCAGCCCTGCTTTGCTCTCTGGGAGGCAATGGCTTTTTCTGCCTCTGTCCACAGAGAGAGGCCCCGGGCCGTGACCCTGGCCAGGTGATCCCACACACTGGCTGGACGCTGTCTGTTAGGTGACATGTAGCTCTGGGTTTACTTGCCATGCGCAGAGGTTTGAGGCTCACTTGAAACACATGTGAGAAGTTAGATCGTAGGGGCCCCACGTGGAGTCAGTAATCACAAAGCACGCTCGCGGGGACGTGGCTGTTGACAGGGCTTCCAGAATGTTACAGAAAGCCCTCCGCGGTGTTCACCAGGCTCTTTCCTTGAGGTACCCACCTGCCTAGAGAGTGAAGTTCCTAGAGGGAAGCAGCCATGAACTTGGGGAGGGAGGAGAGGCCAATTCCTAGGTGGAGATTTTGCTTACCTGAGAGGTCAGCGTCTTCGGGTGGGTGTCCAGGGGGAGCCTGAGGCACTGGGTTCACGCTGATCCTCCGCCTCGCAGCCTGCAGCTCCAGATCTGGCCAGTATGAACAAGGTGGCCTTGGATAAATCCCTCTGTTTGCTGAGCACACAAAGGCAACAATGCCCCGTCACATGGCATCCACAGAACGGAGACTCTCGGGGTCACAGGGCCTACCCCGTCCTGTTCAGAGTCCCCAGCCCTCAGGAGGCGGCGAGACTGAGGTCAACATGTCCTTCAGGAAGGAAAGCGAATAGCCCCCCTGTCTCGGACAGTGTTACAGCTCTTCCCCAGGGCTGACCTCTCCTAAAAGAGGTCTGCCTGATGCAGGTGTGGGGACCTTAGGTGGATAAGGGGGCCATCACCCACAAGGAAAAGGTACCTAGGTGATAATAAGCACAGCTCATAAGCCAGCCCTTTGCAGGCGTCACTTACGCAGCACCCACAGTCTCCATGGAGTGGGCACCGGGGGCTCCCCATTCTCAGGAAGGAAGACCCTTAGGTCACCCCACAATTAGCAGTGATGGTGGGTTTGGGGCACAATCAGGGCTCCACCTCCATCCCTGGGACCCTTTCACCCACTTGTGTCCCTCCCTCCAGATTCCATGTCCCTTGGCTGCCCACATGACTCTTCTGTGGGCATGTCCTCAGCTGGAGGAGCCACCCCAGCACAGAGACCCAGAGAACTCAGGGGTTTCACGCCCCCGGGCAGCCCTTCACCAAGGACTGCCCTCGTGGGGGTAGCGGGGGAGAGCCCAGCTCCTGCCGGGGTCAGGACAAACTCCAACGCCCAGCTCAGCCCCCAGAATTCCCTTCAAGACCACAAAGAACGTGGGGCTGTGCCTGAAGTTCCCACTTGTTGTCTTTTTCCCTCTTTCCTCCTGCCCTCCCCACTCCTCCCTTCCTTTTTTCCCCGGGTGCACCACCTCTTAAAGCACCTGCCAGAATGCAACCCGTGACAAAGATGACGAGTGTCACGTCCTCAGGAGCTGGAGTTGGCCACCACTCAGAGCTGAGTGGGTGGAGCCTCCCGCCCTGGGCTGCTGAGGACGGATTGGGGACCTACGTTCCATTCAGGAGTGCAAATGGCTTAGGAGGTCTTCTGACGCCCAGATGTCCAACCTGCAGCAGCGACCTGCACGTCCCTCCCCATTGTCCCCTAACAAAATTCTGAACAGATGAGCCCTTTTCAGAGGTGAGGTCCATGGAGCGGGGCTGCGGATGGAGGCACAGCCTGGTCCCCACCCAGGGCCAGCTCTCACTGAGGTGACGGCGCCACAACCAGCCCCAAGGGCCCCATTCGAGTTGCTTGCCCTCTGGAAGCCGGTCTCCATCAAGGTGACCCTTTTACAGCTTCCTCATCTGTAAAAGGGGACAATAGCCCCTCCCCCATGTTCTACACACATGGGCGGGGGTGAGAGCGCTTTGCAGGGGAAAACGCACCGCTCCAATGCCATAAGGACCTGGGGGGCTTCCCAACTTGAAGGCAGGAATGGGGAGCAAAGCTGAGTCCTCTCACCCCAGTGCCATCTGTCTTATCACCCTGGTTTTGGGTTGGTTGGTTGGTTTTTGTTTCTGCTTTCATCACAGCACGAACATCCTCTGAGATCTTGTTTGTGTTTCTAGAATGTGAGCTCTCACCAAACCCCCCCCCCCAGGCCTTAGCACAGTTCCTGGCACCTGGAAGGCGCTCAGTAGGGGTGTGTTGCAAGGGTAAATTAAAGGAACACGTGTTTTCATCAGGCCGGATTCTGCCAGCATTGTAAAACCGCCCGCCGCAACTGGGCTAAGACTGAGAATCTCAGAAGTGTTGGAGTCTTACTGAAAATCACAACCACTGTTTTCTTTTTGCACAAGCAAGCCTTGATTGCTATTATTAAAAAAGAAAAGAAAAGAAAAAGCAATCATTGTGGAAATGTGTGAGTTAGAGAGTGTCAACTCATATTTCCACCACGACGGAGAGCAAGACACTGGAGAAAAACTAGGACCGACAGAGGCTGAGGTTAGCACTCTGTGAAGGCTTGTGGTAACTTGCCTCTTCCCCTACAAATAGTGCACCTCCAAACCCAGCCGAAGTCAACTGAACTGTTCATTTGAAACCCGCTTTCACTGAAACGCTCTCTACTCACACATGGGTGGAAACTAATTTTCTTTCTTCCTGCTCCACAAAAGCACATTAGAATCCCAAACAGTGGGACGAGTGGGGAACCGCGGAAAGCTTCCTCATGGAGGGGGAGCCCTGTGCCACCCGGGTTCCCTCCCTAACGAGGCCTGGCCCCCAACCCCCCACCCCACCCCCATGTGAGTCATGGGGCCGCAGCATAAAGACGGACCCAGAGGACGCACTTGAGAAAAATATCGCTGCCGCCCTTCAGCTGTTGAAAGCTGGTATGTAACTTTGCTCCGAGTGATCAAACAGCTCGTTGAGGACGCTGTCAGGAACAGAATGAAATCCCAGATAAATTAGCCATGTCCGAGAAGCCAATACAACACTGGATTAAGGCTCACAAAGAAAACGCAATTTATTCAGCCTACCTTGTCAGAATTCTTAATAACCTCACTTCTTTTTTCTCACCTCGGGCTCAGAGTCCCCAGATGGGAGGGGACAGAGTGAACCCCACTTGGAATGTGGGGCCCCCCTCCATGCATGAACGCTGTGCGCTTACGGCCTAGGTGAGTGTTTCTAAAACTGTGATTTTACGAACACTTTAGCAAACACCATCCATGCTGCACAGAGGAGGCAAGCTGTCACCAAGCCCGCGACACATCTGCGGCACGCTCACGTCTGAATGAGGGATTCATACATGAGAATACGGACGTGCGTGGGGGCCAAAGAGAGGACTATTAACCATTTTGGCTTAATTCTTTGGGGTGTGGGAGGGCAGCATCCTGCCTGCTGGCCCCTTCTGAGAAGGGTGTCCTGGCAGGGGCGGTCACTCCCAAACCATTTCACCTTTCAAGGCAACCAGTAGGCGAAAGGTAACTATGGCCCTTTGCAAATACTAATTGTCCTCCAATACGACTCATTAATATATTCAGCAGCCCGAAAAAACAATACCTTTTTTTATCAATGAACTCAGACGGCTTTCACAGCCACAGACGCCCTTTGAAGAGTTAATAGACTCTTGTGCAGTAAGGAGTCTCCTTTGAAGGCTCCGTAGGGATGTATCTGCTTTGCCTACAGACCTCAGTGAGAGCCGGGGGCCCTTTCTTTTTCACGGAGAGGCGGATGAAGAGACAGAAGGAAGGGAATTTGCTTTGCAACCCTAAGGCATTTGCGAGAGCTAAAACCAGCAGGAATTTTGAGAGGAACTGCAAGTGGGTAGTGTGAGAAAGAATGTCAAGACGCTTGAGAAATACACAGAAGAGACAGAGAGAGATGACCTAATGGTATTAAATTATTTTAAATATATAAAAGAAATGTACTGAGTAGAGAGGAAAGACGTCTCAGCAGTCTCCCACACGTGACCTGGCTTAGATTCCCTCTTTCTCGATTTCTGAATAAAAAAAGGAAGACCGTTGATGAAGGAGAGGAATCGGGACACACTGGTGAAGCCTGCCGTGCACTTGCAAAATGATTTTTTTGAAGTGAATATGAGTGTCCCTCAGATCAGGCCTTGTGTTGGAGGGTGACAAGCATGAGGACTTGGTGACTCTTGGGAGCTCTTGAAGTTTGATTAAGCCACAAGAAAATGCCCCTTGTCACCACATGTGTGACTCAGGGAGAGTCACCTGTCACCTCAGAACTCCTAGAGGGACCTGTGTTCACATGCGTCCTGAAGTCTCCATTGTCATCAGTGGGTGACAGTCTCCAGTTACCAGGAACAGGAGGCCGCTCAGCCTAGCCATCATATCCCCAGGCTGTGGCTTAGCCCAGGCATATCCCCTGCTTATGAGCCCGTCTAGGCATGTCCCTGGGTTATAGGCTATCAGCAAGCCATGGTTACAGGAATATCACCAGGCCACCGGCTAGCTCAGGCATATCCCCTAGGTGCAGCTACCTCAGGCAAGTGTCCTGAGGACGGGATAACTCAGGCAGGTCAAGAGGCTACAGCGGCTCATGGAAGATGAGCTGGTACCCCATCAGGAAGGACAGCTGCCAGGTCTCACCTCTTCCTCTGAGGCCACACAGCCTCTAAGGCGAGATGTCCCTCTGTCCAGATTCTTCCTCCTCCTCTTTCTCCCGGCTCCTTGGCTTCCTTTGCTCTGTTGGGTCTGCCCCGCGATGGCTGGGACCAGAGTGAGAGGTACAATGTATGGCCACACAAGTCCCAGAAGGAGAAGACAAAATAGGGCAAAGGCTACATCTGAAGGGAAAATGGCTGAGGATTTTTCTGAGCTGATGACAGACATCACTCCACAGGTTCAGGCATCCGAAAGAATCCAGTGTAGGGTGAATGAAAAGAAATCCATACTTGGAGATATCATAGTGAAACTACACAATCCCAAAGAGGAAGATATTTTAAAATGGGATTTTGTTTTAATCAGGTGTGTTAAAATGACTGCCACAGAGGAGCTTCTTTGAAAGAAGAATTTATACTTAAGTTCCCAAAGAGGAATGGATGGGGTTAGTGCACACTGTACCACTCAGGGATACGTGGGGAAGCACCAGGGCAGGGCAGGAGACAGAAGGAACAAGAGCGAGGGGAAAGCATGAGTGAGAGACTGTAGTACTGGAGGGACAGGAAGTTGCTAAGTGCAAATGTCCCCTATTGGTCAGGAAGTGAAACAAACACAGACGTCGGGGATTTTAGAGGATTGGCAATGTGATTTTCACACATTGGGAAAACACACGGAGGATATGGATACGAGTAACTTTGGCCATTAGTTTGACCCATGATTTCAAGACGCCAAATCATCAATTATGGAACATCAAGAATGATTATTACAGAAGAGACTATCTCAGAAGCAGCCAGAAAGTCAAGGTGGAACAGGAGAGACTGACAGTGAGACCTACAGCCGTCTTCTCAACAGCAAAGAGGAAGCAGACTCCGGTGGAATCACGTTCTCAGGGAGTCAGAATAAAATGACTCTCTAGACTTGTAAAGTGAACTGAAAATGTTTAAGTCAAAACTTCTGCAGAGTTTTCTTTGGGGGATATATCTATGAATACATGTGGGAACGCCTATCTTTCACTGCACGAGAAATATGCTTATTTTCCAAACTGGTGGCCCCAAGTTACACTATCAAGAGCAGTCAGTGTGTGGTGTTCCCGGCCCTTCTCATCCTCACCAACACTGGCTTTTTAAAGTTTTGCCAATCCGGTGAGTGAGAGAGGGTGTCTCATTGCAGTTTTCATTTGCATTTTTGTGTTTATTTGTCATATGCTTATTGGCATTTGGGTTTCCTCTCTTGTGAAGTTACAGTGGAGTTTTGTATAAAGTGTGAGGTAGGGGTCACCAGTTCTCCACCAAATACTTAGGGCTCTAAATATTTCAGGCATGTGGTAGAGTTGCCATCTACCAAGATCCAATCAGTTTGTTATCTGTACCTCACAACCTCCCTGAAGGGGTCGGTCTCCAAACTCCCTGGACTCGCTGCTGAGGTCCCATTGGACTTTGCCAAGTCCAGTCCATCATCCTCATTATTTGTGCATTCTACATGTGTAGATTTGCCTGCTCGCTGAAGTTTATTTGTGTCTCCCAAAATCAATATTCACGGCACCGTCCTGGTGACTCATAGACATGCGCAGAGCATGTGGTCGTTGGAGTCCAGGTTCCCGGCTGGGACGGAACTGGGTGACATGCTTCCTGTTTCAGCTTACACTGCAAACAAGGGTCCTTTCCGTGCTGTAGTTAGTGCCTGTTTTTGCATTTTTGTGCTTTTAGTTGGTGATTTTGCTGTTTAAAATGGTCCTAGGCCCAGAGCTGAGGGGCTGGCTGTCTTGTGTCTCACGGGGAAAATATGTGTTAGATGCAGCTCAGTCAGGCCTGAGGGATAGCACCGTTGGCCGTGGGTTCTAGGGGAATGAATCAAAATGTATATTCAGTCGGGTGTCTTTAAACAGAAACACACATAAAACAAAGTTGTGTATCGATCAGTCAATGAAAACGTGACCTGAGGTTCACAGGAACCCAAGCCTCGCAGGAACCCAAGCCAACATTTCCCCCGTGGGCAATGATTGTGTCTTTAGCAATCTCAGAGAACAAAATTACCACTCAGCGATGCTTGCTGAAGGAATGAGGAAAAGGGCACCTGAGCCCACACTCAGGTCCCTGAGGTCCCAGAGCCCCGGACACAGGATCTGTTGCCATGCTTTGTTTCAGGCCTGAGCACCTAATGTGCTGGGTTTGAGAACTAGTCATCCTCTTATTGAGCGTACTGCAAGGGGCTCCGTCTCTGGGCCTCAGAAGCCTAGAAAAGGGTGAGAGTGGTTTTCAGCTTTAATTGAGGATCCACTATATGCGAAACACTGTATGTATCAATGAGAGGGTATCTGACACTCTTTACAGAGGCTTAACACGTGGGCGTTAATTTTCTCTACATCGATGGGGCAGCATGCCATCGATGTCCCAATGCTTCTGACCTCGCTGTCCTGACCACGGAGCTTCAGCCTCAGGACCCAAAATGGCTGCTGCACCTCCAGCCTATAACCTAAACTCCAGGAAAAAGAAAAGAGCCCAGGAGGCAGTAAAGCTTATATCAGAAGAGCAAAAGCTTACCAGGTAATTCCCAGCAGACTTCAGTTTATATCCCTTTGGCAAGAAAGGTGACAGGTGGCCCTGGATTCTAAGGCAGCAGGGAGCTCAAGAATCCTCACTGGGCACCATTTCTATCTGTTACCTCTGGAGTTTTCTGAGGAAGAGACAAGGGAAGCCAGTAGAGGGGCGGCACCTGGCAGCACAGCCTCACCACGTTTGGAATTTTGCAGGTGGTTTCTCATTTATTCCAGTGAGACAGCTATTTTGAACAAACTCCAACACCAAAAAGTTAAGTAACTGGAATCAAGTTCCCCAGAGCTGGGATCTGAACCCACATCAGGGGTCTCCAAGCTCTTTCTCCAAACCATGGGCTCCTGCTCTGCTAACCTCTCCAAACAGGGGTTTTAATGCTGCTTTTAAATTTTCTCCTAAATTACTCTTCAAAAATGCCCATCTTCAGGGCGGCCGGATGGCTCAGGTGGTTAGAGCGTGAGCTCTGAACAACAGGGGTGCCAGTTGGATTCCCACAAGGGCCAGTGAGCTGTGCCCTCCACAACTAGACTGAAGACAATGAGCTGCTGCTGAGCTGTCAGTGGGCGGCCGGATGGCTCAGTGGTTAGAGCACAAGCTCTAAACAGCAAGGTTGCGGGTTCAATTCCCGCATGGGATGGTGGGCTGCACCCCCTGCAACTAAGATTGAAAACGGCGACTGGACTTGGAGCTGAGCTGCACCCTCCACAACTAGACTGAAGGACAACGACTTGGAGCTGATGGGCCCTGGAGGAACACACTGTTCCCCAGTATTCCCCAATTAATTTTTTTTTTAAAGATTAAAAAATAAATGCCCGTCCTGCCCCTGCATGACCTGGAGGGAGTCTGACCCACCTTCCTGACACCACTGACCTGAGAGCAGACACTTCAACTGGGTTAACTCGCTGGCCCTGGGAGAAGCTGCTTTCCTTTTCCAGCCTTGGGGTCCAGGCCTGGACCCCAGCTATGCAGGGTCCTGCGTGCCGGCGAGACACCCCAGACCTCCAGGGCTCTTCAGGACGCCCCACGCTGACTCCTTTCCCAGAAGGCACCTGTGGGGTGACTACAGGCTGATGCCGTGGGAAGACAGCTGAAATGAATAAAGCTGCAGGTACGTGCAAACCCTTTGTGAAATGATAGTCACCGTCATAGTTTGGAAACCCGGCCATCACCAGGGAGGACGCCTGCCAAGAGGAATACTGCTTTCCCGCCCCCCTCCGGCGAGCCCCCACCTCGTTTCCGACGTTGCTCACCCAGGTAATCTGAAATCACACAGCAGTCAGGCTAAGCCTGGGGGACGCCTCTAATGTTTCTGAGTAAATCGTGCACTAATGTGCTTTCCTGTGGCTACAATGGGGGCACCCCAGCCAAACCACGTTGCATAAGGCCCAAAGGATGGTTTTCCATCTATCAGGAAACGAACCCCTTTGCTCACAATGGAAAGTCTATGCGGCCCGGGGTGCTTCCGGCTCCTAAAATCTCTTTCAGTTCCTTTTTATATGTGTATACATACTGAGATTTGTTTCAGGAGCAGGAGGGGGCCAGGAGGAGGAACAAAGGATACCAGGGATTAAGATAACCCATCTCTCCCACAAGATTTCCTGTTGAGCAAACGCCTAGGTTCTGACACGGCCCTGGGCAGCTCTTCCTGAAAGTGGGCCAGCCCCAAACCCACCAAGCTCATGGCCGCCTGGGGCTGGGACTGAGGTAGAGTGGTCGGGAGGTCACAGAAGCTGCGGGAATCTGAGTGCCACTGCACCCCCAAAGCCAGTGGGGAGACCGGGAGGCATCCACAGCAGGCAGGAGCGCGTAGGGCAGAACAGTGGCCCTGTTTCCCAGCCACCTCATTGCAGGACGTGCTGGATGGGGACAAAAGCCTGGGCCTGCAGGTCCCAGCAGAGAGGTGGCAGGACCCGTTGGAGCATTTCCTGCCCCACTGAGACCCAGTCCGTTTGGCACCTCCCACACTGAGGGCCACGACTTAGGCGCAGCGTCAGTCCCTTGTCCTTCAGGCAGCTTCTTGAGAGACGCCACGCCATGAAGCCACACAGGCGGGGAGTTACTCTTACTGCCGCTGCTTTCTGCATGATGACCCAGCACGTCTGTTTCTTCTTCCTTCATCCGATCGTTGCAATCCAGGCTCCTGGTGGGTGGGTCTTTCCCCTCCGATCTTCTCTGCATGGCCTTGCCACATCCACATTAATCTTCCCAAAACACCACGCACATGAACCACCACACACACACACACACACACACACTCCAAACCTTTCAAGAATAATTCCGAGAACTTCCATTCTGTCAGGTCCTGTGACAAGCCCCTTACTTGCATGGTCACTCAGTCTCCCTGACAGTCTTGTATAGCACTGCCACCTCCATTTTTCAGATGAGAAAACAGGCTCATGAGAGAGATTAAGGAACTCCCCAAAGACCCCACTTCCCTTATCAGTGAAGCCAGGAAGAGAACGCAGGTCTGTCGGACAGCGCATAGCCACTCTGTTCCCCGGACCATAGGAGCAAACACAAACCTCTTCACCTGGCCTTTGAGGACCCCCACCATTTTATACATCATCCCTTTTTATGCAACTACATTTACGCAAACCAGGCTGCCCTCCCTCCTTTGCTCACACAGTTCCCCCACCTGGAATGCCTGTCCTGTCTTGTAGCCAATTTCCAAGATAGCCACCAACACTGCTCCCCTCCTGGTGTTCACACCCTGTGTCGTCCCCTTCCATCTGACATAGGACTGACCTGTGAACCAGTAGGATGTTGCAAAAACAATGGTGTGTGATTTCTGAGGCTCGGTCACAAAAGATATTGTGGTTTCCTCTGGGATCACTCGGGATGGGGGAAGCTGGCTGCCACGTTGTGGGGACACTTATGCAGCCCTGTGGAGAGGTCTACATGGCAAGGGACTGAGGCCTCCCAGCAACAGCCAGCTCCAGTTGGCCAAACATATGAGGACCTGCCTTGGAAGTGAATCAATTCAGCCTCAGCCGAGCCTTAAGAGGATCCAGCCCCCGCTGACAACTTGACGGCAACCTCATGAGAGCCTCTGAACCAGAACCACCCGCGAAGCCGCTCTCTAATTCCTGATCCACAGAAACTGTGAGGTAATAAATGTCTGTTGTGTTAAGCTGTGAGTTTTAGTAAGAGATAACTGATTCACTCCTCATCACCAAAGAAGAAAACCGGTTGGCGGAGAAGCAAGCAGATGGCCAATGAAAAGATACTCAGCATCGTTAAACAACACTAGACCCTTACTAAAATGGCTACATTTTTAAACTGACAATGCCAAGTGTAGACAGAGACGTGGAGCAACCGGAATGCCCATGCATTGCTGGTGGAAACGCAAAACGGTGTTGCCATGTTGGAAAAGAGTTTGGCAGTTTCTTATAAAGTTAAGTATGCACTTAACATACAGTCCAGCAATCCTACATTTAGTGTGTGCCCAAGAGAAAACATGTCCGTGTGAAGACCTGCGTCCAAGTGTTCATAGAAGCTTTATTCACATTCACCACAAATGAAAATGACTCAAACGTCCACTACCTGGAGGCTGGAAGAGAAACTGTGGTCTTTATGCAACTCCGCATTCGTGCCCTGTTTGTGTAATATTCAGCAATAAGAAGGAAGTAACTACAGACACACACACCAACACGGATGAATCTCAAATGCATTATGTTAAGTGATGGAGTGAGACACAAAAGGCTGCGTACTGCGTGATTCCACTCACGTGACAGTTTGGAAAAGGCAAAACCATAGGGACAAAAAACAGATTTGCGGTTTCCAGGAGCTGTGGTAGGGGGAGGTGTTGACTGCAAAGGGCCAGCAGAAAGGACCTTTGGGGGTGGTGGGACACCTTGATTTTGGTGGTGGTCACATGACCGTATATTTTTAGCAAAAGGCATTAAACTGTAAAAAGGGCGATTTTTCCTGCATGAAAATTATAACTCAGTAATCTCTCCCCAAAAAATCGTCGTCCTTGCCACTGAAAGCAATAAAGTTGGAGGAAGAGGACGAGACCCCGTCCTATACAGCAGATACAGTGCCAGATGATTGATGGGCAGTGTCCCCTGTGGTCAGGTGTCCAGTGGGTCCTGTGTTCTCTCCATTGTACAGATAAGCAGACTGAGGCCTGGAGGATATGATCACCAGCAAGGATATGATGGAGTCTGGACTTTTATGCAGGCCTGACTCTAGCATCCATACCCCAGACCACTAAGGTGTCCTGGGGGAGACCTCAGGGATTGCCACGCTTTCCAGAGGGAGGACGAGACCTCGGGGGAACTGACCTGCCCAAGCTCACAAGTTGAGGAACAAAAATGGGAGAAAATCAGGTTTCGTTGGTCAACACTCATCCCTCCAACAACAACCTTGATCACAGAAAAGGCCCCAAGATGTGAGCAGAAATGACTGGGGGTGGGGCAGCACAGATACCCTGAGGCAAGCCCTGCCCTCAGGAAGCTCATCTGGCCCAAGGTCACCTTCCAGACAGGGCATGTGGCTGCCCAGGCACACTTACAGGGTTCCTCCTGAGAGCTATCTTCTGGGATCTGGGATCAGTGGCGATGAAGGCCAGAGTACCCTCACCCCGGCTGGGGGGTGGGGTGGGGGAGGATGGTTCGAGGAGGGAGGGAGGGACAGAGGGGAATCATGACCTTGTCTCAGGCCTGTCCAGGAGGGATTGTATCCCCAGGAGAGGTCCGAGGAGCGGGACACTGCGTTTCCAAGCTGAAGAATCTGAGCGTCCATCCACACTGCATTTCACAGCACGGTGATGGGTCCGCAGGAAGGGGCTAAAGTTGGGGGGTGGGCTTGCTGAGGGACACTTGCACCCCTCCCCAGTTCTGATTGAAAGTCCTAGGAGTCAGGAAACTGTAGTGCTTTGCACTTCAGCCCGAGTGTCCAGCTCCGAGTTCAAAGCCTCAGGACCAGCACGTGCAGAACGCCCCACCTAGTGGCAGGAATGTCGTCCTAAGTCCCTGGGGCCACCACTGCCTAAATAACTGGGGGAGGAGAGTGGCCTGTGTCTCTCAGAATGGCCTCCTGCACAGAGTTCTCGTCCTGGCTGTGCCACCTACAGGCAAGTCTGCAGCCACTCTGTGCCTTGGTTTCCCCCTCTGTAAAGTTAGGATTGAAATCCTGTCTACACCCGTCTCTCCAAGCTGCTTAACGGTGATAATGTACACGAAGTGGGCCTGGCACTCGGCCAGCACCTGTGCCCAGGGCCCACAGCCTGGAAGTATGGCGCCTCTGGGACCTCTCCTTTGGAATGCCAAGAGGCCAACAGGTCTCAGTCTGGGGACCTTTATAAGCCACCCCTTGTGGCAGGAACACTGCTGGGGGCCTCGGCCTGCTCATGTGCGGCCTGGCCGACCTGGCCAACCCTTTGCCCGAGAGTTGCCCGAGCCCTCACACTAGGCCTGGCCTAGACACACGCCACTCTGAAGGGAAGGGGCTTCTGGGTGGGAGAAGCAGGGGCCTGGCCTCCTGGCCTCCATTTAGGCCCAGTGTGGTCCTGAACTGACCGTTAGGACGAGAACTTCCAAGCCCCGGGACTCCGAGCTGCACAGAAAGTGGAGAAGGACATCCGTTCAGACCTGCACTGATGGAAGGAGGACCGGCCCTTTTCAAACTTGGATGGAAAACTCCCCCGACAGGAATGTCCTTGTTTAAGATGCCTCCCGTTCGCCTCTGGCAGGTCTGAGTGCTAAGTGAAGGACGCATGGGTGACGAGGCAAAGCCCTTGCCACCCCTGAGCTCTGAAACCGTGTTTCCCGAAGGACACAATAATTGACCTTCGTCAATGACTCCTCAGAAGTGCTCTTGAAAGTAGGTGGCTACCAGTTAGGGAAACTGAGGCTTAGCGAGATCGTGTCTCTTCTCAAGGTCACAGAGCCAGGAGCCAAGATTCTCACTCCAGGGCCCCACTTTTCCCCTCAACCTGCCCCCTATTCTAATATCAGAGTCCATTACTCAGAAAGCCCCCAGCGCCGCCCAGCACGGCCCCCAGGCCAGGCGGTGTGTTCCTGGAAGAAGGGCAAGCTTTGTCAACTTGAATTAAGACTTTGCTGAGCTTTAGGGACTTTCGCTTTCAAGGATCCCTTCTTTCATAAAATAATAATGATTTATATTTATAACTGCATTCAAATAAAAACAAATGAACATTATATATGGTGTTACTCTCCTGGGGCTGCCTTAAGGAGTCTCACAAATCAGAAATTTATTCTCTCACAGTCTGGAGGCCGGAAGTCCAAATTCAAGGTGTCACAGGGCTACGCTGCCCCTGGAGGCTCCAGGGGAGGCTCCTTCCTGCCTCTTCCAGCTTCTGGGAGCGCCAGGCGCTCTCTAGCTTATGGTCTCATCCCTCCAACCTCTGACTCTGTCTCCATATGAACTTCTTAGAAGTACACCAGTCATTGGATTAGAACCCATCCGACTCTAGTGTAACTTGATCTTAACTGACTCCATCTACAAAGACCCTATTTCCAAAGAAGGTCCCATTCTGACATTCCAAGGAGACACGAATTTTGCAGGGACACTATTTAACCCAGCACATATATTAAAACATTTTCTTCAACATGAAAGTTTGTTTTTATTCTGATTTTTCAAGAAATTAAAACGTTTCCTGAGCCCAGACCCGGCGCGCCCGATGGAGACGGCACCCTCATCTCTGCCCGCCCCTGGGCCTGGCACGTTCACCGTGTGGATGGTAGGTGCTGGGTCAGCCCTCCAAACTGGGCCGCCTGGTCTCAGCAGCTGGTGAGGGTTCGGCCCGGCCCAAGCTTTCTGTCCTGGCTGGCTGTTTGCCTCTCCCTCCTCCCCAGCGCTGGGCGGGTGATATTCTCTGCTGTAATCTGTTCTGTCCCGGGGCACCCTCCCACTGGCCGCCCTGCACAAACAGCTTCGCTCAGGCCGCCGCCCGCCCGCTCCAGGCTTCTGATATGAATGCAAAGGTTAGATTTTCTTGACACCACTTTAATTTTTCAAATAGCAATCGAGTTACCAAGCACATTGGCACCTGGGCCCGGTTCCACCACGACTTGGCAGGACCTGTAAAAGCGGCTGGCAGTGATGGATGTGGGGCCCCTCGGCACACCCCCACCCCACGCGCCCTCCCCGATCTGCCCGGCCACCCGTGCCAGCCCGGTGACCGCACGAGCCCAGCCCCTGGCAGCTGCAAGGCCTGAGTGCCAAGACACAGAGTGAGCTTCTCCCAGTATTGGGAGCCAGCAGGGCAGCTCCCCAGCGTGGCCATTGGAGGCCATGTGCAGGGCCCATCCACCCACGGGGGCTGGGCCGTGTGATGTGGCTTCCCACCCACCGGGCCTCACCCTCCCCCAGGCCCATCACCAAAACAAAATCGCTTAGGAAATGAAATGCAAGAAGTGATGACTCTGAGAGCTGGAAGGAATGTAGCCAGCAGAAGGTCCCACCCACTCATGCAACAGTTGGGGAAACTGAGGCCAGAAGCAGGAGGCTGCAGAACGAGGATGGAACTGGGATTTTGGCGGTCAAAGGAGACAGACTCAGTGGTTCCCAGGAGGGTGGGAGCCAGCCAGGCTGGGGTCAAATCTCACCTCTTCCACGTGCTAACTCTGTAACTCGGGGCAAGTTGCTGGACCTCTCTGTGCCTTGGTCTCCCCACCCACAAAGGGGTGTGATGTAGTGCTTACTACCTGCTTCCTCGAGGCACCATCAGGATATGAGAATCAGTCCGGGAGGAGGGAGAGCAGGCCCCGTGACTGGTCAATGTCACGTGTGGGATGCAGCCCCTGGAAAGGCGGCAGGGGTCCCTGAGGAAGAGCAGACCCTGTGGCAGGGAAACAAGAAAAGCAATGCCGGGCAGCTCTACCTGGTGAGACCAGCGTCGCATTGTTCACACGCCAAACCACTACAGTAATAAGTGCTGTCTGCATGCGAGCCACAGTCTCCCAGCTGCTGAGCCTCCCAGGAAGGACCCCCGTTCCTAGTATGTAGCCATTGGCACTGGTACAGATGGAGAGAGCTTGAGGGGACTTAGAGTCCTCTGGACAGACCCAAAGAGAGGGTGCAAACAGCTCAGAGACCCAGACCCTGCCCCAGGCACGTGCGTTAACACACCTCAGGGGTCCGGTCGGGCTCCACAGAGCCAATTCCCTTCCCTGCCTGGCTCCCAGGAAGCCTGGACACCCCACTGTATCACCCCTCGAATGTCCCCAAAACTGAGCCAAGGGCCACCCGGGCCGGAGGGCAGGGCACCTGGGCAGGTAAGGGGAGAAGGACACAGAGCTGTCTAGACCACCGCCGTCAACGCGTCAGCCCCTGGCAACATGTGGCCGTTGAACCCTTGGCATATGGCTGCGGAGACCAATGAAATGCGCTTTTCAATTTTATTTCACTTCGATTAATTTAAATTTAAAATCTGAAGCAACGTAAAATGCTTTTCTGTTAAACACATTATTGCTTTGGCAAGATGTTGAAGACCTAGCATCTGACTTGAGATGTGCTGTCTGTGTAAAAATAACACCGGATTTTGGAGAATTAAGTATGTACAAAGGAATGTAAAATATAATAATTTTGCTATCGATTATATGCTGAAATAATATTTTAGATAGATTGGGTTAAATAAATTGTTATTAAAATGCATTTCACCAGTTTCTTCCTGCTCTTTTAATGAGGCTACTAAAAATTTTTAAGTTACTTACATGCGTGGTTTGTATCATATTTCTATTGAGCAGGACTGGTCTAGAGAGAAGAAAAGGGACTCGTCAGCTCCAGGGGAGACGCACATCTCCCTGCGGGGCTCAGCAACCTTGCCAGGATGTGTTCCTGTTGGGGATACCCGTGAAGTACTCATTTCGAACAATAGCAGAACCCACATCCCACGCCAGGCTCAGGGCAAGCGCTGCCGGCTCTCCCAAACACCACCAACATCCTGATGTGTCACACTGCTCCCTTCTCAGGGCCCAGAGAGATGAAGTAACTGGCCCTGGGTCACACAGCAAGCAGTAGGGACTTGTAATTCCACCTCACATGTCAGGTAGAATGCTTGCATCAGCTGGGATCCTAAAGCCAGGGTTCAAATCTCCACTGGAGCCCAACCTTGACCTTGGGCTAAATTGGGGTGCAAAAGGTCAACATGGGGAACAGCTTTGAAGATTGCGGGCAACTCTAGGGGTTTCCCACTGGCGGTAATTCAGGGGCTCCAGCTCACTCTCTCTGTGCCCCACAAATTCAACCAGAGTATCCCTTCTATGCGTGTCTAGATGGGGTGGCGCAGAGGAGTTCCTTAGCAGGCAGAGCCCTGCGGCCACCATTTCTGTAAACTACTGATGTCTCTCAAAAAAGTGACTTGATTTGCCTGGGTCACTGAACCAGCAGGAGCAGCTCGGGGTGGAATCCAGGTGTGTCGGCCCCCATGCCCTGCCCCAGCACCATGTGGATAAGATTGAAGGAGAACTTCCAGCGACGTCCAGAACACACCCAGCAGTGCTCCTGAGCTCACAGATGCGGGGAGAATGCTGTCACCATGGAGTGATGGCTGCTTCTCGGGGACCCAAACGCTTCCTGTTCAGGTACAGAACGCTGCTGCCATGTCACCCACCAACTCGGAGAGCCCCGCTGCAGCGTGAGGGTTCCGGAATGTCAGCAGGACTCATAGCAGAGCAGTGAGTCAGCTGAAGCAGCGAGCAGGCGTGGGTGGGGAGCGGGCATGAGGTCAAACCCTCCATGCAGAACGGGGCAACGGTGGCTTGAACCGGCCCTTGGGCGTCGTCCTCCAAGGTCCGGCCGTGAGCAGGGTACAGAGGAAGCATATACGCCAGGAAGGGAAGGCACTTGCCCAAGGTCACTCAGGGACTCCCCACACGGTGCCGTCTGCGGGCAACCAAGTGGCGCCCAGCATGGCTGTCTTTGCAGGTAAACTGAACTTCGTCGCTGAACAGTATTTACCTGCCCGGGAGGGCTGGCTGCTCAGAGACAATGTCACGCCGTGGATGGTGCATGTCAGACTGGGGTCAGATAAACCTGGTTCCAGACCTGGCCTGGCTCTGCCTCAACACAGCTGTGTGACCTGGGCAGCCACTTACATGTCTGAGCCTCAGTTTCCCCACCTGGAAAGAGGGACAATAATTCTACCTCTTGGAGCACATGTTCAAATCAAATGAGACAAGAATTAAAGCACCTATTGTGTGCCACCATGTAGGGCCTTCACGTGAGTTATCTGACTTGAGGTCCATGTTATGAGTGCGGAAACTGGCCCACAGAGATGCCAGCTCCCCTGAGTCACACGCTGAGGAAGTGACACAGACAGAGGCAGCAGGCTGGGCCCGTCCTGCATGCGGACCAACCTGCCCACCTGCGAGCCCTTCAGGGCCAGAGGAGGACATGGGAGGGTGGTTCTGCAGGGGACAGGTCGCACCAAGGGCTCTGTGGAGAAGGAGAGGACAGTGGAACCAGGGACCCACCTCCCGGATGGGAGGCAGACACCGAGGTGGAGCACCTGCAAAGTCTGGAGTCACAGAGACAGGAGTTCGAGTCCCAGCTAGGGCCCTCACTGGACAAGACCCTTCACCTGTCCAAACCTGTTTCCTCACCAGTAAAGTGGGGGATGGTGTCCACATCATAGGGTTGTGGTAAGACACACCTGGCCCACAGGAGTGACCACTATTGTCATTATGGCAATAATAAGTGTGACATACACCAAGGGTGGTTACAACTGAAAGGACTTTCTTAGGTGGGCAACACACACACACTTGCCACATGCACACACACACACACACACTTGCCACATGCACACACACACACACACACTTGCCACATGCACACACACGAATAGACTCAACACATGCACCTCATACCTGTACGAACTCGCACGCTAACTGACATGTGTGTGCCAGGATATGTGTGCACCACATGCCCCTTAACACTCACTCCAACACACACACACACACCCTCCCACGTAACACACACCCCTGTGTGTCAGGGACTCAGTAAGAGCTGGTGAGCCACTGAGGGAAGGGACAACAAAAGGGCCGACGCAGTTTGAGCATCGTCCTCTATTATGACCGTTAGTCCCTCTCGCGATCCTCAGCCCGTGGAGGTGGTGGGGTCCTAACCCCTGGACCCTGTGCATGTGACCTCATCTGGAAAACAGCTCTTGGCAGATACAATGAAGTTCCGGGTCCTGAGACTAGATCATCCTGGAAGGCCCTAAATCCCACGGCCAAGTGTCCCCATAAGGGACAGAAGAGAAGAGGCATGAAAAAGAGAAGGTGCGTGAAGATGGAGGCAGCGAGTGCGGTGATACGGCACAACCAGGAGCAGCTGAACCCCCGGAAGCCGGGAGAGGCAGGAAGGACTCTCTCTGGGAGCCTGCAGAGGGCACGGCCCTGCGACACCTCCATTTCCGACTTCTGGCCTGAGAACTGGGAGAGAAATTATTTCTGTTGTTTTAAGCCCCCCAGTTTGTGGCCATTTGTTCCGGCGGCCCCAGGACACTCGTATGTCTAGATCTAGATCTGGCTGGCTCATCTCGTCTACTGTTACTAAAGGAACCACAGTGTGCACACGGGCAGCCCCCTGCGCAGCATGCCCAGACTCCAGACGGCAGCTGGGGTAGAGCCCAGCGAGTCACCTGTGTGGTGGCAGGGAGCTCGCATGGTCCCTGAAGCCCCCGGCGGCTCCTGGCAGTGTGCGAGGGGAGCAGGTCTCCTCCTCCACCGCGCAGCTTCCAGGCCGCTACATATGGCCTGGCTTTGAAAACTGTAAAATGCTTTTCGGGGTTCACTGGTGGGAGTTATAAAAAGGCGCTTGGGTTCCTACCTCCCGAAAGTGATGGAGCAGCTGCGTCCCTTACTCATGCCACCTCCCCAGGTCCCTCGGCCAGAAATGACAAGTGTGCGGGCACAGAGGCAGGACCCAGGAGGTTTGGCGGGCGCCCTCGGACTGCACTGGCCTGCCCCAAGAGGAGCGGCTGTCACATGGCTGAGGTGCCAAGCTGGTGAAAGACCACCCTTCCAGCCCTGGCACTGCTGCCCACTGCAAACACCCGGCCTGAGTTGGTGCCAGCTGCTTTCGGGGCTGTCATGTGCCCAGGCTGCTGGCGGCCAGCCGGTCAGGGGGCCCTGCCCTCCCTCTCCCCTTGGCACACCTCTGATTCAGAGGAATGCATGTGTGTGTGCTTTTTATTCCTTCAAGGGGAAAAAACTCTCTCTCGGCAGAATTCTTCCCCAGACCCTGCTGCTGGCTGCTGGATGGGATCCTGGGAGGTGGGGCCTCGGCAGGGACCCCCACCCTGCAGTCTTCCCACGGCGCTCCTTGAAACCACAGGTGCCCTTTGAGGCGTCCCCTTGCTTGGGAAGGATGTGAGGGCCGAGGTTACCGGGCCAGCTGGGGAGTCACCCCCCCACCCGACTTCAGGTCCCACCTCCCAGAGCTTAAACCCTGGGAGTCAACAGGGGAGCTTACAAGTCCCGCCACCTCTGACCTTCAGGCTGTTGACCCACAAGGTGGGGTGACCTCACAGGGCTGTGCAGAGGCCCGCAGCCCAGGACCCACATTTCTGATCATCTGTACGGGGGAGGCGCTTTCAAGTTCTCAGTATCAACAATGACGTCAGGGTGACAGGCGTCCACTGGGACTTTGGGGCAGCCTAGGATGTTTGTCAGGCTCTAATTAAATAAGATAATGTACTTGGCGCGGCCGTCTAGCCCTTGATAAGCATAAACGACGACACTCCTGTTTTCTCCGATTTGCGGCTACGTGCCCAGCCGCTCCGCTGGCTGTCAAACGGGGGCCGGTCACGGCTCCTCCACTGTCACGTGGAGGTGAGCCCTGGTATGGATGGCCAGGCTTTGCACAAAGTAAGAGTCCAGTGAAGGCAGGGTTGCTTCATCCCTTCACCCTGGGGAAATCTGTTCGGGGCCCGTGTGATGTAAGACTTTGGTTTCTGGCATTTTGTCTCCTATGGAAAGTTTGGGGCCGACAAAAGGAAACCACGTTTTGGGTTCATGTCGGCCCCAGGGCTTCTTGGTGGAGACGATATTTCCAGGTGGAGTCTTCTGTAAGAGGCCGGAAGAGCTGGAGGTCATGAGTGAAACCCGCAGACCTTGCTGTGGTCACCAAGTGGCCACAGAGCAGTGGCTGGAGGACTGCCTGGCCTGGGGCCCCGGAGGCCGCACTGCATCACCAAGGGCAGCTCCTAGGGAGCCCCCCGAGTGCATGGAGGCAGCTCCCACAGGAAAAGTGGAGACAGGCCCCAGCAGGGCCAGTCCTGGGCCCCTGTCACCCAGCAGACCCGAACGGGAAGCCAGCCCCTGGCACAGGTCCCTTCCTGTCCTGGGTGAGAGTGAGGGGAGTAAGACAACCCTCTTCCCCAAATGCCCCCTCCTGGGTGCCAGGTTGGTCTTTTTACACCAAATCACCACCACCATCCAGGTCACTTGTCACCAATTCAAAACCCATACCCTGGGCAGGGTCTCCAGAAGTGCTACTGCATCTCCTGTTTCCACGATGATGAAAAAGCCGGGCACAGAGAGGTTAAGTAACCTGCTCAAAGTCACACAGCTGGTGGCATGGGCCTGAGTCCAGGTCTGGCTGCGCCCGTGCCCTTGCTCTTGGCCACCCAGCTGCCCCTGCCTGTGCAGCCTGGGCTCCCAGTGCCACTCAATGTCTTTGGAGCCATCTCCCCACGGGAAGCGGTGTGTGCGCCACCTGCACCGGGAGCCTGAGGACAGGTGTTGGCATGCCCCCCACCCAGCCCATGCCTGCGATCAGCAACAGTGCTCAGAGGCGACTCTGGCCCAAACGCACAGAAGTGGAAGGACACCCGGGAGCCCCTATGCCACAAGACGACGAGATCCACAGAAAGAGAATAAAGCGTGGTGTGCAGTGCTGCAGGGTGAGGGGCCGATCCTCGGAGCAGGCTTCCCCAAGGGGCGGTGGGGGAATGGAGATGCCCTTGCAGCCACTCTGGAGACAGGGACAGGGAAAGGAGGGGGCAGGCTGCCCAGGACCTTTTCGGCTCACACCCGGAGTTGGGACTTCTCTCTGAGACTTGTATCCTGAGGAGCCATAGAAAGTTCTAAGTTCAAGGTGAGTGATGAAATTCGCCCTGTGAAAGTGTCTCGGGGAGGCCACAGTGCCTCAGAAGAAGAAGCCAGGAGGGGAGGCCGATGGGCGGCCGAGTGGGAGGGCCGTGGGATGGAGCGCTTGTCTTCGGGAGGTAGGGTTGGTGGATCAAGCTGGAGGTGGCTCAGGGAGCTCACACGCTGGAGGTACTTTTTTAATGGCTCACGATTTGCCTTTGGATTCTGCCAGAAAAGCATGTTTCAGAAATCTTGGTCGAAAACTCACTCAGTGAACGCCAAAAACGAGCATCTATTTATGAGCGTGGCCCCCTCCACTCCCACCCCAGCTGAGCTGCCCGACTCTGATATTCACAAAGCCCCTTGGGGGTGGCTTTCAACCCGACCTAAAGCTGCTCTTTGTCAGGAATCTTTCTTAGAAAGAGAATGTCGAAAACACCGGCTTATGAGGAAGCCGGAGCAGTATCTGGGGCCAGGCCTGGAGGCTGCACCAGGGAGAAGGGGGTCCCCTGCCCCCTGGGTCCAGGTCCCAATGTGCACACGGGAGGAGGACCAGAGTCAGCTCCCCTGTGGCTTCTCTGTGGGCTTCTCAGGCCCACGGCCTTGGGAAGACCGTGCTGGGGAGGATGGTCCATGGGACAGAGCAGCCCGAGGGAGCTGGGAAGGCCACGAGGGCCCGAGCGCCTGGCATCAGGGGAATTTGCCCGGCCCGCTGCAGGAAGGCAGGCAGCCCAGCCATGGCCCAATGGGTAGGCGGAATCAGCACGCTGGACTGAGCTATTTGGGCCGGGATTTGGAATGCCACACGTAGCAAACAGTTAATGATCAACCGATCAGCCCTATCCAACAGACCGAGAGCTAATAGGGCAATAAAATGTGCAAAATATCTACCCCCGACCGGACTAGACATGACAACTAGGGAGTCAACATCTCTTAGTTTCCCCTTTTGATAACCTTGCTCTAGAAGGCAGGCCTGTGACAGCCATCTCCGTGGGAAAACTCTCCCTCAGCGAGCCATTATCCAGAACAGATTCCCACGAGCTTGGCTCCCACCGACCCCCCAGCCCTCCACCCCCCCTCCCACACACACACACACGGGCCAAGACCCCTCATGGCCACTGCTGAGGGGACACATTTTCTTTCCCAAGTTGCATATTTGTGAAGAAAGCCTGGAGTATTTTAAACGGAGCATGTCTTTGCCCCTTGAAGGAAAGCGGAAGGGGCCGGAGACTGGATGCCGGATTCATCCTCAAGGGCCTCCAGCCGTCCTGCCAACACCTGGAAAAAGTGCTTTCTGCAAGAGCTGCTGACTTTTGCCAATTTATATGCTAATTCCAGAAATGATTCTTCCTACATTAAATAAAAGCCGAGGAATGTTCCAAAGGTCTGAACAGATTGTACCATGAACAGACAGGGGAAAGCTGTGCGAATTCTGCCCACAGGAGTTTTGAGCGTGTGAACTCGTTCTCAGCACACACGCTCGTCTAATTTTAGGCCCACGTGCTCCTTCAGCTGACTTGGCCAAAAGAAAACTGCACTGGCATCTAAAGCCTCCAAGTGCCCATCTTGACCTTGAGGTCCCCTTTCAAGTAACCTTTTGAGAAAGCAAAGATGGCAAAAAAAGAAAAGAAAAAATTCGAGGGGTCTGCATTGAGCCTGTGACCCCAAAGTGATCAACTGACTCCGAGTATGTCCGTGTCGTCAGATTGGTCCCCTGATTCTCGGCCAAGGACCCCAGCCTCCTCGACAGCTTCCTCACAAACCCCCACCCAGACACACATGCATTTTCTTTCGCTTCCCACCTCACCAAGAACTTTCTGCTTCAGGGGCTTTGCACGCTCTGCACCCCCTGCCACGATCACTCTTCTCCACTCTCTTGACCAGGTGACCTCAGCTCATCTCAGCTTAGAGAAGCCCACCCTGACCATCAGACGAGGCGAGACCCCAGTTCCCCACCCAGTGGGCACGACATCTGCCCTCCAGGGGCTCCTCACAATTCTAGTGGTATTATTATTTATGTAATAATTTCTTCAGTGTCTGTGGCGACCACACAACGGTGAGAGCAGGGACCAGGTCTGCCCTATATGCCCAGGGTCTGGAAGAACGCTTGCCATAAAATGCAGCGAGGGAGGCAGAGAAGGAGGAAGGGAAGGAAGAGACGTTTGGATGCAGGGAAGGAAGGAAGGAAGGAAGGAAGGAAGGAAGGAAGGAAGGAAGGAAGGAAGGAAGGAAGGAAGGAAGGAAGGAAGGAAGGAAGGAAGGGAGGGAGGAAAGGAGGGAGCGGAGGAGGGAGGACATTTGGATGGATGGATGGATGGATGGATGTTTGAATGAACAGAGAGAAGAAGGAAGGGAAAAAGGGAAGGATGGGAGTCCAGATGGACAGATAGAAAACTGGTCATCTTCCAAAAAGACAATTGTCTTGGTAGAATCATTTGCATTTCCTGCCTTTTTCTGCCTGGAGCTGAGCAAGGCTCTCAGTGAGTGGACCCCCATTGGCCGTGTCTCCCACCCCTAGCCCTGGAGGCAGAGTCCCCACCAGGCCACCCTCTTGTCCGTATTTTTCATTGCCAGGCATTTCTCACATATTTCCCTGCTAGGGTGCCTGCACCCCCATTTCCCACAGTCAAATCCCACCTCCAGCTCAAAGCCCTCTTGCCCAGAGATACTAACCTCTTCTCCCATCTAGGGTGATCACATCTTGCAATCCCTTAACTGGATTCCATCTGCAAAGACCCTTTTCTCCAAACAAGGTCACAGTCACAGGTTCCAGGAGTTGGGATGTGGACATGTCATTTTGGGGCCACTACGAATGTCCTGGGCAAAGCCCTGATGTGGAAGCTGACCAGTATGAGGCTTCCACAGTGCTGGAACGTGGGGGCCGTGGGAACCCGGCGTCACAGGTGCTAGCCAAAGGGGGAGGATGCTGAGTTGTCCAAAGCAGCATTCAGACAGGGTCTGCACCAGCCACCGTCACCACAGCATCCCTGGCTCGGTGCAGTGCTCAGCAAACCCCGGTCTCAGCAAACCCTGGTGCTCAGCAAACACAGGCAGCATAAGTGTCTGGACATCAGGGCCTTCCTTGGTGTTCCCAGCATGGGGACCCTTCCCAAATGAACTCTTAGTGTGGGAGCCAAGGGTCTTCTCCCACTGGTGCAGCCTGGGCTGCTCCCTGCCTCCTGGGGTCTTGGTTCACCCAGCTTGAGGGGCTCCGACATGAAGGTCTCTGCAGGCCCTTCCTGCTTTAAAGTTTTCGAGTTCCAAGGATGTGAGGGACTCACCCATCCAGAAACACTCACTTACCCATGTGGTCATTAGCTCACTGAGCGGGCAGCGTGTTCCCTGGGCAGCTCCACCACTGCCCCCCACCCAGCCACTGGCGCACACACACACACTCCAGACCCCCTTCTTCCTCTCCCTCAGACACACCCTTTGTACCTTCTACACTCAGGATCCTCTTTCTCCCACCCAGAGGCTGTGGTCCCTGAAATCCCCAACGCTGCCACTTGCTATCCCCACCTGCCTTTTCTGTGGCTGAGAGCTCACGGAGCCACACGGAGCCTGACCACTCAGCGGGCAAGGGTGGCCAGGAGCTGTGGCCTCTGTGTGGCCCCAAGAGGGAAGACAGTGAGAGGAAACCGGGCCCCACTGGGGGCAGGAGGCTTGACAGGCTCAGAGAATCGCCCAGAGGCACCTTCCCACAGAGGCCTCCCTAAGCGGCCAGACCTGGGAAGCAGGGCCAGCAAGCCTCGGGGACTGGCCAGTGTGGTTTTGCTTTGTGTATCTGGATGAACTGGAAATGCAAAGGTCTACACTGGGTGTACCGAGCCAAGCAAACTGGAAGTGCTTCAAAAAGCTGGAGCAGGTCCCCATGGCCGAGCCCAGCACCGTCACTCATGCCAGGCACCCTGCTGCCGGCCACCAGGCCCCCAGACCCGGCACACAGAGCAGGACCTGCGACCACCAGTCCCTGGTCGGCGGGAACGTCCAGACAACCCAGCCAGGCCTCTTTCGATGTCAGATATTAATCAAACGCATCCTGATAGCAATCAATGGAGGCGACTTGGCAGCACGGGCTGGCGGGCCTCCAGGCCCACCTCCAGCTACAGGAAAGACGAGGGTGGCAAAGTGAGCTTGGCGGGGGACAGCTGTGGGAAACTGCTCGGTGTGCAAACATTTCCTTAAAACGAGTTTACAAGGAAACGTTCGCGATCATCAGCCCAGCTGAACGGGACAAAAATAACTTAAGGCCCCATCCCCTTCCCAAATTCTGAGGCCCAGATAAGTGGCCCCGTGGGCAGGGGTGGCAGCTCGGTGGCATTTGCTGTCGGATCACCACTTGCGCACGGTTCCCAGTTGGCCAGGGGTGGGATCCCATGCCCCCTCCCACCTCAAGTGCACGGAAAGCTCATGAGGCTCCGGCTGGCAGAGCTGGGCGTGGGCCTCAGGCAGCAGGGGCCTCCAGGGCCACCACACAGGAATGCCGGGGCCTGGCTCCCTTTCTGAACCTGCCATATGGCCCTGCATCCTGAGACCCAGGCTGGTAGCCAAGCAGGAGCCCGGGGCTGGGTCCACAGCCCTCCAGCCTCCCACATAAAGCCATTTGTCAAAGGTGCTTCCCAAAGGCTTCTTGAAGGAGCTGCCTTTGGAGAATCTGGCTTGGGATGGAGCCAGGCCGAGATGTCTGGGGGCTCTTGGCAAAAGCGCCAGCCATCCTGAGATCAAAAGTCCTCCCTTGACTGTCCCTGCTTCTCTGTGCCAGGTGAGCCAGCCACAGGGCACCAGGAGCTGGGCACGGCCAGGGTTGTCCTACCCAGACGACGACATAGGGGTGGGAGGCTGACCACAGGTGTGCCCAGCTGATCTGTGAAAGCCCCACTTCGCAAAAAACCCATGGCGGGGCCCCTCAGACAGGAGCTCCCCCAGGACACCACTCTGTTTTTTCAGGGATCATTAGCTATTTGACAGAGAGGCTGGAGCAAGGAGATGGGAAGCCAGAGGGACAGGAGGTCCTGCCCGCTGACATGGCGTCAGCATCTAAAAGGAAAAACGGTCAATGTGGGCACAAGGGAATCCCATGAAACTGACAAAAAGTCAATTCCTCCTCCATGGGACCGCCTTTCTGGAACGAGAAGGGCTGGGTGCAAGTAGATTCACCGTGTGGCATGGTCACTAGGGACCTGGCTGTCATACTGCCCATGTTTGTCTTCTTGCTGCAAACAAATTTGCTGGTGACTCTGTGGGCACATGGCCGGAGCAGCCAACACTCGAGAGAAAGTTTGGATGTCACTTACGCTGGAAGCCCAGCATTTCACGCTCTGATTTCACCCTGCTGCCCATCGATGGCCAATTCCATCTCTAGATGCGGATAATTATTTACCCAGGTCTGTCCTGATGGCACCCACCACGAACAATGCCAGTGGCGCCTTCATTGGAACCAGTCTCCGGGGGCAGGAACAAGATTGGCCAGCCTGTCCTTAACCGTCTCCAAAGGGCCTGGGGGCCTGGACCCAGAGCCACACGTGTGCTGGGGGCTGATGGCTGATCCGTGCTGAGAGCCAGCTCTGAGACCAGGCACCAGCTGATTTGTCCCTTGTCACCCTGCACGCCGGCCAGAGTGGGGGGACGGTCGCTGTCACATCGTGCAGATGAAGCAGCTGAGCGCAGGGCTCCTGGTCGTACACTAACGGTCTGCCACCATCCCCTCCACTTGCTCCAGAGAATCAGCGCCTGGTGCCAGTGCTGTGAAGGGCACAGCAGACTCATCTTACAGGTGCAGACACAGAGGCCCAAGTGGGTTCAACAACCCAAGCCCAAACCACTACCAAATGGCAAGGTCAGGAGTGAACCCCAAATTGGACACCACAGACCACTCTGCCACCAACCCCTGGTTCTCGCACCCGCTCCATCCGCTGTCCCCTGCCCCCCGTTTAGCACGTGGCCACTGGAAGCCTGTGGGGTTCAGGCGCTCCCCACATAAAGCAAGAAGAGCTGCCCACTTACAGATGCTCATAAGAGAGGAAAATACCAGGGTGATCATGTTCCCCCAAACTCAGGTCCACCCGGAACCTCAGAGTGTGACCTTATTTGGAAATAAGGTCTTCACAGGTGTAATTAGGATGAGGTCACACTGGGTTAGGCTAAGTCTGATGACTGGTGTCCTTATAAGAAGAGAGGACGCACGCAGGGGAGGAGGCCGTGTGAAGGAGAGACAGACACAGACACAGGAGCCAAGGGTGCGGGGCGCCCCCAGAACTGGAGGTGACAGGAAAGAGCCTCCCCAGAGCTTTCGGAGGGAGCACGGCCCTGCGACACCTTGACCTCGGACTTTCGGCCTCCAGACTGTGAGGAAATAACTCTGCTGTTTAAGGCCAGTCTGCGGTGGTTTGTTACAGTGGACCCCAGGAAACTGGTACGACACCCCAGCCCCTGTGTTTTGTGGGGAGGCGTCGTGCCGGTCAGCTGCCAGCCTGGCACGTGAACTTCTTGCTCCTGCCACATTATTGGTCAGTTGGGGATGTGGTTGAAATTTGTTCTGGACAAAAAAGGAGAAAAATAGGTGCCAGAACGCTTCACCATCGCTTTGTGAGGGGTATAAATGTCTAAACAGTATGTTGTTTTGTACACCTGAAACTAATATAATAATAACAATAATAAAAGAATGCTCCACCGAGGAACACGGGTCCCAGAGCCCAGAAGGATGGCCCTCTGGGGCACACTCACTGCCTGCTCGCAGCTCGCCAGGGGGAGCACTTCTTATCCTGGGCCAGTTCCACTCCCCCACAGCCGGACCCTCCACCTCCCCAAGTGCCGCCTGGAGTTCCCCTCCCCTGGCCACTGTCCACTGAGACAGGCCAGAGCCCAGCGCCCGTCCCACATACCTTCGCGGCCGGCCGGCCGTGTGGTCAAGCAGAGTCACTGCCTTTCAGTTATGCAGCAAAACTATGTAGCACTGGAAAGCAGGACCATCCGGTCCCAAGGGCCCAAACACATTCTTTGCATCTCAAAAAAAATGCCGAAGGCATCTGATCAGAGTGAGATTGTTTCGGGGGGTGGGGGAAAGAGGGGGGACTCTGCCTGAGAAATCTTTCTCAAGCCCAAGACAGCAATGGTTTCTCCCAGGAGCCCCGATGTCAGGCCATCGTCAGACACCTGTCCTCCCTGGGGTGACTCTCAACCCTGGACAGGCCCCAAATCAGTGCAATTCCCTTTGTCCACTACAGTAGCCACCACGTGGGCTTCTGGAAGCAGCCAGCCCACACCTGCACCATGGGTGAGCGTGTTAATGTTCCCGGGGGGGATTCCAGAATGTTCTGAGCCTCAGTCCCCTCCTCTGTAAGACAGAAATGAGAACGCATGGGTGAACATGGGCACCCTGACACACAGGAAAAGCATGGGAGCCGGGGCCCCTCTGATTCTGGCCCCGCATCCAGAGGTTTATTTGACCATCTTTCCAAGGATGTGGGTTTAGGGGTCCCCCATAGCCCGAGAGGGCCCCATCACCACGGCCCACTGCTTAGGTGGGAGAGGGCAGCCCACCAAGCTACGCACTGTCACACTGTCTCCCCCTAACAAGTCAACGTGCCCTCCGTCCCACAGCCTACAATTCAGCAAATGTTTTTTGTGGGCCCAGCACAGGTGCCCCAGAATCCATTAGGCCGGTTAAAATACTGATGAGTGAGCACAAATGGAGGTAGCAAAGGCTGTACACATGAGAAGTGCCCAGCGCAGGACTTGCGGTCAAGGAAGGCGTGGAGGAGGAGACACCTTTATAGGTAAAAGAGGGAAGAAAGTTCCAGACTGGGGTAACTAACCCTGCCCTCCGCCGGTCTGGAGCTGGGGCTGGGGCTGGGGCTGGGGCTGGGGCTGGGGCCGGGAAGCAGAGAGGGTCCAGGCGGGACCTCTGGGCACACCTGCTGCTGGGGCTCTGCTGCCCTCCGCTGGCCATCCGCGGTATTGCATGTACACCAGGCAGCGTCTCTCCAGGTGTGTGCTTCCTACCTGTCCCTGCCTCTGGACGCCCAGGGCCTCTGTGGCAGAGCCCTCACCTGTATGCAAATCACCTCCGAGGCCCCCAGCCCACTGCCCAGAGGGGCAGCATAAAGAACCTGCATTTCCTGTCATGGAAGCTGGCTCTGCAGGTGTCTGGCAGATTGACAAGGAACCCCAACCAGGCCAGTGCGGGCAGCGAAGTTCACCCTCAGGTGCTGGGTCTGTACACAGGTGCTGCATCTCTGGCGCACACCGCCTCTAGGTGGGGGTGGGGTGCTCAGCACCCTCTTGGGGCTTTCCCAGAAGGTGCCCACTCACCTTTGAAACAAGGGGAATATCAGGGCCCCAGAGCCTGTGTGCAAACCCAGAGTGGAGGGTGCCCAGTGGGGAGCGAGGCCGACCGCACCTTAACACTGCCTGTCAGGGTGCCAGGGAAGGAGGGCAGCACACAGGGGCTGTCACAGCATTAGCAGGGAGCTGGTCAGGAACACCCACTCTTCCCTCTGCCCCCCATTGTCCAGATTCGGGGGACAGCAGCATCGTTAGGAAATGGAGGTGCTGCACAGGTTACTTGCCTAGACCCCCCTTTATGTCCCAAGAATCCCATGAGGTCACTTCCATCCCTTCTTAATCCCCAGGAAACTAAGGCCAGTGGAGAGAAGAGGCCCCGTCACAGGGCCGGTTCCCGAAGAGCAGGACCCATCTACAAGCACCTCCATGACTGAGCCTCATGTCTGCAGTGGGAACACCACATTGGGGGGGCACACGGGCTTTCTCAGCATCACTCTTCCAGCCACCCACCCACCTCCTTTTCCAAAGGCGGAACGAGCTAAGTGCATGTCAAGGTCACAGAATGTGGCAGGTGGGGACCAGACTCCACCGAGGACGGAGTGCCCAGGGCCACTTTGGACAGTGGCTAAGATGGGAGAAAGGCACAAGGAGCCCAGGTTGCCCCGAAGCACACCTCATCGTGCCTGTCACCTACCACTTTCTGTGGTGACACACGGAGCCCACCAGGACTGTAATGACCCTCCCATGTGCGGGGACGAGCAGCCCTGCAAGTCCTCTGAGCCTGCGGCATTTGCTCTGCAAATATGTATCTCAGGCGCGTGGAGCTTACATGCTCGTGCTGGTGCACAGACCGATGAAACGAGAGAGAAAAGACTGGATCAGGAGGAAGAGACACTGCCGGTCCCAGCTGTGTGCCTTGAGCAAGTTACCCAACCTCTCTGTGCCTCAATTCCTCCACCTGTCCATGCTGTCACTGCCAGTGACTTTTGTAGGATTAAACAAGTCGATATCCCACAGAGAGCAAGCACTCCAAACTGAGTTTTGCTACCGTGTTTCCCCCAAAATACGACCTAGTCGGACAACCGGCTCTAATGTGTCTTGTAGAGCAAAAATTAATATAAGACCCGGTCTTATTTTACTATAAGACTGGGAATATAATATAATATAATATACCGGGTCTTATATTAATTTTTGCTCCCAAAGATGTATTAGAGCTGATTGTCCGGCTAGGTCTTATTTTCGGAGAAACACGGTGTGGGGACAGAGCCCCAAAAAGCAGTTTCCAGGCTCTCGGCCTCACATAGAAAGGTGCTGGCTCAGGTAGTAAATGGCCATCGACTGTGATCAAATGGCCAGCAGCTGTGGCTAGTTGGCCGTCAGCTGTAACCAGTGAGCCATTGGGCACTAATATAACTGCCGTGGCTAGGCTAGCAGAAAAAGGGGGAGCTAGCAGGAAGATGGTGGCTGAGTCTGCAAGCGGCACAGTGAGGGTTGAGAATTGTGTTGCTCCTGGTTCCTGTGTCTCCAACCCAGCCACCAGCGAGAGTATAGAGATATGACTCCCCTACTTATGGCTCCGTGGGTGTTCCTTTTTGGCCTAGCCATATCCTGAGTTATGTGGGGAGCAGGACCAGAGACCCCACCGGACGCCCCGCACGACACACGGTATTACCAGAGACCCTTTACAAGAAATAAAATGCCAACAACTTGTGTGTTTGCTGCTACACAGATTAGAAGGTGTTATCACATCCGTCACCTCGTGGGGCCCCCATGATGAGCCTTCCAAACCTGCCGATGACAAAACTGAGGCTGGAGAGAGTATTGTGGAACCGGCCCACTTCCCGGGAGACGTGTCCCAGCATGGAGCTGGAAGTTCACGGACACTGCGCAGTTCCCGCTGCCCAGGCCAAGCCCTGCCCAGCATGTCTCCACAGAAAGCCCGCCAGGCTCCCCAGGGCTTGGTGCGGGACACAGCTCACCAACAAAAAGCCTACTGCCTCCTCCAGCAGAAAGCTATTCCCTCTTCCCAGAGGCTGCCGGGAAGCTCCGAGCTGGCGAATGTGCAGCCCCTTCCTCCTCCTGCTGGCCCCAGCCTTTCTGTCTCCATCCCACTTCACGTCTGTGCCTGGCGTGTAGCAACCCCAATACACATCTGGAGAGTGAGTGCTCGTGTCTGACGTTCTTTCCGGCATTTGGTGGCATGAATGGCTAGACTCTCACTCACCAACTTCTCACCAACCACGCCAGGCCCTGGGGCAGAGGACTGGACGGAAACACGCCATTGCCGCACAGGGCCAGTAGAGGGGATCAGCAAAGAGAAGAGGGAATTGCAGAGCTGGGGTTGGGGGGGGAGGTGGCCCAGACCCCAAGGAGGCTGGGGCCCCCTGTCTGCCCTTTCTTGCCCTTGTGGGTGTCCTTGCCCACCCCACCCCTACCCGAGACCGGACCCGGTCTTGCTCTTCTCATAGCCCTCAGGGTCCAGCCAGGTTCTCTATGTCCAGTCGTGCGGTTTGCACACAAACTCTGAGCCAAGGTGACAAGGGGGAGGGAGGGTCAAGGTCCTGGCTGGACCCTGCCAGCTACCTGGTGCCTCTGCCAGCAGGGATGGTTCTGACACCCAGGGGCAGTCCTTTCTGGAACTGTCCCTCCCAAAGGGTTGCCTTTTTAAAGTTCCCCGACCACAGCTGTGGGCACTCAGTACATACTTGCTGAGGAAAGCAAACAAAGGGAGGGAGGGAGAGAAGTTCTGTAAGTGTGGTCTCTGGATCTGCAGCAGTGGCACCTGGAAACTTACAAAAATGCAGATTTCCAGGCCCGGCCCAGACCATCTAAAGTGGAGTCTGGGGCAGGGCCCAGGGCTCTGCGTGTTAACAGATCCCCCTCCAGCAGCTTCTGAGAGCCGCCGGCCCAAGGCCATAACATGGTCCCCTCACTACAGATCCTGGTGTCGGAGGCTCCCGTCCACCTGATGAGTCCATGTGCCCATAGCTACGAGGAAAGAGTAGGCCAGGGAGGCAGGTCAGGCCAGGCCCGCTCACCTGGCGACAGGTGTTGCCGGGGCCCAGGATCGGATTAGCCAACTGCTGTGGGATCCAGGGCAGCAGCGGGTGCCCAGTCCCTGCAGGTGTGGGCCTGCCACCCTGGTCGGGCTCCACTGTTCACAGAAGAATAGCTCGGTCCCCATCGTGATCAGAGGGCTGCCCGCAGAGTCTGCTGACCACTTTCGTGCGAGGGGCGTGATCGAGCCCCACGCCCCCTTCTGTAATTTTTAAGAGCTGTGCGGTGTGCCTGCCTTCCACTCTTTTTTTTAAAGCAAGGAATTGTTCTAACCTTTTAATAAGAACCACCAATTATCTCCAAGGCAGGAAGCCAAACCCTGGCTGTTCTGGTGAAACACAAGACTTCTCCCTGCTGTGCCGAGCAGAGGCGACCACATGAAAGGCCCAAACCCGCTCCTGGGACTCGCTCTGAGGTTCCAGCGACAGATTGGGCCTGGGTCCTGGCGCCCATCCAGCTGCCTGGGTCTGGGAGCGCGTGTGGGAGGGAGCCCGGGAGAGGACCACGTTGACACTGGGCGTGTGGGGCTGGCAGCTCTGAACCCCGGGGGTGCAGAGAACCCCCCAACCCACCCAAGCCCCTCGCCTCTGGCCACCGGCCACCGCCCTCGCCCACTCACAGCCAAGGCTGCAGCCACTTCTCACTCCCACCTGCCATGGGCTCAGTGCATCCTGGGTCTCCCTGGCAGCCCACATGGCTTCTCCCTCATACGTAGATAACGAAAACTCTCCCAAGCCCACATCCTTTCCAACTGTCACCCGTTTCGTCACTGCTGTGTTGCAAAATTCCTTGGAGCAGCCCACACTCCTTATCTGCAATTCCCTCCTCCTGGTCTCTTCCTTTATTCTATTTTAGCATTTGGCACGTGCAGAAGAATACAGGCGGCACACATCCACGTTATCGAGTTCTTAACACCATGGCCGTGAACCCTGCCCAGCCCAAGAATGAGAACATCACACAGAACTTACACACGCCCCTGTCACCCATAGGGCCCTGGTCACTCTGTCCGCCTCCCCAAGGGGGGAGCACTCTGGGACGGCTCTCTAAGCCCTTGCATTTTACGCATCCCCACTGCTGATACGGTATCCTGTTTAACTGTGGTGTTCGAGTTTATATAAATAGTAGTGTGCTGTATGGAGTCTTCTGGAACTTTCTCTGTTCACTCAACACTGTTTCTCGAGGCTTCTTTCCTGCAGTTCTTTGGGGCTAGAGTTCGTCCACGTTCACACCTGTGTAATATCCCATTGCGTGGATAAACCGCAATGGCACACGCACTGCGTCGACGGCATTTAAGTTACGTCTAGCTTTTGGCTGGTACTCGCATTGCTCTTCGAACACCCGAGACCAGCTGGCACACACAGGCAGGCGTTTCTCGAGTGCGTACCTAGCAGAGTAAGGGGTATCCTACTCAGCTACAGTAAACGAGGCCAAGGTGTTTTCTGAAGGGGTGGTGGCCGTCTAAATTTTCTCCAAGTAGAGCTGAACGTTCCAACCAGTCAAATGGTCAGGCTTGTGCCGGTCTGACCATCTGGACACAGTGGAGTGCATTGCACCGCGGTCCCACTTTGCATGTCGTGAATTCCTACTGCGATGGAGCATCTTCACATAACTCCAGGGCTCAGCTCTTTGCTTTTCTGTGAAAAACCAGTCTAAGCCCATTTTTTCCTACTAGTTTGTCTCGTTCTTGTTAATACGTAGGAGCTCTTGGTCCAGGTGTGGCTTCCCGTCTACTTCACAGCATTTTGTAAAGAAAGGTCTTGACGTACGTATATTGAGTTTCTCGGTCTTTTCTTCTCTATATTGTCTTTCAGGTGTTTTCAAGTTTGCCTTTTACACTTCACACAGCGAGCACGAGCTTCTGCGTCAGGGATGAGACTGGGCCTGATTGCGTTCTTTTTCCACATGGATCGGAACTTCCGACAGCATTTAGTGGGTAATCCAGGCCTTTCCCCACCGACACTCAGCTTCCACATATGTGCGGGGCCGTCTCTGGGCTCTCTGTTCCACGCCATGGCCCATCTGTCCCTGCACCAGTGTCACACTGTCTTGGTTACCATGTCATCACAGTAAGCAGGAATGAATGAATGCTGGTGGAGAAAGGTCCTCCACCATATTCGTCTATAGAAGTGATGTAGGTGTTTTTGTACGTAAGTTTCCTGTAAATTTTCCAATCAGCTTATCAAATTTTCTGGGGGAAATTAGCATTGTTTAGAATTATAACAAATCTATGGATTAATTTGGGGGAGATTTTAATTTCTATACCAACTCTCTCTACCCTTGAAGACAGGAAAGCTCCGCCGTGGGCAGAATCCTAAGATGACACCAATGACCCTCGGCCTTGTTTGTGAGGTGTGGGCAGGACCTGTGACTGACGCGAGTCACCCCGGGGCTGGGGGAGTCCATGGCACCAATGACTTTAAGAAAGAGATTACCCTGGTGGGCCTGACCCTATCAGGTGAACCTGTGAAAGGCCGGGGCTCTTCCTGAAGGAGAGATTCAAAGAGTGACAGAGACTCGATTCAATTGGCAGTGGTTCTGGAGGTTTTGGTATAATCTCAGTTATATATTAGATTAGATTGGTGATAGACAGAGGGGATAGATAATGATTGATAGAAATAGATAGCTAGACAGATAGAGATGATAGATAATACATAATGACAGAGATATAGATGACAGATAGGTGATAATGATATAGATGAGAGATGGTAGACAGAAATGATGGACAGATACATAGATACATAGATAGATACATAGATAGATAGATACATAGATACATAGATACATAGATACATAGATACATAGATACATAGATACATAGATAGATACATAGATAGACAGACTCCCTAGCTCTGTCCACCGAGAGAACCTGGGGGCAGCAACACCCCAGTAGCAGTGAGCACACCTCACCCCCACATCTTGGTTCCTAGATACTAATCTCCGAAAGGGACAGGGGGTCCTTGGGGAAATGGCTCATTCCAAGACTGAGCCAGAGAAGGTTCAGGATGAGCCTAGAACATCTTTTCATGCCAGAAAGCAAAGAAATATTCAGAGGATGGAAGGTACAAAGCAAAGGGACACAAAAGTTAACCAAACGGGTGCCCCTGGCAAATGAGGACAATTTGAACATCAAATTAAATACAGTAACAGACCCACTGAATGAAAGAAACCACAATCCACACAGAGGAAAGCAAGAATGGGAGAAGGACTATTCGGGGCAGCCTGGTGGCACCAGCTTAACCGAGCGATCACAGTGGACACCAGCCATGGGACAAACTGCAATTGCAAGCCACCTGCTAGGATGCATTTTCATGATATTCTTGCAAAAAAACACCAAACCTAAAACTCATGAGGAAAGCTCACATAAACCCAATTTGGGGGCCATCCTACACCATCACTGGCTGATCTCTAAAAGTAATTCTGAAAATCAAGGACGACAGCGCCTGTCCGGGGAGATTGCAGACGTGACCAGAGACCCACGGGG
The DNA here is from genome assembly GCF_004115265.2 of Rhinolophus ferrumequinum. NCBI lineage: Eukaryota > Metazoa > Chordata > Mammalia > Chiroptera > Rhinolophidae > Rhinolophus > Rhinolophus ferrumequinum. Next base: position 3,857,862 of record NC_046294.1, read on the forward strand.
CTGGAACTGGAGGCCGGAACCAGGGGAGCCGTGAACGGGGTGAGCAGAAGGCACTCATGGGGACGACACCCGGCCTTCCCAGTGCCTGGGGTCCTTTAAAAGGAGCTCCCTGTTTGTTGGAGACCCTCCCCAAAGCATGGAGGGAGAGGGAATCAGAACCACAACTTCTCAGCAGGAAAGAAGTTATTTTTACTGTTCTTGCCACTTTTCTCTAAGTTTGCAGTTAATTCCACGTTATCACTAACATTAAGAAACAAGCAAAAACCACCTCGTGGCCTCACCCTGCACCCGCTCCTCCCCGTCTCTCCAACCTCTCAGACAACCCTGCCCACTGGGGGCGGGGCCTCAGAACCTCACAGGTGGGACCACTGTGCATGCCCAGTGTAGTGCAGGGGATCCTGCCGACTTCGCCATGTGTCATGCGGGGAGTCTTGCGGGGTCTCTGGTCCCGCTCCCCACATAAGAACGCAGGACATGGTGAGGCCAAAAAGGAACACCCACGGAGCCATAGGTAGGGGAGTCACACCACTATACTCTCACTGGTGGCTGGGTTGGAGACACAGGAACCAGGAGCAACACAATTCTCAACCCTCACTGCGCCGCTTGCAGGCTCAGCCACCATCTTCTTGCTAGCTCCCCCCTTTTCTTCTGCTAGCCTAGCCACGGCAGTTATATTATTGCCCAATGGCTCACTGGTTACAGCTGACGGCCAACTAGCCACAGCTGATGGCCATTTGATCACAGTCTACAGCCATTTACTACCTGAGCCAGCACCTTTCTATGTGAGGCTGAGAGCCTGGAAACTGCTTTTTGGGGCTCTGTCCCCACACCCAGTCATGGTGACGCCGAGAACGGGCAGACAGGATACCAAGGGAGAAGCTCACCTGCGGCTCCAGGCAGCTGGTGGCCTCGAGCCGGGTGGGATTGGAAGTGAGGACTTCCCACATCGGGGCTGCAAACGCCAGCTGGACAGGATGCTGGCCTCCCAGGTGGGTGGCGGGCTTGGGTGCCCATCAGGTGCCTCCCTCCCCCGCACACCCAGCTCCTGGCCCAGCAGTGACTCTCACCCAAGCCCCTGCTTCTCCACGGTGAATAGAGCCCCAAGCCCAAGGTTCAGGCCACAAGCACCCAAACCACCCTGGCCCACCCATGGCCCCTCTGCTGCCCACTCGTCACCCACCACGTGGGCACCAACCCCCTTCCCCTCATCTCCTGGGCCTGCCTCCCCCATAGGGCTAGCTGACCCCATCCAGGTCAGGGCTCCCTGGGCCATGGAGACACAGGCCCTTCCTCGGACCCCGAGCCAGGTCACAGGGATCCTCCTGCCAACTCCGCAATAGGGCAGCGGTGCCAGTCCCAGGTGTCCTCAACTCCTGCCATGCACTGGTGACAACAGGGTCCACAGGGTCCAGCTGAGCCCCTGTATCTCATGCCCAGCCAGAGGCTGAGGGCGACCAGAGCCACCACAGCCACAGAAAACCACAGGAGCCCCCAGCAGAGCTGCAAGGGTGGAGATGGGGGCACACGTTCTCCTCTAGTGCAGCACGGCGGCCCCGAGCTGTCACCGCAGCTGGCAGGGCGACCCCCACGGCCCTGCCCCCTTACCCAGCAGCCGTGCCCAAGCCCAGCCTTGTGGGGTTCAGCCCTAGTTCTCGTTGGGACAAAGTCGTAGACACAAACACCTTTGGAAACTGACAGAGGGAATGTGAGCTGCGGGAGCCGGCGGACACCGCCCCCCTCCACCACCAGAGCACCCGCGAGACCCCAGCTCATGGTCAGAAGGCAGCAGTGTGATTACACCAGCTTGTTACCCTCCCGAGGGCAGAGCCAGCCTGTGCCCAGCACTGTGTCCCTGAGCCAGTGCAGATCGTCCAGAATTCTCTGCCTCAGGACAGTGAAAATCAGAGGGGCCTCTCTGCCCGCAAGCCATGAAATGGGCAGGGGTGGCCCTGTGATATCAGATCTGGGACATGCACAGCACGTCCCACCCAGCGAGTGACCGCTGCAACCAGGCTGTGCGGTAGAACAAGCCTGCAGCCAAGACAGTGAGGCAGGGTCACAGCAACAGAGAGAAGCCAGCCTCCGGCTGGCCTAGGAAAAAGCCATGAGCCGTCCCTGGGGGCACCGGTTCCAGCTTGTATTAACAATAAGGGCACCAGAACCGGATCCCGCCACTAGATGGCACTCAGACCTGCGGGTGGAAAAACTGCAGCCGGCACAGCAGCTGTCCAGGTGGGCCCTCGCCCTTGTGTCCAGACACCAAGCGGTCCCCGTGAAGCGAGTCGGGTGTACACTGCTAACCCACTGCTCCATGAGGTCCTCTCCACCCAAAACCTACCTTCCAGACAGCCTGCCGAGGGGGCAGGTCTGGGGGTGTCCTTCCAACCCCCAAAGTTCCCCCAAACCTGAGGGATACCAGGTAAATGCCCGGGATTTCAGATAAAGTCCAGGACCAGGAACTGCAATGTGCGTGGACATATGAAGCATCGCCAGGGCTTACAAACCCGAGCACTGTGCTTTCATGACATTTTAGAAGTTACTTTTTAAAACTTGCCTCTGATCCCATTTCCCAGACAGAGAGACTGAGGAGCTCCCTTCCCAGGGCAGGGTCAGCACCCGTGCCCATGGCAGACATCACTAATCGATCCCAGCGTTCTTCTCCATGAGGGTCCCAATCTTCCTCAACAGAGACCTCCAGGAGCTGTCGCTAGTCACTCGAGTTGGCACTTGACATGAGAAAACCGTCTGTCATCTGTATCAAGTGGCAGTGTGGCCTGCCACGCCCTGCTCACTTTCCCCTCCTCCCGATCCCAGCCCGCTCTGCCACACATCCTGGGGACACACCCAGGAGGGCCACCACTGGCTTATACGTGCCTTCATGCAAATTAGAAAAAGGTGCCCCTGGCCTCGGGTAGACAGCTCTATGCTGGAATACACCCTTGCAGCCAGGTGCCCCTTGTGCAGTACACAACCTAAACAGCCTTACCCGGCAGCCCTGCTCCCGAGAAGCAGACTAGAGCTGTGTTCAAAGTAAGGATGAGAATCTCATTCTTAGCAAGACTTACTGATATTGGCATTCTGACCCATAAAGAAACACACCCAACCACATTCATCCAAGCCATACAACAGTAAAAACACCCAAGATGCACTTCATATAAAACCACCAGGATCCCGAACTTAGAGGCGGGAAAGCCGCCAATAGCCTGTGTGGGCCCCATGGGGGCCTCTGGTCCCTGACGGCTGCCAGCAGCCAAGGCACCGGGAACATCGCAGGGCACATGGGGGAGCCGCTGCTTCTTGCTTTTCAGACTGTCTGAAGGTCCCTGGGGAGTCACCCTCTCTCCGTCCTTAGAAAAGTGAAAGCTCACAGAGGAGTGTGGTGTGGATGCCGCCGCCAGTGCTGGTGGCTGTCCCAACGCTGCAGAGAAGCTGCAGGGGGTCCCAGTCCAGCGCCCAGGGGCCTTGCTCAGGGATGCCCCAGCCTCAGGTGGGCGGGGTGCTTCTGTCCCAGGGAAAGTCTCTGCCTCCGGGCCGCGACGGGCATCAGTGCCCAGGCCGCTACACCATCCGCGGCCCCAGCCAGGAAGGTACACCTGGGGGTCACCTGCACAGCTGCACGTGCGGGTGACGTTTCAGCTTCTCCACCAGCTCTTCCTCTGCTGGCTCCTCCAGGATGTCCCTGCAAAGTGGGGAGAAGGTGCACAGGGCTGTCTGGAGAGAAGGACCCCGGGCCCTTCCAGAAGAGCGAGCGAGCAGAGCATGTGGGGCCGTCTCGTACGAGCTCCCTGTGGGGGGAGCCATCAGACATGCACAGGGAATGTGGCAGGGCTGGGGACGCGGGACTCAGATCCATCTTCAGGGTGTTTACATAGCGCTCTCAAAAGCCTGGGGGAACGCCCCTCCACGCTGACTGCTGGCGCTGCACGGATATCGCCTGCGAGAGCACAGCCAACGCCAGGAGGGAGATCGGGCTGCCCGGAGCTGGGCTGTCCCTGGGACGACCAGCACCGTTCAGTACCAGAGAGGAAGTTTCCACGTCCACCAATGGGGTCGCCCGGAGACTAAGGGGACCTGAAGGATGCTTCCTTCAATATGCCCGATTGGAGAACACGTGAGAATCCATGACTCGGGTAGCACGAGCAAAGAAAACACAGGACCCTGACCCCAGACCCCAACCCCAGCTTGGAGCGCTGCAAGAGGCAGGCAAGGTGCCTGGGACATGTGGGCGTGTCACCATCACAAAAGACACCTGCCCCCACCCCCCTGCCTCTCTCTGCCTCCCTCCTGGCCCAGGAGCCAAGCGGAACGCCCTCCCATCCACACACCTGAACAAGAGTTCCACAGTACTCATCTCATAGGTAGTCTCCAGGTCCCCAGAGACGGAGTGCAGGTGACTGCGGCGGTCCCACTTGTGAAGGAAATTCTGGTGAGCGAGGGGGTGGAGGGAGGCCGGTGAGTGTGGGTCCTGCATGGAAGCAGCCTCAGCCCCCCGAGCCCCAGTGTCAGCCTGGCGCCCACTGCAGGGAGCCGGGAAGCTCATCCCAGATGCCCGGGGCCACGGCCAGCAAGGCTGCCAGCCACATGCCCCAGCCCCTCTCTGACGGCCCTCCTCTGACAGATCAAGGTCAGGGCCGCCCCAGGAACCTCCCAGCAGCCAGGTGAGCTGCACTGAGCCCCAAGGGAAGGACACAGCCTGCACTCAGGGCCGCCCCAGGACTCTCCCATCCGAGTTCCAGGTGGGCCGGCCAGCGGCTTCATGCCCACCATCAGCAGGTTAGAAAACCCCATGGAACAGCCCCGGCGGGGGTCTCTGATACCTCCAGAATCAGAGCCAGAAACAGGTTGACCCAGATGACAGATGACACCAGCCACCACAACACAAAATAGATCTTCGACCACCTGTGGAGGACAAGAAGGCCCGCCCACGGCCCACCGTGAGCAGAGCGAGGTCATTCAAGGGACGCCAACAGCCCCGTGAGTCTGACAGCGCCCACTGAAGCCTGCCCGGCCATTCTGTGATGTTATTATTCCCGTTTTAGAGATAACCAAATCTAGAAACAGTCCATGAGTTGCCCAAGGGAGCAGGGCCACAAGAGGTGGAGGCGGGATTGGAACCCAGGACCGTCCCCTGGGCTGGTCTGAGCTCTCCAGGATCCAGGCTGAACTCCTGCACTTAGCCCCGCCCCTCAGGGCTCCCCGATCCCAGGAGCTGAGGAGCCCCGCTGTCGCTGTCGTGGGGTGCCCCAGAGCCATATGCTCCTCCCACACACCCCCAGGGTTGCCCAGCTGTAACCCAGTCACGGGCAGGGGCGCAGGACATGTGCCTCGCACTGTGACAAAAGGGGAGGGGAACCCCCAGGACAGCATCACTCACGGGCCCGAGTAGCGCTGATAGGCGTCCAGGAACACCTGCCAGTTGTTCACCACCATCACGTTCCACAGCGTGACCAGGGCAGCCTGTGGGCAGCACACGTGAGGTCCAGGGTGTGGACAGCAGGGAGGGGCGGGCTCACAGGGAGCAGGGGGGAGGGGGGAAGGGGGAGGGGCGAGGAGGGAGGGGCTAGGGGCTCACCGCAAAGTCGTCGAAGTTGTTGGCCCAGTACTCCAGCTGCTCGTAGCTCCCACAGGCCACCGAGCCGTTGTCCGGGGCCAGGCTGCGGGACACAAGGGGGTCAGGGTGGGCTGGGACACGCACGCCAGAGACGCCCCAGTGCAGCATGGAACCCTCTCTGGGCCCCTGAGAAATGGGGGAAAAGAAATGCCCCCGACCTCCAGAGGTTCCGTGAGGGCAGCATGGCGCGGGGAGCTGAGGGCACAGGAGAAACTGAACTGCACAGAGTGGCCCGCGGGAGGAGCCCTCCCAGAGCTGCTTTCAGCTCTCCGTGGCACCCCCCCCCTGCCAGGGCACGACCTTGTCTTGAGGCCCAAAGGAGGGTGCTGCACGGAGCCACAGGAAACACTCAGTGCAGACTCCAGTCAGCGGCGTCTAAGACAGCGGCTGGGAGGGCAGGGGAGTGGAGGAGGAAGCGAAGGGAGGAAAGGAAGGAACGGAGGCTCCCTCGGGGAGCTGCCCGAGGCCTCACACCTGTCCCGGCCCAGTCCCCCACCCCTTAGCACCTGCAGTCCCCACCTCACCTGCCGTTTCCAGGAGGCACCACAATGACACCATGGAACAGGTTAATGCCTATGATGGCAAAGACATAGTACACCACCTGGGGGGGGCAGGGCCGCTGGTCAGTGCCACCCACAGGTGGACCGCACAGCCAGGCTGGCCTGAAGGTTCCCAGCCCCGGCCACGGCCCCCAAACATGGGTGCTGCCAACCTGCCACGGGGAGTGCTGGGGTTCTGCCCCCCCCCGCCGGACACCACCCTGCACCAGAGGCACAGGAGGGTGGGCCAAGGGGAAAAGGGAGGAGTCACCACCAAGGAAGCCCCAAAGATAAACTGGGGTCCAAGGGGGAAGGCCAAGGAGGACCAGGCTGCCTGCCCCTCCTCCAGGACAAGTGTGACAGAGACAGGGGTGAGGACTCCACTGACACCAGGGCAGGAGGGCCTGAAGATGGTCCCAGGAGGTGGCCCCATGGAGGGGTGGGAACTGGCCAGGCCTCTCCAGGAGGAAGTGCCACTGTGGTCCCCACATCCACGGGGGGCGTCCAAGGAGCACCACCAGGCAGCCTCTAACCAGTGGCCTGCTCCTAACATGCGGGTCACTGCACAGCCTGGGCTAACCCAGCCCCCTTCGGGGCCTCAGTTTCCAATGCTGCACGACTAGAGGTGCGGGGAGAGGGCAGTGCCCCGTGCAAGAGTCTATTTCTAGCATCCTGTGACAAGCCCTGAGTGCCTGGGGCTCCCCTCCCAGCTGGCTCATCCCACACGGTGTTCAAAATAAAGGCCGAAAAGGCCATAAGCAGCAGCAACCACATAGCAGGGCTCTCTGCAGCTCATCGTCCCTTGGTCACTGTCTCTCCTGTCCACTGGGCCGTGTGACTAGAGCAGCACCAGGGCCCCCCACCTGTCAGGACCCCTGCCTGAGCTGGACCATGGGGCGGAGCCAACACCCCTCCCTCAGGGGAAGTCCTGTGAGTTCCTGAAACCACCCCCCGCCAGAAAGGAGAACTGACCAAAACCTAATCTGGGGTGTGTGGACTTTGGGGGTCCCCAGTACCTCATATACTTTTTTTCATCAGACCCATGACCCAGAAAGCCGGGGGTATCTGAAAGTGACCGAAAGGCTCTGGCATGAAGGGGAACGCGGTCAGGCTGCGCTTCCAGCCAGACCTGCGCTGAGGTCCACTCTGGCCTCCTGCCCAGCCCTATGCTGCCCTCACACAGGGACCACGCCAGACAGAGCCTCCTCGGTCAGCGTCCCGCAGAGCCCGCTTCACACAACCCAACAGCCGGCTGGAGTGCCCCCATCGCCCCCCGCGCGGGGGGCCAGACTCACCACCAGGATCCCGCCGAAAGCCCGCATGTTTTTGATCAGGTCCAGGATGGTGCTGGCGACCACGGCCATTAGCTAAGCACAGGGACAAAGCGGAGCCTTATTCCTCCTGGTGCCACTGAGGTGGCACTGACCACCCTCCCCCTGGAAAGGCAGGTGGATTACCGCCCACCCACACAGCTGCGCACACCCCCCCCAGCCACCCCTATACACACACACACACCCCTGTCCACACACCCCACAGACACCCTCACACACCCCGACACACTCATACACTTGTACACAGCTACACACACCTGTACACACACAGCCATACACACACCCCACAGCCACCTCTACACACCCCACACACACACACCTGTACACAGCTGTACACACACACCTGTATACACTCACACTGTACGGACGTGCTCATTCACCCCCACACATCCAGGCACCTCCGCCCCCAGCCTTAGGTGGGTCTGGGTTCCAAGTCCCTGTGGTGAAGCCCCAGCACACGACAGACCCCACTATCCGCCGACCCGCTGAGGCTGGGCTAGGTCCTCTCTGGTCTGGAGGCCTCCAGGTCAGCCCCTCGTGATGGAGTCTGAGGAAGGGGGCCGCAGAGATGCAGCCAGGAGCCCTGGCTACCGGGCTGCTCCCCTGCATGCAAACCTGACCCAAGAAAGCCTTTCCAATCAGCCTATTTACCCCAGGGGTGTGTTAGAACACCGTAATGCTGGATGCTGGCAGGTGGAAACCGCTGTGGATGTGTGCGAGTGTGCATATGTCTGCATATATATGCATCGTGTGTGCACACGTGCATGCGTGTGGACTGTATGTGTATGCAATTTGTGTGGATGCACGTATAGTTGTGTATATGTGTATACTGTGTGCATGTGTGTAATTACATGCAATGTGCTGGATGACTTAGTTACATGTATATACATATGTTGGGTGTGTATGTGCATATAATTATGTGTGTGGTGGTATGTGTACAATCATACGAGTGTGTGATGATGTGCATGTGTTTATGAGTGTGTTCACGTGCACGTATGGCTGTACATGTATGCACGATCACACTGCATGTGTGTGGCGTACACAACGGCTTCTGCACTCAGGACCCCCTGCCTTCAGATGGGTACCACCGCTGGGTAACAGGTGGCCACAGATGGGACAGAGGACAGCTAGGTAGGAAGAATAGGTGTGCACAGGGGAAGGCCCTGGACACTCAAAGAGGCCTGATGTCCTCGATGTCCTTTTCTCCTGAAAAGTTCTTAGGAAAACAGAGAGGAGCAGTGAACTCCACCTCCAAGCTGGGCGGGGCTGGGCCTCAACTCCCTGAAGACTACCTGCCCTCCCCTCAAAGGTGGTGTCACTCCCAAAGGGGACATTGAGAGAAACCAAGGCTCAGACATGGTCACGAGCCACCCGGTTCCTGCACTGGGGGTCCTGGAAGTGAGCGCCCAGCCTACTGTGAACCCCACTCCTGCACTGGGGATCCTAGAAGTGAGTGCCCCAGACGATCCTACCTCTCCCCTGGTTACTGGTGGCCACCAGAAGCCCATGCCTAAGGCTTTTCAGAAACCTCAGGACACTCGGGAACATGCAAGGGCTCCACCCTGCCCCTCACAAATGCCATGGGCCCCAAGGAGCTTGAAGCTCCCCCCCACCCACCCCCACAAGTGGCCAAGGGCCTCACACCAGTCCCGGCGTGGGGGCCTGGCCCTCCTCATCCATAAGCCTAAGCCGGGCTGGACTGCTCTCATACTTCTAAGTGCACCCCATCCCCCCAGAATCACTCAGCTGCACTGCAGGGCTGGGCGCGCACCCAGAGGGTCTTGATCCCTCCCGGGGGCTCACCCTCCCTAGAAGAATGAGCAGTGGGAGCGGATGGCTGGCGGGAGGGGAGGGGCGGGCAGGGGAGGGGAGGGGCGGGGCGGGCAGGGGCGAGGTCAGACCTTCATGCTGGGCACGATGCGCAGGAAACGGAAGACGATGAGCATGTTCACCAGCCGGAGCATGTCCCACAGCGACAGCAGGCCCTGCATCTCCGGCTTCCTGGAGACACACGGGCGACAGGTTGGGAAAGGCCCAGGACTCGGGCAAGGAGACAAGGACGCACGTGGTCAGTAGAGAGAAAGACAGATGCAGAGAGCGCTTGGGGCGCAATGGGAACGCGCCCTGCAGCGGACATCAGCCAGAAGCACTCCCTCAGCGTGAATCACGCAGCGGCACAGCCCCTTGCGGTGGTGCAGGACTAGCTGAGCCTCCGCCTTCCACAGGACACCCCCGAGGTTCCAGGCACTGGACGCCCCAGCTCAGGTCCCAGCAGAACGGGGACAGACTTGGCCCTGACCCCGTCCCTTGCCCCCCACCCCCGATTCACATATCCTGTGCCCGACCCCCATCTCCTGACCCCTCCTGTCCCTGTCTCCTGACCTGACCCCTAACCACATGTCCTAGCCCAACCTCTTCCTCTAACCCCACCTTCCAACCCTCGATCCTGTCCCATCCCATCTCTCGCCCTCTGAACCTGGGTGAGGATGGGCTGACATGTAAATAGAAATGAGAGCACGGCCTTCCCATGCTCTCATTTCTATTTACATGTAAACCCATGCTCACCCAGAATGTCACCTCCATGGTCCTCGGACAAGAGCACTGTAGACGCGAGGTGAGCCAGCCCCGCAGAAGCCAGGCAGTGCAGTATCACCGCTCCCAAGGCTGGGCCCCAGCTGGGCCTCCAGAACGGCCCAGCCCTGCTGTCTTCCCCGAGACAAGAGACAAACCCTCCCCAGCCGGCTCCCGTGGAGCTGACGCAAGAGTCTTTCAGGCCCACTCCCCATCTGAAGCAATTTCCAGCTGTTCCGCTAAGACGAGCGCAGCCCAGCAGAGGTTCCCTCCACCAGGGCTGCCAAGGGCCTGAGTCCTGTGTTCTGGGCAGCACGACCCAATGGCTGCCACAAGCTACACCACAAGGCGCCCTGGGACCCCTGCCCAGACGTCAGTTCCTCTGTGTGGCCAGAACTGGAGGTGCTAGGGCTCAAACAGCAGCGTGAGAGCAGCGAGCCCCAGGCCCCACCCCTGCCGTCGTACAGGGACATAGTAAACTGACGCCCAGAAGTAGGAAATGAGGACCCAAAGTCCTCCAGTGTCCAGCTGGAGGCGGGCCCCCGCCCAACTCCGGTGCTCAGCAGTCACCCAGCCCTGAGCTACCTACCGCCCGCAGTACACCTGGGGTGGGACTGGGCCCACTGCACCTAGCGGGGCTCCTTGACAGCCTCCTGCCACAACTCGGGGAACACTACGTTCTGAAGGCGACTTAGGAATGTTAGAGGAGTCCTGAGAGCAAGAAGGGGTCTGCTCCCACAGCCCTCAGGGGCAGGGGTGGTGCAGAGCTCCCCATCAGCCCACTTTCCTAACAATCGGGTGTTTTGCCCTCAACTCCCAGCAGCCGGCCGCGGGACGGTGGGGCACCCTTCCCTGGGGCGCTAGCCACTGGGCACTGGTTGCTGTAACCTCCCTCGGTTCTTCAGTCACATACCAGCCTGGGTGTGGGAATCGGTACACAGCCAGAGTTGAGAGCTCCAAACCCTTTAATTACAAAAGAAAAGAAGGCATGCTACAGCAACAGTAATCTGGGGGGCTTTTTAACGAGTTATAAAAGCTCAGTCTAACACACAGTCTAAACCCCCAAAAGGGGGTTCGGGAAGAAATCAGAGCTCGGTCCAGTCCCCATGGGTTGGTTCCAAACGTCAGGACTTCCTGAAGCTGAGAAAGACACTCTGGTCTCAGGAATTGGGGAGCCTGCACCCATGAAGGGCGGGACGAGGGAAAGGCCGGCGGAGCCCCCGGGACAGGAGAAGCCAGTTGCTCAGACTGAAAGGCCCTTCTCAGACGACCTTCGCTCCTGTCCCGAGGGGCCCACAGTTCTCATTAAATAGGAAGAAATGTCGCACTGCTATCGCTGCTGTGACACACACATCGGGCGTGACCCCGCTCCCACCCACCATCTCCAAGGAAGGGAGGGGACATTTCCAGGGACATCCAGGTGCCTGAGACGCCCCTGCCCTCCCTCCACCCACACCAAGGTCCCACTGTCCTTAGTGGCGTTACAGGCTGTGCCCAGGGCTGGGGTGGCCGGTGAGGGTTCCATCCTTGTCCTTCAGGGGTCGAGAGGCAGCCTGACCCCACCACGCTCACATGCAGCGGAAACCCAGGCTCTCTAGCGCCCGTCGGCCACCCGCCAAGCAGCTCAGTAGGGGAAAGCCAGCCCCTTTGTCACTGGAGGCAGGAGCCCAAATCCCTACGGCCCTCAGGTCCTCAGGGGCAGCGGGAGATGGCGCAAAGCTGGGTGTAGAGGGCACCGCCGACAGAGAGGCTGGCGCCTCGGCCACCTCAGACTTTACCAGCAGGATGATGGTGACGAGTCCGTCGAACATGTTGCTGGGGTAGGACAGGTACCCCGACAGGCCCAGTGCGAACACCTTGAGCAGCATCTCCACCAGGTAGTACAGGACGAAGACACAGTTGAGGATCTGAAAGGGGCAAACAGGGACCCTGCCTTCGGTCCCAGCGCTGCTGGCCTCCCCGACCTCACCCGCCAGCCGCAGGGCCCCTGGGGCCATGCAGCCATTTGGCTCAGCCCAAAGGAGACCTGGGGCCTCACTGTCCCCTCACGCCTCTGTCTCCTCGACCCTCCCTCCATGGTCCTCTGCCTGCACCAGCCTTCCCCAGCCTCTCCCACGGCCTGGCACCCCTCCTCTGGGGACCCCAAGACAGAACAAGTCTCTCAGCACTTGAACGGCCCTGCCTCCCACCAGACCCGGAACCCCAGGCTCCGGCCTCATTCTTTCTGATTCCCTGTCACCCCAGCAAAGGCCTGACAGCTGAGTGGCCTTGGAGCTCACCCCCAGGACGAAGTCGTCACGGTTACGGGGCACCACGTCTGCATCTATCACCAGGAACACCTGCAACGCCAGAGCGGAAGGGGGCTCACCAGCCCGGCCCAGTGCTGGGGAGATGCGGCAAGCCGCAGCGGGGAGTCACGAGGAAGGACAGGTGAGAGTGACGGGGCGGGAAACGAGGCGCCTCCCACGTCAGCACAAGGGCACACCCGCACTCACACAAATGGACACGAGGTTCGCAAGGACGATCAAGTTCCCCAGGTAGTCAAAGTAGAGGTGGCCGAAGAGGAACTGGGCACTCTGCAGAAACGGGGACTGGTACTGGGGCCGCGGCGGGTGCTGCTGAGGGAACGCACGCTCAGGAACGTGGGCCCGCCGGCGGCCGAGGCCATGGCGAGCCCAACAACGCCCGTACCCCCCGATTCTAGGATTCGATTTTTCCCTCCCTGCTCTCCTCTGTCCCAGCCTACCCAGCCTGAGGAAATCATTGCAAACACAGAAGTGGTTTTATACACAAAGACGTCCCTCACGGCCGTCTTTACAACCCCAGGACAGAGGTGGACGTAACCTAGCACCACTGCTACCGTAAGGAAACCAGGCTGGAATGTGCCAGTCATCGTAAGTGTACGCAAAGCGCTCGCTCTGATGTGAGAAGTGCTACATGACAGAATATAAACTGTCTGCTGATAACTTCGAAAAGTTAGCACAGAACGGAACACTGGACAGACAGAAGTGGAAAGAGACGGAGACTAATTTGGCCATCACTGCTAACATGAAAACATTCCTAAGAGGCACAGGACATCCCCTGCAGCACTGAGCATGACGACAAACAGGAAAGCCACCCAAAGGTGCCTCAGGAGTGGACGCCGACGCAGCCGTGACAGCGTGACTGGTGCCCATGCCTGCGCTGGCCACACAGGGGCCACTGATGGCACAGGGCTCTTTACATCCAGTCAAATTAAACACTCAGTTCCCTGTCACAATAGTCACGTTTCAAGGGCTCAACAGCCAAATGTGACCGGTGGCTACCGTATCAGGCAGGCAGATAAAGAACATTTCATCCTCACGAAAAGTTCCACACGAACACAGAAAGATCTAGAAGACCTTGCTGAGTGAAAAAGAGGAAGCTGCAGAGTGAAAATTATGACAGCTCAAAAAAAAAGAAAAAAGCGATTCTTCAGGCACATAATTGTATGGGGGCGAGTCTGGCAGGAAAACACTGAGACAGCAGGTTGAACACGGTGGCTCTTCTGAGGGAACCCCAACTGGCTGTGCTAGGTCTTGACCTGCAGGCTCTGGGCTCCGTGTTCACCATGCAGCCCTTTCAGCACCTCTCGCCTGTGGGAGCGAGGCTAAGCTTTCTCAGTAGATAGCACTGGGGGGGACAGTCAGCGATGTGGGGTGTGGGACCAGGTCATCCGGTGGAGGACATCAGTGGAGCTCCGTCCCAGTCACACACCCAAGCATCTGACTGCCCCCCTGCAATCAGCATTTTGGGGAAGAGTGTGTCATGAAACCAAGGACATCACTGCTCCCCAAACCTCTAAGGATCCAAATTCCCACCTCGGTCCATATTCTGGACTCTAGACCCAGGGCACCGTGGGAAGATGGAACATCCACGGGCCACAGGAGAAAAACGTTGGATGTGCGTTAACATACAGTGTCTACCTCCAGTACCCCACTGAAGAACACTGCTGGGAAGGGACGCCCCAAATGAGGACGGGCCGAGGACGGGCGCCCTCACGCACTAAAGGTCGAGCAGGGCCTGGCTCAGGTGACCTGGAAAGACTCTGGGAAAACCCGTCCTAAGGAAACCACATCTGACAGGAGCCCAAGGCCACAGGGACAGACAAGGGATACTAAAAGTTGACTATCATCGTGGGCTGAATTGTGTCCCCCCAAAATTCATATGTTGGAGTCCTAACCCCCAGCACCTCAGAATGGGACTGTATTTAGAAACAGAGTCTTTAAAGAAGTAATAGGTTTGAAGGAGGTCACTAGGACGGGCCCTAATCCAATACGACCAGTGTCCTTATAAGGAGATCAGGACACAGACACACACAGAGGGACGACCGTGTGGGGACACAGGGAGGAGACGGCCGTCTACACGCCGAGGAGAGAGGCCTCAGAACCAGCCCTGCCGACACCTGGCTCTCGGACTCCAGCCTCCAGGACTGGGGACAATAAATCCTGTTGTTTAAGTTGTGCCATTTGTCATAGCAGCTGAGCTAACTGACACAACAGTGACAGAGCTGTTAGGAGTCTGGCCAGCAGATGCCTGACTCCACCCCTTTGCCCCCGTCCCCCTTCTCAAGAACGAGCAGCCCCTCCCCTGCCCCACAGACTTCCTGTCTCCCAGCACCTCTGCCCACCCCCCAGAAACCCACTGTATAAAATGTAGGAAGTGGGGTCCTCAGACACAGTGCTGAGGTGGGTGTCAAGGCCATCTGGTAACTTTACAAATCAGTGTCAAGGACAAAAGACAAGGCTTTACACCAACTCAGGGGTCTCCCGGGAAGGTCACACAGGAAGAGGACAAGAGATTGTCATGGAGACAGAGAAACCGGTCAGAGGGGTCCCCTGGGTCAGGCTTGGAGCAGGCCAGAGCCTGCAGTCTGTGGCTTTTGTGAGGTCAACCAAACCTCCCCAGTTTCCAGGAGCCGTTTATCATCCGAGGGCCAGGATCCCTGGGCAGGCCAGTCCTGGCACTGGTCACTAAGCTGCCCAGGTGATCAACGCCCCAGACACCACAGCCCTGGGCAGCCCCGGGCCTAGCAGGGGACTCCAGCCTGGCCCCGGTTACCTCTTTCGTCATCCTTTTGTCAAGCTCGTTGAAGATTTTCTGAAACTCGTCAGCTGACAGCAGGCTGCCACCGTAGGATCGCACTTTCTGCAAAGCAGGGCAGCCAGCTCAGTCAGGGTGGCCTGGCCGAGGGCACCACCCAGAGCAGGAGGGTGAGCCGCCCCCGCCCCCCCAGACTGGGCCAGCCCCGGCTACTCGGAAATGGTACCCCTGTCCTGAAAAGGGGCCGCTGGCCCTCGTGACCCTGGGAGGAGTCCAGAAATACATGCCGGGGAGGCCGGGGAAAGCGGGGAGCGCGGGGAGCGTGGGGACTGATACCTCCATGATGGCCTGTTTATAGGTACTGTCCACCTGCACTTTCTGAAGCACCTGCAGGAGGTCCTGGGGCTTCACCCCAATTCTGTGGGGAAAAACACACCCACGCCCCAGTGAGCCCACCAGCTCAGTGCCTGAGGGCGCTGGTGAATCGACTGTGCAGCCTGGAAACACGGTCGCTTCACGGCCATCCTGTCTTCTGCGACCCCGAGACACTATTGGCCACCTTACGGAGGCTCAGGAGCAGCTAGGACTGGAGCCTTCCGTGCCGACGCCGCCTCGAAAAAGGCCCAGGTCCCTCTGCTCCTGACACCCACGTAACAGCACAGGGGTGTGGGAGGGGCGCAGGGGGCATAAGCAGGCCGAGCGCTCGGCCCCTCCCAGCCCAGGATCGCAGGGGTCATGAGGACAAACGAGTCCGCTCACACACAGGAAGCATGGGGACAGGACGTCTTCGAGACTCCAGGGGCCTAACCCAGTCCGGCTGGGCGCTCGGCACAGAGTGCTGTTTGGGAAGCAGCCCCATGAACAGCAGCAGCAGCCCCCACGTCCTCGGGGTGGGGGGGGCCCCCGGAGCCCCGGCACTCACCCCCGAGGCTGGCCGTCTCCCTCTGCAGTGCTGGAGAGGACCTCATAGGCAGCCCGGGTCCCCAGCCGCTTCCGGAACAGTGAGGCCTGGAGCGATTTCTGCAAGGAGCGATTTCTAAGGGGCCCGCCCGGCTCAGCTCTCTCCAGGGCCGCACGTCCCCTCTTCCCCTCGCACGTCCCGTCGTCCCCTCGTCCGCAGGAGCCTCTGAGAGCAGCCCCTCCCCCCTCGGCATCAGACCGCCAGTCACAGACTCCGGCCGGAGCCCAGCAGCCTCATGCTGTGCCATTCACGGGGGTGTCTGTGCCTTCTTAGTGTCCTTGGGGTCCCCGCTCCCCGCACAGTGGGTTTGGGGTCATTGCCCTGGGAGCTTCTTGCAGCTTCCCTCTAGAGAAGGGGGGGCAGGGGAGGAACCTCTGGGTGGCCGTGGGGACAGCACCTGACAGGTAGGGTGGGGGAAGGAGCAGGATGTGACACAGTTCCTGCTCATCCACCAGAGGGAGCCAGAGGGCAGTGCAGGGACCACTGTGAACCCCCAGGGCACCTGGCCGCCGCCCTCCCACACAAGGCTGCTCAGCCCAGGCCACGCCCTGAGTGGACTTCAGGGACAGCAACGTGGCTCACCATCAGGTAGCCCCGGAACTGATTATAGATGATGGCCGTCAGCAGGTTCATCAAAAACAAGCTTCCTTCAAGAAGAAAACGCCACAGTCAGTGGGGACCACCACGGGCTGTGGACCCAGAGGGTCACACAGGCACAGCAAACCTGGGGGTGCCAGCAAGAAGGGCCAGGACAATCGAGGGGCAGGGAGTAGGGCCTGGGGCACATCACTCAACACCCCGGCCTTCCTGTCCTTGTCTATACAATAGAAGTGCCACCTGCTGTGCCCAGCCACACACACTAAGGACAGAGGGCATCAGCGGTCACAGACTACAAACCATTAGGCGGGTCACACTGAGGTGAAGTCAGAAGGTGGGAAAGGTCGCACTGAGATGACACCATGGGGTCAGGGCAGCACAGGCACCCTTGAGTGTTTGGGATGCTGTCACAGGGGCAGTAGCTGGTCCCTACGTCCCCTACAGTCCCTCCTGCACTCACCTATCAGGGTGAAGATTATGAAGAAGATGGCGTAGGCCCGGTTCTTGGAATACGCAGGAACCATCACTGAGAGAACACAAATGGAGGAACTGAGACGTGCCCACAACTTCAGCACGTGCTCTGACTCTGTCATGACCTATACCGTTTGCCTTCTCCACAGAGATGGCTCTGCTTGGGAAGGGCTGGGAGGCCTTCCGATGCAAACTGCAATACCCTCGGTAACGGGGCGCTCACTATCCGTCGGGATGCTGAGCTGATATCTGCCTCCCTGCGACCACACCCCACAGGAAGTTCGGCTCTCCCTTGGGGGACTCCCTAGGACTCTCAGGACATGGGGTCCCACTGCACGGCTCTGGGTGTGGAAGCTAAGGGCTGCCGTCCTGGGAAGGACCCTATGGCCGGTGACCGTCCCCGAGCCCCAGATGAAAGGTACCAGCTGGGTGGCCGGGCCACAGGAGAGGCCCAGAGGACTACAGCCACCCCATCCTGGCCACGCCCCCGGCCCGAGCGCACAGAGGCCCCACCAACAACCCCAAAGGGAGCGTCATGGCCACCTCAGACCCCAGGGCCTCTCACACACACTGCTGCTGAGCCACACCCCACCGCTGGGCCCAGTGGCAACAGGGACATGGTTGGGCCTCAAAGAGGAGGCCACGGGGGGGACCACACTGAACACACTGCCGTTGGTCACCATGCAAACACCGTTCCTTTTTAGCTCTTCAGAGGAGAGAAGAGGAAAGAGACAGAGGGAACAGAGGAAAAAGGAGGGAGCAAGAAAGTAAGATGGAAAGAAAAGGGAAGAAAAGAAAAAAAGTAGAAAAGGAAAAAAAGGGGAAAGGGCAGGCTGGAGGGAATCCAACGCCCTTTTGTATCCTCCACCTGCTGACAGGATAAAGACACCCCCACTTCCAACAGCCGGGCTCTCCGGCTCAGCAGGGACAAAACCTTCCCCCCACGCTCGCGCCCCACGCACCGTCGGGGTTGTTGGCAGTGGTCAGCAGCACGAGGAGGGACGTCAGAGCCTCGGGCAGGTTGCGGAAGTACGTCAGCCTCTCCCTGTCCTGTCCGTCATCCTGCTGAGAGGAGATATGGCAGCTCTGAGCAGCCACGCGGGCCTCCTCCCCACCAGCGCAGGCCTTGGGCCGGCAGAGCTGCAGGCTCCGTACCCAACCAGACGGAACAATCCACCGTGGGCTCAGTCACCTCCCACCTGCATCTCCCATCACTTCCCAGCAGGCTCTGAGCTCAAGGCCGGACAGGACTGAACTCAAGGCCTCCAGGCCCAGGAGCCAGCGTCCAGGGAGGCCGCACACCGGCATGGATGCCAGCCACCGATGCAGACCTGCTTGGAACCATGGTGAAAAGCTCTGGGCCTGCCTGGCTGAGAGCGTCAGGGCCCAGTGACCAAGAGCCCACACGCAGGTGCCAGCCAGCCTGCTTCCAGCCCGACTCTGCCACGCACTGTACTGCATGTGCTGTGAGGCCAAAGGTCAGGGGCAGAAGGAAGAGAGGGGCCAAGCTTCGGGAGAGCCCTCCACAGCAGGCTGCCACAGTGGGGAGAGAAGCTGGAATTGGAGTGGCCCTCCTGGGAGAGCCGCTCTGCTTCCACTCAGGGGCCTCCCACACAAGGCTGCTGCTGCCCTGTGGTCTGTGTGTTCGGGGAGTCACAGGGACTCACAGGACGCAGGGGGGCACTCACGGCTGTGATTTTTCACAGCCACTGGCAGGGAACATTCATACCCGGGCTCCCCACCCTCTCCCTCCTGGGATGAGGGTCCCACTCACTCCTGACATGTTCCCCCGGTCAGGCCAGAGGGGGCCGGAGGGGGCTGAGGACCAGGAACCCACATGGGTGGGTCACTGTCACTCTCCTCTGAACTTGCACAGTAGGCAGGGAACTGGACCCTCACCAAGACCCACACGCACGACCCTCTTGCCCCACAAACACACACCACTTTCGTCGGCCAAGTCCCCTCCATGGGGCAGAACTCAAACCCGGCAAAGGAGCCAACTCTCCCGGGCACCTTGGGACACTCAGCGTTCCTGACCACCCCGCGCCCACGCCCACTCTGCCCACCCCACCCCTCCTGGGCCATGCGAGACAGCAGCAACAGCAGTGGCACTGGACAGTCAGTGGGGGCCTGAGCTCTGTCGGCTGGTCCCACCTCACAGCCCAGCTCACCTGCCACTGCACAAACACACAGACACACACACACAGCTGGCTCAGTCCTTGGTCTTCCCTCATGGGCGGCACAGCCCCAACCCCCTAAACATTGAAGACCAGCCCTGGCCGAGCGTAGGCCACATTCCCAGGACAGAGATGCAGGACAGTTCCAGCCCCGAGGAGGACAGTGCCCTGGCCAGGACACAAGGACAGATACACGGGACCACAGATGTGCAGGGTGGGGGGCACGGCTGAGACCGAGGGCCTGGTGGCCGGTGGCAGGCCCCTCCACACAGCAACAGCTGCTGGGGGCCAGGAAGCAGGAGGGGCTGGAAGGGAGGGGACCCACAGCTAGAGAAGAGGGAAGTGTGAGAGGTACCTGTCCGGACAGAAGAACAGGTGAGAGGGGGACAGGTGGTGACCCCAGGTGCCAATCTGAGAGGGCCTATCTAGGAGGGGTGCAGAGAAAGCCTGGTCAGTGAACGGCCTGGGAGAGCGGAGGAGGGAGGGAGGGAGAGAGGGCGGAAGGGAAGGAGCAGGGACAGCCCGGCAGAGGCAGCGCTAGCCCTGAGCCCAGGAGGCCCGGGGCAGACAGGTGCCCTGACAGGGAGCAGTGGGAGGCTATGGCTGCTTGAAGGAAGACACGTGGACACCTGGTCGGTAAGCCACCCTGCCTATGAGGTGGGCAGACGGCCTCCCCGGGTCCTCGTGTCTGCTGGCCCAACACCCACCCAGCAGAGCTCCTCCCCGGCACTTCACGGAGGCGCGGGCCCCAGCGGGAGGAGCACGGGCCATACCTTCTCCCCGGTAAACAGCAGCATGCCGAGCATGGTGAACACACACAGGTGGAGCGCCAGCAGCAGCACGACACTGGAAGGGTGGGTGCAGGTGCTCAGTACCGGGCCCACGTGCCCGACAGGACGGGGACCCAGGGACCAGCCGCCCAGGGAGCTCCGTGCAGCTGGCCTCTGGGGCACACACAGCCTCTGCCCCACAGCCTGCCACGCGCTCAGGAGCCCTCTCCTGGGGCAGGGACAATCCACACTCAGAGGGGAGAGCGCACTTCCATCCACCGGGGCTGGACGGTGAGGAGTCAGCCACGGGAGCCCCTGGGGGAGGCGACTGGAGGCAGGGAGGTCTGGCGTGCCCCTCGGAGCAGGACTGGGGGGCAGGTGGACAATTAGGGGTGGCATGGAAGGAGAGCAGGAGGGAGGCGAGGGGCCGCAGCCTTGTGGGGACAGAAGGGGAAGCAGCAGCCGTGGAGCAGTGCAAGTCCACCAGGGGCTGCCAGGAACATGGCCTGAGTGCCTGACGGCAGAGTCCCAGGCCGGGGACAGAGCCAGAGCAGACAAAGCACCCAGCGGCCCCCAGACTTCATGCACGGCTGCCAGGATGGGAGCCCGGGCGCCCTAACTGCACTGCAGGGAGCAGAAGCGCCACCCCGACCCTGCAAGCCGGCACAAGAGCCCACCTGGCCATTTCCGGCAGTGACCAGCGAATACATTTCAGTGTCTTCTTCATCATGGAGGAGTTCTGCAGCAGGAAGAAGGGCCGGAAGAGCCGGCGGATACGCAGGGGCTGCAAGAGACCAGGGCACTGAATGCCAGGCCACACCGCAAGGGGAGGCGGGCAAAGGGCAGAGACCCCGGCTCTCAGCCCCTCCCAGTCCACACGCCACCGAGGCCCTGGCTTCAGACTCAGACGTCCTCCTCGCCGTCCCAGCTTGCCCAAATCTGCAGGCCCGGGAGGTCCCTGGGGGTGGCCCGCATACCTCTCAGGGAAGCCCCAACTCAGCCCTCCCCGTGGCAGGTAGTGTCTGTTAGGAAGCTGGCTACCCCTCCGGGGGCGGCTGGCTGCCTCCTCTCCTCAGCCCCACCCTCTCTGCTCTGGGCCTCACCCTCCCTCACTGAGAAGCAAACTGGCAGGAAGTCTGCACCCTCCAGACACGTGCACACACGCAACGCACCCTACACACACACACACACACGTGCACGTGCGCACCGTTTCCCAGCCCTATTCTACCGAATCACAGAGCGTTGCTGCTGGGTGTTCTAAGACAAAAAACAAAGGTGCTGCAGGTAGAGGCTTGGGGCTAGGGGCCTGCCAGCTCACGTAGGTTTCCTACTGTCGGGGCTCACAGAGCTTTGGGCACGTGGCCGGGGTGAGGCCCTGGGGTGGTGCTGTCCTGGGGGCCCAGGCAGTGGAAGGATCAGCTGGACCATGGGAGGCAGGAAGCAGGAGCCCTGGCACTTGCCCCCAGGCCTCGTGCCTCCTCTCCACCTCAGTGACTTCATCTGCAAAATGGGAACAAAGCTCCCAGGCAGTGGTGACTGACGTGCTACGGGAGGCAGGCAGTGGGGCCGGGGGGCAGGTGGTTGCAGGGCCTTGAGACCCCTGCCTTCAGTCACCTGGGCAGCTGTACCCTGCAGCCCGCCCAGAGCCCCCACTCCCACCTGAGCCCCCTGACCCTCTACCTCCTGACAGACGAGGCTCAGTGACACCATCCAGTCCATGAGAGACACGATCAGCACCAAAAGGTAACCCAGCAGCCAGAGGTTCTTCCGGAACTGGACCCACGCAACCAGGTAGCTCTGCAAGAGAGACGGTGGGTGAGCAGGCCAGCAGACACCGGCCCTGCAGCAAGTCGGCCCATCGGGCACACGGGCGAGGCTGGCACGGCCAGAGCACAGAGCTCCTGGGCAGGCAGTGTGGTCTCCACGTGACTTGGGGAGCAGTGCCGAGCTCCCCGCCCAGCCCCCGAGTGACCTCAGGCAGCTAGTGACCTCGAGCTCGGCCCTTAATGGCTCCGGTTTGGTTTCCTCATCCAGAACATGGTCCCTGCCTTCTCTGCCCATCCAACCATTAGCTTAGCTTGTGTGGCAAATGCAGAGGCACAGGACTCAGTCTAGAAAAGACTAGGAGACAGAAAGCAGCCGCGGGCGGGCGTTCTGCACCGCAGTGGGGGGTCCGGGAGGGTGGGATTTTGTCGCCGGCCCTGTCCTTACCTAACTGCTATTTTCCAGCATCACTAACGCCTTCAGAGATCACAGCTTGCAAATAAAAATGTGCACTCTCTCGCTTTTTAAGACTTCCCCAACATACCAACCATTCAAAAAACACTAACAAGAACTCAGTAGTTTCAGTTCCAGTTTAAAAACCCCCAAGACCTCCTAACCTCATAATGGGCTACAAAAGAAGAAATAAGAAACTGACTGGGGCCCTCAGTCACCCACGCCCCTCATGGTCTGCACCCAGAGGCTGACCCACCCTTCCCACAGCAAGACAGTCTCCAGTCGGGCCAAGGCACCCCGTGACCCAGGGCCTGCAGGCAGCCGGAGGACGCAGACGGGAGCACTGGAATTCTGGTTGTTGGACAAACTGACAGAGTGTGGCCTGCAGCAAGACCCAATCCCTCTGAGCCTCCCAGGAAGTCCCTAAGGCTCTGACACGGATCAGAAACTCAAGTGAGCAAGGCAGGGCCTGCCTGCAGCTTCTGCAGGGACTCGGGTCACAGACAGAATCCAGAGTCGGACACACAGCAGTAGCCCCGTGAAGAACAGACCCCATCCAGCCTCGCCCCGCTCCTCTCCTGTGTTTCTCTATCTCAGGGTTGGGAGGGAGGGGAGAGACCCCCAGTCCTCGCTCGTTGGGTCCGGGTCTCCTGCCAGCGACACTGCCAGACCCTCAGCCACTCCCGGAGGTCCTGCAAGGCTGTGTACCCTCGATGGCTCCACCCAGACTCAGCTTACACGCTGGAAATGGGCAAGAGCCTCTGCTCCCAGGCCCCGACATCTCTGAGAAAGTGAGGGCTCTGCTGAGCAGCTCACAGCGCACAGTGAGGAATAAAGGCGGCCCGCTGCAGGGGCGTCAGAGTTAAGTCAGAAAGGCAGCAGAGGGGCTGCGAGGCGCTGAGGGCCGGGCCTCGGGCCCTGTCGGTGCCCGTCTCACCTTCACGGAGAGGTCAGCCACGAAGACCAGCAGGCAAAGCACCTCGATGGCCTCCGTGAGGCCGCAGGGCGGGTTCCAGGGGGCCATGCGGTAGCGGACATCCGAGGTGCTAGTGAACGAGGAAGGGGTCTCAATGAAAGCCAGAGACAGGATCAAGAAAATGATGAAGCTCAAAATCCTGGAAAAGGGACAAAAACTGGTCAAACTGCGAGAACCAGCCACGTTCTGGGGCCAAAAAAGCCCCTCAGTAGACAGAATGTACCCAAAGGGCAGCAGGACAGACTCCACAGGCCCAAAGGGCAAAACCCCACTTCCTGCTTTGTGGTCACTGCATGTGTGGTCAGATAACACTAATCAAACCGAAACGCAATTGCCATGCCTGACCAGAATGTTCTGGAAAGAAACACTCACCAGAAGAGCCTTTCTGTTTACATACAGGCTGGGGTCCTTTCCAATAAGGAGGGTAGACAGTGCCTCCTGCTCCACCGTGGGGACAGGGAGGCTGCCGGGACCCTGAGACCACCCTCCCCGACCCAGCCAGGATGCAGGAACCCCGCGTCCCCCACGCGTGCATTCTCACCACTGGCACATGTCCGAGTAATACCATCGATAAAGCCACATCGACCGGGCGTCCATGCGGTGGTTAATGGAGCGATACTGGAAGTGGAAGTTCACACGGGAGCGTGAGTGGGAGTCCCCTCGGCGGCACCACACACGCAGCCAGCCATGTGCAGGACACCCCTCTCACCCCACAACAGGGCCCACGTGATGAGGCAGGCTGTGGATCGCAGAGGGGGGCTCCTGTTCAGCACGTGGACACAGAGTTCCCTGGTGACCCAGCAAGGTCACACCGTCCCAAGCAGACAGAGAGCCTCCTGAGGGCCAGACCTGGGGCAGGCAGTGTCCCCACTGAAGGGACCCTCCTTTTCTGAATGACAGCTGTGCCCTCCGTGCGAGGCCCCCACTCTACCCCCGCCCTCCAGGATGCCCCCAGCCTAATTCCGAATGTGGGGCACTGCTCAGTTCCATTTGCCACTTCCCTAACTGAGCCTGTGTGTCACTTGCAGGTAGGGGATGATCTGGCCCCCTCTGGGCATCTTTCACAGGACCTGGGACGGGGCGGCGGACAACAGGCCCCCAGGAGGTGGAAAACCAATGATGCGCGTGACTGGGGACTCAAAAGAACAGCGCCCAGCGGGGGCCCCCCTGCTTCAGGGAGGACTCGAGGAAACCACGCCCGAGGCCGGGCCATCACGGTTACGGTGGCCACCTGGCCTGCCAACCCCAGCCTTAGCCTCAGGACCACAGGGAGTAAAGGGGTCATCAGGGTACCATCACCCAGTCCTCACAGCCCTGGAGATAAACCCTGGCCCCGCCACGGGCAGCAGGCACCGCCCACCTGGATCGCGTCTTCGATGAAGACCACAGCCTGGTCAAAGCACAGATCCCGCCCGGCCTTGGCACCTGTGGGCAGAGAGAACCCACTTGGTGAAGGGGGATCACATGACACTCACCGGCTACAGGACGACTGAGATCAAGGAAAGCCCCGACTTCGTTCTTTCCCAAGGCTCCAGAACGAGATGCCTTTCACCCTGCAACGGGTCTACACCCCGCTCACGCATGCGGTGCCCCGTGCGGGACAGGGTCTTAAGAGGTAAAGGGTCTTTTCATCGTGCGCACAGTGCTCCAGGCCCACGGCTCCCCCCGGGGGCAGAGCGAGGCCTGGAACCAGACCCAGAGGGCTCATACCCCAGCTCCCTACACCACTGGCTCAGCGGCCACAGGCCAAGGGCGTAAACTCTCTCACCCATCACCCCTCCGTCAAATGGGGGTGTTAGTGGGCACCCAGCTCAGCCCCCAGAAGGGCAATGTGGGCACAGGAGCCCCAGGCTCAGCCTGGCACACAGAATGCTCAGTACACCAGTGGCTGTGGCTGCCCCCTTGCCCACCCCACCACCGGCCTCCACGCAGCATTTGTCAGGACCCCGCACCCCACTTTCCTCGACTGTAAGGTGGGGTGGCACTACCTGCCCACCCTCCATCAAAGGAGATCACAGATTTAACACTGACACATAAAATGGATAGCCAGAGGTGCTACGTGCCTCTCCGTCAAATACTGAGAACGAGGAAGGAACTCGGACGTTATCAGGTCCCATCTCACAGGAGGACGGGAGGGGGCCTCTGTGGGCCAGGCGGCTCCCGACTATCAGGGGCCTTCAGGACAAGTCAGGTGGCTCCAAAGCCTTGGCCAGCATCCCAGCCCCTAGCTGGTCAAGGAGCCACAAGCGACACACATGGCCTTCCGGCCTGCCTCTGTGTCTTCGTGGCAGAAGCTGCTAGGTGACAGAGGAATCGCAGGGCCCAAGGCCACAAGAGAGAGCAGCCCAGGCAGCCAAGCCCTTCTGCCCTGTCTCACCACCGGCCTCGAGATGGGACATGGAAATGCGGTGGACAGCTCTGTCACCACTGCCCTTTTCCATCTGGTCCCTCAGAGCCAACAGCTGCCAAAACTGCCCTTCACAGCACCGAGAGAACACAGAGCTATGCACGGACCCAGAGCAGAGGCCCCAAAGCCAGAGGCCAGGGGGCAGCGGACCACTATCCATTTGGCCCACCATCCCCAGGGAGGCAGCTGCCCCGTCCTCGGGGCTCATGCAGCAGGCCCGGGGACCAACTGGGGACGGGGAGAGCCCTGGACAGAGGTAGGAGACGACCCCGTCCTGGCACTGCATCAACTTGCTGCATCACCCAGAGCAAGAACCTTCCTTTCTGGGCCTCAGTTTCCCCACCTATACAACCTGCATGCTCACCCTGAGGCCCCTAAAAGTTCTTCCAGGGAGACTGAGGGTGGTGACGGCCTGCTTGCCCGGAGAGCGACCTGGAACACTGGTCAGAAAGCAGTTTTGTTCCCCGCTGCACCCGCAGGGCCAGGCAGCATGGGCTCAGCACCCAGCAGTCCCCAAAGCTTACTAATCGAGCGAACGAGTGAACAGCCCTGAGGGGCGCATGGGAGTGGGAATAGAGTACAGGCCTGCACGACGCCCCACGGTACCACATCCTCTGGGAAGAGATGGCATCTTCTTAGACAAGAAGCGACAGGTGGTCAGAGGCCCCAGGCTCACTCTAGGCCCAGGACTGGGGAGCAGGTGACGGGGCTCCATCCTGGACAAGCCAGGCCAAGGGCATCGGGCACCCCGGGAACTGTCCAGCACTCATCCGACACTCTCTCCTGGGTTTTGGTTGCTGGCTTGTAAAATTCTGGGTGTGGCCCCCTGAGCTCCCCAGGCCCTCGGCCCTGGGGCACCAAACCTCAGAGAAGCCCACCCCACTCTGCTGTGCAGTCCCTACGCCAGCCTCCCTTTCTCATCCTGCAGCAACCAGAAAGATCTCGTCACAAACCCTCATGAGCACATCTCGGCTTCCTGTGCGTCCCCACTGCTCCAGCCGAAAGGCTCCACCCCCAGCCTGGCATCGCGGGCGCACACCTCTGCCCACCGGCCTCCTCTCCTGTTGCTTCCTCCACCCTGTGCCCTCCAGGCCACTCACCCTGAGCGTGGCTTCCTCAAGGCCAAGCTCTCCAAGGCCTCCAAGCCCTTGCCCCGGCAGTGAGCCCCACCAGAAGCACTGTCTTCTACCTTGGTGGTCCAGGAAATCATCACCCTGGGTGGCAAGCACCTGTGGGCACCCCTGGTACCCCACAGACCACAGCAGGTGGGAGCGTCAAGGCGGACAGTGCAGAGGACAACAGGGGCCCAAACACTGCACCCCACATCAGCCCTGGACCAGTCTCCCTGCCCCAAGCTTCCCGTCCCCAACATCCGGGTCTAAAGCCCCCTCTCCGTCTTGCTCCAGGGTCCACACTGCACAGCCTGGGTGGAGCCCCGATCAGCTCACTGTGTGACCCTGGGCAAGCCTCTTAACCTCTCTGTGCCTCAGTTCTTCGAAGACCCGATGCCACAGGACTGATGTGCAGCTTGAATGGGTTCCTGCAGCTAAAGTGCTGTGCACAGTAACTTTATAACATTTGTTATTGTTATCATTAAAAGGCCTGTCTTACAGCACAGCAATCCCGTGTCCCTCGACTTTTTCACTGCCAGTCAGAGGAAGGAAAAGAGAAAACGACTATCCTCACCCTGTGGCAATGGCTGAGTCAGAAGGACCTGACCGCAGGGTCCACTGAGACCCACGGGGCACCCATCAGTGGCACCCACCCTGGCTGGTAGGAGAATCCGACTTCGGGACATGCAAACCCTGAGCACAGGGCCCCATCCAGGAGCCCGGTAAGGAGAGCTGGGCCGTAAGGAGAGCAGGGCCAAGGCTGAAGGAGCCATTCTCAGGCCCCGCAGCCCCCTGGTCTGTGGAGCCTCAGGCCCCATCTGCCCGCTGCAGAGATGTTCACATGCTCAGAAGCTCTCCCTGAGGCCATGGCATCAGGACAAAGAGCCCTGCCCCCACCCTGACCCTGTGGGTACAGTACTGGTCTCATCCGTTCTGCCAGGGCTGGGACCTGCTGTAATCTTGGTCCTCCTCCCAGAACATCCATCAGCACCATCGCACCGACTTCGCGGGCATGCCGGCCCTGTGCTGAGGGTGTTCCCCGGATCCTCTCGGAATCCTCAGTGCCCCTCAGGGCAGCATCGATATCTATGCCCCTTTCACTGAGACTCAGAAAGGTCAGGCAACCTGCTGAGGTCACACAGCCAGAAAGTGACAGCCCCAGAAAGGCTCCCAGACCTCCAGACACAAAGTCCGTGGCCCCTGAATGCCACCAGAGGTCCCTGTCCAGGGCTCTTCGGGGCCTGGCAAGAGCTGGATGGAGAACTTTCCAAGGACAGTCTCTAAGATGGGCAGGCTCGTGGCCACCTCAGCCTCCAGTTTTCTCATCTCCTGTCAGGACCCGCCACTGATATTTCACTCCTGGACAAGGGAAAGTGGCCCCAGAAGAAGCGTCCGGCGTGTGCTAGCAGCCGCAGCACCAGATCCCAGGGCTGTGACCTTGGATGGGTCCAGAGACTCCCTGGGCCTCAGTTTCCTCTCTGCAAAATGAGGCTTAGTCCCTTCAGTCCTTAAGCCAGCACCCAGTCCCTTTGGTGTCTGCCAG
The DNA here is from genome assembly GCF_004115265.2 of Rhinolophus ferrumequinum. Classification (NCBI taxonomy): domain Eukaryota; kingdom Metazoa; phylum Chordata; class Mammalia; order Chiroptera; family Rhinolophidae; genus Rhinolophus; species Rhinolophus ferrumequinum. Next base: position 3,886,206 of record NC_046294.1, read on the forward strand.
GGAGGGATGGACTCCACCCTCCCAACCTCCTCGGATTCAGCAATCTGTCTGTCTGTCTGCGGGTAAACAGGAAGGGCAGGAGGGAGCTGCAGAAGGCAAAGGGAGGAAGCGGCCCTGGTCTGGGGAAGCCTGCCCCAACCCCACGCTGACGGGGCTAGCCTCTGGGGAACCTCCTGGGACTAGGAATGAGAAGGCAGAGCAAAAGTCACTCCCACCTCGGTTAGAATTCTTGGCTGTGTGACCTTGCATAGGGGAACGCCCCTCTCTGTGCCTCTGTTTTCCCCGTAAGAACCGGGAAAAATGCAACCGCTGCCTCCCTAGGAGTCACCAAGTCGAACCACAGAAAGCAAGTGCTGTGGGTCCGCCCCGGGCACTCCGAGGGGGCGGCAGAGGTCTGGCGGTCCCCGGGCTGCTTGGCTCCGGGCTGGGCGAGGCCCAAGAAGTACTCTCCGCCCGGCTTGTCCCGGGACAGGCAAGCCTCCGCCACGCCGAGCGCTGCCGCGTCCCCAAGTCCGCGCCAGGGCCGGGGTCCGCGGGCGCAGCGTCCCGCCCTCCGGGCGGCGGCTCGCCTCGCACCCCCACCGTCTGGCGCCGCGGGGACTCCGGCCGGATGGGGCGCGCCCGCAGTGACAGCAGGACGCGGCGCGGGCCGGCAGGACCCCCACGCACCACCCCCACGCGGCTCGGTCCCCTCTCACCAGGGCCGACTAGGACGCTGCGGCAAGCGGGTAAGCCGACCCGGCAGTCGCGGCCGCTGCCGCCGCGGGCACGGCTCAAAAGCGGGTCCGACTCCGCCATGGGGTCGCCGCGCGCCGCCGGGACCCTCACAGAAACTCCGGGCAAGAGCGCCGGGCTCCACTGCGCAGGCGCACTGTCCCCGCCCCTGAAGTTCGGGAGGAGGAGCGAACAGCACTGTGACGCAAGGGATGCCCTTCGCTACCAACCAATGAGGACGGAGGGCTCGCGGGTGGAGGCGGGGCCTCAAGGGCCCTGCCGCTCAGTTTTATTCCACCCGGGAAGAGCTCCAAGGACCAATGGAGCTGGGAGGAAACCGTTCTCAGAGCCAGACCCTGCAGCGGGCCCTGCAGCCGTGGCACCACCGGGGCACTGGTTAGGAATGCAAATTCCTAGGCCCTCCCATACCTGCTGAATTAGAAACTCTGGGGCCAAGGCCCAAGAATCTGTGTTTTGCGTGAGTGTTGGGTACGTGGGGATTGACCGCAAAGGACACCTCCCAAAATGGAACTCTGATAATGAAATTAGGATTAAACATAATTGAGGGTAAAGTTTAAAAAGACAAATGACACACTTGAAAAAATATTTACAACATATATAAAAAGTGTTTGCAGTATTAATATAGAAAGAACTTGTTTTCTGTTGCTGCTGAGACACATGACCACACAATTAGCATAAAACAACTCCTGTTGATTATCCCCGAGTCCTGGAGGTCAGAAGTCCAGCAGCTGGGCCAGGTTCTCCTCCGAGGGCCGTACAAGGCCTAAGTCAGGGTGTCAGAGCCTGGGGCAGGCTCATCCAGGTCGCTGGCAGAATTCACTGCCATGAGGCTAGGACTGAGGTCTCCATTTCTTTTTTCTTTTTTTTTTTTTAAGTTTTTTTTTGTTTGTTTGTTTTTTAGATTTTTTTTTTATTGGGGAAGGAGAACAGTACTTTATTGGGGAACAGTGTGTATTTCCAGGACTTTTTTCCAAGTCAAGTTGTTTACCTTTCAATCTTAATTGTGGAGAACACAACTCAGCTCCGCTCCAGGTCCAGTCGCCGTTACTAGTTGCAGGGGGCGCTGCCCACCATCCCTTGCGGGACTTGAGGAATCGAACTGGCAACCTTGTGGTTGAGAGCCCACTGGCCCATGTGGGAATCGAACCAGCAGCCTTCAGAGTTAGGAGCATGGAGCTCTAACCGCCTGAGCCACCGGGCCGGCCCAGGTCTCCATTTCTTGCTGGATGTTGGCCGGGGACATTCTCAGCTCCTAGAGGTCACTGCATTTCTTTGCACATGGCCCCCTCCATCATCCAAGCCAGCAGGAAAGCATTGGATCCTTCTCATGCTTCAAATGAGATGCTTCAAGATACTGCAAGATGCTCCCAGGCTCTCGGACTTCCCTCTGCCACATCTCTTTGCTGTCAAGGGCTCATGTGATTACACTGAGCACATCAGATAACCTTTACAGACAATCTGCTTACAGTGTTTAAGATCAGCTGATTAGTCAGTTTAATTACATCTGCAACATCCCTTCTGCCGCTAACCTCCCATAACCACAGGCCAGGAGCTGAAGGTCATAGGGCTAAGAGTCTGCCTCGCAGAGCTCTGCGAAATCAGTGAAAAAAGGAAAAAAGACTGAATTCTCCACAGATTGGAAAGGGGCAAGAACAGGAACCAGATGTTCCCAAAAGAAGAGCTATCAGTGACGAGTGCTTGAAACACAACAACACCTCATTAGAATACAGAGATGCCAATTCCAGTAACGATGAAATCATTGAGCACATCAGTCGGCAAGTATTTAAAAGATGGTGCAGCTCCAGAGGGTGAGACCGTGGTCTCCCAGGAGGGGAGAGAGACATCGCAGGATGTGTTCATGGATTCGATTTTTTTTTTTTTTTTAACAAGGAGCATGCGTTTTAAAATTTGACAAAAGTTAAGTATTTTTATTCTGAAAAAAGGAAATAATAGATGCATGCAGCTCTCTGCAAAAATGGCCCAGGCCCCAGGACTTGTCTTACTGCAATTAAAGAATTCCCTTGGTATTGAGGCAGGTTAGTTAGTGTGCAATCAGGCAGTTAGAGACTTCTTGGTAGATTGAACAAAAATAGAACAAAAACAGAACACACCAGGACAGCCGTACCAGGGCAAAAATATCATCCATCATGCTCTGGGGCAACTAGGTTTTTCAAAGGTCTCACCCAGGCTGAGCAGTAGAGCGAGTCTGGGAAACATCGTATCCATAGACACGAACATTCCAGCATCCTCCTCCCAGGTAAAAATAATGATATATAAACACCAGCTTTTTGCCTTAGCTAGTGGGCATCTCAGTTTCAGGTACTCCCTCCCACTCGGGAGCTGTAACTCTTTGCTTGCTATAATAAACTATCTTCCTGTGCAACTCTTTGCCTCTCCTTGGCCCGTGTATCCATTCTTCAGCTCCTGGCATTCACTAAGCAACATCCTACCTCAATATTTGGGTGCAAACTCACAGAGACGCAAGTGGCAAGTGGAATTCGGTGCAGTGTAAGCAAGCATTTACACCAACTACACGGGGTCAAGCGAGGCTTGTTTGGATGCAGTGGGGGCGGGGTGGCTAACAGAAGGAGCTCTCACAAAAGGGGAGCGAGAAATAAACCATGGGGGAGGGGGCCCAGCGTGGTCCAGCAGGAGGGCACTGAATCTCAGATCCCATTGTACTGCCCTTGGTCCAGCCAGATTGCCCCTGGGGTGCAAGCGGATGGCATCTGGGCTATGTCCGTCACTAGTTCTCAGTAAGTCAGTCAGCTGAGTACTTAGGGGTGCCTGCAAGGAGAGAAAGGGCCGGTGGGGCCTTCTGGGTAGCTGGGTCCTCACAGCAGGCTTGCTGTCCCATGTGTGGATCTGCTGGGCCCTGGAGCACTGAGTAACCAGGGCAGTGTCGAGGGAGCAGTGCTGGCCTGAGAAATGCCAACCTGGCCTCTGTATGACCATAACAAATAACCCCCAAATTTTGTGATTTAAAACTGCACTTGTTATCTCCCAGTTTTTCTTAGACTGGAATCTGAATGAGGCTTAGCTGGATGCCTCTGGCTTGGGGTCTCTCCAGGCTGCAGTCATCGCGTGGTCCAGGGCCGCAGCCGGCTCAAGGCTCGAGGTGGGTCCAGACTTAGCGGCTGTTGGCTGGACTCATCTCACGGGCTGTTGGACTGAGGGCCTCACTTCCTCGAAGTTTAGTGCCTGGAGGTGGCCCTCAGTTCCCTGCCTTGCGGCCTCTCCACAGGACAGCTCACGACACGGCAGCTGGTTCCATCAGAAGGAATAATCCAGAAAAGCCAAAAGAGTAGGACTAACAGTCCTTCTTGACCTGTCTCAGAAGCAACATCTCATCAGTCTCGCTCTGTTCTGTTGGTTAGAGGTGCACCGGGTCCAGCCCCGCTCAAGGAGAGGGAATGCAGCCAGTATGCCAGGAAGTGGGGACTTTGGGGTCACTTTAGAAGACTGTCTACCACAATAGGTGACAAGTGAGGCTTTGTTTTCATGTTATTCCTGTGCCCCTAAAATCATCTCCCCAAACCACAATTCTCATCTGGTTCTCACCTCCGCCCTGTGAACCAAGATAACGTCACTCTCCCCATGACAGATGAGGAAACTGAGGCTGGGGGGGGGCTCCATGACATTCCTCTCAGGGTTGCATTGCCCAGTGGGCTGGAGGCACCATGTCTGAAAACAGCTGTGGCCCGCCATCAGCTAAGTCCAGGAGCACAGGACCTGCTTAGGGTGGGATAAACCCCGGGTGGACAGGCCTGGGGAGGGGCCAAGCTGGGCCCTGCCTAAAGCAGGCTTACATCACTTTGCAAAGTCATAAAGCAGTGGCTCCCTCCTGCAAGTGAGCCCAGCCCAGAGGAAGCCACAGGGCAGAGTCCAAGCCCCTGGTTTGCAAAGTAGTTGACAAAGGGGGTCCTTGGCAGGAATCCAGTCCCTGCCCTGCCCCCAGGCAAGAAAACAAACCTGAGATTCATGAGAGGACAGTGTCCTCCTCTCTCACTCCACTCCACCCACAGACACACCATAAATGAATGAAGAATCTGCCCACTAGCCCACAGCTGCATTGCCAATGTTGCTTTTGTTGCCCGTCCTGTCCCGTGGAACCTGCAGTGGAGAAAAGCATCCTCTTGGTGGGGACACTGAATGGCTCAGCCTGTGGGTCAGTTCATGCCGTCCCAGGGCCACTGTTGGAGGCTTGTGCTGTCCACAGAGAGCTTTTTTCTCCCGGAATACGCACCTGGAGGTTGCACCAAACTTGGTTTGAATGTCAGAAGTATCCCCCTCGGCTCCCAAACGTGTGCCCCGAACTATGGTACTTTGGGACAAGTGTCAACCACGTCCGTGTTTAGTTCCCACTTTGCCTTACAGGTGAATAACAGAAACTTTCTACGGAAGCTGTGCAGGCTCCTAAGTGGTTCCAAGAGGGCCCCTGACACCCTCGCAGCCTGGAGGCCCTGGCCATTGCGGGCTGGGCAGTCTGGGCCCGTTCTAGACTCTTCTTGTCATATTCATTTCCTTCCTGGATGCATCAGGCCAACTGCCCAGGGCGGGGCTGGGTTTCCTGTTACCTGCATGAGCAATGAGCAAGGGACCCCCTGGGTCTTTCTAAAGATAGCTTCATGGTTGTTATTCATTCATTCACTCACTCATCCATGCATCTATTAGGCACCTACTGCATGCCAGGAACTGACCTAGGCACTATTAACTGATACAAAAAGTGCTTATCGTAATAGTTTCAAGTGATTTCTAAAAGCACATGGAGACAAAAAATCACCCAGCCTCGTGGCGACGTGGGAAAAGCACGGACCCTGAATCCTTCAGATCTGAGTTTATATCCCTCCTCACCACTGGCCTCGTGAGCTCTGGCAGCCCCGACACCTCACTGGGCCTGGTTTCTGCACCCATAAAATGGGGTCTGCAGCAAGACGGGACACACAGTATGGCCTCAGTCCCTTTTCCTGCTGTTCCATCCACTTCCCTCTCTATCATCTCTGGGAGAAAAACAACGCAGTGTGTTAAGATGACAAAGAACTCTCAAATCGTGGCACTTGAGCCTCGAAACTCCTGCCAAGGGAAGCACAGCAATTCTCTTTCTGCTGCTCGGGGGGAACCTGAGACTCAGAGAGGCCATGTGCTTTGTCCGAGGTCACACAGCGAGTGAGGGGCACCGACCCAAAGCTGGGCCCACGACCGGAAGGAGGGCATGTGGGCTAAGCAGGGGCCACAAGCAGGGGCAGTGGTGAACGCACCCCTTATTCATGCCCTGGGGGCCATATTAGGAAAACCAAATACTTCCCCACAGGCTGCATTGGCTATTTTGAGTTCTCTTACATGACACAAGAGACAAGAATCTGGGGAGAACCGAATCATTTGTCACGTTGGGAACTGAGTTGTGGTGGCATCCACAGGGCCTGAAGGTGACGAGGGCCAGCAGGGCAGGGCGGGAGAGCGGAGAGCCGAGGCCGAGCCCAGAGGCCTGCGGGGTTGGGCTGCAGCACTGGGGAGAAGGCCCATGGAGAGCCTGGAGTGAGGGCCTGGGAAAGGCCTGGGCTCTTGGGGCCTGACTGGAAGGCCGGCTGGCCAAGGTGGCACTTGGGGCCTTGCCAGGTGAGACCAAAGCACAAACATGTCTTCCTGGGCTGGGAACCCCTGAGACAGGGTCTGAGGATTAGGTCTGGGACGGAGAAAGCTGCAGAAGGGAAGTTCTCAGCTGGCAGCAATTAGGTTCAGTTCCCTTGGGGTCCTCGTAGAACGAGTCCTGGGGAGTCATCACCTCGGGACAAGGAAGCTAAGTGTCCCCCCCCAGCCCCCTGCAACACTGGCAGTTGGCCAGGGGCCACTCCTAGGGCACGGAGCTCCCTGCACAGAGGCGCAGGCATAGGCAGGAGGACACCATCGGCCTGGCCTGGATTGGTGACAATACCTCCGGCACCCATAGCATCCGAGGCAAAGAGACCGCCCCACCCAATCTGCCCGGCATCAGCCAGGCCCCCGGCGCAGTCAGGCCTGCCCTTGGGAGGTGGCCCTCTCATCAAGGAGACGAAGAATGAGAAGAACACCTGAGAAAGAATAGCACACATTGGTCCGGTGCCAGGAAGGGCCTGCTGGACCGATAAACAAGGTGTGGCGTGGCCATGCAAGGGCGTGTTATCCAGCCGTAAAAAGGCACGAAGTGCTGCACCTCGAAAATAATTGTGCTCAGGAAGAAGCCAGATGCAAAAGGCCACGTGTATGGTTCCATTCATGTGAAATGTCCAGAACAGGTAAATCACAGAGACAGAAAGCAGGTGAGTGGTTGCCAAGGCCTGGGGGGGTTGGGGGGGGGGGAAGAGGGAGAGGGAGGATGGGGAGTGATGCCTGGTGGTCCTGGGTTTCTTCTGGGGGTGATGAAAGTGTTCTGAAATTAGAGTGGTGGTCGTTGCATACATACTCTTGTGAATATACTAAAACCACTGAATTGTATACTTTAAAAAGGTGAATTTTATGGTGAGTGGATCATGTCTCGATTCTAAACAGCCCACACAGGGCAGGCCATCTTTAGATGAGATGGTCAGAGAGGGCTTCTGGGAGGAGGTGACATTTTAGCTGAGGTCTGAAGGAGGAAGAGTTGGCCATGGGGTGGGGCAGCAGGGGGTGTGGCATGTAGTGGGGGGTGACACCAGACTGGTGGCAATGAGCTTGAGAAGAGAGGACCACAGCAAGGTGAGGGGGCAGCAGAGGCCCCGAGGGGTCTGGCATCCATGCTGAGGGGTGCAGCTCATTCTGGGGAGGCTGCTGGAGGGTCTCACACAAGAGAAAGAGACATAATGGAATTTATGTTTTTAAACGTGGTGGGAGGGGGGTTGTGGATCAGAGGGGGCAGCAGGCAGCCCCCCAGGAGACCAGATGCCTCCTGGGAATCACTGGGACAGGGGCTAGTGCTACGTGGTACGAACACGCTGTCACCGCCATGCCTTAAGAGGGGCTGTGGGGGGGTCACCTTGCTCAGCTGTGGCCATTTGCATCCCACAGTGTCTTACAGGCACCTCTGCCCTCAGGTGATGAACCCCAGGTGGGGAGAGAAAAGTCTGGGGGTGCCACAGCACAGAAAGGGGGCTCATAAGGAGGCCCACATCAGGGCCACAGGGAAGGTAAGCTGAGGATGGACAATAGACGGGGCCGGAAGCTGACCCCATGGCGGCCTGGAAAGCAGCTAGACTTTGAGTCTGCTGCCAGGCCAGCTGCCCGGGGCTCCTCGGCAGAGCACAGATCCAAAGGGCAGAGAGGACCAGGACCAGGGAGCCTGGAAAGGGAGGCCCCGCTAGACTCGAGGCTGAGGAGGGACTGGCAGTCATCAGGCTGAGAAGGGCTGGTCCTGCCTCACCCTGCAGGGGTCTAAGCCAGGCTTGGGGACCTGGTGGTTCATGGTCTGTTCATGGAGAAGCCCCCACCCTGCTCAGGCGGCTGATGGACTCTGTGAGCCCCTCAGAGAGGAACCAGGAGGCCAGTCCAAGAATAATGCCAAGGGAACTTCTGCTCTCCTTCAGAGCTGGCTGAGTGTGCTACACTGGGGACGATGGTCCCATATCAAGTGTCTGCTGTGTGCCAGGTCTTCTTGGGGTACTTGGTCAGCAGAGAATCAGCCGTGGTGCCGTCCCTGTGGAATGGCAGGCAAACACAGGACAGTCAACTAAACTGCGCACTCCCAAGGGACAGGAGCCAGGACTGTCTCATTCACCCCACCTCAGAAGCTGAACACATAGTAGGTGCTCAACAAACGTTTGTTGAATGCCTGACCAAAGCCATGCGTGTTGAATGGAGGCAGGGGTGACAGCACTTGGAAGGAACGACAAACCGAGCGTGAGTGGAGAGTGAGGCTTTATGGGGAGGCTTCCTGGAGGAGGTGACATTCAAACTGGGTCCTGTGGGATGCATGGGAGTTTTCCAGGGAATAACAGGTACAGAGAACCTCACGAGCACAGACCTAGAGGTAGGAAAGGGCCTGCACCAACCAGGAAACTGAGCAGTCCATGCCTGGGGCAGGGGTTGGAAAGCTGGGGGACTCCTCCAGGAGGGGCTTGGCCCTAGGGTCCCTCTGCCAGTTCCGTCGGGCTGGGCCACACTAAGATGGGCCAGCAACTCCCTAACTGGTTGGATTCCTTTCACTCCCCCAGTTTCTGTCTTGGCAGAGGGTCCACCTGTTCCCAATTCCTGAAGCTTCCTTCCCAGATGAGGCTGCAGACACACAGGCCAGGACAGGGGTAAGGGAGCCCTGCATTTCTGCTGGAAGTCACCTCAGTGTAATTCAGAGCCAGGGGCGTGAGCACTCACCATCTTGGGAAGCATCCTCAGGCCCAGCCTTCACTTTGCAGAACCCCCTGCGTGGAATCCCCCCACAGAAAGACACCTCAAAGACATGAGGTCATGCCCTCTCCTATAGCCAGGGACGACACCAGTAATCACGGTGTGTCCTTGGGGTAGAGGGTGCAGCCCCAGGGCTCAGCAAACGGCCCGAGCTGGAATTCAGCCCCACTCACCCTCTCAGCCAGGTGCATTTCAAGAGGGCGCAGCCCAGCGACAGTGCACGGTGGCCCAGCTTGCAGCCCTCTTCCCAGGGCTTCTGCAGTCCAGGGACAGGGGCCTGGAAAGGCCCAGATCCCCCAGCGTGTCATGCTCTGCTCTTTGGCACTGCTCATTTCTTTGAAGAATGGCCCCACCGTGAGCTGTCAACAACCCTTTAACTTTCAGGACAGATGTTTCTGCTCCTATTTAGAAAGTGAGTGTGAAGGCAACTTTGGGGAGAAGGAACAGTGATGCTAAAGTGTTTGGATCGCCCAAAGTTCCCCTACAAAAATGGACAGAACACCTCGGATAGCCAAACCCAAACCTCATGGATCACATCCGCAGGGAAACCAAGAGGCAAGGTGTCCACAGCATGCCAGAAGGTGGGGACCAAACACCGACTGCAAGATCCACGAGAGTGGTGTCAGCCACTGCAAGAGAGGATAGGGAGGGAAGTCGGCAGGGCCCTGATGGTCCTGGGAGCTGGAGGAGCTCTGACCAGCAGACACTCACCGGCAAGCACGGAGGTCCCATCACAGAGCAGGAGTCACAACGGAGAGGGGGACCATGCAGGCTTCCATTGGCCGTGAGTGTAAGGGGACAGCAGTAGGCCCAGGTGTGGCAGCAGTCTAGGCCCCAGGAACTAACAAAAAACACAGCCTCCTTCCAGGACAAAGCCCCACAGATAGGAAACTGCTGGGGAAAGCATCCGAACAGACAGGAAGGGGACAGTGGGAGGATACAACAAATCTCTCCTTCAAAAATATTCAGAAAAATTCATCTCACTGGGAAACTCATGAGCAGCAGAAAAGAACTATAGTCAAGACCCAAGTACAAAGTCACTACATGGGGGAGAGAATGAGGAGCAGAATGACAGCCCATGAAGACACGCCAAAAAGATAATGCCCTCCAAACACAAAAGCCGTGAGTTTCCCAATCTGTTCTCTGTTTCAATGAGTTTGGTGTTTTGGGATTCCACACATACGAGGTCAGACAATTAAGTTCATGAACTCGTCCTAGAAAAAGTGCTACATACTTCATTGCTGAATATCACTAGTCACCTTTGAAGGACTCCCTTTGGGAAGCTATGCACTGATGCCAAGGCCTAGTCCACCCTTTAAAGCAGTTTTGGAACTCTTTTCCTGGAATGGCCATCAGAGCTGTCGTCGTATTACCCCTTGATGTCCTGAATGTCATCAAAATGTCTTCCTTTCCTCTTTTTTTTTTCTTTTTTAAGGCAGGCGCAGCTCAAAGTGGCCCATGCGGGGATCGAACTGGCAACTTTGGTGTTAGTAGCAACGCACACTAACCAACTGAGCTAACCAGCCGCCCAAAATGCTTTCAATATTTCCTTTATCTTTGGGTAAAGAAAGAAGTCATTGGGGGCCAGATCAGGTGAGCAGGGAGGGTGTTCCAATACAGTTATTTGTTTACTGGCTAAAAACTCCCTCACAGACAGTGCTGTGTGAGCTGGTGCATTGTCGTGATGCAAGAGCCATGAATTGTTGGTGGAAAGTTCAGGTCATCTAACTTTTTCACACAGCCTTTTCAGCACTTCCAAATAGGAAACTTGGTTAACTGTTTGTCCAGTGGGTACAAATTCATAATGAATAATCCCTCTGATATCAAGAAAAGGTTAGCAACGTCGTTGCAACAAGTTCATGAACTTAACTCTCAGACCTCCTGAGATCACAGTATTTGTCTTTTTCTGACTGGTTTATCTCACTCAGTATGATGCCCTCAAGATCCATCCATGTTGTCGCAAATGGCAGGATTTCCTTCCTTTTCATGGCTGAATAGTGTCTATTATTTTATATATTAAGAAACTAATAAAAATTGTACAAGAATAGCTTACATCAGAATCAGAAAAGAAACTCAAAAACAAAGCAAGTGGAGAAAAAGAAAATTTGAAAAGAGGTGACAGAACTCAGAAAAGAATTAAAATAAAAGAGGAAACCATTTAAGAAACTAAGACTATAACTAATGGAAACGTAAGAGCAAATGAGTACTACAAATACAGCTTTAAGAAAAACAGACTATGGAAAGCAGGAACATTTAAAAATCAAAAAGAAATGTTGAGACCAAAAAAAAAAAAAAAGATGTTAAGGGAAAATTACAGATATGGAAAATCGGCAAGGAAGATCCAAGAAACATACAATAGGAATCCCAGAAGAAAACCAAAGCAATGGAACAGAACAAGAAACAAAAATTATGATCCAAGAAAGTCTCCTGAAATAAAAGCATTTTCAAACTACACAATAGATGAGCTCACTGCTCAAGAGTAGGAAACCAATTATCAAAGAGCAAACAGCTGAGGGACATAGGGTGTTATGGAGAGGACGATGGAGACCACAAGAACAAAGGACATTACGCTCAGTGAAAGAAGCCAGGCACAGAGGGAAAAACACTGTGTGGGTCCACTTTCAGGAGGTCCCTGGAAGAGTCAGATTCACAGAGACAGAAATTAGGACGGTGGGGGGAGGGGGAAGGAAGGAGACAATGGGCAGTGAGTGTTTCGTAGGGACAGAGTTTCCACTTGGGAAGATGAAGTTCTGGGCAGGGATGGTGGTGATGGTGGTGCCACAGTGTGAAAGTACCTCATACCACAGAACTGTGCACTTAAAACTGGTGCGCATGGCAAATTTTACGTTTGCTGTCTTTTACCTTAATTTTTTTTAAAGATGCTGGTCGTTTTTTAAAAGTTTAATGACTTGAAATACACCCACACACACTGTAATCTGTGTGATCTGTTCAGCTGGCAGATGGAACCAGACCTCAGGGGAAATTCCAGATCAAACTGCTGTACCAGGAGCTAAACAATCTTGACTTTCATCTGGAAAACAGCTACTTCTGCCAGAAAGTTTGGGAAGCACGGCCTCCCACAACAGAAGACACCTGATCACTCAGACTTGAGCATAAGTCTGCAGTTCAGCACTAGTGCCAGGGAAAATTGTGACTAACTTGACGTGGGCGTCAAGGCACATTTTCATTTTATTTGCACATATGTGCCGATGGCAGGCCTGAACCCAACTCCAGAAGGTGATCTCGGGTTTAGTGCAGCACCACCCCTGGCCTCCCTCCCTCCTGCTCCCCCACCCCTTAGTCAGGAGTCTGTTACACCAGTGCCCAGGAGGGTCTCACAGCCACCTTGACGGCTGCTAGAAGCTTGACTCTTGCCCTGTACCGCCTAGTTTTCGCAGCTGTCACAATGACCCACTAAAAGGGGCGATGGTGAACTGAAGACAACTGGGATTTGCTCGGGCAGGGGTGGGTGTGGAGGGGAAGGAGGAAGGGTGCAGATGAGCAGAGGGGGACCGAAGCTGAGATCACGGTTGGCCATGCAGTTTAAGCTGAGCAGGGCAGTGGAGCTACGATGCTGGATGTGTGAGTAGCACACACAGTGGGGCAGAGAAGAGGCCAGGCCACCGGCAAGGAGTCGAGCAGGAGGTGCCAGAGACCTGCACCAGGAGAATGGCCGTGGGAAGGGAGAAAAGGGGACACAGCTGGGAAGTGTCTGGACATCAGGGAAGTGAGGAATTGGAAACTGAACAGAGTCTCAAACTAGAAAGACGGGAAACCAGTCACGGCCCAGGGGTGGAACATCCGATCTGTGGTTCCAGGAGGTGGCACTACACGGGGGGCTCACAGGGACCCGGACGCCCCCCCCACCCCCAGCCTTATCACATGCTCCCTCCCTCTCCTGCCCTCCAGCCACCCTTTCTGTTCCCCTAACACCAAATCCTTTCCCACCTGGGGGCCTTAGCACCTGCGGTTGTCTATCCTGCAATGCTTTCCTGTGGACTCAGTGAGTAACTGGCTCCTCGTCCTGCCCCCATTCAGGTCTCAGCTCAAGCAGACAGTGCTTCCAGCCTGCTCTTGATCAACAGGCCTACCTGTCATTCTGTATGAGCTTCCTGTTGCTACTGTCACACATGACCACAAACTTAGTGGCTTAAAACAACACACATTTATTCTCTTGTAGTTCTAGAGACAAGCAGCCTAAAAGCAAGGTGTCTGCAGGGCTGGATCCTTCTCGAACCCCTAGGGGAGAATCCATTTCTTTGTCTTTTTCAGCTTCTGGAGGCCACCTGCATCCTTGGCTCTGTGGCCTCTTTTTCACGTTCCTCCAGCCTCTTTCTTCAGTCATCACATCTCACTCTGACCTTCCTGCCGCCCTCTTATAAGGACCCTTGTGATTATGTGGAGCCCACCTGGATAATCCAGAATAATCTTCCATAGCTTCATCACACCTGCAAAGTCCTTTTCTCCATGGAGGGTCACATATTCTCAGGATCTGGGGATGAGGACATCACAGTGTTTAGGAAGCCATTATTTAGCCTGTGCCACACCCCTCCTAGCCCACCATATACTTTTCTATCACCACAACTGTTCGTCTTCTTCACCGCAATGATCCCAGCTGGAACTCTTCTGTTCATTTGTTTCTGTTTATCACCTGTCCTCTCCTCTCATGTCTGGTTCCTCCATAATTCTTTTCCCAGGATCAACATTGTTGGTGTTCAGTAACTATGTGTTGAATGAAGATAAGAATGGATGAATGGATGGATGGATGGATGGTGGATGGATGGATGGTGGATGGATAATGGATAGATGATGGATAGATGGATAATGGATGGATGATGGATGGATGGTTGGATGGATGGACAAATAAATAGCCAGTTTCCCACATGTGGGACAGAGGAAAACGTAGGCTTCTACAGAGATCCCAAGATGCACCTTCTATCACAGATGGTCCAGCCTGGCTGGAGGAGGGGACAAGGGAGGAGAAGGGGATCCTACTCACCCTTCCCCATCAGGAAAGCGAGCTAGACCTTGGAGAGACTTTTTATCCAAGGGTTGAAACCAAAGGGCCTCAGGGATTTACCTGAGACCCAGACCATGTACACATTTGCCTGGTCTCCTGGAGGATCTCAGCCACACAGAAGAGAGAGCGGCCTGGGACCACACAGACCTAAAAACACCGCCTCTCACCACAGAAAGGAATGCAGCACTGACACCCGCCACAACATGGATGAACCATGAAAACCTTATGCTCGGTGAAGGAAACGGGACGGAAAAGACCACAAAGTGTGTGATTCCATTTCTATGAAATGTCCAGAACAGGCAAACCCATAGAGACAGAAGTACATGGTGGTCCCTGGGGCCTGGGGCATGGGGGACTAGGGAGTGACTCTAAGGAGTATGGGGTTCCTTGAGTGGGGGGAGGAGACAAAAATGTTCTATGATTAGATTGTGGGGATGGTTGCACAACTGTGAATGTACCGAAACCATTGAATTGCACACTTTAAAGAGGCGAATTGTTTGGAGTGTGAATTATATCTCGATAGACCAGCTGAGAAAAATGACGAAGCAGCCTATCAGAGCTACAGTGAAAGGAGAGGACGGGGTACCATCGATCCCCACCCCCCTCTCCATGGCACAACTGGGGTTTCCCGAAGTTTATCAGAGGCAGAGCCAGCGCGAGATCCCAGGACTCTGGAGCTCTCCTCACATCTCGATGCTCCATGCCCAGGATAGAGATGTGGACACGGAGAGGTCCCAGCCCCGCACCTCCCCGTCCCCCCGCCCCCGTGCAGGTCCTGAGGTGGGGGTGGGGGTGTCTGACAGATACACAGAGTTACTCCCTGGGCCTCAGTTTCCTCATTTCCAGAATCTGGGTACCTCGCAGGCAGAGAGCCTCACTTGTTTCATTCATCAGTGGATTCCCAGGGCCTAGAACAGGGCCTGGCACATAGTAGGTGTTCAATAAATACATGTTGGATGACTCCGTAAGTGGGGGATGTTGTGAGGATTAAATGATTCAATTTATGCAGGCCCTGGCTCACGGACACGGTAAGTGGCAGCTGTAGTTGTCGTTACCCTCGCTGCACCTGTCCCCTGAGCAGATGCGACAAATGGCAGCAGGAAGGTGAGAACGGGATAAGGAGCGCAAGATCTCCAACGGGAGATGGGGAGGTCAGTCAGAGCTGCCGGACTTGGGCCTCATCCACCCCTGCCCTCTTAGCGTCCCCTCTGGCCTCATGCAGCCCCCTTCCCCCCAATCACCTGTGCACACACCTTCCTGCCTCATACCACACAGCCTTTGCTCACACCGTTTCCTGTGCTGCGATGCCTTCCTTCCCCTTCTCACCTGAGTCACTCCTGCCCAACTTTCCCCACGGGCTCCACTGTCACCTCCTCAGAGAAGCTGTCCTGATCTCCCTGGTACGCCTGGCTCTGGCGCCTTCTGTTCAGGCGTGGTTTCACTTGTGTTTGGATCATCTGATTTTGGCCTGCCTCCTGGCTTGCCATCAGCTCCCTGGGGACGACTCCTTGCCTGTCCTGTTCATCAGCCTGGGGCCCAGCAGGTGCTCTATGAATGCCTGCAGTACGAGAGGTGTGTGCAGAGGCTCTGGGGCCCGCTGGCTCAGAGGGGCTGACCTGTGACCCAGGGAGCAGCTGTGGACCACAGAAGGGCCCTGGCAGGAGGCAGTCCTGCCCAGAGCCCCCAGCAGGGGAAGATCTTGGCCTGAGGTGGCCCGGGGTGGGGTATGGGACCACAGAGTCTACCTGTGAGGCCTATGGCAGGGGACAATTCAAAATAAAGTTCCTTTCTGTCGGGAGGGACCGAGGACGGCACCTGATGGAGGGGTGGTGGCTGTTGAGTGTGAGGAAGAATGTGGGGGCAATGCAGAGGCGGTGTCCAATGTCCGAGTGGGCCGGCACTGGCCGGTCACCGCAGGACTGAGCCCTGAGCCTTGTGGCCGGAGGGAGGGAGTGACTCCCTGATGCCCATACACTGGCCTGGGCAGGGCCCTCTGAGATGCACAAGCACTTTTCTACCAGGATCTGATCCCTTCCTCACGGCCACTCTGTGAGTCATGTTTTCTTTTCCCCACCTGACAGGCGAGGAAACTGAGGCCCACCTGACAGGTAAGGAAACTACCGAGATTGCAAGCAGCCACAGAAACCCCACATGCCAGCTGGGCTCTCTCCACTGTTCCTGCAGGAGCCCTGCCTCCAGCTTAGGGACACCTGGTGGCAACAGAACAGCAGCAAACCCAGGCGAAGGACGGCTTTCCCACTGACAAGCACCTCTCATTAGTTTTGAAAGAAACAAATTTCCATACCAAATAAGGCGGTGGACTTCAGAGCCGCTGCCCGCTTCACACAATTCCTTTTAAGTGTCCAGAGGCAATTACACTCGGAACTTGCCTAGACTTGGCCTCCCCCAGCCTCTCCCCACCTCCCCCTGGCCTCCCCACGTAAACAAGACGCCCAGCTGGGCCCCAGCTGGCCAGCCCTGGGGAGGAAGGGAGGGTCACCAGCTACCTGCGGCCTGCCCAGTCTCTGCCCCTTCAGCGAGCTCCTAGAGCACTCCTTTTGCACCTTCCCCGCCCCAGGAGGTCAGCTGGGCCGAGCAGGGAACAACAGTCCACACTCCCTCCTCACCTGAGGTTTGCATTTGGGGACACCGGGTTCCTGGGGGGGGAAGGGGGGTGCCGGCAGGAGGTCTGCGGGCAGGCCCAGGTGCAGGGGAAGCTCTATTTCCGGTTGCCCACAGAGGCACCCCACACCCCACCCCCACACACAAACTGGGCACCATTTGCTCCCGCAGAGAAAGCACTGTTTGGAATTCCCTCGGGCTCCCTGGGCCGTGAGAAAGCTGGCCCAGGATAGGGGGCCTTTCCCGCGGGGCTCCCTGCGAAGCCACTCCTCACCACCCCGTCCTCAGGCCATCCCTGGGGTACTGCAACCCCCAGGCTTTGGCTTGGTGCCCTAGGACCCCGCGGGTGCTCGTGGGGGAAGGGGGGAGTCGAGGTTGACTCATCCCCCCGCTGAACGCGCGCGCACACACCAGGCAACACAGCCGCCAATTCCCTGCTCGGCCCTAGGCGAGCGCAGTGATTTTCCACTTGCACCATCTGATTGCCATTAGGGCCGGGAGAAGGGAATTCCTGGTTCCATAAGCCGGCGGGGGGCCCTGGGCAGACTGGGGGGGGGAGTGAGGTGCCACCTGGGTGGCCTCACCGACCTGCTGTCAGGTCTACCTCTCAAAAGCGCCTGCACCACCTCCTCCATGGAGCCTTCACCCTGCAGCCTCCCGGCTTTTCTGTGTCAGCCCCTCAGCACACTTGAACCACCGGGTGGGACCCGCCTCTCCTGGGCCTGCACGCCCCCGAGAGGCCCAGCTGGAGCCGCGCGAAGGCACCAGGCAAGTGGACAGCCAGGCGCTCCCTCTCCTGGGCAGCCCTGTGGAGCTGCAGGACGCTCCGGAGATTAACAGCTGGACACTGGCAAGAATGCAAGGGGCCAACGTGACGTCACCAGGCAGAGAGCTGAGTTCCCAGTGGGGCTCTGGGGGGGCTCCTGAGTGGGCATTCCTTCCCGAAGCCTCATCCCCGCTCAGCCCCTCCTCCTCCTCCCTCTCCCCCACCCCTCCCCCTCCCTTCCCCCTCCCGCCGGGCCTGGAATTGGGTTTGGGGCGGGTTCTGCTTCCAAAGCCATCTTCTCCGGCGGCAGGCGAGGGCTCTCCTCTACTCTGAGCTCGCATTTCCGAGGCTCAGGCCCTACTCTGCGCGGGACTGCTGCCTCGTGGGTCACAGCCAGAGGCAGGCGTCACCGAAGGAGCCCTCCACAAAGGGACAGCTGCAGGTAGCTCCGTGGGGCCCAGGGCGCGCGGGGGGAGGCGGGGGGGGGGGGGGTGCAGGGGAAGGCCTGCAGGGGGAGGCCAGGCAGAGGAGAATGAGGTGGGCACCTTCAGGGCAGGCACTTCCCAGAAACCACACAGCCCCAAGCGGGAGCCCTGACACCCCTGAGAGGGCTGTCCCTTCCTACAGCCTCTGAGGCTCCAGGAGTCCCAGGGACATTGGGGATCTTTGAGAGCCCCCCTCCTATGTGGCAGGCCCTGGCCTTCTGGAAGTTCCTGATCCCCAAGCTGTCCTCCACTTCCAGCTGCTGCCCTGTCCTGCTGTGGGTCGGGGCTCCCCTCTGTCCCTCCACCACCCTCACCAGCAGCTGTCCAGCCCTGAAAGGGTGGGGAGGGAACACCCAGCGGGCAGCATCCCAACCATGGCGAGATGGCTCCCACTGCTCTCACGCACTAGGGACACGCCCCTCTTTCCATCGGGTGCGGAGCTCCCACAGCTGTGGGGCCGGCTCCGGGGTGGACACCAGGGAGGGATCGGCCTGGGCAGCCACAGGAGACGGGGTGGCTGCATCCCTGTCCCCCAGGCCCAAAGGTCCTGATGTAGTGTTGGCGTTGGATGGAGGCCTGGAGACCTTCTGGAAGGTCTCAATCCCCCGACCCCCATAAACCTCTTCAATCCAAATTGTGAGCCAGGGAATTGAGGACCTGGAGTGAGAAAATGCTGGCTCTCTGCGTCTGGGGGCAGTGACAGCCAGCGCTCTCCAGCCCAGCCCAGGTGGCAGCCTGGGGACAAAGGAAGGGGCTGGGAAGATGGATTGGAGAAGTGGGGTCTGATGGTTCCCACCTGGGCCTCCTGGAAGCCAGCCTCACCTAGTAGCCTTGGAGCCCGGGGCATAAGTTTGGTGCTGGGTGCTGGTGGGGGCAGGAAGGAGGAGGGAAGAGATGAGGAGATTCCTGAGGCCCAGAGGTGGCAGACAGGTGGCCACAGGGACCCATCCTAGGGCTTGTGTTTTGAGGGGGAAGGTCAGGAGTGAGCTGAGCTGGCAGCTTTTTTCTTTCTTTTTTGTCTGCTTTAGCGGAAGCTGGCTGTCACAGGCCAGATCCTGACCTGAGGAGCACAGTATTCTCACATGCACTCACACACGTCCCATGCACATGTCACACACATGTCTTTTTATGGCCCATCTGGGGTCCACTTGGCTTCTAGATCTCTCTGTGTGAGTGCAATAGCTTTTCAGATTGCCAGTGGCAGGGCAGGGCTCAGAGACCACCCATCGAATCAGTCCGCAAAGGTGAGCTCAGGGCCCTGACCACATGCAGGGTCCAAGCTGGGCATCATGGGTAGGTCCCAGCCGGCTGCCTTTGGGGGCACCTGTGTAGTTGGGAGTCTGACCTGCCGAGGTGAAAGGGTGAGGCTCTGGATAGCGGGGAGCCCAGACCAAAGGGGTGGTGCACGTCTGGAAGGGCCACCGAGAATAGGCACAGTGCACGGGGTGTACCTGGGGCCAGGAGGGATAGGGGTGAGGCAGGTAGGTTTGGGGTTGCAGGCACCAGGAGAGCTTGGGCAAGCCCCAGCGCGGGGAGAAGCATGCCTGTCGGTGGCAATGGGGACAGTGGCCCAACTACAGTCAAGAGTCCAAGGGGGAGGGAACAGGCTCAACATGCGCACTTTCTAGCCCCCGCTCTATGCAAACCTGCACTGCACACGCATCACCACAAACTCTCACTTATTCTCGTGCACAAGGGTTCCCCGCAACCCCTGCGAGTAACGCCCTGGGGCACCTGTGCAACCCCCACACTGTCCGGGACAGCTGTCCAGGGTGGCGCCTTCCAAGTTCTCGGGGCCTCGGGACAGCCCTGGCGTGGGGTTGGGGATCCGGGGAACCAAGGGTTAAAGAGGGAAGGGCAACCCGCGCTTACCGCCCCAGCCAATAATGGGCGCGCCTGCCGAGGCCCCGCCCCGGACTGGGAGTGTGGGAGGGAGGGGTGGCAGCTGAGCGGGACGGGCGCGTGGCGTCTGCTGCCGCAGGGAAGAAGGAATTCCGGGGGAGTGGAGCAGAGCGGGCTGCCCAGCGCTCGCCCCAGGCTGAGGAGAGGTCTAGCAGCCTGCGGCCTGGGCTGTGCCCCTGCAAAGCCCCTTCTCTGCTCACAGCCTCAGTTTCCCTACCTGCACAGTGGTCAGGTGCTTGCCTGCGGGGGCAGAGCTTAGGTTGGGGGACAGAAGTCAATTCCAGGGAACCCCTGGGCAGGAGGACCAATGAGCACTGCCTGGCCAGGGTGGAACAGTCTTTGGCGGGGACGCTCCCACTCCAAGGACTGTCACAGCTCCCAGGCCTCCCCACCTGCAGTCCCAAAGGGGAGTGATGGGTGTGGGCCAGCTGGC